>NC_140908.1:9945897-11280925 GCF_045865225.1 Trachurus japonicus | reverse complement strand
TCCAACGCAGAAGGTTTGGTTGAAATCGGGCCGGTGGTTTTGGAGAAAATGACCAAAAACCAAACAGGCCATTTTAAAAAGACGACAGGCGCGCGCCTGACGTTTTTTTTTTTTTGACCAAAAATTAAAATTTCTCCAAACTCGGATATATCATCTGGGGGTCCGAGGGGAGTCCAACGCAGAAGGTTTGGTTGAAATCGGGCCGGTGGTTTTGGAGAAAATGACCAAAAACCAAACAGGCCATTTTAAAAAGACGACAGGCGCGCGGCTTACGTTTTTTTTTTTTGACCAAAACTTAAAATTTCTCCAAACTCGGATATATCATCTGGGGGTCCGAGGGGAGTCCAACGCAGAAGGTTTGGTTGAAATTGGGCCGGTGGTTTTGGAGAAAATGACCAAAAACTAAACAGGCCATTTTAAAAAGGCGACAGGCGCGCGCCTGACGTTTTTTTTTTTTGACCAAAAATTAAAATTTCTCCAAACTCGGATATATCATCTGGGGGTCCGAGGGGAGTCCAACGCAGAAGGTTTGGTTGAAATCGGGCCGGTGGTTTTGGAGAAAATGACCAAAAACTAAACAGGCCATTTTAAAAAGGCGACAGGCGCGCGCCTGACGTTTTTTTTTTTTTACCAAAAAATAAAATTTCTCCAAACTCGGATATATCATCTGGGGGTCCGAGGGGAGTCCAACGCAGAAGGTTTGGTTGAAATCGGGCCGGTGGTTTTGGAGAAAATGACCAAAAACCAAACAGGCCATTTTAAAAAGACGACAGGCACGCGGCTTAAGTTTTTTTTTTTTGACCAAAAATTAAAATTTCTTCAAATTTCTCCAAACTCGGATATATCATCTGGGGGTCCGAGGGGAGTCCAACGCAGAAGGTTTGGTTGAAATCGGGCCGGTGGTTTTGGAGAAAATGACCAAAAACCAAACAGGCCATTTTAAAAAGACGACAGGCGCGCGGCTTACGTTTTTTTTTTTTGACCAAAAATTAAAATTTCTCCAAACTCGGATATATCATCTGGAGGTCCGAGGGGAGTCCAACGCAGAAGGTTTGGTTGAAATCGGGCCGGTGGTTTTGGAGAAAATGACCAAAAACCAAACAGGCCATTTTAAAAAGACGACAGGCGCGCGCCTGACGTTTTTTCTTTTTGACCAAAAATTTAAATTTCTTCAAATTTCTCCAAACTCAGATATATCATCTGGGGGTCCGAGGGGAGTCCAACGCAGAAGGTTTGGTTGAAATCGGGCCGGTGGTTTTGGAGAAAATGACCAAAAACCAAACAGGCCATTTTAAAAAGACGACAGGCGCGCGGCTTACGGTTTTTTTTTTTTGACCAAAAATTAAAATTTCTCCAAACTCGGATATATCATCTGGGGGTCCGAGGGGAGTCCAACGCAGAAGGTTTGGTTGAAATCGGGCCGGTGGTTTTGGAGAAAATGACCAAAAACCAAACAGGCCATTTTAAAAAGACGACAGGCGCGCGCCTGACGTTTTTTTTTTTTTGACCAAAAATTAAAATTTCTCCAAACTCGGATATATCATCTGGGGTCCGAGGGGAGTCCAACGCAGAAGGTTTGGTTGAAATCGGGCCGGTGGTTTTGGAGAAAATGACCAAAAACCAAACAGGCCATTTTAAAAAGACGACAGGCGCGCGGCTTACGTTTTTTTTTTTTGACCAAAAATTAAAATTTCTTCAAATTTCTCCAACCTCGGATATATCATCTGGGGGTCCGAGGGGAGTCCAACGCAGAAGGTTTGGTTGAAATCGGGCCGGTGGTTTTGGAGAAAATGACCAAAAACCAAACAGGCCATTTTAAAAAGACGACAGGCGCGCGGCTTACGTTTTTTTTTTTTTGACCAAAACTTAAAATTTCTCCAAACTCGGATATATCATCTGGGGGTCCGAGGGGAGTCCAACGCAGAAGGTTTGGTTGAAATTGGGCCGGTGGTTTTGGAGAAAATGACCAAAAACTAAACAGGCCATTTTAAAAAGGCGACAGGCGCGCGCCTGACGTTTTTTTTTTTTGACCAAAAATTAAAATTTCTCCAAACTCGGATATATCATCTGGGGGTCCGCAGGGAGTCCAACGCAGAAGGTTTGGTTGAAATCGGGCCGGTGGTTTTGGAGAAAATGACCAAAAACCAAACAGGCCATTTTAAAAAGACGACAGGCGCGCGGCTGACGTTTTTTTTTTTTTTGACCAAAAATAAAAATTTCTCCAAACTCGGATATATCATCTGGAGGTCCGAGGGGAGTCCAACGCAGAAGGTTTGGTTGAAATCGGGCCAGTGGTTTTGGAGAAAATGACCAAAAACCAAACAGGCCATTTTAAAAAGACGACAGGCGCGCGCCTGACGTTTTTTTTTTTTTGACCAAAAATTAAAATTTCTCCAAACTCGGATATATCATCTGGGGGTCCGCGGGGAGTCCAACGCAGAAGGTTTGGTTGAAATCGGGCCGGTGGTTTTGGAGAAAATGACCAAAAACCAAACGGGCCATTTTAAAAAGACGACAGGCGCGCGCCTGACGTTTTTTTTTTTTTTGACCAAAAATTAAAATTTCTTCAAATTTCTCCAAACTCGGATATATCATCTGGGGGTCCGAGGGGAGTCCAACGCAGAAGGTTTGGTTGAAATCGGGCCGGTGGTTTTGGAGAAAATGACCAAAAACCAAACAGGCCATTTTAAAAAGACGACAGGCGCGCGGCTTACGTTTTTTTTTTTGGACCAAAAATTAAAATTTCTCCAAACTCGGATATATCATCTGGAGGTCCGAGGGGAGTCCAACGCAGAAGGTTTGGTTGAAATCGGGCCGGTGGTTTTGGAGAAAATGACCAAAAACCAAACAGGCCATTTTAAAAAGACGACAGGCGCGCGCCTGACGTTTTTTCTTTTTGACCAAAAATTTAAATTTCTTCAAATTTCTCCAAACTCAGATATATCATCTGGGGGTCCGAGGGGAGTCCAACGCAGAAGGTTTGGTTGAAATCGGGCCGGTGGTTTTGGAGAAAATGACCAAAAACCAAACAGGCCATTTTAAAAAGACGACAGGCGCGCGGCTTACGTTTTTTTTTTTTGACCAAAAATTAAAATTTCTTCAAATTTCTCCAACCTCGGATATATCATCTGGGGGTCCGAGGGGAGTCCAACGCAGAAGGTTTGGTTGAAATCGGGCCGGTGGTTTTGGAGAAAATGACCAAAAACCAAACAGGCCATTTTAAAAAGACGACAGGCGCGCGGCTTACGTTTTTTTTTTTTTGACCAAAAATTAAAATTTCTCCAAACTCGGATATATCATCTGGGGGTCCGAGGGGAGTCCAACGCAGAAGGTTTGGTTGAAATCGGGCCGGTGGTTTTGGAGAAAATGACCAAAAACCAAACAGGCCATTTTAAAAAGACGACAGGCGCGCGGCTTACGTTTTTTTTTTTGGACCAAAAATTAAAATTTCTCCAAACTCGGATATATCATCTGGAGGTCCGAGGGGAGTCCAACGCAGAAGGTTTGGTTGAAATCGGGCCGGTGGTTTTGGAGAAAATGACCAAAAACCAAACAGGCCATTTTAAAAAGACGACAGGCGCGCGCCTGACGTTTTTTTTTTTTGACCAAAAATTTAAATTTCTTCAAATTTCTCCAAACTCAGATATATCATCTGGGGGTCCGAGGGGAGTCCAACGCAGAAGGTTTGGTTGAAATCGGGCCGGTGGTTTTGGAGAAAATGACCAAAAACCAAACAGGCCATTTTAAAAAGACGACAGGCGCGCGGCTTACGTTTTTTTTTTTTGACCAAAAATTAAAATTTCTTCAAATTTCTCCAACCTCGGATATATCATCTGGGGGTCCGAGGGGAGTCCAACGCAGAAGGTTTGGTTGAAATCGGGCCGGTGGTTTTGGAGAAAATGACCAAAAACCAAACAGGCCATTTTAAAAAGACGACAGGCGCGCGGCTTACGTTTTTTTTTTTTGACCAAAAATTAAAATTTCTTCAAATTTCTCCAAACTCGGATATATCATCTGGGGGTCCGAGGGGAGTCCAACGCAGAAGGTTTGGTTGAAATCGGGCCGGTGGTTTTGGAGAAAATGACCAAAAACCAAACAGGCCATTTTAAAAAGACGACAGGCGCGCGCCTGACGTTTTTTTTTTTTGACCAAAAATTAAAATTTTTTTCAAATTTCTCCAAACTCGGATATATCATCTGGGGGTCCGAGGGGAGTCCAACGCAGAAGGTTTGGTTGAAATCGGGCCGGTGGTTTTGGAGAAAATGACCAAAAACCAAACAGGCCATTTTAAAAAGACGACAGGCGCGCGGCTTACGTTTTTTTTTTTTTGACCAAAAATTAAAATTTCTCCAAACTCGGATATATCATCTGGGGGTCCGCGGGGAGTCCAACGCAGAAGGTTTGGTTGAAATCGGGCCGGTGGTTTTGGAGAAAATGACCAAAAACCAAACAGGCCATTTTAAAAAGACGACAGGCGCGCGCCTTACGTTTTTTTTTTTTTGACCAAAAATTAAAATTTCTCCAAACTCGGATATATCATCTGGGGTCCGAGGGGAGTCCAACGCAGAAGGTTTGGTTGAAATCGGGCCGGTGGTTTTGGAGAAAATGACCAAAAACCAAACAGGCCATTTTAAAAAGACGACAGGCGCGCGCCTGACGTTTTTTTTTTTTTGACCAAAAATTAAAATTTCTCCAAACTCGGATATATCATCTGGGGGTCCGAGGGGAGTCCAACGCAGAAGGTTTGGTTGAAATCGGGCCGGTGGTTTTGGAGAAAATGACCAAAAACCAAACAGGCCATTTTAAAAAGACGACAGGCGCGCGGCTTACGTTTTTTTTTTTTGACCAAAAATTAAAATTTCTCCAAACTCGGATATATCATCTGGGGGTCCGCGGGGAGTCCAACGCAGAAGGTTTGGTTGAAATCGGGCCGGTGGTTTTGGAGAAAATGACCAAAAACCAAACAGGCCATTTTAAAAAGACGACAGGCGCGCGCCTGACGTTTTTTTTTTTTTGACCAAAAATTAAAATTTCTTCAAATTTCTCCAAACTCGGATATATCATCTGGGGGTCCGAGGGGAGTCCAACGCAGAAGGTTTGGTTGAAATTGGGCCGGTGGTTTTGGAGAAAATGACCAAAAACCAAACAGGCCATTTTAAAAAGACGACAGGCGCGCGCCTGACGTTTTTTTTTTTTGACCAAAAATTAAAATTTCTCCAAACTCGGATATATCATCTGGGGGTCCGAGGGGAGTCCAACGCAGAAGGTTTGGTTGAAATCGGGCCGGTGGTTTTGGAGAAAATGACCAAAAACCAAACAGGCCATTTTAAAAAGACGACAGGCGCGCGGCTTACGTTTTTTTTTTTTTGACCAAAAATTAAAATTTCTCCAAACTCGGATATATCATCTGGGGGTCCGAGGGGAGTCCAACGCAGAAGGTTTGGTTGAAATCGGGCCGGTGGTTTTGGAGAAAATGACCAAAAACCAAACAGGCCATTTTAAAAAGGCGACAGGCGCGCGCCTGACGTTTTTTTTTTTTTACCAAAAAATAAAATTTCTCCAAACTCGGATATATCATCTGGGGGTCCGAGGGGAGCCCAACGCAGAAGGTTTGGTTGAAATCGGGCCGGTGGTTTTGGAGAAAATGACCAGAAACCAAACAGGTCATTTTAAAAAGACGACAGGCGCGCGCCTGATGTTTTTTTTTTTTGACCAAAAATTAAAATTTCTCCAAACTCGGATATATCATCTGGGGGTCCGAGGGGAGTCCAACGCAGAAGGTTTGGTTGAAATCGGGCCGGTGGTTTTGGAGAAAATGACCAAAAACCAAACAGGCCATTTTAAAAAGACGACAGGCGCGCGGCTTACGTTTTTTTTTTTTGACCAAAAATTAAAATTTCTTCAAATTTCTCCAAACTCGGATATATCATCT
Source organism: Trachurus japonicus (assembly GCF_045865225.1). Classification (NCBI taxonomy): domain Eukaryota; kingdom Metazoa; phylum Chordata; class Actinopteri; order Carangiformes; family Carangidae; genus Trachurus; species Trachurus japonicus. The sequence continues at coordinate 11,274,993 of NC_140908.1, read as the reverse complement.
GGGGGTCCGCGGGGAGTCCAACGCAGAAGGTTTGGTTGAAATCGGGCCGGTGGTTTTGGAGAAAATGACCAAAAACCAAACAGGCCATTTTAAAAAGACGACAGGCGCGCGCCTGACGTTTTTTTTTTTTGACCAAAAATTAAAATTTCTTCAAATTTCTCCAAACTCGGATATATCATCTGGGGGTCCGAGGGGAGTCCAACGCAGAAGGTTTGGTTGAAATCGGGCCGGTGGTTTTGGAGAAAATGACCAAAAACCAAACAGGCCATTTTAAAAAGACGACAGGCGCGCGGCTTACGTTTTTTTTTTTTTGACCAAAAATTAAAATTTCTCCAAACTCGGATATATCATCTGGAGGTCCGAGGGGAGTCCAACGCAGAAGGTTTGGTTGAAATCGGGCCGGTGGTTTTGGAGAAAATGACCAAAAACCAAACAGGCCATTTTAAAAAGACGACAGGCGCGCGCCTGACGTTTTTTCTTTTTGACCAAAAATTTAAATTTCTTCAAATTTCTCCAAACTCAGATATATCATCTGGGGGTCCGAGGGGAGTCCAACGCAGAAGGTTTGGTTGAAATCGGGCCGGTGGTTTTGGAGAAAATGACCAAAAACCAAACAGGCCATTTTAAAAAGACGACAGGCGCGCGGCTTACGTTTTTTTTTTTTGACCAAAAATTAAAATTTCTTCAAATTTCTCCAAACTCGGATATATCATCTGGGGGTCCGAGGGGAGTCCAACGCAGAAGGTTTGGTTGAAATCGGGCCGGTGGTTTTGGAGAAGATGACCAAAAACCAAACAGGCCATTTTAAAAAGACGACAGGCGCGCGCCTGACGTTTTTTTTTTTTGACCAAAAATTAAAATTTCTCCAAACTCGGATATATCATCTGGGGGTCCGAGGGGAGTCCAACGCAGAAGGTTTGGTTGAAATCGGGCCGGTGGTTTTGGAGAAAATGACCAAAAACCAAACAGGCCATTTTAAAAAGACGACAGGCGCGCGGCTTACGTTTTTTTTTTTTGACCAAAAATTAAAATTTCTCCAAACTCGGATATATCATCTGGGGGTCCGAGGGGAGTCCAACGTAGAAGGTTTGGTTGAAATCGGGCCGGTGGTTTTGGAGAAAATGACCAAAAACCAAACAGGCCATTTTAAAAAGACGACAGGCGCGCGCCTGACGTTTTTTTTTTTTTGACCAAAAATTAAAATTTCTCCAAACTCGGATATATCATCTGGGGGTCCGAGGGGAGTCCAACGCAGAAGGTTTGGTTGAAATCGGGCCGGTGGTTTTGGAGAAAATGACCAAAAACCAAACAGGCCATTTTAAAAAGACGACAGGCGCGCGGCTTACGTTTTTTTTTTTTGACCAAAAATTAAAATTTCTCCAAACTCGGATATATCATCTGGGGGTCCGAGGGGAGTCCAACGCAGAAGGTTTGGTTGAAATCGGGCCGGTGGTTTTGGAGAAAATGACCAAAAACCAAACAGGCCATTTTAAAAAGACGACAGGCGCGCGGCTTACGTTTTTTTTTTTTGACCAAAAATTAAAATTTCTTCAAATTTCTCCAAACTCGGATATATCATCTGGGGGTCCGAGGGGAGTCCAACGCAGAAGGTTTGGTTGAAATCGGGCCGGTGGTTTTGGAGAAAATGACCAAAAACCAAACAGGCCATTTTAAAAAGACGACAGGCGCGCGGCTTACGTTTTTTTTTTTTGACCAAAAATTAAAATTTCTCCAAACTCGGATATATCATCTGGGGGTCCGCGGGGGTCCAACGCAGAAGGTTTGGTTGAAATCGGGCCGGTGGTTTTGGAGAAAATGACCAAAAACCAAACAGGCCATTTTAAAAAGACGACAGGCGCGCGCCTGACGTTTTTTTTTTTTGACCAAAAATTAAAATTTCTCCAAACTCGGATATATCATCTGGAGGTCCGAGGGGAGTCCAACGCAGAAGGTTTGGTTGAAATCGGGCCGGTGGTTTTGGAGAAAATGACCAAAAACCAAACAGGCCATTTTAAAAAGACGACAGGCGCGCGCCTGACGTTTTTTTTTTTTGACCAAAAATTAAAATTTCTCCAAACTCGGATATATCATCTGGGGGTCCGAGGGGAGTCCAACGCAGAAGGTTTGGTTGAAATCGGGCCGGTGGTTTTGGAGAAAATGACCAAAAACCAAACAGGCCATTTTAAAAAGACGACAGGCGCGCGCCTGACGTTTTTTTTTTTTGACCAAAAATTTAAATTTCTCCAAACTCGGATATATCATCTGGGGGTCCGAGGGGAGTCCAACGCAGAAGGTTTGGTTGAAATCGGGCCGGTGGTTTTGGAGAAAATGACCAAAAACCAAACAGGCCATTTTAAAAAGACGACAGGCGCGCGGCTTACGTTTTTTTTTTTTGACCAAAAATTAAAATTTCTCCAAACTCGGATATATCATCTGGAGGTCCGAGGGGAGTCCAACGCAGAAGGTTTGGTTGAAATCGGGCCGGTGGTTTTGGAGAAAATGACCAAAAACCAAACAGGCCATTTTAAAAAGACGACAGGCGCGCGGCTTACGTTATTTTTTTTTGACCAAAAATTTAAATTTCTCCAAACTCGGATATATCATCTGGGGGTCCGAGGGGAGTCCAACGCAGAAGGTTTGGTTGAAATCGGGCCGGTGGTTTTGGAGAAAATGACCAAAAACCAAACAGGCCATTTTAAAAAGACGACAGGCGCGCGCCTGACGTTTTTTTTTTTTGACCAAAAATTAAAATTTCTCCAAACTCGGATATATCATCTGGGGGTCCGAGGGGAGTCCAACGCAGAAGGTTTGGTTGAAATCGGGCCGGTGGTTTTGGAGAAAATGACCAAAAACCAAACAGGCCATTTTAAAAAGACGACAGGCGCGCGGCTGACGTTTTTTTTTTTTGACCAAAAATTAAAATTTCTTCAAATTTCTCCAAACTCGGATATATCATCTGGTGGTCCGAGGGGAGTCCAACGCAGAAGGTTTGGTTGAAATCGGGCCGGTGGTTTTGGAGAAAATGACCAAAAACCAAACAGGCGATTTTAACAAGCGGCCAGGCTGCACCTGCACTGTTCTATTTATAGACTTTGATAACGAGCTGGCCCCAACAGCTGGCCACTGCACACAGAGCAGAGCACACAGAGCAGAGCAGAGCACAAAGTATTTATTTAAAGTATTAAATGCCGAAGAAAGGCAGAAAATGGCCGAACCGAATAACAATAGTGTGAATGCTTCCAGCATTCACACTAATAAGAAAAAATCCACACAATAACAGTAGTTTCGCTTCGCCCGGACACTGGTCCCTGCAGCTATTTCATAGCTGTTGGGACCAGTGCCCGGTGCGATTGCCTGTGGCCCTAATAAATAGACTCAAAAAAACGCTGCATGGTTCAGTCCAGTCAGTCCGTCCTTGATTTAAGTGTGCTTTTCTACAAAGCTTAAGGGAATTTATTAGGAAATTTCTCAATATTGTTATATTATTCACATTTACTCTTTCTATTATATTTCACATCTCTGTGGTGTATGTTTATCTCCTCTATCCGGTTTTCACTATTCTCAGCTGCTCCTAAGTGTGAGACACCACACTGCAACTGTAAATGACGGTGCTGGATTGCAACTGGAGTGTAATCTTCAATTACCAAAAATACTTGAATAAATATTATTCAGTATTATTGCACCAAAAAATAATAAAAACACAAAGCAGCAACAACCAGTACAATCCACCTATTCATTATGTAAAAAGAAACATTGCAAACAAACACACATCAATTCCAGACAGTCGTGAATATATTTAAAACATCTTTAATTGTGCTGTTATAAAATTCAGACTGGATAGAAAAAATATTTTTTTCAAACATCTAGCTCATTAACAAGAGAGTGAGTGTTGTACTTTTGCTTTGAAATTCAATATTGTGATTTTTAAAGTGATATTTCCTGCACATATTCTCAAGTGTTCTGACCCAGTATTGGCTGTTCCAGGTGTCGGTGTAGTGATACTTCCTCCTCCCTCATCGTCCCACAGCAAACTCTTCCAACAGAAAACTTAACTGGGGCACTGGAGTGATCCAACTATTTTTTTTTCTTCCCATATTTATGTTTGTGTATGTTTTTTTTTTTTTTCCGGGATGTAATTTTAGCTGTTTTCAAAGTGAGCGGGTGCAGAAGGCAGAGTCAGAGAAGCTGGAACAACAACAACAACGTTGGCTCACACCTCAGGGCCACCTGAGAGGCAGCGAGTGTGAGGCTTGCTTCCTGCCTCCAGAGAAATACCACTTTAAAAACAGGTCCACAGTGGGAACAGCAGAATGCATAAAAAGTGTATGTGTAGCCCTGTAGACATAGAAAGACAAATATATTCATATATGTTGAACATTTTTGACAATAAATAAAAAGATCCTATAAGATGCTTTTGCGAGATACAAAAAAAATGTTTCCTTTTACAGATTTTTTTTGTTTTTTTGTCCACGACTGTGAAAACTTTACAGTAACTATGTGAAATGTAACAACATTCATTAATAGACTGGACCAGTTAACAATCACAATGTAGTGTAGCACTTTCCCCATGTACAGGCCAGAGTTGTGTCACACCACTTTAGTAAAAAAAAAAAAGGATTTTGAACCATATTCAGGTACATTATCATCCACATTATCATGTGCACCTTCGTTTGCACTACAAAACTGAAGATGTAAAAATAAATGAATGAAATACAGTCAATTTTAAAGACAGCGTGTATATGAATCCAATATTCAGTAACAGACATGTGGTTATAATTAATATATCTACATTCTTTGTCAATTAAAAGCATTTCAGTCGGACTGATGAGTCCAAACAGTTTAACACTGATATTAACAATAAAAAATAAAGTTTCAGTTCTACAGTAGCAGAGAGACGACGGCACAGCTTGTGCTTCAGTCGAGCAAAGACACAACCTCAGTGTTCAGTGTTTCACGCGTCCGTTTGTGAAACCGTGCTCCGAGCGGGACCGCGTTTCCCACGATGCTCCTGCGCGCTTCCGCCTCCCGCTTCTCCCCCCTGGGGTCCTCCTGGAAGTCGTCTTCTCTGCGCATGTGTTTGTGTGTGTGCACGCTGGTTGTCTACACACCGCTCACTTGAGGAGAAAAAAAAAAAGGGGGAGGGAGAGCCGTGATTGGTCGGGAGTCAACGCCAATCGCTACTAAACGATGACGTCGTGAGCGTCGCCGTTGGGCCGCAGCCTGTTGGCTAGGGGCGGGAGAGGCTTCTTGAAAAAGTCTGCGGAAGGGATGAAACCAAGGTCAGAAAACTGCATCCTGCCATAAAAACACTCCATTAGACGTCAGTCGACAACAACAACAACACAAAGACAAAACGACAAGAGACAAAATGTGAATGGATGAGCGAAGAGAGCTTGTTAAGACGTCTGCCTGGTGAGAGGCAGGAGAAGAGAAGGACGGCAGTGTTGTGTTGTGTGTGTGATGCTAATTAACAGTCCACACACACACACACATCTTCTAAAGACAGACAGAGTTCAGTGTTTCCTCTGTGCACTCACTAATTCCTCCTCGGAAAAACACAACTAAGCCACGGAAGAAGAAGAAAACACAGACACCTGAGCTCCGACTGTAAGTGGATCCAAATTACACCGAAGAAGAAACACTGATTCACCGCCACCACAGGTAGTGAGTTATGTTAATCCACACACAGAGCAGGTTAGTGAGGAAATGAATGGCTGATTAGGCTTTAGAACAAAAATGAAGCAATGCATGAAATTAAACAGTGGTTAAACAGCGAGGGATGAAGCGCGAGCAGACTCCGCAGGCGGCCGGCCGGCTTTACCCGAATGTTTGGAGTCCCCGAGCGGCTCCAGTTTTGGCAGCCTAGAAGCTTTGGGTGTGGCCCATCCCACTGGAAAAACAGAGACAAGGTCAGAGGAGGTAGAGGAGGAGGAGGTGATGCTCAGGTTCCGCACAGTTTGGTTTCTGCCGTTCAAAACGATTAATACAAAGCGAACTGGGCAAAAAAAGCCTTTCAAAATAAAACAAATCAACATAAAGCAGCAGCATGAGCAAGAAAAAGTTTACCTGGTGGGGGTGGAGGGGTGGGGCTCTCCGCCGGGCCGTCCTCGGTCCTCAGCGGGTCGACCCGGTGCTTCCTCTTCAGGTGCAGCTTCCTGGCTTTCTTCTTGCTCTGCTCGCCTGTTGCAGCTGAACGCGCAGAGACACGAGTCAATACACGACTAAACACACACGTCCTCCTTCGTTTTCCATCGCTGCGCTTGTAAATTTCATCTTTTGATCCTTAAATTATCTCCTTGATGCGTAATTATCTCCATCTATTCGGAGCAGAAAAAGAGACGGTGGAATCTCACTTCTCGTTTCCTAAATTGATGGAGATTGTTTGAGTCTGTGTTTTTTATTTTTTTTGTTTGATCACTTGCGTTCAAAGTGGAAACAGATTGAAGATCTTGCTGTCTGTTTGTCAATGAGCTTAGACTTTCTATCCATGTGCTGCCAAACCCAATCGCACGCTGTGAGCGCAGCCTCTTCAGAGAAGCCGCTGCCCTCTCATCTTCACCCAGGAGCCGTCTTCGTTTCCCAGTGTTACACAACTTTTTGTCAGCCGAGTGAAATCGCTTCTAAGCCCGAAAAACGACACGGTTTTGTTTTTCATTGATCTAAGAAATTCAGAAGACGTGTCTCTCACCTGAGCTGGCGTTCTCCGGCGTCTGTCTGGAGTCGTCCGGCTCTTCGTCGTCCTCCTCCTCCTCCTCCTCCTGGCTGTTTGTCGAGCTCTTCTGCAGCTCTCTTTGTCTCTTCCTCTCCCTCTCTTTGTCTTCATTCTGAAAAAGAAACACCAAAAGCCAAAAGCTGTCATTTCCTGAGCCTCTGACGTAAAAGAGCCTCGGATGGGTTGCATACACTACGCACCTCGGAGACGACGTTGCTGATTGGTTGGAAGGGGCTGGGCATGTCATCGTCGTCGGGCTCCTCTTCCTGGATCGGTCTCCCTTCCCGTTCGGCCTCCTCGCGCTCCTGTCGCTCTCTGAGGGGAGAACAAGATGTTAAAGGGGACCTATTATGCTCCTTTTTGCACCAACTAAAATAGTTCCTGTGTGTCTTAAAGACATGTCTGTGACGTGCTTCGGTCAAAATACCCCAAAGATCAAACATCACAGCATTCTCAAAAACAGGGCTCTGCAAAACGGTCTGTTTCAGTGGCCCCTCCCTTTAAATGCAAATGAACCACTGCCTCAGCATTGCGTTACCATGACGATGTCTACTACTAGTACCTATACTGATTTGGCCAAAATGTAGTATGCAAACAAAAGCTAAATCTGCAGTAGGCAAAATGCCAGATCTCCAGTATGCATCTGACCAGTCTACATTGTGTAATGAAATGTGCCCATGACCTAGTCTCACCCTAACCAAAGATGGTATAGAGTAGTCTTTGCCATGTAGGCTACTGTAACCATGTAACATGTAATATAAAAATGCAAAAATAAATATATAAAATAAATAAAAAATATATGCAGACTGGTCAGTTCATTGTAAAACAGTTATTTATTGATGTAAATGAGGTGATTTGTGCACATAGACTACAGCAGCACTGCTCCTCTCCTCCTCCTTCTCACAGCTTCACTTTCTTTTCATTCAAACTAATTCAACTGCCACAAGATTTCATCAATGAGACCCACATTCTGCTAAATAGACTAACCACACGGCGGTAAACGTCTAAAAAACCTGCGGGTATGTTTATTAGCGATGGTTTTCTCTACCGCGATGAGCACGGACGCCTGCCCGGCCAAGGAGGCCTGCAGACGGGCTCTGCCTGTGTGAGGAGCCGCTGCAGCTCCGGAGCTCCGGAGCTCCGGTGGTCCAGCGTTACGTCGGTCCGGCGAACAACGTCGCCCCGGCGGTACGTCGCTCCTCACACAGGTACAGCTTCACTTACATGAAACGTCGGCGTAAACTTCTAAATAAAACTTAGTAAAGTGACGCTACAGCGCTAAAACATGCAGGGAAGAAGCAGGAAGTGCTCCGCTCCGCTCTCCGCTGTGACACCAGGCACAACAGAGCAGCATGGGAGGAGGCGGGGCCGGCTGGAGCAGAGACCTCGGCATGACCATGTAGGGGAGTCCGGCACGCATCGACGTAGATGCGAGCTCATGTCAAAAAAAACTCAGCGCAACCGAGTGTAACAGGTGTGCAGAGAAATCCCAATTATCTAGCAGGGTTTACCTCCAAATGCATTAACCTCAGGATATGACACTTCCACGGCCTCTAGAACCATTATCCAACATTTTAAACATATATAAAAGTCTGAAAAGCTGGAAAAGCATAATAGGTCCCCTTTAACCTTTCAGTAATATGACACACAGCTCCCGGGCGACTGCGTTTACATCCACCGAAACTGATCTGAGGCCAGATTTCATTACAGTGTGTATTTCTACAAATTGGTTATTTCTCCTTTTACGACGGAGGGTTTGCTCTTTAGAAATAAATGTGATATTTAACGTCTATTTTATTATGAGTTCAGCACAAGGAGGAGGAAATGTATTCCCTCAGACAGGAGAGACTGCAAACATCAGCAGCGCTGGCATTTTGACATTTCCACTTCTCCCTGGCTTCATTTATTATTCCACCTTTACATTTCACCTCTTATCTGTTTGACTTCTCTCTCCTCCTCCACACACTTTAAAAGGATAGTTCAACATTTTGGCAAATTGGCCCATTGCCATAATCCCTATAGTTTTAGCAGTAGGTTTGTTACCTTTAATTGTCGGTGCAAGCTGTTTTTAGAACGGCGGAGCAGAGCCACGAACTGCTCAGAGCTACGCTACGGAGGCTCATGGGATTTCTTGGTTTCCCTCATCAACTCATCCGTTTTGGAGTTGTTGGATTGTGGATTTGATGAGGGAAACCAACACCATTAGCCTCTGTAGTGTAGCTCTGAGCAGCTCGCAGCTCTCCTCCGCCGTTTTAAAAATAGCTTGCACCAACAATTTAAGGTAACAAACCTACTGCTAAGACTATATGGATTATGGCAATGGGCCAATTTGCCAAAATGTTGAACTATCCCTTTAACCAACGCCTCACCTCTCCTCTCGTATCCGCCGCACCCGCTCCGCCCGCTCCTTCTTGTCCTGCTCCTCCTGCGCCCGCTGCTCGGCCGTGTCCTTCTGCACGCGCTCCGTAATGGCCTCGTAGTCTTTGGCAATGTTGTTGAGCAGCCAGTTCAGGCCTTTCTTGATGGACTTGTCCACCTTTTTGCCGTAGCCGAGGACGGCAGAGCAAGGCTCCTGGAGAAAGGGAACGGGAGTGAAAACGTCAGCGCCTGTGGTTTTCTGTTTTGAGTTCCCACATGTCCGCAAAAAGCCTCTCTCTTTATCTTTATATGGGTGAAACTGCAGTTGAACCAAACAGCCTCTTAATGTCACTCAGCTGCCGCCGCGACAGGTGCACAAACACTTACGATCTGACAGAGACACTTGTTCTCGTTCACAAGCTTCTCCAGTGACAGGTTTTCAATGATGTCGGCCTCAGCCAGCGCTCCATCCTGGTCCTGTTTGTTGGCAAGTCTGTGAGCGGAGAGGAATAAAGACATATTAATGAGGGCTGGATAAACACAGACTAGATCTACTGCCTTGTGGTTGTTTGTCTGCGGCACTCTAGTTTCACTTTCTTTCCCCGTTTATCCAGACTCTTATAAAATTGTAGCTCCGGGCTCATCTTTAACTCTCAACCCCTTTTGCGTCCTCTTTAAATCTGTTTCATCACACTCACACTAGCACGGGTTTGCCGGCGATGCGCGGGTGCTGCAGGACCTCGGCCATGGTTTCCCGCGTCTCCTGGATCCGCTGGACGTCGCTGGAGTCCACCACGAACACCACGCCGTGGGACTCCGAGTAGTAGTTCTTCCAGATGCCTCGGATCCTCTTCCCGCCGCCGAGGTCGAAGATGGTCACCTCGAACTTGCCCTGCTTCAGGTCCACCTTTGAGAAACCGACGGTCGGAGCCACGTCGTTGGGATTGTCTGGAGAAGAAAAGAAAGAAACGGTGTGAGCAGAAAGAGAAACACATTCTATTTACGGATAAAACGGTGCATTCAGACACATCTGTAACTGATGCATCATTTCTGAAGGTCTTGAGAAGCTCTTTGCTTTTCCCCATCATGAGACGCCACTTGTGTGACACCTGGTGATGAGAAACCTTTTCAAAGGCGTCAATTTGGACTAAAGCAGCTGATATTACTTTGCACTGATAGAGGACAGGATGACTTTCTAAATACTGACAGACTCCAGCTGCTTTCTTGGCTTTCTTGGCACCTCCTTTTCTTCATGTGTTCAATACTTTTTCCCTGTGTCATTTCATTTTATTACACATTACTTAATTTATAGACATAAATGTCTGGATTTCTTTGTATATATGCATTACTTGGGTTGTTGCCAACATCTGCTGAAAATTTCATGTCAATAGCTCTATTAGAAATATATTTTCTGAGAAAAATGTTGACGGTCAATACTTATTTTCCCTGCTGTAGATTCATTAAGATCTCCTCTTTTAATAATAAACATGGTGTGGCGGGTTAAAAAAGAAAAAAACAAAGAGAGAGAATGCCACAGAGTAATAAAACTCTTTTACACAAACTTTCTTGCACAACTTTGCAAGTTTAAAAATGCATAAGCAGTGATCAACTATAAAATGCGAGCAGTCAGACTTGAGGTAAAATATACATGATGACAAACACCCAACAGAACAAGAAGTGAGGCAGTTTATTCAGAGTAAACAAGACGTGGCTGACAAACCCAACCTCTCTATTATTAACCAAGATGTATTTTTAAAGCACGTAACACTGAAAACATCTATAACAGAGAGTCCAAACCTCCTTGGATTCCTCGCACTGTTGCCGTCTTCCCTGCGTTATCCAGTCCCACCATCACCAGAGTCACCTTCCTGTGAGATGGGAGAGGAGAAAAATGAATACAGGAACATCACTGCTGAGTCAGGTCCAGGATGGAAGTGGAGCGTCTGATGTAAAGACGTGACCTGGCATTAGCTCTCGTGACGCATGTCTGGGGGCACGGGTAAGCCAATTAATAATCTGAATGACCAACACGATCAATCGTCTGGGTGACTCAGCAAATCACATGCTCAGCAAAGGCATAATAAACAAAGAGATTAAAATCAACGTACAGGAAACAGGCTCATATCATAATGCTGATATATGCTATGCTGTTATATGTTTTAAACCCAACCACAAAAATGCAGAGTGTTATTGGCGGTTGCAAATATGGATGTTCAAAAAGCATTCCTGCAAACAGAGGCACACACACACACTGTTTCCTCTGCAGGTATCTAGCATACACACACCTGAGCAGCAGTTTTATAGCTTGGGTGACAAACTTCTCTGAAAGCACTTCAATAATTGCACCATAATTTGCTGCACATATGTCTCAATAGAAACAAGACAAGCTCTAACCAAAATAAAAGAAGTATTAAAAATAAATAAATAAATAAAACATTTTTCACATGTAATTACTCTCAGGAAGTCAAAGAGAGAGAAAATGGGTCCTTCAAAAAGCGAATAAAGAAAGAGGAATGATTTTTGCACAGTCAAAAAGCCCCATTCAGTGGCTGCTTGTACTGTAATAATAACAGTAATCATACAACACTTAAGTTTTACATTATGGCTCCTGGCATGAAAAGTTCAAAAGCAGTGCAAAAGACCAAAGTACAACATGTAAACTAAAAAGAAAAAACCTGAAAACAGCTCTGAAATAAAAAAAAAAGAAGAAGAAAGAAGCAGAGCTGCACATCAACGCTCATGTGAACTTAACTTTGAAACTTGCGCCGAAAAGACATCAACCGCACGATCCATCTAACCGTCCTCTGGAGCCAACTGGCCTTCATCGGGACGGGCTCTGGGTGTAAACCTCCAAAAGGTGAGACGCTGTCTGGATCCAGTCTGCTAACCCATAACCCTCTGCCCTCGCTGCAACAAACTCCTCACAGCAACGTGGCCACAAGCAAAGAGACCCACTGAACAGACCTGGCTGCAGGATTAGAGGAGGATTTCTGACTAAGTCCAAAAGGATCAGTTCCCTTCACAGGCACCACGTGGGTTAAGCGCCATCAATTACATTTTGTTGGGTCTTGCTGCTTGACACTCAGTGTTTTACTTATTCTCTGTAACCAGCCACCAAGGAGCTCCAGGATACACAAACGCACCGAGGAAGGAGCTGGTAGGCTTAGAGAGCGTTCATTAAAATACAGAACAAAACAAGATAAATGACTGGAGTAAAGTGGAACCACCACAGGCTGCAACTGATGTATTAACCAGCTTAATATCTCCCTAAATCATGCTCATTATTGATTCATTTGCATTTGTGAATTCAGTATTTGGGGCCTAAAATGCCATGTAGTTGGAAAATAACATCTTTAAATGCATTGCGTACTTTAAAAATGAAACAGTGAATCGGATACTTTAAACTTTAGAGAAGATTGAACCTGAGAATTTGGCTTTTCCTGCATTTAAATCATGTATAACAATTATGTAAATATCTATTCATCCTACAATATCTGTAAATAGTAGAGTGGACACCTGTTTAACACATCATTCACTTCTGATTATTATCTAGACATAGATAGCCTAGGCTTTTATTAGGAAATGCACTTCTTTACGTAGGAGGATACGTAAAGAAGTAAGGAATAAAAATATAAAGAATTTACTATGTCCAAATATGTATATAAATAATAAAGATATATACTGTTATGTACAGAAGAAGAAAGGAGCATCTGATGATCTTTAGTCCAGGTTTGCTGACATTTATTTGGCTGACTGTATAAGAGTGTTAACTCACCAGCTCAACTTTATTCCTGCATTAATCACCACACCTGTAAACAAAGAATCAGTGTCTGACCTGGTTTAAATGTTGATTTAAATGTGTTTAAAGTCGACTGATTGACTTGGAGCTGTGTGATAGTAATGCAAGGCTGTGATTTCTCATGTTGTGTTATGATGTGATTATAAATGATCTGATTTCAACGAGGGGAGGTTAGACTGACATCAGGTCGGCCCATTTGTCCAGGTGAATCACAGGTTTATATTTTACATGATCAACATCCCATCACTCACCTTGCGGGCTCTCGCCACCGTTTTAGCCAGTTGCAGCAGTTCGCCATCAGGCTGAACATCGCAGTCCGAGTCCCGGAGCTTCACACACCACGACCCAGCCACGTTCAGCCAGCTGACCGACTCTTTAACCCGTGTCGGCTAACTCATGGTCGCTTCATCGGTGACAGGCAGCACTGACCGGTGTGACTGGTGTGAGTCAGAGTGGCAGTCACCACCGTGTTACGGATAAAACGTTGTTTTTGGCTCACATCGATTACAGGAATCACAAAATCCGCGTTACCGTTATCTAAGGGTTAGCTCAATGCTAAAGTAGCTACAGCGGTAAATGCCTCCTGTTGAATCGTTCAGCCTCTCCCTCCGGCGAAAAACGAGTGACAGTGTGAGTTGTGCTCACCGACACGACACAACAGCGTTTTATCAAACAGTCTAAAGCAGCTACATTAGGTATTTTACTCACGAAACATTAGTTACTTGACGCTAGCTGATTTGTAGCTTTCTGCTTTTGTTTACGTCGTCTTTTCTGCTGCTAGGCTGCGGACGTCCTGACGTCATCGTGCGTGATCAACAGATCGTCGTGGTAACATTTACACAGCTGCTGTACATTTAGGAGGTACTTTTACTTTATTGGAGTATTTTTCCATAGCTTTAATACATTTCACATACAAATAATGTAGTTTTTACTTCCCTATATTCGCTGGAGTAACTGGTTTATTTTCAAGTGAAGGTTTTACATCAAGAAATATGATAAACACTTAAAATAGCCTACTATAGTGTTGTGGTAAGACCAAACCAATGTGAGACCATTTTCAAGACCATTACCTACTGTATTCAGTACAAGTTCTCATAATAATCTTGTGGCTGGATACATTATTTCTCAGCTAAATTGAAAAGATAATTTGATATCAAATCTAAACCATATTTAATTGAAACAAAGTTTGGATTGAACAGGTTAACACAACACAAAACCTGCTGAGGTCTCTCCCACTGTTGTCACAGTGGTGCAATCAAGTTTTTCAGATGGTTACACAAAGCATATACTTTTGTAGAACAATTTTAATTAACTTAAAGTTATTGAATTACATCACATAAACCAAAGCGAGTGAGTGACACAGAGAGTCATTTGCGGTTTAAAGAAAAAGAAAAAAGATGTCACTGCAGCTTTGGTCTTGAGAAAAAAATCCTGAGTCCAGCTCGACGGAGACTAAGACAAGACCAAGAAAAAAATGTTGATTCTGAGACAAAAACCAATGTGGTCTCAAGAGTAGCCTACTACAACACTATTAAATACATTACTCTCTAAGATGAATCCTGTGTTTTCCAGCCAGGCTGCTGTGATTCTCTTCTTATGGCTTCACCAGAACCACAGACTCTCCCTGATCCTTCAAAGACCGAAGTTAAAGGCCTGCTTTCTCTGCTAAACTAAATGTCAAGTGTCTGTTAAGGCAAAGACTGATGCACTTTCGTTCCTGGGCTGAGTTATTGTCCCAGTTTGTCTGAGCAAACACTCACAGGTGAGTGTGCAGAGCGAGGCAGGATGAAGAATGTGTGTGCCTTGCTTTCACAGAGCCGCCCCCCCCTGAGAAGACTGCTCCTTAATTTTTATGAGCTCTATCTGCTGCTCTCATTATGCTGCAGTAATAATCTTTATGTGTTTACCGGGATCCAGTGTGGGCACTGAAACTAAGACTGAACGGACAGTAATGAGACCGTTGTCCTTTTGGCTCCAATTGTGTCTAAGTATTAAAAAGGTGCTGAGCTGAGGAATGAAGCTTAAGCCTTTAAATGTGATTTTTCTTTGTGTTTTACTTTGCCGTGACATTGTTATTGCTGCATGGTGTTGTAATATTTCCATTTTAAGTGAGTTTTAATGGAGCCAGTACTCCAATCACCAGGTTATTATAGATGATTGATTATTAAAACAATAATTTGTTTTCCTCCCATGAGTTTAGAGCCCCTCTTTACTAATCAGCAGTAGAGGCATGTTTTGCAATGGCTCAATAAAAATGATCAATGAATGAATGATGGAGAATAAAAATATGTGTGATGATTATATTAACTTTTAACTTTTTTTTTTTAATAACACAACACAACACAACACAACATTTATAACAATAGCCTAGCAACCTTGGGGTTAAAAAAAGACACAGACACACAGTGACGATAACAACATATAGTATAAGAATATAAAGAATAAGAATATAAACTATACATAATAAAATAGTAAAATATAAAGAACAAACTATACATAATAAAATAGTAAAATATAAAGAACAAACTATACATAATAAAATAGCAATAGCAAATAAAATAAAATGTGATGTACAAAAGTATATACAATAACAAATTGGCAGCATTGATTTTAGTGCAAGAAGAAAATGTGCAATGTGTGTAACTGTGTGTAGAAAAATAAGGTGCATAGTGACTGTAAGTTATGACCAGAGTTTTTTTCAGCTGTTATTATACAGTGTGATGGCATGTGGCAGGAAAGATTTCCTGTATCTGTCCCTTCGACAGCGGAGCTGGAGCAGCCTGTGATTATATTGATTATTTTGATTAATTGAAATATTCAATCAATTCTCAATCAAGTGCAAATACCTGAAAACAACACTAGAGTAAACGATACCGCCTGATTGATTGCATCATGGTGACTGTGAACTGTATCCATTACATCAGTTTTGCCCATAGACTGGAAATAAAAAGGTTTTGCATCCTGACTTTAGTGCTTCAGCGCCATCTGTTGTTTCATCTCATCCACATGTTTACTGCGCATGCGTGATCTCGCTTTTCCTGCCTGAAGCGGTAGGAGCCTCCTTGCCCTCAGCAGCCGCCGGGACCGGTCCCTGTCTGTCGCACCAGATGAATTCCGGACTGATCCGCCTCTTCACGACCCTGGTAAGACCGCACTGCATTGTTGCACACACCTGTTTTGGTTTATTCCTACAAGCTCTGATGTGATTTTAGCTGAAAAAACAAAAAAAACAGCGAGGACTCAAATCTCTGGAGGACTGTCTGCACCGCGAACTGTCCGATGTGGCATGTGTGTGTGTGTGTGTGTGTGTGTGTGCTCGACAAACTCTCACTGCAGGTCAGATGATTGAAATGACTGAGCACAACCGATCCAATTGTCATATGACATAATGTTTTTTTGGTTTTACTTCTTTGGATGGTTGACACATATTCAAAACCAACCAATCAGCAACAAGGAACCGATCAGCTGAATCTGGATCAGCAGCGTAGGACTTCACATGAGAGGAAGTAGCTGCACGCGGCAGACACACAGGGTAGCCTATTTCATTAGGGGGGGAAATAAGTCTAAATACCATATAAAGGTTAATAACATGTAATCCCTGTGTGTGAGACTAAACCATGCGTGTTCTGTATTTAGTTGCACAGATAACACCTGAAAACCTCCATGTGTTATTACAATAGGATACCATACAAATTACTTTATTAATCTCCAAAGGGAATGATACATAAATTAAATAAATAACGTGTTATTTATTACAAGAACTCATTAATTACTAGCAATATAGAAAGTAATTAAAATACAGCTGCAGCATTTAAGTGACATACACATTAATGCATGAATAATTATCTAATTATATTCTCAAATGAGGTATTCTACATATGTAGTGGAGTGACTTTCACTTGTAACAGTATTTCTGCATTGTGCAAACGGTCTAAACACCTCTGTGTGTTTATTGTGCAGCCTGCGTGCGTCTCTAATCCATGAGGCACAGTGCTGCTCATGACTTTCTCAGCTTTAATGATGTTTCCACAGCGCTATCTTTCAAAGATTATCTCTGACAGCGACTTAATTATAGAGCTCGACTCACTTTGCAGTAGCAAAGTCCAAACAGCTTCAGTCAGAGCGGTAGACGCCTCTGCATCTTAAATAAACCAGACCGGAGCCAGCAGGAGGTGAATATGTAATCTCAGGACGTCCTGTGAGGTACATGGTAAGTTATGAAGTTCTCACTGCTCTCTTGTTGTGTTTTCCAGGTGTGTCTCCCCTCCTGTGTCCACATGACTCGTGTCTTCGTCTACGGCACCCTGAAGAAAGGGCAGCCCAACTACCACCGCATGTTTGACAGCAACAATGGAAAGGCCGAGTTCCTCTCCTCGGCCCTGACCACTGAGAGATACCCGCTGGTGATCGCCAGCAACTTCAACATCCCCTTCCTCCTCAACATCCCCGGGCAGGGCCACAGGGTCCACGGAGAGATCTACCAGGTGGACGACAAGATGCTGAAGTTCCTGGACGACTTCGAGGGCGTCCCCACCATGTATCAGCGGACCCTGGTCAGTCTGGAGGTCCAGCCGACAGAGGGGGAGCAGACGCCGGCGCCGGGGGGCCCCACCGAGGCGTTTGTGTACAGCACGACCACGTACAAGCCGGACTGGACCTCGCTGACCAGCTACGAGAGCTACGACTCACATGGAGATCACGGGCTGGAGTATGTGACCAGAGAAGCACGAGATTGACGAAGCTCTGATGCATTTTTGCCTGTCTTTATTTTATTATTATAGATAAACTACTGTATGAGATGTAAAAATCAAACTAGAAAGCTTTAAAGGGATAGTTCTGCGCAGCTGGCGGCTCTGCTCCGCCGTTCTAAAAATAGCTTGCACCGACAACTACAGCTATCGAACCTACCCCTAAAACTATAGGCAGGGATTTGCCAAAATGTTGAACTATCCCTTTAATTATTGTGTAATTCCTTATATAGCCTAGGCTATGTCCTGTTTCCAATTTAGTCGCAGTTCTGTTGAGCAGTGGCAAAGCAATTTTCTTTGTTAACTGCAGTGTAAATATTTGCTGATCCATCATCTGTAAAACGTCGAAAGGCTTTCTGTTGGTCTCAGCATCTCATTTCCCTTCAGGTCTCTAATTAAATTGAGTCATTTGAGGCTTAACGCAATGCGAGCGTTGCACAGCGGCTACAGTGTCGAAGCAAATTTGCAAATTTCAACAACAGAAAACAGAAATAGAGAAGTTATTAACTTGGTTGAACTGCATGTGCTTGTATGCAGCTGTGTAACTCCTCTTCTTCTCCCTCAGGCCAATCGACACATGACCGTCCATATGAGACGCTGGAACAACTAAACTAAACAAAGTGTGTGTTTGGTGATGATTACACTCCGCTTTGTTTTTCCATGTTCTTGTTCTCTTGTTCTCATCCCATCAGCGGTTCTGTAAATGATGAAAACCATGTATAGAATAAAAAGCCACCAGTTTCTAGCTTGTCTCATCTTTTTCTTATGAACACAATCTTTTCTCAACTTTATTTAAAATAGTAAAATCCAGAAAACTGGAGGAAATACATAAGGTTTTTTTTTTTTGGCAGTGACTCGGTGAAATCTCTGTTGGCGTTGGAAGCAGTTTGAAAGCCATTTGTCCTTTTTTAAACAAAATTACAGGAAAACAAGAAGGAAAAGAAACAACAATGAGAGAAGAACATTTCACAGTGTATCAAAGTACTGTACAAATAGTCGCCTTACAAAAAGGAAAACATGGATGTTTTCTAATCACGTCCATCACATTTAAATCATCAAATTATATATAGATTGTCAGACGAATGAAAAATACTCTCCATGAGTGTGTTCACATGCAGACTGCCACACACTTTATTAAATCCTGGCTTTTGTCTTCTTATATGTACATTTTTAAAACTCAGTCACAAATGTGTGATTCTACAGGAATATTTTGAATATTGTAAATCACTGAGGAAACAGAAAAAAGTCATACTATCCTTATATACCATGTATTTAAATGAGATTTATGATAAATATAAGATCCATACTGTAAACAGGAATGTTAGTTTGGTGAATATTAAATCCGTGTGTGCATGTGAACATCACTCAATGGCACAAACATGAACTGTTGGTCGGGAAATGTCTGGCATAGGAAAATGACATTATCTAATAGATGGTGGACGACTTCCATCACAACCTCTAATCAGACACTAGTGGTGCAGAAAGTGGGAGGTGAAGTGGAAGCACCTCTGAATGAATGATGTGTGTGTGTGTGTGTGTGTGTGATTCATCCATTCAGAGGTATCAATTAGTGGAGCAACATAATTCTGTGTCTATAATAAAGAGTCTTTTGTGGGTTTTGTGCTGCCTGAAATCCAGATCTTCACCCAGGTGAGTGTCGAGTGAGGAGGAGGAGGAAGAGGAGCTGAAGGTGCAAATTGATCAGTAAAGGTCTTTCCTGGTGCTGGACAGGGAGTGAGTGGTGGAGCAGGTGGCGCTGCGGATCACCTCCATCCACCTGGAGGAGAGAAAGAAATTGCACATATGAAGTTTAGCAGACTGTGGATGAAATGAAATATAAATGTGGTGCAGACAGGACGACTGAAGCTAGTGACAGACGCCCTGTAATCTGACACATATTCTGGACATGATCTAAATTGTCTAACAATTGGCAATCATTTTTGAAATCTATTTCTGACATCCTAGGTATATCTGTTAGTCCTTCGCCACAGATAGCTATTTTTGGAAAATGGAAAATATTATAGCTTTTTGCATCCCTGATTTTGTGCGCACAGAAAAATTCTTCTCTGATGGAAATCCTCCCAGTTACCTTCCTTTGAATCCTGGCTACATGATTTATTATTTCTACTGAAACTGGAGAAAATCAAATTCAGCCTTAGAGGCAACCACTAGTTGATTATGTCAATAAACTCTCTGCTACTGAAACATCTCCCTGATTCTACGTCCACACCTTGCCCGGTCCACCTTTCTTTTTTTCTTTCTTTACTTAACTGGAGGTAATTATCTACTCATGTTCTTTTTTTCACACATTGTTATCTAAAACCAATCTAGGTACATTAACCTGTTGATATAATGATGTAAGGGTCTCTGGGATGGGTGGGGTGAGTGTTGGGTTATACAGAAAAATGAAAATGTGACTCTCTTTGGATGTATTGTTTACTGCAACTGTGAATCAATGAAAAAAAAAAAAAAAGACTGCACCTTTCAAATGTGTACTCGCTCTCCGATCTGAAGTAGTAGACGTGCGATTTGAAGTGGAGTTTGAAGACGTAATCTTTGTGGATGTTCTCCGACTCCGACGGCACAGTGACGGAGTATCCCAGCAGAGGGAGGCTGGCCAGAGGGTAGTCGTCCTGCAGGAGGCGGAAAAATGTTTGTTGTTTTTTTTAATCCTTTTTGGTTCACTTTCATGAATAAAATAATGAGTGTGTGTAGTTTTGGACACACTGCTGTGGATCTAACCTGGTGTGATTTGTAGAAGAAGAGGCTGAAGTTGGTGAAGACCACCCAGAGCTTCTGCCAGCCGTTACTGTTCTTGAACTTCCTCAGCAGGTTTCCTGACAGCTGGTTCTGGAAACGCAGGAGAGCAGAGAAGTAAAATCAATAAAAATAACAAAATAACATCGATTTTTATTCTTGTGTTAAAAATAAACTTTTTAGATTTATTTTGCACGTATCACAATTACTGTGTTGTTTTGTTTGGTCGGAGTAGGACCAGAATTTGTGCGACAAAAAGTTTTTGCTCAGAGAAAATGAGGTCAGAGAGTCCATCATGTAATGGCTAATGAGGCCTCTGCAGTACCTCTCTGCTCCAGCAGGGGTCACTAAAGGACAAACTGTGTGCCCACTGTCCAGACTACTGGACGGATGCAGGTGGGAAGAGACAAACAGAGGAAGACACAGGGTGAAAAAGAAGGGAAAAGACAGAGGGGGATGCTCATGAAGGACCAGGAGACTGTGACTTTCGTAGACTCTTGTTGCTCACCTGTATGCATAAATGGTTGGGGAAGAAAAAAAAACAAAAAAAAGTGGAAAATTTGTATTTTTGTACTGTTGATTCTGATAGAAGATGCCTTTCCAAACAGAAAAAAAAGATAAGACAGAGGGGGAGAGGACTAAAGAGGACAAAAACAGCAGTGTGTGGTGTTTGTGGAGAGAAAACGAGACAACACAAGGACAAACCTCCACAGCGACGCTAAAGTCCACCATGGAGACGCTGGTGTTGCGGTGCCAGCAGACGTGCACGGTGGTGTTGCCGCGGTGACCCTGGCGCTCCAGAGACGAGCGCGAACCGCAGAGCTCCTCCTCCGACTCCTGCTCCGCTCCGCTGTCCTCCAACAGCTCTGTGCAAGGGGGGAGGGAGGTGGGGGGGGGGCAACAAAAAGGTAGGTCAGATACACTCGTTACCATGAGAAGCTGTAAATAACTCACCACGCTGACACCTGTGGGTGAAATACTCTCGCAAAGTGGAGAATCAACTCACTTTTACAGCTGAAAAACCGGTTGATGATGACTGATGGATTTCACGTGAGCTTAAAGCTGCAGAACAAGCTCTGCAACATCTTGAGGTTTGTTTTGCTCCACAAAATCGGCTCATGTTGTGTATTTTGACCCGATTCCAGCTGGAGGTGAACATTTTCAGTTCACAGGCCTGGTTTCTTTTTCCAGCCTTTGCGCTTTTATTCTTTCCGACTGCACTATTTATAGACACGGATCCATTTATAAGACTCTGATGAGGCTTTGTTACAACAGTCTGGCTTTATTGAGTATTACCACTATTTAGTCTCACCTTTTTAGCCTCACAAATCCACCCAGTAGATGCATACAATGGAAAGATTTATCTCACAGCAGTCTAAGGATGTGTGCAAAAACAGTTCGATATCATTAGATGAGCTTAAAGGGATACTTCACCCAAAATCAATAATTCACCAATCATCTACTCACCGTCATGCCAAGGAAGGGTTCAGAGAACTTTTGGAGCTATCAAAACGCTTTTAGAGTTCCAGGGGGGGTTCAGCTGGCTATGGATTTTCATATAATGGCAGCGGATGGTGCTCACTTTTGAATTGTCCAAAACACACACTAAAAATGATGATGGTGAATTATCGATTTTGGGTGAAGTATCCCTTTAACTCTAAAGACAAAGTAAAACCTGTTGAGATATTTACAGGTTCATCAAAAAGCTAAAGAGAGAGCTCAGCCCAGACTGTGATCAAAGGTGCAAAATTACCTTTTGTTGTCACTTTGTAAGCCAATACTCTTAAACTGTATGACTTAAAAAACGTTCACAGCAGGCGATTTAGCAGAGGGACAATAGAGACGTCAAAGCAAAAGGTGGCGAGACGGAGGCCTCATTGAGCAGAGCGACAGGCATTTAAGATAAAGAATGAGGAAAAAAGATGATGAGGAATAAGGCGGCGACAGCTGGGCGATGGGCCTCCATATATCAGGTGACATTAAAAGTATGATGAAAGACCACCTGGGACAGTTCAGTGAGATTATTCATGAGCTGCTGAAAGTTAAAAGGGAGAGAGGAGAAGAGGAGAGTTGTGGGAACTGGACAGGTGGTGTAAAAACACACACACATCATGCACTTACTGGCGTCAGAGAGGCTGGTGGAGAGCAGGTCGGTGTCGGTGCCGCTGCTCTGCTCCGCCAGATCGATGGCCATCCTGATGTCCTCCACCCACCGCTCCATCTCCGACGCACAGCTGGACACGAGAGACAGGGACGAAGAAAAACAGAAACATTTTTCACTCTGTGTTATTAAATCTTTGTCATCAGCGAACCGGCCACTGAATGGAATCTAGGCCACGTGGTCCAATTTAATTAGAGGGCAAACAAAGTGTGTGGAGGTCCCGTGGAGAGGAGATCCATTTTTAATGAGTCTGACCTGCATTAAACTTTAAAACTGTTATTCTTAGAGGCACATTGCTCCTATTCATTACGGATGATTTGATGTTTCTGTGATGAGAAATTTGGCTCTTTGTTCCTGTCATGTTTCCACTTTTCTTTTAAATCACAATGATGTTTTCAAATACCATATCATTACCATCATGATACGACAACATGTTGATTCTGATTGATCTACGAATACAAATATGAATGACTTTATTAATCCCCAAAGGAATTTCATTATCTGTGTGTATAAATGTGTTTGTGTACCTGGCTGCCACCACCACCGACTGCCGCTGTCCAAACAAGGTGAAGGAATAAGGTACGCCCCACTCCTCCTCACTTTCTCTGATCTGCAAACACACACGCACACATGAGACATTTTTAAAGAAGCACATTTTGGGAAAAACTCATGCAAATCTTCATTATATTCTACCAATACAAACTAGAATTATTATCTAGACATGCTGACACAAGAGAAGAGCCATCGTACCGTCATGCCATAGAGAGGCAGCTGGCCATGAACTTTAAACTGGTTGGTCGGGGTCATCCCTCGACTGGTGTACACCAAGGAATCGCTGAACTGAGAAGGAGGACAAATAGATGATGGAAGGAAAAGAAAAATGAGTGCTTTTTTTTTTAGCCGTCAGTGATATTAAATATTCTCAGATCAGCAGCTGTAAGTTCGCACCAGGAAGAACATCCTCTGCTGGAGGCCCTTCCCTGAGAGTTTGCTGAGGCAGCCGAGCCGGATGAACTCCTGGAAGTCAAACATGAGAGCAGCATAGGGAATGAGTCAGTCAGTTTTACAGGTTTCACCACCTCTAAGAGCAAAGATATAAACAATATTGCAAAAAAAAAAATCATATAAACACAGCAGCAAATGTAAAAAAAAAAAAAAGTCTGACCCTGCCGCGGATGGCGAGGTTGTCGATGCCGGTCAGATCTTTCTTCAGCTCTAAGAGCTTCTGGAAGTTCTCCATCTTCATCATGTTGCCTTGAAGCTGCAGCACCATCTCCGAGATATCGGCCAGGGCCGCTGGAGAAGATAAAGGTTTTTTAAAAAAGCACCTTTTTCTTTTGTTAACCTACATGCTCTTTCAAATGTATTCTTTTCTATACCTCTACAGTCCCTGAAGTCGTCGTGGGTGGGCGGGTAGTGCTTGCAGAGCCTCTCCAGGATGAGCTTGTAGTGCAGCAGGCGGTGGAGAGGTCGCAGGAGGAAGATGTTGAAGGGCAGGTAGCAAACCCTCTGCTGCTCGAAGTCCCGACACAGGGTCTCCACCTTCCGACCGGACCTGAGGATAGAGGGAAAGAAACGGAAACTGAAATGTACAAGTCTTAGCGTGACTGTTAAAGGGCCACAGACTTGGAATGAAGTTGAGATTAAAACAAAAACTACTGTTGAAATATGTTTAATTCAAGCTTGGGTCGTTGTATTTTGCTTCATGTACCTGTGCCTGATGTGTTGTTATTGTGTTTAAACCTTATACTAGGTTGTTTGAGGGGTTAGGTTAGAATCTAGGAAGAAATAGGAATTATTGTATTGTTATTTTGATGTTCTGGGCCCCAGTTCATAAGCTACAGGCAGCTTCTGAGGTTAACCTTTTTACAAGATGATGTCTTGCTGTATATTATGAACTGAAATTGTATTTGTATTTTAAAATGATTTGTAAATAAAATAAATAAAAAGGATCAGCAAATAACGGCAAATAAAGCCGATGTTTTCTGCACCGTGCGCCTACCTGCAGGTCCGTTCCAGTTCAACCAGGCACTCTGAATGTTTCTGGAGATGAATTGTCAACTGCTGCAAGATGCAAAAGAGAGAAGAGTCAAAAAAATAAATAAAGGGGAGACAGGTTTTAAGAAACGTCCTCTTCCTGCCTCCATGTGAGCTGTTGTCGTCTATATTTACCCTCAGCCCCTGGATGTTCTTCAGTAAAATGTCACCAATGCGTTGGTAGTCTCCTTTAATGTGGGCGTTGGAGCGACCCTCCCTGCCACAGACAGAAAGGAGAGAAGAGCTGAGATTTATTCACATGTAGTAACGTTGACTGACCAGTAGATGTCAGGACAGAGTCAGGTTTTCCACACATGAGTGGAAAATCTTCCTCAAGCCCATTCATCATACCAGCAAGTACAGTTGGACCATCTCCAGGAAGATGGTTTATGTGTGTGTGTGTGTCTGTCATTACATACAATAACAGACAGGATTCCCATAGGAGGAACGGAGGATTTGTGAACATTAGTTCCCATGCAATGATGTCACGTTAGACTGACACTTTGGGACTTAATGTGATTTAACGATGAGGAACTACATGTTGAATTCAAATCTTTTCTGTTGGTTTGACCTCAAAATGTCTGTTTCATGTTATTGTGAAACATGAGTCTTTTTTGTTTCGGCCTGTATTTGCTTAAGCACAATAGCAAAATTGCTCAACACTCTGGTCTGAAAATGCCTTTCATTTCTGCCCTCCCTCCCAACATTTGTAAAATATTTACAGGGCATTTGAACTGAAACATGTTATCTTTCAATATTTTCATTTTTTAAAAAAAGCTTTTGCTTGAAATGAAAGATTTCATTGCACACATCTGCATTGTGTATCATTTCACAAATCTGTGAATGTTTGTTGTGAATGGACGTGAGGCAACGTTTTCAGTTTTTCTGAATGGGAATAAACAGACACTGACCACTGCGCCAGCCGCTGCTCCACCTCCTTGAGGAATCCCTGGTGGAACTTGTAGACCGGATCGTAGCTGGATGAGATCAGATCCTTCAGGGAGTCGGGAAACGCCTCGTCTTTCCCCACAAAACTCTGGAAGGACTGTGATGGACACACACACACACAGGTAGAAAATATAATGTTAGTTACATGATGCACCTGAATCTTGCTACATATTCATTGTGGAGTGTTGAGGAAAGTGATAAACGACTAAATTAGTCAACCGACCGATTACTTTGATAATTGATTTATCGTTAATTTATAGCAAAAAAACCCCAAAAACTCTCTGATTAAAGCTTCTTCATCTTTAGAAAACTGTGACAGGCATTTATAGAACAAATGATAATTTAATTTATTAATTTATTTAATTTTTAATTCCATCAGCCTCCGTAGCGTAGCTCTGAGCAGCTCGTGGCTCTGCTCTGCCGTTCTGAAAATAGCTTGCACCGACAAATAAAGGTAACAAACCTACTGCTATGACTATAGGGATTATGGCAATGGGCCAATTTGAAAATGTTGAACTATCCCTTTAAGTGTGGTGTATTAACATTAATTATGCTTTCAAGTAAACAAACAAACACACTCCTCTGCAGTAGCTTTCAAACTGAGCCACACACACACACGGGTATGATCCCACAGACCCCTGGGGTGGGGGTTGGAGGGTCAGAATGAGTGATTCGACTTGAGAACACAGTGACATTTGTTTGCACCAAGGAAATCCATCAGCAACCACACACACACACACACACATACACACACACACACACACACACACACACAGATCCTTGTGGCCCTAAGCGAGTAAACTACAACCCCCTGACACAAAGGTGTTATATTCCCTTTCAGAGTAAATCCCACACGATTATGGAAGCCTGTGCACGCGGGACGGCCGTCCAGCTGTTGCACAGCAGGACTCGCTGGGGGGGAGAGGAAGGGTGACAGAGGG
Organism: Trachurus japonicus; assembly: GCF_045865225.1. Classification (NCBI taxonomy): domain Eukaryota; kingdom Metazoa; phylum Chordata; class Actinopteri; order Carangiformes; family Carangidae; genus Trachurus; species Trachurus japonicus. The sequence continues at coordinate 11,248,532 of NC_140908.1, read as the reverse complement.
AAGATGGAGTGGGGGAGGGGAGGAAGGGAAGGGTGTGGGAGCTCAGGCCTCAGCAGTGCCAGCCAAAGAAAATATTTAAGAGGTTCTAAAAAAGCGCCAGCGCACGCCTTCCTCCCACATCAAAGAGGGTGGAAACTACTGTTGAGAAGAAAAAGAGCTGAGAGGGAGAAAAATACACAGCGGAGGAGGAATATGATATAATTTCCCCCTCAACACCGAGGTCAGGAGTTATCGTCAGCATCATAATGTTAGGGACGGGTGATGGGGTCTGCAGCAGGGCAGGTGCTTGAATCTCAGTGGTCTTTACATTACACTCATTTGTTGGGACCAAAAGGGCAAAAAACAAAGTTTGACCCACATTCATCCCAGGATCGAGGATCCAGACACCGTGTTTGTGAATGCAGAGTGTTTTGATTTCAAAGAGCTGGGAGTTTAAAGTCCATTTAGTGTAAAAGAATAAACAGGATACAAGTTTTATCGCTCAGAAGGAGGCAAATTATAACAGATGTGTTGCTTCCTTGGTGAAAAACAAAAGGGTGAAAGTCATTTAAACACAAGGAACTTTAACATGTTCTCTTTGAAGCTGTGTTTCCATCTGTCATCTGTCCTGCACCAGAAAAATGCTCATAAATCCTCAGATGGCGAGGCCTCGGTCTCCGAACTACATGCACATAAAAGCCGATGTTCAGGGTGGGTGTAGAAAACACTGGCACGCCGCACTCAAAACGGGTCTCATAACACAATGTGATATTGATGTCAGATGACAGAAAAGACCGTCAGCTTGTGATTTTGGTTCACAATAAAAAAGAAATAAAGACAGACTCGGCTTCCTTGTTCTGTTATATCCTGGCTTTCAAAAGACCAAACTGAGCTCATTCTCCCAATATTCAGACTGTAAAAACAGCTCTTGCATCACACAAACCCACTCCTGACTCACTGTCTTAAAAAAACACCCAACTTCTCTTCGCTGTCCCAAAACTCCCAGCTCTGAAATAACCAGCAGAGAAAGAGTTTAAAGAGACCAGACTTGGCCCGTGGTCCCTGTGCGTGCCGTGCAGGGCTGTGTACTTTAGGGAATGTGTTTACACTTGGCCAGACAAGCTCCTGGTCTTAACACAGATGGCGTTACGTGCGTCTCCCTCCCTCCCGTTCCCAGCCAGAGCAGCAGAAGCAGCAGAGGTGTTTACAGATCCTCACCTCTGTGACGACCTGCACGTCTTTGAGGTAGGTCCGCTCCGTGGTCAACAGCTCCTTGGCGATGAAGTAGGCCTTATCTGTGGGAAACTTCTGGACACAAAGCGAAAGATGAGATCGATCCAACCCTTCATCCGTTTAATCTAAACGCTGATAAATCCCTCTTATCTTCTGTAAAGAAAAGATTTAATCTGTTTCAACATTTATTTAGTCCTCAGCACAAACTATGCTGCTTATAGAGGAAAAACAGTTAAAAGGTTACAACATCTTCTCCATCTTTAAAGGGTAGTTCAACATTTTTGGCAAATTGGCCCATTGCCATAATCCCTATAGTCATAGCAGTAGGTTTGCCACCTTTAATTGACGCTGCAAGCTGTTTTTAGAACGGCGGAGCAGAGCAGCGAGCTGCTCAGAGTTACGCTATGGAGGCCAAAAGGATTTCATGGTTTCCGTTATCAAACTCATCAAACACATAATCCAACAACTCCAAAATGCTCGTTACAACGTTTTTGAGGCAAATGCAGAGACTGCTTGCCCAAAAAAATTGCCCTCGACAGGAACGCGCATCAGCTGTTTTGCGTGAATTTACCTTGAAAACAAAGAGTTGTTTGCTGCAAAACAGCTGATGCGCAGACAGAGGTCAGAGGTCTCATAACGTTCCGTTATTATCTCATAGCGTGGTGAATGTGCAAGTCACAACTTGTCCACCAGAGCGTTTTGGAGTTATTGGATTGTGTATTTGATGAGTTTGATGAGGGAAACCAAGAAATCCCAATTCGTAGCGTAGCTCTGAGTAGCTCACGGCTCTGCTCCGCCCTTCTAAAATATCTTGCACCGACAATTAAAGGTAACGAACCTACTCCTATGACTATAGGGATTATGGCAATGGGCCAATTTGTTGAACAAAATGTTGAACTATCCTTCTAACTATCTTAGCGATTTCTGTGAGTACATTGCATGCAGCAGTGTCTGCTATTATAGCTTTTCTATTATTGGATGCACTGAATGGTAGGTAGGGTGAAGTGCTTATGATTAGAGGCTCTGACACGCTACTGACTGATAAAGCGTGGGTGGATGGAGTCAAACGAGTCACTGCAGGCAGCCCTGATGAATCACAGAGTAAAATCTAAAACTTTCCACCACCACCCCCCACCCCCCCGACCTATCCGTACACCCACCTTCCTCCTCGCCTCCTCCTCATCTTCGTTGCGGACGTATCCGGCCTCGGTGAGCAGCGGGCTGGTGAGCGGCGAGAGCTGACGTATCTCAGGACTCGGACCGGGACCGAGGACACCTGCGCTGCCCGTCCCCTGGTCGTTTGCCGAGCCGTTACCGTTGACAACCACGTGGGGACTTCCCAGCGGAGAGTCATCTGATGCAGGACTTCCTGGGTGGAGGAAAGGAAAATAGGAAAATGGAGAGGGGGAGGGAGATGGAGACAGGAATAGACCAGAGTGAGATAAGAGAGAAGATGGAAGGAGATGATAAAAGATGATGTTATTTTATGCACAATCTGAAAACTGTTCATCTACTTTCATGAGATTCACTGCCACTGTGTTTCCATCTTTCTTTTCATCTAATTCTCACAGACTCATCCTCATTCTTTATTCAGGAAAATGTTTCTCCATGTACTCTGCTGTGTTTTCATATTCAGTATTTTTAGCATTTAGAGGATAAAAATAAGAACATATTCCTCTAAATGCAGCCGCCAGTAAGTGGCAGTGAATTTCATGGTTGGACAATCCTGCACGATCAAACTTAAACTATGAGTCAGGAGCTAAAATGAGCAGCTGTTATGTTCCAGCAGGTCGACACATGGGGAAAAAGAAATGCTACGATCCCTCGACTCTGAGCGAGGCTACATCTATTCTGTTGATCTATTTGGATCCTTCGGAGACAAACACAAAGTAAAAAGGCAGAGAAAGATAGAAACATGGTTAGTGAGGATTAGTAAGGAGCAGTGATTATAGCTTATTTACATATCTGTGCACTGTAGGGGAAAATAATGCAGCCAATTACTCTAATTATAGTTTAATCAGTTTTTTATTTTATTTGACTTGCTTTTATGTGTTTTCTACATTCACTTGTTGTTATTCAACCCTAGCTGAAAATGTATTTGTACTGCATCTATGAATGCTTTATCAGTCTTTCCACTTCCCTCACAATGCACTATAGATATGATGTTTTATTTCTAGGAGGAAGTTTGACTAGTTATGATGCCTAAAGTTCCTAAAGTTATCTGATCCTCATTTTACTGCAGATAAAATCGACTTATGCAGAAGAATAAAGAGTTAAATCTACTTATCAACTACTACAGAGGTTTAACTACATGGTACTAAGTTGCGACTGTATACTTGCCCAAGGTGCAAAGTTTCCAAAGAGTCCACTGTTATACACCAAACTGGATCATGGGTAAAACCATGGCAACCACTGAGTGCAGATCTGTGACGGGTGCTATAAAAGAACTTACCACCGTACAGAAAAACAACTAAAAAACCACTACGACAAAAAAAACAACAAGTGCAACAACGAGCTAACAGAAGCTACAGAAGACGACAGCAAACACAGACAAGTGGAGTCGCGCGTGCACACTGAACAACGCACAAAACAATAAAAAACACACTACTCTACAATCTAGCTACCACAACACAAGACATGGGGAAGGGTCAGGCTTCAGGCAGGGTGAGGGGGGGTGGGAGTCGGACACCGGTTCTGACTCTACAGAAAATTCTCGAGTCCCTTTTCTTCCAACATACAAAGTTGTTGTTTTTTTTATTGACACTAGTGCTCACAATCAGTTACAGTGTTAAAAAGAGAAATGACGGGTAAAGAAACAAAAAAAAAACATCAGAGAAGTCAGAGGAAATTAAAAAAAACTCAGCAGGAGATGAGAATCAAAAAGGGACAGGTGTGCAGGAGTACAGGTGTTACAAGAGTGACAGAAAACCAGTCAGGCCATGTGACGAGTGTGCGTTAAGAGGAAAACTGACCTTTCTTTTGTGAAGGAATATAAAGACTACTTTTTGGCAGTTCCTCAGCAGCAGTTTGACCTCCACATGTCCAGTAGTTGTTACTGTACGACTGGGATGTGTGAGAATGTGTAAATAAGTAGGCCTACCACTGGGACATGCAAACTAAAACTGCCACCAATCAGAAAATGAGAGAAAAGCCACAGAGCCAGTTTATCCCTTCAAAAGAAGTCAGTCGCTCAGTAAAAAGTGTGCGATGTAAACAGAAAGAGAAGCACAGATGTGATGCTGAAACGCCATATATACGATCTTTAGCACTCTAATTCCAAGAAAAAAGTTTGACATTTTGGGAAATAAGTGTGTTGAGCTTCTTGTTAAGGGTTAGATGAGGAGATTAAACACATCTGGTTAGAAATATTTGACAAAATGTCCAACTATTTGCTTCAAGCAGCCCAATATCACCCAAAACACGATCACATCACCACAGTGTGAATATCGCAGGAGAAACTACAATCATTTAAGATTAACTTTTAAAGTAAATCTAAAAAAAAAAAAAGATTTGGCTGTGATTAAATCCCCCCAAAAAGATACAAATTACAAAACAAAAAACCACAAGTTATCAGTCTGTTACGGTTTTACAGTTCATTGAAATGACAAGAAAAAGCCTCAATGGAAGTGAGTTGCAGGAAGAGCTACTTTGGTGACAGTGAAAGGGACGACAAGGTGGACTCAACTCCAATATTCAAGTATGTATGTGTGCGTGTGTTTGTGTGTGTGTGTGTCCATCATCTGACAATACTCAGACTTTCACACCTTCCGTATTAATGCCATGTCTCTCAAATATATCTTTTTTTGTTTGTTTTGCACTTACATTTGCTTTAAGCTTCACTTTACTTTAGTCTGTCTACCTTCGCCCTCTCATTCTCTGTTATAAGAGCACTGGAGTTGAGTCGGAGCCTTGTGTCGTTGTGCGCAGCGAATAAACCTGGGGCAAAACACAAATGGTTTCTGAATATTTCAAAAAGACAGGGTGCAGGTTAATTAATCATAAGGGTGCAGTAATGAAAAAGGCATGGAAACTGTAACATCCCATGAGAAGTAAGGAGCGGTTTTTGTGTCTGAGAGAATGTAAACCTATATATTTTCTCTTGTACTGCACCGGCGGCTTCTCGAACATTTGAAACCATTTCGTGCCCCGTGACAGAAACACCGAGTGACAAAGTGAGAAAAAAGCAGAGCAGCGTGACAGAAAAGCAACGGGACTTTGCCTGGTTAACATGCATCCGGAGGAAAGAAAAGAAAAATGGTGAGAAAACAGTGTCCCTCCAAAAAGAAAGGAAAAAAAAATACACATGCTTAAAAAACAGCGCATTTACAAAGCATGAACATTTGTTTCAGGAAGAAGCAGTAGGTTGTTTGACTTGATGATAAAATCTTAACGACATTTTGTCCAAGTTTAATCACCTCAAACCTGTGTGTTTTAAAACTGCTCAAAGGTAATTACTGAATAAATAATCACTGGAATATCTGTATTACCCCAAAGCTTTAAAGGGATAGTTCAACATTTTGGCAAATCGGCCATAATCCCTGTAGTTTTAGGAGTAGGTTCGTTACCTGTATTTGTCGGTGCAAGCTACTTTTAGAACGGCGGAGAAGAGCCGTGAGCTGCTCAGAGCTACGCTACGGAGGCTAATGGGATTTCTTGGTTTCCCTCATCAAATACACAATCCAACAACTCCAAAACGCTCTCATGGAGATCTAAAAATAGCTTGCACTGATAATTAAAGGTAACAAACCCACTCCTAAAAATCGACATTTTGACTGACCAACATCCTGTGAGTCATGTCACCAGTCTGACTTTTAGGGAACTTTTGGGGGAAATACAGACACTCAGTGCTGCAGAAGTTTCCACTTATCAAATTAAATGAACTTCAAATGTGTCATTGTGAGCAGTGACAGCCAGCAAATGACAGTGATGGGGATGTGAGGCCAGCACACCTTCAATCAACAGAGAAAATAGTGAAAAGTAACAGTGAGTTTCTTTTGTTGTTGTTGTTGTAGTAGTAGTGCATGCCGAGGGCCAAGCCAAGCAAAGCAAAGAGCTGCGGATGGGTCACAGCTTTCAGTCTGTGTCAATGTGTAAAACCGTGAAAAGAAAGAAAAAAGATGATAGAAAAAAATAAAGACCCAGAGAAGTAGTAAAGATCTGAAGTAGAAATGTAGACACTCTGAGCTCCAGTTATTATCAAAAATACAAATATAAATGTTGTTTCCCTAAAACTTTGACTTTGAAATCTATTCAAATTCCTTGTCTCCTGCTAACGGTGAATATAAAAGAGAAGTTACTACAAAAGTTCCTACCACAAACATCCAAATTACAGTGCAAGTTGCCCACAACAGACAGACAGAAACAGAAAGTATGAAAAAGTGCTCTGAAGAAAAGGACTTTAGCTCGGTCAAAAAAAACCGAATACGAAGGCAGACTGACCATTAGCTACAGCGCTCCTCCTCCAACAGATCCCACCAGCTTATACATGAAACACGTTTCTCTACAAGTCAAGTGTATTTTTCTAAGTATAGTCCATTCTCTACCAAGAACATTCAAATATACTGTACAATTAAAGGAGACTATCTCTCATTTCATGTTAACTCTGTGGGCAGACACAGTCCAAACAGTCGCACACTGCTCCAACCACTGTGTCTGTTGTTCCCATTTAAACCTCCATCACTTCCCATTGAAGCCCAGCTATCACCTTAAAGCCCTTCTATTGCACCAGACAACAGTCAAATAATTAGAAAAGTTTGATTTTAGACAAAATGCTACATCAGGGAAACTACATTATGACTACAAACATAGTCGTATTAAAGTGGAACTATACAACAAGGCAGCAGATCCTGGTCAACTGGTGCCGCCTATAAATCCATTCATATCTGACTTCAACATCTTAATATCTCAACATTTACAAAGGTGAGCTACAATCAGTGAATTCCTCCTAAATAAAATAGACTGACATTGATCATCTCAGTGCTATCACATGATTACTGAGAGGAGGGACTGTGAATTTTCTTCCCCACAAGAACTACAACACTACACATGAAGGTTTTCCTTTAAAATTCTATGACAATATAAACGACTAAATCTGTATTATCCATCTGCACATGCTCCCGTACAGTTTTTCCTTTTCGTTATGGCACATGAGGAAAGTTTTTCCTTCAAAACGTTATCTGTGATCACTCTTGAACTCTTTACAGCGAGCTGGCAAAGTTGTCTGGAGGCTTTTAGCTGATTCTCCGTCTTTGACAAAGCGCCAGCCACCACGTGTAACGTTAGACCCAGATCAGCCCCGTGCTCGGGGGGCTTAAAATACAAAATCCAATATAAAAACTGTCGGGTTTTAAAAGCAACAAAAGGACGAGTGCTTCATCTAAAAGCTCACGATATGTAAAAAAAAACGTCCACAGTTCAAAAATATGTTAGTGCCTTTGCTCAAAATGTGCATCGCAGCTAAATTAGTGTAAAAAGTTTCAATATTCAAATATCAATGGACTGGATTTCAGTCTTTATAAATCTAGTTACATGATAGATTTTTGAAAATCCTCCTTAAAGATGAAACCATCTTTATATTTATCAGACTAAATGAAGATATAATAATTCCTATAAATCAGGATTAGATGTGTTGTGCATAATGACGGCTAATCTGAGGCTCAGCTCTTTCTTGTACAAATCCCTAACAGCTAAAAACCCGACCGCCTATATCTTCCTCATTGAAGCGGTAACACCCCTCCTCCTCCCCCTCTCCGTCCTCCCCCTCCCCCATCTGCAGACTCCCGTAGGAGAACTTCCTGCGAGGCATCGGGGACGCGTGCACGCCGTTGGAGTTGACCGAATTCAGGGAGCTGACGGCGGCGGGGTTTCCGTACATTAAGGGGTGACTGTACGCGCTGCTGCCGGTGTCGGACTCGGTGTCGCTGGTGTCGGTGCCGCTGCTGGTGGAGCCGTCGATCATCTGGACCGGCTGGTTGAGGTTGTTGTGCGGGTTGGGTTTCCCCTGACGGCCGAACAACCTCTGCACCGTGTTGGACCGGGCCTGACCCGGAACGCCCACGTGGTTGCCGTTAGTTACGATCATCCTTCGCTCCGTCGGGGCGGAGCAAGGGGCTTGGGCGTGCGGCCCGGGGCGGTGGTGGTGGTGGTGGACCGGGGTGGACGTGAGCTGGCTCAGGATGAAGGGATCGGTGTCGGATCGGTTCCTCATGTTGTTGTTGCTGTACGGTTTGGGGAAATGCGGCGGGGTGATGGGGGAGTAGCTGCCGTAGTGGTTTGGCGGGTGGGACGACGGCGGTGGCGGCGGGGGCAGCGGGACCGTGGGGGTTTCTACCGGGACCGCGCCCGGACGTTTGCTGAAATAATGCCCCCCGTCGTCCCAGCGCGGGCCCAAGCGCGGCGGCTGAGCGTGGCCGTTGGGGGTCTCGGCCTGGCTGAGCGAGTTGGTGCGGTGGTGGAAGCTGCTGATCACCGGGCTGGAGCACTGGCTCCTCGTCCCGGGCCCTAACGGTCGACCGATCGCTGCCGCGCGCTTGTCACGACCCTGAAAGATCTCGTCCAGCAGCGTGCTGTGGAGGGGGAGGCGGCCGTGGAACGAACCGCCGTTTGACAAAATCTCATCGTCAGTCAGCTCGTGAGTCATACTAAACTGGTTGGACACGGGGGCCTGATCTGCTGTGTTTCTGTTACCCAGCATGCCTTGCTGCTGATGCTGCTGCATCAGCCCCTGGTGATTGGTGTGGTAAAACCCATTAACAGCCCCAAACAGACTCCCGACTTGCCCCCCGTTGCGCATGCTACTCGCGTGCTTGTTATTATCATGATACGCATTCGGCCTGTCCTCATTGCTGTCATTTGCATTGCTGTGGCCCCTGAGGGCCCTGCCGTTCTTTGTCACATCACATTCACTGTCTATGTCGCTGCAGTCTATGTAAGGAATAGAGGAGCTGCTGCCTTTGTTTGCCCTGCAGGATGGACCTGGGTTGAGGAACTGCTGCTCCGGCGCTGATCCGGTGCCGTGGTGGTTCTGTCTGGACTGAAGCGGGTCCGCGGGTATGTCTTGGAAACCGTTGGCGGCGGCTGTGACCAGCACCGGCACCTCTGAACCGTTAGGCTCAGCATGATGGCCCAGTCTGGCCGAGTCGGGCTGGTCTGCTAGCTGGACGGACATGGCACTCTGCAAGGAGGAAAAAGGGGAGGATGGGTTAAAGTGGAGAAAAGGAGAGAACTCTTTCAACAGAATCACTGACTTTGAATAATTTTGTTATTTACGGGAACAGTTTTAAGAGCAACTGCACATTCGCACACACTACGACTCCCTGGAGCTGCACTGGACAAAAACAGCTTTGTGTTTTTGGCCTGAGAGCAGGTCCAGATTTAAACGGCGAGATAGAGACGTAATAAAAACACAGCCCGTAAAAGACCACAACCTCTCCAAGCAAAATAAAAAAGAGAGTAAAATGTTATAAACAAGACTACGGGGGGATATAGATCAGTGATGGCTGTTAAAACGTGTATTACCTCTTTTGGCACTTGTGATCTGAAAGAGGACGACTGGGGGGACATGCCGCTGGACAGGATCTTACTGTGCTTCCTGAAAAGAGCAGAGAGCAACGACAGAAGCTGAACCATGTGCAACTCATCAGCAAAGAGAGAAATGTGATTACTGGTTTGTGTCGCTGCGATGTGAAGGATTCTGGGTAGTCTGGCTCTGCTCTCACGCCACCGTTGCTTCTAGGACAAAGGAGGGAGCTTCACCTTTCAAAGGGAACTTTCTTCATCTCCGAGTCTTTCACATAATCGATGATCTGCTTCTGAGTTCGGCCGCTGCAGCAGGTACAAGCACAGAGAGATGCAGGTGGTTAAAAATAAATAAATCAAACATATGGTCGACTCCTCCTCCTCCTCGTTTTCTAGCCTCTCCTGACCTGAATCGAAACGAGGACCCTCTGGTGAAGAGGATGGGCTTGGGTTTGGGCTTGGGCTCCTCGAAGAGCCGGAAGAAGGCGTGATACTCCACGCAGATCTTCCAGAAGATCTTGCAGCAGTCCCTGCTCGCCATCGCGAACTCCAGCGTGTCGTGGTGAGCGCTCTGCTGCAGGACGCAAAAGGCAGACGTGAGCACGGATGGGGGACGAAAATGGGGGACAGCGAGAGGGGATAAGTGTCATGTGGACTTACAGCGGGGTCCGCTCTGAGCTTGATCAGAAACCTTTTGCGTTTGAAGCTGAGTTTGCGAATCTTGGACCAGTTGAAGGCGTTAATCCTTGTGTACCCCTGAATAAAGGAGATGAGAAATAAGCAGCTGGTTGATATAGTGGACTTCATAATTCATTTCATGTTAGACATACACAGTTTCAGCCTCAATTCGACAGCTTCTGATCACACAATAATATCTTCTCCACACCCAAAAAAACCACAGTGCAGTGCATTCCTCCTCCCCGCTGAGCTGGGTGGAGGCTCACCACAGAAACCTCATGGGCCAATTAACCAAGTTGTCACATCAGCTGAATTTTTCAAGATTGCAGCTCTTTTTGAAAACTCAAAAATTGGGCAGGCTGAATGTAATTGAGGTCAGTCTGGTCAAAAAGAGGGGGCATCTTCTCTCCGGCTTTCAAAAATGTAACAGAGGAAGGTGCCAGGGAGTGTCTGGAACGCGGCGGCAGCAACTCCATTAAACCGTGAAGCGCTGATGGAGGAGCTACGTTTTGTGCTCCGACTCAGTTAAGTAGCTCTCTCTGACCTCGTCTCAGTTGATGTTTCTGCATTCACTCAAGAAGAGCTTCCACCATGACTTCAAATCAAGACATTGTTAAATAATATATCTCTTTTTTTTCTTCTTTGAGACTATTTCAGGAATTTACAGCTCATACCAGTGAGCTGTAAACCGAGATTTGCAGCCTGGTGCTCATCTCTGCAGCACATATTTCTCCACATTCAGGATTCCTGGGTTGTTAATCCACGGTTTGATGATGGGAGTAAATGATAACAGTAAAATCCCTCTCCTTTACTGCAAACTCAAATATTCGAATCATTTTTTTTAACTAGAAGACATTTTTTAGAGTAAAGCAATATGTACACTGCAGAAAAGACTTAAAGGGATAGTTCAACATTTTGTCAAATTGGCCCATTGCCATAACCCCTATAGTTTTAGGAGTAGGTTTGTTACCTTTAATTGTCGGTGCAAGCTATTTTTAGAACGGCGGAGCAGAGCCGCGAGCTGCTCAGAGCTACGCTACGGAGGCTAATGGGATTTCTTGGTTTCCCTCATCAAACTCATCAAATACACAATCCAACAACTCCAAAACGCTCTGGTGGACAAGATCTGACCTGCACATTCACCACGCTATGAGCTAATGAACTATCCCTTTAAGTAGCAGTGGTAGACTTGTACCACTTTACCTAGTTTGCCCTATTTAGCATTTGTAAAGAGGGCTGTACCTGGAAAACCAGCACCCCAGTGTGAGCCACAGACAGGCTGAGCTTGGTTCCCTCTCTGTCCTTGGCCGGGTGCAGGCGGACGCCGTACATCTCCAGCCGCCGAGCGATTTCCAGCAGCTGGTAGTCCGACTCTGCTGGAGTCTGCCCACTGCGGAGGAGAGCGATCAATCAGTCCAGTGATTATCCATCAGATGACATGTTAATCAATCAGCAGGCACAGTAAAGGCAGTGGATCGTAGCTTGTGGATAAAGAGTGGATAATCAATATCCTTCTCCGAGTGGTGATCCTTCCTGACCCAGACCAAACTGACTGATCATGAATGAGGCAAAAAAAACAAAAAAAACAAACAATCTTAAAATACACACACAGTCAGATGGTGGTGGCGGCGGCCGCTGTGGGAGGAAAGAAATCCACCACAAAAGAAGTTTGTTTCCTCGCAAAATCTGAAAATAGCTTCCTGTTTCCTGTATGAGCTGTTGAATTAGCCACTTCCTTCCTGTGTCGGTGAGGGAGAAGCAAAGCTGGAGCCCACAGAGAGCGAAAGGGTGTGTGGTGCAGAGTGTGACCGTGACGAGTAATTAACAAGGTGGAGGTTTGGGGTTTTTTTTTTTTTTTTTTTAGGAGAATTAACAGTTCCAGGAAACACAGAAACACGTTCGTTATTTCTGACTGGAATGAAGTTAAAGCACTAAAATGAGAAGATAGGTGTGTGTGTGTGTGTGTGTGTGTGTGTGTGTGGTCCCATGGGTTCCAGGTTGTAGGTTTGCAGATGAGATTAAAGGTGTGTGTATGTGCAGTTGTGGTTTAAGAGATAAACATCAGTGCAATTGTGTAACGGGTGTGTGTGTTTGTGCATGCACTCTGGATAAACAGATAAATATCTCTGTGGGTCTGATTTACAGCTCTGTCAAAGTACATGTGCTATGGGTGTGTTGGTTTATGTAAAAATAAAGAAAAAAGACAATGGTTCCTGACAACTTCAATCTAAAAACTGATCCCCAGTCAGATTAAAGCGCGGCTCAGTATTGTTTTCTAAACGGGGGATAATCTCAACTGTTTCCAGGTAAACACTGCTGCTGTCTCAACGACCCACATGCTGTGAAAATCATGTTTATATTCTAAAGTACATATAAGCCTCATTGTAGTGATTGAATGTGAGGATTTGCTAAATTAAAAAAAAAAAATCACTAAATACACTAAATTGATTGCATCACACAGTAACTCACACATGCTTGCGGTGGCAGTCGGTGATCTTGTCTCTGATGGCGTCCTGGTCGGGCAGGTACTTGTTGTGCAGGAGGTGCTGCCAGCTCTGGGTCTCATCAAAGTCCCCGATCTCCGCTGATGGAGGGACAGAAGGGAGGGAGGGAGAGGGAGGAGAGATGATTTACAGGTTTGTTTGGACAACTGAGGAGTTTTAAAGGAGACATGTCATGCCTGCTTTTCACAAATTAAAATAGTTTCCAAGTGTCTTAAAGACATGTCTGTGACATGCTTTGGTCAAAATACCCCAAGGATCAAACATCACAGCTCTTTTCATCCTCTCAAAACAGCCCTGTTCAGAATGGCTGGTTTCAGTGCCTGTCCCTTTAAATGCAAATGAACCACTGCTTGCCCTGCCCCTTCTACCGGTCCCAGGTAGGAGTGGTATTATGCAAATTTGAAAACTAGTTACATCACTGGAAGATAACTGAGGGAACAGCTCGTAAAACCATGTGGATTTCAACCTATAGGAGCCTGAACATTACAGATTTTTTTGGTCAATTCTCACATTTTAGGGGCATGAAGGCAAGAAAACACCCAAATATATGTTAAAGATCTTCAAAAAGTGATATTTCCATAATATGTCCCCTTTAAGGAGGACATTATTATTCCTATCTGAGCCTATTGTACTGTAGATGAAGCATCTCCATCTGTTCAATACCAGCCGATAATAACCCTTCATACTGTACCACCCGCAGGTGCACACACACACACACACACACAGGCACACCAGCACTGATGGTTACCGCGGCAACCGAGCGATATCCTTTCACAGGCTGTGTGCAGTGCAGGAAACTGAATCGAATCCATAAATTCAATAAGTCCTCCAGACACGGTGCTGAATAAGAGCGGTCCCTGAGGTGAGCGCGGGCGGCAGGTGTGGAGATACAGACGGATGGACGGCTGCACGCTGTGTTCGCCTCATTCAAATAACGTGCATAATGTCAGTGGTTTTAAACATAAGGGAATACTGATGTTTTATGTAGAAGACGAGACAGAGAGGAATCATGGTCTAGTACTGAGAGGAAGCTCCTTGTGTTATTAAATCAGCTCATTAATAGCTGTTTTAATATCCTTAAAAGAAATATAGTACTTGATAATTGCACATTTGCTGATTTATGGTCAGATTAAAGCTCTTTTCCAAAACATAGCTGGTTTCATCAAGCTGCTGAAGTGATGGCAGACGTAGGTGGATTCATCCGGACGAGACAGGACATGTACAAAAGGAGCCACAGTTCCCACCTTCTACTTAGAGTTAAAAAGCAAATGACAGATGGATGGAGGGGTGTTTTCTGTTCTCTGACAACTCCTGTTTGATCACGCACAATATACACAGACCTGTGATGTGATGTAAAACTCGTGCGTATGCTGTGTTTGTTGCACTCACATTGGATGATGTGCGAGACCATGAGAGCGGCGCTGGTGTCGTTGCAGATGAGACGACCGCAGGCGAGGTCGCGTTTAATCTGCAGGGCGAACAGATACCTGGAGTGAAAAGAAGAAAAAGAAGAAGAGAGGGGAGGAGAGAGTGAAAGAGGAGAGCAAGGAAAGTGAGGACAGGAGGGGGTTAATAGGTTAATGCATGTTCTATAAACTTCACAGCTGACAATGCTGAGAGCAGTTCCATTACCACCAGTCTCCTGGCATTTCTCCCCACTCACACATTGCTGATGCATTGCATCTACTGACTCCAAACTATTCCCTAATTGAGAAAATGCCCTTTTCTGTTAATCATTATGCAGTCTGCTCCTTGCAGAGTGATCCGGCCCTCATAAACACAGTCTGACTGGCGCACACGCCCATGTACGTGTTGTGTTGCCAGGTCATGACGCTGCATTTTGCTGAAGAGGCGGAGTGAGTTGAGCAGAGTGCGTTAAGACAACTTACAGATTCATCTCAACTGCAGTTTACTATTACCTGACTGATGTGCCTGTGTTTCTCTTATTCCCTTTTTATTGGTCTATTTTCTTCTTTAATTGTCTATTTCTGTCCTAGTCCTACTTTTTTAAATGTATTTATTCATTTAATTATTTTTACAGTGGCTGTTCTAGTTTTATATGAGTTGTTCGGATATGCAGCAATACTTCAGTGACCTGTTTTCTGTTGTTTTTCTACAAGGAAAAAATGCATTCTTTACTCTTTGTAAATGTTTTAATACAATTGTATACATCTGCAAAACCCAATAAAAAAAGACAGCTGACTGATTCAACACAATCCTCTATGTCTAATAGAGGCCTGGCTGCCTGTATGTGCGATTAATGGCCCATATCAGCTTTTTATACGATATCCAATCCAGGCTTTGTGTAACTGTGTGATTGCCTCGGTTGTGGAGTTAATGAGGCTGTGGTGAGTTTGTTTCTATGTTGTTTTTATTTTTCGCTTCCACAGAACGAACGATGAGCAATTTCACCGTTTAAGAACGCTGCGTCGATTTGATGTGAAACACCGTTTCATACTGCAGCTTCACTATGTTCACATGAGTGCGTCAGCAACACAAAAGGGAGGAAAAGACCGTGATATGTTTCTCAAAATCTTCCTCCACATTAAACCCAGCCTCCGTCGTGTCAGAGCGGCAGTGTCCCGTTTTAATAAAAGGCCACTGACAAGTCTGTATGTGCACACATTCCCCATCAAAGGAAACACTGACAGCACCACAACACAGTCAGAGCTGAACAAAGGGAAAGAAAAAAAGGCTGAGCGCCCACTTCCTGTTTGATGCTGCTGGCACATGGTAAGAAAACATGAGATCAGTGGAATTAACCGTCCAGCTGAGAGGACAGATGAACTGGTGATGATTGTCTGTTGTTAAATCAAACACAAAATAATTCAGATTTCAGTCCTGGTTGATTCAGAGATGTTTACAGCTCCTGGTGGGAAACAGCAGGTGTAAACTGATAACCGCAGTAAACACCGGCTGAGCAGCTGTCTGTTTACGCTGATTTTTGGCGATCAAAAATCTTCATTACTTATTTGGCGATAAAACGAGTCTGTTTAACACTGGATTACATGCTGCATCACTCCCAGAGTGTGTGAAGGAGCGGTGGGGGGTGTGATTTCATGAAAACCTGCAGGATTAAAGTTTCCATCAAAGAGATCTCCTCGCAGATGAGAGGCACAGCCGACACTTCCTGCTCTGCTCTCGTCTTTACTAAACCCAGCTGGGCAGCTGGAGGGAACCGCTGCACCATGGGAAAATGTGGGAGGTCAAGTCTGTCTCCTATTTTTGTTTTGCTTATGTGACTGAGAAGTGTGTTTTACTGCAGAAATCCTTGATTATTTTACTCCTGATGAGCTAAACTAAACAGATCTAACCAAATATTCGCTGGTGATTAACGCTTTCTAAACAAGTAGACCTGAGGCGGTAGGTGAGGATCTGTCATGTATGACATCATCTAAACTCTCTGTTTAAAATATGTCAACTGTGTAAGACATTTCAGTCTTTTTACAGTAAAACTCCTTGTTTCCCAAAAGTGGTCATGGCATCCATCTCCTTTCAACTGGTTTGGAACAGCCAATGTTTTCATGAGCCTGGTTCCCAGATGACACACTAAACTTTCTGATTTGGGTCCAGAGAAGGACAGAAAAAAAAGGGGGAACTTGTTAGATGATGTGGCATGCGGATATTAATGTGTAACAAATGGAAAAGTGGCTGAGCAAGAACACGAAACACAATGCAAACATATTGTAGCGAGGCCTCTGTTCTGTGTTCGGGAACAGCTGCGGACCAGAGCTGGTGCTTTTTAAAACCCGACTGAAGGACTCGGACCATCTGGCCAAATGGAAAACCCAGAGCAAAACAACACGTCTTTAAGTTTAAGAAGAAGCTCCCTCCTTCTCTCTCTCTTTCTCTCTCTCTGCTAAAGGTGTGGTTTGAGTGTGGACCAGACCTACCGAGTCAGCTCCTCCATGAGCTGCGTGTGGTCAGGAGGAAAGAACTTCACCACGAAGCGCAGGATGGTGTTTTTAGGCCCTGGGAGGAGGAGGAGAAATGACGGGATGTGATCATTTTTGGCGGAAGATGTCGTGGATTATTTTCAGTGGCAAAGAAGTCGAACATTTCTGTGCGTGTGTTGAAATACTCACGTCTGATCTGTTTCAGTGTGGGCTTCAGCAGATCCAGCCACACCTGGAGATGAAGGATGGAGAGAGAGAAAGAGAGAGGATGGTTTACAACTGCAATGCTTTGATGACAAAACCAACTGGTCAGGTTTATTTTTGATGAGATGGAATAGAAACATCAAAATAGCATAAATATGTCAAATTCAAGTTAAAGGGATAGTTCAACATTTTGGCAAATTCACCTATTGCCATAATCCCTGTAGTCATAGCAGTAGGTTCATTACCTTTAATTGTTGGTGCAAGCTGTTTTGAGATCGATGGGGCAGAGACGTGAGCTGCTCAGCTAACGCAATGGAGGCTAATGGTTTCCCTCATCAAACTCATCAAATACACAATCCAACAACTGCAAAACGCTCTGGTGGACAAGTTGTGACCTGCACATTCACCACGCTATGAGATAATAACGTATAATTATGTAACATTACGACACATGAAGCAAATACTCCGAAATGTAGTTCCGGTTACGTATTTACCTCGAAAACAACTGTCTCCTGACGTTACATAATTATTTTATAGCGTGGTGAATGTGCAGGTCACAACTTGTCCATGAGAGCGTTTTGGAGTTGTTGGATTGTGTATTTGATGAGTTTGATGAGGGAAAGCCCGCAAATACCGCACGGCGTGCAGAGCTCACGTCTGCCAAGCTGATCTCAAAACAGCTTGCACCAACAATTAAAGGTAATGAACCTACTCCTAAAACTATAGGGATTATGGCAATAGGCGTATTTGCCAAAATGTTAAAATATCCCTTTATTAAATTGTATTTGTATTCATACAAGTGGGTTAGGTATGGAGGTTTGGTGATTGTAATAGAATATATGTTATTTGTTGTCATTACATCAGATTTGCTCACAAGTCCACTATAAACCTGCTCCTATGTCTGAGCTACACACTGACTGTTATCCTCCAGCTATGTTTTCCTTTATTACCAGCTTTATCACACACTGACGGAGGCTCTGCAGCAGCACAGAGAGACACCAGCATCCACAAACTGCAGTACACACACACCCTCTGGCTTTTTTACACCGAGTGAGCAAGTGATTACAACCAGCTGCTGTTTCACGAGACAGGTAGAAAGACCGAGCGCGGACGAAAAGCCTCGATGTCTTTAGATGTAGATGAAAGGGAGAGTAAGGCTCTCTGCGTGGGGGCGCGTGCGTTGCATGTGACTAATCACAACCTCTGAGTGCAGATTGTGCACACATGTGATTTACAGTGAGAGTTAACACGTGGGAAAGAGAGAGAGAGGGGGAAACCTGCTTCCTTCAAGCACCGTCTCAACCACAGGGAGAAAAATACTCTTGATTCTCGATTGTGCTGTAAAAACACTGTAGATGCTAAATGTAGATACGTGGTTTTTAAACCAGACAGCAAACAAGGAAGCAGCCTGTCATTAAGTTGTACCTGCAGGCAAATGTAATAAAGCAAAAGCTATTTATTTACACTGCACTGCACTAAAAAGAGTAAAAATATGGGTTTATTGGTGGGAATTATTCAATCCTATATTCACTTTTGCTGCCTGTCAATCTGCAAAAACAAGTGTGGGGGCCTTGGCTGCAGGGTGGCCCTTGGCTGCGTGTCATTCCCCCTCTCTGTCTCCCCATTTCCTGTCTGTCTCTCCGACTATCCTGTCAATTAAAGGTGAAAATATGGAGGACCACAGCGGACACGTCAATTAAAAAGAGGAATTTCAAAACGGATTTGAAAAAGCAACTTTAAAACAGTCTTTTAAAACACCATTTAGAAAATACACTGTTGGATTCCCAATGAATAACCAAATCTGAAAATGCATTTGGAAAAACAGAAATTAATAACTGAATTTGCAAACTGAATAAGAAAATACAACTTTTAATCATTTTCTATTTGGATTTCCTAATTGCATTTTCAAATCCGATTTGTAAATGGATTTTCTAAATCAACCTTTGAAAGGCATTGTCCCCTCTGGTCCTCCATGTGAAAAAGCCACCAAAAATAGTTTTAAAAAAACACAATTGTGTGTCTGTTACCGTCATCTTCCGCTGGTCCTGGTACTCCAGTCCGAAATAGTCTCCTTCTGTCAGGTTGAGGTGGACACACACCAGGTCGAACAGCACTTTGCCAGGGGAACGTTGCTGGAGGAGGAAAGGAAAAGAAGAGGTGGAGAGACAGTAATTAGATAAAAAACTAAAGATGCCACTGTCACACAGAATCTCATCAGAGGGAGTGCTGATAATCTAATCTTTTACTCAGGTTTTCTGAAGCTAGTAGAAGTAGCACACACACACACACAAAAAAATCAGATGCCATTTCCTCTAATGAGCCTCCCCACATTTAACGAGCTGCTGACCTTTGACAGTGATGTGAGGTCTCGGCCTCAGGTTTGGGCCCTAATGAATCGCTGGAGGCCGAGGCTCAGCTGGGAGTGTTCAGAAACAACCCGAACGCTCCTGGGGAAAAGTGTGCACTGTGGACTATCAGCTGTGTTTAATGATGTAGCTGTTGTACTCAGTGCTGGTATGTTTACATGTACACCACTGTTTTCTCTGGCTCCCGCTCCGCAGCACCGAGCAATCTCCTCTCCAGGATCTGGGATTTCTTTGATTCCGCCAACAAGTATGAAACACCGAAAAGCCGCGCCAGACCCAGACACGGGCGATGGAAGCAAACCCAAAATTAGCACTGAACAATTTTCCCCGAGGCGGTTCAGGCTAAATGGTACCACCCTGTCAGTCTGCAGAGCTTCTCCGAGACGCACCGTGCTATTACACACTCAGAGTCTGATGAGGCTTTCGTGAAGTTAATATGTAGTTATGAAGACGTGCGTTGCTGGGCTTTGACAGGCGCATGCATGCAAAGACACAGATCTGAGATCAGAGCTGTGTCATAATCATTAAATAAATCCATGAACAAAACGTGCACTCAGGATGATGCTGAGTGCTGTGACTACAGTTTGGTTTCCTGAGCATGCAGGAACAAGAAATATCAAACAAAAGAGATCAAACACACACAGTATTACACACAGATATACACGTATAGTATATGAAATACATGTTAAACAAGTAGAAGTGCCTCAGACTATTGATCTAAATGTTCATGTAGCAATACAAGCATATATTCATTAAAGGGATAGTTCAACATTTTGGCAAATTGGCCCTTGCCATAATCCCTATAGTTCTAGGAGTAGGTTTGTTACCTTTAATTGTCAGTGCAAGCTATTTTTAGAACGGCGGAGCAGAGTCACGAGCTGCTCAGAGCTATGCTACGGAGAGGCTAATGGGATTTCTTGGTTTCCCTCATCAAACTCATCAAATACACAATCCAACAACTCCAAAACGCTCTGGTGGACAAGTTGTGACCTGCACATTAACCACGCTATGAGATAATAACGGAACATTATGAGACAGGCTGCACAAATGTGTCAATGTGAGAAATTGCTCCAATTACTGAAATGTTTCAGGAAGATGTTATACTTGTGTTTTTATTTTATATTTCCTGTATGGAAATCCAATATATGCTAGATTTTTATGAAGGAAGTGTGAGCTGCTGATGCAGGACACACACAGGATGGAGGATCAAACTTCACAATAGAAGCACAGACTGTGGAGAGAGCTGAGAGGAATCAGAGCAGTGAAGGCCAAGTCTGTCACCATCTGGCTACCGTATGTGTGTATGTGTGTATGTGTGCATGTGTGTATGTGTGTCCATCTGTTTCTGTGTGGTCAGACTGTCTGTAGGGACACACCCACACACTGTACTTACACACACATGCACACACACGCGCGCACTCTAGTGCTTCCCAGGCCTCCAGAAACCCCGGTCACTGACTGAGTGTAGACAGAGAAATAATCACAGTGTTACGTTTATCACAATTATTATGGATTAATACATTTCACAACACTATGAATGTGTAAAATCAAATATAGTCAAAATATAATTACATTATTCACTGTTTACACAAAATATTTAAAGTATCTATTAATATAAGACCAAATATGAATCCCCCAGGGGAAGTGTTTGAAACATTCACGTCATAAATTGTCATCTATACCAAATGTTTACATTTATTTTAATCGTTTTTAAATCGTTTTTTTTTTTTTTTTTGAACATTTAAATTCCTACCAATTCAATGTTACCAGTATGATGATATGGTTTAGACATTTTTTTTGGAAGTGACGGTATTTAGGAATCTTTACGATTCATTAATTGTGGCGTTTGACACCACAATTCATTGTGAAAACAAGTAATGGTGACATCCCTAGTGTGGACCTGAGTGATATCTATGACAGAGAGACAGGAGTTTGGCTGACAGATGCCACTGTCATGCACAAAGCTCCAGGATCTCTGAGGTTTGGCCGAGATCCAATTCTGTGCTGCGGTAATCTCGGTTTAAAGGAGGTTAAGAGGGCGAAGAGAGGAGAAGAGGCTGGAGGGGCATCGGACGGCGGGAACAGACCCAAAGAAGAAAATCATTAAGTGTGTGTTGTTAGCAAAAAGTTGTTTGGAAAGGAAGCCCCTGCACAAAAGTCTGCTCTGTTTCTTTATCTGACAAGTTGCTGACAAACTGCGATAAACTCAACATTTATCTGGTCTTTAACTCTTGCAAAACTGCAGGGATGGCTTCATTCGTCACCGATCTCCCTGCCTTTTTGTCAACAAGTTTATCCAGCGACGGGGCAGAAGGTTGGGGAGCGAGCGATAAGAACGGGATTGAAGCCAAATCAAAAAAGAAAAGAAAGAAGAAGGAATCCGTACTGTTTGGAAACAGGTCGCAGCTGGTCACAGGACTTCTTGAGACCACGGCGGAATTCCAAGTAGGCAAAAGCAATTTCCTCCAATATCAGCAACCCCCCTCCCCTCCTTTACAATAACTAAAGAAAGCCTGAGTGAATGCATTAGGGAGAGATCCCATGTCACATTCAAGTAATGTAAGACACTGGAATGCAGCAGGAATGACACTGAAGGACTGATGCTGAAATCTTTCTATATCAAGACCAGTTATAAAAACAAAGGCTTCACGCAGGCCTGATGTTGCATCTTGTTTCAGCTGTGTGAGGATCAAAATACCTTCACATGAAGTTGTTACGTCCTATTTCTGTTATTTTATTCTTTAATTATTCTGATTGGTCCCATTATTTCATGTATCTGCTCTGTGTGTTCTGTAATTAATGTGTTTGTATTATAAAATGCCCAATAAAACATGCTCTTTGTTTCATTTTAAGAGTCAGACGACCTAAACCTCTCAACAGAGTTACAGACGCTGCAGCAAACCACTCAAAAACAAACACAGTAGCAGGGCAACTCCAGCGAGGTATGAGCTTCAGATTCCGGAGCTACATGCTATAATAACACTGTTAAAAATCCAAAAACCACATTTGAAGTTTTCAAGTGGTTTTGGTGGTTTTATTCCGAGCAGCGGCGTCGCACTCTCACTTGATAGTTTCTGTGGAGAGGGAGAGGAAACGAGAGAGGGAAGTGGGACCATGGGAAACGAAACCCTGAGCTGATCATTTACCAGCAGGGGCAGACAGACACCGAAGAGTCAAAACACAGTGCAGACCTCAGAGTTTACACCTGTACTTAGAGCTGTCCGAGACTGATGTGAATACCAGGTGTGAGCTGAGTCTTTGTCAGGTTTTCAAGCTGAATTTCTAAGCATATGTGACAGATAGTGGTGCTTTGTGTGATAACTAATAGAGTTGCATTAGGAAAGAGTGAAAATGCTGCTCCCTAAATGAAAGTGGCACTTGAGAAAGTCCAGTCTGTTCTCATGATCTGCTCCGATCTTGGCAACGGTTCCAGCAGAGGAAATGGACACCAGGCCGAGGTCAAACATGATATATATAGGTTTTGTTTATAATGAAATACAAGAATAAAAATAGTCCGGAGGTCACAGAGCGAGGACGTTAACGACAAAGCAACTCAGGGAAATCTCCTCCGCAAGTTTTACATTTTGAACGTTTGGCGGCCTAAAAATAACCTATATGTATTATGTTGTGTGTATGTGTGTGTGTTGAGATTCTTCAGCTGAGCAGAGCAGGCTGGGCCCCGCGGATCGCAGACTGGGGTCCTTTCAGTTCAAATCACAATCCCCTCATTCAGCAGCTTCCATCAATGAGCCTTTCTTAGTCTGCCAAAAACACACACTCACTTACACACAGGAGACAGATTTTTGGAGCACGATTATTGTCTTATCTAGATGTGGAATGACGCTTCACGAACCCCCCCACCAGACACACACACACACTGAGGGCCTTCTCTGCCGCATATGCATACAGTGAAACATTCACTGGCGTGTGCACTGGCACGCAGATCTGTGCACAATAAAGAGTCTGGCAAAAAAATGGTGAAGTCAGAATTTCCTAACTCCAACTCAAGACTGTAAACACAACCTGCAAAGGCCAAGGTCGCATCTTTAAAGGCAGGGTCCAGTTACACACAGCTGTCCTTACACCAACATGGCTCTTTTTTTCTTTTTTTTGAGATAATTAGAGGGCGAGCAGGTTTTAGCAGAAAGCTCTAACAACCAACTGTCCAACAGTGAACTGAGCAGGAATCTGGCTCCGGTCCTGGCGGTCATCATCCAAAATGTCCAGGCCAAAAAAAAAAAAAAAAAACCTCTCAGAGGAGTCTTGGAAATAGCTCCAGTAGGACTAAAAGCAGCAGCACTGCATCTTTCCCCTGTGCCCCTGCAGCTCTGCTTAGTGACAAAGTTAAAGGTAGAGTCTGGAGTTTTTTTTAAACGTTAGACTTATACAAATGAAATCCTTCTTAATCATCACCTATGGACCCATCTAGTCCTGTGTGGTGGTGGCTGTGTCTGCAGCGCCCCCCTCCCCCTGCCTGTATTTTGTTTTTTTGCTGTTTTGTTGTGCACAGGGACTTTTCTGGATGGAGAGCGAGAGAGTCTGTGTTTTCTCTCCAGCCAATGACAGAGCTCAGGTGCAGCAGAGTAGGAGGGCTCAGGGCTGCTAGCCCCACTAGCTATCCCGGATGTTAGCGAGTGCTAGCATGTCTCTCGCTGTCTCTCTCAGCAGCTCAGTAGACTCAGGACCGCAAAGAAAGAAAAAGAAATACAGTCTGAGTGAAGCGCTGGAGCCGCGGACGGATACGTCACAGACAACTAAAGCCTCGACTGGTAACAAGTATGAGGGCCGTTGTGGTGAGCTAGCTCGATGCTAACTTCGGCTAGCAGTAGCGATTAGCACCCACCGCTAACGCCCTCTTCCCAGCTCACCACAACTCTCTCCTACTTGTTACAACATAACACTGGAGGCTCCTGTTGTTGGTGACGACCGGCTATCGGCCCACAGCTTCAGCGCTTCTCTTGGACTGTATTTCCTTTCCGTTGCGGCCCTGACAACTGCTGCTGTCTGGGCCAGGAGGCTACACAGTTGAGCCCAAGAGGAGCGGCCCCCTTGTTTACAAACTGAGACGGAAAAAAACTCCAGACTCTACCTTTAATGAGGAAAGTGCAACATGTGTTTATCGATGGGTCAAATCCGAGCAGCTAAAATGCTGGTTATGTCTTTTTTCCAGCAAGCGAGAGTCCCCAAAAATAAACCAATAAACCGGAGAGGGCCTGTCTGCAGCTGTGGTTCCTCTTCCTCTTCTTGTTTACCTTTTATGAAATGACTCATGGGCCGGCAAACTACACTCAAATTATAGTGGTGGCCCTGAAACAAAATGCATGTTAGGGGTCTGTGAGTTACAACTTAAATGTAAAAATATCCATTATGGTTAGCTAGGCAGGTTGACTGTGGCGGATGATCCCATGCTGCCAGTGTTTCTGGTTTTTCTTACTCACAATAAACAAAGCTGGAGCAGCATGTGTCAGCAAAAAAAAAAAAAAAAAAACACAGCTTAAATCGATTTAAAGCCACCAAATTGCTCCGTGTATTATGGGATACACACAGCTTAACTTGTGTCTCTCTTGCCCTCTGTTTTTTCTAAGGATCTCCTCTGGACTCCCTCCATCCCCGGCCTGTCATTGACACTTGCCATGAAGCTGTCAGCGTGTGTGTTTACCCATCAGGCCGTCCCGTCTGCCAAACTCGCCCTCAGTGTTACTCGGCAAAATCACTAGCCAGCGAAAACACACACTTCTCCTCCTCTCCTCTCCTCTCCTCTCTCACTCCTTTTAATCCTCTCTTCCTCTCGTGCTTAAAGGTCACTGCCCGGATAAACTGGGATGTGGTATATCAAAGTAATCGCTCTCTTTTTTCTAACATCTCGTCTCTTTTTGACCCTCGAGGCCAGCGCCGGATAAAACCTCTCTACTCGTCTTCTAGTAACTGCTTCACCGAGTCCAGTGCTCCCTTTACTGTATGTTCGAGATGAGCAGTTAATGAAAATGCATAAATAACAGACGGAACGATCTGCATCTTACCCTCCTATTCTCTCAGCATTCACAGAGTAAAAGATTTATTTCACCTTGAATCTATTATTTTGTTTACCGTCCAACATTTTCCCCTCAACCCCCACCCCCTTTTTCCTCAGATCCCGTCTTCCCCTGCAGTCCAGGGCCAAGGAAAACACTCACACCATCTGTGGTGCGGTGCTGAGGGTTTACAGAGAGTCCCTCGGCATCACTGACGCAAACGACCTATGATATCCAAAGGACATAGCATTTCAGGTGTGATGGACTGACTACCTTTGGGGGGGCTTATTTCATTTGTACATACGGCCTTTAGACTGATCCGGTTTGATCTGGTCCACTCCACAAACTCCAGACTCCACGAGGAAATTTATTTAAGCACCAAGACCTTTTGAGCTTTTCCGGAAATTCGTTATTCCAGACATGCATGAGACAAAAGGAAAAACGCCTTGGAGCAAATTGGCATGAAGTGTGTGTGTGTGTGTGAGGGGGGTTGGGGGTGTTTGAAAGGTACCACTCCTCTCCACTCCCGCTCAAGTCTGCAGGACTCTTGACTAATGTCAACAGGGATAGAAACCAGATGGGTGAGACTGATGATAAGAACTCTCCACAGGGGAAAAGACAGGGGAAAGAAAAAAAACAAAGTCAAAGCTGTTCAGTTTCTTCTCTCTGTCCCCTGCTGTGAATTCCAGCGGGGGTCTTTGCAGCAACAGCTCACTCTCAGGCACAGAAGAAGCCTGTGATGTTATGGCTTTGAGTTATCACTTTAAAACTGTTTTTTATTCTTCCCATCGATTTAGCAGCACCTCTCCTGAAATATTTACCTTCCCAGCAAAGAAATCCCTCAGTTGGATAAACTGGGCAGCCACAACTTCAGATGCGTGCGATAAAAGAAGAAAGAAATGGGTGTAGGAAAAAGTGAGATATGAGAAAAAGATAAGATGAAACTTATCGCGGAAATATGAAAGCTTCATACCAGAGAGCGTGCTGCGTCCTGTTAGGAAACACCAGGTCAGTAGGCCGAAAAATCAACAGTGAAGAGCTTGAGTTACAGTGACGTGCAGCGCTGCACTGTAACACTAACACCCAGAGATGAATCAGTGCTTCTCAGTGTTTTAAAGGGATAGTTCAACATTTCGGCAAATTGGCCCATTGTCATAATCCCTATAGTTTTAGGAGTAGGTTTCTTACCTTTAATTGTTGGTGCAAGCTATTTTTTGAATGGCGGAGCAGAGCCATGAGCTGCTCAGAGCTATGCTACGAAGGCTAATGGGATTTCTTGGTTTCGATCTTCTAACTCATTCACCACGCTTTGAGATAACAAGTTTGACTTGTTGGATTGTGTATTTGATGAGTTTGATGAGAGAAACCAAGAAATTCCATTAGCCTCCGTAGCGTAGCTCTGAGCAGCTCGCAGCTCTGCTCTGCCATTCAAAAAATAGCTTGCACCGACAATTAAAGGTAACGAACTTACTATCCCTTTAATGTTTCCTTATACACATAAAATCTACTTTACTGCAGAATTAAAAGTGCTGCTTTCTTTGATGCTGCCTCAAGCAAATGCATCAACAAATGGTAAATGATAAATGGTAAAGACCCCCCCCCCCGCCTCTCTCTCTCTATGCTGTTGCAGGCAGGAGATGAAGATGGAGAGAGGAAGACACAGAGCCTGGGTGCTCATGTGCTTGAGGGAGAAAAACGCACGAACTCTCCACCAATCACGTTCTCTCTTTGGGATTAGGTTAAACAGCTTAACCTGCTGAGCAGACGTCACGGCCGGTTCCTCCTCACGGCCAGAAGGGACACACACACACACACACACACACACACACATGTATGCCAAACTGTAGTGTTTCAAAAGCATGTTTGCAAAAAATACCTGCTAATGTCTGCAGTGACAGCGAGGCACAGTGGGAAATCAAACTGACAACACACCTGATGGGGGGAAAACGATTAAAATGCCTCCAGGCTGCTACAAGGACAACGGTGTGTGTCTGTGCAGCGTGTGTGTGTGTCTGTGTTTGTGTTCCGGCTGGAAGCACACTTAAGGCAGACAATTAAAATGAGCAGCAGAGGGGGAATACAAGCACAATGTTGTACCATAAAAAAAAAAAAAAAGAAGCAATTAACGTCTTGTGTAGGACGGCGGTGGGTGTGTTAGCGCTGCGCCTCGTGCAATTATGAGCTCTGTAAATCTCGCAACAGGACGGCTTTTGTTTCCTAAAAGCCTCCGGAGCTCCATCGGGACGCGGAGTGATAAAATCCAAGAGTATGGATCCAATCCGTGTATCTTATTCATTATATTTTGTTATTTATATAGATATTATTTACATAATATAATATATTGATTGCAAATCGATGAAAAGTTAACATTGTAACTCTTTGATTATTATCATTTTTCTTCAGTTTTACATACTGTGAGGTCGTGTAATGGAGTCTTTTAAATCTGGCCACACACGGGGAAGACAAATGTCCTCCTGTCTTCTTTTATACTTATACTTATACCTATACTTATAGTTTTTATCTCCGTAATCCACTTGGTTTATTATATACACCTTTTTAAATTATCACTTTATGGTGGTGGACCAACTTCCAGTTGTGACCTCCAGGATGGATTGGATTACAGCGGTGCCTTTTTATACTATTCAGTTTTAATCTTGTTTCAATCTACTTGCATATTTTTTAAATTCTCATTTTATGGCGGATTGCAAACTTTAGTTCAGTTGGTAGATCACAATACTGAGAAGAAGACCAACTTCTGGTTGGGACTTCCAGTATGGATTGGACCTATGGAGGCGCCCCTCATAAAATCACAACGGATGGTTCGAGCTTTCGATCCGGAAGTGTCGCACAGTGCGTCACAGCAAAACACACTCCTCCTGACACACATTTTTTTGTTTTTGGTGACACACCCCATCACTTCAAGGACCACAGCGACTGTGTGTGTGTTTACGTTTGAAGAGTTTTACGTCCCCCGCCCTCAGTTAACCTCACAGCATGTGAATTAAAAGTCACTCGCCTCAGCTTGGCAAGTGTTTTTGTTTGTGTGTGTGTCTGTAGCCGAAACAGATGATTCACAACACAATAAAAAATGGTGTTGACACACACAACTGAATAATTAAACTATGCCTGTGGCAAACACAGTTGTGTGTGTGGTTGTGAGGCTGCGCCCGCACAGATGATTTAGAAGTGAAGAACAACATTTTAATCATGCCACAGCCGAAAGATCCTCAGTGTAATTAAAACTGGTTCTCACACTGACGTTAACGGCTGACGATGAGAAGACACGTCCATTATCTTATCAGATCTCTCACAATCTCTGCAGACACTGTAAGAATGATGAGATTCAGCCATGACGAAATAGTTTGACACAGAGAAGCGTGAAGACCGAGAGAAAGAAGGAAGAAAAGAAAAGGCTCAGTGAGAAATAACAGGAAGGTGGTAAAAGGTGAAAACCAAAACGACTTTTTTTCTCCCAAACATCACATTTCAACCGACATTCCTCCGCTGGTCTCTCAGAGAGACGGACGGCTGGAGACCAGGGGACACGGCAGGGGAGACGCCATTGAATTCCACTGAGGCTTCTGGAAAACATCCAAACGGAGATGAGGAGGGAGCAAGGGGAAGAGGTTTAGAAACACTTCAACTTAAAAAAAAAAAAAGAAAGAAACCAAAACAAAAAGTGCTGTGTGCTTCCACACACTCACACTCAAGACTAAAGAGGAGTGAAGCAGCAGATCCTGGTCCAGATCTGCGACAGAGATTGAGCGAGGCAGCTCTGTAGCCTTTAATAAGGAGCCATGGTTCACACTTAGCAAGGGGGAGAAATCTCATTTAGGATATTGGAGCTGACACCGGGGCTTTAAGACGGTTGCTAAACTCTTAACAAGCCCACTTGTGTATTTCTTTTCTAATCTAAAGCGCACCGAGGACGTCAGACTCTCATGCTGAGGACTTATTTAAGTAGAGCTCCACATGCAACCTTAGAAATAAACCAGAGTAACCATCTGCCTCCGCCACTGAAACTAGTTTCAGGTTACATCTTTGTTTCCTATCAAGTGAGATGACAAGGTTCACACACCATCTACACACCCTACACAGCCCCTTCCCCCACTTTTCTTATTACTTACTATAGGCCACTTGGCATGTGCAGTTTCTACTATTATGTATCACAATTTATAACACCATTGTAATATTTGAGCTCTAATGTGCAGTTTTTTTTATTATTATTAATTGCATATTGCAATGAGCTTTGCATTATATTGTACTGTGACTTATTATAACTGTATTGTATTGCATTATTGTACAGTTTTAATTGTCTATTGCCTATGTGCCTTGCATTTCATTGTACTGTGATTGTATTATTATTTTTTCTTCTTTTTTTATTTTTATTTTATTTTAAGGCCTAGTAACATCTGGTAACATCCCTTCCTCATTGTTAGAAAGGAATGCTGAACATTGCACACTGTCCTCCTGAAAAATACATAAATTGGAAATTGAAATTGAAATAGCATTGACCTTTGACCCCCAAATCTAATCTGTTCATCCTTGCGTCCTAATGAATGCTTGATCCAAACTTGAAGTCTAAATTGTAGGATGGACAAGCAGATAAACATAAAAATCTATTTAGGACCATTATTCTTTTTTAATTCTCTAACAGGAAGAGTCCAGCACCTCCTCCCCTTTTACCATCTACCTTCTTTGTCCTGGACGTCGAGGGAAAACTCAGACACAAGCTAAATATTCTCCTCCATCATCGAGCGGAGATTTACAGCGGCAGAGACAGCTTAATAACTCTCCCCACGTACATCCGTCTCACACGCACCGGAGGAATAAAAAGGAAAAACGTTCATTTCTGAGTGACATTTCCTACACTTGGCTCAGCCCCTCTGACAAATTAAGTTTTACTTTCCAGGTGGAAGAGAGAGAATCAAAAGTCAGGCTTCATTAGGAAAAACAGATCTGCTGCCTGGAGCTACTACACCGCCGAGTCCAGCAGCAACTGTACAGCTCCTGGTTTTCACCCACAGCCAGATTTCATTTGTCAAATACAACAGGAGCTACAAATAAACTCTGGCTGGCTGCCAGGGCGTCTGGTGGCCATGATAAAAAATATAATAAAAAAAACTACCAATTTGCGGTTGCTGTTAATTTTTCCATTGTGTTTAAAACAACACCGCTGAGGTATCACGGTGCCAAACTGGAGCGCAGGCTGTGATGACAAGGAGGCTGACATATTATGATAGCGTGTGTCATGCATCAAAGTAAAACAACTCGGTTCAAATACAGGAAATCATTTATATAACAAATGCGAGGACGGAGTGACAAGACAAACTTGTGGAAATAACGGTGAAACTTGCAGCCCATGCCTCCTCCCCTCCCCCCTTACCCACAGCCCCAGCAGGCTGCTCCAAACCAATACTTGTAATCCATTAAAGCCACTAAATTGGTGCGTTTGGTGGTTTAGTGTAGCACAGTGAAGCGGAGGTACAGTGATTACCCTAAATGGGGCCCTGCGCTTCCACTGCTGGCTTGACTAGCCTGCCTCCTCACTGGGGACCTCATTCACTGCAATTATAAGAATAAGAAGAGAAAAAAAGGAAAAAAAAAAAGCCCATGTGCAGCAGCCAGGCAGAGCAGAGCAGAGCAGAGCGGACAGTGTTGGCTCGTTCCGGCGCAACGCAAAAGGCTTCTGTGGGAGACGGATGTGTGTCTGTATGCATCCTTCTCTTCCGCCCAGGCTGCAATCTCCCTCCATGGGGCCCTTTTCATTTCTCTCCACCCCCACCGCGTCCTGCTCCCTGCTCCCTTTCAGACGTGCACAATCTTTCGGTAATTGTCTCTCCATCAGCGATACTCAGAGTAATAATCTCCCTGTCTTGTTTCCCTGCTTCCTAGCTCGGAGGCAGTTCTGTCTGTCTGTGGCCCTGTCTTTGAACTCAGCCGGGCTAAATGCTTCCACGTGGCTCCATGTGCACACACCCACCCAAAAGTAACAAAATGCATGTTTCTGTTGAACCGCTGCAACAGTAGCACTGACTGCACATACTATTTTTCCCCCTTTAAACAGTATGATATTTATTCATCCCCATGGGAAAATCCTCTCTTCCTTTTCTCCACGGGAGGAGGAGGAGGAGGAGGAGGAGGAGGGCGGGGTCAAAGTTTAGGGTCAGCTACAGAGGGAGAAAGAAGGAGAAGAAGTAGCTGAGGGGAAAATCAGTCCACAGTCACAAGTCCCTCTCTGAGATCCCTGACCGCAGGAATGAGACGAGCGAACGCCAACCATTACATAATACTCAACGGCTCCTCTGTGTGCAGGAACGCTGCATCCACATGTTTCTGAACCTCTTTGTTGGGACCCTACGGCTTGTGGCATCTCAAAAAACCGGGGAGATCGAATCAGAAAATGTGAACATCAACATGATTTACAAATTCCCATGATGCAGTTCTGTGCAGGTCTGTGGGGGTGGCTCAGCACTATGATTAAAAAAACATACATTATTCAGTCACGTTCATCCAGCATTAACATCATTAAGAGTCTCATAAAGGGGAATTACATCCGCAAATCTCATCTAACATTTATTTCATTAGAGCTATAATTAACTGTTCTTAAAGGGATAGTCCAACATTTTGGCAAATTGGTCCATTGCCATAATCCCTATAGTTTCAAGAGTAGGTTCGTTACCTTTAATTGTCGGTGCAAGCTGTTTTTAGAACGGCAGAGCAGAGCCGTGAGCTGCTCAGAGCTACGCTACGGAGGCTAATGGGATTTCTTGGTTTCCCTCATCAAACTCATCAAATACACAATCCAACAACTCCAAAACTTCTCTCCGTCTTGTAATGTTACATTATTATCTCATAGCGTGGTGAATGTGCAGGTCACAACTTGTCCATGAGAGCGTTTTGGAGTTGTTGGATTGTGTATTTGTTGAGTTTGATGATGGAAACCAAGATATCCCATTAGCCTCCGTAGCGTAGCTCTGAGCAGCTCGCGGCTCTGCTCCACCGTTCTAAAAATAGCTTGCACCGACAATTAAAGGTAACAAACCTGCTCCTAAAACTATAGGGATTATGGCAATGGGCCAACTTGCCAAAATGTTGAACTATCCCTTTAAGAGACTGGAGAAATGCTGGGCAGGTTTTAGCATGCACACATGCACTCATCATATACATGAACCTATAAAATATAACATGGTGTCATATGGCCCTCGTGAGCCCATATACAGCATCATATAGATTGAGTGTGTTACGGTGCTGGGTTGAGCGGCGACCGGGGGGGTTTAACACACTGAGCAGGTCTCTGTGGATGACGGTGATGAATGAGGCCCGCCAAAGATACTGTTAGTTCTGTTAGTGCTCCAGAGAAGCAGAAACAAAGAAGGGAGGAGATTATTAGGAGGATCAGAGGAGGTCTGGAGATGGGATGGACGGAGAAGAGAAAAGAGAGAAAGGAGAAAAGAAGAGGGGTCGTAAACTCCCAGAGATCACAAAGCCAACATTTCAAATAACTCTATTAAACTGCCTTTCACACATCGCCTCTGTGTGAATAAGATACACAAACACAATCAGAATTTTAAAAAGGAAAAAGAGCAAAGGAGAGGATCACACACAATCATCTCCCTCTTTCATTTGATGAATAAAACTAAACTGTCTGGTTCTGTGCATCCTATTTCACTGTGGGGCGCTGCATTAATACTAATGTCTTCAACCTCACCATGAGCAGACTGCCATTTAAATGCTAAATAGATGAATTCAGCCCCCAAGAGAGCAGAGTGAACTGTGTCTTTCTGTGATTTCATTGCCCCCTTTGTCTTTGCAGACACTTTTTTGTTTTACAGGTGTGACTGTCTCACTGTCTCCCTTTCTCATTCCTCTCATATCTGCCCTTTCCACAGGCGGACTGCAGCACAAAGCCTCATCCATTTGAAATGTCAACTACTCCACATTGGAGCAAAGGAGCGAAGCATGTGTGTGTGTGTTTGTGCATAATGTGGCAGGGGACTTGTAGCTCATTTATCAGAGGCCTCGGGGAACTGCAAGTCCATCAAATGAAGTTGTCTATGGAGCAGTTCAATCATCCTAATCCTCACAACACAATCCCCCCTCCCCTCCCTCCCTGCAGCAGCAGTGCTGTATCTTTCCCCAGCTTTGTTTTAGACAAAAGATCAGGAGCCATGCAGATGACGAAGCCGAAGCCACACAATCTAATCACCCTGCAAACACCCTCGCTGATCTTATTGCACCCGGACACGCACACTCTCTCACACACATCATGCAAACAACACACGCCCCCTCTCCTCATCGACCCACTGCAGTTTAAAGCTGCAGTGAGAAAGTCCATCTTGATGAGGGTGGGTTGGATGGTCTTGCATGGATTAAGGTCAGCGTGCCAGGCAAGACAGTGCAGCGGAAATATTAACTGATCAGACTGGAGTGGAGGGAAAAAAAGAGAGAGAGAGAGAGAGCATTTAAGGCTATGGAAAGATAAATAGGAAGCAGGAGTGAAAGCTCTGTCATATTACATGTAGGTCTTAATCATTACAAGTTTTAGGCCAAAACATGCATCATCTAAGATATTCAAAGTGACAGCAAGTCCGTAGGGGCTCGACTTAACTGAGCTCAACTGCTCTACAGGGAATCAGCAGGACTTATGTAGATATAGTAACGTAAACTACAGCTGCAGGTACCGTCATGATGACATGTGCTAAAATGTGAAAACCACCAGGTTGGATGTTGTTTCCAGAGCTGAAAGCATCAGAATATTTGTTGTTTTTCCATCCTGCAGAAATAAAAACAACCCAAAAATCTCCCTGCTGCAGAATAAAAAAAACCAACCACCTTGCTGCACCTCTGGCCTCTCCCTTTGTTTTGTTTCACTTCAGGATAAGACCGTTGCTATTCAAAACCAACGATGCATTACACCTTTCTAACCGGCAGCCATCCACTTATTCACCTGCTTTATCTTTTAAAGGGATAGTTCAACATTTTGGCAAATTGGCTCATTGCCATGATCCAATCCGTATAGTTTTAGCAGTAGCTTCGTTACCTTTAATTGTCGGTGAAAGCTATATAGAGCCATGGATTTCTTTGGTTTCCCTCATCAAACTCATCAAATACACAATCCAACAACTCCAAAAGTTGTGACCTGCACATTCACCACGCTATGAGATAATAAAGGAACGTTACCAGACTGAGTTGTTTTCGAGGCAAATGCAGAGACTGCTAGCTGAAAAACTGCCCCCGACAGAAACACGCATCAGCGGTTTTGCATGAATTTACCTAGAAAACAACTCCATCTCGTAACGTTACGTTCCAAAATATTGAACTATCCCTTTAATATGCCAGAACAAATCCTACCACTGTCACTTGGGAGGAAAATACCTGAAGTAAATCCATCGTGTTCCCTTTTGCCTATGTTAGATTGCTTTGTTCACATTACTTAACATGGCTACTTTGGGTTAAACTGAGAAAACGCAGCAGGACAGCTAATCTAAAGTTAACAAAGTCCAGTCACTTGTTCCTTTTCTCTGAGTTTTATCCATCTCCACCGCACAAACCAAAATGGTTTCTCTTGGAAAATTCCCCTCAATCACTGACGCCGTGACCTGAAGATCAACTCAGAGAATCTGGGGCAGCAGGGTTTCCATGTGAGGGCAAATCAATCTGCAAAGCCCCCCCCCCCCTTCTGATACACACTTAAACAGAGCATCTTGAAGTGATTACAACTGTAATGAAAACCAAATATCAAAGTTGTATTCACAGATGCGTCTGTTGTAGGAAAAGGAGGAGGGGCGTCGTGTTCTGGGCCGTGCTGCTTGTGCAAAACCGATGTCCGACTTTTCACTGTCAGCGAACTAGAACAGGTGAACAACTGTCTCAAAGGAAATGAGTAACAGTATTCACCAAGCATGCAAATACACACACACAGATAAATCCACTCGCACAGTGTACCCACTCTACCTTTAATTATTTACCAGGTGGGAGTGACTGACACTGCTCTGCACTACCATACTGCTTCCACTCCAAATTAATAATGAAGCCTCCAAGAGAGAGTACGTGTGTGTGTGTGTTGCCATATGTGCACTAATGCAGTCTTGTTAGGATGATTTATTCATGAAATGTAGACCTAAACAATGAAAAGAAAGAAATGACAGTAAACAAAGAAAAGTATGAACGACGACGCTACACCTTGTGTTAGAAGCAGAAGCTCAGCTGTAACATCTGCAAGGGGAAAAAGGCTGTGTTGGATTTAAATGGTATTCAGGCTCGGAGCCTCTAAAAACAGCCCTCCGACGCTCTGGAGGATCTCCTTTTGAACGAATGTGTTCCATGTTACTCCTCATGAGGATCTGGGTAATAGAGTCTGTTGGCGGTGCTGAGGGAGGGGTTCACATTCCCAGTCTAAACCCTGAGGATGCCGCTGATTTTATTAACACCAGAAACATAAAAGGGACTTTGATGGATGAAAAGCCTGAGCTCTCACTGTCAACCACCTTGGATCCAAGGGATGCAATTTTATCGATGTTGCACCAGATTGTCTGGATTTTACACTAAATTTATAGACGGATAATTAATCATTAAAGGGATAGTTCAACATTTTGGCAAATTCGCCTATTGCCATAAACCCTATCGTCAAAGAAGTAGGTTCATTACCTTTAATTTGCTTCATGTGTCGTAATGTTACATAATTACACATGATTATTTCATAGTGTGGTGAATGTGTAGGTCACAACAGAGCGTTTTGGAGTTGTTGGATTGTGTATTTGATGAGTTTTAAGAGGGACAGGGGACCTAAGCAGCTCACGTCTCTGACCCGCTGATCTCATAACAACGTGCATTGACAATTAAAGGTAATGAACCTATCCCTATGACTATGGATTATGGTGATAGGCGAGGCGCCAAAATCTTTAACTATCCCTTTAACCAGTGGAGAACCACCATGTCTGAACCAAAGCTATGAGCCGTGTGTGGGTTTAGAAACTAATGTGCATAATCACCTTGCTGCCTTTTGGTCACTTAAGCCCTTTAAACATTACAACCAGACCACAGCATGCCAACAGTTAGCTGAAGTGTAAAGTGATTTTTAAAATTTACTGCACCCATTCTGCTGGTTTAAAGACTGTTTACCTCCCTACAGAGGGAAAATGCCCAAACAAGTGCCAACAGTGGTGTAGGCCGCAGGCTCTCTTGATTTACATGTTAGACTGCACCGACTGCACAAACACAGTAGACGGCCTTGTAGCAGGAAAAAGACTGATTAGGTGGGTCGAGCTCAAAAGACAACACCCCCTTTATTTCACTGAACCTGTGATTGGCTGTGAAATCGGCTGTCATTCATTCGGTTGGCTCACTTCCTGTGCTTTTCTACTCGCTTCTCTCTTTCTTTTCCTCTTTTCCTCCCATCTTCACTTCTCCCTTCGTTATTATTCCCTGCCCGGGTCCTCACATTCGGGCTCCTCCTGTGACAGCAAACAAACAATCCCACCCTTCCCTTGCATGTGTGTGTGCGGTATGTTTGTGCGACTGTGTGTGGGGAGTGCAGTGCTAATATATTGTGGTCATGCTGCAGTTGTCAGCTGATGCGCTCTCTCCTGCTGCGGTCTGAGCAGTGACGTCCAAAGATGTTCCACAGAGATAAGCCATGTCCGCCGTGTGCGTGAAAGATTGAGGATTGGAGGAGATGGAGGGGATGGAGGGGATGGAGGGGATGGAGGGGATGGAGGGGATGGAGGGGATGGGTCCCTGCTGCTGGGTGGAGAACCACCAGCTCTCTGTTCATACATCAATTTAGGATTTTGAAAAATGCTTAAAGGGATACTTCACCCAAAATCGATAATTCACCAATTTTCTACTCACTGTCATGCCAAGGAAGGGTTTGCAGAACTTTCAGAGTTCTTTCAGAGAGCTGGTAACGGATTTTCATATAATGGCGGTGGATGGTGCTCACTTTTGAATTGTCCAAAACACACACACTATGGAACATCCAGATACCTCCATACTGCTCGTCTGTACTGACCCAACTGTCCTGAAGCCGCAACGTGAAAAAGTTGTTTGGAAAAAATAAATTTGATCTCAGTTTTTAGCCTTGATGTAGCAATTAGCTCCCAGTGGCTCTGTTGATGTTCGTTTGTCGTTGTAAACCTTTGGATGTATGATGTAAACATGGAAGAACATCTCACAGCAAATCTCAAGGACAGAGATATGAAAATCTGTTGCCAGCCAGATGCCAAAATCGTTTTGATGACTCCCAAAGCTCTCCAAACCCTTCCTTGGCATGACAGTAAGTTGAAAAATTGGTGAATTATCGATTTTGGGTGAAGTATCCCTTTAAAAAAAATAAAAAATAAAAATAAATAACAGACCACTTCCTGGGACTTTCTGTCAAACTGTCCACGCAGCCACAGACACATCCTCAGGCACTGACACACTAACAACCACATACATTCTTGGCATGTTTGCAAAAGCCAATTATGAACCGGCAGCTCTGGATGTTCAACAAGCCGGCCGAGACAGTGACTCTTCCTGGATTCTTTCTTAATTATCATCATAAAAACTCACTAACTGAAAAATAATACAGCAGCTGGCGGGTTTTTTTTTTCTCTTCTAAAGGCGTGCAAATCACCGACGAGGGCATGAAACCTAAGCTCCCCCCGTCAGCTTGCAACAGGCATTAATCCAGACTACACCCACCCAGAGGATGACATACCAGATCGCCACAGCACCGATGTCATTAAAGCTGCTGGCAGTGCTGGGGGGGGCGGGGGGGGGGGGGGGACTCTCAGAGGAGCTCTTTCTCTAAACAGCATTAGGAAGTCAGAGAGCTGCCGTGGACAAACTCGCGCTTTATATGCGAGCGCATGCTCTCGACATGCTCGGGCTCACGGAGAAATTCCCGTTGATTCAAAACACATGCAAACACTTTAGATCGCTAATCAGTGTGACTAGTGACTGGAATCTATAAACAATATAGAGTTACATATGTTTGTATAAGTGAGGAGATGAATGGGCACAAGGACGTAATGATGAGGAGAGGAAGCCAAAAGGATAGGGACAAGACATTTAAGAGATAAAGACAAAAAAAAGGGTTGAAAGGCCTCTGTGTGTGTGTTTTTGTCCACTAGGCTGTAGGTGTGGTGAGCTTAGACAGGAAGTTGGCCTCTCTCCTACTTCCTGCGTATCTCCAGGAAGTGGAGATACCAGATAAGGCTCCAAGGTGAAAGGGAAGACCCCGAGCCGTCGTCTCTCGCAACCTCAAACAGCTGTTGGATTGCATAATGGCGAACGGAGGGAAACGTCTTTGATAAGCCACAACTGGAGGGTTTTATTACACATAAATGAAGATTTGCATCAGTCATTGATGTGACGGTGCAGCGGCAGCAGAAGGAAGTGGATAAAAAAAACAAAAAAAAAACAGGCAGACAAATCCAGAGAAGCAGCACAGGGAGGAGCAGCTCAGCTGAGCCCTGAAGGCATCACCATCACCCCACCGCCGCTTCTTTAATTTGTTGCCAAGACATTTAGGATGTCAGATTAATTATACCGCGTTAATCTGGTCTATTGATGTGTTGACAGACGGTAAAACAGAACAGGTTTCATGAGGTGAGATGAGAGGACATGCTCATTTAAAACCATTCATCAAGAAAATCCCTAAATTAGATCTGAAATCATCTAACAACTCGGAACCACACACACACACATTACTCACCGATATCTGAAAGACTTCCTGTGTGTCGTCGAGCATCTGCACCCGTATGGAGACCTGTCTCCCTGGAGTCTGGACAGGAGGACGCAGGCCCGGCTCCAGGGTGGACACCCCGAAACTTTCGGGTGCGCCCAGCCTGTGTCCGGCCGTGGACGGCCTGTCGGCTGGTTCGACCATCGTGACGCGCTCACGAGCTGCAGGCGCCTCTGCTCACGTCTGCAAGAGAGACAGGGAGAGGGAAAATTCAGTTTGTGTCTTTTTATGTGCAAAGCCAAAAACTCTCCTCAGTCTGTGATTTGGAGTATTTTTGATTTTTGGCTTCTTAAATACATAGCAGGCCCTGGAGCTACAAGAGGCACGCATTCCTCTAACATCCAGGCTCTCATCCTAAATAGCACAGTGACATCATTTCCTGTGTAATGGTAAATTTATACACACAATTCCCTTGTAAGGCATTCCTGTATTTCTTCTGTGTGATTGTCACACGCCTTTTGTGGGTTTTTATCCAGTGAAGAAAATAAAAAGCAGAACAGAACAGATCAGTGTTTCCTCTACATTCATTTAGGAGTGGTGGGCCGCCACTGGCGTTAATATGACGTGAATTACTCCCACGAGCGCGGGCTTGAGAGTGACATCACGTCAAGCACCCAGGCACCAGGTCAGAGTCGGAGTCGGAGAGTCGAAAATGTAGACTATTAGCGTAAGATAACTCTTTTTTTTAGATGTTTAAACAATGTAAAGCAGGATTTCCACTACACAGTTACAGCTCTACTGTTTGTTCACTCAGGTGAAAGAATAACAACAGTCTCAGTACAGATCAGTGGGCGCTGCTGCTGTGTTTTTAAACTTAGCGGGTTTGATTCTTGTCGGATGCTCGAGTGCTAGTGGAAAAGCAAAAAAGCCAAGTCAAGCTAGTGGAAAACGACCATAAATAATATAATAACCACCCTAAAGTGTCTTGATCCACTCTGTTTATCAATAAACATATATAACATTATTATACGGTCAACGGGGTCAGATGCTTCAACAACCTTTTGTAAGAAAACAAAGGTTAAACATGGCTTCCTGGTCTCAAACGTGGAAAAATACAGATTGAAACTAAAGTTTGAGGCTCTGTTTGGTGAGAGAGGGAAACTTTATGCTAAATTAGTTCAAGAAATGTACAAAAAAAAAATCTCACCACATTTATTCAGTCTGGGTTAAATTGGCCTTGCACAATGTTAGAAACCACAGGGGGATTTAGTCAGTGAGTGCGAAGAAGCAGGCGGACAAGACAGACATGTCTCACACATTGCTAGACGCTCACTACACACACACACTGGTTCCAGCTACAGCACATGCAGGTGGGATTTAACTGCGTTTTCGACAAACCAAACACAGAGCTCTGTCTTCGACCAGTTCAGACTTGAATCAAAAGCTTCACAAGTGGGGCAGATGAGATACGGTCTGAGAACACACAAAGACACCCACAACCCCCGCTTTTTTCCTTTCAGCCTCAAACACACACACACAAACTTTTTCACCGCCGCCCCCCCTCCCACAGCTTACACTTGATAAACTTCAGCCTCAGACAATAAATATCCTCTCAGACGCTTGGTGACATCAGGCCTGAGGAATGTTTTAGAAGATAGTCGGGGGGTAAAGCAGGGATGAGGGTAACCCACTGCTGATCTGCCCTGCCCCACAAACGTGTGTTTTGATCAATAAATCAATATTCACAACCCTAATTGACTTTTTTAGTGTGTATGAGTGCACTGTTGCACATTGCATCATTTCTTGTCAATGAATCTGTCATTAAACACATGTTTAGTCTGAGAAACCCGATGTTTTCCCCAAATATCAGCCTGTAAAATCCATTATCAACAGAGCTACAGTGAAAATGAGCCTTTCCCCCCTTTGAACAGCAATAAACAGTCACTTCTGAATGTTTAGGAGCAGATGGGTGGTGCAGTGAACTGAGATGACCTATGTGATGGCAAACATCCACCCTGCCGGTAGAAGTGCCGTCAGCGAGGCATTCTCCGAGTCCACCATATTTGAAGACCACATTAAAAGTATGTTATCAGGTTGATGAGGATGTCTCGGGTCCAAATCCTGAGAAATGCAGCTTTCTCTTGCCCAAATCTGGAGAATAAACTCGGTGTGTAATTAGTGGTTTTCTGCAGACTATCCTCAAATCCACTGAGAGCTGGACACTTTTCCCTGCAAAGCTATGATGGGAAGTTTATGGTGGAGTCTCTGTGCACCATCTACTCTGGGGAGGTGTGGGTTCAGAGAGAAAACTGATCTGCGACTGTTATGATGATCGATTTCCCTTCTCTGGCTCCAGTGGCTTCAGTGTGAGGATTTGCTTTCTGTATCTTTCATACCATCATATTAAAGGGATAGTTCAACATTTTGGCAAATTGGCCCATTGCCATAATCCCTATAGTTTTAGCAGTAGGTTGTTACCTTTAATTGTCGGTGCAAGCTATTCTTAGAACGGTGGAGCAGAGCCGCAAGCTGCTCAGAGCTACGCTATGGAGGCTCATGGGATTTCTTGGTTTCCATCATCAAACTCATCAAATACACAATCAAACAACTCCAAAACGCTCTGGTGGACAAGTTGTGACCTGCACATTCACCACGCTATGAGATAATAATGTAACGTTACGAGACGGAGTTGTTTTCGAGGCAAATGCAGAGACTACTTGCCGAGAAACTGCGGCAGACGGTCCGCGTTTCGGAGTTGTTGGATTGTGTATTTGATGAGTTTGATGAGGGAGACCAAGAAATTCCATGGCAATGGGCCAATTTGCCAAAATGTTGAACTATCCCTTTAAATTCATCTGGGCATCAGAAAAAACAATCTAAATATCCATTCTTATGTTACATTTGTAAATAAAATCCCCTTAGGTTGATTAAAGGAAATCACAAGCAATGTTTAAAATTTGC
Organism: Trachurus japonicus; assembly: GCF_045865225.1. Taxonomy (NCBI): domain Eukaryota; kingdom Metazoa; phylum Chordata; class Actinopteri; order Carangiformes; family Carangidae; genus Trachurus; species Trachurus japonicus. The sequence continues at coordinate 11,206,511 of NC_140908.1, read as the reverse complement.
ATAGAAACTTTCTTTTTAATCAGTTCACCTTTGCGCTCTCACACCTAACTTAATCTCTCCCAGGAAGGTTATACAACAGACACAGACACAGAGAAGTCATTATCTTTTACTAATCCCACCACCTGCACTACACAAACGATCAGCTCTCTTCACCTCAGTGACAAAAAGCCCGAAACTTGAAACTGGAGCCGGGCCAAGGAAGTGACCTGACAATAAAAAGAGACCCGACAGTCAGGTTACTCATTACACCTGTGGGAGCAGTCGTTTCCCTCCTGCTCTGAAATGAAGACTTCAGTTTATTAGTAGTTCAGCATTGGCACAGAGGCTGGTGCTTGAATAATGTAATCCTGAAACCCTACACCTCCTTGTCACACTTCAAAGCAAAGCGCAGAGCCAGTTTTATAGCTCAACCTAATCATTCACTAACAGGCAGGTGCCAATTACCCTGACAAACATCACTAGATCATCCTGAACACATTCTCTCAACACAAAGTCATCAACAACAACGCTGCAGCTACTACCACAATGAGTTTTCCCTCATAAACAAAAAAATCATGAATGCTGACTGGACTGATTTAAGACTTTGAGAACAACACGCAAGCTGTTGGATCCATTTCTCAGCGACATAAATCTGAAAAGAGTGGAAGTTTGGAAGCAGAAGTTTCCTCATCTCCTCTGCAGGGGCCGGGAGGAGGATTATACACAGAGTTAGTTAAGCAAGAGAGGAATACAGAGCGAGCTGGCCGCACACGCACAAAGGAGGCTACTGTGGGAGCTTCCAGCAGCGGGACCAAGGCCTCTCAACCAGCCTTTGAACTGGTGTTAGTTGAAAGTTTCCCAAGAGCTTGTGAGGGGGAAAGCCAGGCCCTGGGAATCAGCTGTGAGTGTGTGCTGCTGTAGAGGTTACAAATCTGGTTTTTAAATCTGTGTTATCAAGCGTGACCATCGATTTTGTGAGCCTAATCAAGACTGCAGGTTAAATTTGACGTTACATTTAAAGGGGGAGGGATATTCACATGGTTGTTGCATAACGACGTTGAGAGAGCAGTTTCAAAGCAATACAGAAACTGAAAAAAAAACACTATCTGACTCATCCAAAAACTGACACAGCCTGAGCAGTACCTACAGGTGAGATTGGCATCAAGGCTACACCACAGAATACTTATATCCATGGTCCTTGGCTGATTAATGGCTGTACCAGGTTGTATCAAGGTGACACTCTCCACTGGTGGAGCCAATAAGCCACTCTACTGCCCTCAGGGGGATTTCTACTGTGTGGTTTAGTGTGTGTGCAAGAAAGGAGCGCACAAAGCCAATTCCACTGGCATGGTGGGTGTGATATTGATTGCAAAAGTGAATGGGAGGCAGGGCAGATGATAAAAGCCTGGACCTTAGGACCTATGCTGCAACCACCATTAGGAAAATGTATGAGGAAGAAGATGCTCATAGATGCAGCCTCCTCCGCTGACCCTCTGCTCTGACCTCACGCCAAAGGGGAGGAGGGGTGCAGAAAAGGGCCTGTGCTCCCTGGAGATCTATAAAGGGAAAAGGGGATTTGATTGTCAGCTGATGTTGACACCAGATAGGTGCCATGCATATATTCCCTCGGGGCTGGGTGGCGGGTCAAGGTTTGCCTGCGACAATAGCGCTCGGCCGGCTTTGTCAAGAGAAGCAGCCAAGATAAAGCACATAATGCAGAGTACAGTTGGCAAAGTGCAAACGCCTGAATGTAGGTTAGCAGAGTAATCCCTTAAGGCCACAGCAAAGGTGTCAGTAGGCTAAGGGCAACCTGCTCACACTTCAAGATCTGGTTCTGTTGTGTGTGTGTGTGTGTGCACTGCTGGTTATGGTAGGGTTTGCTGAATGGATATTACCACGTTATTACCACAAAACACAAGGGAGTAACTGAGGAAGATGCTAAAAAAAGAAGGTATAATGATACAGAAACATCCAAAGAATTTGGTAGTTGAAACAACAAAACTGTAAATTATGTAAAAATCGTTACAACCTATGAAAATGTTTAAAGCACTTACTGGATAAGGCTATTCTTGTCTGTCACTAAGCTTACAGTAGGAGAAGCTGTGCTGGACCCCCTGAAGCTCAGCCGATTAGGAAAATGAACAGACCGGTTGTTATCGAGACGAGCGAACTACCTATCGAGCTGGTGTCTGAAGAAATCAAAGCGTTTTTTAAAGAAATCTGGATGTATAAAAAGCACAAATACGCTCAGAGTGAGGAGGAGCAGGCAGGCTACGTGTAAGTCGCTTGATAATCCGGATAGCATGATTTCCTTACCCCCCTCTTTCCTCAGGATCCTCAGATTGTCCGTCAGTATAAGAGCTCTTATTTTCAGCACACACACGGTAAAATCCCACTCAGCGCGCTCCCTTCAGCTGCGGTTCACTTTGGACACGGTGCTCCCTCCGTGGGTCTCTCTCTCTCCACGCAGCTTGAACCGCTCCCTCTCAGGTGGGACGTGGTTTCTGTGCGGTGGCCATTGAAACAAATGTGGGAAAGCCGAGCATTGAGCTCTCCACTCAAACAATGAAGAGCGAAACACACCGCCTCCAGCACGAGCACCCCGGCACTACACTACAACCCAGGCGGAGAGAAAGTGCTGCCGTGGCGGCGCGACAGCGTCATCACACGGTGGACTGGGGAAACAGATAATTTAATTGGGACCCAACCATAAAAGAGCCAACTGTTACAGTAATAGCCTACTATTTCATTCACACTAAATAGGCCATTTTCTTTATTATTATTATTATTATTATTATTATTATTATGGATTCTTCCACAGTTTTTTGGCTTCTAACATTTGTGCTACTTCAACAATTAAAACATCAAATTGTGCAGCTTCTGATGTATTTTTGCTGTCATTTAACTTTTTGCTACTCTTTATACTTATACTCTTTATAACCCTGCACCAAACAGCACTTTCTTAAAGCAGAAGTAAGTGATATATTTGTGTTAATATAAGTCTTAAATAGTTATATCTTCCGACAGCAATCACTTCTATAGAGTGTTTGGACTGAAACACGGGTCTGTCAGTCCCTCTGCTCTGCTCTGAGCCGAGGAGAAAACATTTATCGTATCCTACAGTTTTTATCCAATGAGGAGAGAGGACGGCATGCAGGGCTGTGTGTGCAGCCAAGGGACGCAGTGAATATGGTGACGTAGCGACGAGGACTGTTATGGTGCGTTCAAGGAAACTCGTATTTTTCCGACCGTGAAGTGCTACCAGTTCGATCTGGTACGAGTTCACCGGTCGGAAGTTACGAGTGGCCGTTATAGTGACTTTCACCGGTAAAACAGGTCGGAAAAACACAAGTGGGTTGCCTGGAACGCTACAAAGTCGTAAATTGTGACTTGAAGCTGTAATTTACGATTTCAAAAGCCTGCCTGGAACGCAGCATTAGCGAAAACGACCGGACCACTTACTTCTGCTTTAATGTTATTGTGCAATATCTATTTATTCCTACAGGTTTTTATTATAGTACAGATTTTTAATAACTGGATGACTTACTTATTTATTTTTTTCTTGTGTGAGTATACATGTGTGTCATTGAGGTTGTCCTTTTTAGCTTGTTTTAGTCTGTTTTAGCCCTGGAATGGATGTGGCACCACAAATTTCGTTGCACTTGTCTGTTGCAATGACAATAAAGGCTATTTGATTTTGCAAATATTGAGCCTTTTCTGATCTTTGGTTCACATGTTAAACTCCACACAGGAACGAAACACCTGGACTCAGTCCCGGTATCTCGGGTTCACATGTTAAACTTATACCGGGAATGAGTCCAGGTGTTTCGTTCCTTTGTGGAGTTTAACATGTGAACCCAAGATACCGGGACTGAGTCCAGGTGTTTCGTTCCTGTGTGGAGTTTAGTGTGTCAGGTTACCAGTCATGAAGTTATGGGTTCAATTCCTGCCTCAGTCATGTCACATCATTCCTTGTCTTTTACTTCCAAGTATTACAGTAAGCTGTCATTGGACAGTCTTTGATTCCTGATAGTAGAAAGCTCATTGTGAGTCAGGTGCTGTGTGGCCAAAAGGTTATTATCTCAGGTTACTGATCATGAGGTTATGGGTTCGATTCCTCCCTCAGTCATGTCAAGTCATTATTTGACTTTCAACTATTCAGCTGTCATTGGACAGTCTTTGATTCCTGAAAGTATAAAGCTCATTGTAAGTCAGGTGCTCTGTGGCCAAAAGGTTATTGTGTCAGGTTACCAGTCATGAAGTCATGGGTTCAATTCCTGCCTGAGACATGTTTCTTGCATGTCTTTGTCAATTTCTTCTGCTAATTCAGCATGGTTCAGCAATGGCTTTCAGCATTCACACGCATTCACAAATCTTTCAAGTTTTGCTATAGTTCAGTGGTAAGATGGCTGCTTGCCAACCACCTTGGCAACTTGTTACTGTATCAGCCTATTTGAACTTAAAGTAGGTTACTACCTCTTCTGTCATATTTTCTAGCATTTTGCTTGGCTTTCAGTCATCATTAAATAACATCAAATTGATCACAGTTAGTTGAGTCTCACTGTAGCTCAGTCCATATGGTGGCGGCTTGACAACACCAAGGTTGTGGGTTTGGATCTCGCTTCAACAACCATGTTGGTGCATTTTCCACCTGATCTGTCTCTTTACCTCTTTGACTTTCTCTCTTGGTCTGTGTTAACATGTTTCTTTTATACCGCTGCTCTCAGATTGAAATGCAATGAAAATTTGAACTTCAAGGCAGCGGCAAAGACAAAGCATAGCTCTTGAATGAGTTGCTGTCAGGCATCGTGTCATTTCTTGTCCTGCGCTGCCCTCTGATGGATGTGACAGGCAAAATTCCCCTCCCCTCCCCCACCTTCAATTAGCCACAGGTGGTCACAGCGTTAAGACACTCAGACCACAGTTTGAAGCACATCATCACATTGCAATTGATGACAACAGCATTGATAAGTGTGTGCTCTCTGTGGCCCAGTGGCAGAGTAGAGATTAACTGATCATGAGGTTATGGGTTCAATTCCTGCCTCAGTCATGTCACATAATTGCTTGACTTTTACTACCACGTATTAAGCTGTCATTGGACAGTCTTTAATACCTGATAGTAGAAAGCTCATTATAACTCAGGTGCTGTGGCCAAAAGGTTATTGTGTCAGGTTACCAGTCATGAAGTCATGGGTTTAATGCCTGCCTTAGACATGTTTCTTGCATGTTGTTCCACATGTCTTTGTCAATTTCTTCTGCTAATTCAGCAATGGCTTTCAGCGTTCACACACATTTTCCGTTAGGAAATGCTCTTTCTAGTTAAATAAAGACATTGTATGATCAAACTATTGGCCTGACTATATCTGCTGCTGCTGTAGGGCAGTGGTTCTCAACTGGTGGGTCGGGACCCAAAAGTGGGTCGCAGACCCGTTCTGGATGGGTCGCGGACAGCTGGTCAAAAAAGTAAATAATATTTAATGCACATCTGATGTTGGACATGTCTTTTATTTTGAAAAATAACTTGTATTGAAAGGCACGCGTCACGTGAACACATGCAGTTGTAATGGTCCTCCTCAGCTTCTTATTATTTGCTCTGAATGCAAAGATATCAGTTTCTTATTAATGTGGCCTGAATGCAGTGAATCTTGTTTTGTTTTGTGGGTCTTTATTTTGTGCAATTTGATATTTATTCACTTTTGTGAACATGCTCTGAATGCAGAGATGCATCAGAAGTCAAATATAGCCTATTGTTTTATTGGTCTCCATTTTGTGCAGTTTGATATTTTTTTATTCACTTCCATACATGCAGTTGTCATGGTCCTCCTCAGTTTCATTCATGTGCCCTGAAATGCACTTTGCTCAATAAAGAGCAAAATGAGTTTTTAAAGGCTTAAAAAAAAAATCTTGGTTTGAATTCTATAAGGTCGCGACTTAATGACCATGGGAAAATGTGGGCCCCAGAGTGAGACTAGTTGAGAACCCCTGCTGTAGGGTATTTACACCTATGTAGATATTCATGCATCACTATATCACTAACAGTAATTTAGTAATATAATAAGTTCGCAAAATTAGCATCTTTACTTATATATGACTTGACATTAACATACATGGCAAAGAACAATAAGCACAGGGAATTACAATGGGCACAGAATAAGGGAAGACTGGGAAGCCCTAGTATCCTAAAATATAATCAAAGGTACACCACTAGCACTACAGGCTCCTGGTGGCCAGTCCTGAGGCAACATGGAAAACAAAACGGAGTGTGGCCCGTACGGGGATCGAACCCGCGACCTTGGCGTTATTAGCACCACGCTCTAACCAACTGAGCTAACCGGCCACTGAGCACCACGGGAAATGTATTCCATTTTATACAAAAATGTATTTCTCCAATGAGAAAACTTGATGAACTCTTCCACTTGCTCTCATTTATTCAGGTAGTGTCACTTGGTTCCGTTCATTAAAATAAAAAAAATGACAAACAACGCCTTGTTAAAACAAAGTTTACACTAACTACATTATAATTTACAGAAAACAGACCTAAAATCAGGAATTTGACCGACGACGGCTGCCGTTGCACACAGTCCAAAGAGCAGGGTCCGTTGCCATAGCTACCCTGGAGAGAGGGCGAGACTGCTCACGTGACCCAGCAAGATGGCGACCACAATGCAGAATGGATGTGAATGTGAGTACTACGTATTATTAGCTCACCGTTTGATTAATAAATTCGCGTATCTTTTCACACTGTTAAAAAAAAAGATAAAAACCGGGACAGTTTTACTGAGTTATACTGCAAACGGTTTATTTCTAATGTCAAGCTGGCTCTGTTTTATCCTCAGTTCAACCTGGCAACTAAGTAACGCTGAGCGAGCCCGCTAACGTTAGCTCTGTGCCAATGTGAGCACTGATCACGTATTGTTGTTTATCGTTACTCAGCTGTTTTCACCTGAGCCCGGTTAGCTCATCACAGCCAGTGGTTGAATACTTTAACCCTATTCCCACCCCCCTTTTTTCTGTGTGTGCTGTGTTTTAGGATTTAAACTAAGCGGATCCGTTTTGCTGGAAATTTGGATCTGCTGGTTAATTGTTCATCATCATCATATCAGCGAGTGAAGATGGCCCTAAATGTCTTTGGTAAGCAACATCATACCTTAGTTAATGTGCTTTAATATCACTGTATTAATTGTGTGGCTGTGGGTTGTTTGTTAGTACAATATTGTGAGAAACAAACCATTAATGAATATATAATTATGCATCTATACATATCATATAAATAGGGAGAGGCCAGTAGAAACCCTGTGGATCCACTAGTCATGGTGTAGTATTTATAGAAATGCCACGTAATGTCAGAAGCGTACATGCTTCCTATTCCAGTATAGTCATGACCACTTTATAAAATATGCTGCATTTTATAGAATAAGTGGTGCTTATAATACTTTACTATACTAATACTACTAGTATAATAATAATTGATTGTAAACAATAGCAACACAGACTGGTCTTCCTATACAATATGCTTTTTTTATTTTTTTTTTTTTTATTTTTTTTTTTTTAAAGGTTTATTGTTGTTTAATATATTGCACAGGCAAAATTTGAGATACTTTTCTTGTAATAGAATATTTGTATATTGATATAACCACTGTTTGTATCAAGCCTTGTTGGTACTAGGTGTTAAACAGGTCTCCCCAGTCTTTCCTATTGAATTATTCCCAAGCATGGCACCATTATAGTTTTTATTGTGAAACCTCAATCTGCAAAGAGTCTGTGAACTGCATTTTTTCTCTAAAAATGTCCCAAGATCAAAGCATAGAACTTTTTAATTGATGCACCAATGTATCATAACTGTGAACTAAATTCGCTGAGTGACAACAGTAGATATGTTATGTCTGCTTTCTTATGAGTTTGTCTATCAGCAAGGCTGTGCTGCCTTGAGACACTGAGTTATTTTGAAGACAGGATACTGGGGCGACGAGTGTTGAATAGATAAGGCTTGTGGAGTGGACAGAGTACACCAAGACAGGAAACAGACTGTTAGTTTTATGCATACAGACTATGGAGAAGGTGGAAGACGGTTTATTCCTGAATTTGCAAGATGCTGGCAAAATGACAAAATGTCAGACAATCATCATTACATTACATAATAACCCTATTTCTTATTATTTCCAGTGGTAGAAGTAAGGAAATTTGAGTAATTTGAGTTGTTTTGTAAGTCTAGCAATGACGCAGACTTTTTTTTAAACCTAAATTGCAGTTATTATAGTGTTTTAATGCAGTTTGGAAGTAGGAGGCATGAAGAAACCTGCAGCAGATAAAGTACAAATAAAGTTACAGTATTTGAAGAAGGAAAAACAGTGTGTTTGAGTCACCATGAGTCACCTAATACATTTATTCAACACACATAGTGAGTGGTTACCTGAACCACTTTCACAGTGAAGGAATGAAGGAAAATTCAGTTGCTGCTGCAAAGTTAAACCAAACCTCAAATGAGTGCCTGGGGGCTTAACTGCTTTTGTGCGAGGTGTGTATTACTCTAATATTAATGTAGGTGTTGTTTATGGTCTACTGCAGCTGAATAAGCAACAAGGAAACGCTGCTATACTGTTGATTTCCTTCTATAATTGATTTAAATGGAGTTCAGTGTGAGTACAGCAGCAAAAGGGAAATACACATCGCACAAAGAGATCATTTATAAGCCGTCCTGTCTGCAGAACAATATTAATGAGTCTTTCACAGCTTTTTAGGCCTCCAAGTGGATTCATTTATTAAGCCAGCATTAATGCACAGTGCTGTTTTTGTTGTTAAAGAAACACATCAGTCTGATGCACACAAACTAGGGGAAATAAAGTAGTTAGAAGCTTTGACATCATATTTCTTGCTGTTGGTGTAAACCATTTTTTTTATTTATCACCTTGAGAAGCTTGTGATTGTTCCTAATTCCTGTTTTTCTTACTGACAGTTCATGTAACAAACCTGCTGCTGCTTCCCAGCTTGTCTCTCTGTTTGCATGTGGAGCGCCTCCTGTCATCTATTATTAAACAGATTTGATATCACAAAGAAAATGACTTATCTGGTTGATGATTAATCTCAAAATTGACGCACAGTGCAGTCAGATAAATAAATAAGCATTGGTCACAATCACATGTCCTCCACTTGAGGGCGCTGTAGCTACAGAAATGGAGTTTAAACGATGTTGCAGCTGTTTGATCCATTGTTGTACTGTTTCTCTTCTCAGATCATGATGAATACAGGCCACCGGTGTGGAAGTCTTACTGTAAGTATCAAAGGAACATTGTGTTAATATCCTGATTATACACTTTGTAAACTTTAACTTCTACCATTGTTTTCTTGACAGTATTTTACGATTAGGATTTTCATCCCCTCATTATGTGCCCTGAGTATTTCTTAAAGGAGGTAAAATACCTTTTGCTGATGAATCATTGTGTGTTTTCTGCCTCAGTGTACCAGCTCCAACAGGAGGCTCCTCACCCACGCAGACTCACCTGCACCTGCGAGGTGAGAACACACTTCCTCCTCTGTGTAATTCTTGAGACATTTAGAAAAAAAAAGCTTATGATTAGCTGCCTTTTTTTCCCAGAGGATGACACATGTCTTATATTATATAAAGGGTAGGTAATGACACCCTCTTTATTACAGAATACATAATCCAATGCATCATTGAACAGTGAGAGTGGGTAGGTCGTATTAAAATCTAAAATTACTCAAACAAGCTCTCAGAAATCAGAGCATGAAGTAGCTGACATAGATGACAGATGATGAATAACAGAAGTGTCTATCTTGGATGTGCTGTCACTTCTTTTTAAAGCAACAATCCCCAATTGTTTTGGGTGAACACATCAAAGTGGAGGTTGAATGGCAAACAGAGGATTTGAGCACAGGTGTCATTACAGTTGTTGTGAGAGCATCCGCCCACGCCGATGTGTCGTTTGTATTAAACCAGAAAGCGCAAACCTTCACTAAAGCACATTGTAGGTTTAACAACAACAACACACAATTTCTGTTCTTGGCAGGCAAATGTGATAATAACCAAGTGGAATAATGCTGGTGTGAACTGAGCCTCGAGCAAGACGAAAATTCTTTGCATGCGTGTGTGTGCGGTTGTGTCCATTTATTGTGTGTTTCTGCCTCCTCGGAGAGTGTATTTGCTGACTCGGCTTGTAGCGGGGCTGATTGTTTTTGCTCGACTAAAACAAATCCATTGTCTTCAGGGAAAGCATCTGCTAAACCATCTATAGCCACGATCTGAAAATGCTAAACACAGCACACATTAAAACTGTTTGCAAATATGTCACTTTGATGTTTTTATGAATATTTTTAATTTATTTATTTGCAGATGAAAAATATATACGTATATTAAACAGCATGATAAGAGAATAGAACAACAACAAAAAAACATAAAATGTATACAGTACATACAGCAATGTGCAGGAGAAACAACAAAAAAAAACCCTAAAGGCTTGTCAAATGATCCTCCTAAGGACAAACATTCAACATAAAAAATAAGATAATACAGTAATGTGAAGAACAACATGAAACAGTTAGAAAAGAGAGAGAAAAAAGCGATGTTGTGTGGTGATGTAGGGGAAACAGGTGGTTTATGCATTGCTCAACTGGGCCAATAGAAAATGAATTATTTGTTTCTTAAATGAGTTTATGCTTGTGCAGTTTCTAATATAAAAATATTAAATATATAAAAATATAAAATCTGAACATATATAAAAATAAAACGTCAGAACATCTTTATGTAAATGCTGGGGTAGGTTTAGCAGCACAGGTTGTGTCGTAGCCTAGGGTGCCCAGTATGGGGGGCTGTATGGGATGTTGGTGATGTCCATTAAATGCCACGCACCAGCACGTCTCCCCATAGAAGGGGGCAACCACCAGATGTGCGTGAGTAAGGTTTGGGGGCAAACCAGTGGGGATTAAAAAATGGGGAAGAGTGGTGGTGGGGGGTGGGGGGGCAGCTCTTGCATCTGGTGTTTTTGTGAGTGTTAATCTGTAGAAGACAGAGCTCTTAGGATGTTAGGGTGTGTGCATCGATGCTAAATGAACAGCTGTTGGTTTTGATGCCCCGGTCTGGTCAGGTAGTCCGTGCTGACCCAGTTAGAAGCAGCAGGCTGGACCTCCCCCCCCCCACCCCCCTCCCTGCCATCTCCCGTTTTGCTCCCACCAGCCCCCATGTCGTCTGCTGGGAGTTCAGCCATATGCGATTTATTGATGCACCAATAAGCACTTATCTATGGCTGGTACTTTTTAATTTGTGGTATGTCAGCGACAGGGTGGCAGAAACGAGGACAAAGACGGGACTGTCCTCTGGCTGGAGGAGGAAGAGGAACATTGGGGGACATATGAAGTTTTTAAAAGACACATGGGGAAGCTAGAGGAGAGATTTGATAGGACACCTATCAAATCTGCTACAGGTGTCTGAAGTGGGATGCCCAACTATTAGTCTAAATAAACCAAAATGGGGAATATTCAAACTGAAGTCTTCTGCTGTGGCACACCATTTCACCCTGCACCCATTTATTTCATCATTACATTCAAAATAAATTGTGTGACTGGAAAATGTTTGTATTTTCAAACAGCTCTTCCCCTCCAGCTCAGCTACCTCCTCCTCTCTCCGCCTAAACCGGCCTCCTCACCTCTCCACCCGCTCCACTTTCTCTCCGCCCAAGTGACAAACCTCTGCAAAATGGACTTTACCACACACACACACACAGGATCCAAATTAATATTCACCGCTGTCTGTTGGGCCTTGGTTGATTTATTGGCTCGACAGCAGTTTTGTTGAAAACAACACAACGTTCGGCTTTTTTATCTGACTCGTGCAATATCCTGTGCGCCCACACAGACACTGGCGGACACAGGCGCACGCCGGGTGTGAAGCGAGCAAGAACCTAAGAATGTGTGTGAAAATATTAAGAGCGCACAGTTCGTATCGTCCTAGGGCCAGTGCCATTTCATGCTCTGTATTGGTTGTGTTTTATGAATAATCTGCTTCAGTACTATGAGATATCATATGACATGCTATTTTTTCAATTTGTTGTCATTGTGTTTAGGCCTTTGAACTGTGTAACCACTTAAATAATTAATTTAGTTTGAATGGAAATTCAGAGTCTTGTGAGAGTGAGGAACTTTTTTTATGACACTAAAACAGTTTGTTTCTTACATTATGTTCTCTGCAGGTGGACAATCGGCCTAAATACTACGGGAGAGAGTAAGTTGGATTTCTACATCTTAGTCATCGTAGTAATGTTGAACTATCCCTTTAAATAGGGGATCGTTAAACATTTTGGAAAATTCGCCAATTGTCATAATCCCTATAGTCATAGCAGTAGGCTCATTACCTTTAATTATCGGTGCATGTTGTTTTCAGATCAGTGGGGCAGAGACACAAGCTGGTACAGGTCTCTTGTCCCTCAAAACTTATCAAATACACAATCCAACAACTCCAAAACTCTCTTGTGGAGAAGTTGTGACCTGCACATTCACCACGCTATGAAATAATCATGTAACAATATGAGACAGTGTTGTTTTCGAGGCAAATGTGTAGCCGGAACTACATTCCAGACACGGCTGCTGGGCACACTGATTTCAAAAGCAAGTAGTTCCGAGTATTTGCTTCATGTGTTGTAATGTTACTGTACATCATTATACATGATTATTTCATAGCGTGGTGAATGTGCAGGTCACAACTTGTCCACAAGAGTGTTTTGGAGTTGTTGGATTGTGTATTTGATGAGTTTTGAGGGACAGGGGACCTGTACCATTCACCTCCATTGTGTTCACTGAGCAGCTCGTGTCTCTGCCCCGCTGATCTCAAAACAACATGCACCGATAATTAAAGGTAATGAACCTACTGCTATGACTAAAGGGATTATGGCAGTAGGTGAACTTGCCAAAATGTTGACCTATCCCTTTAATCCAGGGTTGTTGACAGTTTAAATCCTAATTTGGTTCTCCTCCTCCTCCGTCCAGGTACCACGGGATGATCTCAAGAGAAGAGGCCGACCAGCTACTGAGCCAGGCCGAAGGCAGCTACCTCATCAGAGAGAGTCAGAGACAGCCCGGCACATACACACTGGCCCTAAGGTACGACAAGCCCCCCACATGTGAGGTTCGCGTCTTTCTCCTCCACCTCATCCTCCTTTCAGGAAGCTGTTGCTTGACCTCCAACACCCCATTTGTGTGTCAGGGCAAGACGGAGAGAAGCTGTGTGAGCGCTGAGCACGGCCCCAGGTGTTGTGGGGTGTGAGGGTTTATCTCGCCGTGCTCCGGGGAAAGGCAGCAGTCAGACTTTAAGCTGCTCAGAGGTGCTCATCTCTGAGCTCACATGGCTCCACACACCACCCTCCAGAGAGCCTTTCCTCGTGAGGAGAGGAGTGTGAGAGAGTGAAAGTCTGCGGTTTCTGTCCTATATCTTCTATATGTGAACACCGAGTGGCACCACTCTGCTCCCTTGGCCTATTTACCTTGTGAGCAAATAACTTTATTTTATCCGAGCAGTCTGTTTTAGACAAATGTGAGCCGCCCTTTTCTCAGAGTAGGTGTCACACTTTTTAAATGGGCGCATGGCATAATTTGAATTTAGTTTTGGGTCAGTTTGCTCTATTCATAGTCTCGTCATTCTTCCACCTGCACAAGTCGCTCTCTCCCTCTCTTTCACTGTTTCTCCCATCCCTGTGGTTATAATTACGTTCCATAAATAAACCTTCATAAACTAGGGTCCCAGTCTGGGTTGGCAGAAAAAGGAAAGGTTGGGTTTTGGGTTAATGATCTGATGGTGGCGCTTTATCTCACAGTGCTTTCATTGTGGTCCACTGAGGGGCAGATCATGTGTTGGCCCAGTTCAGGGCCCGTCTCTCACAGTTGTACCATTTCATTTTACTCTTTATTATCATAGTAAAAGCTTGTAGAATTTAATATTTATATATTTTAATAACAGTATTTAAAACAAAACAAAACACTGCTGCTTATTTTTGACATCTCTTCTTCCATCAATCCCCAGGTTTGGGAACCAGACGAGAAACTTCCGTCTCTACCATGACGGGAAGCACTTTGTCGGAGAAAAGAGGTTCGAGTCCATCCACGACCTGGTCACAGACGGCCTCATCACGCTCTACATCGAGACAAAGGTCCGTGTCTGTCCGTCACTTCCTTTCCAGCTCAGAAACAAACATGATGAGGCGGGGAACAGCAGAGATGGGGCCCATTGATCAGGCCTGCATAGTTGAAATCTCTGAATGTTTAGTGTGATTATAGATGATTGCTTACCATTTAACCCATGTTTGCCAGGTAAAAGAAAATTGCTCAGCTTACCACAAAATACCCCTTGATCACTAGTTGTATACTTAATCACATGAATCCCCAGGTTCCTTAAAAGCCCTCAATAAAGAAGGTAATTTTACATTTTTATTTTTGTTTCCAACACATGGTTCAAATTAAGTGTGTATTTGTTATTCAGACAATAAGACGGCACCGAAGGGAACAAAACATGGCTGGAAAATGAAAGTTTTAGTTCTCCCCCCCTGTCATGTCAAACATATTCTGTCAGTGGGGGGGCATAAATAATCCAATATTTATGAATGAATCTAAACCAGTGATTATAAAACCTATGTTAAAGGGATAGATCAACATTTTGGCAAATCGGCCCATCGCCATAATCCCTATAGTCATAGCAGTACGTTCGTTACCTTTATTTGTCGGTGTGAGCTATTTTTAGAACGGCCGAGCAAAGCTGCGAGCTACGGAGACTATTGGGAGTTGTTGGATTGTGTATTTGATGAGTTTGATGAGGGAAACCAAGAAATCCCATTAGCCTCCGTAGCGTAGCTCTGAGTAGCTTCCGGCTCTGCTCCGCCGTTCTTAAAACAGCTTGCACCGACAATTAAAGGTAAAAAACATACTGCTAAAACTCTAGGGATTATGGCAATGGGCTAATTTGCCAAAATGTTGAACTATCCCTTTAAATGGTATGTTTTATGCTACCCTCTCCTCTAGGCTGCGGAGTACATCGCAAAGATGACCATTAACCCCATCTATGAACACGTGGGCTACACCACCCTGAGCCAGGAGCCCACTCTGAAGAAGCACCTACCGCTCAGCCCCGAGGCCCCCGACGGCCCCGCGCCGGCCAAAGATGAACGCAACGCAGAGGAGAGGGTGAGAACAGCTCTTGTGTACATACTGAATGTGAACACGATTAAGAGAAAAAAGAGTTGTCGTCATGTTTCATTGCCCCTCCCACTCAGTTTTGAAGTACTTGTGTTGGCCCAAAATACAACAGCTGACGCATCTTCTTCCTCGCTGAGCCACAGATTTAATTATGTCACCTTTTAGTAATAAATCTTTTGCCATTAAATAATATGGATTGGCTTTTAGAGGCTGCTTAATAAACATTTAGCAGAAATTATACAGAACAACAACACTCTATCTTTAATACTCATCATTATGCAAGATATAAGGATATTGTTAATGGATAAAATAATCTGTGCAGGAACTCTGCCCATAAACATCCACTGATTAACATAACTTTTTGGCAAATTGACTTGATGCTTCGGGGGTTTTTGATAGCAGGGGGGTTGTATAAGAAATAAAGTAGTGTTGACACAGAGTATTGGCCAAAGACCAAAGAATATTCCTGTTAGGAAACCACAGTCTGAAATTAGCCTCATAAAACAAATTAAATCATTCATCAAGTCTGTCAGAACGCTGCTTTTAGCACGAGTTTCAACTGACAGTGGAAAATATGAATGAACTTTGGGATGATTTAGAAGATAAAGTGATGACTGAGCTGGAGATGTGTCTGAATCTAAGAGACGCAAGGACAAAGTGTTTTCACGTTTTTGTTTCAGTTCAGCAGAAGAGGGGATCAGTAACATGCAAGTAGAAAAGGATTTATGCTCTGGGCATTATGCAAACTAACTTAAAATCACTGGACCTTACCTGCATAAATTAAGGTTACATAAAGTCCTAATGCAGTATTCGTTTGCGTTATATGTCCAGAATGTGACAAAAAGTATCACATAATGTATAAACAGCTAAAAGTTGGGGCTCGTGAATCATTGATTTTTGTGCACTGTGAAGAAACCCTGCAGCCAGTTTGAAACAAGGGCAAAGGTGAGGGGAAAGTTTCTGCATGCACAGTACGAGGACGGAGGGATGAGAGTTAAGGAAAATGCTGAAAGAAGGAGGAGGAGAAGAAGGAGGAGGAGGAGGAGGAGGATGGATGCAGAGGAGAGATGGCCTCCAGCCAAGGGCTCTGCAGTAAAGTTACATAACAGTAGTTTGCCTGCAGAAACCCGGTATCGCCACCGAAAGCTGTTTCACGAGAAGAGTTTGTGAACATCCATTAAGCTGTTAGGTGATAAGAAAGAATTAGTTTTTATGTGCATTTGTTTTTATTTTTATTTTATTATTTTTTTTGTGCCCATATTTGGAGATGTGAGAACTCCATACGGTACGACGCAGGGGCTAATTCTGATGCTAATGTGAATTTCAGTCCTGCAGCTGGCTGTTTGTGCAGGTAGACGCAGTTTCATTCAGGCATCTGCTGCAGAACCCCCACACTTCTGTATAGTAACGCACCCACACACACACACACACACACACACACACACACAGTCCAGACCAACAGGCTCATAACGGAGTCGGTTTAGTCGTGTATGCAGCGTGTTTATCTGCTACACCAGTGTTGAGCCTCCTGAGGCCTCGTATGACCTGCAGTGCATGACCACCTGCACTGCACCTCATACATCACTGTCCATGTGTGTGTGTGTGTGTAAAGGGGGGGTGGTCCTGTGTACGTGTGTGCTTTTCATAATTGGGTGGATTTGCAGACAAAGCAGTACGGCTGTGACATTGAGACCGGAGGTGCCTCTCTCTGTAGGGAAGTCAGACATCCAAGAAATGCATTTATCACATGTTCATACAGCTAATCACGGCTTATTGTGGGTTAAACGCAGTTTTACGACCCCCGCGGGGGCCATAAAGGCACCGCACTGATGATGGCTCTTGAAAAATTAATTTTTAAGATGTCATTATGAGATTGAATTTCGGTGGACAGCGACAGGAAAGAAGATTTTCTGAATTAGGTTTTAAATCACCTTTGATTTGATAAATTCTGCAGAAAAAAAATCTTCATGCACCGGCTTTTGTTCCCTCTTGTGTCTTTTATTTTGAAATCTGCTCTTTTGTTAGCCGCCCACATCCTGAAACCCCTCCATTCCCATGCACTGAAAACAGTCATTAAATAACCATGACCCGTCATAAATATTCCCTGTGTTGTGTATATGAGCTAAAGGATTAGTGGATTTCAATATGTGGCTGACAAAATCTCTTCTTTTTTGGCGATGTCTTCTTAAGATTGCACAAAAACAATATTTGTGTTATTGTATGCCAGTGTGAGATGAAATCACAGGTCGTAAATCTCTCCCTGCAGTAACAGGATTTAACGTGCGCCCGCTGCTTGTTTACTCGGCCCCAAAAATGTCAAAAGAACGCAAGACTAAACATCTTTTCACCAGAGGCGGCACTCAGGAAGAAAACCTTCTAAAGTGAAAATTTCGCCTTAAACTGCTTTTATATAATGTCGCTTTTGTGATCTGAAATAACAGACAGGCAGGGTCTTTGGTTGAAGAGCCATGTGAGAGGAGAAGAGATTGTGTTGTGTCGGTGAAGTTGAGACAAACAGAACACACAGAGCAGACGAGCAGGTGCTTGTTTACAGCGGGAGTGGAGGATTTGGAGGAATTTTAGGGGGAAACATTGAAAAAACAGACAGATGTTGCAGGTGGAACGACAAAAGGATGGAGAGAAACAAAGAGGAACAGAAAGTGTGAAGGAATAAATAAAATAACAGCATGATTCTCAGCTCATTCTTTCTCTCCCTCTCTCTCCTGGGACAATTGAGGTGGCAGAATTGGTGGCGAACAACAAGGATCCCTGCTTTCTGATTGGCTGTTCCCCCCTCTCAGTGTGACCTGTTAAATTCATCCATTACTGCTCCGTAGCTCAGCCTCCCCCCCCTCCTCTTCTTTCTCTCCGCCTCTGTCCCTCCCTCCTCCGCTGGTTCTGCCTGCCGAGTGTGTGTGTGTGTGTGTGTGTGTGTGTGTGTGTGTAGAGGGAAAGCGGATTAACGCACACACTCAGCCATGTGGGCTGGAGCGCTCACCTACACGAGACAGAGAGACGGGGACGCTCGCTCTGCCGCATCAGTCTGTGTCTGACGGATTTTTAGAAAACACAGGAGAAGATTTCCTGAATCTAAGTGGTTGAACTTTTTTTCCTCTCTTCCTTTGGAGCCTGCAGACAGATTCAGTATCGGGCTGGCTGGTTTTTGTTTTTTGTTATGAACTGAATTGCAACACGCAGCCCTGTCAGTGTGGAGAGCTAATCTGATTGGCTGATCTTTGTGGTACTAAAAAGCGCAGGATTGGTCCTGTGTCGGCTCCTCGGTTTGGGATGTTGTTGTCAAACGGAGCTTTAACGTGTTGTTGTGGCATGTTGACTTCTTCCTGTTTTGATTAATTCATTTTTTTAATCATTTTAAATTGGTTTCATCTTCCTGGGCTTGCTTGATTGACTTTCTGTAATTATTGATGGGATTCAGATTTTATTCTAAGAGCCAGTTTTTAATTTAAAACACCCAGACTGAAAACTGCAGGTCCCACAATGCCGAGCCGAGAGTCGCACCACGTCATTAAGCGGGGTAAGAAGCAGTCCCGCAGGCGAGCTGAGAAGGATTCAAGTCAGAAGGGCTCTTTGTTTACCGCCGCCCTCGGTTTGAATGTCAGCGCCGGTTCGATTCCCTCCCTGCCCTCCTCCGGCAGCGCGTCGGAGCACGGCGCCGGCTCAGGAGGAGCCCATCTCAACCGGGCACCGGCCCCCCCTAAACCCTCCTCCCCCGCTTCCACCTTCTGGCAACCAATCAGATCTTTTGCCCTTTCGCAGCTCACGTCGCTGGTGCGGCGGGCCACCCTGAGGGAGAGCGACTTGGCACCCAAGTACGAGAAGGTCCACAACTTCAAGGTGAGGCCCTCCTTCGCTTCCCCCAGTCCTCCACTGTCTCTCTGTATGTGTGTGTGTGTGTGTGTGTGTGTTGAAGGATACCAGAGCTGCTGATTCAGCTCATGGGGACTTATTCAAATTTGCCTCAGAGAGTGTTAGACACACACACACACACAGTTATGCATTTACATATTTCAGATTTTCATATTACAAGCAGCCATTAGTAAAGAGCACAAAGGTCAGAGCCGTGGTGTACTAAGCTCAAGGGAACACACATGTGCACACGCAGACATGCACATAGACAGAAGGAGCACGCTGATGTGATGGACATCATTTGCATTTCATTATATAGAACCAATTTGTGCAATAAATGGGCAGATTTAAACTCTGTTCTCACTATATTTCTCTAAGTGCCCTTTCAGCACATCCATTGTGTCTCCATCACTCTTTTGTCAGTGCCTGTTATTGCTGCTGTTCAGGTTTTACACCAGCCCGTCTGGGTTATATGAATATTTATCACACTGTGTTCTCAGCATACCTGGTCACATGCACCATTTTGTCACATTGAGCTCATCTCTGTTATTTTGTCTGGCCATATCTGCTCACTTTAATGTTTGTTCAAAGGGATAGTTTAACATTTTGGCAAATTGGCCCATTGCCATAATCCCTATAGTTTTAGCAGTAGTTTGGTTACCTTTAATAGTCGGTGCAAGCTATTTTTAGAACGGTGGAGCGGAGCCGCGAGCTGCTCAGAGCTACGCTGTGGAGGCTAATGGGATTTCTTGGTTTCATCAAACTCATTAAATACACAATCCAACAACTCCAAAACACTCTGCTGGACAAGTTGTGACCTGCACATTCACCACGCTATGAGATAATAACAGAACGTTACCAGACAGAGTTGTTTTTGAGGTAAATTCATGCAAAACTGCTGATGCGCGTACCCGTCGGGGGCAGTTTTTCAGCAAGCAGTCTCTGCATTTACCTTGAAAACAACTCTGTCTCGTAACATTCTGTTATTATCTCATAGCGTGGTGAATGTGCAGGTCACAACTTGTCCACCAGAACGTTTTGGAGTTGTTGGATTGTGTATTTGATGAGTTTGATGAGGGAAACCAAGAAATTCCATTAGCCTCCGTAGCGTAGCTCTGAGCAGCTTGCGGCTCTGCTCCGCCGTTCGAAAAATAGCTTGCACTGACAATTAATGGTAACGAACCTACTCCTGAAACTATAAGGATTATTATTATTATGGCAATGGGCCAATTTGCCAAAATATTGAACTATCCCTTTATGGTAGATTTCTATTTAAAATTTGTTTCTTTTTTTTATTTCTTCTACCAGGTTCATACATTCAGAGGCCCACACTGGTGTGAGTACTGTGCCAACTTCATGTGGGGTCTCATCGCTCAGGGAGTCAAGTGTGCAGGTAACACACACACACACACACACACACACACACACACACACACAGTCACACGTCAGTTTATAATGCTGTCTGTCAGTAATCTTTGATTTCTCCCACATGGATCAGCCACAGTAGATCAGATTTCTGCTCCTTTTCGCCTCCTCCGCTGTGCACGACACGTTGCACCTCCTCTCTGTTAGACCGTGACTCAAAAGTGGGACAGCGGGCTAAAGTTAGTCACTTTTAATGTTGACTCATCCGCAGTATATAACGGATTCGAAATGTTAAAAGATTCAATTTGGTGCCAGAGAACAGACTGGCAGTGGGATTATTACAGTGTGTGGGTGACGAACCGTGCCTCCGCAGTGCTTCTAAATGGAACTTGTACTGTCCAATCGAGTGTTTTATTCTTTGAACCTCAGACTTTTTAAAGGACTAATTGTGCCGTCTACAGAGAGCTGGAAGCAGATTATATTTATGACATAAATCCGCCTCTGTGTTCCCTTCCGCCAGACTGTGGGTTGAATGTCCATAAGCAGTGCTCCAAAGTGGTGCCCAACGACTGCCAGCCCGACCTGCGGCACGTCAAGAAGGTGTACAGCTGCGACCTGACCACGCTGGTGAAAGCCCACAACACCAAGAGGCCCATGGTGGTTGATATGTGCATACAGGAGATCGAGGCTCGAGGTGAGAGAGACAGCGAGTGTGTATATGTGTGTGTGTGTGAGTCATTGATTACATAAGGTCGACAAAAAAAGCTTTTAAGTATTGTTTTCTGCAACACCTACAAGACTGGCATACGTATGCAAGATGTGCGTGTCAGCCCGCCCTCTCAATGCTTTGACGCACACACGCAGAATAAATGAATGTGGGTGTGGGGCTGTACATATACAGTATATATATATATATTTATATATATACTATATATATAGACTGAGAGAGCTGCAGTTCCTCCCCCATGCGACCTGCGTGGTCACAGGGGAACTGCTGCAGACAGGGTTTTATTGACAACGATTCACGAGCTGAGTGAAACTAATATGTGGAATCAATAAAGACACCTGAAGTGAAGTGATTGAACTTGACTGGAACAGGCGAGACAGCTGAATATACCCCTCCCCCTTTCTCCCCCTCTTCCCTGTCTCTCTGTTTGTTGCTGTTTTTTTTATTATTATTCTTTCAATCAGTCTTCTCTGGCTCCTTCTGCCTCTATTATCTCTATATCACCTTCAGTTTCATTTGCTTAAGCTGTTCGATTGGCACAGCTCACTACTATTCCCATCCATGATTAATGTGTTTTTTTTTTTTTTTTTTTCAAAGAACTGCTTAATTGTTTTATAAACATGCAATAAAACCGTAAAAATGCTCAACGCGTTTCTTGAAAATCAAACCGACTCCAGAGGGGATCTCCACGGGAACAAGAAGACATGTTTAATCACAAAACAAGTCAAGTTGATGTTGTATTAGTGGTGTTGTTGTTTCAACTCTCCTTGTCTGCCTCCAGGTCTCCAGTCAGAGGGCTTATACAGAATATCAGGCTTCAGTGAGCTGATTGAAGATGTCAAACTGGCCTTTGACAGAGGTGAGTACAGAGGAGCTTTATGGAAACAGCTGACAAACCTTCATCTTCTGTGTCTTTGAGGCGAATCCCTACACAAATAAGAGCGGTTATCTTTACCCATCAATAAAATATCAATACAATCCTCCGGAGGAATTCTTTGAAGGCAGATCTTTCATCTCGCGCCCTAATCCTCAGCTTTCCTTTTCACAGAAAGCAACTGATTGTTCTTGTTTTCCTCTGCGCAGACGGAGAAAAAGCTGATATTTCCTCAAATTCTTACGAGGACATCAACATCATCACGGGAGCCCTCAAACTCTACTTCAGAGAGCTGCCTATACCCCTCATCACATATGATGCCTACCCACACTTCATAGAAACCGCAAGTAGGTCTTCACACCTTCTGTACCTCATTACATAAATTGTAAGAATGAATGAACAGTTGAGCAGGCAAGCTCAACTTGAAGGCAACATAGACACTATTATATGGCTTAAATCTGTAAAAGAGGTAAATTTTATGTCGCTATTATGTAATCAGGGTTCTTACGGATCCTTAAAAAGTCTTAAAAGGCATTGAATTCATTAATCTAAAAACAAGGCCTTAATTGGCATTAAAATGTTAAAATCAATTTAACAGTCTTAAATCAATTTTTCAAAGTCTTAAAAATGTTAACACATGGTAAGTGGTATTTTATGATTGTAATTAGTCTCAAATCTCAAAATAATTGGTAACATTCTGACATAGAGAAGTTAGTGGCGGCCGTCACCAGCTCCTGAGTCAGTGTTTTGTTTGTTTTTTCCGGACTTTTTATGCATTTATTTTGAAAGGACAGCTGGAAAGAGACACAATCCAATGTTCATGTAGCAGTCACTTTACCTTGGATCACATAGGAAAGTGGGTAAAATTGTCCCTAACCCTATGTAATTGATGTGGTGTTTTTTTTTTCTTTTTTCTGCATTTGTGTTTATTATGAAGTCGGTCTTAAATTTCATTTCAAGTGGCATTAAAAAAGTCTTTAAAAGTCTTAAATTTAACTTGGCTTAAGCTGTAGGAACCCTGGTAATTGTTGACCCAATATCTATTCTGCCTCACGGTTATATATTTTCTTGTGTGTTACAGAGATTACAGACGCAGAGAAACGGTTGGAGTCTCTCCACGAGTCCTTGAAGCTGCTGCCGCCCGCTCACTGCGAGACGCTGCGATACCTCATGGCTCACCTCAAAAGGTCTGAATGAAATGAAAAAGCTGCCATTATTGAAATTATGAGCGTCGAATCTTTTGCTTTCCATCTCACACACTCTCTCTCTCCCCTGCTGCTCTCCGTCCAGGGTGACCGAGGACGAGAAGGAGAACCTCATGTCCAGCGAGAACCTGGGAATCGTCTTCGGCCCCACGCTGATGAGGGCCCCCGACCTGGACGCCATGACGGCGCTCAACGACATCCGATACCAGAGACTCGTGGTGGAAACTCTCATCACCAACGAGGACGTGCTGTTCTGAGAGGGAAAAGGAGGGAAGTCTCTCCAGAGGACGGAGAGATCCAGGAGGTGCATTCGTCCTCTTGTGAACAGATGGGAGAAAAAGTGACCTGTTGACTTTCGACACAAAAATGAAGGAGAAACATGCAAGATACATGAAACTGGCATCTTGCTCAACTTTAAAAAAAAGGACATAACTAACTGTTTTCTGTGTGGAGAAAAGGAGCAATGAAGGAAAGGAAGTGGCTTTTTGCAAAGAAGAATAAAAAAAAAACTGTGTGGAGACTCAAATCACACATTGTCTTTGAGGGAAGAAGTAGATGGATGGATGCAGTGTTTCCCCACATTCCTCACAAGCAAAAACACCATCAAACAAACTTGAAGCTTCTGGATGAAACTAATTACTGGAACTCATGAATGCTGGGAAGAACAATTTAACAACCTCACTTAGAAATAACCTCAGAAATAAACAACTGTCATCTTTTTAAGCTGGGAGAAAAGAGGGAAGTAGCATTTCACAAACACTCCTTTATGTTTATGTCAGGGGAAACACTGCAGGCCGTCTTTAAATGTTGATATCCTCATTCTTAAATGGATGCCTTGACATCTGCCACCTGAAGAACCATGTGTTACCATTGAAAGCCAATAAGGAAGTGTCATCAAGAGAAGTTGTTTTTTGTTTATGATCCATGGTGTCAAGGTGTCCATTTAGTCCTCCATCAGAGAAGGAGAAGAAGCACTGACGTCATTACAGTAGACAGCTGGATGAATGAATGAAAGAATGAATGGGGAAAAAAAAGTGAATCATTCGCCCATAACGCGCACTCATTCCGCTCAAGGGAACTTAAGTGACTCGGACCTATTGTGTTTTCATTCCTCTTTTTTAAATGGTTTTCTTTTCTTTACAGCTCTCTCTTCTGCTCCATCTACTGATGTGTAATTATGCAGTGATCCTACACTAACAAGATCGTTTTTTTTTAGTCACTAATATAGAGAATCAGTGTCAGCTTACCTTTTTTTGTGTCATATTGTAAGAAATGTTTTCCAGTTTTGTTGCTGTGTAATTACACCCAGTGATGGAGCTGTAAATTTAATAATAACATTTTTCTTTCTCTGTCTCTGAACCAATCCTGTGATCTCTCTCTTCTCCTCCTGCCTGCTCTGCTTCTGAACATGAAAATTAGACTTCAGCGTCATGCAGGTCGCTTCAAATTTATCCTGCGCTCCGCAATAAATTGTCTTATTTTCTCCGCAAATTCGCGAAAACCATCACAGAGTAGATAACTGGCAGCTTATTTTCACTTCAGATTCTCATGTTGACAGCTTTAGTTGTCGTACATGACACCAGGGGCAGACATGGAAGAGAGGGACACATCGTAAGTGACTTGAAACATGAATATGTGAAACAGTGCTTTATGTTGTTTTTGCTTTTGTTTTTTTTATAAAGCAGTATTGTAAATTAAGAAGTGTTATGAAACTGATTTTTGCTCTCAAAATACTAACTAAAATTTGTGATTGCTTGCCTGGATGCAATTCAACAGATAACACAGGAAACACACTTTACTGTCTTCTGCGGGGTAATTAAAGGACTCCAAGTGGGGTTGCACCAGTACCAACTGTGGTGGTTTGGACACCAGATTATTTGAAAGTTTAATAACATGTCCCATCCCTGAAATTAAAGCAAAGAATCTCATAGTGTTAATTACTCAGTTAGTGCTTGCAATTAAAGGGGCGCTGGTGCTTCCACTCTTCAGTGTGCGGGGTTCACAAGGAGGCCATGCTGTGACTCCACTGACATCCCGCCGCAGCCATTTAATATAACTGTGAAATTGTGAGAAATAATAATGCTTAAAACGTATGTAAAGAAGGCCAGTTGGATTTGTTTTCTTTTACCTCTCCTTTCGAATGACTGTGTGGATTTTTACCTAAATACAAGTCGTTGTAAGCAAATGCCATACAGATGTATAAGGATCAGGTACTGGCTCAACATAGCACATTGAAAGGTTTGCTCTAATGTTTTGACCATGCTCTGATGTGATGGAAGAAGTATAGAAACAGGTGGGTGGTGGTGGTTATCTTATGTCATATGAAGGAGTGTCTTTGCCATGTTTTTCTTTTTCTTGTATTGAATCTAGTGCCATTTGAAAGGGGCGGGGGTGCAGAACGGATGCCTTCTGCATGAACCCCCCCACCTCACCTCACCTCACACTAACACACTAACCACTCTCCTCATTCATTTCCACCCCCATTTCTGTCGGGGGTCCCACTGTGTTTCATTTACAAAGCAGCGACAACCCTCCAGGCTTCAAGACCCATTTCACAAAAGTAAAGACAAAGGTGATGGGTGTAAAAATCAAATGCACCCATGCTGGGTTTGGTGTGATAGAAAGTGACATCAGCATTTTTCTAGCGAATCTTGATTATGTTTTCATTATCACCTGTTCTTTATTTTTACTGTAGTGCTGACTCCTCACAGGGTGAAATCTAACCCTGCTACTAACTCATCATACTAATCCGATTACAACTTGTGAGCCTTCAGTGATCTGTGACACTTGCTTTTGGTTTTTGGCATCATGAAATATCTCTTTTCTTTTCTTTTCTTTTCTTTTCTTTTTTAAATAATGATTATTATTACTGTCATTGCTGTAAAGTATTTTCTATATGGTTTATGCATGGTGGAATTAAATTATTAAATATGGCTTTCAGTTGGCATTTGTCTGGATTCATCCATTCTTTACACGCAGTTACTTTAAGTAAAGTCATCATTATTGATTACTCCCAGTACACAATCTAAGAAAATCGTGGAATTGATCAGAAAATAGATGCACTTTTATATTGATTTGAGGAAGTGCAACAATGTGTCATTACATACTTGTAAACTGGCGTTTCACAAAGAGAGAGAGAGAAAAGGTAGAATAACTTAAATATGCAGTCGTTTATTATTATCAACATGTTTTAAGTCATTAATTGTAAAGGTTAAAACTTAATTGTTTTTAACATCACGTGACCTGTGTCGCAGGTAAGAGCTCCTCCTATTGGCTGCTGCTAAATTGCAGACGCCACTGTGTCTAAAGGTCAGGAGGACCTTGACGAAGCTCAATTGCTGCAGATATTACCTGGATATGTTATATTTTCTAACTAAAGCACAGTATATTATTCAAGTTTTAGTCGAGATATACAACTTTTCGGGGTTTACGGCAACTTTTGGCGAGGAAACAAATGACACCAGACGAGGACATTCACCGTCACCGACCGCCTGCGCATCTTTTTTCGGCTCGCTTTGCGGGAGGACTAGTTGGAGGAAAATGCAGCGAAAATATCTCCAAAACAGTGACGGACATGCTCGGGGTAAGTCATCCGGTTATTATTATGTGTATTTTATGTGTTGCCTTTGTGTATTTTTCGTGCCATGCCGTGTAAAGTTACCGGCATCGCATACTTTACGGCTAGCTTCGAAGCTAAATGGCAGAAGGCCACAGCATCTTTTAATTACTTCAGGTGGAAAATTGTTGCTATGAGAGATGTCATTCACCAGCGAGCCACTTTGAGCCCGAAATCTACGTTTTGTTAAGTTTGTTGATCGTGTTTAGATATTAAAAACATGTTACGTAAACTGGTAACTTTGGATGTAGTACTTTTACTGCGTCAGTACTATGTTGTTGCCCTCTAGCGACCATTTAGTGCAGTTACACTCGTTTTTGGTCGTGTTGCTGTGCGTTTTTGTAAATGATGTGCTTGTTTCATTACTACCTTCGGGTTAATTGTTTCTCACTGTGCCGACTCTTGCTTGTCAGAGGATCTATGATAATATGATGGGATTTATTATGCACACGGTCAACATCAGGGCATCCGGTGGAGTTGTAGCTGCCAGGTTTGTTGTCACGCGTGCTGCAGGGATTTTACCTCTACTTTGTCATTATTATTCACGTCATTGTGGTCACATGAATCTCAAGTGCTCTTGGTTGTATGATAATAGTTTTTAAGTGTTGTTGGAGTCACCTAAAGCTGCATCCTCACTGCTATGTGAGTGTCGTTATTGGAGTCACATGAGGCCAGGTGTGAATGGTCGTTGAATCTCTCGGGATGGAGTATTATTGACCAGTTGTTGTCCTCTTTATGGTTGTGCTCATCCTGTTATTACCTTGTGAAAATTGCAGGAGCATTGTCTCCCTCTGCTGGACAATGAGTGAGATTACAATCAATATGTTAATTGTAGCTTTTGTGTGTGAGTTATATGGAGCCACTCAATGGATCCGATGATGTTTTGTTGGCTTCTAAATCACACTTTCACAATATAATAGGGTATATATCTCGGTTATTTTGATAAAGAGGTTATGTAGTTGCAATTCCCTTATAAATACAAACTGTAATCGTACTGTACAGGCCTCGTTGGCGCAGTAGGCAGCGCGTCAGTCTCATAATCTGAAGGTCGTGAGTTCGAGCCTCACACGGGGCATGTGTTTTGTTACGCACAGGTGTGGTTGTGTGTTTTTTTTTTGTATCACAGCAATAAGTGTTCACTGCATGAATTGTGCCTGTAATTTGCTTTTATGTGATCTTTGTGTGCTGAACTGTTGGGGGAGGGCTACTGCACAATGAGCCAGCACATGCTTTTGTGCATGCACTCATTCATACACACACACACACACACACACACACACACACACACACACACACACACACACACACACACACACACACACACACATGTCCATATATGTAATGTGCAGGCAGGGATTAAAATTGGTTATCAACTAGACAGAGCAATGTGATGTGAAATTTCAACAACTAAAACTCACTGATTTATGTGAACAGATTTAGGACTGTGTGCAGTTGGCCCTCTGCTGGACAGTGAGGGGAACTGCAGCTAGTGTGTGTGTGTGTGTGTGTGTGAGTTTGAGAGTGTTTCTTTTGCTTGAGATTATTATGGATGCTGTTTTATGGGATGATATATTGCTTATCAAAATATGTGTATGTGTCACATGTGCATACTTTCTGGTCCTATTTAAAGGCCACCTCTGCTCCAGTGATGCAAGCCTCGTTGGCGCAGTAGGCAGCGCGTCAGTCTCATAATCTGAAGGTCGTGAGTTCGAGCCTCACACGGGGCATGTGTTTTGTTACACACAGGTGTGGTTGTCAAGGTTTTTTTTTTTTTTTTGTATCACAGCAATAAGTGTTCACTGAATGAATGGTGCCTGTAATGTGCTTTTATGTGATCTTTGTGTGCTGAACTGTTGGGGGAGGGCTACTTCGAGCCTTTTTGTCAGGCAGTGGATTCTTTAATTGCACATCATGTTATGGCTGCAGATAGTGTTATTTATGCACACACACACACAGGGCTTGAAATTAGCGGTCGCCACTCGCCATTTGCGACCCAGATTCCTCTGTGGCGAGACAGATTTTTAACTGTCTCGCCACTTGGCGAGCTAGAAAAAAATGAGACTCCCAATCTGTTTCCAGGGTTTCCCCCAGTGTATTATAAGCTTATAGTCACCTGACAACGTCACAACTTCGTCGCGCATAACGGGACACGTGACGGACATCATGCTCATCAGACCGCTGCTGCTTCACAGCTGACCGAGAGGAACGCACCGAGCCCAGTTAACGTGAGCCGAGCCGCGGCTCCAGAGGTTCAGTCAGCTGCTGTAGCTGTTAGCTGTTAGCTGGTAGCTGTTAGCTGTTAGCACGCCGGAGTCGGTGGTCGGACTATCCGACGGACGGACGGGGGGGTGGGGGGTGGTATTTGAACACTGTACAATCAGCGCGATATAGCGCATTTACGAGCGGCAAAGTGCCAACTGTCCATGCGCCCGTGTCTGTGTGTGTATGTGCGCGCGCGTGCGCGTGCGTGCGTGCGTGCGAGAGAGACGGCAGGTGGACTGACTGGCAGAGATGAGAGTTGGTGAAGCTCTGTTTAAAAATTATTATTATACTGTTCTTCTTTGACTGGGGTGGGATTGTGGGAGGGATAAAAAAACTGGGGAAAAAACGGAAGAATGGAAGTCTTCTCTGACTCTGTCACGTTGTACTGTCATGTTGCACCTGTGAAATTGCTTCCATTAAAGAAAGTCATCCAAAAAAAAAAAATATATATATATATATATATATATATATATATTTTTTTTTTTTTTCTTTTTTTTCTGTGAGAGCCTGTGGCAGGCCGCCACACAAACTACTGTTATTCCAGAAAAGTTGAAAGGTCATCATCTACAGAGCACAATTGATTGAGAAGAACAGGATGACTGTTATATGGTACAACTATGACTGCTATATAACTTGACGTCGAAATACAATAGTGAAGCAACTTGTTGGTTTTGGCTAGTAAAAAATCTGTCTGGCGAGTAACTTTTTTGACCTACTAGCCACTTGGCTAGTAGGTCAAAAAGTTAATTTCAAACCCTGCACACACACATTTGGCTGATAGTGATCGGTTGACTACTGGGCAGCCCGTGCGGCAGAGCTGCTCCTCCAAGACATGGGAAAAGCGAGCTAATGTTAACGTTAGCCACGGCCGCTGTGCCATGCATTAGGTGAGATCATAGATGGGTGAGATGCCTGTTGGCTGCAGTTATGTGGGTTCTGACTTTTGAGTCGATGTTCGTGTCTTGGACGGTCATAGGCCTAATGTTCAACTGGGCTTTCTATTTTCATCTGTGTTTGTTTCTGGTGACACTAAGCAAACGTAAGCCTTTTGACTAGAGGCATCTCATCTGCATAAGGTTGATGCTTGCATCGTGTGTCATGATTACTAGGTCTGGTCTACCATAGAAGTTGTTTGTCTAGAGATCATGTAACAATTTGGCTTGGGCTTTCAACACTTTGGAGTGAATGATTGTGTCAGTGGCATTAGGCATTAAACATTACAGTCTTGTTCAGTGACACTAAACTCTCGTGTGGCAGTGGGTGGTATTTCAATGACGTCACATTTATTTCATTGACGTCACAGATTTGGTATTTCAATGGCGTCCACCCAGTTAAAAAAAATCCCCATTACACCACTGGTCCCTCGCAACAATCTGTTTTACTTAGCAACAATCTGTTTAATGGTTTTGGTGATTTCTGATTAAACGGAGGGGTTGGATGCTTATTAGTTGTTCATTTCGGAAAATAAAATAAGTCCAGCCGCCTGAGATGGTAACTTTATCTGCTGTTTATCATCTGTCCTATACATTTCTTTGCTGTTGTCTGCTGCTGCAACCCTGTACATTTCCCCACTGTGGGACAAATAAAGCATTATCTTATCTAAAAAAACTAAACTAAATTTACTAGCAAGCTAGCTTGACTGGAGAAATTAGTAACTGGGATGAAAACCTGGTCCTGTAGCTAATGCAAATGTTCAGATTGTATTTAATGATTATTTCAGTTGGTCGAAAAAAATAGTGCTGGAGGCCATCAGGGGTAGGAGATTGTATAAAAGTCAAGCTTTTTCTTGCTGATGCAAGCCCGGCTAGCTCAGTCGGTAGAGCATGAGACTCTTAATCTCAGGGTCGTGGGTTCGAGCCCCACGTTGGGCGCATACCTTTTTTCCTTGCATTATTCTCTCCTGTTTTGTACACTGGGCATATTGTGTAGCTGTTTGCTAGCTACACAATGTGGTGGACCTAGGCAGCTGCTATTTAAACCATCGTTGTCCACGTCGTCTTTGGAGTCACCTCAGGCTGAGTGTGAACAACAGTCTTTATGTGAATCTCTTGGGAGATGTGGTGTGCCTGGGGGAGGGGGTTGGGGCAAGGGTTGGGGCGGGGGTGGGGCAGGCTCTCGAGTGCTAAACAGATGGGGCCTGGGGGTAGATGCTGTCATGAGAAGGACAAAGGGGTAGTTCTGTGTCAGCGGTGATTCGCTGATGGCCTCTGTACTTAAGGAATGAGGCCGGGAATGTGGACATGTAAGCATTGGTGGTTCAGTGGTAGAATTCTCGCCTGCCACGCGGGAGGCCCGGGTTCGATTCCCGGCCAATGCAACATCCTTTTCATATTTTGGTATTCATATACCAATCAGTCGTTTTATACATTACATATTTTAGATAAAGATAATAGGCACAGATTGCAGCATGAG
Source organism: Trachurus japonicus (assembly GCF_045865225.1). Classification (NCBI taxonomy): domain Eukaryota; kingdom Metazoa; phylum Chordata; class Actinopteri; order Carangiformes; family Carangidae; genus Trachurus; species Trachurus japonicus. The sequence continues at coordinate 11,175,015 of NC_140908.1, read as the reverse complement.
CAAAACTTAAGCACCTTCTTTTTGCCTAATTTGGCGTGACAGTGAGGATGGTGGAGGCCATCCTGAACAACACGGATCATCCACTTCATAAGATCTTTTATACCCACAGCCATCAGGCTTTTTAATTCTTCCAAATGATAGGTGAGCTGACAGACAAATGAATTTAATAAAACAATTCGTATATACAGTATATTCGTAAGGATTCACACACAACCAGACAAATCTGTTTTTTTCTGGACTATGCAGAGGTAGGTAAAGTAAGAACTCATGTTGTATTTACACAAAAGCTGTCAATGTTTTTAAAAAAAGGGGAAAAAAAGGATGTGCACTCCCCGTCGGGGAATCGAACCCCGGTCTCCCGCGTGACAGGCGGGGATACTCACCACTATACTAACGAGGAGATGTGTGGTTCCTGAAACTCCTCCCTTTTTAACTGTTAGAGGACAGGGAAGGCAGTGCTGTTGTGGCTGGGGCCCTCTAGTGGACATCCTGGCTACCTTGGTAAAAAAATCACACATGGAAGCATTGGTGGTTCAGTGGTAGAATTCTCGCCTGCCACGCGGGAGGCCCGGGTTCGATTCCCGGCCAATGCAACGTCCTTTTCTCACATCTGTTTGGCTTGCTGAGCTGTGGGTCAATTAGGGTTTTGATCGACATTCACAACTGCAAATTTTATAGCGGCCCAATACCCTGGTGGACCTGCTAATTTATGCCCCTTTAGGTACGTTTCCACTGCAGGTACCTCCCCCATAGGGCCATCTCCAGGAACTTTCTACAGGGACGAAAGAAGTCCATGCCTTGGGGTAGGTACTCAGATTGGCTGTGAAAAACTCCGAAATTGTTGCAAGCCGCTGCAAGAGTCCGGGCGGGTCCTGCTCTGCAGTGGAGACACAGCAGCTGAGAAGGTCCCACCCCTCTCTCTTTACCAGGAGCTCCCGCAGTGGAAACGCAGCTTTTGTCTTGCCGCAACAATGGATCTATCACTCTCCCCACATGTGACCAATTAATCATTTAATTAAGGATGGGGCGAAAACTGTATTTTTTTTGGAAATGGGTCTCTCTGAGTGGGAAAATCTGAAAACGCCGCCCCACTGTTTTGTGTAGATGCCCAAAACGGATATTTTGCAAAACAATTAGCCTATGTCATACCCCCCACCGCTCTAACCTGTAACCTGAGACACAACGCTAGACGTACAAAGTCTGTGGACGCAATGTAACAACAACGGTCGACTACTGTCGGATCCCTCGGACACTGCGGCTGAATTGCGCCCGTTACATCATCATCGATCGTCATATTTGCACTGACACGACTCCCAGTCAACATTTAATCCACTTATATTGTCAAGAGTTAGGGAAAAACTTAAGAAAAAGATTGTTTTGAGTGAAGCTCCGTTTACGTGTCGACAAGGCCTCAGACAGAATGGTATGGGTATATGCCTGGCCAGTAAGAAGCATTGTGAACACCATTTTGAATTATTGTCGAACAGTAAGATCTTGTGCTTCGCATGCGTATTTGTCATAGCTTTGCAAATTTGTCATAGCTTTGCAAATTTGTCGTTGTATGTCAGGTCCAAACATGAAGGTGAACTCGACAGACTGGAATAGGGGTCAGTAGGCTTTTTTCAAATCCATTTCAGTGTGTTGTATGACCCTCTAGATGGCATCCTCGCTCCACAGGTATTTTCTTGATGCATGTCAACGGTCCCAGCAGACTCAGCTGTTCATAGGTATGCAGGGCCCGCGACTAGAGTGGTAAAAAAGGTCCAGATGTGAGCATTGGTGGTTCAGTGGTAGAATTCTCGCCTGCCACGCGGGAGGCCCGGGTTCGATTCCCGGCCAATGCAACATCCTTTTCCAGTCCAAATGATGTCTCTTGACCAGATTGCTAAAGCCTACCACAGTGTAGAGGGCTGCATTGGAATTGGGTCCCGCTATGCAACAGTTTTTTTCCCCCTTTCCAACCCAAATGCTATCTTGGGTTGATTTCAGAATTGTTATGTTTAGAGGTCGACACACTGCCTGCAGACACAGCAGTGGCCCAGAAAACATGTTGCATCTGCATAGATTTGAGGAATTTTTTTTGCCAACATTTTTTTTCCATGCTTAAGGCCTCGTTGGCGCAGTAGGCAGCGCGTCAGTCTCATAATCTGAAGGTCGTGAGTTCGAGCCTCACACGGGGCATGTGTTTTCCTGGGTTAGATAAAGATAGTTACGGTGCCTTCACATTGGACACAATGGAACTTTCCCCTTGCTTTACTCACGCGAGTTTGACCCCTGGAGTTTGGTTACCGCTTTACTCAAGTGATTACACGAGTACAAACAACCTGCGCACATTCGCCCAATGAGAAGATCCACGGGAAACCAAACGTTATCATGTTTGGGTTAAAGGGATATTCCGGCGTAAGTTTGATCCATGTTCTAACACACAGTGACACCGTGTAAGACCCCCTGAGAGATCAAGTCTGCCAACCACAAACTTCTCGAGTTGTAGCAGCTTCAGCAAAGACCACACGATAGCGAAACACTGCAGTCTGTATCAGATCAGAACAGGCTGAGAAGGAAATTGAAGACCACAGAAAAGTGGCCTCTATCCATACACAAATTATTTCTACAACTTCAAAACTTTGTTACACATGCACAGAATATTTTCACAAGGGCACAAATCAAAATCCTCCCCGTCGGGGAATCGAACCCCGGTCTTCCGCGTGACAGGCGGAGATACTGTCCACTATACTAACGAGGATTGTGATAGGTCAAAGAGGTAGCTGCCCTCTGAAGTGGTGGCAAGAAAACTGCTCCCAATATCCTTTGCTGTTTCACCTTGCCAAAGCATACCATTCTGTCCCTGCTACCTCTGTGAGCGTGTCTTTTCAACTGCAGGAGACTTAGACAAAATCTGTAAACAAAACTCACAGGAGGACACCCTTGTGTTATTGGTCAAACAAGGCTGGTCTGAACGCGCCCTTAGTTTGTGTCCAAAGGTCTCAACTGCTACCAGAAAATGTGGACATGCTCATATTCTTGGTACCAGAGAGTTGAGTCAAGTGTCGGTACCAGAGAGTTGAGTGTTGGGCCACTCTCGGCTGAATTTAGTGCCCCCTTTTGTTGACCTTGGTGGAACAAAGGTCATGTGATTGTCCACGTGAGCATTGGTGGTTCAGTGGTAGAATTCTCGCCTGCCACGCGGGAGGCCCGGGTTCGATTCCCGGCCAATGCAACATCCTTTTCCAGCCCAAATTATGTCTTTTGACCAGATTGCTAAAGCCTACCACAGTGTAGAGGGCTGCATTGGAATTGGATCCCGCTGGGTCCCTGGGTCCTGCGGGACCCAACACAAATCTTGTGGGAGCGGATGGTTTGAACTTTGCTGCGGGCAGCAAAAAAAAAAACACAGCAGGATCGTGGTGTAGCCTAGTGACAGTATGGAGTCTACAAATGATGTGGAAAAGAAGCTCAAACAAGATCTTTACAACAAGGCAAGTCTGTAGTGTTGTCTATCTGCTGATCTAGCAATGTGTCTACAAAACAGAGAAACAATAAATCCTCCCCGTCGGGGAATCGAACCCCGGTCTTCCGCGTGACAGGCGGAGATACTGTCCACTATACTAACGAGGATGGAAAAGTACAGAATTGATCGATCTTTTCTATTAACAAATCAATACCAGGGCCTGTGGTAGGTCAAAGAAGCAAAGATTGTAAACTTCTAACTTATTTACCAGAAAGAAGTGAAGTATGGTGACTGGGCAGGAGCTCCTTCCTTAGTATTCCTTAGCCTTCCTTCCTTAGCCTTCCTTCCTTAGCCTAAAAGAGCACCAGTTTCCGTAGTGTAGTGGTTATCACGTTCGCCTCACACGCGAAAGGTCCCCGGTTCGAAACCGGGCGGAAACACTTTTCAACTTAATGTCACTGAGACCCTGTTTATACACAGTCCAGTGGCCACTACGACACGGTTAAGTTGCAGCTCTACTCGGTTCGCCTCGGCTCGGTTTAGGTAATTTTTCCATTACAGCTGGGTACCAAATTCACTGTACTTGCACCTGGTACCCCTTACTATCACTCCAGAAATTTCTGTGAATATTGCCCTTTGCACTCCTGAGTTACAGGGGGCAGTCACTTTTTGGCAAAGGCAGTGTCAAGCTGTTTTTATTTTTCTTTAATGGTTAACAGGCAAAAGAAAAAATGAGGTTTTTTTTTTTTCCAACATTTTTTTTCCATGCTCAAGGCCTCGTTGGCGCAGTAGGCAGCGCGTCAGTCTCATAATCTGAAGGTCGTGAGTTCGAGCCTCACACGGGGCATGTGTTTTCCTGGGTTAGATAAAGATAGTTATGGTGCCTTCACATTGGACACAATGGAACTTTCCCCTTGCTTTATTCACGCGAGTTTGACCCCGGGAGTTTGCTTACTCGCTTTACTCAAGTGATTACGCGAGTACAAACAACCTGCGCACATTCGCCCAATGAGAAGATCCATGGGAAACCAAACATTATCATGTTTGGGTTAAAGGGATATTCTGGCTTAAGTTTGATCCATGCACTCCTGAGTTACAGGGGGCAGTCACTTTTTGGCAAAGGCAGTGTCAAGCTGTTTTTGTTTTTCTTTAATGGTCAACAGGCAAAAGAAAAAATGGTTACGTGAGGTTAATGGTTATAGTACCCCCTTCAGTCGACCTTGGTCGGACAGAGGTCATGTGACCTTGCATGTGAGCATTGGTGGTTCAGTGGTAGAATTCTTGCCTGCTACGTGGGAGGCCCGGGTTTGATTCTCAGCCAATGCAACAACCTTTTCCGGCCCAAATTATGTCTTTTGACCAGTTTGCCAAAGCCTACCTCCATGCAACAGCATACATGCCTGGAGTGAGGCTTGTTCACAGGACCTTTGGCTTAGTGAACAACACATTGTCTGCTGACACAGCAATGGCCCAGAGAATGTGTTACTAATGCAAAACTTTTTGAACATTTTTTACTAATAGTTTACCTTTTTTAAAACCCATTTTTTTCCACAAGCAGAGCCTCGTCGGCGCAGTAGGCAGCGCATCAGTCAAGTGTAACTTCTTTTTTTTTAACTTCAGGGTCGCATTTGAAGGTGGGAGATTTGTGTGTCTGGATTTAGTTTAACACATGCACAAAATATTCTCACAGATACAAATATGTTTTACACATACACAAACTATGGTTACAACTTCAAAACCTTGTTACACATGTATGCACAAAATACTTTTACACGGGCACAATTTATTTATTTTTTATTCCACATGTGAACATCATTGTGCAATGTGCAAAATCTTTTTGACCCTTATTTGATCCCATATGTACAGTCCTCGGACGACAGCAGGTTGGTAGTGAATGCTCTTTATTAAGTAGTAGGCGTGTAACGATACATGTATTTGTATTGAACCGTTTCGGTACGGGGCGTACAGCGCTGAGCACGGGTGAGTTTCTGGAACAGAAGTTGTGTTTACAGTACGCCTGCAGCTACACGTGCAGCCCGTAACGTCATGGCTATCGCTAATGCTACCACTAGCGAGAAAACAGAGGCTTAAAGACCCTTCCTGCTTCCTGCCGGGGTGGGGGTGGGGGCGCACGTCGCTGTGTGATTTTTGTGTATCGTTACACCCCTTTTACAGTAGGGTTTGTCATAAAACGGTGGAACAATAAATCCTCCCCGTCGGGGAATCGAACCCCGGTCTTCCGCGTGACAGGCGGAGATACTGTCCACTATACTAACGAGGATGGAAGTAGAGTGAATCGATCGATGTTTAGTATTAACAAATAATTTCCAGGGCCTATGATGGGTCAAAGAGGAGATGTCTGTGAACTTCTGACTTATTTACCGTAGTAGAGAAGTACAGAAGTAAATTACGGTGGCTGAGCAGGAGCTCCTTCCTTAGCATTCGGTAGCCTACCTTCCTTAGCACCAAAGGAGCATCAGTTTCCGTAGTGTAGTGGTTATCACGTTCGCCTCACACGCGAAAGGTCCCCGGTTCGAAACCGGGCGGAAACACTTTTCAACTTTTTCCTACACAGTTGCAGCTCTACTCGGTTCGACTCGGCTCGGTTTAGGTCATTTTTCCATTACAGATGGGTATATGGGAATAGAAATCCTTGTTTTCCCAGTTTGAGACTCTCAAAAATAGACTGCGACTTATATACCAAATTTTACGGTAATGGTAACTGGTAGTGGAAACCCTCCTTTACATTGATTTAACATCTTAAAGGGACAACGAGGAGTTTCTATTCGGTTATAAAAAAGTCTCACGTTAATGTGGATGAATCTCCGCTACCCACACTTGTTAATGGGCCCATTTTATAAATATATCGTTCTGTCTCTATCGTTTTTTTGTTATTATTAGTGGTGGCGGAAATGCTGGGCGAGCCGACCAACGTTTCCTTACTTTTAGTACTTTACTTCCTTACTTCCTTAGTTTCGTGGTGAGTCATGAGAATAATGCAGCTGAATCGCTGTTTATGGTCGAAACTACGACGGTAACTGAACCTCTTTGAACCTCTGACTTTAATTATTGATGAATGAAAACATGAGTCCGTCTTGCGCCGGTCAAAGAATTTCTACGGTGCGCGCGGAGGCTCATAAATGTAGTGTGAAAACGCTTCGCTTTTCCAAAACTCCTCGTTGTCCCATCAACAAATCATTGTTCGGAATGTGTAGCAGCTTTTATTTTGCCGTGGCAGTGCGCCACAATCAACTACATGTAGTGGATTCCCTGGGCTACATTACGGTGTGTCTCCGTACAGGTGGAGCGATTGGGGGTATGACATCATTGTTTCCGAAAAGATCAGTTTTGGCTGTTTTCAGACCACAGACGTGCAATGCTTCATAAAAGAAAGGTCCAGTTGCTTCAGCTGGCCTTTGAGAGACTTGACCCGAAAATTTACAACCCAGTGGAAAGACGCTGTTCTTTGAACTTAGGTTTAGTGGCCTCCCTCGCCACATACAACTCTTCTAAAGGTAAGCCTTCTTTTAATGTATTTCGCCCGCCGTGGCATTAAGGCTGAGTGGAGTTTTGTCCTGTCTGAATTTATGCTGCATCTGCCTGTGTGGTCTAGTAACTTCAGTTGTTTCAGTGATGTACACTGAGCCTGTGTGGGCCCGCCTTTCCATAGGCTCACCACCCGCGGGAGGATTCAGAAGGGGCCGGTGCCGTGTGATTTGGGTGGAGGTCGTGGGAGGGGGCCCCGACGACCCAATCCCCGGACAACGGAGGACATGGAATGTCACCTCACTGGGGGGGAAAGAGCCTGAGCTAGTGCGGGAGGTTAAGCTGTACCAGCAAGAGATAGTTGGGTTCACCTCCATGCACAGTTTGGGCTCCGGAACCCAACTCCTTGAGAGAGGCTGGACTCTCTTCTACTCTGGAGTTGCCCGCGGTGAGAGGCGGCGAGCTGGTGTGGGTTTGCTCATAACTCCCCAGCTCAGCTGCCATGTGTTGGAGTTCTCTCCGGTGAACAAAAGGGTCGCCTCCCTGCACCTCCGGGTCGGGGATAGGTCTCTCACTGTTGTTTCGGCCTACGGGCTGAATGGTGGTGCAGAGTACCCGGCCTTCTTGGAGTCCCTGGGAGATGTGCTGAAAAGTGCTCCAACTTGGGACTCCATTGTTCTACTGGGGGACTTCAACGCTCACGTGGGCAGTGACAGTGTTACCTGGAGGGGGGTGATTGGGAGGAATGGCCTCCCCGATCTGAACTCGAGTGGTGTTTCGTTGTTGGACTTCTGTGCTAGTCACAGTTTCTCCATAACGAACACCATGTTCGAGCATAAGGGTGTCCATCAGTGCACGTGCCAGCAGGACACCCTAGGCCGGAGGTCAATGATTGACTTAGTCGTGTCATCTGACCTCCAGCCGTATGTCTTGGACACTCGGGTGAAGAGAGGGGCTAAGCTGTCAACTGTTCACCACCTGGTGGTGAGTTGGATTCGCTGGCAGAGGAAGAAGCTGGACAGACTTGGCAGACCCTCGCATATCGTGAGGGTCTGGTGGGAACGTCTGGCGGAATCCCCTGTCAGGGAGGTCTTCAACTCCCACCTCTAGGAGAGCTTTGACTGGATTCTGAGGGAGGCTGGAGACATTGAGTCAAAGTGGACCATGTTCTCCACTTCCATTCTTGACGCGACTGTACGAAGCTGTGGCCGTAAGGTCGCCGGTGCCTGTCGCGGCAGCAATCCTGAACCCGGTGGTGGACACTGGAAGTAAGGGATGCCATCAAGCTGAAGAAGGAGTCCTATCGAGTCTGGTTGGCTCGAGGGACTCCTGAAGCCGCTGATGGGTACCGGCAGGCCAAGCGTGCGGCGGCTCGGGCAGTCGCGGAAGCAAAAACTCGGGTCTAGGAAAAGTTCGGGGAGGCCATGGAGGAGGACTACCGGTCGGCCTCGAGGAAATTCTGGCAAACCAATCGGCGCCTCAGGAGGGGGAAGCAGTGCTCCGCCAAAACTGTTTACAGTGGAGGAGGGGAGCTGTTGACCTCGACTGGGGACATTGTCGGGCGGTGGAAGGAATACTTCGAGGATCTCCTTAATCCCACTGACACGCCTTCCATAGAGGAAGCAGGGGGGGGGGGCAATCCTGCGTCGGTATGATGGACAGCTCCACTTGACATATCAAACAAAGAACGCTATGGACTATGGATGTTGCCGTAAAAGAAAAGTAAAAAGATCGTTTATACGGTGGAAACCCGGCTTTACAGGCGGGGGCGGGGTTCCTACGGTGTGCGGGGTGCAGCCTTCACAGCCCAGAGTAGCTGTTAAAAGACTACGACAAATATAACACCTATACAGCACTAATTAATGCTTTATTACAGTGCGTCCAATGAACGACTCATGGCGGTTATAGGTATATAATGTCCAACGGCGGTGCTAGTGTTAATGGGCAAAAAAAAGCTGGTTAGGCTGAATTTAGTGCCCCCTTTAGTCGAACTTGGTTGAACGGAGGTCATGTGACTGTGCATGTGAGCATTGGTGGTTCAGTGGTAGAATTCTCGCCTGCCACGCGGGAGGCCCGGGTTCGATTCCCGGCCAATGCAACAACCTTTTCCGGCCCAAACTCTGTCTTTTGACCAGATGACCAAAGCCTACCTCCATGCAACAGCATGCATGCCTTGAGTGAGGCTTGTACTCAGGACCTTTGGCTCAGTGAACAACACACTGTCTGCTGACACAGTAATGGTCCAGAGAAGATTTAGTTTAACACAGGCACAAAATATTCCCACAGATACAAATATGTTTAACACATACACAAACTATTTTTAAAACTTTAAAGTTTTGTTAGACATTCACAAATTATTTTTTACAATTTCAAAACTTTGTTACACATGCACAAAATATTTTTACAACAACAAAACTTCGTTACATATGCACTAAGCCTGTTTGATTACTGTAAGTAGGGTTAGTTAGTTATAAAATGGAGTAATAAAAATTTCTCCCCGTCGGGGAATCGAACCCCGGTCTTCCGCGTGACAGGCGGAGATACTGTCCACTATACTAACGAGGACAAAGATAAGTTGAATCGATTGATCTTTTGTATCAACAAATCAATTCCATGGCCTATGATGGGTCAAAGAAGAGAAGTCTGTGGACTTCTGACTTATTTACCGTAGAGAAGTAAAGTATGGTAGCCAAGCAGAAGCGCCTTCCTTAGCATTCGGTAGCCTTCCTTCCTTAGCCCATTTTAATCACCAGTTTCCGTAGTGTAGTGGTTATCACGTTCGCCTCACACGCGAAAGGTCCCCGGTTCGAAACCGGGCGGAAACACTTTTCAACTTTGTCACTGATTTGACCCTGTTTATGCACAGTCCAGGCCACTTCCTACAACACAGTTGCAGCTCTACTCTGTTCTCCTCGGCGTAGGTCATTTTTCCTTTACAGCTGAGTATATGGAATCAAATAAGGGTCATTGTACAAGTGCAACATATTTTTTACCCTTATTTGATCCCATACAAAGCCTCGTTGGCGCAGGAGACAGCGCATCAATCTGTGTGTGCACCAGGGGTTGCGTTAACTGAATATTTTCCGTCATTGACCGTTTTTTTAAAATGGTGACAGAAAAATCTTAAGGCCATCCGTCATTTGTCAGCTGTAGCACTGCCACACATGAACACCAACAACAGAGAAGAAGACAGAAAGAGTTCCCGCAGTATTCAAACTCTGTTGTTACAGTAAGTTACGTCCAGCTGTAGGCTACATAGCGGTGTGTCTTGGTAAAGGTAGAGCGGTCGGGGGTATGACATAATTTCAGAAAAGATCAGTTTTGGGTGTTTTCAGACGACAGACGTGCAATTCTTAGTAAAAGAAGGCCCAGTTGCTTCAGCTGGCATTTGAGAGTGACTTGACCCGAAAATGTGGCCTCACCCGCCGCATACAACTCTCCTAAAGGTAAGCCTTCTTTTAGTAACGTATTTTGCCTGCTGTGGCATTGTTACATACTTAAAGCTGAGTGGGGTGGTCTGAATTTATGCTGCATCTGGCTGTGTGGTCTAGTAGCAATGGCTGTGTGCATGTGTGAAAGAGAGATAAAGGCTGTGTGTCTGTGTGTGTGTGTGTGTGTGAGTGTGTGTGTGAAAGAGAGAACAAGAGAGAGAGGGTTGTAATTTTTAGACAACACGAGTACACTATGTAGTGCATATGTGAAAATGTGCTCCTTTGGATGTTTTGGTATAACACATGGATTAGCATGTTGATTGTTGACAGAAAACTGATGTCATCACATATTTACGTTGTATATTCAGATGTTGAGTGGCAGAAAGTGACCCCTGCTTTCACTGAATGCCCCTCGGTTAGATGTGCCCTGACGCCGACTCTGCTCCAGAGCATTGTCAGCCTGTCAGTCAAAACGACTTGTTCTCGTGAGTCCATATCGTTTATCATGTCATCGAGTGAGCTAAGTGTATTGTCACACCCCTAGTAAAGAAGCTCTTGCCCACGCTGTAGGTACAGAGTTGAGTGTCAGAAAAACAGCTGGTTGGGATGAATATAGTGCCCCCTTCAGTCAACTTTGGTCGAACAGAGGTCATGTGATCTTGTATGCGAGCATTGGTGGTTCAGTGGTAGAATTCTCGCCTGCCACGCGGGAGGCCCGGGTTCGATTCCCGGCCAATGCATCATCCCTTTTCATTTACATTGCATGTGCAGTGCATCCCAAAAACTTTCATGTCATTGTCACTTGTTATATAAGAGTTACGGGATGAGAGGGGCAGGCATAGCATTTCTTCGTCATTAAAAAAAAAAATCATTTTACAAAACGGGAAAAAGTGGTTGAATCTGCTAATACTACTCTACGTGATCAATATACCAGAGATGTCTGATGTTGATCAGAGGAGGCACCGAGATCGCTGATCCGGAAGCAGCAAGATTAGCGATGGGAGCTAGTGACGAGAAGACTGGTGTTTTATTAGGAAGAATAAAGAGTGTTTGAAAGAGAGAACTGGAAAGAGCAAGAAACATGTCTCAGGCAGGAATTGAACCCATGACTTCATGACTGGTAACCTGACACAATAACCTTTTGGCCACAGAGCACCTGACTTACAAAATAATCAGGAATCAAAGACTGTCCAATGACAGCTGAATAGTTGAAAGTCAAATAATGACTTGACATGACTGAGGGAGGAATCGAACCCATAACCTCATGATTAGTAATCCTTTAGTCTGCCACTCGACCACACAGAGCACACACTTATTAATGCTGTTGTCATCCATTGTAATGTGATGATGTGCTTCAAACTGTGGCACGGGGAATCAATGGGTCTCTTAACGAGCTGTGACCACCTGTGGCTAATTGAAGGTGGGGGAGGGGAGGTGAATTCTGCCTGTCACATCCATCGGGGGCAGCGCAGGACAAGAAATGAAAGTTCCATTGCATTTAAATCTTAGAGCAGTGGTATAAACAAGAAACATGTTAACACAAACCAAGATAGAAAGAGGTAAAGAGGAAAGGTGGGGGGACATATGCCAATGCAACAACCTTTTTGGACCAAATGGTGTCTTTTGACCAGGCAGGTCCTGGCAGTCACTCACACACACACATCACACAGCTTATGAACGTTGATTAATGTTATCAGTTAACTGTCTCAAAACCAGTCTTGCCGCTGGCTTTCTTTTGCCTTTTTTTGCCTGCGGTCGTGTTGAGAGATGCTCGTGAGTCCGGCTGTGTTGGGTCCGAGATTCAACACGCCTTGTAAATGTGAAACATCTACATGAGAATCCAAGATTATACATGTGGAATAAATACATAATTAAAATCAGAACAAATGTTATGTGGTGGGTGATCAGTAAATAAACACCATCAATGTTTTACAAAAGGCCCCTTTCAATTGGACAGACTGAGTTGAGTGATTATCAGATGTATCATTGAGAGGAAAACATTGTTTCCGCCCGGTTTCGAACCGGGGACCTTTCGCGTGTTAGGCGAACGTGATAACCACTACACTACGGAAACAGTTATTTCCTTTATGAGCAGATGCACAAAATATTCCCACAGATACAAAACGTTTTATATGTGCACAATATATTTTTTCAACTACAAAACTTTATACATGGACATCTTTGTACAAGTACAACATCTTTTTGATCCTTATCTCACTTCTTTGTACAACACTGTTTAGGCACCAGTTTCCGTAGTGTAGTGGTTATCACGTTCGCCTCACACGCGAAAGGTCCCCGGTTCGAAACCGGGCGGAAACACTTTTCAACTTTGTCACTGATTTGACCCTGTTTACACACAGTCCAATCATCATCAGACATCTTTCGTATCTGATGGTGAATAAGGGGGGAATCAAGTTGTGATCTTTGTCGCCCAGTCCTCCTAGATCTCTCTCTCTCACACACATACACATACACACATGCACACACACGTGACCCGTTCTATCAAAATGAGTCGGATGTCGCAACGTTCTATTTTTAGATAATCAGCTGATAATGTTGAAAACCCATAGAAAATCAAAAAAAATGTTTTACCCTAATTTCAAAGCAATGACATTCAAAAACAATCTCCCAAAGTTTCACAGTCCAGATAATTGAGAAAAGGCACATAAATGATGATTAAAGTTGACTTGCAACTTAAACCCTCTGAAAATGAGTGTTGCTTCGATGCAAAACATGAAATATCTCCTGAACCGTTCATGATAGAGACGAGCTGTAAACTGCATCTGAATCGCGGGATTCTCCGCTTTCCGACGGTCATTGAATGGTGCCTCTATGACGAGAAGGGACACGGGTCAGGTCACATATTTCAATGAGTCAATCATGTAATACAGTTCAGAGGTGATTTCCTTTAGCTTCTATTACATTTCATGTTTAGTCCTATGAACACTGCGGTTTATCTGATAAAATAACCTTAGCATGTGTGCTTACCTTTGTGTGTATTTCTGGATGAGCTGTCTGTAGATGATGATGTGGATCCCCGCGATTTCTGCTCCGGTTTATATGTGAAGTGTGACCAGATTTCAATTGTTCGTTTCCGCCCTAAACCCAGCGCTGACATTTCTGTGTTGTTCATGAAACATGCTGCTGCACTCAGAGCGGGTGCTAATGAGCGAAGCCAGTTTTTTTTTTAAACTTTTCATGTGCCGGGGCTGTGGCTCTGCTTCCGGAGAAATCAACATGATTGGATTGGATTGGATTTTTTTTCGTCCATGAAAAAAGTTTGTTGACGAATATTTTTCGTCATAGTCTTTGTCAACAAAATTAACACTGGATCACATAAGGGACATTGTATGTGTAGTGCAACATCTTTTTGACCCTTATTTAAAATAGTTCAGAGCCTCGTTGGCGCAGTAGGCAGCGCGTCAGTCTTATAATCTGAAGGTCGTGAGTTTGAGCCTCACACGGGGCATGAGTTTTATACAGAAATTCATTCAGATTGAAGGATGTCATGAAAAACGATGTGCTAGCGCAAAGATGATATTGAGAGTCTATAATTAACACAACGCTGCTGTACACACATTAGGTACCTGAGCATTAAGTGTTGTGCAGTCAGTCCCTGACACACACAGTGGGACCTACTGTACAGACTGTACTAAACTAAAATTAAAAACTAAAATCAAAAACAGGCTTCACACGCAAAAGGTCCCCGGTTCGAAACCGGGCGGAAACACTTTTCAACTTTATGTCACTGATTTGACCCTGTTTATGCACAGTCCAGTGGTCACTTCCCACGCATAACAGTGTTATGCAGTCAGGCCCTGACACACACAGTGGGACCTATTGTACAGACTGTACTAAACTAAAATTAAAAACTAAAATTAAAACAGAACGCCAAAAACAACACTCGTGCCAACAACAATGCAAGGCCAAAAAAGGTATTGGAGGATGCGGGCATCGATCCCGCTACCTCTCGCATGCTAAGCGAGCGCTCTACCATTTGAGCTAATCCCCCTTGTGGAGAGTGAATATTCACCCCGAACATGGAGTACCTGACTGCTCCCAAAAAGACAGCACTTAGAGGACCTGCGAGGGAACTCTCCCTCTACTGAGCCAGAGCAGTCCGACAGATCAGAACAGGCTGAGAGGGAAATTGAAGACTACAGAAAAGAGGGCTCTATCCCTCTCAGTAGCTGCCCTCTGAAGTGTCTCAACTGCTGCCAGATAACCATAGGTTAGGCTAGGCTGTGTAGTTGTAGCATGTTGTCAGTGTCATGCTTGACATGCAGTCTTCTGTTTGCACTTGTTTTCACTCTGTATTGACAGAGTAGCACTTTGAATACAGTTTTGCACATATAGTTTGCACTTTTCAAAAAAAAAAAAAAAATTATTCTATTGTCACACCCCTGGTAACAAAGCTCTTGCACACGCTGTAGGTATCAGAGAGTTGAGCTATTTTTGTTTTTCTTTAATGGTCAATAGGCAAACAAATAAATGGTTATGCTGAATTTAGTGCCCCCTTTAGTTGACCTTGGTTGAACAGAGGTCATGTGACTTTGCATGTGAGCATTGGTGGTTCAGTGGTAGAATTCTCGCCTGCCACGCGGGAGGCCCGGGTTCGATTCCCGGCCAATGCAACAACCTTTTCCAGCCCAAATGATGTCTTTTGACCAGGGTGTGAAACTATAGAGCTCCGGGAGATGACGTCACACAACCCCGAAACTGACAGCGCCGCCATTTTGGCAGTAATCAGCAGATTTTCGTGGAGTATATGCAGGGGAGAGCCGAACAAAAGTAACAAAGTGATTTTCTCCGAGCTCATACAACAGCTGTAACAGCTGTCATTTCCTCCCTCTGCACTTTAATGAGCCCGTCTGTCACTCTGCCGGTAAGGCGGTCACACTGTGTGTGTTACAGGATTGCCAACCTATGTCACAACAACGAGTCGAGGACAAAGAAGTTATTGGAGGATGCGGGCATCGATCCCGCTACCTCTCGCATGCTAAGCGAGCGCTCTACCATTTGAGCTAATCCCCCTTGTGAGAACACAGACTTCCAGTTGTCTAAGGTGTGAGCAGAAACTTGTCCATTGACTGACTGTTGGACATCTACAAAATAATAACTAATTTACCAGTATTTGACACAGCTTTGATGCTTTGCCTGTCATCTGTGCAGTGCTGTTGTTGTTGTCTGTGCTGTTGCTGTCGGTACTCTTGTGTCACCTTTTTTATGTCTAGCAATAGGATGTGGCTGCAACACAAACTACCCATTAGGGGACAACTGTGGGAAAGGATTTTGCACTTGTACAATGATGTTCACATGTGTAACAAAGTTTTATGGTTGTAAAAATATTGTGTGCCTGTGGAAAAATATTTTGTACAAAATTTCTTTACAACCACAAAACTTTATTTCACATATGAACATCATTGTACAAGTGCAAAAATGTTTTTGACCCTTATTTGATCCCATGTACAGTCCTCAGACTACAGCAGGTAGTAAGTAGGGTTAGTTCGGGTTTGTCATAAAATGGAAAAACAACAAATTCTCCCCGTCGGGGAATCGAACCCCGGTCTTCCGCGTGACAGGCGGAGATACTGTCCACTATACTAACGAGGATGGCAATAGAGTGAACCGATCGATTTTTTCTTTTTGGGGGGCCTTTTTATTGCCTTTAATTGATAACACAGTGGAGAGAGAGACAGAAATGGGGAGGCAGAGAGGGGGAATGACATGCAGGAAAGGGTTACCCAATGTGGTATTCAAACCAGGGCCACCTGCAGTGAGAACTGTAGCCTCAACATGGGGCGGCAGCTCTACAACGTGAGCTTAACGCCGCCCCCGGATCGATGTTTTCTATCTACACATTTCCAGGGCCTATGATAGGTCAAAGAAGAGAAGTTCTGACTTAGAGTAGAGAAGTAGAGAAGTAAAATACGGTGGCCGAGCAGGAGCTCCTTCTTAAGCATTCGTTAGTTTTCCTTCCTTAGCACCTATTGGCCACCAGTTTCCGTAGTGTAGTGGTTATCACGTTCGCCTCACACGCGAAAGGTCCCCGGTTCGAAACCGGGCGGAAACACTTTTCAACTGTCACTGATTTTCCCCTGTTTATACACAGTCCATTGGCCACTTCCTTCTTAACAGTTGCAGTTCGACTCGGTTCGGCTCAGCTCAGTTTATGTCACTTTTCCATTACAGCTGAGTATAGACGGGTTTCTGTCCAACGTCATCGCAGATGTGCGCACGCAGCCAGGGGGCAGAAAGCAGGACATTTCTCATTGTTTACAAGCGGAGTCAAGCAGAAAACGTAAAGGACAAGGAGTTGTTGTGCTGTTAACTGCACAAACCGGCAAAAGGATGGATGGAAATTGTATAATAAACTGAGGGGATCTCATTTGTTTGCCAAAAAAAGAAGAAGATTATGGCTCCAGGCCATTAAAACGGCGGATTGGGGTCCAAAAGGTCCTAAAGGTGGCGAGAGTCTGTGCAGCACTGGTGTCATAAAACTAAAAATAATATACATTTAAAAAAATTAAAAAGTTTTGCAGACACGCAAATTGTTGTTTGTGTACACATTGGGTTCTCTATGAGATAACTGCAAATGTCGAGCCATGATAGCTGGCCATTTGGACATATCACTGGGAACATTATAGCTATGGGTCTGATAAAAACCAAACTTATCAACCAGCGCATCCAGCGTTTTCCCTTAATAAACGAGTCTGTGGTGGGCGCGACTCTCTGGGCCTGTCCCGTTCCTCCACACTTGGCTCAGTGCGCTTGGTTACACACACACTTTGGTGACGTTTTGCCGGCGGAACGTATATTTGCATATAGTGTGCAAGCATGGGTTAAGTGGCCAAGCGTGTTGGGGGGAGATTTAAAAGCAATCGGGACAAACTTGACAAGTGCAGCCTGTGCCATTGCGCACACTAGCACAACTACTCACACACACAGCACAGCAACAACTGTTTTAATCAACAGTGCTGCTGGATCAGTCTCATCTACTCCAAAAGTGTCTCTATGCGCAAGATTCAAATCCTAAATATGTAAGCCCAACTCCGTGAGTAAATAAAACAAACAAGAAAAACGAAAAAATAAAAACATGAACAGAGCATGATGAATATAAAATATGACATTAAAAGTCATAATTATGAGATAGAAAGTTAATTTCATTTTGTTAGGATTAATTCAATCGCATTTCCTAAACGGGCTTGTGGCTCCCGGTGACGGCGGACTTCACCGTGGTGCATTGTGGGATTTATACTTGGCCAAATACCGCTCGGATGCGGTCTTACGATAAGTGTGGGTAAAGTGCAAATCAAGCGCGCTGCACTTTCAGTCGTTGGAGAAATGGGACACACTTGCGCACTGACACTAAGCCCATGAACGCGCACGCCAAGTGGCCAAGTGTGTAAGTGTGATCGAGTGTGCATATTGGGACAGGCCCTACCTCTCTCTCCTCCTCACACACACAGGCACTTACACACACGGGCAGATGGGCAGGTCGCTTTGTGACGGTAACATGCTAATGCTAGCTAATGTGTTCAAATTGCTATCCATCCGACCGGGTGGGGGGGGGGGGTATTCGAGTAGTGACATGGCAACCGGATACCACCCAAGCCGAGCGAGTACTCGGATATCGGCTGCAGCCCTACAAACAATTCGGCATCTACATTGATATCAGTTCACTCCGAAGCATTCTTTTGCCCCCGGTTGCGTGCGCACCTAGTATTGTTTGTACACAAGAAACCTGTCTATATGGAATCAAATAAGGGTCATTGTAAAAATGCAACATCTTTTTTACCCTTATTTGGCTACATACGGAGCCTCGTTGGCGCAGTAGGCAGCGCGTCAGTCTCATAATCTGAAGGTCGTGAGTTCGAGCCTCACACGGGGCATGAGTTTTACACAGAAATTCATTAAAATCGAAGGATGTCATAAAAACTGATGCGCCAGCACAAAGATGTTGTTGAAATTCTATAATTAACAAGTTGGTAACGACGCTGCTGTACACAGTGAGCTAAGTGTATTGTCACACCCTTAGTAACGAAGCTCTTGTACATGCTGTAGGTACCAGAGAGTTGAGTGTCAGGCTGTTTTTGTTTTTCTTTGATGGTCAACAGGCAAAAAAACAGCTGGTTA
Source organism: Trachurus japonicus (assembly GCF_045865225.1). Classification (NCBI taxonomy): domain Eukaryota; kingdom Metazoa; phylum Chordata; class Actinopteri; order Carangiformes; family Carangidae; genus Trachurus; species Trachurus japonicus. Next base: position 11,156,514 of record NC_140908.1, on the reverse strand, counting down.
GGCTGAATTTAGTGCCTCCTTTAGTTGACCTTCGTTGAACAGAGGTCATGTAACCCTGCATGTGAGCATTGGTGGTTCAGTGGTAGAATTCTCGCCTGCCACGCGGGAGGCCCGGGTTCGAATTGGCCAATGCAACAGCCTTTTCACTATACATCATCATGCTTTCAAAGCAGATTTATAACGTGAGTCTATTTGCAATCTAAACAACATTACAGCTGGAAGAGAAAATTACAGCAATATTGGTGTGGAAGTGGCAAAGACGCTTGAGTTGTGCCTTGTGCCGTTTGCCCTGCATCTGTACCATGCATTGGTGCTTTGTAGAAAGGAATAAATATAGATCATGCTACATCTGTTTTGTGTTTGCCCCAGACTCTGTTTTTTCTCAAACTGCAGCTACTAAAAATGAATCAATTTCGCCACATGCATTGCTGAGTTCAGCTAACCCGAAATGTCCAAGTATTTCCTCTGGTTTAGGCCTTATCCACATGAAAATGGAGCTTCACCCAAAGCGATCTTTTTGATTAGGTTCAGACTGCAGGCAAAAGTGGCCCAAATCCCAAAATTTTGGGGGGGTCAAGTGACAAGGTCAGAAAGAAACATGAAACATGAAAACGCTGGGACGGCGTTTTCATGTAGACGTTTTCATGTTTTCACTATTAGGTGTGAAAGCGCCCTTAGTCTTCCCCTGAAGTTCCCTGCTGCCTTCCTTGGAGATGGGTTTTGAAAACCATTGTGTCATCAGCCATTCACGTAGTATCTGAATGTTTTTCAGATGTGTGAGTCTCATCATCCGAAGCTTGTGTTGCACATGTGGCCGACAGGAGAGGATGAACTTGCCTGATACACACACCAGAAGTGACGTCAGAGGTAGGACATTCTTCTGTTGTTCCGTTGGATTATATCATTTAATAGTGTTGAGTTGATATCAGTTAAATACTTACTGGAGTTGTTCTTTTGCACAAGGTTTTGCTTTCGCCTGGATGCAGAAATGGCATGGAATCAGGCAAACGGAGAGTCCACTTTGAAGAAGAGCGAGAATCCAATGGATTGTTAAAGGGCTAAAAGAGGTATGAAAATAAGAGAAGAGAGAAGAAATTGGCCTGTCGCCAGCAACACCTCATGCTGCTGTCAAAAGATATGATATTCCTGGGGGAAATTGAGGGGGAGAAAAGAATGCAGTTGCATTGGCCGGGAATCGAACCCGGGCCTCCCGCGTGGCAGGCGAGAATTCTACCACTGAACCACCAATGCTCACATGCAGATGTTTTCCACCACTGGAGAGACTGTGGTCACGGGAGTGGTCAGTATGCTCCTTCAGAAAGTCAAGTCCCAAAACTTTCTACAACCCAACTTGTCAGTGTGAACAGTTTGGTGTCCAGGGGCAACAACTGCTTCAGACAAACAGGAGAAACCAGTTGGTGTCTTGTCGTGCGATGATACATAAGGAAAAATAGTCTACTGGGAGAAAAATGGAGAAAAAAAGTGGGGCTCGTTGCTGCAGGCTCAAAAATGGGGCATATCTGAGCATTGGTGGTTCAGTGGTAGAATTCTCGCCTGCCACGCGGGAGGCCCGGGTTCGATTCCCGGCCAATGCATCACCCCTTTTCATTTACATTGCATGTGCAGTGGATCCCAAAAACTTTCATGTCATTGTCACTTGTTATATAAGAGTTATGGGATGAGAGGGGCAGGCATAGCATTTCTTTCCATATCTTCGTCATTTTTTAAACAATCATTTTACAAAACCGGAAACAGTGGTTGAATCTGCTAATACTGCTCTACGTGATCAATATACCAGAGATGTCTGATGTTGATCAGAGGAGGCGCCGAGATCGCTGATCCGGAAGCAGCAAGATTAGCGATGGGAGCTAGTGACGAGAAGACTGGTGTTTTATTAGGAAGAATAAAGAGTGTTTGAAAGAGAGAACTGGAAAGAACAAGAAACATGTCTCAGGCAGGAATTGAACCCATGACTTCATGACTGATAACATAACACACTAACCTTTTGGCCACAGAGCACCTGACTTACAATGAGCTTTATACTATCAGGAATCAAAGGCTGTCCAATGACAGCTGAATAGTTGAAAGTCAAATAATGACTTGACATGACTGAGGAATCGAACCCATAACCTCACTGTGCCACTCGGCCACAGGGAGCATACACTTGTCAATGCTGTTGTCATCCATTGCAATGTGATGATGTGCTTCAAACTGTGGTCTGAGTGTCTTAACAAGCTGTGACCACCTGTGGCTAATTGAAGGTGGGGGAGGGGAGGTGAATTTTGTCACATCCATCGAGGGCAGCGCAGGACAAGAAATGACACGATGCCTGAATGCAACTCATTCAAGAGCTATGCTTTGTCTTTGCCGCTGCCTTGAAGTTCAAATTTTCATTGCATTTCAACCTGAGAGCAGCGGTATAAACAAGAAACATGTTAACACAGACCAAGAGAGAAAGACAAAGAGGTAAAGAGACAGATCAGGTGGAAAATGGACCAACAAGGTTGTTGAAGCGAGATCCAAACCCACAACCTTGGTGTTGTCAAGCCGCCACCATATAGACTGAGCTACAGTGAGAATCAACTAACTGGAGTTTTGCACTGTGATCAATTTGATGTTATTAGCCTACTTTAAGTTCAAATAGGCTGATACAGTAACAAAGTTGCCAAGGTGGGATTTGAACCAGTGACCTTGGGGTTGGTAAGCAGCCATTTTACCACTGGACTATAGCAATACTTGAGTAGCTTGTGAATGCGTGTGAATGCTGAAAGCCATTGCTGAACCATGCTGAATTAGCAGAAGAAATTGACAAAGACATGCAAGAAACATGTCTCAGGCAGGAATTGAACCCATGACTTCATGACTGGTAACATGACACACTAACCTTTTGGCCACAGAGCACCTGAGTTACAGTGAGCTTTCTACTATCAGGAATCAAAGACTGTCCAATGACAGTTGAATAGTTGAAAGTCAAATAATGACTTAGGCAGAAATTGAACCCATAACCTCATGATCAGTAACCCTTTACTCTGCCACTCGGCCACAGAGAGCACACACTTATCAACGCTGTTGTCATCCATTGTAATGTGATGATGTGCTTCAAACTGTGGCACGGGGAATCAATGGGTCTCTTAACGAGCTGTGACCACCTGTGGCTAATTGAAGGCGGGGGAGGGGAGGTGAATTCTGCCTGTGATGTCCATCGGGGGCAGCGCAGGACAAGAAATGAAAGTTCAATTGCATTTAAATCTTAGAGCAGTGGTGTAAACAAGAAACATGTTAACACAAACCAAGATAGAAAGAGGTAAAGAGGAAAGGTGGGGGGACATATGCATTATGAATGTTGCCCATGCAAGATTTGAAAATTAGCCAGACCAAGTGGTATTAGTTTAAATTCAAAGAGACTGGTACACTAACAAAGTTGGCACGGTGGGATTCAAACCAATGACCTTGTGGTTGGGAAGCAGCCACCTTACCACTGGACTATAGCAGTACCGCCTGCAGTGTAGGACAAGAAATGACAAGACACAATGTCTGAATGCAAATCATACAAGAGGTGTCTCTGCCGCTGCCTTGAAGTTCAAAGTTTCAGTGCATTCCAATCTGAGAGCATCGGTATCAGGTGGAAAATGCATCAACAAGGTTATTGAGGCAAGATGCAAACTCACAATCTTGGTGTTGCCAAGCAGACACCATACACACTGAGCTATAGTGAGACTCGTTTACCAGGAATTTTGTACTGTGATGCTTCAGCATTCACACTAATACGGTAATAAAGAAAATGGCCGACCCGAAGAACAATAGTGTGAAATAGGGTCCTGGCTAAAAAGCTCTAACTGCAAGTTTATCCAGCCGTCCCCATAAATCCTGGAGTCCTCACAGAGCATTTAGAGACTTAAAAAACAGCGCCACACAAGTCATAGTGGCCAAACATATATCACATCCTCAGTGGTGAAGTCTTACCATGAAGAATAAATTCAGCATTTTCTTTTCTTTCTTTTTTTTGAGACACTGGATTCAAGTGGCACCCTTGTGTTCGTGGAGTGATCTTATTGATTTGATGGTTAGAGGAATAAATCTTTTTGGGCCTCGTTGGCGCAGTAGGCAGCGCGTCAGTCTCATAATCTGAAGGTCGTGAGTTCGAGCCTCACACGGGGCATGAGTTTTCCTGCATTTAGATCAAGATATTTACAACTAACAGTGTTAGAAGTAAATAAATATATAAGAATATATAGCTGAATGTAGACAAGGCTGTTGCTGTTTTTTTCTCATAAACATGTGTCTTACATGTCCTATCTGTTTCAATATTATTACTTCCACAATAAAGCTTCTGCTGATGTCTGCTGTAATGAATTTCTTTCTGGAAAAGCCTGTGCTATTTTCTGTGAAATTCAAACATTTACAAATTAATCTTACAGACAACTGAACTATAATATTGCTCCACAATTGCTGAATGTAGAAATAAACAGCTGTTTGCAAATTGAAAAGATGGTGTCGTGTTCAGAGCATGCTTCCAAGGGACCAAAACAAAAGGATAATCTCACATTTTTTCAATCCTGTGTTGCTGTCATGCAATAGTCCAATGTCATGAACATTAAATATTAACATTGGGGGATTTCAGTGTAAGTGATGGGAAGCAGATTCCACAGTCCTCCTTTGCAGCACGAATCAGTTCCTAAAGAAATCTGTTGTATTTGTCTTTCAGTGTGGACCGCCTCCGTGGAAATCGAGTGAAATGTCATCATACAGTATGTGTACCACAATCTTGAAATACAACCTTGACAGATCTGTGAACATCCAAGATGCACTGGACATGGACTGACAGGAAATGACAACGGTCAGGAAATGTGTTTGTTTTTTGTTTTTTTTTAATCTTAAAGGAGAATTCCGGTCATTTTTGACCCCTAAATCGTTGTCCTGATGGTCACCCAGTGTTGGGGGGGAGCAAAAAACGCGACTAAAATTGATGCAGGCAAACCGGAGTCACACCATGGCTAGACGGCGGCGCTAGCGATAGCGACAACGCTAAACTATGGGGGCAATTTTTTCAACCACAACAAACACTCAAAAAACAATCAAATATCTATGGTACATGACTCAAATCCTTATGACACACCACTGAACTCATAAACTGTACAGTATAAACCGGTATAAACAGTATAAACTTTGTGTTTTTGCATGTTATCACTCACCTCAGACAGCCAAACTCTGGAACATCCTGGAAAGACATTACTAACCGATCGCAGAGCGCCTGCTCTCCCCGCCACAGAAACAAACACTTTTTCCTTGTTGTGATGATTTCTTTACAAAAATAAACGGTCAGAGATATTTTGGACATTACCACTGCACTGCTCGACCGTTTATTTTTGTAAAGAAATAGTAATGTCTTTCCAGGACGTTCCAGAGTTTGTTTGGCTATCTGAGGTGAGACATGCAAAAACACAAAGTTTATACTGTTTATACCGGTTTATACTGTACAGTTTGAGTTCAGTGGTGTGTCTTAAGGATTCGAGTCATGTACCATAGATATTTGATTGTTTTTTGAGTGTTTGTTGCCATGGTGTAACTCCGGTTTGCCTGCATCAATTTTAGCCGCGTTTTTTGCTCCCCCCAACACTGGGTGACCATCAGGACAACGATTTAGGGGTAAAAAAAAAAAAAGACCGGAATTCTCCTTTAATTTATATGATTTTCTGTTATTTTATTTTGAAACAACTTGATAATTGCATTTTAATTGGAATCACATGCCAACTCTTGAATCCATATTTGTTAACATCTGAAGTATAAATTTGTCTCATACATGTTAAATTAAAATAATTAAAATTGAGGAACAAATGGAAACTGACATACAAACACAACATCTCCCTCCTATGTTGTCAATAGTGGTTTTGTTTCCCTGTGTAGGATTGCTGTAATTCCTGTAGGGACCGACACTGAACGCTGAATAGAAAGCTACAATGCCATGCGTACTGTAAAAGACGATGTATTTTGTGTATCATCATCACTACTACTTAAATTTGGCGTTCAGGCTGAACGTTTACAGAAAGCAAGACTGATGTTTCTCTGTTTACTTTGTGGTTTCAAACTTGCGTAACCTTTGGAATCAGACTTGAGTGGAACTTTCCCATCGCTCACCCTCCCCTACAGGTACATGTGATGGGTTTATGAATAGCTGTGATGCTGACATGTTTGAAGTGCTCTGACAGGTGTGTCATAACTCTTTATTTCCTTTCGCTCAGGCAACACATCAGTCACGCCTGCTGTTGCTGTTACACAGTGTGTTTAATCTGAGAATCTGTCGCCAGAAGGCAGGCAGGTCACAGGTATATCAAAATCTTGGTGTTGCAACGTAAGAAATGTACGAAGGACAGATACCATAATTTATGTTTTGCCTCTTCCCTCCGGCAGAATTTGACCCCACAGGCAAAACGAGCTAATCCTTCACGAGGAGACTGTTCACCTATATGTCGTTGTCAAGACTTGTTTTGCATGACATGTCAGCAATCATTAGCTTGTTACCCTGTACTCTATCCAAACAGAAAATGTATGTTAAAACTTTTCTAAAATGAACTTCACTGTGTGGTTTGTCAAATGTCAACACATAACTTGAAAAATAATCAAAGAAAGCACAATAGAACAGATTCAACAGACTCACATTGATGCTGTTTACTTTATATCTTACAGTTTACATATAGTAGCACACTAGCACCTCCCAAACTGTGGGGTCAAAGAAAGAGAAAATAAACAGATCCTATGGTGCCTTCAATGTCTTAGTAAACGGTGTAAAAACGGACATCCTGACTGTGTGGACATTTTGTTCAAGGATAAGTACTTTGAAAATAGGCCCGTTTTTGTTATATTACAATTATCCAAATAAAATGTTTAGATAAGAAAGAACGACCTGTACCTGAACAAATCCACCTTCCTAAATACATAAAAAAGGTCACCCTGTCATGGATGAATACCTACGTTGTGTAAATTCCGATTTATTGTTGGGAGTGTGAACGTCACACAGGGGCAGAGACGCGCATGCGCAGTCGCTGTGTTTGCATTCCCCCTCCCTCCCTCCTCTGAGACTGACAGCCCGTTAGCCGCTGCTGTTCACCGGCAATGATACAGCAAACACGGGACTCGGTAAGACGCCTCGGGATGGACTTAGCGAGCACTTTTTATCGGATATAATCCAGACAACACTTGTCTATTGAGTATACGAGGGAGTTTATTCTTCATCGGACTCATTTTTTTTGCTCCGAGAGCGGGGAAAAAGGGAGACCCGACGTCCGCGGAGAGGAATGGATGCGACGGCTGCTGTCCTGCGACATTCACCGGCCAGCTAGGAAGCGTCCACACCGACTTTGTAGTCCAACCCGAGGGCACTTTAACTCACCAAGGGCTGGACTTGTATCTGTATGCTTTATTGTGAATACTACTGTTTGTTAAATAATCGTATTCAGTAGTGAAGGCGTCCACCAAGAGTGTGGCTAATCCCGACACAGCTTGAAGCTAACCAGTGGCTGGCTAACCACAGTTCACATTCGTTGTTTATTTAATTTGCTTGATTGAATATAGCGGCTTTTGTTGTTAAATACTGGTGTTAAGAAGAAGAGGAGCTGCTCATAAGCTAGCGTGGCCTGCCTAACCTCAGACCCGGAACATTTAGCTTGGTTTTTAAAGGACATAAATCATCTGACTTCTCACTTATGGCTCGTTAGTATCGCGGTACTGCAGCTGACCCAGCTAAGCTAGCATCCGTGTTAGCGCAGACAGCCGTCAGCCAGCCACCTCTTGGTCATCGTTAAGTTAACTCATCGGCCGTAAAGATGCACCACCAGGACTTTCCCGGAGACCCGCCCGGGAGCGGGAGCGGCAGCGGCAGCAGGAAGACGGCTTTCCACTTCAGGAGGGGCAGCAGCGGCAGCAGCGGAGCCACCGCGGGGGACGACAATCCAGCCCAGGTAGGATCATCCTCTCCCGGGCTGCACCACCACCAGCAGCACCAGCAGCACCAGCAGCACCAGCAGCCCCAGTCTCAAGCGGCCGGTGCTCAGGTGAAGAAGAAGAGCGGTTTCCAAATCACTAGTGTCACCTCGGCTCAGATCAACGTGAGCGGCAACAACAGTTTGGCCGACGACACGGAGAGCTACGACGACATGGATGAGTCACACACCGAAGACCTCTCCTCCTCCGATATGCTGGACGTGTCTGTGTCCAGGGCCACGGACACAGGCGTGCCGGACAGGAGCTCCTCCGATGAGACGCTGAACAGTCTCCATGGGGTGGACACTCCTGGGATTGTGTCGCCCAACGAGCCCCTCCACCCTCATTCCATCCCCCAGGGGTCTCAGCAGCAGCACACCTCCATGGTTAACGGGACCATGCATCATTATTATCCTCAGCATCCCCACCATCAGCACTCTGACAGCCTGGGAGGTGAACCCCCTGTGCCCGCTCTTCCCGTTGCCCCCGTGGCTACTTCCAGCCCAGCTCTGGCCTCCAAAGCCGGGTCCAGCCAGTTCCAGAGGCCGCCACCGTTGGACAACACTAACCCGACCCAGCCCTCGGCCCCTATTGCCGCTGAGACAGCCACGGATCCGCATCTACAGGGCGGTGTGAATATATCTAACGTGTCTGCCGCTGCTGCAGTTCCTTCTGCTGGGCCTGCAGGTTTTGACAACACTAGTGTGAGTGGGCAAGTCGCTCCTGTCGCTGGAGGAACCGGCTCAACTACTGCTGCTGCTGCTGCTGCTGCTCCCAACACTCAGACCCAGCCCACCCAAACCCAGGCGGCTACTGGCTCTCGTTTTAGGGTGGTCAAGCTGGACACTAACTCCGAGCCCTTCCGTAAAGGGAGGTGGACGTGTACAGAGTATTACGAGAAGGAGGTGTCGCACCCCGCTACGTCAGAGGCGTCGAAAGGCGCGGAATTGACTGTAGAGAGCGAGACGAGCGCCCCCGGGATCAGCCCGGGCGTACCTGCTGTGCAGCCGCTGCACACGCTGCAGCCCTATCAGCCCCCCACCCAGGACTTCACCAGCCCACAAGCCATGCAGAGCCCCCCGCAGGCCCTGGCTCAGACCACCCCTCTGACCTACGTGTCGCCCCCAGAGGTCATCGGTGGAGTTCACATGCCAAAACCAGTGGCCGCAACTCCACAGGTTGCACCACAGGCCCAGCAGTTGCCCTACGCTGTGGATCCTCACCAGGTTCAAACCCAAGGAGTTTACCCTCAGCTCCAACCGGGGGTCCTGACCCAAGGGGCTGTCCGTCAGCCGGACTTCATCCAGCCCACCGCTCCCTTCCAGACTCAGGTCCAGCCTCCGCTGCCGCATGTCACGACGGGAATCTCCATAACGCAACCACCTGTCGGCGTTACCCAGCAGTTGCCCCATCCGGGTCAGGTAGCCCAACCCGCCCAAGCAGCTTTCGCTACAGGACAGCAGCAGACCCTCCCGTCTCAACCCCAAGCCCACCACCCGCAGTCGCAAATCCAGCCCCCCTCTGCTGCTGCCACCCACGGGACCCCCTACATGCCTCTGACCGCGCTACAAGCCGACCTTCAGCCCCTTCTCACCCCGGGCGCCAACCTCGCCCACGTCTCCGCCGGAGGGGTGGGCTACGCGACGAGAAGCTCCCACCTGGAAGACGCCCAGAAGCTTCTGCTCCAGCACCAAGGCCTGCTGGCTCTGCCCAGGTTCGGGGTAGCAACGGGCGGAGACGGGTCCGCGGAGACCGGCGGCGCCGCTGGAACGCTGGCCCACATGGGGATGTCGGAGGCCAGCGCTTTCATGGCCGCTGCTGCTGCAGGACTCAGGACTCAGCATGCTGAAGGAGAGGAGGACAGGTGAGGATGGGCGGCCAGCGCTGCCAAAGCTGTTTATCATGATGTCACCCAAGATCATATAGCTGATCCTGGTTTATTGTCGTTCAGGGGAAAGTACAAATTATTTTTCTTCTGCAGTAATATTGAAACAGATGCTGATTTTTACAGAAAAAAAAAAGAATCAGTGGTCTGGACACGTACTGTATGCTTGTCTCGTCACATCTCTGAAGCAGCCAAGCTTGAATTACAAAGTCCTCTTTTTTTTTTGACCATCGAAACTGTAGCTCTGCATGTTACATCATTCTGCAAATGCATTTCTGATTTCTGTCTTTACAATTTCAACCTCACATTTATTTGAGCCCCTGTCACGTGAGCTCACTGGACATTGTCGTCGTAGCAAAAATATCAGTGGCTGGAATAGAAGCAGTGGAGCTGCTGAGTCACTGAGGGAGCCAGTGACTCAGCAGATGCGTCGCCTCGGTTGACCCCGTAGCATCACACACATCTACCTCCATTAGCACACGGCCAGTAAGGCCACGTTTCCCCTGTCATACTGCCTCACGCTGTCCTTCCAAACTCATTGAGTCTTTGCCTCCCTCTTCCCACCTTCTCCCCTTAGGTTTGGTCTTTTATTAGACACTGGATCTGTTCATTTGCATCATCCCGAGGGAGCTGCAGAATGGTTTAACCCTGTGTCGATGTTGCAGTAGATTTGCTGCTCAAAAAGTGGTTGCACAGGTTTGGTTTAAATAGAGTTGATGATCCCCCAGAATCTGATCAACTGTGGCTGCAGAGAAACAAGAAGCGCTGTTGTGGCAGCAGTCTAGTGTTACCACCGTGCTGCCCTGTGTTCTGGTTAAGCAGGAGATTCATGTTGTGAGTACAACAATAACACCTGCAGGGTACCCAGGGAGTTCAACGAAGTATGGTCAGCCTCACCCAGGAAACACAGCTAAAGGACACTGTGACGTTACTTAATTGTTTTGCAGTAAATGCACGGCTCAGTTTTATTCCCAGTAATGCACAAATCCATGTACATCAGAACTGAGAAGCATAGTAAAGATCAGTTAAGTGGTTGTAGAGTGAACAGCTAAATATATTTCCCGTCCAGTTGGCAGCGTGACAGTTTGCTGGAGAGTTAAAGTGATTTTAATTTAATTTCAGCTGTCCAGATCGTGTCTGGGTTCAGGGAGTAGAGAGGCGCTGGGTGTGATAGCTAACTGTTGACGTAGTTTCAGTCATTCTCAGCTGCAGACAGAGCCGGGCTGTATTTTATGTGGAGGCCTTTGTCAGCATTTGTGGCACCCCATCATGACTGTGTGTGTGTGTGTTTTGCATGGCATCTGCATGCCTTCCTCTGCAAGCGCGTTTCTGTCTAGCCGTCGGTTTTCTCCTCGTCAATCAGCCCCTGTCCCGCAGCCACGGACGGTCTTGGCGTGTTGGTCTGCTTTGTTTATAGTCATGCTGTTATTCGGTTCTGTGTTACTGTTACTGTCACTGTTTTCTCTCTGTCTTGTCATGTGTTTTATCCTCATGTGTCGCTCCCTTCGTCTCGCAGGCCTCGGTGCATCAAGTCGGTTGTCCAAACTATTCTCCTGGACACTCTCCTTTCCCCGCAGTCACATGCAGCAGTGAAGTCTGCAGGTTTTTCCCCTGTCACACGTATTTGCAAATGAGAGCGAGCGAGAGCAAAGTGTGCGGTGCAGTGTATATAGACAGGTAAACAGCGTCGGTACACTGATTTAAAGAGGAACTAAGCAGGATTATTCCGGTTGCCATGCTACATTTTTACCTTCCTTTCACCTACCTGCTCTGTAACCCGCAATCTTTTGTTTATGACAGATAAGACTACATAAATGTAAACATTGTAACACCCACCACTCCATGGATTGATTTTTCGCTGGCTTCGTTGTAAACAAATGCACATGGCCAGGAGGAGGGTTAGCAAAACAGAGGAAAAGCGACCAGACTTGCATAGTTCTGCCCAGTCATACCTGTATCAGCGGTGACAGGTTGCCCACATTGAAGCAGGCCGCTGCAGTAGGACCGGAGTGATAAATGAACACACACACACTAGTTTTGCATTGATGTAAGTGTTTTGTTTACAGTGCAGTAGTTAAGTGGGGGCTGATGAACGATTTTTCTCGTAACTGCTCTGGGTACAAAATGTTATTCTGTCCAAATTCATCATAGAGTTTACAGTGATCTGTAATCAGTCGTTGTCCAGGACCCAGAGCTCAATACTGGTTCTTTTTTAAGCTGTCATGAACATGAAAATGTTTAATCTGTCAAAGTGTGCATGGCATGCTGTTGGAGCGCTGATTTTGAGGGTGTGTCTGTGTTTTGCAGGACTCTGCTCGTTCTCTTTTCACCTGCTTGCTGTCAGTTTTTATTAGCGGCAGTGAGACGGATGGCAGTGAGCACTCTGAGGACAGTCCTATTAATCAGTGCTTTCACCACGTCCTCGTGCTTCTCCGGGTGAAATTTCAGCCTGCAGGTTGCTGCTGGTATAATTTGACTGAAGGACATCTGTCAGTATCTGTCCACAGTGTATACAGTATATATACGTAAATGTGTATGACACATCTACACACCTTTCTTTGTTTCAAACGCTAACAACCACCCAGAGAAACATAACGTGACAAACAGATGAATGAATATGTCATCACTCAGGGATCTGTAGCCTTACAAACAGGAAACAAAATATTTCTATTAGCTCTCAGCTGTCGGCTGGTTTGATTTGGAGCAACACAGGAGACGCTGCGTAGCATACGTTTATTCGTCAGTTGGTCTTTCCTCCAGTTCAGTGTGATGCTGGCAACGAGCCCAAACTAAAATTAGACCCTACAAACGCTTCAATTGTGTAGTACTATATTGTTCATTTTTATTGCAATTTATAAATGATTTCCATGCAAGAATAGTCTTCTGTGTTTTAGTCACCACAGGAATCTAGAAATGAAATAGAAATTTAAAGGGGAAGCATGGTAACGTGTGGATCTTTGTGCTGATTTGTTTAAAAACACCGCACGAATGTCGTATCTTTCTATCTCTTTGACATTTACTTGGCTGTCAAACACTTGGGAGGCGTCAGCGGGTTCATTTTGTGCATTTTATAGGACAGGTAATGTGCATGATCTCATTCTTTTGGAGCCATAAAAGTGAGATGTGCAAGCCAGTGATTATCTGCCTATAAAATGTTCTTGACACCTTTTTCTTTTTGTATAAACAACGTTCTCTTTAAAGCAGGAGTTGAGGTAAACAGAGTTCAAACACAACAGAGCGGTCACGAGTTTATGGCTTCAGCACAAAGTGACAATCATTAGTCAATCATGACTGTCTTTTCAGCGATCGGTGAGGTCTGCCAAAGGGAGATTAAAGAAAACCAGTCAACTCTGCATTTGCCGTCCCGGGCTAAGCCTTCGTTCTTAAAGAGGTTTATTGCTTTGACATAGTGATAGTCAGCTGTTTGAGGTTTGTTTTTTCTGGCAATGAACTACACTCCTCTGCTTTTATGTGTTGCCTGATCTCTTTTGATGTTAAATATGTGTTTTAAATGATACTAAGCCACCTGTCATTTTAGATATATTGGCCTGTTCGACTTGAGATAAAAACATAAACAAGTGCTCAGAAAGCCACCGCCAGGACTTTTGATGGCCTCTGTTGGTTTCCAGGAAAGGTTATAAAGGGTGATCGTATTGTCACTTTGTACACTATTATAAAAAATAATTAATCCAACTATTGTTAAACGCATCAGTGAGTCATAGCTGAACGTGCTCACCTGAACACACCCTAGATAAGAATGGTAGGTGCACCACTGCATGGTTTATACACGCTGAAATGACTAAACACTGGACTATGTTGACTTTTGCATATTAAAGTTCACTTCACTTTGTGCTGAGTGAGAATCAAACTCTCAGACCTAGAATATTATTATCTACGCACATTCAGGTCTTAGTTCCTTAAAGGACTATTTTTATTTGTCATTTTCTCTTTTATCAGATTCAATTGGTTGCAAATGTAACTATTTAATGCCATAATAGTCTATCTGTCATAAAGCGAAGTTTCTATATCCGAGTGTCTACTTGTACAAAGCCCATATTTTTACCCAAGGGCAATTCTTTACAAAATTGAGGGATGATTTGCCCTGGAAATTAGTTTGACGTTTTTCATTTATAAAGGATCTTTAGAAAGTCTTTGAAGATGAACTCTGATATTTGAGTCCAGGACCTCTCTGTTTTGTGTGTAGCACGATACCCATCACTGTCAGCCCCCCTGGTTGTTACCTCGGGGCAGAAAGCAGACGTGCTTTTACAGGAACTCTGAGCGGACTGACAGTTTCCAGGCGGTACACACGACACGTCATGTGTGCAGCATATACGGGACATATTTGAGGCTTTTGTCTTGTAAAGTTGAGCACGTATGGCAGGTTTCTGTTTTATGGTGTCGATATACCTGTTTGGATCAGTTGTAAGTCAGAAAGCAGCACATTTTTTCATGTATTTATGTATTCTTGTAGTTCCCACCCTTTGCCTGTCAACCACAGCTAATTGCACCTGAAGATTATCAAGTCATTCTCCTGTTAATGAGACATGACACCGAGTCACGCTTCAGTAGAGACATTAAATCCACTGTCATTCCACTTTAGTCTATCTTGTTATTGGACTGCTGTTCTGCTGTTTCCCCACAAGGTGGCGGCATCGGTCCATAAATCCTCCCCTCCAGCTCGACAGTTGGTTGTTTATATAACGTGCTTTGAGAATCACTGACCTAAAATGTGCCTCGCAGCTAAGTGGAGATGTCCTTCCTGCACACAATGGATGAATCACGAGTGTATGAATTGTTTTAGATCTTCACGTGTGACCCTGTGTTCTTGCTGTCAGCGCTGGGTGTTGCATGTCTGATCAGTGTGGATACTGGCTTGCAGAAAGCTCCAGCTTTTGATACAGTATACCCTCCGTCAGGGTTTGTATCACAGTGGGTGTGCTTATTTTAAGGGATCCACTGATTCACTCTTCCCTCTTCCCATGGACGGATTCATGCGAGCGTGCCCAAATGAGTCAGAAATGCTTATTCTGGAGATGCCCTTTAGATCTGTCCTAGTTTTTAAAATATGTGCTGCCGAAATCATTCCCAGGCAATCGTGACATACTTTTATCCAGTCACGTGCTGTTTTGTCTTTTTTTTTTTTAATAGAGCAGAGATTAACACCGTCATCCTGAACACATGCAAAATACAAGTTCACATAATAAAACACACTGTTATTATTTTATTCATTACATCTAGTAAAGATAGATAACATATCTGATAAACCAATCCGGATATGGACAGAAGATTAATCAGCAGGCATTTGAGTTGTTAGTTTAAGTTTCTATTTTAATTTATAAATGAGAATATAATTGTTATCAAAGCCCGAACAGTTATTCTGTTTTGCACGTTGGTGGTCCGAATATTTCTACACGCTCTGCGACACTGTAACATTTCAGTTGTACTTTAGATTTGATGGGAAAATGTTTTTGAAGCATGTCGCTTAAGTGTAATTTTGATGTAACGCAGCCTGATCAGGATGTCATCCGGCTCTGACAGATTCATTTTTGGCAGCGTTGGAGGGGAGGGCAGTGTGGGGGTGGGGGTGGGGGGGGGTGGGGGGCAGAGTATACACGTGTCACGTTTGCGCGCCTTGTGCCTTCTTGAGGAGAGTCACAGGCCAGAGAGGATGAAATGTACGTCCTTGCACGTCTGTGGCGTGTTTGAGTTGATTTGTCAGCGTGGTTTATGGTGCAGGCATGTGTGTGAAGTGGAAGGTGTTTATAAGGAGAGGACTTTTTAATGGCACAGCACAGCTTTTTCCCCTTTAGGCTTTTCACCCCCGAGTGTAAAAACACGAGCAAAGAGGAGGAGAGGAAGCATTTCTGGTTTAACTATTTATTCCACCAGCACTGGTCTGACACATGTACTGTAATTTTCATTCTCTCTGTCATTCCCTCCTTCACAGTATATAGTAATTCTACCCTCTTGCTTCTCACAGTCATATATCTGCCTGTACTTTGACTTAACAACCGGAAAGAAATGCAATTAATATGTCAGAACCTATTATTGAACCGTCTGTGCCAAAACTCCAGCTGAGACAGTTCAGTCCTGAGCAGCTTTTTCTTAAGAAATCCTTTCATTTGCAAAAGTTTAAAGAGCCCCCATAGAAGTTTGCTTTTGGTTATAAAAGAGTCTCATATTAATGTGGATGAATCTACGTTACCCACACACATGTTAATGGATCCATTTTCGATAAATATATCGTTTTGTCTTTATAGTTATTTTGATATTATTATTTAGTGGTCAACTCGCCCAGCATTTCCTGGTTTCCCGGACGCTGCCCGGTGGGTCATGGGAATAACGCCGCCGGATCGCTAGTTGGCATCGTTTATGGTCGTAACTACAACGGTATCTGATCGTCTTCTGACCTCTGACTTTCGTTCTTGATTAATGAAAACATTCTTGGTAAATGCTTTCGCTTTCGTCCGTCTTGTGCCAGTCCAAGAAAGGGAAATACAGTCTTTGACATTCCTGCAACATGTCATACAGCATATGTTAGCTGCCTTATTATGTTCAAAACACAACATAAAACAAATAATCACACAGAACAATATGCTTCTCATGTTATTTAAGCAGATGATTTACACCACTTAGTGAGGTCCTATCAAATGATACAATGAAAAACTACTGGTATCTGAAAGAAAAAAGAAAAAGAAAAAGGACAATAATAAAAAATTAAAGATAATAATAATCACAATCTTGGAAACTGCTATATCCACAGCTATTAGTCATTGATTTGATTGTCTGTTATGTCTGAGTCCTTGACATATTCAATGAAGGGCCTCCATATACATTCAAATATGTGTTGTTTGGCCTTCAGTATGTAAGTGATTCTTTCCAGTGGTAGGCTCGACAACATCTGTCTTAACCATTGAGTGGTACTTGAACTTATTTCTCCTATTAAATATGGAAAAATATGTGTTGAGGTATTGGCTTTAACTATTAAACTGCGTAGATGATGAATTAATCATCAAACAACTTTTTTTCCCCTTTTTTTTAATTTGGTTTTCAATCATACACATGCACACAAATCACATGTATACATATAACCTATAGACAGTAAAACAATCATACCAAAAATAAAACAAAATCAGAAACAAGAACCTCTCTACCTCCTTTTTTTGATTTACTTCTGAAGGAAAATTTCAGACTCCTACTCAGTAACCTGACTACTGCACTCCCCGTCAAAGAAAAATATTTATTCTCCCCAGCCGTGACGCTTCTTGTAAAGAGAAATAATAACAGTTCTGCGTAAAAGCCCGTTCTGACTGTTCAGTGTCAGAGTCTGGACTCTTCCCACTGTGGAAACACACATGGCCCACCACATGAAGCCCCCGCATGCTGCAGGGAGACTCGAGTAAAGCTCCCCCCACCGCCACTGGGAAGAAGCACTGACTGTGGACTTTCTCACCGTGTTTACGTTGACACCGAGCCCTCCAACCTTAAAACAGAAACACTGTGCAGATCCATGTGACTGAGGGGTGGGTGGGTTCGGGGGGGGCGGCCACATTGCTTCCTGTGACGATTTCTGTCGTCAGTGTGTCGTAATATTTGGATGTATAATATTTATTTAACAGTGTGGGATTAGAGTGAGACTGCAGGGCAATTTTGGACGAGAACATTTGCAAACCGTTTTTGTATGCCTCGGTGTGCAGTCATAACTTTTATCACAACAAATCCTACACATACTGGTTTTAATGTGGCTGATGTGAACATATGAAGATGCTTTTTTACCAGTGTGTGGTGTTAGGAGATTGGATATCTGTAGGTTTTGTTTAATCCTTTAATCTCCACTTCTTTTTTTTTGCCAAATTCAAAATTGATGCACAAGCTCTTGTCTTTTCCTTCATTTGCTTGTGGATGCACTGCTGAAACCAAACATGAATAGATCAACCATTCAAAATGACAAATAGTTTAGTGATCTTTGTGTTATTTTACTGCAAAACAGCTTCTCAGTTCCCTGCTTTTTTGTGTGCAATTCAATGGCCTCGACCAATGCGATAGGCGCTTCGCATTTTTTAAATGTCTCCCCTGTTATTTTTATTTGTGTGTGCCCTTCGCAGTGCATGGGAAACATGTGAGCATGCTGTTAAGTGAATACCTCATCCATCAGAAGAACAAGGCATGTCTGCGCCGTTCACTGAGCTGCTGGTAGAGATGTTGGATCTCAGTCAGAGAGTCTCCTTCCCGCTCTTTCCCTCTCTTTCATGGCCCATATGGTACAGAGATCGGTTATGTAAGCCAAGGCATTGCGTGCATGGCAGAGACCGATTCACTTACGCTCCAGAGAACCGCTGCCCTGAAGCGCTGTGATGCCATGAGAGCTGTTTGAGCATCGGGGCGGCTCCGCTTCTTTATTTTGTCTGTATTTGGGCAAAGACCCAGGGAGATCATCTCCAGTGATAAACAAGTTCAAGCACCACTTTTGATTTCACATATTAACGATTTAATTTATACCTTGCATGCTGCAGGTCCAGATGCAGTTATATAATCCAACAAAACCACCATTGATTGTTTCTGGCATCCTCTCTTTTTAATTTAAATTTTGAAAGTAAGAAGACACCGTCTTTGATTAAGAAAGGTGTGTGTGTGTGTTTGTGTGTGTGCAGTTGGCTTGATCTTGCTTTCTGCTTTGATTCTCCACTGTGTAAATGCCAGTGTTAAAAGCCTCCCAAACCGGATTCTGCCAGTCTGCATACATAGCCTTTCTCTCTCTCTCTCTCACACACACAAATGGGATGCACAGCACTTGTACAGACACACACAAGCTCACATTTCCCAAGTGCTCGAGGACAGCATAAAAGCTGATGGAGGGGGACGAGGGATTGAGGCCCAAGATAGAAATAAATAGAAGCGGGGGAACATTATTTGTGGAGAGATATAAAAAGTGAGTGTGGTAAAATAAGATGATAGCTTCCAGTTGTGTTGAGGTATTTGCGGAGATTACTTTAATTATGTTCCCAATCACATCCCTAATTGCTTTGTAACGTCCTGCGTTATCAAACCCTTTCATACTTTTTCTATGTAAATTACAGTAGTGTGGCAGAGCTGGAGCTTTTTCAGGACCTCACACAGCAAGAGCTGAGCGAGCCCCGGCTCTGCCTTCTCTCGAAAAAAAGAAAAACCCACACAATAAACCACAGCGGAAATGTTACTTACACTCAGCTGGACACTTTTGTGAGAGAGAGAGAGAGAGAGAACATGGATGAAGGGAGGTAAAAGGGGGCGGGAGGAGAAGGGATGGAGACTATAACTGTACTGCAAATACACCAGAAGGCATTTAGGTTGCCGTTTGCGCTATTGATTTTTGGCTTTGCTGGCACATCAAGCCACCAGAGGTTGAAGACGTCTTATCCTCTGCTAGCTCTGGGATTTCCTCACTTATCTGAAGTCGTCTCGATGGCTGTGTTGATACACAACAGGATTTCTCACGTCTGTAACCTAGTTATTTTACTCCATGGTGTAAAAACGACCATATTGTGGGTTTTTAAAGATAGGTGTCACCTCTCAGACATAATTCACTCCTTGTTTTGCAATGAAACTTTATATTTTTAAACATGTGGGCAAAGCGAGTACCATCTGTTCCTTTTTCTTTCTTTTTTTCCCCACCTTCCACATCTTCTGCTGCCACACATCCACACTTACGTAAGCTCCACAGGGTGTGGTGTAGATGTGCACCGCCATCTCTTCTCTCTCCTGTTCAGATATGTTCAGTGACCCTTATTAGAGAAGCTGGAACATGAAGCCATCTGGCTGTGTTGAATGGAAGGTGTTTTGTGATGGGTGACATTGCCGGTGTGTCGAAGGCTTAAGGGCGAGTTAAAATGAGCTCTGGCTGTTAATAGTCTTATCCACAGTCGGGCAAGTGAGAGAACTCATTACCCGTCTTATACACTCTGATACCTTGGAGGAACATCAACAAGATAGCCGAGCCAATAAGATTTTCATTTGGCAGTGAAGGGAAGTAAACTGTTGCCGTCTCGGTCGGGAAATATTCCACCATTTCCTTTCAAGTGTAGTACTTATATAGTAAATATATATTAAAGGAGACATATCATGCCCCCTTTCCACAAATTCAAATAGTTCCCATGTGTCTTAAAGACATGTCTGTGACGTGCTTTGGTCAAAATACCCCAAGAATCAAACATCACAGCACTTTTCATCCTCTTAAAACAGCCCTGTTCAGAACGACTGGTCCCTTTAAATGCAAATTAACCCCTTCTACCGGTCCCAGGTAGGGGTGGCATTATGCAAATTTGAATCCTAGTTACATCATTATCAGACAACTGAGGGAACAGATTGTTTTGTCAATTCTCACATTTTGGGGGCCAGAAGGCAAGAAAACACCTACATATTAGTTAAAGAGCCTTCAAAAAGTGATATTTCCATTATATGTCCCCTTTAAGCTTTAACGTAAAGCTGAGGTTATATATGGGTCAGCCCTTTTGTACATATACAAGCTTTAGATGGACGACGGCTCATAATGAATGAGAGCATCCCATCTGGGCTATCAGCGATGCCGTGACGTCAGGGCCTCTTGCCATTGGCTGGGCCGAGTCTGCTGCGCCGTCGGCCATTCGCTGTATACACCATCTACACATCAGCGAGCGCTTCCTCCCAGACCACTTTTGAGCCTTTTGTTCCTAAGTGAGCATGCGTACACTGATGTACAGCAAGTACACAATGTACAGTTTTCATTATGAAGCGGTGCACATTTCAAATGTAAAGGATTTAGCATCATAAACTTTTAAACAAACAATTTAAACTCATCCGTAATTGTACTTTTTGAACATCTGCTACATCTTCTTGATGTCCCATTTTGTCACCGCTCTTGTTTCTGGCTGTCAAT
The DNA here is from genome assembly GCF_045865225.1 of Trachurus japonicus. Lineage (NCBI taxonomy): Eukaryota > Metazoa > Chordata > Actinopteri > Carangiformes > Carangidae > Trachurus > Trachurus japonicus. Next base: position 11,135,758 of record NC_140908.1, on the reverse strand, counting down.
CATTTCTGGGATTAGCGACGCATACAGTTGAGGGTAGAAAAGAAGATGTGAACCTCCACCTAATGAGGTTAATAACATCAACCGCACGCGCCGAGCTGAATCCCACCAACAAACTCTCAGAGCTTGCCCCCTTCGCCTCCATTTTGTGCCCCCCCCACCCTCCTCCTCCTCCCAGCAAGTGCGCGCCATCTTCAACCAGGGTGGCCTCTACCTCTTTGTTCTCCACACTTCCTCTGCTCGACAAACCAATAAAGTGTTTGTTTGGGGTTTTTTTCCACCATTGAGTTGTGTTATTTCGCCCGGCATCACTGCTTTTTGATCGACCGCTTCGCCGGCCATGTTGTTGTCTTGATCGCCTTTGTCCAGGCTGCTGCGTGCGAGCCAGCATGGAGGTACACGTGAGGCGTGCTCCTGTGAGGACCCATACTGTTAATGTGTGTGTGTATGTGTGTATATGTGTGTGTGTGTGTGTGTGTGTGTGTGTTCAGTGTCCATCCACTGATGAAGAGTGACAGGCCGGGTGAAGGCACGCCTGCTCCGACACACACACACGAGATAACTTCTCAGCAATGTGAGCGAATGTAGGAGGTGTGTGTTTTCTATTATTTAAACACAGCTGCACTATAAAGTCACAGAAGGAGCTGGGTACCACTCCTGTGCCCCCCCACCACCACCACCAGAGAGAGGATGCTGCAGGAAACAAAACAGAAAAGAACGTGAAGGCGGTGGCCACGAGCGAGCCAGCAGGGCGTGGCCTATCGGTGGCCACGAGCGAGCCAGCAGGGGGGTGTGTGGTCAAAAGTAGCTCATCCTATTGGACGGATCACCTTAATCCTTGCCGACAGTTTACATAACAACAGAAACGAGGGGAGGTGACATGACTTCCTTATGCGGTGACATCACCATCTCCCACCACTGTGCCAGCCAATCGCCTGAGAGCGTGTATGTTGTTCGGGCTTAGTTAAGGGGCAATCGGGAAGACTTAACCTACACATGCGCGCTCCCGCTGAACGCGCACATACACACTCCCACTCCCATCCCCTTTACTACTATCCTGGTCTCCATTGTTGGTTAGACTCCCCTATGTGAAGCTCCCAGAACTGAGGGGAGCAAGGGGTCGGGGTCAAAGGGTGTAGGTCAGGAGGACAGGGAAGGAGCGGCGGTAGTGGTGGTGTTTGTTTTGGAGAGATTTTGGCGGGGTGGGTGCAGCAGAGGAGGAAGGGGGGGTCCAGCACTTGAGAGCATCAATGAGGGAGAAAGGGCTGACCGGGGCAGGACGAGCTCAGGGCAGGGACGCCATGGCCCTAAAGCTGCTCTTCTGGGAGCTGGAGAAGCATCTGACGAGGTAACCATGCCTGTAGTGTTGTCATGTGGTCTGCAGCAGCCCAGGGGTTAAATTAGTCGGGGGTTGTTCCTCATGTATCTGTCTGATTTGTCGTGAGTGGTGTTGTTGTGGTGGCGTTCAGTCGGTTCAATCTCGTCTGGGTGTTGTTTTGCATTGAGAGGGGTTAAAAAAAAAAGAAAGAATACAACAAGTACAACAAGTCCTCAGGTGGAAAAGATGTTGATGAATCCAAACACCAGCAATTACTCAATCAAACCACACATGAACGCAGCACCAGCCCTGTCCTCCCTGCAGCAACAAATCGTGGCGGCAACATCACCCCGGTGCGTTCAAACTCCCGCCCAGCTGCCCTGAAGGGGTCGGACGGAGCGAACGAGGACAGAATGTTCCTGCTTCTGCAATATGCATGTTTCTATGCATGACTGTGTGTGTGCGTGTGTGAGTATGAGAGCGTAGCTATAGCTCGCTGTTCACACACACACTCAACCTGCTTCAGACCAGATAGAAATCCCCAGAAAATTCCCGCCTACCTGCTTTCACTTTTTATTTCACGTTGCCAAGATATGCAACATGTTCATTTGCTCTACCTTTGTAACCACTGATGGCCACTGATAGACTTCAGTCAAACCCAATAAACACTTTCTCCTACATCTGGCAGCCAGCTCCTAATTTGTAATTTCCCCCTGCAGTGTTAAATTGCAGTATACATTCATATGTTTCACACATTGTACATCAGCATACTTGAATAATCTCCTCTGGAAGAAAGAAAGCAGAGGTAACAGAGGTGTTCTGTCCAGTGTTCCCCCATAAACAAACAGTCAAAGTCAGTGTCAGAGCTGGAGACGAGGCCAAGGTGCTTTTGTTTTTGCTCCTCAGACGTGTTTCTGATCTCCAAACCTCCACGCTGATGCACAGTCTACTTCCTGAGACAGATATAACAGCTAAGGTGCTTACAGCAGGACAGGTGTCTGAAGGGTGAAGCTCTGGACGTGCAGACAGACAAAGATCGCCCCACTGCTGCTTAGAGCTTTAAACACAGCCAAAGCTGCTGAGCATGTGTGTATGTGTGTGTCTCCTTGTCCTGATGGTGTCAACTGTGTGTGTGAATGGACAGCAGTGAGATGTCAATCAGCTCAGGTCAGAAGAATTGTTAAAATAAAGTGTATCAGAGCCGGACACCTGACGACGGTTTTGGTTTCAGTCTCTTTATCTTAATGTACTTCCTGTTCTTTGTTTGCCGTCGTCCAGCCTGTTGGTCTCCATAGTGACCACGAGCCCACGCCTGCACACACCTCACACCGTCAGCTCACATTAGTGTACCTTTTACTGATAAGACACTCAAGTCACGTATTGATCTGATGGCTATGGAGTAACTTACACCCCAAGATTCAATCAAATGATTGAAAACAATTCTCCTTGATGGGGCTTTATTATCAATAATGTAACAGAGGGTGTGGTTAATCAATAGTAGCACAGATCTATTATCTATTCTACGCATTATTGATTTTAGATTGTGGTAACAATGCTTTTATTTTGACCTCATTTTGACCTAGGGTAAATGTGTGCATTTTTTCCCCCCATTTGACCAATGATTATTTAGGCGAAGAAAGGTCAGATATCACATTTAGTCCAAGGTGACATGTTTGAAATCTTCATTTCTCTGACAAACAATGCAAAAAAAAAACACAAAAAATGTATAGAAATGAGACAAAGATATAAACAAAACAGAGCAGGAAGTCCTCCCTCTAAGTATTTGAGAGTCTTATTAACAGAGACTCGCTCCTGTTTCTACTGTAAAGCACAGAGTGTTCCCGTTTCAATCAAACTGATGTGAGGAGGACAAAGACGTCCGGCCATCTGACCCCTCCTCTTCTTCCACCTCTCTCTCTGTGTTTATTTGCTCTGGTGGTGACAGCTGGACAGTGCTGAGGTCAGCTTTTAGTCACTTTTACCACAGGGTCACCCACCGCCCTGGCCCAATTGATTATGCTTTCCTCAAATTACATGAAGCGAGTCCCTGCAGCGTTACAACCGATAGGTGGCGACATTGTTCCACATTGCAGTGTGTGATTGTTGAGCAAAGTTTGCAGAACACACACTTTTTTTTTTTTAGCATAAAACCTGAAATAGCAGCACAACTGGAGACAAAACAAAAATCAGATGTGCGTTGTTAAATTCCTCTCTGTGGTGTGGACTGTGTATCTTTTGGACGCGGGCTTTTTATATATAGAGGACGGTGCTGCAGGTAGAGAGAGAGAGAGAGGATGTTGCATGCATTATTCCCAACCTCTCGTCCAATCCGCGACGCCGATTCGCCGCTCGCCCATAGATTATGCTAATGAGCCCCCGCCTCAGCCAATCGGGCGGCTCGCTGCTGCTGTTGTGCTGCATGTGATTATCCAGAGAGAGAGAGAGCCGCGTTGAGCCGAGCTGCAGCCCGCCGTCCCCTTCAGTCTTTGTGTGCACTGTCCCGGCCGCGATCGCAGCGGTCGTGCCCCCCCAGACCCAGACCCAGACCCAGACCCAGACCCCCACAATAATGCGCTTTTTTTCTACTTTTATACCACTGGACTCCCGGTCTTCTGCATAGCCGACGATGACTCTGGTGGTGGTGGTGGGGTTTTAAACGGACGGGGTAGCATGAACTCCCAGTGTTACACAGTGGCGATGGACCTTGGCGTTTGTCAACTGAGGAATTTCTCGATTTCGTTTCTGTCTTCTGTGCTCGGGAAGGAGAGCGCGTCGGTCCGGCTCGACAATAGGTAAATGTCACGGAGGCTTCTTCCTTTTCTTTTTCTTATTCCTCCTTTTTTTTGTCTTTTTTTTTTACATTTACACCCCGTCGATGTGCGGGAGGATAAAATGAGGCAACATCCACGTAATGTCGCCTCATTGATTCTCCGCCATCAAAGTCAGAAAAAAACCTGCGGTTTCGAGTCGACCTGCGTTTGTTTCGCTTTGTCACAGACCCTCACCATAATGTATTTATTCACCACTTCATAAAAACATGTCGATGTGCTGTTTATTTTTCATTTGGCTGCATCAAACCGCAAATGTCAATAAGTTTGTCCTTGATGGAGATTTTTTTTTTCCCTTCATCCCCACTCTGCAGTGTTGATGCTCATGCTCTCCCTCCTCTCTTTCAGCTCCTCTGGTGCCAGTGTGGTGGCCATAGACAACAAGATTGAACAAGCCATGGTAAGCTGCAGTCCCCCCTCCCCTCACCCCCCCACTCTAATTCTCACACCAGCCGCACTGTGTTTGTAAATAGGCTCATCATGCTTTACATGTATGTGCTGCTGCTGTTATGTAACCCAGGGACTGATGTGGACTCTACACTTTTGCTTTCATTTTTCTAACAGTTATAATAACCCTCCGGTCATAATTAGTAGATGGTTTTATGAGTGTTATGACTAGGTAATAATAGCTATCAGAGAGGACACAGATCAACATGAGCAATGAATGAATGAATGAATGAATGTGGAGAGATGATTATTGGAAAATGAAACCGCAGATGAAAAAATGTGCACTTGCTGATGTGTGAATGGGAGGCAACAGGGGCTTCCTGCTCTGTCACGAATTGGACCGATGACCTCCGGCTTGTTGGCAACTTGATGTGGGCCAGGCTAGGGTTCACACGCTACCCCCTCCCCTCCCCTCTCCCCTCTCCTCTCCTCTTTCTCCCTCCCTGTCCCGTGTTGCTAGGCAAGCGGCAGCCTCCCCTTGGCTCGGTATAAATAACTCGACCGGCCATTGGCTCCTCCCACCGCGGTGCAGGAACATTTTGTTCCCGGAGCAGGGAGGAGGAGGAGGGGGAGGAGTGTGGCAGGAGGGGCGGGTCCACACAGAGGAGGGGATGCTCAGATTATTAAACCCAAATCCCCCCCCACCCTCCCCTCCTCTCCTCTCCTCTCAGCAGCAGCAGGCTGGCACGACAAATTGCTCTAAGCATCATCATGGGAGCGCAGCCCGACACCAAGCTGCGTGTCTCCAGCACTTTTCCCGAGCAGATCATTTTGTGCATCCACTCCTCCTCTTCCTCCTCCTCCTCCTCCTCCTCCTCCTCCTCCTCCTCCTCCCACACTGTGACAGCAGGAATGTGCTGTGCAAGACGCCAGTGATTTACGATGCCAATTTAGCCTTTGCACCCTGATGTCACACTGTAACGGCGCGTTCTCTGACTCAGGTTTTCCTTCAGCTGTTTTTATGCCAGACGTCTCTCCTCCTGTGGCGCTGGTTTATAAACAGAGGAACGGGTTTTTGCAGAAATACATTTTTTTACTAAAATAGAAAATGTGTAAGATGAGGATGGCTCAGTCAGGAGGACACAAAGTGATGAGTCGTATTATGTCTGCAAGGGACAGTCATTCTCATCTTTTGTGCCACTTTTTTTTGTTATGGTACAGAAGTTATTCAGCTCGAGGCATTAATTTATCTGGTTCATATTTTCTTGATGATTAATTAATTTAGTCTTCAGGGAGGAAAAAAACATCTTGTGTCCACAATGATGCCTTCAGGTGTCTTATCTCTTCCATATCCATTCAGTGTTCAATTTTTTATGATATACATGGAAAGAAGCAGCAAAAAGCTGGAGCTAAACAACATTTTGCACTTTTCGTTGAATCACTGTTCCCAGATTAATCTTGACCGATCCCTTTGGTGATTGATAGTTTATTTTGTGGTGCAATTTAACCCTTGTAGGTTCCTCCAATTTCTATCTAAATGGACCATGAAAAGAACTGCTATAAAATCATCAGATATCAATATTTTTTCCTGCTTTTTTTGGACACGAGGGACCCCAAAGGGTGCAAAAAGTGTTACCAGTGTATATTAGATTTCAAAAAAATTGTCAAAAAAGAAACTTTCTTGCAGAAATCCATAGCTTTAGCCAAAATTATCAGCAAATTAAAAAAGAAAAATGGATAAAAAGGTCCAAAAAAGCACAGAGGGACGTTTATACTGTGTAATAATAAGGAGGCTGCTCTCAGCTACAGATATGTAGTTTGATGGGATGTTTTCTTGCCTAGATATGGAAGGAGGAGTATGATGAATAATTATTAACCTGACCTCTCCCCCCTCTGTCCACAGGACCTGGTCAAGAGCCACCTGATGTACGCGGTGCGCGAGGAGGTGGAGGTGCTGAAGGAGCAGATCAAAGAGCTGATTGAGCGCAACTCTCAGCTGGAGCAGGAGAACAACCTGCTGAAGAACCTGGCCAGCCCCGAGCAGATGGCCCAGTTCCAGGCGCAGGTCCAGACCGGCGGCTCCCCGACCGGCACCGGCCAGCAGCCCATGCTCCCGGGACCCGTCGGACCCACGCAAGCCCTCCCCTCCACACAGAGCTCCGGCCCGTCGGCGTAGCTGCAGAGCAGAGCCTCCTGAAGATGAGCGACATGGAGGATGGAAAGAGAAGGAAGAGAAGGAGGAGGAGGAGGAGGAAGGAAGTCTTGCCATACTGTGAACTAACTCTAGCATCAAGACCGACTATGCCACCGTCTCTAGGACACTTCAACTCCACCGGACGACGAAACAACTTTTCCTTTTGTTGCACATTTTTTATTTAATTGAAAGACTTTGGAGTTGCACCGACCGGCGTGTGCGAGCGTCCGCTTTCCGTCTCCCCGACTTTTACCTGCTTCAGACAATCGCCGTCGTTTTGGTGATGATGATGATGATGATGATAACGACAAGGAGAAGGGACAGAGCTGACGAGGAGCTCGGGCCAATCAGGGGGGAGCACGCTGCACGCTCCCGCCGGCGCCCGTCGAATCCCTCGTGAACCGTGCAAAGTGTGCCATCGTCTTGCCCCGCCCACCCCGCCACTTTCCCCCCGCCCCGCCCCGTCATCGCTGCCCGTCTGCACCGTTTTTTCTTCTTTTTTTTTACTTGTCATCTGCTTCTTTCTTTCTTCTTTCTTTTCCTTTTGCACTTTTTTCAGACGGCGGTCGACAGCGGACGAACTTTTACAGCCCATCTGGAATGGGAGTCAAATTAACCAGCGGACTTTTTTTCTCTTGGTCTCAGTCCTCACAGTATCCCAAGACAGACGACGAGCTTTTTCTGCGTTGAGGGCGGGGTCATTAAGATAAATATTAAATATATATTAGCTGCGTCTCGTTGTTCACTTTGAGAACCCCGTGTTCTTGTGGAGGCTCACGTCGCCGTCCCCACCCCTTGACGCACCCTCCCCCTTCTTTGAATGGAGCATTAAACATTTATGCAGGGAATTAATGTTTTTTTTAAGGGAAGGCTGGGATCGGATTAGGATTTGGTTTTGTCTGTTTATGTTTTCGCTCTTATTGTTGTAATAAATGTCCTAGTGGTCTGTAAAAATAAATAACAGAGAGGTGAATAAATAGGACATGACTGTTTCTAGGTAGTGAACTTTGTACATATGAAAAATTTCCAATTTAACTCAAGTGCCTGGTTTCTAACCATAGATACATATATAAGCTTTTTTTAGTTATTTTATTCATATATTTGTATGTGTATATATATATATATAAATATATATATATCTATGGTTTGCCAGGTTTTGAACTACCTGTGATGTCATTACTCAGGGTGGGACCACAAGAGGAATATTTACCTCCACACTAAGATGCTGTCTCTCCTGCAGTGACACACGGCCTCGTACTGTACGTGAACTCTCCTCTGCCGCCGCTTAAAACTCACTCGCTCAAATGATCTGGACTCTGTTTTCCATTTGGGGACGCGTGTAGTTTTTTTCTTTTTTTAAATGAATGACTATGTCTTTGTTTTTCTTGTTTTTGTTTTTTGTTTTACTTTACTTCTTCTTTTTTTGTCTTTTGTACAGCCAAGTGTTTGAGTTGCTCATAGTGCAACCGGGTGCGCTGAACACAAAAACGAGACACTTGGCGATAAAGAAAGAAAAAAAAAAGGAAAATGCCTAGCAGAAGTATGTCGATGTTTGTGCATGTTCCTCAGCCCATCACAAATGTGACATTAAAATTGCACTAGACAGTTGCACCTCAAATAAAAATAAAAACGAAAAGCAAAAAGGACTGTTTCGCTTTTCTTTCTCTGAATAAGTCTGACTGGTTGAGTTTAGATTGCATTTTTTCTTCTCAAGGTGTAAAGTGAGGTCCCTACAATGTAAAATCAGTTGATGCTGCTGTTTTCTCAGCCAATCAGCAGCCTGCACTGCCTCCCAGTTGACCCACACTTCCCAGTTAGAAGCATGAATGGCTGCTTCCTCACTACCCCTCATTACATATGCACCAGACTACTACCTCCCTATATGAGGACCTCCCATTGGTTACATATGACCGAGCCCCCTAAAGCAATGTCGTAGTTGCTCCGCCCACTTTTACCTCACGTGGACCTGCACGCTGTTAAGCCAGGACAAAAGCGGGAGCGCAGAGAGCTGTTGTGGTTGAAAACGGGGGTTTGCAGTGCAGGCATTCACCTTCAGTCAGATGTGACTTGAATTTAGTGGTTTTTGTGTGTAAATAGTTTTTAAATAATGTTTTACACTGGCTCTGGTTGTGTTTCGATTTTAATGTCGCTACAAAAAAAGCACTGATTACTATTTTATTCTATATTATAATAATAGTAATTTTAAAAAAAAGATTCACCAACATGTTGTTTTAAAGGGAAGAAGAAATTCAAACTTTGATCAGTTATTATTATACACAATCTATTGCACAGTATCTGCATTTTAATCTCCAGTTAGGATTAATATCTATAAATAAATAGATACATTTTTGTTATGCTATATTTATAGACACATTTCATCTGTTTTGTGTTACATAACAGGCCTTAAAGGAGCTGTATATATACATAGGATGATTTTACGACTATTTGCTTTAGATTTCTTACATACTGTTCCTTTAGTGTAGTAATACACACTCAGCAGTGTTTTTTCTCACTGTACTAAAGCCAATACAGTTGAATATAATAAAACCAGCCACACATATTAATATTCTAGTACGTAAACCGGTCCAGGCTCATAAGACTTGGCTTCAACTGCTTCAGTGGCTGATGTTTAATTTCAAGGCCAAATTTTAACCTGAAGGTAAAGCAGCTCAGTGTGTATGTGATATTTTTAGAAACATTTTCTAGGCTACGCTTTTCCTCCCGTTTATCTGCAGAGAAGAAGAGAGAGCTGAGTTTCTTTTGAACTTCTTTAATGCAACACTGATTATGGCTGTCGGAGTATTTCCCTCTGTTGTTTTAGCTTCGAGTGAGTTAAAATCAAATTAGAAAAACTCAAAGGGAAACATTAAGATTTTTTCTCTCGGGGGTTGTCCTTGGGCAGATCTAATCAGTTGCCTTTGATCTTGGGTCTGTGTATATCTATTTAAAGGCCCCTCCACCCGGTCAGTCTGATCCCAGACCCTGACCTCTGAGCGGCCGGCTGGACTGTGTGGATCACACGCTCAGCCATTGAGTCCATCTCCTGCTCCTGAGTCCAGATGGCACTTTCGCAAATCCCGTTCCATTGACAAAAGGTGTTTTCTTAAAGCTCGCTGCCGTGGGTACAGGATGTACTCGTAGGCCAGGGGATCACATGTGGATTAACTACATCTATTTGTGTTAGAAGGCACAAATATAGAGGCCATTCTTTACATTGTGACCTGTCAATAACGTGTTTGGGCCTGATGGAATAATTCTTTTTTTTTTACACTGAACAAACTGTATTTTTTATATAATAGTGAACACTGCTCTTATTTTATTGTTTTTATAGTTTCTAAATGATTTATTACATAGCCTACACATCTGCACATCCTTCCTCTAATTTTGACCTATTGTTCCAGACATCTAAAGACCTTTCTGGCCCCATTCCTACCCTAAAAAATCCTCTTTACGCCCCCTTAAGTGGACCTCCTGTGCTGCTCTCCTATAGTCCTCATTGTTGAGAAAGCAGGCGACCTGCTGGTTAAACCCTCAACCTCCAGACTGTCAGCAAAGCCCCACCCTCTGTGGGTCCAGAGACGCTACATGAGGATTAACTTGCCCAGTGTCCGAGGGCATTGAACACACTTTGTGTTTGCACACAGAGAAAGAAAACCTGTTAACTGTGCTCTCATCGCCACCAAATCCTAAACATACGACAGCTAAAACCTGATTGATCCAGCCGAGAGCTTCAGAAGCCGTACGAAGCCAAACAGAGACAGGGTTTTGTCCGAATTATAATCTAACACTGAAATAGCCTGCCCGTGGAGTCTTGTTTTCTGTCACATGTGTACACCCATGTGCACTGATTTAAGTGCTGAAATGTCCAACTGGAGACATCTCTGCTCCAATCTGAGCATCCAGGAACACAGACAAGGGGTTGAGTCATTTGGTGCTCCATGTGACGCCAATAGGAGAAACCCCTCGAAACATGTGTGTGGACATTCCTGGGAAATTACCAGCTCTACAGCACTGGCCACAGTTAATTGGACGTCCAGCTGATTGAATGAAGAGGCGACATGTGGGTCATGTCTGTGTGTGTGTGTGTTTGGGGAAGCAGCTGCAGGGAGGGAGGGAGCTACTGGGCTGTTTTAAACAGAGCATGCTGAACCTATGAGCTCCTTCACTGGAACAGAGGGACTGTTTTCCTGGAGGGTTACTAATGAAAATACAAAATCAACTGACATGTATACAGTATATTGTCTTTGACAGCAAGGCACTCCAGGAATTGTCTTGTAGAAGCGTTGTGCTTCAAAATAAGAGCTTGTCAGATGAATCCTCCACAGAAATGAAACATTTATACTGTCAAAGTCGATACATGTTGTGTTGCAGCTTCTAAGGCCAAAATATGAAACCTATGACTAGAGTATAGAGTTAAAATTACCACCTTTACAGCAGAACTAATACATTTACAGCCTGTTTTCATCTCTACAGCTAATTTCCTCCTTCATAAAGTTGTAGAAGGGTGTTTTTTAAATTTTATTTCTACTCTGTGCTTCTGAATCCTGGATCAATCTCCAAAATGTAAAGATTTACATCCGTGTGTCATGTTGTTTTGCAGATGCACTCATTCTGACTTCCTTTTCTAAAGTGATACAGACCCAGTGAGACTGGCTCTATGGAAAAATGACCAGGATGTTTATTCAGACATCTGACCAACACTTCAAAATGACCTTAACTGAGAGCAGTGCATGTCTGAATAGGCCTTCAGTTACAACAACATCCACCCTGCCTGGAGCCCGGCCACTGGCTGCATGCTTTCCACTTTATTTTAAGTATTTGGCTCATCTGAACTTGCCTTTACTTCCCCGCCTCTCTGCATGTGCATATAACATGAATTATTTATTAAATCAATGGAGGAAAATGCCCATAAAAATAGGACGTGGGCGAATCTGAAAGTGTTGGTATCACTAATGCAAGCGCTTTGAATTTTTTTTTGCACACTTTCCCCAAACACACACCCACGCAGATGATGATTTTTTCATGGGGATTTGTCATTTCGTGAGCCTGTGTGCATATGTGTGTGTGTGTGTGTGTGATGTGCCTGCAGGCCCCTGCAGCAGGTCCGTTCCTCGGCATCCTCCTGTCCTGTCCTCACTTGTCCTCCACCCAAAGTCACATTTCCCAGAGACACGTGCCCCCACCCCACCGCCGCCACCAGCAGTGCCGAGCAGCAGCCCTCTGAAATCTCAAAACAAACCACAGAGAGGGCGGCACGCAGCCCTCTTCCCCCCCCCCTCACTGGGGAGAGAGGGGGGATTATGGGGGATTACGGCCCTCTCTTATCCTCCACTTTTCCTCCCTTCAGCACCTTCCCTCGCTGTCTGTGACTTGTCAAAACAGGAAAAGTTTTCATCCTAAAATCGCCACCGGTGCAAAATGAGATTCCAGACGTGCAGCAGACGATTCCTCTCTGCCCAGCTGAGCATCTGAAATATTTTCTTACTATGTCAGTCTGGTTTGACTGGTTTCTTGCATCATTATATCTTTTTTAAGCAGTGTGAAGGACAACAGCAAGCGTCTGTTGAATGAAAACACAACAACCACACCCATGGGTGGTGAGGATAACAAAAAGTACATGAGGAGACAGATTTTTGGGTCAGTTGTTTTGACTGTCTGCATGGTGTGTGTGTGTGTGTGTGTAGCCAGACACTCATTACACCACTGTTGGACTGACACAGCAGGAGAGACAACAACAGGCCCAACAAGGCTACGTTCACTTAAAGAGCTTTGGTGTTAATCAGGTTGTTTATGGTACAGACTGCTCCACTTTATTAGAAGGACGCTTGAAGGACTTGACGTTTCTGAGGCAGACGGTAAACAAAGTGTGTGGTGAGACGGCGTTTTTGTCAAAATAAGTGTATCGGATGATGACAGGCATCAGGTTGGAATGTTATACAAAAAACAAAAACAAAAAAACACGTGTGAAACTTCCAGGAATATGTGGTTGTTAACGGGGTAGTTGCAGAGACTGCTTGCCAAAAAACTGCCCCCGACGGGAACGTGCATCAGCATCAGCAGCAGCATGAATTTACCTCGAAAACAACTCAGTCTTGTAACGTTCCTTTATTATCTCATAGCGTGGTGAATGTGCAGGTCACAACTTGTCCACCAGAGCGTTTTGGAGTTGTTGGATTGTGTATTTGATGAGTTTGATGAGGGAAACCAAGAAATCCCATTAGCCTCCGAGCAGCTCGCAGCTCTGCTCTGCCATTCTAAAAATAGCTTGCACCGACAATTAAAGGTAACGAACCTACTCCTAAAACTATAGGGATTATGGCAATGGGCCAATTTGCCAAAATGTTGAACTATCTCTTTAACACATTTCATATTTAGGTCAACATGCAAAATCACAACATCACATGTGAGCTGCAACATTTCGCATGTTTTTCACACTTTCATAGGGGATGTTCTGCAGAGATAAAAACACAAAAAAACAAAACAAAAACCACACGAGTCGAAGTAGGCCTAATACAGATAGTTTGGCCGCAACGTCCCAATTGTGTCAGCACTGTGTCTGACCTACAAAGCATTTTGTTTGTCACACACGCACCACAAAAAACAAGCTCATCCTCGCCACATGTTGAAGCAAAGAGAGGGACGTGGCATTTCAAGTTGAACAAATCCAATAATACACAAGCAAAGGAGTAAAGATTGAAGATGTTTGCTTTAATCTAAATAAGAGCTAACTAGTCAACCAGCTGTATCTTGTGCAGGAATGGCCAGAGCTCAGCAAACAGATAACGGCCTCATGCTGTAGCATCAATAGTAATTGATTTGCATCCTTATATAGTCTGACTGACATCAACTGTTTCATGAAGTCAAGTGCAAGACAGTCTGTTCTCTGGACCACAAAGTTGCTGATCAGCATCACTCAGAGGGCACGCACGCCTGCCACGGCGCCAGCAAAATGTCCTTCCTCTCCCTCCACATGGACACATGCACTTCAGACCAGAGGAAGGAGAAGTCTCGACCTCGCGTGATACCGTAACGTGACCCTAAAAAACACAGAGCGTCTCAAAAATAGCCTCGACAGTCAGCAGCAGGCGCCGGTGTTGCCTCTGGTTAGCACGCAGGCTGTCAGAGTGGATGTGACCCGGTTCAGAAGGACATCTCTGATCTGTGATGTGTAGAAAAAGAATACGATTTAGACTATTTCTTTGTGCAAAATTCACCACAGCTGGTGTTTTTGGAGCAGGTGTGCACCAAATGGCCCAACAAAGCCTGAAGGCCTCTGAAAGAAACAAGGAGGGCTGATCTGGTTTTGCCAACAGCCTCTTCCTCCATCAGCCTGGACACTGAAAGCTGTGTTTATTTTGGTAAATAAGCATCATCTGTCTGGCATATGCCGACACATCTACAGGAAGGTGCAAAGCCCTTTCACAGAAACTCACAAATCCCACTTTTTGTTTGCAGGGAGGGAGACAGGGCGTGATCAGTGTGCAGATCATTTGACACAGCAAACTTGAACAAACCCTGACTTTCCCTCAGCGTATTTGCTCTGAGATCATCTTCCTCCGCAGACACAACAAGGCCGTCCTTTGACGTTTTGTTTTCTTTGACGCAGCATTTTTGTTTGCCTCCCCTCCTGAGCTCAGTCTAAACAGCTGTTTAATGTAGATGGAGCTGATCTGGGTCGGTCAGGTGTGCAGAGACCACGCTGGACTTCAATTCTCTCTCTAAGTCACCCTCTCTTTTCTACTCTGACTGCATCTGAAGCTCTATTTCTGTACATCCTCCCATGCCTTCTAACCCTCACTTGTCTGGTACATGGTGTTCAGCCGCGCACACATGCAAATATAAACACACGCATGGTCTGAGGTCAGCTTTCTATCGCTGCAGCGTTTCCTGTTTGCTTCCTAGCAGGAAGAGGAATCAGCCGCCTTCTCTTTTATTCCATGTGTCGTCAGGTCACGCTTCCATTGTAGCCTAGCTTTTGTCAAAGAGCAGCGGGAGGACACACAACTTCTTCTTTTCATGTGCACTCAACCCAGACACTGACAACACTGATTTTAAAAAATGGTAACACTTTATAATAAGTCCTACTAAGCATTAGTTAAGCATTAATAAATACTGAATTCTTCATTTATAACACATGAATACTCATTAATATGTATTTTATAAATAAAGTTAGTGCTTATCAATGATGAATAAAACATTAACTGTGTTTATAAACTACATACTAATAGTATTCATGTGTTATAAATTATGAATTCAGTTTTTAGTTGAACTCTTCAGATATTGTTTCATCTTTTCAAGATTAATTATTATAAAGTGTTACCAAAAAACAACTCTCCATCTCTTCAAGCTAATGTAATAAATAATCATACATTTAAATAAATATTGCACATTAAGAGCATGTACACCTGACCTTTGTGAATACCACATCACTGTGGGAAATGATTGTAAATAGTCTGGTTCCTGAGCTTTCATCTAAACGTTTAAGTAAAAAAAGAAAACCCAAGCATCTTCAGAAACCCTGGACGTGTGCCTTTAAATTCTTTCCTCCTCAAAATCTGTGGGTCCATCTCATCACGTTTTCAGTCGGGCTCCAGGCAGCAGACAGCGACACGTGGAGCCAACATCAGCAGGAAGAAATGCAGGCTGAGGCAAGAAGAAGAGAAGAGCACACACACACACACACACACACACACACACACACACACACACACACACACACACACACACACACACACGCTATGGGTACACACTGTCCATCTGCTGTATCATTACATATAGCCTAGTAAGTGACTGAGGCGAATCAGTGCTGGACCATCGTTCTTGTAATTGACATGTTATATAACTTTACATTCATTCCGGCCCATTACAGACATGTGACCCTCAGCTGGACGCCACCACCACCTGATATTAATTTACTGTCATCAACTGATCATCAGTGAACAGGAACAGACAGAAGTCTCAATTTTCTTTTCCTCTTTGGTTCAGGTTGAAGTCAAAGGTTTGATCAACAAAATGCACTTCCAGTGCTCAATATGCAGGAATGCTCTACACGCCGTGTTAATTAAAGTTTCCAACGCTCTCCAAAAGGTCATGACATAAATCCACCCTGGATTTGACTTTATCTCTTCAGACTGACAAACACATCTAACCTATTCGTAGTGAACTGAATGTTCTCACGTGGCTTTTAATAACATTTTTAGCTTTTTTTTTTTTTTTGAATGAGAAGAACGTGAACCGATGGGAAAGTATCAACTCATCCGTTAATCCAAGCCTTTACTTTATTCATGTATTTGAATAGGGACAATTTGTCCTATAGCCTACATCACACAATTTAGTTATTACATTAAGTATTGTTTATACATGAAGAGTTAAACTAAGATAAAGATAATAATCTGTCTAATTTAACACTACACCACACACTCAGACTGATACAGTGATAGATATGGACATAGGCTGAGCTGATATTTAGGTCAACCCTACTGTTGGCAACACAGTGTAACCCACCCCCTCCTCTCTTTAGCTGGGGGGTTTTAGGCTCAGAGAGGTACAGGATGTTCTAGCATAGTCTTCATATTGTATACAGCCGATTAGTATGCAGTTACACACACATGCATGACAATGGGTGGCCCAACTTTAGCCCTGTCATTGCATAGACTAATTCTTTTACTTTTTTTTTCTTTTTTATATCCCCACCAGTGTAACAGAACAGGTGCAGAGCTGCATTAAATATGACCATCAGGCGTGGGGCACAGAAAGCCTGCAGTACACAAAGTTGCTGTGTAGCAGAATATATTGTTTTGCCCAGTGGACATATGTTTTTAAGAGCCTAGTCTAGCTACTATATTCCATCTTTACTTTTCCCCTCATTCAACTGTAGCAGGGAAAAGACATACGGTATTTAATATTTGTTAAAGAAACAACAAAAACTTGATTATTTTAAACCAAATTTTTACTTTTCACATTTCTAATGTCTGTGTTTCCTAAAATATGTATCATGTTAGTTGGTGTTCAGGCACGTGGTAATATGCTAATTAAGCTGTGTGGTCGTTAAACTGTGATTGGCTGTAGCGGAAGGAGGCGGGCCCACCGGCCAGACTGACCGCGCCCTGATTGGACCAGCGCCTGACCTCAGCCAACGATCACCATGACGTAGTAAGTGACCAGGTAACCGTCGCTAGCCAAGCGCTAAACTTCGGATCAATGCAAATACCTAAGTTCGTTGTTGTTTAATTGAAGCTAGTTGATGAATTAACACGTGAAACTTTGTGTTTTAGCATCGACATACGTGTCGGTCTATTTTGAGACAGGTGCTGTCACACAGTTAGCTGAAAATTTGCATGTTGCAGTCTATGGTTGCACCCCGAGTCCAGCTTTGAAGCTGCTACAGTTACGGTTAACGTTTGCTCCCTCAAATGTCACGGCTGCCTCCCCTTGCCACACCTGTTCCCCTATTTTCCCATCCACCTGACCATCCCCTCCATGTGTGTGCCAACTCTCCAGGCCGTCATTTGCATATCTGTTAACAACGACATTCGTTTCCTTCCTGGTTTGTTTACTCTGTCTTGATCTTTTTTACTCTGCTGTGTCTTTGGATGCTGAGTTTCTCAGTGATCAAACAAAACACTAGTGTAAGACATAAATTAAAAGCTACTACATTGCATTTATCGAATTGACACTACAGGGCTCCAGACTGTACATTTTTCATCTACTTGCACATGTGCAACCAGAAAATTTGCTGGGTTTTGTTGTTGTTGTTGTTTTAAACACTGATGAAACATGGAAGGGTCGACTAAAAGAATCTGGAATCTGTCATTAAAGGTCCATTTTGTAAAATGAGGGGGAAAATAATGTTTAGGCTATTTATGAACGTGAAACTCTTGAAACGGGCTCTCTGGTTGGCTGGATTTTCCATTCCGTTCACTACAAACATGGCTGTGCAAGATGGTGACACTCTCTAAGACCCTTATGTAAAAGAAGAATTAGCCTATAAGGCTATGAAAACCAACCAGATTTTATTGTATTGTACAAACATATTCATTGGCAGTATATTTAGATTTTGTCAATAAACTTTGACAAATATTAGGCCTACACGCTGGACCTTTAAAGGTGGCAGGCCAATGTGTGTGAGGATCGATTGCTTTGCAAACCGATTTACAGTGTACACCCCTACATTTTCTGCTTTTGCTCCTCAACTTTTAAGTTAGGGGGCCACTGTGCTCCTGGTATTAAATGTAAATCTGGAGCTCTGCATGGAAGATGATTTCCTGCTGTTTTTTTCAAACACTAACCCATCTCCTGAATCTCCTCTTGTCCTTAATGCAGAATGATAAACCCACACAAGGAAACACATGAATACAGACCAGACAGAGGAGGCAAACTAAACTAAAGCAGGTCAGTATTCCACCTGCAGTCACTTTACACCAGAGCGTGGGTGGACTCTGTAAAATACTGCACATCTCCACAGAATTCAACAACAAACCCGCTGCCTTTTCTAGAGTCGTACGGGCTCTGTATTGTGTTAATTTTGTCAGAGCTGACGTGACATAGCTGCTGTCAGGACTCACAAAGAGGCTCCAATTAATCTGACAGCGATGTGACAGTAAAACTTGTAATGCGTCATGTTGCAGAGCCATTATTTTCAGAAGGAAGTCTCTGCACACAGGTATGAAGCGCCATGGCTTTAAACTTCATGCAGATGGTTTGTGGGGCCTGCAGCCGCTCAGACCGCTGATGCTCTCACACACACACACCACGAGGAAAAAAAGGCCAACATTGGCATCTGAACACCCACACACACCTGGCGCAGAGAGCTAAGTGGTAAACAAACAGCCTCTTCACAAGCAGGAATTTAAAAAATGGCTTCAGGGATTGTTTGCGTGATGTGTTTATCTCCGTGTGGAGCGCCTTTTTTTTCTTTTTTAAAGAGAAGATCAGCGTTGATGTCCTGTTTATAGCGTGTGACCTCCTCTGTGTCATTATCTCTGTAGCTGGCAGCGAGACGGACGCTGCAAATGTCCCATATTTAGCTGCAGCGCTATTCGCTTCTGTGCACTGATGATTTTCACAGAGAAATACAGAAGGAAAAACTGAAACTATGACATAAATATATCAATATTCAGTATATGCATTGATAATAGTGGTAGTTGATGCAAAGGAAGCACAGCTGAGAATGAAAATGTCTTTAGATTTGAAGGTTTTGCAAACAAATCAATTGCATTCATCAGTGTCTGTTCTCCTATAATGAGATGAATCTGAACTTTTGGAGAAATTGTGTAATTTTTGGTTGGTTTTATTGTTCTCAGTCATATACGCTCAGGAACATGTTAGGAACAGAGCACAGCAGTGGTTTTCATTGGTGATGTTCAGTGCCCTGTGTGAAAAGAAAAGCAGCACCACAGAGTGATAAAACTGCAGCTGTGGTTTGACTGAGCCTGCGTGAAGGGAAATAAACAGGGAACAGTATGTTCAGGACATTTCTGCCTGTGTGAGAGAAGAGGAGATCCTTTAATCTCCTCCATTGCTTCTCAGTTTCATTCATAATTTACTGCCCCACTGTTCTGTCTGCGACTGGGACACAGAGAGGAAACAAGCCACAGCCTGCCCCCCTCTTCCAGTTTGCACGCACACTTGTTCTTGTGACGTAATGGACGATCTGGGACTCCCTGCCGCTCCCTTAGCTGCCCTACTTTCTGGCTTGTGGAGGCACAAAAATCAGCCTCCTCATCTCTTGTGCTGCAGTTTCAAACAGGGCCCACACTTCCTGCATCGCTGCACGCACCATGTAAATCATCTATTGTCCTGGATTACACTGTTAATAAGCAGTAAACCACACCACAGCTGTGCTGGTAAAACATGATGATTTGCATTTGTGACCATCAAACTAGACAAATCAGACTAACCGGAACTCGTGTCCTCAAATCTAGGACATTTTCGGGAAAGACACGGTGTCGCACATTTGGATCAAGCTGCTTATTTTAATTTGGATCACTGCGTGCTCTCCATCCGACTGAAACAAGAGGATTATTAGCTGCATCATGAGCCAGATGTGTAGTATTTAGAGACGAGATGAATGAATTGTCTGCTTTTTCTTTCTATTTTAACACAACACTCGCACACTGCTGGCTTCAGTGGAGAGAGGACACGTTATAGGCTACATGTCTAATGCACGGACGTGGGCGGCCGTGACTCATGCAAACATTACACAACACATGATTAGAGATGGAAAAAATGTAACTAGTTATATTTACTCAATCCCTTTTTTAAACTTATTTATTTATTCTCTTCTCTTGTTTTGTTCTCTCATCACACTTTATCTCTTATTTAACTCTGGCTGCTGTGTTATGTCTTTCTTGTCTTGTGCTGTGTCATGTCTTTATGTTTGCTTTATGTTTGTCACTTGTATTGCACAATAAGAATTAAAAAAAGATTTGAAAAGATATACGTGGAATAAAAGAAGCTCAATTAAAAAAAAAAACATTACAGACAATAAAACTTCAATAGTTTGGCATTAACCCTTTTCTTAAATGTTTCTTAATCATTGTGAGTACTGGAGGATTTAGAGACATGACTCAATAGCTACACCCCACTTTAAAGTACAGTACGCTGTGTGTACATGCCCGTGTGTGTGTGTGTGTGTATGGATCATGACTCATTAGTGTAAATAAGATATTATCTGTCCCAATCCCTGTTGCCATGGGGATACAAGTGTGTTTCTATAAGCACACTGCCCATATGGACGATATGATATGAGCCACTGAATGTGTGTTAAGAAATGTGTTGTTGCTCATCACGGATGCTTAGATATGAAAGTGAGTGTGCGTGTTTGTTTATGTCGCTCAGGTACGTAGTAGGAGGGTGTGGCTCGGCTATCAGCGTGCCTGTGGGTTGAAGGTTTCATTTATTACTCCTATTTTTGGCTCGGGCTATTTCCTGGGGTTAGGAGACGTCTTTAGGCCACGTCATGCTCTCGTCTCATGGTGACAGTTAACCGTGCCGATCAAAACATTCCCCAGCCGCACCCTGAGAGAAAAGCCCAACGCCTTCACCTGGTTTCTGTTTACACACGGTGCCAGGGACAGAAAGGTCAAATCCCAGGACAATGAGCTGAACCGTGAATGAGTGACACGGCTGACTGTTACTGTTTATCCCAGCAGATGAAAATAAGACTGCATGTTTAAAGGTTTTGTCTACACGTGTTGTTTAGTTCTCGTTCTCGTCCCCACTTCTTTTTAATGTGCTTAACTCCACTCCAGGGACATCAGTGTCTCTGGGACACTGTTTTGTCTGGAAAACTTTACAGAGACAGTAATTACCTGAACAAACAAAAGAAAGCAAATAAACTCTCCACAGTCTCTGGAGGTAAATCCATACTTAAGTTGACTATAGGCTGTTTCCTGGCAGTCTGCAAAGCTTTCAAAGCCACTGAAAAACAATTACTGGAAGCTGTCAACCGCACTTATCTCTGGGAATTGATGTTTTTTTTTTATTGAAAATCTTTTTTTTAAATCACGACTTTTCTCAGGTGCACACTCAGAGTAAAAACGTCGTTGTTTGCACACAGCAGCTCAGCTGATTGTCTACATGTACACAATCAGTAGAGTTGATGTGCCACCCATGCAGCACTCAGCAGCTGTTGGGTGGGAGTCAGGCCCCAGGGTGGGAACAGCCTAGGACATGGTTGGTTTGTGGTTTTAAAATGTGCACAAAACTGTTTTACGATTTATACATTTTGATTTGAAAAAATCTAGAAAGATTTGGAGGATATAACAGCAGTGTGATGGGCATTTGTTAATTAATTGATCAATTAAAGGTCCATTGTGTAATATTTGTCAAGGTTTATTTGCAAAATCTGAATATACTACCACTGAATATATTTGTGTAAGTGTATAATCGCTATAAAATAAAATCTGTTTGCTTTTCATAGCCTTAATTGTTCTTTTATATATACATATAGAGAGTATCGCCATCTTACGCCGCCATGTTTGTACGAAATGGAAAATCCAACCAACCAGAGAGCATGTTTCAAGAGTTTCACGTTCATAAATAAGCAATAGAATTATTTAATAGATAAATTGTCACTGTTTTCCTCTCATTTTACACACTGGACCTTTAAGCAATGGATTGTTTTTCCTCCACAGGTGCGTAGCTTGCTGTATGTTGCGGCGAGAAGAATTGTTGGACGACGTTCTTTCTTCTCTTTCAATCCACTTGATATCTGAGGTAAACATTGATTACGACTGGAAATGCCCTTTAACAAAGCGAAAAACACTTTTCATGGCAAAGCGTCTTCAAGGTTGTGTTTTTCATTACAGTCTGGTGCTGAATTTACCAGCGATCTGTCAGTGCTGCTGCAGTCTGATCCCTGGGCTGACGTAAAGAGATGAACAAACTGCATCTTGGAGCAGAGCCTGGATACTGCGCTGCGAGAAACGGCACATCTGTGAGAAATCCAAAGAAAGGTGACAACAGCACATATAGGTGTAATGTTTTCATAGGTGATGGTTGATCAGGATAACCTGGTTTCAAAATGGCTGGCACCGGAGACACACAAACGCACTGACCCGCTTTCTTAATGCAGGTGAAAACATAAAAAAAATTTGAATTCGGAGACTTTGGGAATCAGCAAACACAACTACAGTATGTTTCAGCAGAGCGTGCCAAACTCTGCTGTAAACAGTAGTACCAGTTCAAGAATTTATTACACTTGAGGCATGCACATAACGATTTCTCACACTCACCCAGGTCAGCTGTCTTTGCTCTCATGTTAACAAATATGGGCAGCCGGCCAGAGCTGCAGATAGGTGTAAATCTGCCAATCAGAGACACTTTAGTACAAGACTGAATAGCTGTTGGAATAATAATCATGACTGAAAAGGATGTAAACACCTCAGCCGATTTATCGTCTGCTCATTGCAACACACCCTGTTGATGCTTTTTAATAACCTTTAACTGCATGGATATCTGCAAGAGATGAGATGAAATGTTGCCCAGAGAAATAATTCATTGCTCTTGGCTTGCCAGGCTACTTTTATTGGCAGAGTTATTTATGAAAAGGCCAAAACAAGGTGATAGAGATGTTTCCTGGAGGGAGGCATGCCAGTTTTGCATAAACTACATTAGAATAAAAGTGTGGGACATAATATAGTAAAAGAAAAAATTGACAAACGCTCCCAAGTGTATTCATTTTCAAGCTCCATCTGGCTGGTAGATCCCTAAATCCCCCCTCTATGTTTTTTATTTTGGCAGCCAAGTATACTTTTAAATGATGGTAGATGCAAAAATAGAGTAGACTAATGTGTCACAGCTGAAGAAATGAAACCAGATGGATGGAGGATATGACTTTTTATTAACTTATATTAACTTTTTTACAAAGGAACTCTCATCAAGTGATCGTTCATCCGATGGGCGGGTAGTCAACAGGACAAGAGCAGAGGTTATGCTAATCAGGTCAGTCACACAGGGCGGTGCTGCAGCAGAACACACATCCAGACTGGCTGGATATTCTCCTCAAAGGAAATGTCCCATTTCACTACAATTTGTGGTCAAGTGAGTAATGAAAACAGCCCATAGTTTTGGATAACTCATCACATGTTGCTCTTCACCTCCCACACCGTGCACTAGACTCCTGGATTGTTCATTAAAGCAGAAGAAGAGATGATGGCTCACCTCACGGCTTTTCCTTTTCCACAAATACTTCTTGAAATAACTGATTTTATAGGTAAAATGTTATTAACTGCCAGTCAGCCACCAGGTGACATACAAAAATGACAAAAACACAAAAAAGTACCTATAGAAATATGATCTCATTCTGTGTTAAAAACATTATATTTTTGCAGAATAAATGCAGAATGCACCATAAAGCATTTTTTCATCTTTCCATTGTGCTATAGTGTCATTTGTATACGTTTCCTTTTGCATAAGCAATTCTGTGACTTCCACTGGCTTTATGTAACTGTTCTCCCAATGCAAAGGCACGTTCAGTCTATATCTTGATGTCACAAGTTATATCTTCTCTCGGATGCTGGTGCAATGCATTCTGATGTGGACGTACTTTTCTGCAAAAGGCTTTATCGTCGTTTAATGAGTTTTGGAGTTATGGCTGAAGTAGCACAGTCACGCCCTTGTTAGCCGGCGGCGGGGCTGTCACCTCGCGGACCGTCAAGCGGCCCGGTGAAGCGGAAGCTGGAACAGCGTGTACCAAAACAACAGCATCACATCCGACAGTTAGAGTGTGGACACTTGGCTTTTGTTCTGCGCGGGTCACTATCACACACCCACACCCCGCTTGATATTGCCCCTAATTTAGTCTTAAAAACAGCCTCTTAAAAACAAAACACCCCTGAGTGCTCTTCTTCTTATAAAAGGAAATCAAATAAAATGATAACAGGCAAATATTTCAACGTGTTTATTGCTTTTCTCTCTAACACGACACGTGAAAGAATCCAGCAATAACTGCCATGTTAACATCTGGTAATAAACTGACCTATAATTGTCCAGGTGAGGGTTTTATGATCAACTCAAACAGAGAACTAGACATTTAGCCGACACTGCTGCCCCCACTCGTTCAAATGTAGTAATAACAAGTTCAAACAATTCTTCCTTGAACAAACAGAACCATAACAATAACACCGGCTTTCATTTAATTTGACTCCTGCTGCTTCGTGAGCTCAGCCAGCCGTCTCTCCATGTGGTAGATGTCTTCAGACATTTGCCTGAGGTAAAGAAAACATAGTTTTATGTCAAATGTTACTGCATTAGTGGGGTAATGCGCCTTCATATATCTTCCAATCCAGTTACAACAGATGAAAAAAGCTGTATATATAATATATATAAAATTTGCTTGTTGTATATGTGTGTTTTGTGTGTTTTCACCTGTTGGCAGCCTGGGCCCTGCTCAGCTGACAGTGGAGGCGCTTGACGATGGCTTCGTAGCGCTTGTTCTGGATCTGAAGCAGTAGAAACACAAACAAGATAGATGTTGCACATAATGTTTTGGGGTTTTTAACAGGAAAACATCACCAGGTTCAATGATTTTGCAGCTTTTCTTTGTTATACCTCTATGTCTCTCTTGAGCTGGGTGTGAGTCTCGTACTCTTTTTGCAGTCGCTCCCTCCTCTCAGCTGTGACCCTCCTCATCGCAGAGATCTCCTCCTTCAGACTGTCAACCTCTCTCTGCAGGGAAAACAAGCAGAAGAATCAAATGGTTGTCAACACTGCGTCAAATAACGTCAAAGGAAATGGAAAAGGATGTGACATTTGAGCAAAGAGCTTTCTTCACCCCTGCAATATGCACAGTGTTTCCATTTGGATCCTCCAAATCCTTCCTCAGCTCTACTTTCTTCTGTGTCAGCATCACAACCTGCTCTCTCTTCTCCATCAGCTTCTTGTGGACCTCGGTCTGGCTCGCCGCGTGCGAAACAGCCGCTCTGTGACCCTCCATCTTCGTCCGATAGGTGTCGAACCCTGCCCGCGCCTGGCAGGATTTCTCCTCCTCTTCACATATCTGAATCTGGAGTTGTGCGTTTTCTTTGCTGATGGATACACAGCGATCGTGCAGGGCTTTTGTCTGCTGCTCCAGGTTCTCCATGTCGCCCTCCAGCATCAAGATCTCCCTCACTTTAGACCTGAGCTCCTTCTCGGCCTTCTCGGCTTTCAACTCAGCATCTGACAGAGTGGTCTGCAAAAGGAGGCACAAGCACATTGCAGTTATTAATTGTTAAAAAGAAGAAGTGTATAACCACCTTATAAACCCATAGGGAAATGTATTATGGTATTAAAGGTGAAGGTGAACCTGCAGGGAGCTGAGTGTCCTCTCTTTCTCTCTCAGGGCCTCAGTCTGGGCATTGCCTTTTTTACTGACATCCTCCACTGCTTTGGTTAATGAAATATCAGGATTCATCTGTGTTTCTGGAGACAAAACTGTCAGTGAATAGTGACTTAACCTACTGTGAAGTTTTGCAAAACGTCATGTCCGCTTAAAATGCAATTTGGGGGATTTAATGCATCTATTGAACCAAGTTGAGTAAGCTAACATTTGCTACCAAAGTTCACATTAATGCAGATGGTCAAACACGAAACCAATTCTGTTCATCATATTTCGTTAGTTATGTATATTTAATTAATATTAATATCTATATACATAATAATAATAATATTATTAATTTTACCTAATTAGAGGCTTGAGTTTAACATTTTAATCTCAGTTAGCAAGCAAGTGTAACACTGTTTTAGCTTGGAGATCAAATTAACCAGCCACCTGCACCAGTCTTAAATGAATTATAAACCATTTCTGATGTGGATATTTGGATGGGCAGATATATATTTTTTTATATCCTATAAATTTAAAATGTAAGTTTATAAGGCTAATTATTGGGCTGAAATGTGTAGCATTAAGCTAACTTAGCGAGCTAGCTGATGTCAAACTGTAGATTTGGTGGTTATATTAACCTGGGTGCTATTTACTGGTTTAAAATGTTAATTTGTTAAATAAATGAACAAAGTTATACTACCGCTGGGGCCAAACTACTGTACACCCGAAACTACAGCTCCCACAATCCTTCACTTGCGTCTCCTCGACCTCGTTTCCCGAACCACTTCCGGTTTATCTTGTTGCTCGCTACAGCTGCAATGAAAACACTTACACAACACGTGTAAATGTTGTTTTTCTATTCTCTCCGTGCTGTGGATATAGTGACATGATGGTTAACCGCTGGGCTGGACTGTGTACTCTGTGCAGCCGTGTGGTTCACAGCAGCAGAGGACGAAGAGGAGGCTGGAGGACATTGACAGGAGGATACACCGGTGTGAAATCCAGTGTTGGCATCACACAGGTGTCCCACTGGGGTAGAGCCACACCAAGGCGGCTCTGTCACAGTGATCCTGCAGACTTGTATCAGCATGAGTCTGTGCAGAGATACCTGCAGCTGCTCATGGAGGAGTTCAGACACCTGAGTGAGAAGCTACAGCATGTTCACCTCAGTGAATCAGACAGAAAGGAGGTGACCAAGAAACACACAGAGCTGCTGCCTCTGGCTAATATATACAGCAGTATCAAACAAACCCTGAAGGACCACGAGGAAGTTATTTCACTTATGCAAGGTGAGTATTTCTGTCAATAACAAATGTTAGGCCATGAATAAAGTAATTTTCTGGTAAGTACATAGGAAATTAAGTCTTTAAAGGGGACATATTATGCAAAACTCACTTTTTCATTGCTTTAGTATGTGTATTTGCGTATCCGGAGTGCCTCCTCACCCCTTAAAAGTAAGTTTTGACAACTACGTCAACATTTTGTAAACTGCCATAGTCAGAAAATATGTCTCTTAACAAGCCGTTTTAATTTGACCCGGCTTATTACATCACAAGCTGGGTGATTTGCATATTCAAGCCCTCGCTCCCATGGTTACCATGGTTACCTCAGCTACCAGAGTGAAGATTCTAAACCGACCGTTTAGAGCAGGGCTGTGAAACTGGTGTGTAGAGAACCCAGCTGTGCTCAATCTTTTGGTTTTTCTGACCAAATCATGTTACTAACATTACTTTTAGACATCAAGGTACCATGTCAAGAAGCAGAAATGAGCATAATATGTCCCCTTTAAATTACGCCCTTGCCTTAAATTGGCAAATCAAGTTATCTTCTGTCTCTGTTTTCCCTCTTCAGATTCAACTGGTACCAAAGATGAAGATGAACAACTGACGCAGCTGTTAAAAGAGGAGGAATCACAAATCTCCGGCAAGATTCTGCAGTTGAGAAAGGATGTAAGAAGAATAACGAAACCATGATCAAATGTGTCCTGAAATTAGTATCACATTCAGCACTGACAACTGGATCCTTCTTTGTCTCCAGTTGATTAAAGCACTCGTGCCCACCGACCCTCTGGACTCCAGTGACGTCCTGCTGGAGGTCGTGTCAGGAAGAACAACAGGAGGTATGACCGAATACAAACAAGTTTTTTTCTCAGTGTTTCAAACTGACCAAATAAATTGATATTTTTTCTATTTCTTTTGTAGTTTACACCTTCATTTTATTCTAATTCTATTATCTAATATTTGATTTTAGGTGACATCTGTCAGCAGTTCAGCAGAGAAATGTTTGACATGTATCGTGGTTTTGCATGTTACAAGAACTGGGACTTTGAGGTTTATAACTTCACACCTGCTGAGTATGGTAAGTCAAGTTATGTGTTCACCTTTTTCTATATCATTGTATCATTTTTCTATAACATTCATTGTCTGTCTGTCGCAGGTGGTTTGCACCATGCAGCAGTACGAATAACTGGGGACGATGTGTACAGACATCTGAAGCACGAAGGAGGAACACACCGGGTGCAGAGGATCCCCGAGGTGGGCCTCTCCTCTAGGATGCAACGTATTCACACAGGAACCATGACTGTCATCATCCTGCCTCAGCCAGTGGAGGTGCACTCTCTTTACCTCATTCTCTCTCATCAGTGTGTGTTTGTTAAAGTACCCCTCCCGCGACCCTTTTTGGTCATTTTAAAACCAGCTCATTAGCAATGCACATTAGCAATGGGCCTCTGGAGGGTGGGCGGAGACTGCGCTGCTCTGCACCTGCCCAGCCACCCTCTTGCCGCTCGCTGACAGCTGGACATTGTACAATTACAGATTCAGTGCGTTTAGCGTAAAACTCCACACTGGGGTTCCTTGCTCAAGGTGCAAGCTGCTCTACCAGGTGAGAT
Organism: Trachurus japonicus; assembly: GCF_045865225.1. NCBI lineage: Eukaryota > Metazoa > Chordata > Actinopteri > Carangiformes > Carangidae > Trachurus > Trachurus japonicus. The sequence goes on along the minus strand of NC_140908.1, from coordinate 11,107,336 downwards.
ATACCTGTTATACCTTGACAGCTACACCGAGCTGTCAAGCCTTTCACCTCTGAGCCAGATGCAGAGCGGGGCGGGAGCTTGTAGCACTAGTGCCCTCCCCTGGAGCTGTGACACATCAGCTCCAGTCTCCCTGAAATGGCCAGTTTGCGTCTGCCATTGGTTCACAGCAATTTGAAGGCAGAAAAACGAAATGCAAATGCAATTTTGCACTTCCTTTTCTGCTGATATGTGCTCTAACACAAGAAAAATGCCACAGGAACATGTGAAAAGCACAAAAAACACGATTTTCATGGGAGGGGGGTCTTTAAAGAGTTAATTGCCATAATCCCTATAGTCTTAGAAGTAGGTTCGTTACCTTTGATTGTTGGTGCAAGCTTTTTTTAGAATGGCGGAGCAGAGCTGCGAGCTGCTCAGAGCTACGCTACGGAGGCAATGGGATTTCTTGGTTTCATATGAATTTATCCCCATTTGTGTCCATTCTGTTTTGTTTTCTTAGTTCGACGTCCACATCGATCCAAAGGACCTTCGCATTGACACGTTCAGATCTCGAGGTGCCGGGGGCCAGAGTGTCAACACAACAGACAGCGCAGTGCGCGTCGTTCATCTCCCCACTGGTAAATGCCAGAAGAAACCATGTGTAGTATTCCTGAACATTTACAATCAGCTTGGTTTTTATTTCATACAAACATTAGGTTTTCATAATTTATAATTTGTCCTCCCGACAGGCGTGACAGCTGAATGTCAGCAGACTCGCTCTCAGCTGCAGAACAGAGACACCGCCATGCGAGTGCTGAAGGCCCGTCTCTACCAGAGCATGATGGGTAAAGAGACTGAACAGAGGCAAACGGCACGGAAGCAGCAGGTGGGCACGCGCTCACAGTCGGAGAGGATTCGCACCTACAACTTCAGCCAGGATCGTGTCACAGACCACAGGACCGGATACGTCACCAGAGACATCAAGGTTAGAAAGTAGCAGTGTCTCCTATTGAGCATGATGAATAATAAGAAATGTGTTCATCAGGGTTCCTACAGCTTAAGCCAAGTTAAATTTAAGACTTTTTAAGACTTTTTTTCAGAGCCACTTGAAATTAAATTTAAGACTGACTTCATAATAAACACAAATGCAGAAAAAAAAAGAAAAACACCACATCAATTACATAGGGTTAGGGACAATTTTACCCACTTTCCTATGTGATCCAAGGTAAAGTGACTGCTACATGAACATTGGATTGTGTCTCTTTCCAGCTGTCCTTTCAAAATAAATGCAGAAAAAGTCCGGAAAAAAAAAAAAACACTGACTCGGGAGCTGGTGGCGGTGAGAAATTTAGCGTTGACGGCCGCCACTAACTTCTCTATGTCGAAATGTTACCAATTATTTTGAGATTTGAGACTAATTACAACCATAAAATACCACTTACCATGTGTTAACATTTTTAAGACTTTTGAAAAATTGATTTAAGACATTTTAATGCCAATTAAGGCCTTTAAGGTTTTTAGATTAATGAATTCAATGCCTTTTAAGACTTTTTAAGGATCCGTAAGAACCCTGGTTCATGTGTATTTTTAAATATCTCACCAAGTTAAATCTAAGTTCATATGTTTTGATTCATGTGCAGGAGTTCATGAGAGGAGGGGCGGCTCTCGATGACTTGATCTCTGACGTCCTTGAACATGCAGAGAGGGAGGCTCTTCTGGAGAAGGTGGAGAGCAGCAGCAGCCTGAGACGATCTGCAGACTGACGCCCTAAACAAGTTCCTGTCAGGTGGACTGAACATGCACTATGTGGTTTAGTGTCACAAACACATTTTATAGTACTGTGACTGCATACCAGGACTGAATATTTATTTATTGCAATTTATGCTTGTGCAGTAGTCATATTGCAAGGGACACCACATACGAGTAATCATCATTTATGATTAAGACTTTATTTTTGTAATAAAATATGAAATTATGTATTTTGTGCTATGCTAATTTCCTGATTAATGCTCCATATTTACAGATCATATTTATGTATAAATCAATATATTACTACTACTACAAAAACATCATAGTATAGTCCAGTGTTGACTGTCTGCAGTGAATGTAAACAGACACCAGTACTGTTTATTGTCAGTAAGTATTCTTCATGGTTCTCTGCCAATCAGGGTGCGGTAAAACCACCTATCAGCTTTTTACACACACTCACCAAAAGCGTGTCACACCCTGCGTATGTTTGCCAGCTGACCAGCAACCACTGGTGTGTACTGTAGGGTTGTTTTTGTTTTTTTCACTTAAATGATTCCTTTATTTTTTGCTAAATATTTCCCTCCTATCTGTTAAAATTTTCAAAATGATTCTAACGTTATTTTCTCAGTATTCACACAGCCATCATTTATTGACATCACATTGTCCCCAATCTTATAATGTATGACATTCATTCACTTTAACAAACAAGTACTGCAATGATATTTCCATCAGGTTGCCTTACTAGACTTAACATGCACTGGTAAAAAAAATACAGCTATGGAAAAAAAAAATGTTTAATTGCTTCGTATGGACACATCTGAGATTACCAGACATGTCTTCACTAAAATGATCACACCAGGATGCCTACAACTGTGTGTACATGGGATAATACCAACCTGAAGACCTTTAAAGTGTTGCACCCCATTACGACAGATCTCAGTACACAGAAAAGAGCATAAACTCTATCCACGCGTAGACATATTTAAAAAAAATAAGACTGAAAAAAGTGTTACAAAAAAATATTTGTGCACGCTTCAAAAATCAAAATTGTTCATCTAAATGTGAGCGTCCCTAGAAAGAGTTGTACTCATGTGACGGTCTCATCCTGGGTGCGTCAGTCGTCATTGTCTCTCTGTCGGAGGCTCCTGGATTTGCCGTTCTGTGTCTTTTTCCTGAATGAAGCGGGTCCGCCGCCTTCGTCTCCCAGGGAGGTGATGACACGCTCCCTGAACTTGGGTTTGGGCTCTGGCGGCAGCTCAGCCGCAGCACTGGCTGTTCCTCCCTCCACCTGGGGCAGCTGTAAGTCCACCTTGGCACTGGAGAGAAAAGAAATCAGCTAGTGGGTCATTGCATGGTGTAGCATTACTGTGATCTACCTTTACTAATCAAACAGCTCTTAAACTGGTTCAGACTCTTCACTTACAATGGATCTTCCTCCTCCTGGATCATTTCCCAGACCCCATATGGATTGGCAGCTTTGGGCCTTTTGGCTTGTGGCGCCGTTCGTGTCGCCTCTTCCTCTTTCTTCTCCTCAGGTTCAACTGCTGTGCTTTGCACCTCGTCCTCTTTTTTCACTTCTTCAGCATCCTCTTTTGGAGTTTCCTCACTGCCTTCATCTTCTTCTTCCTTTTCTGAGGGTTCATCATCTGCTTTCCTTTTCTGAAAAAACAAACAGATCTCAATTTTTTTGTCATAGAATCTGAACCAGCAGACGTTAAAATATTTTTTTTTGCTCTCACCCTGAAGCTGATCTTGGGGACTTTGGGCTGCTCACTGTCTGGTTGAGGGACCTCCACCTCCTGAGATGCCTGGGCCTCACTGGAGCTCTCTTCCTCTCCCGAAAGCGGCTCGACCTGAGGGGTCGAAGGCTCCTCCTGATTCTCTTCGTCTTTGCTGGACCCAGAACCAGATGCCTCAGTCGAAGGGAAGTCTGCTGGTTTCTCCCAGCTGGACTCTGTGAGGTGAGAAAGACATAGCGTGCAATTATCTGTCAGAATCTCAAAAAAAAAAAAGACAAAAAAGATGCAACTGTAAAGAAAGAACACTCCACCTCCAGTCTCTGTATTATAGTAATATGTATATCCATCAGGACTGACGGCTTCCAGCCAAGGACTGATTGAAGAACTCTTAAGAAAAACACAACATGAATATATAGATTAAGTACAATACAATGTAGTTTAATAACAAAAAAAAAACAGAGAAACAAAAGTATTTTATTATTAACCTCGGTCTGTACAGGTTCTGCAGAGGCTGAACTTCCTCCCTGGAAACCCTCTGGTGTTTCCCATTGAGATTCTGTAGGTAGAAATACATAGACAGCATCATAACACGACCAAAGAGTCAGTTTTACTGAATTATTGAAGGAATATGTTTGTAAAAATGACAATATTGGTGGTCATACCTCCAGTTATCGTATTGTAATAGTATGTGTTTCCATCATCTGTTTGTCCTTCAACCCAGACCTGCGTCTCTGTTTTCTGTGTGAAGGTGAAGTTCTTTCTTGCTTTGCCTTGTTTCTTCTGCTGTTTTCTGGGCTGGGGTTTTGCTTTAGGTGGTTGTTGTTGTTGTTGTTGTGGTGGTGGCCGAGTGGTTGTTGTTGGTAGGGCTGGTAAACCTGAACATAACACAAAAACAATCCAAAGGTAATAAACAAAGCAAAAGTTCCTTCTACACAGACATGTTACACATTATTTTAATAAACTGTGAAACACTAACCTGCAGCCTCCCTCTCCATCCTCTTCAGATCTTCCTCATACGCTTTCATCGCAGCCTCCTCCATGGCTGCAAACTCTTTGGACATACGCTCCTCCTGCTTCGCCTTTTCAATGCTCTTCTTTTTAATCTGCAGTGAAATAAAGATAGGACGACATGAGTGACAGCTGCTCATAGCCAATCAGAAGAGAGCTCCCAAAGTCAGAGTGACATGCCTGGACCTTATCTCCGGTGCCAGTCCTGAGAGCAGTGCCAAGACAGGCAAGTTTTTATTGGCTGTTTAGTACTGATGCCTGTGTATGTCACTAAGAACCACTTCTGATGAATACTGAACATTTGTACTTGTGATTAAAAGGAATATCAGTTAGGGAAACAACATTTGGCCATTTAATGGAGCATTATTCAACCATTTTAGTACATTTTCCTCATAAAATATCAAATATTTGATGTTTTTAGCATCTCACATTTGAATTTGATGTTTTTCTTTGTAACACACTACAGTAGATTTCTGGTGCTTTCTGGCTTTTATAGATTTATGAAAGAATAAAGAACATAATTGATTAGATTAATCTATATTTAAACAAATATTTAGTATACTCAGTATAAAAGTAAATGTAAATACCTCTGTAATTTTTGCGGCCACATTTTCTTTGTGATTTTTTCCCCTCTCATGGAACTCGACGCTCTGCAGAGAAAAACAATCAAACGTGAGGATACATTAGCATTACATGTGTTTATTCCTCAGCAAAATACACAGCATGTTTTGACGCACTTACAGGCTTATTGTCAGCAATCCAGCACTTGCAGTACTGGCAGAATTTCCTCGGCTGTGACTTCCAGTAGTCGGCCCTGAAAAATGCACAAAGACTGTTAGTAGCTCACAAATGTGAATGAGTTAGTTTACCCTTAGCATCAGCAGCTAACGTGTTTAACTGTCTGAAATCCTGCCCAGGGATAAATCATTCACAGACTCTGCTGATTATGACCCAGTGAAACCCCCCAGTGTGGCATTTTACTTACATTGTTGTTACGTCAGTGTGGGATCAAAATCTGATGGGGAATTTAAAACAAACCAAATATACAGAAACAACCGCTTCCCACATTTCAAGAATGACAACACCGTCCGCTGCTGATGGCGTCATCACCCGCCGCCGAACAAACGAGACCTGAAACCAGCCTGAAACCACAACACATCCTGATGGACTGTATGGCTGAAACGAAAAAGAAATACACAAAAATAATAATTAAGCAAATGCTGAAATGAATGAATAATACGATATTTTTTGAGAGGTTGTGGGACAGCGTGATTGCAGTGGCTAGTTTGACTGCTAAGGTCGTCAAGCAGCATAGATACATATACCTATGGTCGAGCAGGACTGCCACCTTTTGTTTTGATATTGTATTTCATTTTAGTAGTTTAAAGCCTAAATGTGATACTGTTAGGACAAAATTTAAGAAACACTTTTAATCGGCCATGCTGCCAGAAGATGAGATGAAGGAGTCATCATCAATACCGGTGTTGTACATATATATAACCCATCGGTCTTATTCGTGATCGTCTGGTCCCATATGGTCTAGCGGTTAGGATTCCTGGTTTTCACCCAGGCGGCCCGGGTTCGACTCCCGGTATGGGAACAAAGTTTTTGCTAATTATTAATTGCACATTTTCAACGCCGTTATCTATTTCTCTCTCTCTATATATATATTTTTAATCTGTTGTCTGTCATGAAATTATAATTAAATAATCACAAAACAGTTTTGACGCACTTACAGGCCCCACTTACTTGTTCACTTTGTATGACGCAATGGACGCAATGCATAAACCATGTAAAAATACAAATGTATATAGCCCACTGACTTTTTATTAGTGAATATTTTACAAACATTAAACTCAAATGTTATATGTTTATGTATTTCGTGAAAATACCCACAACAAATATTCCAAATATATCAACACGTGATTAAAATAATGGAAAGGTGTAAATACAAAAACTGCTCGACTGAATTCGCCGTGAAAACATGTAATGTAATGTAATTGTAATGCAATGAAATATACATCTTAAAATTCAAATCAGCTGAATCAGCTGTTATTTTTTAGGACGCAGTGGGTTTCGTCATCAGCAGTGGCCAGGTCGAGCCTGCCTGACGTGCGAAGGCTGCGACTGTCCGCCCGACTTTGGCCGGGGTTGATCGGATTTCGCCGGCGGTGGTCATCGGTTTCCTCGCCAGCAGCGCGGTGCCGAAGCTCCGGGGGCTGTCCATCCCATGAACGGCACCATGGCCGCGTCCTCACACCGGATCATGATGGGGCCGCTGGTTGCTGCCATCGACCAGGGAACGAGCTCCACACGGTTTCTGGTAAGATGGATAGATCAGATAGATAGATAGATAGACACCCGTGTTACATTTAATAATAACTGGCTCAAACCCGTGTAGTGTCCTTGGTTGTATTTTCTCTTCTGCACCCGTTCAGCCACCGTCACGGTTTTTACGACCAGTGTCCGGCCCTCCTAAGAAGCTTAATCAATACCTCGTATAATCGTTTAGCAGAGGACTTTGAATGCAGCGTTGTTATATTCACAGTCATCTGTCTGTATTCAGGCAGAAGGTCACTTAAATGATCATAATACGTGTGATCTGTTTACCTTGTGCACCTGCTTCTTTGACTATTTATCTTCCATTGCAGTCATTCTAATGTAAAGGAACTTGACCATGAAAATACTTGTGACTTGTGTTTACAGTGGGTTTTGTTTTCCCTCTGTTGTTGTTGTAAAATCCATGCCAGGAGTTTGTGTGTGTGGTTAATCCAGGAACCAGCTTTTGAGACATTTGCTTACTGGTGCAGTGTTTCCCTGCAACAACTATTTAATCTCTCTTGAAGGTGTTTTTTTTCTTCCAATTTTAAGGTTCAGATGTGTTTATAGGCAGTATTTGTGTTGTAATGTTTGTCCCTGAGTATCAAGATAAATGAAGATGTTTTTGATTAATTTTCTAGGTGTGGCTGGTGGTTACAAGCCAACAGTTTTCATACATGAGTCACTGCAAACTGAAAGAAAGTAAAAACCACCTGGCCACAGAAATGTTTCTCTGCTGTCTCTGACCTCTACACACAAATGTGTCGTTTATAGAAAGTGATGTTTTAATTCCAACTCTCTTAGTTTGATTTTGTAATGTTTAAGGGCAGAATGTGGGTTTTTGCTGTAATGATCATATTGTGAAATATGTTGCTCGCTATTACAACACTGCAAACAGCCTTGTTGCCTGAGCTGCTCTTTCTGTTCTCCATAATAATGTTCAGATCAGATAAAGTATATAATCCCTGCTGACAAGAGTAATGACATAACATAAAATCACACTGTTTGTACTTGAAAAGCAATACCCTGCAGTCTTTAAAATCAGGTTTGGTAGTTGACAGGTGCCAAATTGGATCCTGCAACTGCTGTAAAAATCAAAATGACTAAGGGGAATGAGAAATCCCCTCCAGCATTCATGATGAACTACCAATAAAGAGGCTTTAGAGCAGGTTTAGAGCTTGCACACTTGATTAGTTTTATGTGGATGATTGAGGAATAAAGTAATGTGTCACTGGCTGAAACTCCTTGTGCTGTTTCTTTTCTCTTTAAAGGTGTTTAATTCAAAAACAGCAGAGCTCCTCAGTCATCATCAGGTGGAAATCAAACAGAGCTTCCCCAAAGAAGGGTAAGTGAGGAGGAGACTTGTCAGATTTTTTTTTTTAACTTGCAGTGTATGACTCTGTAGATCTTAATTTGTGTCTTTGTCCTAATTTTCAGATGGGTGGAGGAAGACCCCAAAGAAATCCTGCAGTCGGTGTACGAGTGTATGGAGCGGACGTGTGAAAAACTCACCCAGCTGAACATAGACATCTCAAACATTAAAGGTATGTGCACATGGGGCTTATGCTACCACTCGCTCTCTCGAAATTATTTCCATCTCCTGCAAAGAGGTGTTTACGATCTGACATCTCTGGAAACTGTTACTTGAATTTGTGCAGCTATTGGAGTGACCAACCAAAGGGAGACCACACTTGTTTGGGACAAAGAGACAGGGGAGCCCCTCTACAATGCAATCGGTAAAGTTTTGTTTTGCGTCAGTCATTATTTGGACATCATTTATGACATTCTTTGATAATACAATAAGTAGACAACAGAGTCAAACAGCAGACTGGGGTGTTGGAGGTGACTGATGTTGGTTTCTGTGTATTAACTGGAGTGTTTTTGTTCAGTGTGGCTGGACCTGAGGACTCAGTCAACAGTTGAACGTCTAATTAACAAAACGCCAGGAAGGAACAAGAACCACTTGAAGGTGAGGTCCTCATCTGTCGCTCTCTTAATCCTCTCTGCCATTTAATACAATGTGAAATTGCAGGGGAAGTAAAATAGTAAAAGAGTTGTTTGTGTTATTGTCGCCCTGCAGCATAAAACAGGACTCCCCATTAGCACTTATTTCAGCGCGGTGAAGCTTCGCTGGCTGATGGACAACGTGGACGAGGTCCACGAGGCCGTCGTGTCTCACCGCGCCATGTTCGGCACCATCGACGCTTGGCTCATCTGGGTGAGAGAGGACAGACTCCCTGCTGCAACTGTTGCACTGGTGTCATTGACATTTTGTCAGCAAAACCTTTTTTTTTTAACCTTTTTTTATTTTTATTTTTTTTTAAATGTCCATCAGTGTTTGACAGGAGGAAAGTCGGGTGGAGTCCACTGCACAGATGTGACCAACGCTAGCAGAACCATGCTGTTTAACATTCACACCATGGACTGGGACCCAGAACTTTGCAAGTATGATAATCATGCTGTGATAATTTAACATGTGACGATTTTTTTTTTTTAATGTAGAACGTAGAATTTGCTTTATTATTCACAGACTGTTTCCTTTTCTTTTTATTCCCACCAGATATTTTGGTATTCCCATGGAGATCTTGCCCAGAGTGAGGAGTTCCTCAGAAATATATGGTCTCATGGTAAGTCAGTTAGTCTGCTCTTAAAGGGATAGTTCAACATTTTAGCAAATTGGCCCATTGCCATAATCCCTATAGTTTTAGGAGTAGGTTTGTTACCTTTAATTGTCCGTGCAAGCTTTTTTTAGAACGGCGAAGCAGAGCCGTGAGCTGCTCAGAGCTATGCTACAGAGGCTCATGGAATTTCTTGGTTTCCCGTTTCGTTTTGGAGTTGTTGGATTGTGTATTTGATGAGTTTGATGAGGGAAACCAAGAAATCCCATTAGCCTCCGTAGCGTAGCTCTGAGCAGCTCACGGCTCTGCTCTGCCATTGCACCGACAATTAAAGGTAACAAACCTACTGCTATGACTATAGGGATTATGGCAATGGGCCAATTTGCCAAAATGTTGAACTATTCCTTTAAGTCTAGTCTACCTACAATTTAACGCTAATCAGTGTTTATATTAACTTTTTTTTTATTCTAATGATTTCATTGCCGTGTCTAGTGTTGTGTTTAAAGACTGGGATGCTCATGCAACAAGCCACTGATAAGATAACAGAGGTTTTTGTTTGTGTTTTAGTTTGATTTTATTTTGTCTTATTATGCTTCCAGACTGTTTTTAAGTGCATGATGGTTGACTGAGAAATCCTTTTAGGCATTTTTTCTGTGTGCCATTGTCTCTCCTTTCTCACTGGTAGAAAATATGTTCTAGCCGGGTAAGTAAGACTCTCACTCCATCACTATTTTACCTCATCATGCAAAGTAACCCACCCTGCTTCTCTGTGGCCAAAGTGAAGACGCCATCACACAGTGCATTTCCAAGATTCACATGGCTGTGATGTTTTAATTTGTCCATTAATGAATTAATCGCCAGGTCAGAGTTTGGATTATCTTCAGCCTGCATGTTATTTTTTGCTACATAATGTGTGTCTTATGAGTAAAACGAACATTTAACTTCTAGAAACATATGGATGCTTAACGTTTGGTGCAGTAACAAAGCCGTAAACCTGAACCTGCTTAGTTGGAACTAACTCTTAACTAACATGATGCATTTGCTGCTGTAATTCACTGTCAGGACAAGATATTGAACATTTGAGCTTGATTGTAAGAGGACAGGAAGGCAACAATGGCAAAGAAACAGTAGTAGATTTATATTGCAGCTTTAAGACAGGTGCATAATTTATCACACCAACACGAGTGTGTACATACATGGAAATGTGCTGGATGGTCCCTGTCCCCCATTGCTTCTGTTGTGGCATGCTACTGGGCTGCTCGTCACCGACGCTCCCACAGTTTTCCTGACAGACTTACCGTCCCACCACGTCTCCTAAATCTCTTCACTCTTAGGCAAAGTTCAACTCAACCCACCTTTTATCAAACATTTCACCCAAACGACATCCTCACGAAGGAGTGAAGACATTTCCCATTTTACTCAGGTTCACTCTTGCCCTTGTTTTTCCCTCGCTGTGTTTCCACAGTTACACTTCTGTACAAATACAGTGGTAGAATTAAATCAGCGTAGTTTTGTTATTTGGCTTCATTTAGTCAAATAATGAGTAATTTTGTTTTTTTTAGTGTTGTTCGGGCAAGGTTGTTACTCATAGTTACGAAACACAAATGTATTTCCCCACTCATGACTGATTGTATTTGATTTGTTATTTGACCAACAAATATGCCCACTTGAGTTATACCCAGGTGTATAATTTCAAGTTTATGATAGTTAGTCTCTTTTTCTCGTCGTCTATACACATGGTCTTTATAATAATGTATAAAAATGAAAATAACCAGAAATTTAACAAATTAATAAAAAACCAACACATAAAAAATTCTCTTTCTACCTGAAAAAACACAGTTCACTTGTAAAACAATATTTTTTTTTTCCTTTGACAGAAATCTGGAGCTCTTTCAGGTATTCCAATTTCAGGGGTAAGTTAATCTATTTTTATATTGAGCCAACAATGCCTTCATGTATCTTAAATTGTGTGATAAATTCCTATATTATCTTTAATAACAGTGCCTTGGGGATCAGTCAGCTGCACTTGTTGGACAGATGTGTTTCCAGGACGGGCAGGCTAAAAACACGTAAGAGCCTCTGGGCTTTTCACATTGTCCTTTTGTGAGTTTGTGATTGTCAGCAATTTAACAAAACCTTTCATTCCTCTCGTGTGTTAGGTACGGGACTGGCTGCTTCCTCCTGCGAAACACTGGAGCCAAGGTACATTATTAAAGATTTGTATTTCAAACACTCGTATAAATCAAAACATCCCTGACACGATGTCTCTTCTGTTCCTCAGCCTGTCATGTCCGACCACGGCCTTCTGACCACTGTAGCCTACAAACTTGGGCGGGACAAACCTGCCTGTTATGCACTGGAGGTACAGTGTGTTACATTCATGTAAGAATTTATAGATTCATCAGCAGATCAGTTGATTTATTCGTTTTTTTCTGCTTCCTGCCAGGGCTCTGTGGCCATCGCAGGAGCTGTGGTTCGCTGGCTGCAGGACAACCTGGGGATCATCAGCACGTCTGAAGAACTCGGTACGTCATGTGATGATCACCTTCTTCAGCTGTTCTTTAGCCTACAACACAGAAAAAGAAGAAATTACCCGCAGATTGTAAACACAATTATTCTTTTGGGGAAAATATTTATATGTAAGACCCAATCAAAAAGGGATTTGAATTTGGATGTTGTTTTAAATAAAGTGCAAAGCCAATTTCCTTTGGGGAAAAATTATCGCAACAAATCAAGACAAGGTAGAAATGCATAACAAAAAATGGGACAAATTTAAGTTGGATTTAATGTATATTCAGTGTTTTTACTTTTTACTTTTCTGTCCTGTTTGGTCCTCCTTGTTTCACGTTGTCAGGTTTTGTTTTGTTTGTCTGTTTTTGGTTAGTGTGTTGTCAGTTTATAAATTGTGTATGTCATTGCCATTAAATAAAAAAGAAAGGAAAAGGAAATTAGCCATTAAAATAACATCCCTGTGTTGTTTCTGTCCCTGTGCAGAGAAGCTGGCCGCCTCAGTCGGAACATCCTACGGCTGCTACTTCGTTCCTGCGTTTTCGGGTCTTTATGCACCTTACTGGGAGCCTAGTGCGAGAGGGTACGACCAAGAGCTGCACTACAGTGTAGTAAACCTGTTTACATCTGTTCACGCAGCCTGCTGGTCTCCAGTCCACTCAGTCTGAATCTTTCACTGTGTTTCAGGATCATATGCGGTTTGACCCAGTTCACTAATAAGAGCCACCTCGCTTTCGCTGCACTGGAAGCCGTTTGTTTCCAGACACGAGAGGTAAACTGCACATTTCTGTCTATTTCTTACGCATGTGAAATGATGCAGCTGTAAGTCTGATAACCGAGGGACCTGTCTTTGGACACAGATACTGGACGCCATGAATCAGGACAGCGGCATCCCGCTAACTCAGCTCCAGGTGGATGGAGGAATGACGTCCAACAGGCTGCTGATGCAGCTGCAGGCCGACATTCTCTGTATTCCTGTTGGTAAGACTTCCATGACGTAAAAGAGATCAGATAAAATACAGAAGCTCTAAAACATTCCCTCGATTCCTCTCCCTGCGTCTGTCCCTACCTCATTGAGGACACGGGGACAGAAAAGACACAAATGAAGGAAACGTGGAAGCTGTTAAGGGAATTGGCACATATAATAATACCAAGTGTCCTGCCAAATTGAAACTTGTGACAGCCATGTGATCACATCTGGCAGTGATCAAACTGGCTTCACGACCAGCGGGCCACTGTGATGTCCAGTTAAAGACTGAGCACATTTATCTGATGTGAAGCCGTCACATGCTTTTACATAAGAGTCCTGCATTTGATCAACACCAGCCATCCAAAGATAATCTGTATGTAGAAACTGAGATTACACTGAGCATTTTAATGTCAGAGCATCCTGGTGCATGAAGCTGTTGCAGGGGTCTAATGGGTAATACTGCCCTCTGCTGGTACACTGTGGAACAACCTCACTTTTTACCTCACTTTTTACACACAAAAATTATAGTTTTTCTGCCTTTTTTAAAACATATTTCCACTGTTTTTGGGTTAAAAATGAAACTGTCCATGAATAAAGTCACAAAAACTGTGTTTCCAGTGAAGCCGTCCATGCCCGAGACGACGGCGCTCGGCGCGGCCATGGCAGCCGGAGCAGCAGAGGGAGTGAGCGTGTGGAGTCTGAGCCCAGAGGACCTGAGCGAAGTCACATCAGAGAAGTTTGAGCCTCAGATCAACCCCGAAGGTACAGTGAGTGAGCCGCAGCCGTCTGTGCTCAGCAGCTGCTGCGTAAAACAGCCAAAGAAAACTGTTTGTGTGTCTCGTGTCGTGCAGAGAGTGAGTTTCGGTACGCGCGGTGGAAGAAGGCGGTTCAGAAATCCATGAACTGGGAGACGACGGAGCCTGTTGGGAATGGAAACGGTAGTGAAATTAAAACAGTTCAGACCTTTAAATGTTTACAATTATTGTGCCCTTTTTATACTTGACTCTCATGACTGTTTTTTTTACTGCTCGTGCTGCCAAAAGGTGAAGCCAGCATCTTCAGCAGCGTCCCCCTGGGCTTCTACATCATGGGCAGCATGCTGATGTTAATCGGAGCAAAGTACCTCGCAGGTGAGTGTCCTCTAATTTGTTTGGGTTTTATCTTTTTAAAATGTCCTTTCTGGTTTATGATTTTAAAGGGACAGTTCAACATTTTGGCAAATTGGCCCATTGCCATAATCCCAATAGTCATAGCAGTAGGTTTGTTACCTTTAATTGTCGGTGCAAGCTATTTTTAGAACGGCGGAGCAGAGCCGCGAGCTGCTTTCTTGGTTTCCCTCATCAAACTCATTAAATACATAATCCAACAACTCCAAAACGTTGTGACCTGCACATACACCACGCTATGAGATAATAACGGAACGTTACGAGATAGAGTTGTTTTCGAGGTAAATTCATGCAAAACAGCTGATACGGGGCCAGTTTTTCGGCAAGCAGTCTCTGCATTTGCTTAGAAAACAACGTTCTGTTATTATCTCATAGTGTTGTGAATGTGCAGGTCACAGCTTGTCCGCGAGAGCTCTTTGGAGTTGTTGGATTGTGTATTTGATGAATTTGATGAGGGAAACCAAGAAATTCCATTAGCATCCGTAGTGTAGCTCTGAGCAGCTCGCAGCTCTGCTCCGCCGTTCTAAAAATAGCTTGCACCGACAATTAAAGGTATAACAAACCTACTCCTAAGACTTTAAGGATTATGAAATGGGCCAATTTGCCAAAATGTTGAATTATCCTTTAAAAAAAACAAACTTCTTCAGTAACTTAAAAGTATCAGTCTCAATAGCAGCTACAGGTGTTATGAAACGAGACCTGACAGGTTTCTACCAGGAAATTGGCACATTAAATGATAACATCAGGTGTATAAACAAATCATATTTAATTGACAACAAAAACCTGCGTCAAAGTGAAACCATTCTGTCTTTCTTGGTTCCAAGGACACACCTAGGATCACACCACTCGACACATTGAAGTAAAAAAGATCAACAGTGGAAACAATGGCTCTTGATGCTGGACCACGACCTGACTGACGACTGCACTGTTTTCCCAAAGGCATTCCAGATGTTGAATTTTCCCACAGACTGGACAAACATGAACTGATATGATTATTATTCTCACTGTTTTTTTTTAAATCAGACTGTTCTTCTTTACATCAGATGAGAGCATGTCGCCACAGTAGACGCAGAGTGTGCATGCAGTATTTCACTTGTTCAATGGCGATGCGGTATGATTTTTAAACTGATGCTAGTTCAGATTGTCGTAATCCCCCTCCACGGTGGTGTTTAACGCAGCTCACTGTCTACTTAGTGTCCAAACAGTCGTCACGTAATGTTTCGTTGCCACAGACCCGCAAACACCTTCTAGTTTCTGCTTCGTCTTGTGGGAGATGTGCACTTACAAGAGTCTATCTAGACACAAATATATATATTTTCTAACAGTTGGGATAAAGACGGAGACAGTTTGAAATCAAGGGGTGATGAAGGTGATGTTTGAGGTTTGTAAATGTTTGTAAAAAGTCTGTATGTATTGTGTCAGAGACAAACATGCGATGACGGGCAATGGTGAGGAGCTGGCAGACAGTTTTGGCTTTCTGTGTTCGCAGCATAGAAGAGCATCCGAGGAGCAAACGGGCAAATGTGAGTAGTCCTTCATATCGCTCTGTTTACGAATCCTTTGATTCTGCTTCTGTTTTGCGTGTTTTCTAGATCTAACTATTAGTTTTTGTAGAAGAAAGCAAAAAAAAACACGTTAAGATTCACTTTTATGATTTCCTTATTTATTCAGTTCATGCCACATCATGCAAAACTCCTGTATTGGATAACTTGAATGCAAATGTTTCACATTCATCCTTACACAAGCAGTTTTATTGCACTAAAATGTAAAATGAGGTGTTTTATTTTTTGTAATTTATTTAATTTAAAGGGAGCTTTATGAAAACATTGAAACAAAACCTTCTAATTCCTGTTGCTGTGTAGTCAGGGTTTAAGGAAGTAGAGGTGTGTAAAAGTTTGTCAGTATTTATTCTATTGCCCAACATTTGTCATGTTTGTCTGCAGTGTGGATCAGAAACAGAAAATAAGACAAAAAGGCATAACGAGCCTTTTCTCTCAGAAATGTTTGCACTGGATCATTATGCAGTTATTTATTCAACGGTACAGCCTGAGGAAGGCGGGAAGTTACTGTACCCATAGTAAAGGTCCAAAATGTTTACTGAACTGAATTGAAATGTGAAATGAAGTGAAATTGAATAAATGAAGTTGAACAGTTGACGAATTTGACGTTCCAGATGCTCTGACCTTTGAAAAGTTTTGAGACTCAACAAAAAGTAAAAGAAGGGAGGGATTCATGTAGAACAGGCTTTACTTTATGTTGGAAGTGTGACAGGTATGAATGTTGCAACTGTGTGCGTTTGTCTCACCTGTAATGTATGGAAGCAGGTTTCATGGGAGAAATAAATGTCATCAATAAAGAATTTACTTTGTCTTGAATTTGGCAGCGAATTGCCAAACATTTAGACGACGCACCATAAAGTGTCCATAAATCTACAAGTCTGTCCAGTTGCTGTCTAAAAGGAAAGTTGTATTCGCTCTGTGGTTGGGACAAACAAGTGAAGCACAACCTTCCTTTAGGGGGGAAATCCCAAGGGAGTGGTTTGTGTCAACTTCAGTGCAAAGTTTCAGCACTTGGTGTTTACGTTAGTGAACGTTTCAGCTGAGACACTGGCTCCTAATCGCAAACGTTCCCGTGGTGCTGCGCAGCTCAACAGGTAAGTCTTAAACGGCTGTACAAAAAAAAAAAAATCATTTTCTCTGAATGATAATGAAGACAGTAAACTGTTTTCTTTTGTCTATATCAGCAGGAAATGTATTTAGTTACATATGACGCAGTGTTTTTCCACCATACTCAGCAGTTAAGTTACTTATTCACCTATGAAGGCTGTATAAGGCTGTATTGTGCGGCCGTTTTGCTTAACATTGAGGTTATTTGCATATTAACTGACCCCCTGCAGCTTGTTTGGATGTCAAAGTCGTGGATGTGGATGCACACACTTTTATTTTGCACTGTTTTTAATATTCATATTCTCTTTGCATGTACTTTTATTCCTTTATATTAGTTGTCCTGCTCTGTCAAGTTTCTGAATCTGCAAGGAGGAAGTGCACAAACTAAATTGAGCGTGGTTGTGGTTCAGCAAACTTTTACACCTTCACTTTGAAACTGACACCACAGTAACGTGACAACCAGGAAGTAAAGCCAGGTGTGCGACATTTTATGTGGCAGTTGTTCCTCAATTGACATCATACAGGGACAAGAGGCAAGGTGCAGAGAGGTGAGTCCGTCCTTCCTGATCTTTGATTACACCCTATCATTATTACTTGTTTGGTTTGCAGTGCCTTGACAGCAGGTTTTACATTCCAGGTGTGTGAGAGAGGAGAAAGCTCTGGACCATGTTAATGCATCACTCTTTAAGCATGTTGGACCCTCGCATGAGTGAGAGCAGAGGAAACCAGATCATGTCAGCGGCCACCGACTTCAGCCAGGACTTCTGTAAAGGTCAGTGATGAGAGGCTGTAAATAAATGTTAGCTGAAGTCCAAAGTGTGAAATTCAACTCTCTAATCTCCTTGTTCCTGAACCTGGGATTCCACTTGTTCCTTATGTGTTGACATTGCAGGGCTGTCACTTCACTTAAACCTACTCAACCGTTTTATTATGAAATGATCCCATTAGCATTAACATGTTTATATTTGATATTTGTTCAGTAAAGGTCAGTATATGATTACCTTTAATTACTTGTTAAAGACGTTTCACTCTCACTCAGCTTTGATGTTGCAGTTCATCAACATTTCCTGATAATGAGATTTTACTCAGTTAAAAGTAACTAAAAGATAATTTATGGTTGGGAGAATTGTCAAATACTTTACATCTGGAGAGACTGAGATTCTACAATGAAGATAGAGGGGATACGTTTGATAAAACATGGGACCCAGTACTGAATTACCTTAAAAATGTGAACCCATAGACACTGGCTATTGTACAAAACCTCGCAGTGCAAACAAATGTATGATGATGTATATGTCTACTACTGACCTATTTATTTTACTATTATTTATTTATTTTTCTACTTTTATATTCTATCTATAGTACTCATTTTATGACCATGAAATATCGCTGTGCTTGATGTGCTGTGTTCTTTACTTTTTTTTTCTTTTTCTCTCTTCTCCTTTTCCTCCACTTATTTTTTCTCTTCATTTTATTTGTATTTTCTTTTTTCATTTTTCTCTTCATTGAAAATCAATAAACATATTTCAAAAAAAAAAAAGTAACTAAAAGAGTTAAATGGAGTTGGGGTAAAAGTCTTAAGTATTTTACCATTATCTATTTTTCCTCAGACTTTCTCATCGCTGATCCCACACCAGGATACGTCCACGCTATTCAGAAGAAGAACACGGTGAAAGAGCTGCTGAAGATTAGACGGCAGGTTTATGAACAGGTATTTCAACATGGGCACGGATGTGATAAAACAAGTCTAAGATATGTTACAGTAGTTCTATGGAAGGGTTTGGATTTCATTGGAAATGTTGCAATCAATTTCATGAAAAAACAAAATACTCAATTTAAAGCAGTAACACCAAATGTAGGTGTGTTTGTTACAAAAGATGAATAATATTCACATCCATGCTTACAATTATGAACATTTTGAAATTGCTTTCTTTCAGAAATGGAAATGCACACAGGAAGAGAGCAACATGAAGCCTGAATGTAAAATTCCAAAACTTGAACCTTTTGTAAATGGTGCGAGTCCTCACATGTTGGACCCTTGTGCACCGGCCAACCCCTACACCCCCACTCACTTCCTGCCTGCACCTCCTGAAAATGGCCACCCCACCCCACCCCAACACATGAAGCACCCGGCCCTGCAGGGACCGGCAGCTCCCCCCGCTGATGTCAACATGTCTTTGTTCCACTGGCAAATAAAGCAGGAGGCGCAGAGGCTTGAAGGAGTTTCTCCAGAGCTGCTCAACATGCAGGATGCAGATGGTGACACGTGAGTAGGGATTAACTGAAATTGTTATTCAGACCAGTGGTAATCAACCTTTTCAAGGCACTGGAGGACCGACCCTCTGCATTTATTTAGCAACCCTGAGGACCACCACTACCAAAGCGTAAGGTGCAGGAAAGAGAGATAGCCATTTTAATTGCATCATTGCTTAGTTGAAAAGTTTATTTCTAAAGGTTGCTGTACACGGAAAATTGCACATTAGTGAGTTTTAGACCATCTTCCTGTGTCATAGGCCTATTTCACAATAAAAGCCCAAATAAGAAATGAATAGAGACTGTCCACTGAAACGTTAAGTGAGGCTCATATTTTGAAACAAACACAATAAGTTTTGTTTGTAGTAATGGCGCAATGCAGTAAATTTAAGAGTGAATCAAAACCATCAAAATGTGGCTTCTTATTAAAATATGATCAATTTCCCATTAAAACATGTGGGATTGGGAAAACAATGCAAATTAGCTTAACTTCTGCAGTTTAGGCAATTAACGATGGCAAATTTGCCTATTGCCATAATCCCTATAGTTTTAGGAGTAGGTTCATTACCTTTAATTGTCGGTGCAACCTATTTTTAGATCGGCGGGGCAGAGACGTGAGCTGCTCAGCTAACACAATGGAGGCTCATGGTATTTCCGCGTTTTCCTCATCGAACTTATCAGATCCACAATCCAACAACTTCAAAACGCTCTGGTGGACAAGTTGTGACCTGCACATTCACTATAAGATAATTACGTATAATTACGTATAACGTATAATTATATGTAACATTTCGGCACATGAAGCAAATACTTGGAACTACTTTCGCTTTTGAAGTCACACTGCCCAGCAGCCATGTCTGGAATGTAGTTCCTGGTTACATTTTTACCTCGAAGACAACTCTGTCTCTCAATGTTCCATTATTATCTCATAGCTTGGTGAATGTGCAGGTCACAACTTCTCCACGAGAGCGTTTTGGAGTTGTTGGATTGTGTATTTGATGAGTTTGATGAAATACCACGCGCTGTACAGAGCTCACGTCTCTGCCCCGCAGATCTAAAAACAGCTTGCACCGACAATTAAAGGTAATGAACCTACTGCTAAGACTATAGGGATTATGGCAATAGGCGAATTTGCCAAAATGTTGAAATATCCCTTTTAGGTACCCTTGCAATTCTACCAAGTACCACTAGGGGTCAGAGTACCCTGGTTCCTGATTCAGACCAGTAGCACTGAGGCATTTGACTAAAGTTAATGAATTAATACTCATGGATTTAAACATAAATACAAAGCCAATGCTAAGACTGACACATGGACATGATTACAATGTGTGTTAACTGTAACTGTGTGTTTTGTTTTCCAACTTGCAGGTTTCTGCACATAGCTGTGGCACAAGGCAGACGGGCGCTGGTGTACGTGCTCGCTGCAAAGATGGCCGCCTGTGGCTCTCTGGACATGAAGGAGCACAATGGACAGGTAAGGATGCTTAATACGGTTGTACATGTTCATCCCATTCAAACACAACTTGTATCATTTTAGCTGATTTAATTTATTCTCTCTGTGCACAGACAGCCCTTCACATAGCAGCCACCACCAATCAACACTTACTTGTGCAGGACCTGCTGGCTCATGGAGCACAAGTCAACACTCGAGACTTCTGGGGACGATCTCCTTTGCATGTGTGCGCAGAGAAAGGCCACTACCTGAGTCTTCAAGTAGGAATCTGGTGTTGATGCATCAACACAAGTCAAACAGTACAGTTAAACATCTCAGGGTGCGAAGAGTCTGTCTTATTGTCCGGTTGATCTGAGCTTTTTTTGACACCTATGCCCTCAGAGTCAGACCTTTAACTACCTTTGGTAAGACATTAAATCATCTGTTCTACTACTTATTGACGTAGCAGTTTGGGTGTTGTACTCAAAATTGACAGAGTGATCTAAAAATAAATCTTATTTCTCACACAGGAGTTTATTTGGTAACACTTTATAATAATTACACACTATTAAGCAGTAGTTAAGCATTAAATACTGAATTCATCATTAAAACACATGAATACTCATTAGTATGTAGTTTATAAACACAGTTAAAAGTGTTTTACTCATCATGGATAAGCACTAACTGTATTTATAAACTACATACTAATGAGTATTCATGCTTTATAAATGATGAATTCAGTATTTAATGCTTAAGTAATGCTTAATAGTGTGTACTTATTACAAAGTGTTAACGTTTCTTTAACCCTTTGTGTCCCAAACCTTTATATTCTGAGTGTTCACTGCTGATCCTGAGCTTCAAAACTCACTGGAGCATAAAAACTTTATCACAGCTCTGTTACACCCTGAGCTGACTGACTGGGAATGGTTCAGTTCTTTTTAAAAATATTTTTAAAAAAATATCTTTTTTGAAATATATTGATTTCTTTTTGGCAGGGTATCTGGCGGAGCCTTTCAGGAGGCGGGCAACCACTTGACATTGAACTTTTTAGTTACGATGGTGAGGATTTAGTTTTATTTTACAGAAAAATGTAGCGATGCCAAATATAAACTGCCTGTGTGTATTTATTAACAGCACTGTTCTCCTTCTCAAGGTTTGACCCCACTCCACGCGGCGGTCCTGTCTCACAACGCAGCCGTTAAAGAGCAGAGGTGTCTGGAAAACCCTTGTTCCTACATGGCAGGGCAGATGGCGAAGAGGAGACGGATGTTTGTGGAATGTGTTAAGACTCTGCTGCTAATGGGCGCTTCCTACGGGGCAAAGGTAACTACCTCAGACCTGACTGCTTAGAGTCTTTCTTTTTTTTTGCTTACACACTAAATCAGAGTGATATAAAGGTTGTAACTCACCCGCCGTGTCTTCTTCCACTCACCCAGGACCTGAAAAGTGGACGAACTTGTCTTCACATGGCTTCTGAGGAGGCAAATTTGGAGCTGCTCCAACTCTTCCTCGACCAGCCATCGATGCTGTCGATTGTAAATGTTAAGGTTCGTCATTTTGTAAACTATTTTTAAGATCTAATGCGTTAAAATTTTCAGATATTGTGTTCCTAAAGACAATGCAAATCATTTTTCGAGTAAAGAACAACAGCCTTCCAGCTTGTATCCTTCAGTTATTTAAATTAAGAAAAGGAAACTATAATTTAAGAGGGTCATTGATTTTTGAAATGTGTAAAGTGAGAACTAATATAAAATACAAATGTGTTTCAGTCTTAGGAGTTAAAATGTGGAATAAGCTCAGTGATGAGTTGAAGACATGTAGTTCTTTGTTGAGTTTTAAGAAAGCCTTGAAATGTAAAATAATGAAAAATTATAAAATACAGTAATGATTACTTTCATCTTATTATCTTATTATTTTGGACTGCTGACATTCTAGGTCATTTAATTTCATAGAGTGTAAAGGATAGGCAAATATAAGCCTTGTGATTCAGCCTATTCCCTTTTCGGTCACTGTATGATATTTTCTTTTTGTGTGTGTGTGTGTGTGTATGGTTGCAATTGTGTATAATATGTGTTGGCTAAACTGTTCACACAGAATGGTTGATTTTGATGTTGGTATTGTATGACCGAAATAAACAAATTTCAATTCAAATTCAATTCAATAAACAAGACAACAATATAATGAGATGAGAGACACACATGTAACACCTGTTTCTAAATCTGTACATTCCAGACTTTCAGTGGAAACACCGCCCTGCACATCGTCAGCTCTTTGCAAAACCACCAGGGTCAAGTGGAAGCAGTGAAGCTGCTGATGAGGAGAGGAGCCAACCCCGGGGCCAGGAACTTTGAGAACGAGCTTCCGTCTCAGCTGGTGCCTGAGGGGCCCGTTGGAGAAAAGGTGAGGCGTGAAACACTCACCACTGTATCACTACTGTTCAACCAAAATGTGAGGAATTTCAAAACCGGCTGGTATCAGGAACTAAGTCTGTTGGAATTATAGTAAAAACTTGATCTGATAAATTAAACAATGTATGGTACGATTTATGCTGATGATAACCTTTGCTGAATCTTTTTTTATTTTTTCAGGTGCGGCAGATCCTGAAAGGGAAATATGTTCATGCTTAAATGAAGCTCAAGAATACTGTCAGTCAGACAGTCCACAGATTATTATTTGCCACAAGGCAGATACTGGTTGTTTCAGGGAAACATGTCTAATTGTTCATTACCATGTAATGTTTTATTTTTGTTTTGTATTTTTTTTCGTCTTCTTTTTTTTTTTTAAGTATATTTTGGGGCTTTCAGGCATTGAATTGATAGGACAGCTGTAGATGACAGGAAATGGAGAGATGGAGAAGGGGGAATGACATGCAGCATAGAGCCACGGTGGAATCGAACCGGGGCCGCTGTGGCGAGGACTATAGCCTCTGCATATGGGGTGCCAATTATAGGGATAGTTCACCCAAAATTCAAATTTCACTCATTATCTATCTATCTTCGGAACAATTTCTCATGTCGGGCTTGACATGAGGGTGAGTAGATAATGAGTGAAATTTGAATTTTGGGTGAACTATCCCTTTAACTCTTGTTTTAGACATTGCAGTTACACTATGATTGCAATATGAGTACATTTGTTCTAGATGAATCTTGTCATATCGGCTGAATTCATCAGTAAAGAAAATGTTTTCAGAGATTTACTCTGATACAAGGAATAAGCAATTTATTTTATTTTTTTTTAGATTTGTCTCTAATATGAAATTGTTGATTTTTATTTGGTAACATGTTGAAACACATTCAGAATTAACCATGCACTGTGTAGTCTGCAATTTAACTTCATCTGTGGGATGACACACACACACAATATCTGTAGGCCGATATGCACATGTATATTTATGAATATATGTAGATTTTAAACATGTAGGTAATCGTCAAGCTGTTTTCTGTGTAATATAAAAGATAGTGAAACTTTAAATACAAGAATTTAACTTTTTTTTTTTTTAAATAACACACAAGTTGAATTGTGGGTTACATGAAAACAGTTGGAATGTAAAAAATAAAGCAATATATAAGTGTGTGTGGATGTCTTTTTTAAATGACACATGAAATTACAAGTAAACAGAAGATTGTTGCAAATACTTGATGTTTTGCTTTCACTGTGGCTCTGTGTGCCCTCAACTTGCCTCTGAATGATCAAACAGCTTACTGGTAGTACAGATTGCATTATAAAAAGATGTTGTAGAGGTCTTGATAGTTTTTGTGTTATTAGATTTTTCAATAGTTTTAGTACTGCTTGATTTTGTTCTTAAATGTAAGAAAAAAAGGGGGATTTTGATTTGTGTATCTACATTTATGGATGTGGGACTTGTACTGACTCGTACGGCGCTCAGCACAGCAGCAGAAAGCAAACACAGCAAAAGTGACAAACAGTAGAAAATCCCATGTGTGAATTCTCACGTTGAGTGGTGGTCAATCAGTCACAGCCTGTAAATTAAACAAGCTGTGACCAAATAGTTGATCCCTAAAAAACTCCCTTGTCTGTGGGTTTGATAGGCAATACTGTAAGTTCATGTCCAGCATCCACATAAAGGATGGCTTGATAGCTTTTGTGTTATTAGATTTTTCAATAGTTTTACTGTAATATACTGCTTGACTTTGTTCTTAAATGTGTATCTACATTTATGAATGTGCCATTTGGATAAAGTGATAATAAGTTTAATGATGTAGTATTGTCTAACTTTGGTAAATGGAAAGACAGAAACTGGTAGAAAAAGAGCAAGACCAAAACAAATGAAAGACATCTTCAGGGCATCTCAAACAAAAAGAGCAACTTGTATCAGTGACATTTTTAAAACGTTGTGAAAGGAAAACTTTAGAAGGGTAAATTCTGTGGATTATTTTGAACGATTCTTCTTTTATTCTATTATTTATCATATATCTAGCTGGTAAGTTCTTCTTCCACTCAAGGTTGTTTGCTGAATTAGAGTAAGTTATTCCAATAAGTGACTACACACAGAACTGATACAACTTCTTATTGAAGTTAAGCACGTATAGACTATAGATAATGTTGGGTTCTGTCCTATTGTGCTTTTAAATAGGCTGACATAGAAACACCAGCAGGGATACTTAGGTCAAGCTGCAAGATGTCTTCAATCTGGTGCTCATCGAGGCCACGCCCCCCAGGAAGGCGGAGCTGCATCTCCATTGGTCGGGCACAGTGTGTGCAGGTGTGTGCTGACCATAGACTGACGAGCAGTGGCCTTTAAATTCTCCTTCAGTCTGATGGAGCTGCAGCAGAAGGGATGAGAGTTTGCTGTTGTATAGTAAGCTCATCTTCTGTCTTTCACTTCAGGTTAACATTATTTGTGACTTTCCCATTTCTTGTTTGTGCTAAGTGGCTCGTGCTAACAATGGAGTCTGCCATGTGCTTCACTTGGTACGTCAGTCATCGTAGACTAATGCAGCTTGCAGTTTGTAGACACTTGTACTTGTAGTTGTTTAGAAGCTGCATTGGTTTACAAGATGGCTGACTTACCAAGTGGAGCACATGGCAGACTCCATTGCTAGCACTATAGCCACTTACAGCCTTATTTCACTTCAGGTTTACCTTATTTTGTGCTTTGTTTCACTCTAATCTTTGTCTCCTTTCTACTTCTGCATGTATTCCACCCTAATTGGTACGCTTGGTAAGAAAGACACAAGGTAGACAACTTTTTGTTTAGTCAAACCACAGGACCAACACATGAGTTAAAGTTGGCTACATTTAGTCCTGAGCAACACGTCTGGATCATGGCTGACAAACATTTCCACACAATAAATTTAACATTGTTGAATCTTTATTGTCTTCTTTGAACCAGGTGGTGTAAGTTCTTGTGGTCTCAACGGTGGACAGAAGCTCCTGAAACAAGATGGAAAAGCAGTGTTAGACAGGACTACCTCATGTTGAATGTGTCCTTTGTCTTTCAGACTGAGCAAGATGGAGGCAACTGTGACTATGTGTGTTGTGGAGTAAATAAATAAAGATTTCTCTGTGTATGCCTTGAGTGTTTCTTACCAAGTAGAGGTGGCAGCAGTACATTTAGCTGGTCCTATATAAACCTACTGAATACACACATGGCTACACATCAATGAGGTCCCAAAGGGAACCCCAGAAAAACAAACTAGCATAATGACAAATAAAGAAATGCTCTTACTGCTGTGCAGACAGTCAGTCAGCTCCTCCTGCTTCATCTTCAGTGTGATGTTCACAAACACCTCTGACTCTCCACCTGGGACAACACATACACAAAAAACATTTAGTCACACTCATCCTGACATTTAGAAATGTTTGAGCTGCAACACTTAAGCTACAAATCACACTTACATTTTTACAGTTTTATCCAGAAACATTGAGGTGGCTCACTCCTGGCTCCAGCTGGTGGTCAAAGCATAGAATTACACCAGGTTAGTTTTAAATGACAGAAAATCTGCAGTTTACATTTTAAACATTAATAAAGTTGACAAACACGTTCTTATTCTAATTCTCACACTTACACCATGCAGAAAAAATATAGCTAACAAGTTGACAATTCCTATTAATAATCGTATTCATTCTCACAACGACACTATCCAGATAAAAAATATTAAACACTGTTAGCTGGAGAAAAGTATTGATGCAAATATTGTTGTGTTAAAAATAAAGACTTTTACATGAAGGAGCTGTAGTTTTTACTCTTTTACTACAAAGTGAAATAAACTGTAAACGATCTAGTTCTGTGGCCACTAAGACGACGACAAAAGCACAAAGTCAAGAATCCAGCCTGTCTGTATGAACTCACTAACATACATCTCCACATACTGTTAGAGCACAAAGTCTGGTCTGGTCCTCACCTCTCCTCTTTTCTCTGCAGCTCCGTCCAGGTCCTGAAGACTCCATCTGATCCGCTTGTCCTCACGGGGACTGTCTGTGTCACAAGAGACAGAGATGATGAACATGGAGGCTGCTGCTGCGTCTCTGTCTTCATTTACTCTCCTGCTTCTTTTCTACAAATAAACCTCTGGAAACTTTACACTTGTCTTTTGTCAGTGAACTGTTGTGTGTCTCTTGGGGACAAACAAGACTTTTGTCATTGAACTGAGTGCTGGATCCCCCCCCCCCCCCCCCCCCGGAGTTCCAGTCGTGGTCCATCTCTACACATACAAACATGGATATGGATCACAGATCATGGGGGGGGGGGGGTTGGGGGAGAGACGCGTTGAAACTCGTAA
Organism: Trachurus japonicus; assembly: GCF_045865225.1. Classification (NCBI taxonomy): domain Eukaryota; kingdom Metazoa; phylum Chordata; class Actinopteri; order Carangiformes; family Carangidae; genus Trachurus; species Trachurus japonicus. Next base: position 11,080,189 of record NC_140908.1, on the reverse strand, counting down.
AAGTACATGGGATCCTGTTGGGACATATGGATCATCGAGTTTGCAGCGGCGGGGACGCTTCGGGGGGGGGGGGGGTCCAGCACTCTCCACACTTTTGTTTCAACGCTTCTCTCCCGCCAACCCCCCCGACCATGCTCCGTGATCCATATCCATGTTTGTATGTGTAGAGATGGACCACGACTGGAGCTCCGGGGGGGTGGCTGCGGGGACGTTGCTCCCCGATCCGTGTGGGATCCGCTGCAGGAGCTCGGTGGCCGTTGTGAGCTGCCTGCTCACGATCAGCACTCCCAGTTTTTTTTTTTTTTTTTTCCATCACTCGCTTGTGGTGTAATGGAGTTTCTCCTTGCCTGTCAACGCAGTGTTCGCTGGTTCGCGACCATGCACAGTTTTCATCATCATCATCATGATGCTGCTCCAAAACAGTCTGATCAACAAAGACCAACCAAACATGTCAATGAAGGAGACTGTCAGAATAATTCACTTATTCAACACAGCTGACAGCTTTTGTTACGTATGTTGTTGTGCAGCCGTACGAGTCAGTACAACTTCCAACACATCTCATCTCAGATCTATCGCTGGTGTAGTGGATCTCGTTTTGGCTATGGACTCAAGAGATTGTTGGTTCGAGTCCAGGTGTTGGCTTCTTGGTTTTCTCCTTAAGTTTCTTTGTATGTGCTGCTTTGACGATGTCAAATACACTATGACCAATGTCCTTATCACACCGATTAATGGTTGAGTGGGTTGCGCTGCCACTTTGGGTGCAGCAGATCATGGGTTCGATCCCCAGGGGAGACAGTGACAGTTTTCTCTTTAAGTTTCTTTGTAGCTGCTCTGACAATGTCAAATACATTATGACCAGTGCATTGTCTCGGGCTTGGTGGTCGAGTGTGTTGCGTTACCGCTTTGGGTAGCGAAGGCCATGGGTTCGAGCCCCAGTGGGAGCAGTCCCCTCCCCTTCCCAATGGTGGGACAGAAGAAGGCCGGACAAGGGCGTTACCGACTAATGACCGACTAATGACCGACTAATGACCGACCCGACCCGACTGGGCCCTACCGGTCCCAACCCGACTTATGTGTCGTTCGTCTCGTTCGTCTCTGTGTTGTGTTGTTCGTCCGTCTGAATGAATGCGTGAATGAATGTGGGTATATAGGTCATAAAATAGGAACTAAAAGTAGAAAAATAAAAGTAATAAGTAACTAAAAGTAATGTAGGTAAATAAAAAAAACTAAAGTAAGAACTATTATTAAGTATTATTGTATTTTTAAGTAATAAAGTAAATAAAATCCCACTTATTTACTCACTTCTCATGCATCTCTTTAACCAGCCTTCTTCTTCTCTCACTGTCCCCCCCAGGGATCGAACCCATGGTCTGCTGTGCCCCAAGCGGCCGCGCAACCCACTGTACCATTAATCGGTGTGACAGAGACATTGGTCATAGTGTATTTGACATCGTCAAAGCAGCACATACAAAGAAACTTAAGGAGGAAACCAAGAAGCCAACACCAGGACTCGAACCCACGATGTCAGAGTCCAAAGCCAGGAGGATATCCACTACACCAGCGGTGGACCTGAGACCAGGTGTGTTCGAACTTGTACTGGCTCGTACAAAGCAGCACATACAAAGAAACTTACAGAGAAGACGAAGAAGCCAACACCAGGACTCGAACCAGCGACCTCTGGAGTCCAAAGCCAGGAGGAGATCCACTACACCAGCGGTGGATCTGAGACCAAACGTGTTACTGGCTCGTACTGTGACACAGATTGAATGTTGAGCTGAAGAGGTGACGTCCTCCAGGAAGGCGGAGCTGCTTCTCCATTGGCCGAGCACAGGTGTCTGCACTCCCGTCCTGACGATCAACTGCAGCAACCAGAGGAGCAGTGTCCTACAAATAGTCATTCTGCACTGGAGCGTCAGCGGAAGCGTCAGGGAATGCGACTTTGCTCGAAGAACAGGCATCTTACACTTCAGGTTTTTATTCATTTGATAGTGTTTGTTTCACTCTATCTTTGTCTCTTTTGCAGGTTTTCAACCCTGACTGGCTACCATGAGCTGACTGGCTACCATGTGCTTCTACGACTGCCACCTCTACTTGGTAAGAAACACCAATCCACACAGCAATCTTTACTTACTTCCCCATGCAGTCACACAGTTGCCTCCATCTTGTTCAGTCTGAAAGACAAAGGACACATTCAACATGAGCTGCAGGCGGAAGCGTCAGGGAATGCGACTTTGCTCAAAGACCAGGCATCTTACATCTTTTACTAAGGTTTTTATTCATTTGATAGTGTTTGTTTCACTCTATCTTTGTCTCTTTTGCAGGTTTTCAACCCTGAGCTGACTGGCTACCATGTGCTTCTAGTACTGCCACCTCTACTTGGTAAGAAACACTCAAGGCATACTGTTGAATACACACAGCAATCTTTACTTACTTCCACAAGACACATACCTCCATCTTGTTCAGTCTGAAAGACAAAGGACACATTCAGCATGAGTTGCAGGTAGTCCTGTCTAACACTGCTTGTCCATGTTCTCTCTTTCAGGAGCTGCTGTCCACCTTGAGTCCATAAGAACTTCACCACCTGGTTCAAAGAAGACATTGAAGACTCAACAATGTTAATCGTGTGGAAATGCTTGAGATCCATCTCTGGTTTGTGCCTATGTGCTTCACTGGGTCATCAGCCATCTTGTAGACCAGGCCATGTGGCTGCAGGTGTTTGTTTCAACCAAGAGCACTTTGACTGAGTCAAGTCTGGTGTACTGCTGCTTGGTTGGAACAAAGACCTGCAGCCACATGGCCTGGTCTACAAGCATCAGGGTGTGCGACTTTGTTCAAAGACCAGGCATCTTACATCTTTTACTTAAAGGTTTTTATTCATTTGATGTGTTTGTTTCACTCATCTTTGTCTCTTTGCAGGTTTTCAACCCTGAGCTGACTGGCTACCTTGTGTTTCTACTACTGCCACCTCAAACAGAAACACTCAAAGCATACACAGAAATCTTTACTTACTTCCCCATGCACATAGTCACACAGTTGCCTCCATCTTGTTCAGTCTGAAAGACAAAGGACACATTCAACATGAGTTGCAGGCGGAAGCGTCAGGAAATGCGACTTTGTTCAAAGACCAGGCATCTTACATCTTTTACTAAGGTTTTTATTCATTTGATAGTGTTTGTTTCACTCTATCTTTGTCTCTTTTGCAGGTTTTCAACCCTGAGCTGACTGGCTAGTGCTTCTACTGCTGCCACCTCTACTTGGTAAGAAATACTCAAGGCATACTGTTGAATACACACAGCAATCTTTACTTACTTCCACAGACACATACCTCCATCTTGTTCAAGTAGTCCTGTCTAACACTGCTTGTCCATGTTTCTTTCAGGAGCTGCTGTCCACCTTGAGTCAAGAAGAACTTCACCACCTGGTTCAAAGAAGACATTGAAGACTCAACAATGTTAATTGTGTGGAAATGTTTGTCAACCTTGATCCATCCCTGGTTTGTGCCATGTGCTTCACTGGGTAAGTCGGCCATCTTGTAGACCAGGCCATGTGGCAGGTGTTCGTTTCAACCAAGAGCACTTTTGACTGAGTCAAGTCTGGTGTACTGCTGCTTGGTCTGGTCTACAGATGGCTGACTTACCCAGAGAAGCACATGGCACAAACCAGGAATGGGATCAAGGTTAAACATGTACAAGTTGTTTGTAAATGAAAATAAGTACAAAATAAAAACCTAAAATAAAAGTTTTGTATCTTTTATATATATAAACCACTTATTGCATCTTGCTATATAATATATATATAGGGTTAGGGATATATATATACACATATATATACATACACACACCTCATTTATTGCGTCTTGCCTTATTGCTTGTTATACCGTCACAGACTTCTTTACTCAAGATGTCTCCAATTTGACACTCCAACGAGATGACGTCCTCCAGGAGGGCCATGGAGCACAGATCTTACGTCTTTACTTTAGGTTTGTGGTGTTTATTTTGTACATTCATAAACAACTTTACATATCCCATCCCTGGTTTGTGCCATGTGCTTCACTGGGTAAGTCGGCCATCTTGTAAACCAGGCCATGTGGCTGCAGGTCATCGTTCCAACCAAGCAGCAGTACACCAGACTTGACTCAGTCAAAGTGCTTGTGGTTGAAACAACACCTGCAGCCACATGGCCTGGTCTACAAGATGGCTGACTCACCACAAACCAGGGATGGGATCAAGGTTAAACAATGTAAAGTTGTTTGTAAATGAAAATAAGTACAAAATAAAAACCAAACCTGAAGAAAAGACGTAAGATCTGTGCTCCATGGCTCCTGGAGGACGTCACCTCGTTGGAGCGTCAAAGGAGACATCTTGAGTAAATGAGTCTGTGACAGTCAAAACACATAAACAAGCAATAAGGCTAGATGCAATAAATTGTTTATATATACCGTATATAATTAAAAAGATACAAAACTTTAAAACACATGTATTGTTGACCATAACTTTAGTATGAGGTGAACCCCAGAAAAACAAACTAGCATTAATGACAAATAAAGAAATGCTCTTACTGCTGTGCAGACAGTCAGTCAGCTCCTCCTGCTTCATCTTCATTGTGATGTTCACAAACACCTCTGACTCTCCACCTGGGACAACACATACACAAAAACATTTAGTCACACTCATCCTGACATTTAGAAATGTTTGAGCTGCAACACTTCAGCTACAAATCACACTTACATTGTGTTTTCTCCAGAAACATTGAGGTGGCTCACTCCTGGCTCCATCTGCTGGTCAAAGCATATAATTACACCAGGTTAGCTTTAAATCACAGAAAACCTGCAGTTTACATTGAAAATATGAATAAAGTTGACACACACTTTCTTATTATAATTTGCACACTGACACTATGCACTTGTAGGCTGGAGGAAAAAAATTGCAGCAAATATTGTGTTAAAAATAAAAAGTGCCTGTAGTTTTTACTTTTTACTACAATGTAAAACAACAACAAGAATGCACTATAACCTTTTACAGGTGAACTTCATTTAACCTTTTCTAAACTTTTGAATGCACATGTTTCAGTCCTTATTGAATAACACGCTGTTCTCTAACAAGGTGATTAACCACAAACATCACAAGCAGTATTGTAATTGTCATTGAACCACTACATGTTCTGGTTCAATGACAGTTTGTAGACAGTCCTCTCCTCTCCACCATGTTCACATGTTGACATCATGAGACCAAGACAACACTTTGATCACATTGATCATTGAGATTTTTGTCGCGCTATAGCCACCACTGTAGTTAGCTTTTGTTTGAGATGAAGAAATGACCATTGCATCCTTCTATCGTGATAGAATATCACTGTGTAGCATGAATTTTTATAGGGATATTCTTGTCAAAGATCCTTAACTTTTTGTGAATAATAGATAGTCTACATACTCATGCATTGTATATTCAAAATAAACCACAGTGAGTATGAGTTGAATCGTGAACTCATCACTCATCATCTTTGTCTTTACAAACAGTGTAAAGACATTTCCAGATGTTTAATCAAATCACTTCTTTCTTATCGGACACAAACATAAAGAGTCAACTAATTCAATCATGTTCCTGACATGACAACGCTGAGTGAAGTTTAAGTTTACAAAGACAGAGGAACAGCTTCCTGTTCAGCCTGCAGCTAACTGCTAACAGTTAGCTGCTAACTACTAGATGCTAACTGCTAACAGTTAGATGCTAACTGCTAACTGCTAGATGCTAACAGTTAGCTGCTGTCTCTGTGACCCATGGATGTATTATATTAACGCTGTGACCGTTGACCATGGATGTAACGTTATTACCATGCCGCTAACGTCTCTTTCTACGTCAACACGTCTCCGCGGTTTCAACAGCTTCTTCATAAACGTATCTATTTTCACTAGTGAAGGTTTTTATCGCACTTACGGTGAGTTTGAGCGAAGTTCACGGCGTCTCAGGTGGACTTCAGGTGTGTTTACCGCACGCAGGTGAATCAGGAAGTGAAGCGGAAGCTGCTGCGGCTGCGACAGCAGCGCCCCCTGGCGGAGAGGAGGAGAGACACCCAGCTACAACCGCCCACTGGCTCCACTTAGAAACTACTTCTATTTCTAAAATGAATACTGATTAAAAACTAATGTTACTCCACATTCAAGAGCAGGCTACATCCTGGTCAGGGCTCCAGTTTGTTGCAGGAACTACAGGTCAGAATTCTTCAATTTTCATCCATCCATCCATCCATTCTGATTTAGAGAGCCCAACCATGAATGCCACTACTTCAAACCACCACAATGAGTTTACAAAAACTTTATCTCAATTGGGGACTGATTGAGATGATATATACATACAGCTTTATAGCACACACTTACACTACCAGTCAAAAGTTTGGACACACTTTCTCATTCAGATGTAGGTGTGACATGGCTGATGCTATGTTTACATGGCACTGCAAATCCTCCATGTCGTCCTCATCCTCCTCTTTCTTGGCAGGTCCAACACAAACAGTAACACACAAAACTTGTGGGGCTCCATTAACTCCATTGTGTACAAACTTTGTGAAAAGAGACTTTATTTTGTTGAAAATCACACACCCACAGTAAAGTCCAAGTTTGTACAAATTTACAAAGACAGATGACTGACTAAAGACTTTTTCAAGTGACGCTGGACAACAATCAAATTCAAGAGCCTCTCACAACTGACAATTAAATCAAATAATCAAATTTATTTGTTTCCAAACACTGACCAACATATTATTATTACAGCAAGACATTAATCATTTACTGTGATGAAATGCCAAATTAATTAATGCTCAGAGTGACGGCAGTCATTATTTGTCCACAAACTTATTTTCAGCCAAAAGATTTAGGTCACCTGAGACCGAGACAGAGTCACCTGTAGGAGTCTCTTTTCTAGCTTTCAGATTGCCTCTGCCTCAGTGGGTCCACAACCTGGCAGAAGATCTCAGCCAGCTCATTTCTTCTTCTTGTCTTGTGTGGTGCTGAACCACTGATCCAGCAGCTTCTTGCTGTAGTAGATCTGCCAGCCGTGCACCTGCACGGCAATGACGATCACCAGGTACATGACCGACACGGCCGAGAAGCCAAAGATAAAGCGGTATGCTTTCCCGTGACGATAGAGCTGCTGCGCCACGGGGAACATCTCCATGCAGCCGTAGATCAGAGGAGCCACGCAGAAGAGCCCGGCGCTGATCATGGAGATGACCAGGTAGCTGATGTTGTTGCGAGGCAGCGCCAAGAAGCTGAAGGTTGTAGGAATGATGCTGAGGAGGTATGGGTACTCCCATTGGTACGGTGAGGCCACCACCTTGTGGGACACCAGGCTCAGTTGGCTCACAGTCACCTAAGTAAACAGAGATGCTGCAGTGTTACAACTGGATCATCTGTTAATAAACTGGATCATCTGTTAATAAACTGGATCATCTGTTAATAAACTGGATCATCTGTTAATAAACTGGATCATCTGTTAATAAACTGCACTCTTTATTGTGGTTTTGCCTTTACCTGAGCTGCCATCAGGATCCAGATCAGAACATGGACAATGTTGAGTTTGCGGATTTCAGACTTCAAGGCGACGCTGCACAAAATAAGACAAAGGTGTGGGTGATCAGTGGAGATCATATTTCACCAATACTGCAAATTGTATCTCTAAAATTAATTGTGTGCATGTACATGGTGGATAAATAGTTTTGATTCACACAATTATTAATAAAATACTTTAAACTTGGTATCATTTTCTGATAATACATCAATTACAAAAGGGTTGTTGCTTTCAAATGGTCGCTTAGCAGTTTCCTGTATTTGACCTTTAAAGCCAGATGTTTACAGTATGTCCTTCCTTATGTTTATACCCTCATGTTTGACAACACACACACACTCGCCCTCACCTCATCTGGTAATGTGAAGCGACCCGCTCCCGGTGCTGAAAGTCACTGCCGTCGGTACCAGCTGCTCTCGGACCAGCTCTTGAAGCCATGCTGGAGATCTGAAACTGACACACATGACATGACGATCGATGAAATACATTGTCTACGATGGGTTGCAGCTCCAAGTTAAAGTCTAGTGCCGGCGAATCATCGTCAAAATACAACGGAACCGCCTGTGTTTCGTTGTCTCAGAAGATGTAGGGACACACGACTGCAAACTGAGCTGACAGGCTAACTAACGCAGGCTAAGTTACTAACTAACTGTTAGCTCTTCGGCTAGCTGGCTGGCTGTCTGTAGCTATATATATCTATGTATCAGTGTCAGGAAACAAATGTTCGACTCTTTCGTATAGAAACTGTTAAATGGGGTTTATCGTAGCACTCACCGTTTACGTGCCAGTGTTCACAAAAAGTCTCAAAGCCAAAACAGATATATTTGCTGCTATCACTGAATGACAGCAGCCGAGTCCATCCATGCAAAGAAGTGACGTACACGGAGGAAGTGTGACGTCGCAAACTCTGATTGGTCCAAATCCGTTAAATACAAACTAACTTTATTGATATGACAACAGCGCTTTACATTGGCAGTATGGATGTGTATGTATTTATCATATCATCTGGATACCTGATCGAAAATAATAGATCCATGAATGTAATACATCCATAGTTAAGAGTATGTGGTTGTCCAAAGCTGCTTTAGCTCATATTAAGGCAACTTTAGTAAAAGAAAAACAATTGTTTGAAGAATAAAACATTAGTTCAATGTTAATGGTGATAGATAGATAGATAGATAGATAGATAGATAGATAGATAGATAGATAGATAGATAGATAGATAGATAGATAGATAGATAATTTATTAATACAGACTCTGGGTCCAGTTAAAAGGTGACCACTGTGGGGGGAAAAAACAAGAAGGAAAAAAACAAATGAAGAGAGACAATGCACAATGTGTTGTTTCTCTGAGCCATAGACATAAACCTATAAAAACCAAACAACCTGAACCATTAAACTCATACCTGTGATTTATGTGCGTTGCCACGTCTCAGGTTTTGGTCACACACTTTTTATTTTATTTTATTTTTAAAAGTTTTGCACATAGATCAGTGAGATGGGTTGTTTCTTTGACCCCATGTCTTTGTGTCTTCTGCGTCACCATGTCTCAGGTTCTGGTCACACACTCCGAGAAGGTCCAGACTTGCTCCTTTCAAAAATGCCTTGAGGTAACTTCTGTTGTCAGTTTGCACTCTACAAAAACATACATAATATGGACTCATCGATGTCTGTTCAGTACACAATAAAGTGTTACATAAAGCATAAACATAAACACAAATACAGATAAAGGCACAAACTGTGAAGATAATGATGATCCAGTCAAGATAGCTGTTTTTATTTCTGTATTAAAAGTCACCAGTAAAAGCAACACAGAAAAATTCACAGATTTAGGCACAATTTTCAATTTGCTTATGCTGTGCACCATTGTCTAAAGAAAAAACAAACAAATATTAATAAAAAAAAACAAAAAACAAAAAACAAAACGGGAGGAAACAGGCTTAAAAGAATTTCATTCCAAAATGGCACGTCCACAGTTTGCACACCTCAACTGTAAAATACTGCCACATACATATACGACTGGGTATGAACATTGCTGAATATAGCCTATATATTTTTTTGTCACAGAACCTGCATGTTCTGTTCTGCATTTTGGAATGAATTCCCATTTACTGTTTAACAAAAACAAAAACAAAAAAACAAAACAATCCCAAGTAATCAGTAGTCAAACAAATAAATTACAGAGAATACTGACAAACAAACTTTTCAAAGAAAGGTTCAACAAAACAAAACAAGTCTATGACATCAAATCAATCTGCCAAATTGTGGGAAAAACTGCAATATAGCTATTTTTCTGTTCTGTTCTGGGCTGCTTTATCACATTGTATAAAATATCCCAAATTATTTTCTATTAAAAAGCTGCAATTTCCAAGTAACATAAAAAGACTGACAATAACTTAATGACTGCACAGTGGCCAAAACACACGACCCAACTGTAAGTTACGCTAACTTTGAGTAAATGCATTGTACCGTGAAACCGATATGATTGTATGTGCCCAGTGTACAGTTTAAAACTGTAAAGCAATAAGAAACTAGTGAAAAGTGAATACAACTCTGCAACAAAAAGCCTCACTGTTCCAGAAATTATTCCAGCCAAGTCATGAATTCTGATATATTGTGTATGTATGGTTATAAGGATAAATGACATGTAAACATACAAGAATTATGAAAACTGAGATATTTGGTAGTATTTTTTAAACTATTTTTGGATTTCTACATATGATACCAATGGTTGTTCACAATATATATACTATACTGTTCTCTGATTGTAAAAACAAATGTGATGCATATAATTTAGAGAATAATTCAATTATGTATGTTGCTACTATAAAACAGGTTGTACTACCACAACTCATTTGGAACCACTCAGTCTAATGTACATTGTACCTTTGAGTCTAAAGTTATTTCACCTTTGTTTAGCCACCCCTCTCACATTGGGTACAACAAGTATCCAGCAAATATCGAGTGGACATACTGACCAGCATAAAGTCCTGCAGCCTGGTCTGATGGCAGCTGCAAATGTACAGTGTCTCCTTTTCGTAATGGGAGTACTGCACTCCCTGAAGCCTGATCCAGCAAGCCCTTTTTGTACTCATCGTAAGTGTACATTACTGGCTCATTGTTCTTCATCAGTGCCACCCACACATTACCTCCTTTGCAGTTGACGTGGTAAGAAAAGTAGTAGACCCCTGGTATGCTACAGGTGAAAATACCAGTTTGGGGATTGTAGTCTTGATTGCCGTTGTGCAGGAGTTTGTCAAAGATAATCGGAGAGCCCACGGGAGGGAATGGATTTGTGAGCTTGGCTGTGAACGCAGGCATCTCCAGGCTACTTCCACCAATCTCAGCTCCATTCTTCTTGTAGCCTTGTTTTTGGCCAGGGTATGGGCCACTCACAGGGAGGATCTGTCCAAGGTCATGAGCAGGTAATCCTGGTGGACCAGGTGGTCCGGGTTGTCCTGGTTGCCCTGGAAGTCCAGGGGGGCCACTAGGGCCATTGTTTCCTTGAGGGCCAATGTGACCTTGGGGCCCTGGCTTTCCGTCACCAGGATAGCCATATTTACCGGGCATGCCTTTTTCGCCCTTTTGACCCGGGAGCCCAGGGGGTCCGATTGGCCCCCCGGGTCCTGTAAGCCCTGGAATTCCTTGTGGTCCCTGGTGACCTGTCTCTCCAGGTTGTCCCCCCTCCCCTCTTGGTCCAGTTAATCCTGAAGCACCAGGCAAACCAGTTAAACCTCTAGCACCTGTTTCTCCTTTCGGGCCAATGGGCCCTTGTAAACCTCTTGGTCCTGGTTGTCCTCCCTCTCCAAATCTACCTGGCATTCCTGGAAGACCTGAAGGCCCTAATTCACCTTTTATTCCTGGATTTCCTTTTGGTCCCCCAGCACCATACTCTCCCTTTTGCCCTGGGAAGCCAATACTACCGGGAGGCCCTATTGGACCTGGTGGGCCAGGCATACCGGTAGGACCGGTGGGACCAATGACACCTGGAATACCTCCGTGACCTTTATCACCTTTAGAACCTGGAGGTCCAGGAAAACCAGCATGCCCTTTGTGGCCTTTGGGCCCTGGAAACCCTGGCTTGCCATACCCTGGCATTCCTGGACCCCCTGGTAAACCTGGTGGGCCTGGTTCTCCTTTCGCTCCCAAGGGCCCAGGTTGCCCTCTAAAACCATCTTTCCCTGGTTTTCCAATTCCTGGCAAACCTGGTGGTCCTGGTTGGCCTCTGTCACCAGGTGGTCCTGCCAGTCCTGGCTCCCCAGGAGGACCAGATTTTCCTGGTATCCCTGGTTGTCCAGGGTGACCATTGAGGCCAGGTGTACCGATGCCAGGCATGCCCACATTTCCAGGGGGACCTGGTGGTCCCCCAGGTCCTTTCAAACCTGGCAAACCCGGTAGACCGAGCCCTTTGTCTCCCCTGGGGCCGGGAGGACCGGGTGGCCCGGGTGGACCCTTTTGGCCTGGCTCACCTCCAGGACCTGTCTGTCCTGGCAATCCCTGGCCTCCTAGTTTTGAAATTCCAGGGAGCCCCGGGGGACCTGGGAGACCTGCAGGACCAGGAAGTCCAGTTGGTCCTTCGCCACCATTTGGGCCAAGGTCACCTTTTGGTCCTGGTAATCCAGGTCCTCCAGGCTTTCCTGGCAATCCTGGCATGCCAGGTTTTCCTATTCCTGGGTAACCTTGAGGACCCGGAGGCCCTGGCTTTCCTGGAGACCCTGGCAATCCTTGACCGTGTAGTCCCGTTGGGCCTTGTGGCCCTTGTGGCCCTGGTGGTCCTGTTGGTCCAGAGGGTCCTTGAATTCCTTGGGGTACCTCTCTGAGACCTTCTCCCCCTGGACCAGGGGGAAGTGGCCCTTTAGCCCCTCTGGGAAATGTTTGGCCTGATAAAAAAGAAATGAATTAGCAGACAGAGGTGAATAGTGATCAACTGAGTCAATAAGAACTGTTATGAAGCAAAAGAAAAAGAAACAAGACATAAGTTACAATAAGTGATGTTCCTAATATGATCTAATATCAGTTCATTTATTTGTGATATTGAGTCACACAAAGATCATATATTATATAAAGTTATAGTCAAGGTTACAATCAGAACAGGAAAGCAAATAACCCATATGGGTTTAACTAGAACTGCAGATGTACCAACAGATGTGTGTAAATTGATTAACAGTATATTTTCTTTTTTTGCACTGACCTTTTCCCTCCGTCAGTTTCCTCTCTTTGCCCATTTGCAGAGGCAGCTGAGGAAGCTCTTTTCCATACTGAGGCACTAATGGCATTAATGGCATCTCATTCCCCAAAAACTGTTGCTGGGGATACCCATCATTGTACTGTGGCAGGGGCTGGTGCTGTTGAGGTGGCTGCTTATGTCCATAATACGCCCCACCGTGGGCCAGATGTAATGAACACAGCTGGATCGCTGAGATGAGCAGATAGAAAGACTGAAAGGATACAGGAGCCATTGTTCTGCAGTGGAGAACAAAACACATCCACATCATATTAAATTAAATATTGCCCAACTTGTCATAAAGAGTTTTATCATAATTTGTGGTCTTATTCTTTTTTTGTCTGCATTGTCTCTTCACTTTGTGCAAGTAGCTTGTTGTCATAAAGTTGAACAAGAGAGGCATAAAAAAGAGGATGGTTATGAGTACTTCACTTCCCATAATGCAACAGAATCACCTTTTTTGTGAGCCTTTCTCTGTCTAGTAAAGGCCTCAAGCATCACAGCTCAAGCATGCAACCAAATCCTTCTGCAACAAATCTGTAATCTGTAGTTCCTAAGCCCAAGCCAGCTGGACAAACAGCATACTCTTCAATAGAACAGAACCTCATCAGAGAGCAGCCTTCATATCAGTGTGACCAGCAGGCTGTGCTCTTCGATAAGCATCTCAACGAGGAAATGACGACCCTCTGGGACTTATGAAACCCACTGTGGTCAAACTGAAAAAGAAACAAAACCCCTCTTCTTCGTCGTGTTTACACGTGTAAAAGCCTCAGAGTCTTGTATCCTTGAAGTGAATTATATTGCATACGTTGCTAAAACATGTATCGTAATTAAGAGGCCCCGCAGGGGACGAGGTCAGTTTCGAACATAATCCTTAATCTTTTAAACATGTCTGTGCTAAAGAGACGGGGTAAGTGCTACCAGCAGCACAGTGTGAAAATAAATAGTGATGGGTGAATGTATGTTTTCCTGCTCTGTAATATTTGTGTGTCCTGAAACAGAACCCAGGAGATCAAAGTTTTTGGAAAGCTGAAACAATGGAAATTAGACTTGCTTACATTTTTCTGGGCAATTATTTGAAAAAGCAAGCTCAGTAATGTAAGGCTGAAGATGATTACTGCGCACACACTTCCTTCACAGTGCAGCTAACCCTCAGAAAAGGGAAGGTGAATGTTTCAATGTATGCACAATTTTATGTCCATAGTAACAAATCTGAAAATTTTTGGTTATTTTGATCATCCCACAGGAAGACAGCTCCACATAAATCACATAAATCCACATAACATTATATACATCAGACATTCTCTATATACATTCTCTCAGTCTTCTCAAACTGACGGTCGTCGCTCCCTCCTCTTTGGCCTGCGTCTCCTCTGTCGGGTTCCTCCTCTGCTTCCCCTCGCTTCAGGTGGCTTCTCTGGGTCTTTTTCAAGGCATGAGTGGGACGGTGGCCATGCACGGGATACCAGCCGGGTGTGAGCTGCTGCTGAGCCCTGCGAAAATATGAATGTCAGGTTCGATGAATGTCAGGTAGTGACCTTTCACAGAGGCCTGGGGTTTGTAACACTAAGCTGCCATCCCCACCTGGTAGACATATTTTGGCCCTGATACAGTTATGCCGAGACACACCCCTCTCCTTGAGGAATGTAGGGACGAGAGCTATTAAAAATAAGTGTTACAGAGCTGGAAAATTACAAAACTGTATCTTTGCAGCCTGTTTGGGAGACAGATATCTATAAAATATTCAACTTGGTGTTTTTTCTGTATTTATACAGGCTCTACCTACCGATTGCCACTGATCTTGGCTGTAAAACAAAAGCAGTGATCTGATAAGGGCAGCAACCTGCAGATAGTTTCAGGACAGTGACTTAAAAATGCAACAAAACCTGAAATGAAGGAGTGAATGGTCATCACAGCCATGTGACTGAGTACAGAGGCCTCCAGAAGTCACAGATGCTGTTTACTGCTGTATGTATAGATCCAGCACCATGGACAGAGACCACAGTCTCTACAGCCACGAGACGATAAGAGACGTGTCCATACGGTTATTGTGGTTGACGTCTGATCCACATCTTGGCACAACAGCATCAATTGTTATCCACAACTCAACAAGCTGCGAGAAAAGAAAATGTTTTGTGCAGCATAGCAACCACTTATGTCATTTCTCAAGTTTAATTTGTAGTTTTGTCCTAATTCAAGCTCTATTGATTGACAGCAGACTGAACAGAACTCAAGTGCTGAGCTTTTTACCCAGAACCAAGAAGCATGGCCTCCTTCCACTGACTCGAATAGGTTAAAGAATTGATTTTAAGACACTGCCGATTACTTTTTTTCATTTCTGATTACTTTGAAGGCTGTTTGTGGCCGAGATCCTTGAACAGAGGCTTTTTAAAAATTTGCTCCAGAAGCCCAGAGTTTGGGGCTAAACCTTTAAAGCCTTTCTTCAAACATACTTGTACTACTTATACTTATACTTGAGCTTTTCTCTTTTCTATCTGTCTTTAATTGTATGAAGCATTTTCCCGTTTAGTTTTTGTTTTTTAAATAACAATAAAACTGAATAAAGATGTTTTTTTTAATCTTGAGGCAGCAGCCGCGCATGCAGACATCTGAGGGGTCGTGTCTGATTTGTGAAATGATGAGCTCATTTTTAAGCAGCAGAGGAAGTTGAAAGAGCATGGACAGTCCTTCAGATGAATGGAAACATTTAGTCTGTTTACATGCAGTCATACATGCATTGTTTGTCTCGCCACGGTTCAAAAACCAACTTGTAAAAACCACAGCAGGCGCGTTTCAGTGCCACATACTGATATTATGACCACACTAAATACCCTTCTTAAATGTTTCCCCAAACTCTAGCTCCGAAACAAATCGGTTGTTAAACATCCAGAGAACCAGCAAGGGATTGATTCTCAAGTATTGATCTTCTAAATTGAACATGATGTCACACATGGGGATGTTAAACTGACCATCGCTGTACTCAAAGCCCTTTGCACTCGTACAAAGCGAAATATTCTCTGCAGACAAAGAAGGAACATATGCTTGGCGAGGAAACGAGACGACCTCCGTAAAACAATAAGTCAGCAAAACAAAGAGGACAGGCCGCTGCTTTGAAACACATGTTCCCCCCCGACCTCCAAGGATACGTCAGTCTTCAGGGTTTACCGAGACGAGGCAGACAAAAACACATCCTATCCCATTTACAGGACGAGCTGCATGAGTCACAGAGCTCACTGCAGGGGCTGGATGCAGCTTTTGGCAGCGTTTCATCTGTGGTGACCGAATGTCTTAAAGACGTTTTCTGTTCCATTAAAAACATAAACTGTAGTGCATTGTATCTGAAAGTACTTCAGAAATACAAATCCCACTTTTGTATGGATAATTGACACTTGATTGCCACTTTGAACCAAGACGAGAGAAGCAAAGATTCATGATGTTGTGCTGCATGAAGTTCAGCTGTTTGTTTTATCTGTGAATGGATCTTTAATGATTACAGTGATGTTTTATTTGGATGTCTTTCTGAAATTTCTAGGGTTTCTGGGGCAACAATGAGAATCTTTCACCACCAGACTCAGGGAAGAAAATGGCTCCCCGCCTTGCTTCATCAGGTAATTTCCTGGAATTATTTTTTTCCCCCAGCACAACCATAAGCTTTCAATTCCCTCTTATCAATCAGCAAACAAAGATTTATGGAGCTATTTAAAGCAAAAGCCCTGTGGAGCTGAAATTCCTTGTAGTATCTGATTTTTCACGGTGCGGCCAATGTTTCTGACAAAATAACTCTTACCAGAATTTGCACCGGAGAGTTAACTCAACAACTGGAGAGTTTAATCTGGGACATCATCAAGGGAATCGACCTGAGACCGGGGCGGTGGATCACGACCGCTCAAAGTTTCAGATCTATGCGAATCATCTGAACAAAGTTGCACATCAAAAAGCGAGTTGTTTTTTTTCCCCACTGGATGTGAGATTGAAAATACAGAGGCTGCTGTGTGTGTTTTCTCACTGGTTATTTGTTTGACTGGTAAAATCATAAAATCAGAAATGTGCCACTTTCACAGGAGCATACAGACAGAACACAGACCTGTTTCCAGCTACAAAACATCTGCTTGCTGCTATTTTTCTTTGCTGTGTCCTGGACAAAAAATCCCCTTAAATCTAAAAACTTCATAGAAAAAGTAAACACAATTTGTCTTTCAGACCTGAACAGCCTCGTACTGTAAATCTCACAGAGCACCGATCAAGCAGCCGGTCTGCAGATGACACACCTATGTACTTGTGTTTCATTTCAGCTTTCAACACAGTCTGACCAAACCTGGACCTGGACTACCTTTGAGTGCAACAGACTGAGGTCATCCCATCATCACACCCTGACTCCTTTTTTTATAAAGTAGAGCAGTGGTTCCCAACCTGGGGGGCGGGACTCCCCAAGGGGGGCGCCAAAGATCCAGGGGGGGTCGCGAAGCCCTCTTGATTTTAAGGGGTTTAATAATTTTAATGTAATTAAAATGTTAAATAAATGAGTAGGCTAAGCATTTAATTCATATATGTGACAAAATCAACTAAATTCAAGGGCCACATTAAACATTTATTCATGTATTTAAATAGATAAACAAATAAATTATAGGCCTATATCAATAGATGATTGAATATCAACAGTTTTAAAACATTAAATACATAATATACAGCAGGGCAATATCAGTCACAATGAATTTGAAAAACAGCATGGAACAATGAGAAAAAACCTGTGTAAAATTACAACACATTCTTCAGAACTTGTACTTTTAAAAACACAATTATGTTTTTAAAAGTACAAGTTCTGAAGAAATATGTTGTAATCATACACAGGTTCTCCTGATTGTTTGTTCCATGCTGTTATTAAATTACTGAAATATAATAAAGTATTTCATGTAAAAGAAGTTATGATGATCCTTATTTTATTTTATTTTACAACCTTTTTTTAAGAAAAAGGTTGGGAACCACTGAAGTAGAGCATCCTCAGCAGCACCATGTCTCGACCTGCTCTTGAGTGGATTGGAGAACTGCTCTGTGGAGAGTGGCATGGTTTATTATCATCTGCTGGAAGTAAAAAAAAACAAAAAACAGCCAACACCTTCCCATCACTGAGCTCCGTAGGAAACCAGTCCAAACAAAAGCACTGCAGCCGACTTGACCCCCAGTGCAGCGGGTCTAGACAACACAGTGGGGTTCACTGCATAAAATATATCTTGATCTCACATTACTGGCAGCAGGGTTGTGCACTGTTGGATTCAGACTTTAACATTTGACATTTAAAGCTGTATTTTGATATAAGAAGGAACCTTATAAAAATTGTCCTTTTCATAGGAATTTTAATTGATGGAAACATTTACAAACTCTATAATCGATACTTTGTAAGTCGCACAAAATGTCAGGGATCCCACTGCTGCTGTTTAACAGGACACTGCAGATCTTTGGTCGTATATTCACACGTAGTTTTGTGTTATTGTTGCATCACCCAACTAAAGGAACAAAAAATATCCCACTGTATTTGTGTAGACCAACAGCTCAAGAACACAGATCTACTCGACTTAACTGTGTCCTCCTCACGTCTCAACAACAAAGAATCAATTTTTCAAACAAACTCTATGCTTATTTTTTTCCTTCTGTCTCTTCATCTCGTGCGTGAACCCCACTTTGATGAAAACTCCTCCGACACCTCGCTCGATGACAATCCCGTGCAACAAAGATCGCTCACCCCAGAATGATGCTGGCTCCCTCTGAAGCTCTTTGCCAACACTTACAACCACAGCCGGCCCCCACTTGGTGATGAGCCACAAGTCTTTTATCACCTCCAGCTTGGCTTTGAAAATAATCAAATTTCCATTTCTCCTCTGTGTTCCTCTCCTGACTGATTCCAGATGGGGGACTCTATCGCTCGATAAACAAATGATGAGGAACAGAGGCATGTCATTGCTTACAGATATGGGTGCCAGTCTTAATTGCTTGTGGTCGGGCCTGGCTTTTGTGTTTTGAACAGAAAGCAGAGGGTCTTTCTTTTTCAATGAGAGCAGGCAGCGAACAGTGCTGCAGGACAGGACTAAAGAGGAACTGTCACCGAACCAAAATAAAGATATTACTATAAAAACTGAGTGAGTGGTGGTTACTGAGGAGCAGAGCTTCCACTCCTCCCTCCCTCCCTTCAAAAAAACAAATCTGTTTAATGAAAAACTAATGTTAAGGATCCAGATACAAACTTTGAGGAACTCAATTCTGGTTTTTGCCTTATATTTGTAAACTAACATGTGTTATTTCTGGCCCTATGACACTTTTGACCTGTTACAGTCACCTCTGCTACAGCAAACCCAAGTTGCATTAAGTGATTTAAGGAATAAATAAGTCCTAAACTGTATTTTTCCACATTGGGATGGTGCAGCAGTACATTCAAAATAATGCAAAATACATTTAATAAATCCGAGTGTGTACTGTGCGCACACACACAAAGGAATGCAACGAACAGCTGACAGAAGTAGCCTATGCTCCAAGACAACATCTGGGGAATGCACCTGTGTGTGTGTTGATGTGTGTGTCTATTGCTGTGTATTATCTAACCTTTATAAGAAAAACATCTCTACGGTGATTCTCTTGGGCGACCATGTGCACATGAGTTTCTGCAGGAAAAAGTCACAAGAGACAACTAAAACAAAAAATACACTGACATCCAGAGCTGCAGCGATTAGTTGATTAATTTACCAACAGAAAACAGACTGTGATTAATGGTCTCTGTCCTTTTTTTCTACAAAGAGCGGCCATAAATTTCCCATTCCAAGCTTTCAATGTCAAGATTTGTTGCTTTTCTGCTGCTGTACAGTATGAAACAAATTGAAATATTTCAGAAGAGACGGTTCTGAAACAGGATATAGTTTTAGATAGAGGGTTGAAAGCAATCTCAAGTTGCAGCACTGCCTCTATCCTAAACAAAGCAATTTAAAATCACAATTAAAGGTCTTACGTATGAATATTTCAGAGCTACAAGTTAATGCTAAATCATCCACATTAACTTCAAAACCTACACAGTCACAAACTGGAGACAAATTATGGAAAAAGCTGCAAATGAAGTCCTGAACAAATCGAGTAGTGAGGCTGGTGGTTCAACAGAGGGCGCCAAACTCCATTTCTGCCCCATCAATACTTCCATCAATCTTGTTTACTGGTGTTTTCCACGACCAGGGTGGAGAGCTGGAAGGGCTTCTAGAGGTAATAGGAGCATTTTTGTGTGCACGCGCTTTGTTGGTTGATCTACACACTTCTATACGGTCAGATTTATTTTTGTTTTTCCTGTAATTAATACTGGATATTGGTTTTTGCGCATCACTTCCCTTATTTTTCCGTCCACAGTCTGCAGAGCAACATGTCTCTCAATGCTGCATTATTCTCACAAACCACAAGTCAAACTGTGAGCGTATCCCTGGACCTCGATCTGTTTTTTTTTCTTTTCGGAATCCACCGCTGCCCCTCTCTCCGTCTCCGAGCAGGTGATTTATCCCAGCTCAATCATCGGGAAACATTTTCATTTTCCCCCCGCAACCCAGCTTATCTTGATGGGAAGGGAAAACATTGAGTTTTTCCTCACTTTGTGTTGAGAGCTGAGGCAAGTTGTGCATGTCTGCTCCACCCGTTCCTCTTCCCTTGCTCTTTTTTTCAGCATTCCTTCACACCTACTCGATCTCTTTGCAGAGCGAAGGCCGGAGTCGCCCTCGCAGACGTCTACGGCCTCAAGTTCGACGAGAGGTGAGTCGGCCTGCAAAAACCCCTCACTGGTAACATTTCAAACTCATGTTCCAAATAGCCAAGTGACCATGAGGGGAAGTAGCATCCGGATGAGTTTCAAGATGGCAGCCGCAGTGTTTACTTACTGCTCCACGTACATGCTACATAATTGCGCCTACACCTCCCTCACATTCACACGCACACCACTTCACACAGCACTTCAGCCACCTCAGCCACCGACTTTCCTTCTCCTGCAGTTCTGGGAACCGCAAGTCACCAAATGTCTGGCCACAATTTTCATTTCAGGCAATGATCGGGTGGGGCGGGTGCAGAATTATTTTCCTATTAGCTTTGAGTTCTGTCAAAACACAGTATCTGGTGTCAGTGGACAGGAGTTAATAGCAACTCGGAGCGAAGAGGCACTTCAGGTTTTTGCATACTCCACATGTTCAGAGAAAAACAATCAATGGGAAACAAGGAGGGGAAAAATGTATTTTTGAATCTGAAAATATTTACACTGATGAAAGCTTATTTTACACGACATGCTCCACTATCTTGCGCAGCAGGAAAGAAACACTCGTGCGGTTTCTCAGACTTTTCCAAGTTCTCGCCTGAACTCTGTGCGGTTTCGCCACATTCTTACTCGCTCTCTCTCATATTTGCACTGGCTCTCAAAGGGACACTCCTGGTGAATGATTATTTTCACAGGCAATAACAAGGTTTGGCCAATAATCAGATCTGATCACTTATACTATGCTTAAACCACAGACCCCCGGTGGGGAAGTCTGCAGTTTGCAGCTGCATAAATAGATTTTGTGTACAGTGTAAATCAGAGAAGAACGGTCCACACTGTGCAGGAGGCCACAAGTCAGCTCCCGTCTTCTGTTTCTGTTAAGGACTTGAACTTTATCTCTTTTTGCAATGTATTAATCATAATTTCTAGTCCACTACATTCATCTGGTAGCTTTGTTACTTCTTCAGATCATTAAAAAACACAGGACAAACTGGTAGAATAAACTGTATCTTAAAGATTAGACCAAACACTTTGCCTTGTGACAGCTTGCAAAAGAAGCTGTGTTTATAAAGAGTTGGTGCTAGTTGTGCAGCCTGTGGCATTGAAAGCGTTGCAGCAGAGGAGAGTGCAACAAGATGATGTGATTAAAAGAGCATCAGTCAAATCTGTAATGAAGGAGAAGTCCACACAGATCTGATGTTTTTATCTTCTGCTCCGGTGGATGTCTGACATATGCACACAAATCACCACCTTTAATTGATTAAATATGTTTTAATCAACTCGACCACCTACTCAGTAAAATACTACTGCGTCTGTATTTACAATCTGATATCTGCATGCTGAATTAATTAACTTAACCAGGACAGTTTGTATTTTAAGATTGTTGCACTGGTGTATCTACTTGAAAACTCCTTCCACTGCTGCCAATTAATCTGATATTGGGCATACAACTGCCAAAAAGGCCATGGATACCTCGGACCACTCCCTACATCCCCATGAATGTTTTTGCAATTTAAACACACAAGACATCAGAAGATATAGTCCATGTGGGCGAATGAAAAGCCTCCAGAGTTGTAATTGGTGAAATCTGGAGGGTGGGAGCAGCAGGGTGATATTTAATGATGACTAGGTGGTAATTATATGTTGCTTTTAGTGAGGGAGACAATTTCAACTGATCAGTCATTATGGTTTTCACTTGGCAGCATTTGCTACTCACTCCAACACTGCAACACGTCTAGATGGTCTGACTGGTGACAGTAATATATATGACGACAGTCCTGCGAAGCTTAATGTGTTACACAGTCACACTGTAAAATATGCCACTCAGAGAGAAAATATGATCCTCCCTTTTCCTACTGTCCAGATGTTTTTGCAGTGGAGTATTTACGAGGGATAATAAGGACTACAACTCTGTCTACTTAGGAGTTTAGATAAGAGACACTCTCCAATAAATCTGCAAAATTTAAGTTGTAATAGTTCCAGAGTGGTGTATTTAAACTAAACTATCACTGGCTGCACACACCAGGGGGTGAAATGGATCACTTTGAGAGATTAATTGCTGTTCATTAACAATCTAAAATGACCACAGAAGTGATTTAAGTTTCATATTTTGGGACATTTCTTGGGGCTCAGCACGGTAGCAGGAGAACGGTTGGACACATGGCCCCAAATCAGAGACACATTCTCTCCGAGCTACATAAACGCTTCCTGTTCAGTAGGTGAGAACTGTGACGGAGAATGAGAGAGAGAGAAAGAGAGAAAAAAATACTGTCAGGGGACATTAACAGTGTGACAATATAAAGCTGCAGCCTGCCGACAGACCTGCATCTGATTCACTCATGCACACGTTTCCATTCGCAGCCTGCAGAGTGTCCAACTTGCAGCCTGGTCTCAGGTTTGTTTCTGTGACCTTCCAGACGGTTTCTGCATCTTCCGCTCAAAGCCAACAAGTATCAGCAACTCGACTACAACAAAAGCCAAGTACAACAACCTTAATGAGAAGCAATCACATCCTCTAGTGCAGCATCCCATCCAGCCCCCTCTCCGATGCCCCAAAAGTAAGGAGTTCATATACAACAAAGGGAGTTTTTTTATCTACCAGAAAAAAGGGAATAACTGCAACTTCACTAACTGGACTGTTTCACTTTCTTGCTGAAAATGGAAGATGGTAAATGTCAAACTAGAGACAGGGGCTAGATAGTAAAGCATTGTTAGATTTAGAACGCACTAAACACAGTCTTTCACCCAGTTTCCAGTCTTTGTGCTAAGCTAAGCTAAGCTACGCTACGCTAAGCAGCTGTGATATCAATCCTCTCAATCTAACTCTTAGGCCAGTGGTTGTTAATGACTGACATTCATACCCGGCATTTTTCAGCGGTGTCTCAAATCAGTGGAACAAAACTGGAACAGCAAATTTCTTCAGTGAATAATAATCACATACTCTGAATAAATAACTGACGGGCTCATTACCCTGACAAAAGAGTTGCGCAGACAGTCTGCTGACTCTGCAAGTTCTTTTTGTCTGGAGGAGAAGAGTCCTGGCGATCACTGTTCACTATTCTAAGGCGATGGTGAATACAGTTCATTTGTGACAAGCTGATGTATAGTATTTTCCTCCTACTGCACAGTGGCTTTCTGTATGTACTTGGAGTGGTGGAGCCGAGCTGGGGCCAAAACTCAGGGTTCACATGAGAAGATCCAGCTACCCTCGGGGTCTTTCAACACACTCAGATACACTCACAAAAAACAACACAATAGTAGCTACTCCATATTTTTGAGGACCTCTTTGGAATAGTTATATATTTTACCCCTGGACCCCACAACTATAAATCATTAGGTAACTTCAAGCTGATGAGTTGGAGATGGAGCTGAGCTTCATAAAATGTGAATGGATGATAATATATTCAGTTTCCCAAAACGTAATCCAGGTCATAACTTCTAGATCCAAACAACTATAAACTAACTGTTTGCTGAAAAGGGGGAATCTTCTTTTCCATCTTTATGGAAAAAACATGCAGCCTCAGAAAAACAAAAACACCCCCCAAAAAATGCACAAATGCATCTTGGGAGGTCTGGTGGTCGGTCCAGACACGGTGCCACTAGATGATCGCCTCCGCCAACACAAGCAGGTACACGCCAATCAAAGGATGTTGAAGCTCTGCATTCTCCTGACTTGATCTTTCTTGACCTTCTCACATCTGCAGAACAGTGTTATGTTTTCGCAACGCTGACAAAAAAAACCCGTAACAACGTTTTGCTGATGCCAACAGCTCTTACAAGTGTTACGGTAATCAAAAACTTTCAGCGAGTTAATTGTACGACTTGCTTAACCTCAAGTGCGTGAGTTCTTTTAACCACATTTTCCCCTAATTAAGAGTTTTCTCTCTGAGAAAGGAAAAACATGATCACTTTAAATCAAGAGCTGGAAGTTAGAAACAGCTGCAAATGCTGACAGAAGATAGAACAAAGTTTCTCTTTCTGACTTTTCTCATATCAAAATCTTCTTTTCCACATCGTCTCGCACACAAAAACATATCTGCTTTCATGCTATTTCAATGTGCTTTTACATGCAAGTTATATAGCAGCTTTTATGCACATTTCCACCCACAGTGGAAAAGCTCTGCAGAAACAAGGGCCGAGTTTTGGACCTGTTTAACCTGTGAAGCAGGGATTCCCAACTGTTTCCTGGCAGGTGCACACTCAGTT
This sequence comes from Trachurus japonicus, assembly GCF_045865225.1. Taxonomy (NCBI): domain Eukaryota; kingdom Metazoa; phylum Chordata; class Actinopteri; order Carangiformes; family Carangidae; genus Trachurus; species Trachurus japonicus. Next base: position 11,055,438 of record NC_140908.1, on the reverse strand, counting down.
ATTCTGTGATTAACTTATCCTAAGAGGTTGGAGAGACGAAAATCAGACTGAAAGCCGTCACGTCTGCATGTTTTAGGTAGAAGATGAGTAGAAATAAGCTGCCTGAAATATTTCCTGAAGCCCAAATTTTCCATCTCTGACTCACTTCTCAGAGCCACTGTGCTGCCAGACAGCCTCTTTCAAAAATTTACTTTAATCCTGTTTTCCTCTGATTCATGTGGGATGGTGAAAAAACTACAATAACCTAACAGTGAATCCCGTTCTTGCTCGAACAGTGGGAGAAAAACTTGCCTGCATTTTTTCCTTCTGTGTTGAAAGACATGCGACTGAAATTTCTGAAATGTCAAGACATTCCATTAACTGATGCTAAATCCTGTCAAAGTGCTGCACCGTGCATTTATTTTAACAAGTTTAAGCCGGATTTATTCTTCCCAGGTGTCTCTTTTGGATTTTCTTTGCATTTGGGAAACTGTCAGATATTATCTGCAAAGACTTCTGTCAGCAGAGGCTCACAACAGTGAGCTCTGTGAAATAGGGTGTCTTATGAAACATTTTAGAAGTTGAGAAAATGTGATTGTTGCTTTTTTTTTTTGCTTCCATGTTTCTTTGTTTAGTTGTACCTCTGTGAATCACATGCAACCTCAAAAGTTACTCATGCACTGTTCCAGGAATTCACACAGAGATATTATTTGCCAATTTTAGCCACAAGAAAAGGGGGAAATGACTCAGGCAGGACAAGAATGCAAGAAAAACACAAACTGATCATGTCTAAGGATAACTCAGTGAAAACCTAAAGATGGCGGCCATGCCAGCCAACATGCTCATATCCTGTGGTGCAAGTGGTGCTGCATCCCCTACCTTTATGTGCGTGCTGCTGCTGCTGCAGGGTGGAAGTATCACAAGGCTTTGAGGAGTCTGGGACAGACGCTGAACAGCAGCCCTGGTGAGGGTTTGGCTTTTATCTGCAGGTGGGTGGAGCTGCTCGAGCTGAAAGAGAGGAGAAGCACTGGATCTGTCCATGTATGTGAGAGAAGGAGGGAGGAAAACAGGGTCTGTGTGAGAGAAAAACCACCACAGGGACTACATGTTTGCAGCAGAGGTTATTATATACAGAAGCGAGCTGAGGGAAAAGAGGAAGCCCAATCAGCTGCACCACTATATATCACAAGGAGGAAGATTCTCGTTTGACTTGGACGTCTTGGTGCATTCTTTGCATGCAGAAAGATTTAAGGGCATGGCCTCACTTTGGTTAGCCAGCGCTGGCTGAGGTCAAGATGGAGCTGAGAGGAGGGGTTTCTGGGACTACAACAGTAGTTGACAAAGCAAATCTCCCCACAAGCCCATTTAGAAAGTGTTCACATTGGCCAAATCTCCATTTTTCGGAGAGTTTTTAAACCAGAATGGTCAAAGCACTGGGCCTCGCTACTTCTCACATTTACTCAGTATCAGAATTGAACTTTTCTCTTGTTGTTTCTATCCCCAGACTTGTATAAAAACTAACTAGGAGTCTACAGCCACCCTCCTATCTCTGTGAGGATTCAGCACCTACAGTTACAATGCTAACATGCTCATTTTTAGCAGGTATAATCTTGCTTTCTGGCTGCACATGCAAACAGTTACTTCTTTGAGTCCACCAAAGTAAATGCAAATGGGGATAATAAATGAGAGATGAAGTTAAGCATTAAGTCTGCTCAGGCCTGCACATGGTGTAAAATGTCAAAAATATTTCAACATCCAGAAACACAGAGGAGAATATTCACACTCAGAACAGATGGTTCACATTTGAGGCATTATTCTTTGTGTTTTTGTTTGTGTTGCTGTTTTACTTCTTTTTCATGTTCTCCTTGTGCAGGAATCGCCTCGAAGGAAAAACATTACGATCTCCACCTCACTTCACTAATTTTACTGCCAGGTTCTTCCAGCTGAAATACAAACTCCCTGCTAATTTGGGATTGTGCAATGAAAACAGCCAGGACTCCACTTACTTCTCAGTTTACACGGGCAGAAATACATCGCCTCAGCATCAATTGTTTCTAACAACGTTTTTTTTTTTGTCATTGTTCATCATGAGGCCCAGAGAGCAGAGATCTGTTTCCCAGCATGCACCAGACAGAACAACAAGCACTCAGCTGTGTGGAAACACTGACCTCATACCTGTCTGCATGCAGACATCTTGGTCGTGTAGTTATTAACCTGTTAGATCTCAAGGCCAAGTTGCTGCAGCACCGTGAACAGCACAGACAACCTTGGCACCACTGCGTCGTTTCCTGTTCCTCGATGAGCTTTCTGCTTTCATCTCGGGATTGGCAGCTCGTAGTCATTTATAATACTAACAGGTGGATATGCTGGAACAATAGCGCAGGTTTGTGTTTTGTATTTAGATTAAAGTGAGATTAACGGCCGAGGCCTCTACAGGACGTCTGCAGGATGACATTACCCATGTATCCTGGTGTCAAAACTAAACGCACGCTCCGTCAGCGTCGAGCGGCTCAAACGTTTTCCTAGCGTCGCAGCAGCTATGACTGTGATTGACTGAAATGTGATGAATCCAGTCACAGTGAATATAATTTGTCGGTGGGCACGGACCTCGTTCACCATTTGGCGAGAACAAGAAGCACGGTGCGCTCCAAAACCAATAGTACGCTAACATGAAGTGACGTGGACATTGGAAAACTGGTTTAAGTTTCTTTTCCTGGCATCTCGCTCATTATTTAAATAGTCAGGGGACTAATTTACCCTCGACCACTTTACGATTGATTGGTTTTATTGTTGTTATTCTCAAAGCTCAAACATGGAGGCTCATTTTTGACATTTAAAAGGTTAGTCTGTTTATATAGCTCCAACTCAAATATCTGTTTACTTTTCCTGTGGCATTCACAGCATCCAACGGTCTAAACTACTGGGTATTGTGTCAGCTAAGACACAAATCACAATATTCCTTATTGGTTTTATTTTGAAAAGCATGATATTCTGTTGCACAGTTGCCCAAACTATTGAAATGTAATGCTACTCTTGTTGGCTGCCACACAGGCCACCAAAGTAAATACATATGCCATGGTCGGTAACTTCTTTCACATATGGGACATTTGCAACAGTATTTATGATATGAGACAGTTTGTTTGCTCAGTGGGTAATACCCAGAGAGAGAATGAAGTCAAAGAAAGACGAGACCCACTGAAAAACGGGGGGAGAAACCCCGACAGCGTGGCCTGGCTTCACTTCTGTCACCACAGATTCGAGTGCCTTCTCTGTACGCACCAACATTTTTTTCCATCGAGCAGGCCCACAGCTGTCAATTTTGGCCGTCCGCGGGACCCGTCTGTTCGAACATCTCATAAAGTCACATAACGACACAGAAAAATGCAGACATTCCCTCTGTGGAGAGAGTGCTCAGGAAATAATTGAGCGTTTAGCACTTGGGGTAGAAAAATGGGATCAGCTGAGAAAAATGTTAAAGCTTGTCAATTAAAGTTTTCTGCTTATGGAGTGAAATGTAGGCACTGACATCTAATTATAGGTGGAAGAGGGGAATAAACAGGAGCCAGCGACCTGTTACATCAAAATAATTACTTCAAATACTTGTCTTTTGTGGGGAAAAAGGGATTTTGATCTTGTTTTCCACACTTGAGAATTGAGATGTAGCCTACTATATATGCTGCTCATATATCAGCAACCATGAAATCATGCACTAACATTCATGATCCTCAGAGGATGCATCTTTACGAGTGGATCCCCTGACTCTTCCACTAGCACCACCATGAGGTTGACATTTTTCATTTTTATTAAATATGTTGAAAATTATTTGTGGGTTGTCATGAATTTCGAAACATGTATTCATGTTCCCTCAGGGATCTTGCTTTTTTTTCCCTTTCTTTTTTTAAAATAAAGTCAAACATAAATTTCCCCCCCGCCCCCACCATCTCCATCTTTTGCGTTTTTTTTCTGTCAAAAACATAAATTCCAAAAGCCTTGGACAGACAACAATAAAACTGATCATTTCAGTTTAGAAACATCTGTTAGACATCACAAAAGAAACATTACTCCATCTATGCATGTTTTAAAGTGGTGAACCTCATTGTGTTGCTTGCTAATATGCTACAGGCAACGAATACCCCTGGTGTGCCAAATGGTCAGAGGTAGATCTGACAAAGTATGCAGCAGAATGGTATCGATGCTGTACCTCCGAGTCCTCATCCATCACGCAGGCCCTCGACTACGACCGACTCTAAAGCCGTGTGGAGAGATTTATGAGCCCTCGTGGATTTCCTGCTTTGCCAGCATGAGATTTTTCAAATGTTCATACATCAAGCTTATATGAAGGGATTTCCTTTTGTCACCTCCTCTTGGAAAGCCGCCATTGTGGATATGTGACACCTTTAAAGTTTCCTTCCACGCATTCTCTTAAAAGAAGGGTTTAACGTGAGTGCACGTGTACATGCACTAATTCGTGAATGGCTACCACAGCCTGGTCTGATGTTCTAGGTCTGCTTTTTGTCATTTGTGGAGAACACTTTTAAGATTTTTGGCGCAACGTGTGTTTAGTCGTCAACAGATGCAGCTCCTGACTTTAGTTACATGATGTCATTACATGAACATGATGCAAACTAAATACCAGTTACAGCTGTGGGCTAGAAAAGCTAATGGTCCCAATGCAATGAGCCAGAACTATGCATACGTTCCCAGTCACAACATACATGTGTTATGAGGTTAACGTTATACATCAGTCAGCACTGTCTGCAGAACTTCCTCACCGTGAAACAAGCGGGCCCACTGCTGGAAGCAGTTACTTAATGCGGTGACGAGCTGTTTGCTCTCTCATGACCACCTCTGAATTTTTCTGTCTGGCTGTTAATCCGGTCGTCTCAGAGGCTGCTTTGAGCCGGGGCTGCAACGTGAAATGTTCCTCTCCATCTTTGGTGGACGGTTTGAGAATTTGGCAGAAGGACAACCAGCAACGGAGCAACCGGATACAAAAAAGTTCTGGAGATGACGGATTGTCTCCATCTTTTTCTTCAAAGCCAGAGAGCTGTGTGAACTGCACCAGACTTCTTAAAGAAAATCATTTAGCCGTCTGACTGACAGTGGTGGAGCAGGACTTTAAGACGGCTTAATTGGCTGAACATTACGACGCACGTAGCTTCTCCAAATAATCCTAAGGGATAAACCGAAGGCACAGAAACCCTCAAAGAGCCTGTGGCAAGAAAACTATATTTCCCCAGTTCATAACAACCTCATCATGGTCGTTTTCTTTCTTTATTTTATCCCTGACTGATTCAAATCTGCAGACGTCCTTGATCTCAACATTCAGATGTTTACTACTGTCTATCAGGCGAGGTCAAAGATGCTTACGGAGCTGAGGCGAACTGCAGAATCAATTGACAGTGATGATCTGTGGATTTATCGCTACGAGCAATTCCCATTATGCCGAGATTTGATCCATATAAAAACACAAATTATAACAACACTACTCTGAGAAAAATTTACAAGAACATACAAGAAATCTGCTCCCCATGTGCTTGTAATATTCAAATTTCTGTCTTGGACTTGAGTTTTCTCTACTGGCACGATAATCCAGTGTAGAAACTTCCTGCAGCCAAACAGTGCATTGTTGTCAATGTGATGGAAGATTTGCTGCTTCATGTGGACAGGTACTGTGGGGTCCAAAAGCTACATCAGACAAAAACATCAGACATTAAAAAAGGCCAATTGCAGAATGTTTCCAATCCAAAATACCTTGTTGTAGCAGCACAGGACCAGCAGACCCAACATTTGGACGGAAAATATAATGTAAAATATATGGCAGGAAAGCTGGAATGCACAGTGATGTATGGTAAAGTTAAGAGAAAATAAAGAACCCTTACAATCAACAAATCTTTGCTTTGAAAGGCCACAAACTGCCAAAAAAGTCAAATATTATCATTGAGATCTCACAGTGAGAGAGCCTTTCACCACAGCCTGCCAGGAGGGACAGCTTGAACAAACATAATACTGGTCATGCCACTTAGCAGCGAAGAAACAACAAAATACTGTGTATTCACTTTGTCACTGTGTATTTTCCTTCGGTGAAGTCGGGCCAATTGCAGAGCAAACCAATAGCACCAAAGCCGGGTCCATGTGATATCACAGGAAAAGGATCATTAGCTGCTGACCGCCTTAGCCAACATTTCCTGTGCTCATTAAGCCTGTAGTGACGGCTTATAGGAATGGGAATGGGAATAGAAATGGCGGGTTGTATTGGGACACAGCAGCCTCTCCCTGTGCTCTATGTCTTCATGTGTTTTGCCTCCTTTCCACCCTCATCTGTGTCACTGCACTTGGAATAGGTGGAATGTGTACGGATACCTCTGTGGATGGCAGCCGTGCTGTAGATCCCTTCCTGTTTTAATGTTTTCTTAACTATGATGCAATCGTCTGGGCCGAGCAGAGCAGGAAAACCTAATGATTTTACACCGAGCGGCTGGCTGAGCTGAGTGGCTGAATGAGCTTTGGTTTCTGGGCGTGTTTCACAGTAATTTTACATCAGGCTGCTCTGTTAGATATGATCGGTTTGGGATGAAAAATGTTTCCAGATGATTTGTTATTAACTTTTCTAGGCACACCCACATTTCTCCTGCCTAACAACAGCGTTATTGATTTCCTGCATTTCCCACAATGCAGTGGAAAACATAAACATGGAATTTCTTTGTTTTGATCAAATATGGGCATTTAAATATATATAACCATTGTGATTTAGTATAACTGTTCTATGAGGAAAAAAAACAAACTGTAACTACATTACTACATCCTGCATTTCCCATAATTCCACCTGATAGCATCTGTTGTTATGCTGCAAATGGGAATAACTGCAATTATCAGTGTCTGACTTGTAAGTGCAGTCACGTTCACACAACTGGGAACTCCAAAACATCGACTGCCAAATAACATGCGGCCTGAAAAGGTCTGTGACTGAGGATGATTAAAGACACGTTTAATGGACATAAAAATACATCATCAATGCATTTATTTAACCTTGCTGCGTCTAAAACGGCTGTCGAGATTACACAACTAACATCATTAGAGTTCCACTTTAACCTCCCTTTGTCTAAAGAGACTTTAGAAAGAAAAAACAGCCACAAAGTTCATTCAGATGTCTCCAAAACTCTCCATCAATAGAGCTTTTGTGCGCACTTTTATGGCCTTATGTCCCTGTGTTTCTGGGCAGCTGCATAATAAGTTACCTACAACAGGACTGAAGTAATTATATTATGAAAATGGTGAATATGATCCATAACTATTTACTTTTTCTACCTCTCTGCAGTCTGTCAGTCACCAGCTCCTACACACACACATACACACATACCTGAACGCACCTGCCTGCCAAAAACCCTTCATAAAGAAATTTGACTGGACTGGACTTTAATAATATTAAAAGTAGAGGGAAACTTGGTCACTCTGAGTATTACTCATATGCATATTTACAGAAAAGAACTTAGTACTTACTGTAAAACGACAGGTCTAATGTGTAAAGTTTGCCAACAGAGTATCTGTATGAGAGAAGATGATATTATAGCAAAATTAAAAATCAATTTTAATATATATTTTACATAATTCTGGAGGATAGCAAATGCATTAACTGTGCACACATGAAATATAAGGACATTTATACTTATCGGTGTACATTATCCAGAATACCAAGAACTGATTACAGATTAAAGACTAAATCTCTCATTTTATCAGAGCCCTTAAATCAGTGTGGACTTGATGATTTCCTCTCTTTAGCGTTTTGGAATTTATGGTCTCTAATAATGTCTCTACTGGAGCCAAAACTCGCATCTTTTCCGTGCCATATGCACAGAATTATAGCACTTTCCCCACTTTCATCCACATTATGTCAACTATGTTGTCATCCGACTCTGAGCGCGCTCCATCGGCCTTGGACATGGAGGTAATCTCTGTCCGTCAAGATTACTGCATGTATACCAGAGAATACCGCAGCTTTAGGAGCGACTCCCTCTCAAATGTTTTATTTATTTGGCTGTACGTTTGAGCCAGAGGCTTTGGCTTGTGTTTCATTCCTCTGCTGCCCTTGGAACTGGGGCCAGATATGTGTGGATTGGAAACCCCCGGTGCTTGATGGTGGGGAAGTAAATTAATCAATCTTAGGTGGATCCATAAAAGAGCTTGCTCACAGCTAGAAAAGCCGCTGAGTCATTGTCTGATTATCTGGGCTGCAGTCTGGCCAAAGTCTGGGTTTGGGGCAAATGTTTGAGTTTGCTCAGAAGTGGCACAGGACTTAACAGGGCATCATTTCTATTCTAATAAAGTTATTTCAAAGTGACTACTGAAATTGATCTTTTAATTTCAGTGGTATATGGTGGAGCTGGAAACACAGCTTTGTGGGTCTTTATAGGAGCTACTTGCAAGTTTTCCTACCACCACTTAGGGAAAAATGTGTCTTCATTAATTCGTGATCATGACATGCAAAACTCTGCAGACTGGTTAATTATCATAGTTATTGTTTATAAATCAAGCGTACCAATCTTTGTGTTGTTAAATGGAGCGAGGAGATTTAAACTGAGCGTATTTGACAAATAAATAAGAATCGAGAACATTGAAGGTTTCAAGACAAAGATGTGGTTCTTTCAGTCTCATACCAGTATTTCTTCTGCAATGCAATTATAAAAGGATCCAGACGGCATGAAACAGAACATAAACATGAGTTTAACAGCAGTTCCTCTGGGAGTAGTAGCAGAGCGGCACAGCACAGTGTGGATACAGGAATTAGGCTGCAACAAGAGCTCATCATGTCCAGGGGATCGAATAAATATTGGCTTTGAGCACCATACAAGTTTTGCACAACTTCATTCTCACACTCAAATATGCTTAATATGGCTAAAAATAAGACAAACACCATGTCCACCAGGGTAAAGGCAGATGTTTTCAAAAATCAAGTGGAAAACCTTTTGACTTGCTTGCACTGCGCCGTAACTTTTATTCTGCTGTAAGAGTCTTATTTTTAATCATCCATTTCATTGTGTTTATGTGTTTTTTATATTAGTGTCTTTTGATCCTGGCTTGTGTCTCTTTCATATCCTGCCTTTATACGGTAACCTATGTAAAAACAGTTGCATAAAACTATGTAAAGTATGAAAACTATTGTGTTTTATGGCTTTAAAGACTGAACAGCCTTGTTGCTTTGTCTTATCTCAGATATTCTGCACCTTTCGCAATGTTTGTACTGTGTTTATACTAATAAGTTACGTTGGCCTTCTGTTTCCTAATGCAGCCATAACTCACACCAGCATTTATACAATGATTTTTAAACCAAATTAAATACATTTTAAACAAAAAAACTATGCTGCTTTTAGTTGTCCTCTAAAACAACACATCAGGTTTGATCTTGTAACTGTACTTTAATAGTCAGCATATTCCAGTTTGTGCACACATTTCCTTATATTTTCTAATGTGATTAAGTTCATGTTATTCCTCTGGAGCCAGGACCGGCAGCTGTCTGACATTCATGTGTCTGGAGATGAAGGTATGAAATATCACAGCCTGAAAAAACTGGACAATGAGTCAAACTCTCGCCTCTTTTCCATGAAACAAAACTGTCAGAGCTGTCCAGACTAATTCAAAGATAATTTTCACACAAATGATGGATTTCTCTCACCCCCCCGTCTATTATTATATTTTGGGCATTCTGTAGTGGGTGGGTGATGGGTAATTTGCAGTGCACATTACAAGCTTTGAACTATGAATAACACCAGACCACAGGTATTTCAGCCCCATGTTGTGAAACAGTTGAAAGTATCATTAGAGAGTCTTGTCATGTGTTTTCAGGAGCATTTGTCAAGCGAGAGAGCGTGATGTTGAGCAGAAATCCTTTTTTGAGCATGTGATTGAAGAAAAAAGCTGAATTCCTTCCTGCTTATGTGTCAGATAAAGCCACAAAGCCCTGTTTTATTTCTGCACTTGGCAAAATATTTGCATTAATATCTTCAAAACAGGCTCACTTTTACGCCTTGCCAACCAGACCAGGACGCCGCGTTTGCCAGCATCAGAAACTTGAATGTTGATCCCAGATTCTGTCTATTAGGGGTTTACACCGAGGCATTCACACACACACTTTCACAGCTCGACGTCCATCCGGAGTTTCTCAGACATCATTAAGACAAACAGCCGTAACACCAAAACTACGTCGGGTTCATGCGTGTGTGTGCGTTTGTCTCTTTGTGTGTGTGTGTGTGTGCAACAGAAACAGCAGGACTGAGCCGGGCAAGAGGCAACAGAAGTTGAAGCAGACAGTGCAAACAATTCCCAGCATTCCTCTGAGGAGCGGCGTGAACTGACCCCAGCGCTCCTTCACCAGGCAGGCTGAGACACCGATGCCTGAGCCAGGCAGTTTGGTGGTGGGATGGCAGTCAGGCAGGAAGCCCATCACTAATAAGCATGTGTTTAAATGTATCATAGTTACTGCTACAGGTTTTCTATTACAAACTGAACATTGCATTAAAGTTGAAATTACCCAGAGAATGCTGTAAGATAGATCAGTAAAGTAAATTAACCCCAGACTACTGAGACACAAGGTTGAGATAGTGAAAATTAATTGAAAATATGTAAAAATGTATTTGTTTTATTATAACATGTAACACATATATACTTTTAATAAACAAAATGTAAATATTCTATGAATTGATGGACCTGGAAGTAAAATATTATACTAAATCAACCACCTGCTGGCTCTACACCTCCACAACCACCATCAGGGTCCAGACTCTTCTCCCTTCTTCTCACTCTGTTCCTTTTTCAGCCGCTGACTTCCAGCTCTGTCTATGTCACACTGTAAAGGTTACACTGTCATGTCCCCTGTTCTTTATTTTCCAGCCAAATGTCTTCCAGAGGAGGAAACAGCTGCTGTCAGCCGTCTCCGGGAGACTTTATCAACTCCGTTTAGGCCTCACAACTCAATGCTGCAGTGTTGATGAATTCATCCTGACCCGCCTCCCATCATACTGATGTCAGGAGGCAGCTTCGCCGAGCGTCTGAAAGGCAAATGTCATCTCAAAGAACGGGAATAAAAGATGAGAGTGTGAGAGAGAGGGAGAACGACAGAGTCAAAACAGAGACAGAATAATAATAAGAACGTAGCCAGAGCAGAAAAGGAGACTGAAAGGCAGAAGGCTTCTGTTGGTCTTTGCAGTGGGGTCTGGGCCTCCTCTGCAGCTCCTGGGCCTGTTTGTCCAGCTTTGACGCATCGAGAGCGCTCTCTCTTCGTTTGCCAGGGCGACTAGTTTGTGTTGGCCCGGTCCAGTAACTTGCAGAGAGATTACACACAGACTGTGTTGATTGAGAAAAAGTTGCTGCCTCAGAATTCATGATTGGAGGTTTGTTAAAGGTTACGGCTGATAAATCTAAAGGCCTGCTGCCTGTCATGGGATGATGGACTTTGTATAGAGAAGCTTAGAGTAAGGTCATGTCTGCACAGGACCTGATGTCACTGGAACATGCTGCCTTTAAATAGTTTTAAACAGTAAAGCTTTTCAATCTGTCTCAATAAAATTGACTGATTTGAAAAACAAAAACAAAAAAAAAAACAGAAGGTTAAAGGGATAGTTCAACATTTTGGCAAATTGGCCCATTGCCATAATCTGGTTCGTTACCTTTAATTGTCGGTGCAAGATATTTTTAGAACGGCGGAGCAGAGCTGCAAGCTGCTCAGAGCTACGCTATATGGAGGCTAATGGGATTTCTTGGTTTGCCTCATCAAACTCATCAAATACACAATACAACAACTCCAAAACGCTCTGGTGGACAAGTTGTGACCTGCACATTCACCACGCTATGAGATCATAACAGAACATTACAAGACTGAGTTGTTTTCAAGGTAAATTCATACAAAACAGCTGATGCGCATTCCTGTCAGGGGCAGTTTTTCGGTAAGCAGTCTCTGCATTTGCCTCGAAAACAACTACTGCTAACCTACTGCTATGACTATAGGGATTATGGCAATGGGCCAAACTATCCCTTTAAACTATTCAAAATCAGTAGCATACAAGCACACAATACAACATTGATTTTAAAATCTGTAACTACCAATACTGAAAGGATGTCAACAGTCATGGAGGAAACTTTACATTTGCATAGCCCTATCTTGTTAACATTCATTTAAAATTGCGGTTTTAACCTCCATGATGCTACAGTCAATATGAACAGTAATCAGTTATATAAGTAGTTAGGAATGGTTTCTAACACCAGCCAAAGAGAAAAGGGGCTGACATGCGAATCTGAAATTTCATCTAGCTCTTCTCCTTAACTGCAACATCTGAACAAATACACAGACGTGATAGTGTCTAAGGTGGGACACACACGATGAGATACACACACACACACACACACACACACGGTGTTGCCTTGTACAGTGGATTCACGTAATCCTTCGTGCGAGAATTCACACTCAAATGATTGAAGTGAACTTGAGTGTGTTACATGAGATAGAGCAGGCAGAGGGACTAATTGACTACAGGTGTGCATGGAGGCAGTTTGCCTCCTTTTTTGGGCTACTGGTATTTATAGCATTTTTCATATGAGGTACAAAAAAAATGCTGGGAAATCTTGTGAATATCTTCAGGTCTGTTAGGGTAGAGTATGTGCCTCATTCAGAACGACCGACAAACATGATGGCAGAGGTGAGGGACGTGAAAGATCTGCATCATCTTCCACCATTACTGAACAACAGACAAGAAACCACCACACCATTTCATATCTGCACATAGAGGCTAAGCTGCAGCCAACCAGCATCTCTAAAGATCACCAATAACATCTTATCTGTAATGCTACACTTACACTACATCATCCTTGTCAATATAAATCTTTGGCTCACTCATTATGGATACTGACCGTGTGAATTAACTCTACAAGGAAGAGAACAAGTATATTTTCCAAGAGAATAAATGATCCATCAAGATTCAGTCCAATCAAATCAGTGGATTTTGAAGAAGCGTGATGCTGAGAAGTTAATGACGAGTCAAACTTGTGGCCGAGTTCCATCTCAGTGGTTTCTGATGGAGTACACACCTTGTTATCTGCAGCATTTGCTTGACTGACAACACTACGTTCATGCCTGCACACTCCACCGCTGTGGTGGAGTCTGCTTCTTATTACAGACCCCATGAACTGATGGTATAACTCTGTGGTGGACTATTCCTTTAATGTGATAATAATACTCCCCGTGGAGAGCTTCCCCTCTCCACTCTCGTCCAGAGAGGTCAGCAGGAAGTCACAGTGTGTTGATGTCTCTTTTAGACAAAGTGTTTGGGGACTACAGCTACACACTGTGCATATGCAGACATTTTCTAATGTTTAGTCTAATGCATTTTGTTTTTCATTTTGGTTCCCAACCAACTACAAGACACCATTCCTTCCTGTTCTCCCTTCCTGAAGCAAAACAATGACTCCAGGCTTCAACTTCAACTTCATCACAAATTTAAATGACGATTCCCTGCGTGGACTAAACCAAAGCCCTCTGGTGTTTGCAGTCACTTCAGCCCACATCAGAGGGGCGCGTCTTCCCGTGAAGTGCTCTCTCGGTTTGGGATTTCACTGGAGCTGGCACGAGACCTGAGCAGCAGGTTTCACACTTTGCCTCCACACTCGGATCTGGATGCGTTCAGCGAGTGCAAATGTGTTCCTGCCTTGGCCAGACTTGGCGCGGCGAGCCTCGTACATGTGTCACAGGGCCTCACCTCCTCTGGTCTCAGGCCTCGTTCTAACTAATGTATTTTTACAGGGTTTTCCTTGGCAGGGGAGCGGGGACCGTCCTGTTGCCGTGTCCAAGCTAAACAGAGAAATGTTACAGGGGAGGACAGATGGTCCGCGACGGCATGCAAAGAGTCTGACACTAAATAACTTTGTCACACCAAAGACAGTCTGCTGCTGTGCTCTCTAGCCTTGTCACTAGTGTTTTAACAGATGCTAAACCTCTAATATAACATTTGCATCTTATTGTACAGTACTTCTACTCAAGTTGTTGCTGCTTTTGCTGAAGTAAAACATCAGAATGCTTCTGCCACAACTGACCCTTATATGCTTATATATATATATATATATATATATATATATATATATATATATAAGCCTACAGCCTTATGATACAAGACAAAAACAGTAAATCTACACATTTCAGAGGCAGGAGCCATGGAATGTTTGATATTTAGTCTGAAGAAATACTTAGAAGATTATCAAACTAGCGGATTAATCTTCTGTCAATCTACTGGTAATTTCAGCTCTGTACAGCTGTGAGATGTTTTAGTTGTAAAAAAAAAAAAAAAAAAAGCCTTATAGATTTATCAGAAAGTCATGTTTTCTATGCAAATATGCAAACATGTGTCAAATAAATGCATCAATAATTGTAGTCAAGTAAAAATTACAATATATCAGAAACTAGTATGACAATAATGTGCAAGTATTTCAGTTTCATTATAAGTAAAGCTCTTAAGTAAATGTAGTTTTGTTACACCTTGTCCTCAAACCCAAAAATGCACTTCAAAATCTAAAAAATGACAGACAGTGAAATGCACAAGCATGTTTTTTTAAGTAAGCATGAATTAAAAGTGTCCCAAAGGCCTCATCATCCTTATCTCTCTGTCATCTGGGTTCATCACAGACAAATGGGAGAGTCAGAAGGTCAAAAAGGTTTACGGAGGGTTAACGTCCACTGCACCGCCCCCTGGTGGTGCTTTAACTGAATGCACAAATGCAAAGAAAATGGTTGGCAAATTTAGTGTAAACACACACTGAGCTTTCCTATGGAAGCCTAGCAGTTATAGTATCATATAGTTAAGTTATAAGTTATTATTCACTTGCAAAAAGCTTTTAATCTCTTGATTTATTGCATATAAACAAAAACTACACAGTGATATGATGCCAGTGATACAATAGCTGCTGTGTGTGCCCGTTTGGTAAACAGAAGAAATACTGAGTGGTCACCTCATAAGTGCCTAAAAACAGGGGGAAGTACATCCAGCCACAAAGCGAAAGACGTGAGCAATTTGTATATAATCCATGACCCACAATTCCTTGGGCCAGGTCCCGGCTGTCTGCTTGGACTCGGTCCGTAAACAAGATCTGATTTCTGAAATTGACGTACTTGAGGTAACGTTCCCATGCCTCGATTCTGAAAAGCAGTTCAGGGTTCCAGGTTTGGCAAAGATGAGCAGAGAAACTTGGAGCCACGGAGAAGGAAACAGAAATAATGCAGGAATAACAGAAAAAAAAGAAAAAGATTAACTCTCTGCAGCCAAAACTAAAGCCATTTTCAGAATAAACTCATTGCTCATGATATGTTTTTTTGGAGAGGTGAAGTGGCTTCATTAATATTAGACTATTAAACTTAATAGCAGGATATGGATCCACGATTCCCACCCTGTGCTGGGATCATTTATCCTCTTGGCCGGGGTCGACGTGTTTGACCGTCGGACAGATATCTGTGTGTGCACAGCTCAGGTTTGGGGATTACACTCAGGCTGAGAATGAGCCTCGCAGATTGCAGGAAAAGTCAAGGATCAAGACCAAAGGTGGAAAAACATAACAAGCTGTGGTGCTGAGTTAGATGTTACTCCAGCTGTCAGTGCTGCAGCCGTCTGTGGATCAAATCCTGGCAAATGACGGACAACTTTGACCGTCAGTTCAAACTTAATTTGAAACCCAAGAAGGTGGCTCGAGACATTCCTTCTGTCAGCGCAGCTTTTTCCCACTACAGACTTGGACAGTGAATGCGGCTTGTTTTGTTTCCTCCCCCCTCGGGCCGATTGATTGGGAGTTAACGTAAGATTAACAACGTTACACCCAAACTGCTGCTCGGCCGTCCAAGAATTACTAGAGGGAAATTACTGCACTCGTGACTCATTTCCAACTGTGACAGTGAACGAGAGAGATGAGGTGTGATAAACGTCCCCTGGCTCGCTGGGATGTTGGGTTTTAGCTTCGGAAACGTCTCATAAACTCACACAATCACAAGTATTCTCTACATTACCACATGCTGATCTATGATTAGATTTGGACTGTTCATCTACGGACACATGTGAGCTCCTAAAAATACAATTTTTAGAAGTGGAACTGAATCCCTTTGAACCACAATTAAACTCATCACTTGTAATTTAGTTTGTCATGAGGGTTTTGGGCTCCAGGCTCCTGGGCTGAGAAGTTTTCACTGGTCTGAGGTTTGTTCTCATGCTGCTGCTTTGTAGCTGACTGACCTTTGACCTCTCTTCACAGACTGGGACAGAGGTTTTTTTTGTTTTTTTTTTGTAACATGGCTTAAGCTTAATTCTCTGTGACTGCAGTGACCTCATTCTTAATAGTCACTTTTCCATTGTGGTGCAAAGCAGAGAACACAGACCTGTTTGGTCTTCTTTATTTAAATATACACATTACTACAATTAGACAAGAAAATGTACAAAATTATGATATAAAAATTCAACCTGATTTGAGATGCAAAGCAAAAGATCAACCAGCCAGTGTCATTAAGGTGTCAAAGGTTTTCTCAGTGATGTGTCAGTCCAACCTTTGAGATGTCATTTCCTGTTTGCTATCCTCTTGGATCTCCTCGGGCCGATGTTTTGTTCCTGCTCTTCTCCCAAAGCTGGAGCCGCCTTCAGGTTTGTTGCATCTTGGGACTTCTCTGCAGGTTTCCCTTTTCTCTTCTTCCCTTGCTGTTTCTCTTCTTTGGTCTTGATCTGTATCTCAGAAGCTTCACAGGCTTCCTGTCAAAACATTTTGCTTCTTCAGAAACACTGAGTGCAACTTGTTTTTCCCCACTCAAGACAATGTTTGTAAAATAACAGTGTGTACAGCTCAGATCAAATGATTAAATGGCATTTTACCTGCTTCTGTGCCGGTTCAGATCTCAGGTCAGATAGCTCGGTCATTAACGCCTGTATCTGCAGCTGAAAGGAAATTAAAAGCTCAAAAATAATTGATAGAAAAAGGAATTCTGAAGAATATTAGAGGCTCATTACCTGTTCGGCAGCCATTTCTTTTTCAAGCTGCTGTTTCTGCTTGGCTGCCTTCTTCTCCCTATTCACAGATGTTACTTTAACACTGATTTACACAGAAAAACTGTGTCCCATAGCTATACTGTATGTATGGAAACTATTCCTAACCTGTTTGCCAGCGTCTTCTGCATCCGACTGATTACAATCCTCTTCTTAGCCATGGCGCTCTGGACTTTTTCTTGCGTCACCATGGCAAGGAGAGACTTGGCAGTGAGGTCCGTCGACTCCGGTGATGTTTTGAGGACCACGTGTGCCCACTCCACCAGCTCCTCACAGGAGGGAAGCTGACACAAGAGAGAGATCAGGATCGGCAGGATGGATTCTTGTTTTCTTGACAACTATGCAGCATGCGTAAGGAACCTGCACTGGTATGCGCTACAGTACATTTTTAGGAGCCTGTGGGCTTGTGTTTGAAGTTGTGGGATGCAATCTGCATCTTAACCTCTGTTGGACGTTATCAGCTCTCTGGCTTTTTGTGAATTTCCACTGACCATTATCTAGGAGACCATAAATGCCAGAGGAATGATCTCAAAGAATCCATCATCTTCAGCTCCACATTTATAACTTTGTTGACCTTCCAGGGGAAAATAATGCCATTATAGAGGCAATATAAAATGCTTGTAAAAATGCCTGTAACAGACAAAGACTTGAACATTTTGAGAAAGTTATTATGGTGGTTAAAGAGGTCAGATGTGCCGTAGTACTGTACTGTACCTTACGTTTTTCCAGCTGAAAATATCCTCGATTTCTTACTGAATAGCTGGCGTTTTGAACATGGGGATATCACAAGATAAAAAGAACTTCCTCCGAGGCTCACCTTGTTCATTTGAGCCCGTGCCATCTCCCTGAAAGCACACGCCTGCTTCAAGGCAAACTCTTCCTGCTCCAATAACCTCTGCACCTCGTCCAGTTCTTGCTGTCAA
Organism: Trachurus japonicus; assembly: GCF_045865225.1. NCBI lineage: Eukaryota > Metazoa > Chordata > Actinopteri > Carangiformes > Carangidae > Trachurus > Trachurus japonicus. The sequence goes on along the minus strand of NC_140908.1, from coordinate 11,037,485 downwards.
AATAACAGTCAAAATATCCACATTTCATTAGCGAATGCAATCGTAGTTAAAAAAAAAAGGATCAAGAAACAAGGGGAAAAACATGACTGTAATCGAGCAGAATTACCTGCTGTTTTTTAAGCAGCTCCTCCTCTTTCATCTTTTTAATAAACGCCAAATCAGTCTGTGTCAGCTCGTATCCCTTCATCCCCTTCAGCATGGAGTCGATGCACACTTCAGGCCCAAAAACATTTTCTGAACAAACAAAGAGAAACAAACATTGCATGTAGAATAAACCCTCACTGTCACAGAGCCAAAACCAAAAACAGTAGATGGATAAAAACTGTTTTTATTATTTATTTTACTATATTTTACACCACAACATCTGAATACCTGCTGTTGTGTCAAGAGTGCCGTCATCACACGTCCCACTCGGGACTTGTCTGGTTCCTGCCTCTCCCTGAGTAAGAGGACAACAGGTTTGATTCCCTCCAGATGGATGAGGACAGTGACAGTGAGATAAAAGACATTGTTTGCATGTACTGTACCTCCATGGTTTCCACTTTTGGCTTCTCCAGACGCTCATCTGATTCTCCGTTAGAGAAATCCAGGTGTTTCTTAACCTCTGACAGCGGCGTCCTGTGAAGCTGTCGCCCAGAGGGGATGTAGTTCCTCCTCAGACTGCTGCAGCACACCATTTCATCTCCGGTCGACATGTCAGAGCTTCCAGAGAGCAGAGAGCTGAAGGTGCTGTCACTTCCCGTGGGGCTTTGCTTCTGTTTGTTTTAAATGTTTCCCCTCCATACTGCCTGTCATTTTAACAGGTGGAGCAGCTGCTTCAATCGCTGCCTCATCGCCTGCACCTGTAGCTCAGAGTCAGGTTGTCGCTCCGTTTGACCAGTAGATGGCGACAGATTCTTTTAGTTTTGATGCACAGGATGAAAGAAGTGTTTTAACCTGAGGTAACACGCAGCTTGTTTTATGTAAGGCTATGAAACTTTTAAAACTTTGCACTTAAACAGCTGAAACTTGAATTATTGAATTATTATTATTAATCTAAAATAGATTATGCTTCTGTCTGTTTTAATACTAGCAGTCTTTATGTATTTTCTATCTGTTTACAAGAATCTAGAAGAGGACAATTTACAATTTATAGTTGATGAGTATTTGCATTTTGCATTTATTTTATACCTACTAGAGTAGAGGCAGTTATTAGATTTTAAACTGGACTAAGCCACCATTATTTGTCAGTAGTGACAGCTATAATTAGTAGGTATGTTGCAGTCTTAGATGTCACAACATATGATACGCCACATACACATTTCATATTGTTTTAGTTCAAGTTTTTTAGGAAAGTCAAAGATCTAAACCCTTGTGCCTCCGCTGCAAAAGAAACCACATTATCACAGTCAGACATAGAGCACTGATAGTGACAGCAAGTCCCAGATCTCTCATACAATATTCAGTCCTGCTTTAACAGCACATGTCAGGCAGATAGACAGGCAGGTGTACAGACAGACAGATGGATCCTGATACAAAATAGCCAGATAGCCAACCAAAATCCTGGCTATCTTTAAACCGTTGGTGTCACACTGCCAGTCCCACATGTTTTGTGGAGCTCCAGGAACTCCAGGAGGAGAGTGCTGAGTCGTAAATACCTCTGTTTTTAAACTGCCCGCTCCCATAATGCCGAGGCAGAGAGGAAGGAGGAAGAGGGTCAGAGAGTGTGGAAGATAAATCGGTGCTTTATGACACCGTCTTGGCGAAGCCGAGTGGAAAATATCTGCGTGGTTTTACGTTGAAGCTCACAAATCATCCCTCAATAAAAATCAAATTCAGAATTACTTTTCATATCTTCCTCATACCGACCATTCCTCTGCGGTGTATGGATCTCTGTTTGCTGTGTATCTGTTATTTCAGTGGGAGGAAATATTAAACACTGACAACTTCACAGCAACAGCCCGATAAAAGAAGTAAAAAGTGACCTGAAATATCACTCATGTTCTTGTGGGATCGACTGTAGGATTCATTAATTAAATTCAATGAATCCAGGCAGTGATTATTTGTTCCATCACAACCTCTTTGGGGAAAATAAAATAAATTCCCAACACGTAAACATCATTTCCAGGAGCCTGGCTCTACAAAACTGCCGTTTGGATCCAAATCCCCTCACACATCCTTCAGACCATCACAAGCAGTGACATAAAACAAATCCACACTGGCCACTGTGACCTGAAAAAGCTCTCCAGCGCAGAGAGAAGTGTCCTGAAAGGCCATTTACAGCTGCTCCGACATGTACCATATTGAACAGGCCAAGCAGGCGGGTCGTAAAGGGACTGATAAAACAGCTCCCTGGTGGCTGTGGATGCAAGATAAAGGAAAGCCAGGACAGGCACAGGTGCTTGGACTTACCCACAGACTAATGGAAAAGAGGCTGGAGCGATTACCGTGAGGAGAGGGTTTTTTTTAACCCCCAAAAAACAAAAGAAATGACGTAATCCACTGCAGTTTGGTGTGGAAGAAGAGATACAGTACACAGCTTCCTAACTATGACTCTATGTATTTTATTATTTTTCATCTTTCATTAAAATCATATAAAGACCTCAGTAAACAAAGTCACTGAGTCCACATGATGATGGATGAAGAGAAAGAGAGTTAAGTAACAGGATACTCAGCGCACATGCACATGGGCACACATGTAATATACATGTCCGAATCATAAACACACACACACACACTCTCAACCGTCTGCGAGTGATGAGAGACGGCTAGTTGGAAACTTCTAGGCCTGCACTTTCTGTCGTGCCACTCTCAGAGCTGTCACTGAGGTTAATTTTGTGATGTTTGTGATTAGTGACCAGTGTAAGATTACGACATGCCTCAGGCCCAGCCTGGGACTGGCACTATAAAATGCACAGGCTTGACAATAAGGTGAGTTGTCTGCATGTGTGCGTGCTCAAATTTCCAATAATCTGCCCTCAGTGGTCGGGTCTAATCTCAGGTCTCCGTCTGGTTTCTATCCACCTACTGCTGCTGATATGTGAGAGAGAGATTTTTGCATAAATTGCTTTGGTTCCCTCCAGGTGCTTCAGTCCTGCACATAAAGTCTCAGGGTTGTTCGCCTGCTTTTTGAGGTTGAGCAGCACTGAATGTATTTTTGACTGTGTTACATATGAAATTTCACCACACATGCACCCAGGTTCATTACACACATTACTTACATTACTTCACATGGCTTTTAAAATGCTTGACAGAGCTGCCAAATGAAATATATCAGCATAACATTTAGCATACCCAGGCTGTAAAGCTCACCCACCAGTGGAGGAGCCTGGTGCCAAACGCGTGCAAAGGATCAAAACAGATCTCATTGATATGCATTAATGTCAATGATAAATATATAAATTCATGGAGATTATTTCAATTAAATCTGCGTCAGACCACGTGTTGTCAAACCATAACCTAAGTAACACAGTGGAATACATCTATTAGCATAGTGCCTTGATTCACTGAGCCACAATAATATATAATCAGTAGCTTTTTACCAAATCCTTGTTATTCAGGGTTCGGACATGATTTTTCTCATCTTAACAGCTCCATAAAAGTCAGCAGTGCTTCACCTAAGGAGCTCTCTGAGGGCGTCTTGACTTTAATCTTCACCACAATCTTCTCTTAATTTGGTGTGTAAGTGTAAAAAACAGCACCAGTACATTAAATCCAGAATTAACTTGCACTGCAGAGAGCTCATGATCACTGGTTGCTGCAATGGAGCCGTCTATTATCACTGCAGAGCGACAACAAAGCAGCTCGACAAACCCTCACGTGCCTTCGCTGCCGTTTCTTTACAGACTTTAATTTGCTGATATAATGTCGTCTTTGAATTGCGGTTTCAGACGTGCAGAGTCAGACATCTGTTTGAGCTCATGACGATCACATCCAATATGTTTTTTCAACGGTGAAGCTACATTTTTGTGTAGGTGTGCGCCTAATTTCAAAAGGCTGCAGCCAGAACAGCTGAGTCACTTCCCATATTCCACTGTCGGCTGAGACCTTGGTGTTTTTTTTTAGAAGTATCTCACATCATTTTCTCCTCACTGAATCACAACCCCCGACTCACCCCCACCCTGCCTCCCTCCTTCTACTCCACTAAGAGCTGGGAAACGTCTCCCATCCCCATCTACTGTTCTGCAATCCCTGCACATTTCACTTACAAGCCTTAAATGTAAACTGATGTTGGGACATGGGTAATCCAGAGGGATTACGGACTGTTTGAATCAATGGTAAAAAAGGCTGAGACCCGCAGACGACTGCTGCCACCAATCGATTAGCAGATTAGATCACTGACAAAAGATTCATTAGCAACTTTTCTCATAATCAATTACAAAACATTAGCCGGCTCCAGCTCCGCAAATGAGATGATTTAATGCTTCTCTTTGTCATATTTAAGAATAAAGTGAATATAATGGAGTTTTGGAGGAAGAGAGAAGAGATGTGAAGATGTTAGGTAATCTATAACAGGCCTTTAATGCAACCATTTGTCCACTGTACATATGGCCCTGACCAGAGCTGCTGTGTTGTGAGGTTGAAATGGAAAGTCAAAAATGAGCTTATTGCTGAAGAATTCGGTGGCTTCACTGTTTCAATGTGCTGGGAAATCCCAGGCAGAACAAGACAAAAAAGAAAAAAAAAAAGAAAAACAGTACAAATGTAATTTTCTCTTCCCTAACACATCAGCTGAAACGTGCTATGAGGGGAGTTTATAGCGTGTAAAAGAGTAATTGTAAAGCACTCAGCATTGGCTCTTAGACCACACACACACATACATACACATGTACACACACACACACACCTGGGTAAATAAAGGTGAAAGAACAGAAGAGTTGGCTGGGAAATTTATGGCAGCATGTCAGAGAGGAACCACTGACAGCTGGAGGACTCAGGCTTTACGCAATCTGTGACACACACATTGACACATCTCCACAGGTCAATCCTTACTTGGTTACCTTTTCCCAGTTTTCTCCTTCAGAAAGAAGCGACCGCTTAATGGAAAACTAATTCATTTAAAAGCTGTTTAATTCAGCTCTGTGTGCCGTCTGAAGCCGAACAATGGCCGTGATTCTATTACAGCTCTGACGTCTGCACAGGGACCGCTGTGACTCAACTGTCTGTGACCCTCCTGCCTCAGACTGCAACTCACTTTTCTTTTCTTTTTTTTACACCAGCAGAGGGGCTGGCACTTAAAGTGTCAGGTATTTATTTTTGGTGCAACCTCACCCCACTCCAAGGTGAAAAAAAAAAAAAAATCACCTGAGGGGGCTTTGTTAAAGGGGAACACCACCGATTTCACACATCGCTGTCCGTCTACAGGGTTTGGAGAGTAATGCTGCACATGATGAATGATCAAAGTGTCAAAGAGCATGATCATGACGCTTCTTGTGGGAAAACACACATTTGTTTTTCAGATATAGCATGTTATGTGACACCCTCTCTTACTCTTTCTCTTCTCAGGGACAGTCACAGACTCCCAGGGGCTCAGTCTTCTGTCAGGGGCCATATGGTACCGTCAGAGCGTGTGTGTGTGTGTGTGTGTGTGTGTGTGTGCTGGAGAGGGAGGGCAGCCGTGGCTCAAGGTGTCAGAAGGGAGGGTGGTTTAAATTTAACTGCAACAGGGCTGATATCTGCATGGCAGGTCCTGTGTCTCCCCCTCTGCTCTCTCTCTCTCTCACACACACACACACACACACACACACACAACACGCACGTCGTCTCTTCGCAATCCCCAGCCACAGACATCATCATCATCATCATCATCATCACACACACACAGCAGCAGCAGCTCCCTCAGTCTGTCAGGAGACGCTCCTCTGCCTCTTGTTCTCCTCTCCCACCTATCAGACCACCTGGATTGTAGCGGCCAGCCGAGGACGCGGCGGCGGAGGAGACAAAGACAAAAAGGGACAGTAACCGACGGGAAGGAAGGAGAGCAGAGTGCAAATTCACACTGAGGATAAGGCTTCATCTGAGCCGGCAGGCTGAAGGCACAGCCAGTGGCACTGCAGAGGCACAACAGCACAGTGGGCTAAAGCTTCGCTTGTAGAGGTAAGACCGGAGCTCTGATCGGAGTGGAGTGTGTGTGTGTGTGTGTGTGTGCGTGTGTGTGCGCTCAAAACCTGACAGAGCCGATATTCATTGCTTTCATTTAGATAAATATGCAAATGCAAAAAGGTTGCATGTCAGTATGACTGTGTGCATATGAGGGGGGGTCACACATTCCTGGTGGAATCAAGTCATACTGACATCTTAAGCTAATGCAAAGTGACATATGGGATGTATTTGCTGCTGTTCAGCCCAGTGTCACACATGTTTTAAATACCGCACATGCAATTAATTATTAACGCATTTCATTAAAAAGTTTTCATGATACTGCAGAGATAGAGCTGGAGAAGCTGGAAACACGGATGCACAAAGTGTCTAAGTTGAGTGAACATGTAGAGAGTGGGACCTAATCTGTGTTGTGGCAGCTTTTCTGCAAGATTGTAGCTAATTAGACAGATATAGGGATTAGAGGGCAGAGGAGGGAGACCACCGGGGGCTCTGGAGGGGTAAGGGGATGTCTGCTGATCTTAATTTACTCTAATTGGATTGAATTTATTAGGCCACACGTTAAATTATCTAAATGATTTAGCAGCTAACTGTCTTTACTTTAATTATTCTTTACAATTCATTTTGTTTAAGAGAGAGAAAAACACCCTGTTGTCAGTCTGCCCACCACATCAAAGCTGCGGTGATAATTCATGCGCTCCATCTCGAGTGCACACTGGCGCTACCCAACGGGTCGCACTGGTCGCAGCCAGGGAATTTCCAAAGGCCAGCGTGTCCATGAGAACCTGCAACAGAGTCATACAGTATATCTAAGTGCAGGGGGGGACGGGTGAGGGACGGGAGCGGGTCAGGTTACCAGGCCTGCACTCATGTCTCAGTTTGGAAACATACTGAGAGGAGTGGCAGAGAGAGACAACAGTCAAATGTCAGGCCAATAAAGCATTTTCACTTGGGCTGAGTTGAACTCTCACACGCACATTATTATCCTTCTTACTATTCTCCGCTTTGGTTTAAAAAAAAAAAAAAATGCCACAGCTATTATCACAGGCTCAGACGGGATGTCCTGTGCTGGCATCTAAAGTTCGATGACGTGTTGGTATGAGGTGGTCAGCGGAGTAAAAGGAGGGATTAACATGGCTCTCAGATACCATCATCATGCATTATGCTTCGCTGTTACTTGCAGGTTATGAATAAACAAAGATTAAGTTGCATTTAATGACCACATAAACAACTGATCGAGTCGTGCTGCTATTCTTTGGATTTAAAAGAAGATACTTTGGTTTTGTGCTGTTTTTCTGCTCTTTTTTCGTTACATTTAATAGACTAAAAACAAATCAACAGGTGTTGAAACAAACCACAAACCTCCCTCCTGTGAGTAAATATTTGTCCTGACAGAAGGACGCCCCGGCACGCTCCAGATGCAGCTCGGGATTTGGCACGAGACTAGAAGTAACAGGTTAATCCGTTTAAGTACATACGAGAGCGGGATGGAGAGCCGTGGCCTTCTGGCGCTGGTAATCTGCTGTAACACAACAAGGAGGTGACGACCTGACGGACTAATCAGCAAGTTGAGGGTGAATGGTGTTTGTGGGGTCATGAAAGTTGACGTGGAGTGAGACTGATTCACTGGATGAGCTGCTCATTGAATCGGATGTTAGACATGATGGAAATGCTCGTAGTATTATGGTTAAAGTGCAGCCACATTAACATTAAAGGGGAACTATGCAAGTCCAGTCGCTTTTCCACTGTTTTGCTAACCCTCCTCCTGGCCATGTGCATTTGTTTTCAACTAAGACGGCAGGAAAGCTATCCATGGAGCGGTGGATCATATACGATGTCACAATGTGTATAATTGTGTAGTCTTATCTATCATAAACAAGAGATTACGGGTTACAGGGCACGATTGTGTTGCAGCCAAGATGAAAGCTGGGACACCGGCTCTGATCTTGCGAGGTTGGTTCACGGCCAAGAGATGCTCCATGGAAGGCAGAGAAAGTTACAAGTAATTTATTTAAGCATCACAATTACTCTGAAGCTGTTTAATTAAGGTAAAAAATCTTGCATACAGTAGTTCCTCTTTAACAATATTCAACCATTTCTTTTCGTATTTCTTTGTGAGATCTTGCAGGATGATCCCATAACAGGCAATGAAACCACCAATAAACAGCTGATTCCTGATCAATAGCCTCTATAAGTGAATGTTGATGTGTTGATAATATTTTCTACAGCAGAGCAACTCTGCAAACTCCTTCTGTCAGCCTGATTGACAGTTTGAGGGCACTAGGGCAGAGATCATTAAACAAGACGTGCGTGAAGGGCGCACCTTGAGCTTCACCAGCTGTAGGTGGGATTAGACGGCCCCGGCTCCGAGGCTTAATTGAAGGGAGTTAAATTCCCCATCAATGGGGAGAGCATGGTGCTGTTGAAGCAAATTTCCTCTTGATTAGCCCTTAAAAACAGATCAAAGACGAGTTGCAGTTTGACCTGAAATCTTTTTTCATCCTCCAGGGTTTTAACTAGATTTCAAGAAAGTAATTCACTGGAACAACGGGCTGAATTTCGATGCTTCCAGGTTGGAGAAAAATAAGCTTTCCCACATTTTTGCTCCCATACTCCAACTGTATCTTTACACCACATAAGACAACTACCACAGGCCTGATGAAGTGTCCTTGTGCATGAGCACGCAAACACTGACGTCACGAGAAAGAAAGTCATGCAATCAATAAAGTACTGCACCTCGGTTCACGGTCATCAGAATTCCTGAGTGGATGAAACAGCTGTTGATGTGAGCTGAGTAATACTCTAAATATTTTGTACATTTAAAATGGTTGATCTCATTTCCATGCAGCTATCATCAAATTATTCAGAGCAAATGGTATTTTATGATTGGAATAATTAATATGTAGAAGTGAAGGAGATGTAGCAGGGACTGTGATTTTCCTGATGCAAACAGACTGAATTCAAAACACTGTACATGATATACATCTACAGTACAGGTAGCTTCCATAGTTTTGTGACAAATACATTTACCATCCACTGTAACTGTAAAAACACTATCAATTACGACATGAAACCAAGAGGTGAATTGCAGTTCACACTTTACTCTGCGGTCAAACACCTAGAAGGTCCCTGTGCTTCATGGACTGTGTGAAAGCCTCAGAGGAGAGACGTGTGTCAGTGACACTCTGGCCTGCAGTCACGGTCGAACAAACTGTTTCAAGCAGAACAGAACCTTTGCTCGCTCAACTGAGTTTAGTGCAGAATTCGTTTTGCAGCATTGAGGGGTTGACCAGTACAAGACGAGCGTGGATGGGGGGAGGGCACATGGTGTTTGGCTGCAGGAACAGTGACTTAGTGACTGAGTTTAAATGGGTGGGGGGGTGGGGGGGATCCTGTTTCCCTCACAGAATACCAGCCGCTCGGGCTCTGGGAAAAGAAGCACTATATATACCAAGAGAGATACACCAGTGTTGTCCAACACGAGTCTCTCTGTATCTCTCACAGCCTTCTGCTGTCGAGCGAAGTCAAAATAAATCAGCTGAGATCAGTTTGTACGTCGGGGCCGGGGGTGGGCACTGAAAGATCAGCTGGACCCTGCTTTCGCAGAAGCTGCTCCCATTTGAGCCAGTGAGGACGTACAAACAGGAACAGCAGATATAAAAAGGGAAAAGCCTATTTTAGGACGATCTGCTTATAGTGCTTTTATTTTGAAGGATAGTTGTCAAAACTCATGTTACGGATCAACATATCATGTGAAAGAGTTATGTTGCATAACAGAGCCTGTTCTCTAGGTGTATCTGGAGAAACAACTTGACTTTAGGCGCATGAATAATTCACATCCACATCTTCAAGCCTGGGCTGGACCGAGCGGTTACTGTGTGATTTGCTGCAGCAGACAGAGTCACTGCTCATCTCTGTGGAAGTGTAAAAGTGAGTAATGCTTGTGCTGCATCAGTACACCATGAGGCGTTAGTGATGGATGGCTGCCTGCGCTGCATTAAAACCATCAGCAGGGCGATGACAGCTGGAGGTCCCGTTTTATGTGTGAAAACGCAAAAGGTGCAAAACTGCAAAACTGCAGTGGCTTTGAAGTTCACTTTTATCATTTTTCATATTCAGTTAGATGTAATGAATCGCCCTCTCGGACAACTTAGATTAAATTTGTGTCCAATCTCAGAGATGCTTTTGTAAATCTGGAGAATCTGTTCTTCTTCTCGCATCAATTTTTTAAACGTTTGAAATGAGGCTCTGGGTTTACTCCACATACACACTGCGACAGGAGAAACAAAAAAGGCAGAGCCAGCGGGAGGGAGTATCAGCGCAGAACAAATAAAGGGGTTTGTGAGTCTCAAGGGACCACTCTGCATCACAAACTAGAAAGACGGTGGTGCAGACCTGCGGCATGGCAGCGATGCCCCGGGCTGTAATGACAGGGTAAAGTAATGGTCAAACAAATATGATCTGAATATCAGTCAGTTTGAGTGTGAACAGAAACATTTAGAGGATCAATGAGTTTCTTGGAAAAAAAAGAAGAAGAGAGAAGTAAGAAATTGATTCAACAATACACAGAATAAGAAATGGACTGTGTGTGTGACTTCATGTGTCATTCACAGACCCTGACCCTCACTCAGAGGATAAACAGTCCATACTGCACTGATAAAAACAACATTATGACTCATTAGTGGCCGGTTGAAACTCGAATTCTAAAGAAACAACTGGTTATCAGGAACATTTATAACCAGAAGAGACTTTTAGCCCTGACTGTCTTTTCACTTCCTGATGCTATTACAGTTGGTCATCGACATTGCTCCAAATTGTCCGCATGCGTCATCACCTTTACTTTATTTTAGTGCCTGCCTATGTCCTATGTTAAATATACAACGTGGTCGCGCTGAACTCAGTTTCCACTGTGAGTGGTCTGACAGAGGCCAGGGCTTTCCATGATGGAGCAAAAACTGTCATGTGGATGATGACGTCCTCCCAGAGAGATTATCATGTCATTCTGTGGAGCTCCTGCTAAAATCTGGGATGAGGAGTAAAGTCATCTAACATGGGAATGTTTCAGTATGAGTATCAACAGGTTGCATGGTAGTATTACCTTCTTACACTAGATATTAATGGCGAAATTTGAACCCATGCAAGAGAAGCCTGTTCTTCAAGGGTAACAGCTTAGCTTAGCTCAGCTAGCTTTGTAGCCATACGTTACATAAACAAAATCTGTACATAGCTCCATATGGTGCCAACCTCAATGTGAACCGGCTCACATCCCACCACTATTTCTGCATTGTATTCCCACCGGGGGCCTGGCTTTGGCTGTGAAATTCTCTGCATATGTAACATGATTGGATAAAGCGACACAGGTGGCAGCCCTGTGCTAAAAATGCACCGCAAGAAAAAAAAAACACACACACGCACACACACCAAGGAATCCCGCTGCAAACACTTCTCTTTGAGCTAAAGCCTCCATTGTTTCTCCTCTCTGTTTGCTGTTGCTATAGAAATGGACCCAGATGAGTTCAGAGGGCTTAACATGGCTCTGGTACTCTTGCGTTTGCTAAATGACAGTGTCAATTATCGGGCTATTTTCTGATGACCCACTAACATTTTCCCTGCTCCCTCTTCTTTAGAAGAAGTGAGGCATGTTGAGAGTGAGCAGGAACAGAGCGGACGACAGGACAGGAGTGGCAGAGTGCTGAGAAATGTCACTGACGGTTCATTTTACTCACTTTAACCTGGACGACAACTCTCAGATTTGTCCTAAATGGCCGTGATCTGTACAGTGTGTTTGGCAGGACGGGCTGAGGCCCTCAGCTTGACATCCCATAGTGTCGGGGTACATTACACCCATCCGCCAAGATGACTCACAAGGAGCGCAGAGCACCACTTCATTTCAAACCAACCTCACTTTGGCTGTTTTCCTTTTAAATCAGACGGTTGCTGAGACCTTACACGTTATGTAATCTCTGCACAAAGACAAAGTCAACTCTTTCCTTCTGTGAAAACACTATTGTCAAAATTGTATTAATTCTGAAGGAGCCAACTTGACAGACGTTGACGCACGCTCTGCAGCAGTGACTCATGCTGTAGCTTGGTGCAAACAATGCACCGACAGTCAGCCAGAGAACAGAGTCGCAGCGCTGCCTGTACAACTGGAGCACACTGATGTTCTGAAGAAAGAAAACATGACTCAGCTCAGTGAGAGAAGCTAGTTCACTGCATGGAAGCAGGACAAGCAGCTGAATATTTAGAAAGCTGGAGAAAGAGCCAGAGAACTGCATTGTTACCCTCTACTTTCACACGTTGGGGTTACTTTAGGACAAACTCTGTCTCTTGGGACTTGGAGTGATGCACCAGGCCAGAGCTTTGTTAATAGTTAATCGTCCTTTTCCTCTGAGTTTAAGTCTGTTTTGACTGGACTGCAGTTCCTCGTCTCCAAAAGTGTTTGATCAAAAGTGATCAGCTTCATTTATCATTTAAAGATGTGCAGCTCTTATAGCGACTATAATCAATGTTGTACAGCGGCTCACTGAAACATACAGGAAGTCTTTCTATTACTGGGCCGCAGTCATAAACCAGAATGTAATGAAGAATTTGCCCTTACAAAAGTCGATGCATTTGAGCCAAGTGAAAGTGATGAATGAATAATTTATTTCAGTTTCAATCACTTTAAATGTCTCTTCCTGAATAGCATCTAATAGCCCAACTAAAATCACCTGTAAAATGACATTGATGAGTTTGAGAGGACTCGACCTATCATTCTATCAAAAGCAGGAAACTGGAGCTATAATTATAAGTGAGCAGGTAATATTGAAATCTCCTCTATGGGAATTCATATGCTGCTATATAACAAGATGAGACGCCCCATCTATCTGCTGTTTGTTTGTAAATCAGACCAACTCCACTTAGTTGATTCGCTGATTCATGTTGTCCTGGAGACAATGGGGCCGAGTAGCACGCTGTCATAAAATCAATGCTCTAATTAGAGCTGAGACATCTGACTTGTAAATAGCCCTAGGTGTGACTCACTGGACACTTAATTGAAGAGGCTGCTGCGGCACCAAGCCAAAAGGATGGAGGGAAGCAACACAAGTCTGGAACAGTTCCAGTGTTGGTGTCTGCAGGTGAACAGACTCCGTCACTGTTGCTGACTCAGGCCTCCTCTGAGTACCGCGCTCACAGAGCAGCCGTTAATGTGACAGCCTAGAAAATCCCTCCTTTAGTTTAATTTAACTACTTCATTTGGGAGCACTAGACAAATACGCAGCATCTCAATTACAAGCCCTCACTGCTCTGTGATTTAGGCTGATGGTGGAAAGTACCTTGAACGCCTGATAAATGAAACCCTGGCCCCGGCTGAGGGGTAAACGCAGCGGACAGCGGTGGTGGTGCACTTCCTCAGCAGCACTTTTCTGCCTTCTCCTCTCTTCCACAGTGAGGGGGATTGGATGACCTCTAATTTTAGCGAGCGGTTTGTCGGCTGCTGGACAGTTTGGATTACAGGAGAAAAAGCAGGGCATGCACATCATTAGCTGGGGAGATAATGAGGGATACAGTATTAAAAATATTTCTTCTTCATTTGTGAGTTGATCATTTTGCATTCATGCCTCTGAGAGTGACCATCTAAATTCAAACTAAGGCACAAATTATCATGAATACAGAGCTATTTTTATTGGGTTGATTGAAAAATGCAGCATATTGTTGCAGCAAGTTGTTTAATCAATCAGTTTCTATCGTTTATCTTTGGGGTTTTTTGGCCAACAGCCCCAAAAAACTAAATATTCTGTTAAAACAATACAAATCTCAGTGATGACTTGACTTACATTTGAAAGGCAATCTGTTTGACAGAGCTAATCTTTGAGTAAGAGGCATAGTGTGTGTGTGTGTGTGTGTGTGTGTGTGTGCTGGGGGCAAAGTGACAGCATGTGGACCAGCTGACGGATGCTATGACCCAGTAATCCTCTACTGTCAATCCTCTGTCACTACACAGATGGATGCACAGACCGTCAGCCAGCAAACTGCTGAATGAATGAGTACCTGCTGCTTCTCTTCCTCCTATTTATGTCTTTTTAGCTTCACTTTTCCCTCCTCCATCTGTCTGCCTGTCCTTTTAACCAGATGCTCTTTGACCTTACAGATCATTTAGTTTGGATTTTACCAAAAAATCAGAAGTGAATGACAGAGATGTGCTACTCACTGCCTTTCTGAATGACTTTGCACGTAGAGCCAGGTCGGAGATTAAAGCTGAGCAGACACGCAGATACACTTGTCTCTAACCAGGCTGAGAGACACATGAACACATGACGTCTAGGATCATAAAGCCATAGATGCAATTACTACAGACAAAGCCACAGCCTGTTGACCAGATGATGAACTTTTGACTCTCTCATCTGATGTCAGTTGTCAGTCTAACATACAAAATCTCGAGTCCATAATACTTAAAACCACAAAGATAACCCTAATGAAATTTACAATTATTATTCATATAAAGTGACTTTTTCCTGGTGGAACTGATTCAAAATCCATTCCTCACTTTCAATACTGACCAGAACATGACTGAACGACACAACACCCAGTTCCTTCAAGCAATCTGACGACACAACCTGCAGTGCAGTGAACTTCACCAAGGTAGAAACATGCCCAACATCATACAAGTAGTAGTGGTATACTAGTCTGAAGGGCTGCTCCAAAATTTAAAAAGGTGCTGCCCTCTGCTGGCTGAACACAGCTAAAGATCCAACAAGGTTATTATCACAAACCAAAATGAAGGCACATATATCAGATGCAACAAACTGCAACAATCTGAAACTGAAATAAAAAGGGACAGAGTGTCTGTGTTTTAGAATAATAAGCCATCAATCAAATATTTTAAATCTGGTAATTGTCGTCTTTAAGCTATTTGTGAGCAAGATTGATTTCCACTTGATTGATTTATGGTGATGAGCAAATATAGTCAACATTTTAAAAACAGACAAAATACATGCTTTGAAATTCAAAACCTAAATAACTAAATTAAATATTATACAGCAACATTACAATATCAAATTGCACCGATTGTAGTAATTACTCGTCATTTGGTGACTTAGTAAATCCAGCAGCATTAGCCTCCTAAGCCAGCTGACCTTGACCCTGAGGGTTTTGCTGATGGAGAGTGCATTTTTCTGTGTCTACATGGACATGTCTGGGATGAAGCAGGGGATCACAGTGTCTGGATGTTAGGGCTTGTAGGTGATTCGTCTTCGTCCCTGGTGGCCCTTGTGGTGACAGATCATTTCAGCTATTCGCACCTTCCAACCACCGGATCCGTCTGGGGCTGCTCTGTCATGCTGGGCACACAGGAGGCGGCGGATGGGGTGGAGGAACAGAGGATCTGATTTTTAAATCAGGAAGGAGATCTGGATGCTTTTAAAATGTTGCCTAACCCGAGGAAAACTCAGAAAGATGGCTGTTAATTGAGGCGATAAGATCTGTTGAAATTGAAATGCGGCAAGTGGTCCAAATGTAAATTAAAGCACTTTCTGTCACTGAGCACCAAACCACTGGCATCCTCAAACAATTCAGCTTTGCAGGGAAACAAATCTCACAGCTGGCAGCTCCGACACACTGCTGATGTGAATAATTTCTTTCATGTGTTGCTTCACTTTATCTGATTACAGAGCCTACCAATGTAGGAGGTGCACAATTTATTTTCTGCTCCTCTTGTCCCCATCTGCCAAATCACAGGTTTAGGCAAAAAAAAAGAATATATATATATTCTTACACTCAATACACAGCCTTAAGCGTGTAATCTGATTACAGACTGGATGTTGCCTTAGTGGTGGAAGTATCAGAAGAAGCAGATGCAATATTAAAGATGAAATCTACAATGCTGTCTTGCAGGCAGTTTGTTTATCTGACCATGTAGCTACATTACAAGATATTTTGATTTGCAAATGGGTCTGAAGTGTCAGTTCATTTGCATCTGAAAAGAGCTGAGGACACTGTGTCCTCTGCACACAGTTGGATGGACCTTTAACCAATAACCAATGAAGCGTGATGTGGCACAGTGAGATCTGATTAAACTTTTACCAACCTGCCGGTGTTTCGGCAAACACAGCTGTCTGTTCTCCAATGTCAAACACGCACCGTTTAGAAAACATGGTTGTGATGGGTCTGATCTGTTGAAGTTGAATGAACATCAGCTCAGTGATTGGTTGTTTCCAGACCAAAAGGCCTCAAACAATAAGCCGAAAGGTGCTAAAAGGTGGTAAACCTCTGAGTCAGGTGATAACTCCGATGACTTTCCACATCCCACACAACACTGTATTGATTAGTGCAGCTCTAAAGTATAGTACCGAGCCGTGCCAAGTCATGCCACCGTCTGGACCGGCAGCCAGCCCGCCACTGAACCGGATGACCCCTCGCTTTTGATTTGCACAGTGCGACATGCAGCGGGGTGATATTATTACCACCCAGCAGCTACCGGCCAACTCAAACCCCATCAGTCCTCAGGCTTCTCATTCTCATAATCACCTGCTCCAAAACAGACAAGGTTACAGTCTGATGACACTGAGCATGGAGCACCTGCCAAGGCATGAAAGCCAATACAGGATATTAAATATATTGGGCGTGTTTAGAACATGCATCGAGGCCGAGCTAAACATAGAGTCAGGTTTTGTGGCTCTAAAGAGCAACAGTGTCAGAGAGAGAGAGAGAGAGAGGTTGACTTCATGTGCGTCATGTTCTGTTGCGCCGTAGCTTGAATCAAAACAGCGTGACTGCTGCCATTAAAAACTCATCTGGTCTCAGTTCTGGTTGAGAGGTCGCTGAACTTCTGTACTTCTGTCTGTTTTTGTTTTCATCACTTTGACCAGCTTTAAATGTGAAGACCTTGGCAACGAGGTAGAAGTAAAAAAAAAAGAAGAAAAATCTAATACACAGCAAGGACCTACTCAGTTTAAGATATTACACATGCCCATACACACACACACACACACACACACACTGTAAAATGCAAAATTTGGAGCCAGCCATGAGATCACGAGAAAGACATTCTCATGGCAACACTGCAGACAAACAACCAGTGTGTGTGTGTGTGTGTGCATGTGTGTGCGTGTATTTACACATCTAGTGCAGAAAGTAAGACTAAGTGCATGGATGCTTGGCCACATTACATGGTTGAACATCAGACTTGGCCCTTCTCCCAGACTGAAAACTCCTTCAAATGTAAAGTCCCAGTCCGCGCTCTGCTCTGTCTCCCTTTGTCCCAGAGGACACCTCACCTCCACTGCACTTAAAGACTTTAGATCCAGTTACCTGCATCAGTTCAGGGATCATAAGGGGATTCATTAGTTTGTTTTGGCTCAGGCTGTATCAGTGTTTTTTAATTTTTTTAAATTTAAATCTTATCCTGAGGCTCATCTGACAGGAAGTTTGTTCCACTGCCCCACACAAATCTGTAAAGATGTTAATCTCTGCCAAGTCCAAACACAGCAGTCTAATTTATATGGCTCAAAATAACAAGGAAATAAAGTGCATCAGATTGGATAGAGTAAATATTTATCTTTCCTATATTGCTGCCACTACACATGTATTGTATCTCTGTTGCTTTACTGAGATTTACAAATAGAAACCCCCCATGACTTTTGAAGATTTCAGTTTTTATGGCAGTGTGGCGCCCCCTGGTGATGAACACAAGCTCCTCCAGTGGTCATGCTGTTCCTGTAGCAGTTAACTTTTATTATCCTGCAACAAATGATGGCGACTGGCGAGTGAGCATTAATGAACAGATATCCCCCTGAAAGGCTCAGTACAGTATTTCAGTGCACCTGTGAATCCAGAGTTTTTTTTTTGTCTTCCTCCAGACGACACTAGTGAGATTTATTACCACTGGAAGATCGTCCCTCCCTGAGTGATGAGCTTATTCCATCTAATCAGATTTGGAAGTGGAACTACAGTGTTACTGAATACGATCCCTATCTGTGAAGACAGGCTTGTAGGGGAAATGTGCAACGCTGACACTGTAACAGTTTCTGGCCGGTCCAAAGATTTCCTGGGATTGCATCATCTCACATAGAGGAGGCCTTGATGTGAAAAATGTGCGGCAGTGTTCTTTTTTCACCAGACAGGCATTTTAACAGCTATAGGCCCTGCAGCAGCCACTCACTGTCAAACATCCTACAGCTTTAAATAACAGCTTGCCTATACTGTACTGAGCTGAAACATCTCTGTTTGTCTGCCTGCTGGTCTCCCAGGACTTCCTCCTCTCCTCGACCGTTTTTTTTTAGGAAAAGACTCGAGCGGAGGACGACTTCAGTGCTGAGGAATTCCCAAACCACTTCTCTTGTTGCTTTACAGTCCAGCAGCGCTAACGCTTGCAGGAAACATCTCCGACAGTTTTATGGCACCTCGTTCGACCTTGAGGCCCGAATGCTGATCGCTACCTGTTGCTGCGGCAACACCCGCACTGTTAGTAAACACTTAGCTCGTTTTTTTTGGCTCAATGGCGGAAACCCCTTCGGCACAGCATGCTGCTCTCTGACAGTATTTTTTTTTTTTTTTTTTGGTGCTGTTAGCTCTCCTGATGCATTTAACACTGGATAATAACACTTAAAGAGCAACAATACAAGCAGAAACACTACAACTATGTTTATAGTATTTTACTGTGGAAAAAAACATTCCTTTTCAAAAGTGTCCTTGTGTTTACTGCCACTTAATGCTATTACTGAAAACACTGCCTGCATATGATTGAAACATCCAGCTATTGTTTCATTAATGGGGTTTGAAAGCTACAGCATAGTAAACTCAGCAGTATGGAACTGTAACCATTCCTAGAAAACCCAGCACACAAACTCTTATATATTCTTATCAAGCTTATTTCAAGATGTTTTCACTCTGCTCTGCCAGATAAACCCCAACCTCCCACTGAGCCGAAAGGAAAAGTGGTGATTTTAGATCTCAGGACTTTCTGACCTCCTCTGGTTCTGTAAGTTTGTAGTTTAATCATCACTGACATTCAATCTCATGTCGCTTTCACTTCTGACATTCTGTTTGTTTTGTTTTTTCTCCTCTTCTCGGTGCACGACCTTTACGCTTAACACGCATAATTGTGGATGTGCGTGGATGAAATGTAGATCTCGTGACATTATTCAGCAGGAATGTGTAAACAACGAAGGATGAATAATGGATTTGGTGAATAGCTAATGCAATATGAAAGCATGTGTGGCACATTTGCTGCAAAGGACAGTACAAATAAATAACAGAGAGCAGACGGCACATTAGCTAAGAATGCCTGCTAAATCAGCTTAGATATAAACTGCTTACTGCCCCAACAAAGAGTCCAACAGTGAAAACAGATATTTGATTACACAGCCCTGTACCTGGCTGTGACCTCACATCCATCACACTTGACCACATGAGAAAAACAAGACCCATCTGATCTGATTTTACTTGACCACAGCCTCAGCAGCTACCACTGTTCACAGTCACCTCCGATAATGATCCGTGACTCTACACTGTTGCTTGGAGGTGATACACGCTGAGATGGAAATAAGCATTTTAAAAGCTGATTTGTCATACCCTCGTCTCTAAGGAAATCTGCTACCCCCCGACACATGATCAATTTTTCATGGGCCACTGACTGTGTGGGTTACGGAGCTGCAGAATAATTCACAAAATTATATGATGATGGCATAACATTTCTGGTATCTTTGCTAAAAAAAAAAAATTGGTTGTTTACCTCAAGAGATTTCATGCTAACTCACTTCATGAAGTGCCAGCTTTATACACTGCAAAAACTCAAAATCTTTCCAAGAATATGTCTTCTTTCTTGTCAAAATATCTCATTTCTAGTCAAAACTCATCTCTTTCCGCTTAAAATGAGACTCATCACCTAAAAATGTATTTGTTTTTAGATCATTTTTAATTGTTTCAAACTAATTTTCACTTGAAGTGAAAGCACGTTTTTTGTGCTTGTAATAAGAAAGAAAAACTTGCTCCACAATCAGATGTTTCTACTTATTTCAAGTGAAAATCTGCTTGAAAGAAGTAAAAAAGTGTCTTAAAACAAGCAACTTTTTAATGAGATGAGTCTTATTTTAAGTATAATGAGATTTGTTTTGACTAGAAATGACATTTTGACTAGAAATAAGACAAATATTCTTGGTGAGATATTTGGGTTTTTGCAGTGTAGTTTGATATTTTAAGAGGATTTGCTTTCTTTCTGAGTGTTAGATGAGAAGAACAAGCAGCTGGTAGTTAAACATATAAAAGAAACAACACAAATGCAATACTTAAAGTAATTTTCCTATAAAGCTGGTTTAAAGGTGTAAAAATTGTTCTGTCTCTACAAGTTGTTCAGACACCAAGAAAAAAAGCTGTGTTTAGCAACACTGTGCACGTCTGAGTTTATCCACTGGGCTTTTTGAAAAGGTTGAGAAATGTTGCAGAATCTGCTCAAGCCACCACAGAGCTGTTTGTTAATTCATCCTTGAGAGTCCAGACTTCAACCTCCAGTAGGTGATGATTCGGTGGTGCACACTGAGCTGCAGATCCTCCACAGAACACACTGCTGCTCCTCCACGGCTCCCTCCCCTCTCTTCCCTTTCTGTTCTCCTTTGATCTGGGTTTCTCTTCTCCTCCATCATGCTGACAGCAACGTGATGTCAGCCTGGAGGAATTTACTCTGTGATTTGTGTGTGCCTGTGCAGCGGTGGGTGTGTACATACATGCATATGTTCTGTGCGTGTCTGTGCATTTACCGCTCGCATGCCGACTGTCCACACGGGCTGCTGTTTGCGCATGTGTGTGTGTGTGTGTAAGTGAGAAAAGAGTGAAGAGGTATAGTTTTTGTAGCACACCTGTTTCCTCACCTTTCACCCTCTTGAGTTTAACGGCCCCTCCCTCTGCATTACTTTCAGCTCACATGAGAAGTGAAGTCATCACTGAAAAGCTCTTTTTTTTGTAGAGACAGTAAGTTTTCACTCTTAAAATATGTAGGTACTTTATGTTATATTGACAAAGTTTGGGAAATATCTGGGGAAAGATTTTTTATGTGTGTTTGTGTGTGGCGGAGGTGTGCTGCTGGTTTAGATTGTGAGTCCCAATACTCATAGAAAAGATCCACAATCATAAAGCTCCAAAATAATAAGCTTAATCGCTTTCTACAGGGTTCAGACGTGTGATAAAAATTACTCGATGGCCATTATAGACGGACTTTATGGGGTTTATGAGTTAGTGAGTGGCTGGCTGACTGGCTTAGAGTTCACTGCATAAAAACTCTCTGTATGAAAGAGCCTTTTGACCTGGTAGCTAGTTGGTGGTCCCGGCTAGACTTGTCCAAACTGCCAACTGTTTCCAGTAACAGCTTTGCTTTTGGCTTCGGACATTGTCCTCGCTGCTTAATGAGAGCACAAGGTAATGGAAGGACCCCAGGAAAGCACGGGGTGGCGGTGGGGAATTATGAATGAATAAGAAAGCGGTTTTTATTAATATTGCTAATCTTGAGCCATGTGGAAATGATGCTATGATATTATTTGTACAGATATCAATGGTGCGCAAAGAATGGTTCTGAATGTCCCTCTAGTGACGTTTGTGGTTTTAGGTGAAATGTCTCAACATCTACTGAGCAAATTTCTATGAAATCTATCTTGTTGCATCATCGCATGATTGTTTTCAACTGAAAATCTGTTTGTCTGGGCTCGGTGTTTGTAATATAATACATAATACTAATTAGCATGTGTAAACGTGCTACACAAAGGTTTCTCTGGCTGTACGAGTGTGGTTGTGTGTCCGCTGATCCTCTAGAAAGGCTACTCGCTGTGCACACATGTTAAACATCCATATCTAAACGTTTACATACTGGCCATGAAAAGTCATTGAGACTCTTGAACAAAAAAAAAAGCTAATTCATTAATTCTCCCTGTGCGTGTAATTGTTCTTGTGCTGAAATGATTCCTTTCAGTGTGTTTCCTTTATTGCCAAAAGCAAACTAAGCAGCCAAGTCCATTGCGTAAGATCTGAGCACCTGTTAATCATAACATCACCTTCTGGCACAGATCCTGCTCACAAAATGAAAAATTATTGGACTATATTCAAGTTGCTCTGACAAAAAAAAAACCGCCCGACACTGACTGGATGGGATTAGTAAGAGGACAAAGCATGGATAAGTCATCTCTGGGCAGTTTTACACATGTCACACACCCGTTCAATCATGCTGTTATTGTCAATTACTACTTTAGCAGATGGAAATCATGATGTATTATGACTGCCTTAGAGGCACAGGTACAAACACAGCAACTGACAATTGTGTAATACGGTGACTTCATTTCAAACACGGATGTTTATATGAGATTTTATGATTTCAAAAGACGTCTCTACCTGGATTCATTCAAGCAGACATTAATTGAATCTGTTAAAAATGTCTGACAGGGTTATTCGAGGTCTCCTGTCACAGGCGGCGGCCAATTAAGGTCGGTTAGTTTTCACACCTGACGATGTGGACAACACAGCACGGTCATGGAGAAAGTATGTGCACACAGCGTACACAAGTATTTTAAGAGCCAATGTTTTTCGGGCCGAAAGGAAATTTCCAAATAGCCTCTTTCTTTTTTTTTTACACTGATTTAATTTGGCACCAACACCATCGTCTATTTACACCATGTGTTTATTTAGATTTAGACTGTGTTGCTGTAAAACTGACAGCAGGTGATTGGATTTTAAGTCTTAACACTGGGATTAACTCTGGTTTTAGCATATCTGCTGGAGGTGAATCAGACTCACATTTAAAATGTTTATTTTGGAGATAAAACTGAAAGAGCTTGATATTCAAAGGTCACTATGTTCATCTAACAATTTCATCACATTAAGTGTCTTTTCGAGCGGACTGATCTCATTCAAATCTTCTAAGGATGAATCCCTGAATGGAATGAGTATTTGTATAATGAAAGAAATGTGTTGTGAGCAGTGTAACTACAGTTCAACAGATTATTTTCACATCAGTCTGTGAACACAAATCAGCACAGTTCTGGACGGCTCTTTTGGACATTCACTCACCATTCCAGCGTTTCCAATTTTGACTGCGTTTGGTCCAAGTTTCCAGCAACCAATAATGCACTTCACAAAAATCAGGACCATCACTCACCCGAGACACAACGCTGATCTCAAAGCTCATTTATTCAACTCCCACCACGATAGTAAGGGACTGATTTGGAGATACATCAGATCCAATGTGAAGCTTTTTTCCCGTCCCCTCAGTGAACCTTTTTATGAACTATGTGATATATTTCTGATCCATCTTGGAGATTTTGCAGATATGTGATACTTGCACATGTAGGAATCCCAGCGGGGCCGCGTTACATGTCTGTGACCCTCAGATATGTTGCGCAATCTCGGCTTAAATCTGTATTCTCAACCTCTTAAAGCATGTGTGTGTTAGAGTGGACATCTGTGTGCCTGTTGCATCATGGGTTTGTAAATTCAACAAGTCTGTAGTTGTGCATTAGCTGAGTGTAATCAGAGTCGATTGTGTATCTATAATCAGCTCGTCATTAGAAAGGCACTGATGAGTCTCTGGGTAAGATTAAACACAAACTGTAATGTTTCCTTCACGTACTGTGCAGAAAGACATGCACATAAGCTACTTTTGCACCAACACACACACACACACACACACACACTTACACGTACACATTTTGAGCGGTTGTGTCTATCGCCTGTAGCCCAGATCTGTGAGTAAGTCGATGTGGAGTCTGTCTTAGACTGCAGGGAATTACCTCAGCCCTGAATCATGTGGCGCCTTGCCTAGAGTGTGCACAATGCAATCACCCAGCCATCTTTCTTACTCATAAACTGTCAGAGGGCCTCACACAGAGGCTGGACACACACTGGAGGGGTGTCGAACACATTGTTTCTAAGCTCCAATTAGGCCTCAGTCTCGGGCAAATCCAGTCGGCGTGGTGTGATTTTCATTTTATGTCTCAGTGGCAAATATTAGTTTACAGTTCTAACCTTGTTTTCCTTGTTTTACCAGTGAAATATGAAAAGTTTTCATTTCAGCACTCAGGGAAAACATCCCACAGTTACAGTTTCATTGATTTTAACTGATGCATAAACATAAGCTGAATTTTGATAAATTTGAACCACATTGTATATTGTTGGGTTGCTTCATCGATTTAAACTCCTTGGTTTATTGTATTTTATTCGGGATGTAAAATCTTAATTTTCTTAATAACTGTCAATAGGGTAAAGTAAAAAATACAAGATACTGTATAGATAGATTTCGTGGCATAGAGAAATATTTAAGGATCAAAAGTTTATCGGTTGTTTCAGTTTTTAAGGTAATTTATCCTTTGAGATTTATTCTCTGTAGATATATCTCTTAAAGCACAAGAGCAGATGACGGTTCACACGATCATCCTCTTCTGAGCTCCCAGAAATTTCATCATTTTAATCAGGAATAGACTTTTGCAATTGACATCATTTTTTTGTGTTGCTCAGTTACAACGACCAAATAGAAGTTGTTGCGAAACACAGTTTTTAGCTGGAACAGCAACTCTCCAGCTCAATTAGTTGTGAGCGTTTTGATGTGAGTGGAGCTGGATGGATGATGATGTAATGCCTTTGGGCAGATTATTCTCTCTTACATCAAACGCTGAGAAATGAGTCCCAGCACGCTTTTGTTTTAGCTCTGCTTCGCCGTTTTGGATATATTTACTTTAGCTGAACATAATGCTGAATAAATAATAAATGACTTGGCACAGGAGCGCACAGGTTCTTTTCTGTCTGTGAGTTTTGCAACTTACGACATTCATCAATTTATCATCAATTGATTAATCGTTGACAGTGAGTTAGTGAATGGCCCATTCATAGACCAGATGTTACAAAGACACACTGTATACTCCAAACAGACATTGGTACGTAACCATGATGCTTTTATTCATGGCTCACTAAGTCATCTGTTACCCCTTTTTCCAACCACTCTCCAAGCCCAAACACATCAGACCACCTATCAACATCTGTAAAATAGACAAAGTAGGTACACAAGACGACCACAGAGCTGCAGCGCCTAAATCCTCTGGCAGACTGACCTGGCTGCCTTTTTTAAGAAGAAGAAAAAAACAAAACAGAGTCACGCTGTGGGGGAATTAATCAGCCATGAATGACGGTCTGCAGCTTCGGGTAATGCGTTGCGACAGGACTGAAGGTCCAAGAAAGTTCTCGCACCGTCAAAGAATTTGTGGCATAACCGTGGGACGACGTGGTGATGATGACTCTATTCCGCTGAGTGACTAATAATAATATGGAAGGTGATGACGACATGCCGCTGAGCTGCGTAGATGACAAATGTGGAGCTGGATGTGGGATGCAGGTCTAGTTTACGGCCTACTTACAGTATGATGACAGAACAGGTTATATCTGTATCGCCTGACGTGCAATATACAGAAATCATGTATGGACACGATCACGGTCAAGGACGATGACGAGAAAGTCCAAACTTAAAAATAGGTCCTGTTTGGTGGAGAGTTTCTTTTTTCTCTGGCACTGGCTGATGTTGTTCAAAGGCTGTCTGAAATATGTCGAATATTAATGAGTGAAAGTGGCATCCATGCAGAGTAATGGATAAATCTTGTGGCCACACGATGGAAAATAAAACATTTCTTCAGCGTTGGAACTAACCGAACATCACAGATTGATTGCATCTGACTTTTTAAAAGCATTTTGTTTTGTTAAAGTCCTTCAAAGTGAAAGTCAAGGATCTAAATTTGGTTTTTTGTGATTTAATGCAAAGATAAACAAAAAATATGCATGCAGGACAAAAAAAAGACATCCTCATCCTTTCATCTTCCTTTCTCTCAACAGGTAGATCATGCGATCCCGCAGCAACAGTCTGGAGGACGTAACCAAGGCAGTGCAGCAGCAGCAACCTGCCGACACACGCAAGCGGTCAGCGGAGCGAGAGGAGCCGTCAGGAAGGGCAGAGCGCCGCAGCCGACACCGTGAGCCGCCGGACGACACCGGCACCATTCAGAGGAATAACAAGAGCACCAAGAACAGCAGCAGCGGCAGCAGCAGCAGCAGCAGCGCTGCAGGGAGCAGCGGCGCCAGCGGGGCCACCAAGGCCGGCCGGAGGGAGAAGGGCAGGGACCTTTCCCGGGATGACCTCGTCTTTCTGCTGAGCTTGCTGGAGGGAGAGCTGCAGGTAATCGAACTGTAGGGGTTTTCAGAGGCGTGAGCAAACTTGGACTTAGCCCTGGGAACATTTAGCCAGCGGAGCAGCAGACAGGCCTGCAGACATGGCACCGACCCCAGTCGGACATAGAGTCAGACACGGTGACTCAGTGGGCACTCAAGATGGACTAAAACCTGGTGTTAATGGACAGCTAACAGCTGAGGAGACTTCCTGTGATTCTGGATCCAGGAATCCCCTGGCAGAGCTCTTGTATGATATCAACAAGGCCTCGCTGCTCAAGTCACAGGCGCCTGACTCAGTACAAGGTTTATTGTAGGACAATTTACCAAACTACAAAAGAGAAATTAAGTTTAGAAAGGTCTCTCTGACAAACATCCCATCATCTAAGACACTGTTTTCCATCCCTTTGTCTTTTCTGAAATTGATTTAGTCACTTTAACATTCATATCACATGGATTTAGTTTGGAGAGATGACTCACTACGTTTTATATAATTGGTGACTGTAAATATACAAAAGATCAGCCTCGCATCAATGTGTAATCATCTTTATGTGCTCCTTTTCTCCCACAGACAGTTCATACAAAGAACTAGTAACTGCAGATGTATTTCCTTGGGAGTTAAATAGTGAAAAAGAAAAGAACAAAGACAAAAAATTGCACCTTCCTCAGGCTGATTTTGATCTATGTAAAAAAAGACTGATGGAGAGAATGACTTGCTGCCACCTGGATCTATTTTTCAAACATACATTTTACATTTCAGAAAGTCAAATCTAACTGAATCCACCTTCCTGTCCAATTACAGGCCAGAGATGAGGTGATCACGGTGCTGAAGGCAGAGAAGATCGACCTGGCGCTGCTGGAGGCCAAATATGGTTTTGTCACGCCACAGAAGGTTCTCCAGGCTCTGCAGAGAGACGCCATCCAGGGCAAATCTGAAGAGCTTGAGGAGGACATCTATGAGAAGCCCATGGTGGAGGTCACAACAGCTACTATTTAGCAACTATTTGATCTAAAAATCCCCCTCCATGTGTGTAAATGACTAAAGATGTGACAGAGGTTTCTCTTCATCTTCCCTCCACAGCTGGACAAGCTGGTGGAGAAGCAGAGGGAGACGTACAGACGGATGCTGGAGCAGCTGCTGATGGTGGAGCAGTCGCACAAACAGGCTCTGTTCAAGCTGCAGGACGAGAAGAGGAACCACGGAGACTTCATGAAGAAGAGCGACGAGTTCACCAACCTGCTGGAGCAGGAGCGCGAGAGGTCAGTCGGTGGTGTGGACACATTATGGTCACTGAGGAAAACCGCCGCTCTTCTAATTCTAATATAAGAAAAAAACAAAAACATAATAAGCTTCAGCTTGCTTCAGCCCTGCGGTGTGTAAATGCATCTCTGCTGGTTTCCTTGGGGAGATTCTGTGACATATGATTGAGAGCAATTATGGAAAATCTCATTTTGGTTGCAGGGGAGAACTGACGCTTTCTAGACTCTAATATTTCATTTAAATGGTAATTTTTTCAGGCCCTTCTGTTAAATTAAAGCAAATTATATGTGCCAACCTCCTGTTGTTTATAAGACAGACTCAATGAGCTCTGGAAACGAGGGTGTCAATGCAGATTAGGCTGTTTGAATCCTGTTTTTCAGAGCTGTATTTTCCTCCTGGATTGAACTTTTGTATTGGACTTAAAGTAGCAGAACGACAACAGTCCGACCACAGTGACGTGTACCAGCGCGCGCTGCATTAAGATCCAACAGTAAAAGCACAACTACATAAAGTGACATTCAAGTGACAACACCACCGCACGCTTCAAAGTCCACACATGAATTCAGCCGCTAAATGCAGTATCAAACTGAGCCTGAAAATGACAGCTGATGCAGCGTTCTTATTTTAGCCTGATCTGTCATCTCTAATTGCCTCAGTGTCCCTGCGGTGGGAGCGTCTTTACGAGTCAATGTCAGCATGTTCTTCAGAGTTAGAGGGCCTCTTGAGCCGTGTCAGCAAACCAGAGTGGAAGTAGAGCCATCGGATTTTTCTCTTTTCCCACGACCTTGTGCTAGAGGATGAGGACAGCGGCCTCTGAGTAACACAGAGACTCGAGTGCCTTGCTCGAGAGCAGTTTGTCAGCTACTTAAACAGCCGTCCAACTCTGCCACTCAGTGCTGCCAGCTCCTACATGTCTGTAATATTAGCGTGAAATCAAAGTGGTCATCGGGATTACAAGGGAAAATCCACCCTTAAGAATTCCATTATTGTTTTTCCCATGACCACGAGTGGGTCCTTTACTTTTATTATCACCTTTTATTGAACAGCTCTGCACAAACCTGGAGCGAGAGCGAGAGTTTTTACTGGAGATGATCCAGCGACACAGAGTGGGAGGCAAGGCTTCTTTTCATCGACAGATAATTTAGGTCTGAGCTTAAATACACAAATATGCTTTACATTTACAGCTGGGCTTTATGGTAGCACAGCGGATATTTGCGAAGCAGAGAGCAAAACCATATCCCTGGAAAACTATCACATAGCATAGCAGTGGCAGTGAAGGTCAGAGGAAGCAGCTCATTATGAAGGACACTTGAAGATCAGGTGTTTCATAATGCTCTATGATGTGATGATTCTCTAAACTGTCCTAGTCCATATAAAATATATTAGGGTTGCTTGAATTTTGACTTTTGCTGGCACTTTTTTCTATTTCTCTGTCCTAAACCACCATTGTAAAGCATTGGGCTGTAGAAGCTGGAACTGCTGTATGAAAATATGAAATACAACCATGCTTGATACATTTAGGACCCCTGAAAACAGACTAATGCGTGCTGTGTCTCTTTGTGCAGCAAATTGCAAACAGCTTCATCACAACAGTAATTCCATCTGTGTCGCGTTATGAGGCATTATACTGCAAATGTGCCGGATTACGAGACATTACAACCATTTTGGATTACTGTACGGGCATGTCGCAGGAGTCTTAACGCCCCGGATGGTGAAACCATGATCCATAAAATGTTGTAATGCGAGATGAACCTGGGTTGAATTATTTAGAAGTGCTGTTTGACTTTGCCAGCCAAGACAGAGAGGAAACACGTCCCACTGATTTCTTCTATAAATGTCACATAGAGAGCAGTCACTGGGCAGCACTGTTTACTGCTTCCTCAGCAATATCACATATCAAACACACACAGGGTATGTGCACTAAGCCTCACACACAGATACATGCACAATCAGCAATTAACTCCACAAAGGAAACACAGCTGGAGGTCGGCCCCCTGACCTATTTGGGACAATCACATCATGGCACTTCAGCCGCAGCAGAGTGTTTGAGTTGGAGCAGACGGCCGAGTGACGACGGTCTGCGCTTTGTCACCGAGCATGTCAGGAAGAACAGGCTGCCATGAAAAATAGGCCCGAGTCCAGGGTCGAGCTAATTACCGCGTGAGAAAAGGCAAAAGATTTATACGAGTGAAGAGAACCAAAAAAAAAAAAGAAAAGACGGCAAAAAAGAAAAACTAACCCAATGGCTCTGAGAAGCATCAATCACACTGCATGTTCAACGAGATGCCAGATTACCATGGAAATAGTTGATGAGGGTGTATTTTTTCAGTCTTGGGTTCGCCACTGGACTTCAGGGCGAGTGCGTGTACGTAGAAGCGAGTAAAAAATGTGTGTGGGGCGGTGTTCGACATCTGCTGTTGTCATCTGTCTTGTTTATGTAGCTGAGTGCTCTGCGTGTGTGAAGT
This sequence comes from Trachurus japonicus, assembly GCF_045865225.1. Classification (NCBI taxonomy): domain Eukaryota; kingdom Metazoa; phylum Chordata; class Actinopteri; order Carangiformes; family Carangidae; genus Trachurus; species Trachurus japonicus. Next base: position 11,007,518 of record NC_140908.1, on the reverse strand, counting down.
TATTAGGTAAATGTGTGTGTTCGGAGGTGTCCTCTTACCTCATTCCCTGCCTGAGCTGTTTGTCCAGACAATCCTCACATGAGACATTATATTTTTCAGTGACGCCACATGGATAATTATGAGCTATACTATATAATATGGCCCTGCTGTGCTGTGGATGAGGGCTCAGCTCTTTTTGCTTTATAAACTTATCTGAAACTGAACAATAGTTGCTTATCCTGGATATTTGTTATACCTCTGTCAACAACAATGTGCTGCACAGACCTGAATGTCAGGCCAGCTGATTGGTTTAGGGATTATGTGTGGGACTGTTTCTTGGCTGGGTCACAGGCTTCCTGCTGTTTTCTTGTCAGAAACCAGCTGACACTTCAGGAACTCAGCGTGCCCCGGCCAAAAATAACACCTAGTCTGTGTTAAGTTTTAACACTTAACACACAGTGTCCAATATAAGGTGTTAATTATTTAGATTTTTATTTAGAGGCGCTGTCTGGAAGGCTTTGGACAGAGCCGTGCTGCCAGCGATGTCTCTGACACTGGAACTGAACTGGACTCACGTTGAAATCAAATAAACTAAAACTCTCTGGCAAGTCAATAAAAAGTGAGGATGTACTCTGTGCTGTTACAACATCCCGTGCTGATCACAGGAAGATATATTTCTGCCATATAACAGTCCGCTGAGCCTCTGAAGATGTTGAGGTAGACATGTCATCGAGCACAGGGAAACAGTGAATCCCTGGGGATCTTGAGTAAATGACATTTTAGTCCGTCGCCCAAGCGCAAAACCCAGAGTTTGCTCAGCAGCTTCTGTTCTGCTCTGCACTGTTTCCAAAACATTATTACAGAGGGATAGAAAAATGGAAAACCCTTACAAAGCTTCGACTTCTACAAGCAAAAAAGCTACTTATCACTTGAAACAGAGGGCTTGACATGTACATGTACAGTCAGAGAGGCACCACGTCCAATCCATTGTTGTGTGATGCATTTTAGCTGCATGTAATCATTTCCGTTTACTGGGCCGTGGAGTTGTGATCGCATCCCATAACGTGCAGCAGAGTTTGGGAATGGACTGAATCTTTATTCCCTTCTGTCATGCTCTAAACGCGCACACTACACTTTTACAAACTCCCGATCTCCTGCTGCCTTTTATTATTTTGATCTTTTTTCATAGCAGGAAGCCTCTGACTGCTGACTGACCTCCTCCCTGGAAGTCCTAAAAAGCATGTAAATCTGGGCCGGGGGGGGGGCTGGGGGCTGGGGGGGATGAACCTGGTTCCCCTCTGATTAATCGTCGATCAAGCGGCCCGTCCGTGAGTGATGACCTCATCGCGCGTCGGGTACTGCAGGAGCAGCAGGGGTGTGAGAGCGAGCGCGGCATCCTAACCATCAACAGATGTTACTTTAAACATGACTTCAGCTCACAGATACACACACACACAGAGCTAACAGCTTCGCCACAGCAGGCCTTTTTGCTCGCCTTTGTTCTTTTGTAAGGAACTGAAGGGCAGGGAGCGAATTTTATAGCCGTGTGTATCCTTTGGTTTCATGCATCGCGTAAAAAAACTTAAATCCTGGCTCGTGTTTGGAGCAAACTGTAAGAATACATCTGAACGCAGTATGGAAATACAGTATCCATCTATCTATATACCATCTTTACACCAGACGACCTCACATATGACTGAAACACAAGCCCTGAATGCCGACGACTTTTATGATGTAATGTCATGTTTACCAAGCCAGCTGGTCTGGGATCATTTTATACCGAAGGCAGAAGAAAGGCAGAGCGTCGAGTGTTAGCGAGTCCAGGTTTTTGTTGGATGAAATTCTCACTTTCTGCTGTTTAGCTGGGTTTTTCATTATGTTTTTAATATTCTAATGTTTCTTTTCGTGGGCCATCAAGTGTATGAACCTGGAGCCAGAGTTGGATTTGGCTGCTACTCATCACAAACACTGCAGCCAAAGCACAAACAGAAAAAAGGCATTAGAAGAGGTGTGAATGAATTTGAAACTTAAACTAAAACACTTACACTTTGTTTCCAATACTCTACTTTGGCTTATTAAAGGGACATTAACAAGACAACAACATAAACCAGAGCTTCCACCTGATAATGCATATTTTTTTCTCTGGTTTTTATTCTTAGGCAGAACATGTGTGCATCACTGGAATCAGATGTCAAGTGTTTATGTCCTTTAATTGCAGCAACATTTCAACACACATTATTTACTGTAGATGTGTGTACTTTCCCATGAGAATCCTGAAACTGTAATTTTCTGTATTGTGTTAGTCACAATGGATCCCGGGCCTTTATGAGGAAGCTTTGGAAACAAAGCTGCACGAGTGGAAAACAGCACGACACGATATGCAAAAAACTGCGCGTGTAAAAGTGTGTTGATGTATTTTCCGTGCACTGTGCGTGACGATCTCCGAGTCTGAGCCGTTTCATACAGAAAAAAAACAACACAGTAGCTGCAAACGTGACACTGTGTGACCCTGATCTTAATGATTTGCAGGATGCACGGCATACATTCATGCCATCTGGTTGACTTAACTGCAGCGGTGGTGACATCACTCATGTGGATCTGATCGGGAACATTCTTCAGTGATGCCCTCATCATCGCCGAGATGCTTATTATCCAGACCTGCCCTGTTCTTTGAAAAAGGAACACGGCGGTTCGACTTTTTTTTTTTTTACGATCTGGGATTTTTCGGTTATTAATGATCACGTTCCTGCCTCTGCAAGTTCACCTGAGAGGCAGGTTGTGAACTTTGCAGTGTTTTTGTACAAATGACAGCATGTTTTAGGAAGTTGTCGAGCAGCTGTTGCGCTGTATGTTCACATATTCCACTGCGTGCATGAGCAGGATCTGTCTACACCTTTTCCTTATTAAGATATTATCAGTGCTCCTACAGTAAAACTGTTGCTGAGGAGACTGAGAGCTGCCTCATTCATCAACCGAAGCTGACGTGTGATCGCTGAGCTCTTAGCGAAGGCCGTTACGTCTTTCCTGCCTCTGAGGACACCTGTACTCATCCCAAACAGCTTCCTGCATATTACACATTCCTGCTTAAAGCCAGATGGAGCTTTTTGATGTGATAAATGAGAGGATGAGATATGAGTTGAGATATTCTGGAAAAAAAACCCATGATATCTTGTTTATGATAGGCTGGTACTGGCAAGTACACATCTGTAGAGTGTGTGTGATTTTTTTTAAGCCGTGTGTCAAACATTTCCTTTTATGGGAGGGAAAGCTATTCCTCAAAATGACTACTGGACAGTATATGACGTGATTCAAATATTTGCTGTTGTACTCTTTGAAGCGGCGCTAGCGAGCTCCCATGTTGAGGTCAGGAATCACACAAATACGACACATTCAGCGACACCCTCTAAACACACATATGACATGCAGCCACCTCTTTACAGTCTTTCAAAACACATTCTGCCCCGTCTCCGCGCACGTCACCACATCGCTGGGCTTCATTTCCTCGAAAATCAAGAGCAAATGGGTTTAAGCTTGAGAGTTCTCAGCACTTTGCTTGGTAAAACTTTATGGGATGTCTTCCACCCTCGTCGACAAATCGCCACTCAAATAGTGACTACATGTCGGATTAAATCCAGACAGAGAAGAACAGTACAAGTGCCAATAAAGACTGAGAACTCACTGCAATACAACAATAATGTAGTTTCTATCACTGAATCAAGTCTCATTCAAAAATATATTATAACCAGAGACAAGCAGATGATGCCATAGAAGATAAACTAGAAGGAGGTGAGTCCAAACCTCCCTGTATGATCTCCTGCATCACACACCACCTTGGTTGTGTATCTAGATGCTGGTCACTATCACTCCCACATCGTAGGAAAAAGTGAGCAGCTACTGACCTAATTTGGGCTGGTCAGCCAACACTCCCTGTTCTGTTTTGGCCAGATAGCAAACAGATTGCTCCACAGTCTCCTCGACCTCAGGCTCATTTGTCTGAAACTACTGTAACAAGGTTGATGGTATTAAGACAAGGGAACGTACCCTCCTTTGCTTTGACTTAACCTTAAAAGCTGTGGAGTTGCACAACGTTATCTATAAACTGCAGTACACTGACTTCTTCTGAAGAGTGATTTATTTGGATAATAATGTTTTGCTCAGTCTAAGATCAATTTTATGAGTGAAAAATCTTATGCTGATAATAAATCTTGCATCTGAGATAAAGTAAAACAGCCCCTGCATTTTCCTGTTTTGTCTGAATTTATGTGGAGAAAAATGATGGGACTTTCATGTTGTCAGCACTGCCCAGTGTAAATACACTAAATTTGCATTATCAGAGGAGTTAATACTGCTCAATTATTCTCTAAAAACAAGTGGAACAAATGAGCTCATACTGTAGGTTTGAAAGAAAAAGGCAAGACAAGCGGTGGTTGTGGACTGACGTCAGTTCCTTCTGATATAACTACAACAAATGAGCTGTTAAGTGGCTTATTTTGTCCTAGTTTGCGCCCTGGTGTGCAAACAAAGCAAATGCTGGTTGTTTTCCCTGATGAACCGACTGCATGTTTGGATTTCTTTTACCTCATGAGGTGATCTTTGAAGACACAAGATGCATCAACACTTAGAGATGCACAGTTTACTCAAAAAGCTCCGACCAGCTCTGTGCTGCAGATGTGCAGCGGTTCATCTGCGGTGTCAGGAGACAGACACCAGTAACAAAAAACAGACACACCTCACATGAAAGCCTATTTTTATGTGCACACTCTTACCTTAAAGTGCGAGAGTGTCAAAATATTGTTCCACTACATCTGCAAACAGGGTGGTAATTAGGCCCAGAGAGTCGTCATTGCATGGCGTAATGTGATTACATCTCCCTGACAGAATGCAGCGATTAGACCTCACCGACCACGAGGACGTAAGACTCGCTCTTGTACTTTCCAACCTTTTTTAGACTTGTTATAAAAGGAGCAGAAACAACCCTAAATAGAAATTACACGTCATAAGCTATTTCTGTTGTCCAGGTGGATTTTAACATGAAACTTCTTCGAGAGTGTGAGTCTGTTTTGCTTATGAAACACAAAGATTTTGTTCATTTCAGTCCTATAAGTGGTTTTGTAAACACAAAGTTGCCTTTTTGTTTAAAAGTGCTCGAGGTTACTTTCTAATTTTGGGGATCAATTATCTATTTCTGCAAGAAATCATGAAAAAAGTCTAATTAGCATGTGCATGAGATAAATTTTAACAGTGCATTCAAGGAGGTAAAAGCCTGAAAGTGAATAGCTGAGGGTTTATGTACAGTATGGGTTTAGACAAGGTTAACAGACTTAATGGCGTCATGCAAAGGTTGCATTTCAATCAAGTTGCCAGAAAATAAAACCTATTAATGGTATAAACATGAACCGCAGTGAGTGACATAGTGCTTTCTGATGGCAAGATGACACCTGAATATGAAATATAGTTTTCCCAGTAAAATGAACTGAGCAGAAGTGTTATTTAAGCAGTCTGACAGCTTATTTGTGAAGGGAGGGTTAAAGAAAAAGCAGCAGGAACAACTGAATGGTCAAGTGAACAGAGCTTGACAAATGATTCTAGTGACTGGGAATCTGCAGGAGTGATGTATGAGCTAATCTTCTATTTGTGAAAGGAAATAGCACCAAGGGTGGAGGGCTGGGGTCAAGCGGGAAAAATGCAGCTAATGTAGAGTTAGCATGACATTTCTACGCTTGCTGTGAACCGTGCTTGGCCTCTGCCAGTGCTGGAGACAGCCAATGATGGCCAGACTCAAATTGCATCAGGCAACAGAGAAAATCTAAAGAATGACATGCAAACTTGACATTGTAGAGGATACATTTACCCGCCGGCGAGGGCTACACTCTCCGATTTACCTTCCCCTGACATTTGTTCTAGCATACACCTTCTTGAGTTACAGCTTGGCAGAACATGGCAAAGGGAAGCCATTCCTCGCTCCCCGTCCTGTCAGGCTGGAAGGAAGCGACAGCGAGAAACTCGCACATTACGTTCTCGTAGCTGGCAGCTGCGGCGTCTGAACAATGAGCCGGTGCCTGTGCTGCCGGCCAAGTCTGTGTCGAGATAGTGAGTGAAATATGGGGAGAGGAAAGCGCCCGCCTGGATCTGCCAACTCAAATGTCTCGTTGCAGTGAATGGGGCTATCTGGACGTGCCCGTGATGTATTGTGCAAACAGGGGAAAGTGAATCAGTGAGGCGACTTCTGCACCCCGCTTTGTTTTTAAAAAAAGACAAGATCACTGCTGCACTGTGGTGGGTCAACATGATGGAAGTGTTTCTGTACCAGCCCCTATCTCACATGTACAGGCACTAACTAATTAGAATGTAAATGTAAATATGTCAACTCAAAATTATAACTTCTCCTCTGCTCCATCGCCAATGCAAGAACAATTAAAGAATGATTGATAACATAGCCAATATTACAGCTTTAATCATGCAAAATGATGTACAGTGATGATTACACTCAAATAAATAAGTGACTTTTATATCAAATTATGATACACAAAAAAATAAATAAAGTGATAAAAAAATAAAGTTTCAATAACTAAGTGCATTAAATGAGAAGTTATAGCTGCCTTTCTCTGTTCACAACTGCATTATAGAGACTTATCAATTGCCAATATTGCTAAGTCTGTATCTGTTATTGGTAAAGGACACAGTGAAAGGCAAAATGGAGCCCATAGAAACCAAAATACCAACTTTCTTCATTACTTTAGATAACAGAAGGAGTTTGAACAAAGTTAAAAACTCTAATGAAAAATGTAGTAATTGCCAAAAAGCTGCGAGATGAGTCTACCGAGGATGTTTCTGTCAACACTTCTCATGATCTCACATCCTGTTTGAGCCCGTGGGAGGAAGAGCCAGTTTAGCCAGGCCTTAGGCAACACAACTCCTCCTGTGGGACTCGATTTGGTCATTTCTATTATCTTTTATTTCTTCTATTTCCCCACCACATTACATAATGCAAATGTTTGTATGATAGTCCTCCCTGTCACTGGGAGAAGTTCACATCTCAGCAGTGTCACTCTGTCTTGATGAAGGACACCCGGCTGTGTAAACAAAGCAGCCAATAATCACATCTGTCAAGCGGTAGCAGTGGAAGTGATTGATGCCGGTGTTGTTGCTTTCACTTTTAACCACACAATCAAATCTAAGCGAAACCCTCTACTTATACTTATATTTTTGGGGAAAAGATTCCAAAAAAGTGTAAGAAACTGTCTTAGCTGAACTGTCAGGTAAATATTTTTGTCATCTCTGAAACAAATCTCCCTTCTCCTTCGTCCTGTGTCTGCAGCCATCATTGGCTTTTTTATGAGAATTGTGTAAAATTGAAAATAGCTCTTGTAACTTTCTCAGGGTGTTAGGAAGCAACTCATTCAGAGGTGGTAACTGCTAATTACAGATGTTTATAAGGAACAGGGTTCAATTTACTTTTCCTTGACGAACATTGTCAGACACAGGCCGAAAAACAAGAGCTCATGTTTTTTGGTAACGTGCTTATTTCTGGTGAGTGCAGCTCTTCTTCCTTTGTGGCTGAGGGAGTTGGAGTTTCTTGTTTTCAGTAATCTTATAATCTCAAACATTTATCATCGCAAAGGAATTTTTAAGATGTTCGGTTTCCTACATGGCAGATCCCTGTATGAGGAAGTAAGAAGTGTAAGAGTTTGTGGTTATTGAGGGAGAGTATGAATCTCAAGGCTGAATGCTTGGGTCTCAAGAAGGATGTGTTGAGACTGAGGTGGTCGGGGTGTCAAGCTGTGATATGGAAACCAAAACTCCAAACTCTGGAGATTGACTGTTTGGCGGTGAACAATAGCGAGCTGTCAGAGGGACCACCCCGTCCCAGTGCATCCTGGCCTTTGACAAGACTCTAATGAAACCAAGAAATAGAAGCCACGGTCGGGTTTTCAATTCCCTCCTCCCACATCCGATGCAAGGTGCTGCGGATGATTGATGAGAGCGTTTTCCTGCAGGCTTATGAGACTGGAGGAAAAGTTGGCACTGCTCAGTCTAAGGGTTGAGATGTGAGAGTAAACATTATCTTTTCAGACACACCTTTCCTCATAATAACAATTACTGTTTTCATACATATATCAAGGAAATTAATAAAAGTTAATTATTATGTATTGGTAAGCAATGTGCCGAGAAATATATTTTTTTACAAAAGAATGTGGAAGCAATGTTGAACAGTTTAATCTTTTACAAGCCCACCAAGTCTCTGCAAAAACACTGCAGAAATGTAATTTAACTCTCAATAAGATGCATGACTTAACAGAAAACCCAATACGGCCTTTTTATGGCAGGAGACGAGAACAGTGCCAAGCTAATTAATACTCCAGTACAAAAAGCCCAATGGCTCCTTTTGGTGAATAATTTATATTCATGGGCCGCCAAATGTGTAGTGGAGTTCCACTGTCTGAGCTGCAGTGTCATAACAGCAAAACAAACAACATCCACCTTCCTCCGCCCAAAGCTCTCAACCGCACTTTTCCTAGAAGTCATTTCCAGAATCAAACAGTCTTTTTGATGAGAGACCAAAACCTCAATTACACTGTATTTTTCCAAGATTAAATTATGCAGTCAATTTAGTTTTACTCAAAAATCTCCTATCCTGATGTCGCGTTGACCCGGTGAAGAGCCGGTGAGCCATAAACTGCTGGCACTCAGCTGATGCCCTTGTAACGGTGAAGGATGAAGACATCCGGGAGATAATGTTTTGATGGGGCAGCAGCAGGATTTAGGATGGCCCGCGCACTTCCCCATAAAAGATTAGAGTGATGAAATCAGACTTTTGTCAAAGTCCAGGGGTTGATATCTTAGGACAAATGTTTTTTGGGCTTGAAACTGAGCAAATCCTCCTGGCAGTGACAGAGGTGGGGAGGGGCAGGCGGGTGGGTGGGTGGTATGACTAAAGGGTGGAAAAACGGTTTAAAGGGTCTATCCAGTTTCAGGAGCCTCTCAAGGCTCTGTGTAGTGGAAGGAAGAGGAAATATCCATGTCTGCAAGGAGACAAGGTTGTATACTAAAGCCACATGAGGCTCCTGCAAGGAGCCGAGCGCGACATTAAATGTTTTATACTTTATTTGCACCGGTTTCTCTGGTGCAGTTACTTAGATAAATACAAAGTTCTTTATCTGAGTCCCACAGAGAGACGCTCAGATTTTGTTTTTACAGTATCTTTGTGCCAAAGCAGAGATTATCAGTGAACCTTCTCCCCTCATATCACCTATAATCTGTTAGAAAGCATCCAACAATTTCGGCAGGGTTCTTATGGTTACAGTTGGAGCATGCCAAGGAGGAGGCACGGTATCTGTGGTTTGGACATAGAGCAAACACAAGAGAGAATAAATGCTATGCCTGGATCTCTCTAATTTAATGTAAGTATAGCATGAGCTCATTCCAAAGGCACACTCGTTTTCTTTTTCTTTTTTTTTTCAAACAAAGAAAATTATGAGCTCACATTTCAAGAAGCCATATATTACAGCCAGATTTATGCTCAACCCAAAATAACATAAAAATCTGATTTACCAGCTATTCTTTTGCTCTGTTAGGCTTTGAAGCTGTTTCAGAGGAAATGCACTTTTCACATTACATTTTAAATAGAAGCCTTTCTCTTGCTGAGAAGGGTACAATTAAATGTGTTTTCAGGATCAATCAAAAAAAAAAAAAATCCATGTCCCAGTTAAGATCCTGCTGCTCACAGAGCTGCAGAATGAACGTTTAGCCTTAGAAATGGGTGCATAAAGACGTGGAAAATAATACAACTCATTTAACATTTGCAAAACATCCTGATCGGATTGGACAGCTATGTTTCAGAATAAATAAAAAACCAAGAAGGATCAAATATAGGAAATAGGGCGCGTGCAGTGTGTGTGTTGTTTGCATTTGCTCTTATTAAGTTGGAAACGTTAAACAGGCAAGAAAATTGCTTCTGAAACTGTCAAACTCACTGTCAATGTTTCCAAACACAGGAGACAGAAGTGTATGTAAAGATTCAGGCTACCACCCAGCAGATGTTTTTACATTTTTTTAAAAAATATCTTGTAAAACCTCTCAAGCCTCGGCTCCCTGCCAGGGCTAATTGCACTAAAAGAAAATAAAATCACCATCAATCCTCATCATCACTGGAAGTCAGTGGACAAAGCTAAACCTCATAACCCTCAGTGCTAAAATGCCTCTCTGGATTCCCTCCAGATGTGAGCCATCTGTTGTGTTCAGTCACTGAGGTGAGACTAGTTGTGTCTATCCAGACGGTGACATCACCCAGAATAGAGGCCGGCTAAGGTCCAACATTGAGTCCTTTCATTAATAACGCTGCTGATCCAAGCCTTTCAGGCAGCCCCTCCACATGCACTCAGGTATCCCTCCGGTGCACTTCATCAACATTATAAGCATTTACTTCTACCGCTGGAAGCCTAATGCAGCTGAGAGACTTGGAAACACGGCCCATACCCTGCACCCGGGTAGATCCCTCACTGGCCTTTTTTTTCTCCACTTCCCTGAGTGGTTTCAAGTTTTATGGACTGGCGTGGCACAAAGTCACGGTTACAACAGCTAAAAAAAAAGTGTGCAAATCAGGATAAAAAGTTGACCTGAGGAACATTTGGAAAAGATGCCATGAGCTTCACTGGCCTCAGTACAAACATCCTGAGATCGATTTTCTCCATCTGCCATGCTAAACCTCTCACTTTTATAGCATCGACTTTGGATTTTCACATGTTCTATGCTCGTTGAATCGATCAATTACTGTAAATCAGCGTTTCATTTCCTTTAACTACAGTCTTTACTGGCTCTCCTGCACATTTCGTGGTATTACGTATTGGTGGACGATAAATATAGCGATTCCAAAATGACTTGAATGCTGCGTAATGAACTTGCACTCACCAACGGCAGCTTTGTTTTCTTTTCTGTCATTTCAAACTCAGAATAGGCTTTAAATTGTTAATTAATTTGAACCGTACAGCTGTTTGCAACTAAATCAAATTAAATGAACAGCATTCCTTCATTTCATTTTGTGCACTGACAAAGTACCACACAGGAGACAGAGGGATGACGCACTGCCAAGAGGAACGTGTCCTTTAAGGGATAAAAATGTTGCAACCACAGATACAGACGTGGGGATGACACTGAACAATCCTTGAGAAATTGAAGCGATGACGTGGCGGTTAAGTGGTATGAACCTCAGTCTGCTTCTCCTCACTTTAATTCAGAGTTGGAGACAATCTGAGGCCGGCTGCCAAATAATTGTTATAATGAACGCTCCAACAGGAAGTGAGCAGACAATAGAGAGAGCTTGTGTCCAAGATCCTACAACCGCCGCCCAGCTGGGGTCTCATCCCCTCTGAGCGCTCAGGGAGGGGAGTCACACACACTCTCGCAGACTCGGTCCATCACAGCTCTGTCTCTCTAAAGTAAATTCAAGCGTCACACCCCACATCCCCGAATCACTATCATTTACATTCCTCCCGAACACAAAGAGGTGAGCCGAGAGTGGGAGGATCCAGGGTGAGGGAGCAGCTGGACAGTCGTGATGGAAACGGTGAGAGAGGAGCAGGAAGATAAGGAGGGAAAGGGGAGCAAAAGAAAGGAAGAGAGAGAGAGAAGAAAAGACAAGAACGGGAAAGACAGGGATAGACGGAGGAGAGGAAGGGAGGAACAACTCCTCTAATAAAACATGTAAAGGAAGTTGTTTCAACAGGCAGTGCTTGCTGAAGGTCACAGCACTGAACTGGAAAGGTCACATTTAACAACAATAACAGAAATGAATGAAAAACAACCTCTTTTCTCATACAAACATCATATCCTACTCCGTCACTCGCCCACACTACACTACGTCTTTATGTGATAATATTTCTAATGTAACGGATCACCTGTCATTTCTTCTAATCACACTAATCCCCTCACATGTGAGCCATTACTTCTGAAAAATGATGTGTCATCTCGCTCCGGCTCTTCTCTGGTACTGAACAGAGCCAACAAGTTATGAGAGGGTTCAGATAAATGACGAATGAGGACATCTGGTGAGTTCTGTAAGGGGTGTGTCATCTACCGAGAGACACACAAACAGAAAGGGAAAGAATAGACGCACTCGGACGGTAGACTGAGGAATCGGGGAACAAAACATTACACAAAGAGGCAGAAAGAGGCAGTCTGGATACATTAAGCACCAGCTAGGAAAGTTATGCAATGAATTAGCAAAAAATTGATAGTGGGAACACGGTGTCTGTGACAGTCTACATTCCTTCACACACTGATTACACTAACATGAATACTCAGCACTGTACAGTGACAGTAATTTGGGCTAAACTGTGATTTTATGCCACATTCTCTCAAGATGGAAGTTTCCATCCAGACACGAGTTACTGTTACTGTTACACTGCACGTTTTGCTCACAGTTCTTTGTTGGGAAAGGAAACATATATTTTGTTGTTCACTATGAAAAGGTTTGGCTCCAGTTGCATTTTAAACCAGTTCTGAAGAAACCTGAAATGACAGTCTAATCTGGACGGCTCGCTTATCCAAGCTACCAAATAATGAAGATGGAAAAGCCTGTAAAGGTTTTGTAATGAGAGATCAGGATATACTAACAAAACTAAATCCACTGCTGCTGACGTAAGAAAAGCCTGTGCCAACAAGAACAAGCCTCGACCAGCTAAACAACCTACATAGATGGAAATTCACACACACGATGCTGATTATCAGTTAAATGCCAAAAGTGTATTTTGATGTTACGTAAACCTGTTCCTCAGCTCATTGACTCTCTCCTCTGACTCAACCTGACCCTCATGCATCACAAGCTTCGCATGTGTCCCCTTAAACCGGCCAGTGCTGAAATAGCAAAGTGATGACACCCCTATCAGTGGACTGGATTTCGCAGATGCTTTTGGTTTTTTTTTTTCCCAATAATGCAGTTGTGAAAGGATGACCAGATTAGGAAACACATTTCCTGTGTTTAAAGATGCTGGACAGTGTTTGTAGATAAGTCAGAGTATGAGTAAATGCGCTGGATATCTAAGTAGGAGTTGGATACACAGCACTGATGGTCTCTGTAGGTCTAACAGCAGTCTGTTTGTCCTAAACGCTCTGTAAATGTGTGTCGGAAAGCGTAGGAGGTTAAACTGAAATCTGTGTGAGCTCAGAGAGATGCTACATGCACTTCTTCAAAGCCGTGCTCCACTGGCTGCTGGTCACACTGTAATTTCTGCAGGCTGAACCAGGATTTGAGATACGTAGGCTCCATCTTTAAACACCGTCTCAGCACTGAGGGCTTTGAAGTGCAGTTATCTTAAAGTGCGTAAATACAGCCTTTGTCTTGGTGCCGGCTGAGGGGCTGATTAGGACAGAGGTGAGGCTGGGGTGTGGATGTTGCCCCTGGGAAGGCAAACATTAAGAGATTAGGCAGCGTTTCAGCTCTTAGTCAAGTGCCACCTTCATCCTACTTATTAATAACTTTGCAAAACCGCACAGAAGCTGGAGCCTCATCTGATGTGAAAATGCAGCTCTTGTAGCTCAAAGGAACAGATCAACAGAAAGCTCTGTGGGCACACAGGTGGGAAAAAAATGGCAGCAAACGTTTCAGGATTGATGATTTGAGAAAGATCGGTTCCTTGATCTGATTAGATGCCTCCACTGACTCCAGATCAATACTAATCCATCAGTAAAACCATCAAAGTGTCTCAGGAGGAAGATCCACCCTGCTCACCTGACAGCTGGACAGATTACAGAGTGTGTGTGTTTACACCTCTGTTCTTCCTGAGTGAATCCATGTCCTGTTGTGTAGCTATTGTCAGTCCATACAAAAGCTGCCACAACTCGACGTATTATATTTTGACAGTCCAATTTGCATTATTTATACAATTAAATAATATTCAGTTTGTGCAGCAGCAGCTGAAGCAGAAGGAGAGAGATAGCTGTCTGAGAGACCATCACTTCATGTCAGTTGTTGCTCATTTCTATTTGTAAAGCGAGCCTCCTAGAAATGACATTTTTATAGTGAGAAATAGTTTTTCTCAGTTGTGTTGTAGTGACAAAAGGTTTTTGTGTATTAAACCAGACCAGGCTCCTTCTCTAACCTCCCCCTGCGTTAATGAACTTCCCAGATACATTAATCAACAACATTTCCTCGTTATGTTAATACATAGCCTGCTCAGAATTACATTTCCTGTACATTAGTTGTACGTGAAGCTAATTTCTTTTCCTCTATAGACTTGGCTGTGTTTTCTGAAACGGTCCATCGGCACATCTGACGACCTGTGTGTCTGGAGCCCATGCTACGTTATGTAAAGCCAGCTGGTGCCAAGCTCTGGCTGTGTTGAACGTGGACGCGTGGCCTCTGGGCTTTTGAAATCCACCACATTTGTGCAAACAGTGATCGCAACATCCTCCTTAAGTGTTTGCCATTTACATCAAAGTCCACAGGGCTGGTGGGGTAATGATTATCAGCTGTACCAATTGAGGGCAGCAGACACACGCCTGCTTTGTCAACTGCACATACGCACACACCAACGCACTACTTCTGAACACCTTGTTTTATTTCTCGTTCCCAGTGTGAGACAATAGCTGTTGTGAGTGTGTAAATTACAGCCTGTCTGCCTGGTCCAACCCTTCAATCTGAAGTTGCATGATTGATTCCCGCCCACAATCTTATATCACCCTATGGCGGGATGACGTGCTTGGTTCGTTATGCAGCTGGCAAAGGAAAAAAAAAAAAAAGATTATTCTGAGGAGAACGAAGAAAAATGAGCCGTGTTGTACCTTTACCATAGCAAAATGGTTTGTCTCAATTATTCAACACATGGAGCCTGAAGAGACAAAGGTTGTACTCATTCTGTCTACAGAAATTTTTATATTAGTTTGTCCCTATCCAAACATATCCCTTAACAAATTCCTTTTTTTTTTTTACACGTCTTTCTCCAGATGCCGGGGAAGTAATTACCTCGTTTGTATCTGTTATCAATGGTCTCATAGATTTTTTTTTTTTTACTTTTTAAGTGAAAGAGTAACAAACTCTGAGTGTGTCTTGGGGAAATATGAAAATGTGAAATCCTTGTGTAACAGTAGAAGTGAGTGATGGGGACAGGAACAGACACCCAGACTCAACAGAGAAGAACATGTTTGGATTTTTTCTTATTCAAATATTCATAAAGATACTGTAGTCGACTGATCTGTAAAAGTTTGACAATGTTTGAGGGGAAAAGTTAATCCATATCATCTTCTGAAGTCTGAATATAAAATGTTGACATCAGCATTAAATCTAAAGCAAGAAAAATCTAAAAATGTCTGTGAGTGAAGTATCTGGAGAATAAAAATAAGCCAATAAGACTGTTTTTCTTCCTTTAAGAGAGAAGCAGAGTCTGTAGTGCTGCAAAACTCCCTGGGGATACAGCAGGGAAAGGTGAAAGGTCAAGGGCACATCACCTCACTGTCATCCTCATGTTTCAGCTGAGAGACACTCACAAATACAACAGAGACAGACGTTTAACCAGGTACAGACTAATTCTAAATAAAGGCACAGAAGAGAAAATGAGAGAATGGAAGTTTCAGAGTAAAAACACAAACACAGATGAGTCAGGTCCACCTTTAACAAGCAAATTTCAACTATGTGGACTCCACAACATGTAATCACAACAACAGGCAAAAGGCCTCAGCCAGAGAATGACTGTAAAACCTGACTTTGGCCATAAAAGGCCAGCGAATGTCCACGCGAGGTTTTAGCCTGGCAATCAAACTCACGTTCCGTTTTAACAGCGGAGCCCATGCTGAGGCCCAGGCTGAGATCAGAAACCAGAGACAGACAGAAAAAAACAGAGGTGGTGGATAAAGAGAGAGAGACTGTGAAGGAGAGAGAAAAAAGACAAGAGAGGGGGACAGGGGATAAAAGAAAAAAAACAGAAAGAGGGACATGGTGGACTGAAACAGAGACAGAATTCCTGCAAGAGACAGAGATACAGTATACATGGAGAGAGAGAGAGAGAGCAGGAGACAGAGAGAGGAGGGAAGGAGACACATGGATTTGATTACCAGTCGATGATGTCATGTACGTATGTCAGGTAATCAGCCCCCGGGCCGTGCGTATCGCACAAGCATGTGCGTGTCAGCGCTGAGTGTACGGGGCAAGACCAGGCCTCGTCTGTCTGATGTGCTGCAGAAATCACACTCACAGTGCAGCACAGGGTGAGTGTGTGTCTCCCTCTCTGACTGTGTGTGATGTGCAGGCTGCAGATACTCCATCAGATCATTAACTCACACATTTAGCTATAGGGCACAGACTGCAGCTCTCACACAGGTAGAAACACTTATCGCGCTCGGCTGTATCTGTCTCCTCCATCTGGTTTGGACATTAATGGTTTTAAAGATTCATGCCTCATATCAGGTACCAGTCAGCACACACACACACACACACAAAGTGCAGCTACATACTCTAACATGTGTGTCTTTGCCCATTATAATGTGCTCAGATGACAGCTGTACTTTTCGTCACACCTGGTGGGAGACTGTGTACGTAACAAAAATCAGGGATATCCCATATCATGTGTTCACTCACATAACCAGAACAGTAGAAGTCAAGTCTTTGAGGGAGGATTAAGACCATGTACTGGTGTGGACACGTTGCCACCGGTTCTAGTGAGAAGACAAAATGAAATAAGTCCTAACCTAAGTTATAAGTTTTCCATTCAATCTGAAAAAGAAAATGTAACTATTAACCACGCGTGACCTATTCCGTGCATTTTGGGATGATTTTAAAGCCGACCTTTGTTCTACTTTTTTGGTCAATGCTGTGTTTTTCTTTAAAATAGCTCTTTGGCACTGCGCTGGACAGTGTCAACAGTGTCGATGCAGATAGGAAACATGGGGAGAGAGAGGGTTATGACATCCAACACATGTCCCCAGTCATTGCAACCTGGAAACTTTGCAATTATAATGTGGGCATCTAAGCCGCTAGGCCGCAGGGACGCCCTGAGGCAGCACTTTTCTTTTCTTTGACTCGGTAATAACTGTCGGCCTGAGAGGCAGGTCACTATTGGACTAGGACTAGTTTCTCCAAACCTCCTGCTGCTTCATAAAGTAGATGCGTTCATTCATTCATCTGTGGAGCTCATGTTTTGCCATTTGTTCTCCTGGAATTTCCAGCTTTGAGGAACACGTTCAAACGCCGGAAGATCGTGCCTTTAAGATTTAACAACTGCCTTTCCAGAACCGCACACGTTGCTCATCCAAACCATATCCAAAACCTCCACATTCTTCGGTGTATTGTCAGCATTATAGTCATCCCATAGAGGTTACATAATACATCTTCATTTC
The DNA here is from genome assembly GCF_045865225.1 of Trachurus japonicus. Taxonomy (NCBI): domain Eukaryota; kingdom Metazoa; phylum Chordata; class Actinopteri; order Carangiformes; family Carangidae; genus Trachurus; species Trachurus japonicus. Next base: position 10,990,214 of record NC_140908.1, on the reverse strand, counting down.
CCCACTATTTGTCATTTGGCAGAGGCTTGTCACAGCAAACATGTTTGTGTGGCCTGCTCTCTTGTTTGAGCCTGAACATCTGTTTCAAGTGTACAGTACTAAAGGCCTTCGAATATGTGCGGACCCAGAAATAGAATCTAATTTTGGATGACCGAATTGTTTGTTCCATGCACAAACAGTTTGTTGCAGGGAAAAAAAGGGAGAGAACACAAAACTAAAATGCATCATGGTTTAGAGGTGGTGGGCAGACTGAGTGTGCACATTGTGAAATGTGAAGTGCAAAAATCTGCAATCAATCCTGCTACACCCAAGTGCGCACTACAGTTCATCAATTCCACAAAAACTTTGCCAATGCATCCTTAAAAGACGTCAGATCTTGCTCTCGATAACACACGTGACAATTACCATATGGTGCTTAAAGAAAAGTCAACCCATCACACCCTTCAGTGTATTCAATATCAGGTTTTAGACTGGCACTAACTCTTCAAACAAATCAAGCTTGTTGAGTTTACATGGGCAACCGGGCGACTTCCTGACCAAAAACAAATGGTATCCTTGGCTTCTGTCGGTGTTGTGAGCACAGACCGGCCATCCAGACCTACTCATATAACCTCATTCACTGTCATCCAAAAGCAGCCTCCTCCAATTGGTTGAAAACACACTTGATTAATTGCAGGTTTTTTAAGTTTTTTTTTTTTTTTTTTTTACATAAGTCATCCAGACACATGTTTTCGGGTTATGTGCGAGTCGTGTCTGGCTCCCGCTGCGACTGACGAACTCTGCTCTGTCTGCCACTAAACAGACTGCGAGTCTCAGTGTGGATGCTGGCTTCATGTGTCGTATTCATCAGGGTTTGGGGGAAAAAAAACAAAGAAAATCTTTCTTTTTTTACATTTTGTGAACTTTGAAAAGTTGTTCAGGAGATGGTTAGTCGATGTTTAAGAACTCAAAGTCTGTTCCCTGTCAATATTGTATTGTGTCTGTTGTGTAATTGCGTCGTTTAAAGCCAGACATTAATGACAGCGCAAAGGGGACAACCAGGGACTTGTAATTGTGCAGCGCAACGTTCAATTGAAAGGAACGGTCATGAGGTCAGAGTGAATGACGTGCACTGATTGACCACTTATGTGTGTTTAATCTACGCGAGTGTTGGCCAAATATGTACGACAGGGTTTTATTTGGACATGAAAGTCGTGCCGAGTGCAGCTTTAGATTAATCCAGTGCTTCCCTCAGCTTGGTTGGTAAAGCTCGTAACATTTAGTAACAGTGACCTCAGCCATTGTGAAGCCATGACATATTTTATTTAGCGGGCAGGAGACAGGAAGAGTCTTGCCCTTGTTATTCCCTTACACTGCTGGGATCACTTATAATTGCGAAGCACCGTCTGAAGCGTGTAGGGACAGAATACACTCGATATGTTATTTGCAGTGATACTGTATGTCACCGACGTCACCAAACATGAGGTCCTGTTGTTCTCACACCGTGTTTCTCAGGAAGTTACTTGCCTGTGTGCACCATGCAGTGTCACCAGTGCCGTTGTTTGGACAAACAAGGCCCAATTTTCTCTGAACAATACAAAGACTGACAGCTCCCTGAAAAATCTCTATAACATTTGCTCCCATCGTATGATAATCGATGACGCACAGTGTTGAGACTTCTCAGTCACCAGTTGGAGAAATGTACGAGTTAGGTGAGAGCAATCTGATAATGAAGGTTAAGACTCAAGTATTGTGAAGTGAAACAATGTGGCACTGATAAGGAGAAGTTGTGCACTGGCTTAAACAATGATTACACTCCAGCATTGTGTTTGTGGAGCCATTAGCTCAAAGCCACTTTAACACCCACAGCTGAGGTGTTTAATGACCCAACCCTCAGCTCAGATGTTTGGAACAAGATGCAGGGGAAAGTTAGCTTAGCATGAAGACTGAAGACAGAGCTGGATAACCACTCTACAGCATGGTTTGTTTATTATTCAAACTGTCAAACTATTCCTCTAATATAGTCACTTATTACGGCTTATAACTATATCAAATTCTGGATTGTGAGTAGTTTTTATGCACCTATCAGGGATATAAACTGACATATTATACAATTATCACAATGAAGGATGAATGTTATTAGCACAAATAGTTTAAGGACAAAACAGAAACATTCCCGGCAGTAAATCAGCCATTATCTGAACAAAAACAACAGTTCAACACCCTCACTACACTGATGACTTTTCATCATTCAAATACTGGATACTTTTTATCTCGAGTTTCCCTGAAGCATCATATTAGCGAAGCTACAGTATGAAACCTTTCTCAAACTAAAGTATAAAGGCATGACAGTGAGAGGTTATTGGTACTTTTATTTTTTTAATCAGCACCAATACTGATAAACTATAGGCAAACTTTTAAAATGTCAGGGGATCTCTTATGTGTAGGCAGTGAATCGACATTTGACATGTCAAAGATATGTGTTACATGCCTTGTCTTGTTCTTCACTATTGGTCTCAATTACAAATCCTCATCCAAGAATTTCTTATTAACTTTGCAAGCCGATTCTTTTTTCCTCCCTCCTTGGCTGAATAAATGACTTAAGTTGACAGGACCCAGAAGGAAATACTGTAACTTGAACTCCTCGTCTCTCCTCACCTACTTCCCTGCCTCCGGAGCAGTGACAGACCCGGCAGATATTTCACACATTAAATACGTCAACAAAAACCTTTCCCTCTCCTCCGCCACATCCTTTAGTTAAACAGTTACTTCAGGAGACTCGCTCACCAACACACCGCACGCTCACACAGACGAGCAAGCACACCCCCTTCTTGCAAGCCTCTGCAATGCAAAGCTCCATATAAGGACATGCTGATGATGTAATGGTCCATAGGCAGGGAGCACATCCCTTATTGTTTGGTCTGACTGCAGGAATGCCCACATTACAGCTACTAGGAGAGTGAGACACACACAGAGGAAGAGTTGAGGGTCGGGCGTTGTACGGCGAGATAATGAGCTTATGGCAGTGAAGCTGGGAAAGCCTTTGGCACAGGTAGGCTCACTCAACATTATACTAACTCTGCATTTCAGGGAGGAAAACTTTCTAAACTTTTAAGAGTTGCCGATCACTTCACTGACTTGGAAAGCTACAGAGCTCAGAGCAGCATCATTTCATTCTGGTCTTCTTGTATTAAATCTCTATAATACTTTAAACTTACAGCTTTTGTGTGTATTTGCTGCAAATGACTTCTCAGGGATCTTTAACAAAATCTGAGGAAGTTCAACTTTTACATTCTTTAAAATGTATAAAATATTATATTGAAACTGTTGTTAGATAATTCATACAGGGCTGTAACTCATCAGTTTTAATTTCCCTTTATTGAATTAAATGCTACGTACTTCTGAAGAAATGTTGCAACACATTTTGATTCATCATTCAGAAAGTGAGGAAGTGGCCATTCTAACATGCTTGCGGAGAAGTCCGACACAGTGGTCTGTCACTGCAAACTCCATCAAAGAAATTAACTGTTCAAACATTGATGAGGTTTCAATCTAAATATCAGAGAGAAGAGACGTTAAGTGTGTTTTTCTATTACAGACCAGGTCCCTTGTGTAACTCTGGTATTTAAGACCAAAACATCTGTTTCTTAAAATAAAAGTTAAGAGGTATTTGGGATTTAAAGCTACTTTAAACATGTAAGGGCTCATAATTATCTAATGAATCTAGCTCCTCTCCTTCCTGTGGTAATAAATACAAAATCCCTTGTTTAAATATGACATGTAGAGCTTGTGACTCTTGCTCTAAAAAAAATATTACTGCTGGCATGAGTGTTTATTACATAATTCAAATCAAGACTCATCTTTATAACTTTATTGCACTTTATAACATTAGGACTGAATTATCTGTGGCATTAAAACACCGAGTGGCAGGTTTCATGTTGAGACATTTCCACAATGTAAATCCAGGATTTTGGAAATACGTATAATCAAATTTATTCCCACATAAAAAACACATATTGTTTTAGAGCAGTCAAATCCAGACCTCGTGGTAACACACCGCTCCATTAACAATGTTGCCGCAGCCAGGAAGTTAATAAATATCAGTGCTACATATTTTACACATGTTGATTGCACTCTGGGGACATATCACTTAGCCTGTGTGGACTTAAAATACAGCCCATGCACTGCATTAATCAGTGTCCTCCCTTCAAACTCTGTCACACAGGAGGGCATTCAGCCCATCATCCACAAGTCTCTGTTAAAGCAGAGGTGGTCATGTGTATGCACATTGGTCTGTTGGTGTATGCACATATATAACCTAACCACTTGCGGTAAGGAAATGGCACAGCAGCAGTGACATATGGAACATGCAACACAGCTCTAAGCAGCGGGTGAGCCACAGTTTCCAGCTCTGGGAGCCATGTAAAGAGAGGGAAGCCCTCTGTAAAGCTGTAATGGGTTCTGGTGTGGCTGCTTGTGCCTCCCTTGAAGATTTCCTTTTCTTTTTTAAATTGCATTCATGTTAACTTACATTTTAAGGCTAAGGCAAAAATATACACTTGCAAGAAAGCCAGAAACAATCCTGTAAAAGTTAAGATAGCCACTTTAGCACCCTAACCCACCAAATGACTATGTACAACCCATTTTTCCATGAAACATTAACAACCCACAGTGGTGATCATGCATCCATTTTCAGGGGAAACCAGTCTGACACTGGTGCCTGTTGCACAAGCTGGACAGGCAGCAGAGTGGGTGGTGAGGTGCCTTGTAATGTTGATAGCCATGAAACGGTTATGTCACCAGCTTTGTGCGCAGCACTTCACAATTTATTCCTCCCAAATAATGTTCTTTCAAGCTGTGTGGATGTCTGCATAAGAGGGCTGCTTTCTATCAATGAAATATGGACAAATGCTTTATAGATCAGCTCTGTTGTTTGTGCTCCTGAACGTGTCAGGCAGCTGCTTTGATTGGATGGTGAAAGCTGGGTAGTTGAGTGACTACTGCTCATTAGTTGTGGTTGGTCTCCAGCATCAGTAAAGGGTCAGCTGCAGGATTAAACACTTACACCAAAGGTCACTGTGTCTGTTGCCCCCACCCACCTCAATCCATACGACATGGAGACTTGGCCGCAAATCGGCTCTAAATTATATCTAACAACAAAAATGGTCTCAGATGTAGCTGCACTGGCCAAATGCCCTCATCTATGTGTGTGTCCTTGATGAGAAAACGTTCAGGAACAACAGATATGGATCAACATTTCCTTATGTACCACAGAGTGCACTGGGAATAGAAGAAAATCGGCCCATAGAGCAGCAGAAGTGATTTCACTGGTGTGATTTGAGCAGCCGGTTTTGAGCATGCGAACAAGTTTCCTCTCACAGGACCTGCCTGTATTAATGTAAAGTGCCTTTGCATACTGTATCCAGCTCAGGACTGACAGTGATAGGCAACATTTCCAGTCCTACTAGGGAACAAAGTACATTTCTCTTTCTATTTTGGCTGATGACATCACAAGAAAAACAGTGGGGACTGAGATAAGAGATTGAATAAACAGTGATTACAGGCGACAGGCTAGTTTTAGAGACAGAACTCTGCTGCTTTCACTTAACAACACAAAGCTGCGACATATACTATCCACTACAGGAAAATGTCATTTTTCAACACATGCATGATTTAGATAAGGAAGGACAGTCTTTACTCTTATTCAGAGTCCTTGAAAAAGCCATGATAGATGATTAAAAACAGCCAAGTTATCAAGCAAGTCTAGGAGCCAGGACAAAACAAGGGCAAACTTTAAGTCAACAAAGCCAGACACTAAACTCTGCGCACCTTGAGTATTCACAGACCTGCTTTTGGTTTAGTTCACAGCTGTCATTTTGTCCCAAACCGCTCTGACTATACTCTGACTGAAAGATGCATCATTGTGAGAGATGTATTTTCCATTTCATCAGGACATGGGAGACAGAAAACTGAGCTTTAACATCATTTACAGAAAAACTCATCAGTACATCAGCCAAAAAAAAAAAAAATCCAACCAAACCGCACTGATAATGAACTCACATCCTTATAATATTTTATTGAGTGTCGTATGGTCTGGACATAAGCACAACACATGGATCTAGTTACAGTACATGTGTCCCCCTACCCACTCCCGCCCTTTAGTGGCTACTGAGGGAAAAAAAGGGCATACACTCTGCTGCTGAGATGTGACCCCCGCTACCACGCTTACATCATGGCCCACAACCCCAGTGCACTGTACATGTGGAATTAGTGATCCCTGAGAGTGTGCGTTTGTGTGTGCGTGGGGATTTCTGTATAAACTCTGTGGGGCTGTAATTGTCCTTTGGGAGCGGGGGGAATTCCTTTAAATGTATAAGAAAAAGAAAAAAAAGGGAGGGTAGGTGGTGGTGGTTTTGGTAAGGAGGAGGAGGAGGGTTAGTAGTAGAGGAACCCCTTAATTAAAGGATTGTTCCATGCCAGTGGGCCATCTGTGTGGAAATGCCTGGCAGCTGCACACACAGCAGTCATAACATCCCCCCCTTGGGGCTGTAGACACTTTGGCCTGGTAATGTATGTATATGCCAGACGCACTGACCCCGGCTGCACACTGTACTAAGAGCACGGCATCCAGTGGCACATGTGTAATACACCTTGACATCATTTTTTAGTGCTTCATACCTCATCTGGCTCACATATAGAAATAGAAGCTGCAGTTATTTGTGGAAATATAAATATTACATATGCTTGTCCGTCAAAAAGATTTTTTTTTGCATATATACGTTTATGTTCTTTATGGCCACAGGAGAAATGCTGCTTTACATCCAGTCTGAAACAAATACACATAATACATCTCACTTCTTATCCATGCATAAGGCCTTGCCCTTGATTCTGATCTGACTTGTGCGGTCTATCAGCACACTAACCACTTGACTCCACAGTTTAGGTTGGCTAAATGCTGCAGGTAGCCATAAGAAAACCAATAACACCATCAAAATCCATCCTGATCTGTAACATCATTGCACTTTGTTAAAAGTGTGTCACAGCTTTTCTGGAGAGATCAATTTCAGAGGTCAGCGTCAATATTTGGCTGTGTGTCAGTCTTTTCCCCTAATTTCCCACAGGACTTAGCAGGTCTTATGATACACCCATGGAAACTTTTAGAAATCCCCTGATTGTTAAACTCAAGCCTGAATATTTACAGCAGTAACTCAGGTTTCCAAACCATATGAGAATTAGTTGGCAACAAGGTAATGAAAAAAAAATGAACCACAGGTATTTCGGACTACCAACCTGAGAGAGTTAAAGTAATGGTTTTTTATGATGTGTTAAATTTTCCATGACATAAAACCTTTAGTCCTCATGAAAAAAGCAGGGAAAATAACAGTGTTTATGATGTGTCATTGCTTGGAGTGGGCCCAATGGGGAATGACAGTGGGGAGAGTGTAGAGTTTCTCAAGCACCTTTCAAATATAACATAAGCCAAAAATCAAACATTTTCATAATGGGAAATTAATCTGTTGATGAGCATGAATACGCTTTTCAGAGAGTCTAATTTATTCATTGTGCCTTCTTTTTTTGTTTTTTTACAGGTTGAAGCTGTTAATTGACCAGGAGAAAGCCTACCAAGAACGAAAAGACGAAGAGAATAATAAAAAGGTCCAAAGTCTGAAGGAGGAGCTGACAAAACTCAAGTCATTTGCGTTGATGGTCGTGGATGAACAGCAGCGTCTCACCGAGCAGCTGAATCAACAAACAGCTAAAGTCCAAGAACTGAGTGCCAGCGCTTCGCAAGCCCAGGAGGAGCTGAGCTCGGCTAATGCTCGTCTGCAGGAAGAGGAGCAAAAGGTACTTCGCTTGGAGTCTGAGCTGCGTGACCAAGCTTGTCGATACCATCAGGAACAAGAGACCATGACCGCCAAATTGACCAGCGAGGACGCCCAAAGCAGGCAACTGCGCCAGAAACTGTCCACTCTCAGCAGGCAGCTCGATGAGCTGGAGGAGACCAACAAGACCCTGCGCAGAGCCGAGGAAGAGCTGCAGGAGCTGAGGGACAAAATTAGTCGTGGTGAATGTGGAAACTCTAGCCTCATGTCTGAGCTTGAAGAGTTACGGAAAAGGGTACTTGAAATGGAGGGAAAGGATGAAGAGTTGATCAGGATGGAGGACCACTGCAGGGACCTCAATAAGAAACTGGAGAAAGAGGCCACCCAAAGCCGAAGTCTGAAGGCTGAAGTCGATAAACTGAACCACAGAATTATGGACTTGGAGAAATTAGAGGATGCATTTAGCAAGAGCAAACAAGAATGCAACTCACTCAAAAGTAACTTGGAGAAGGAGAGGACAGTGTCAAAGGTTCTGACCAGTGAGCTGGAGGTCCTGAAGGTCAGGGTCAGAGAACTGGAGGCAGCTGAAACCCAACTGGGAAAAACAGAGCTGACACTGAAGGAAGATCTAACCAAGTTAAAGACTCTGACAGTCATTCTAGTGGATGAGAGGAAGGCAATGGCGGAGAAGCTAAAGCAAATGGAGAACAAGGTCCAAAACAGCACTGGCAAACTGCAGGCTGAACAGGACAAAGTTACATCAGTCACTGAGAAGCTAATTGAAGAGAGCAAGAAAGCACTGAGGTCAAAGGCCGAGCTGGAAGAGAAAATGTGCAGTGCCACGAAGGAAAGGGATGAACTGAAGGACAAGCTGAGGGCTGAGGAGGAAAAGAGCAATGATTTGGAGTCTAAGATAAATATGATGAAGAAAAGGGTGCAATCCCTGGAGACTATAGAGAGGGAACACCAGAGGAGCAAAGCTAAAGAGGAGCACATCAAAACACCGATTGCTAACCGCTTCCAACAGGAGGACAACAAAGTAAAGGATTTGACGCAGGAGGTTGAACGGCTCAGGCGCAAATTAAAGGACATGAAGGTGGCAGAAGGTGATCTGTTAAAATCAGAGGAGTTTGAATCACTGGAGAAAAGATTCACCACTGAGCAAGAGAAAGCTAAAGCCCTGATGGAGGAGCTGGAGATATCCAGGAAAGAGCTGTCAAAGTACCAACTGGCTGAGAAGAAAGAGTGCAATCAAGAGCATGTCCTCTACAAGCGCCTGAAGGAGGAAGAGGCAAAGTCCAGTCATTTGACAAGAGAGGTGCTGGCTCTGAAAGAAAAGATCCATGAATACATGGGGACGGAGGAGTCCATCTGCCGCATGAAAACTGACCACTCCACGCTGCAAAGGAAGCTGACCCAGCAGGAGGTCAGGAACAAAGAGCTGGCCAGAGAGATGGACACACTCACTCGAGAGCTTGAAAGATACAGACGATTTAGCAAAAGTCTTCGCCCTGGAATGAATGGGAGACGCTTTTCAGACCTTCATGTATCCACCAAGGAGGTCCAGACGGACCCGCCCAACCTCATGTCTCCCAACGGCATGGCGGTGGCCCCGCTGGAGCGCGCCGTGGTGAACGGGAAGCTGTACGACGACAGCGAACCCGAGGAGAACGCGAACTACAGCAACGAGCTCCAGCTCACCAAATGCAGCCCCTCCCTCATCAATAACGTCAATAACCTGAACAACAACATGAGAAGAGCGAGGGTCCCGTTCCTTAAAAACAAAGACGCGCCCACTCAGGTGAACGGCAAGGTGCAGCCGCGGCAGAACGGCAACCACGTCCAGCCTGGAGACGTTGTGTTGACCCACAGTCCCGGACAGCCGCTGCACATTAAAGTGACTCCTGACCACGGACACAACACGGCGACGCTGGAGATCACCAGCCCGACCACAGAAAACACCCCGTCGTTCACCAGCACCGCTGTCATACCCACAAGTGGAGGTCCACCCAAACAGAGAATTACCATCATCCAAAATGCTTCTATATCCCCGACCGCTAAATCTATCTCCCCTACAACGAAGTCTAAAGGTTCCCCTATGTCAGATGAGCCGTGCTCGCCGGACAGGGCCCTATCACCTTTCACCATGGCAACATACTCCAGAGCGATGACGCCAGACTCTTGTGGCTCTGTAACACCAGACAGAGCCATGTCCCCTATACAGATAGTGTCGGTCACAACCGGCACCCCTGACCGCTCCCTCTCCACGGAGCCGGTGGAGGTCGTGGGAGGGCACGCCGTCTTCCGCGTGACCCCGGAACGGCAGAGCAACTGGCAGGTCCAGAGGTCTAACAGCTCGGGACCGAACGTCATCACCACGGAGGACAACAAAATCCACATTCACTTAGGCAGCCCGTTCATTCAGAGCATCAGCACTCCGTCACAAACGCTGAGTCCGTGCCACGCGCCTGGACTCCAGGAGCAAAGGACTCAGGTGCTCGCAAACTGCAGCACTCCTACTGTCAAAGGCAACAGCAAAATCACAAGTAGCATCATGATTAAGCCCACCTCCACCCCAATCCAAAGGCCATCACAAATTACAGTAAGTAATGCCTACGACTGACCTGATACCCCCCAAAACCCTCCATCCCATCCTTTGCTAGTGAATCCTGCCCATGAGATCCAATAGAAGCTCAGACCCTCCACCCCACCACTATACCCTGATACATTTACATGTCTGTTTCACTTGATTTAAACTGGGGTTTGAATGTTTTCCTTTTATTTTGGTTGGTTTGCTTGGTTCTGTGTGATTTAAGTTCAAACATGTTTGCCTGCATGAGAAAACAATACCATTTGAAAGCACTAGAAATTCTGATTTACTTCAACATAACACCAGGTTTTAACTTATGTGCACTTACTGTATTGTACTCAATGGCAGATCTGCCATATAGTCAGACTATTCACACTGATGTATCATACCAGTTTTTATACTTCATATTACACATAGTGCATTATGGTTAAGTTGTTTGATTTTCTGACAATTAAAGTGTGCAAAAGAAGTGTTATCTTTTAGTTTGTCATCCATGCTTGCCATTTTCATTTATTCACTAAATCCAGCATGTTTTGATTGTGTAAAATTAAAAAATACTCTGAGGAAAATTCAATTAGATTGAAAATCAGTTGTTTGATTTGATTTTTTTTTGGTGCATGCACAGTAACTTTTTAACACTGGCAGTCCAATGTGTTATGTTACTAAGTGTGTAGTCAAAAGATTATAGTTCACTTTCTCATTTTAACATGAAAACTGTTAACACTTTGTTAGACTTAATTAAATCATACCAAAGTGAAAGAGTTGTCTGAAAAACCTTTGTGCTCATACTTTACCAGATCACAAGACAAAAAAAACCTGGGATTCTCACATGTGTTTGCTTGCTCAAGTTAAAATCATAGGCTGATGTCATAGTGTCTTCTAACCAGAGCACAGAAACCAAGTGACTGAGAATAAAAAAAGCAGGGTAATGTGAACATGTAGTTCTCTTAAATGATACAGTGGAAACTTCGCTTTAAACCTCCACAAGGCTGCAGCAGGAGGTGAATCTTGTGTTTTGAAAGAAGCAAGAGATTGTGGAGCTACAAAGTAGTTCCTCCTCTCTGGTAGACTTTCAGATATTAGTGGTTACACATCCATGAACCATGAAAATGTCCACAAGATTTAAAACTCTCAATTACTGTCTTGATTGCATGCAGACAGTGTAAAGGGTGCTCACTAGAGTAGATCACAGGATGTCAAACTCACAAGTTTTTTAAAGAAAAACTGACAGAAAACATAAATTCAGACCTAAGAATCTCAGTGGTTATTAATTAAGGCCATACATCATCCCCCATGTTGAGGTGTCTTTGTTCAATAATCCCTAAAGGCAGCAGGGGTACTGCTCTGAAAATCCCAGTGTTGAGTAATCGTAGGAAAATATTTAAAATGAAATCACTCACTGCTGGAGATCAAGAGAAAAAGTGCCCTTTATTGCACAATGCTACAAGTGTAGGCACTGAACACCCCTGGAACTATGCAGTAAACATCAAAAAGCCCCATTAAAAAAATATCTCTGAGACGCACTAGTGTATTTGTTGATAACTTAACCTCAGTGGTCTTTTGAGCACAAAGTCTCAATTAGCTCGGGTTGTAACCAAAGACGTCTGTTTTATTTTTCTTCTTCCAATGATTCATATCCTTTAAAATGAGTCACGAGTACATCTTGTGAATGTTCCTCCATGTATATGCATTCCTCTACATGTGGTTTTATGTGTGCACAGTGGAAATGTTACCACATACGTGAGATTTGTTTAAATCAGATCTTTACAGACGGTCAGAGCGAGATGATGAGCGGATGGAGACAGGCACAAAAGTGATGTGGGAGAGGAAGAGAGAGGATACAGTCGAGAGGATGTGGGATGGTTTTATCTGCTGCGGTACATGTCTCATGTTCAAGTGATAGTTTGGGTTACTTGACTTAGGCTTTTGCAAGGAAGTCATACATATTCAGTGTGTTACCCACAGTAGGCTATATGAGGCTGGGAGCCGGGAGCATCAGCACAGACACAAAGTGATGTGTTATTGTGCCATGGGGCAAAAAAACATGTTTTTTTCTGCTGCCTCTTCTCAGTGGTTGTGTGCTGATGTGCATCTACTACAGGTAACACACTGACTACGTAACAAACCTCACATCAAATAGCTTGAACTATCCCTTTAATGCTATGTCACAGTATAAAGCTAAAGCAAAAGAACAACCTAAAGAAAGAGGAACTGCTAGCTATGGCAGCTTGGTTTTGATTCTGGTACTACTTATGCACATATGCACGTCTTTACACAAGCAGAAGTTCTAAGACAAATAAACTTAGAGCAAGCACATGAGGCAGACAGTATAGTGTAGGATTATGTGTGTTTACAGATGCTGGCAGCAGGCTTTGGCCTCATAGTTGTGCAGGCAGCACATTTAGGTCCTCTGTGTTATAGTGAAGATGCTAACAACACTGACTGCCTAACTTGTCATCTGTTAATCATAGAGTCAGCAGTCTCATTTCAGGAGAACGGTCCAAATATATGCTGCAAAAATGTTACTGGTACTCCAAGGTACAAGATAGATTTAAGATAATCCACCAATCCAAGTTTTTTTTTTTTTAACCAATCATGTGAGACGCCTTAACTCTCCAAAGATTATACAATTAGACATGTCAATACTCTACATTGAACAATAAGTAGTCAGGTAGATTTTGAGTGGACAGAGCTGAGAGCTGATAGAATCCCCCAAATCACTGTCCCAAATCCTCAGTGCCACTTAGATGGAGCAAGACAACTGTTCAAGGAAACTGGCAAACCCAACTCAAAGAAGTGCACATATACACACACATACACACACAACACAGTGTGACAATGAGGAGATGATTAAATCAAGCATTAAATTGAATGAGTGGGAAGGAGCGCAGCTGGAGAAACCGGATCCAGAGCAGTCTGGGCGTGATGAAATGATGCAGGGGCTAAACAAGATGCTATTCATTAGACCACTACTTGAGAAAGCATCCAGCAGCTGGGGTTGCTGTCTGCAACCTCAATTACCCCCTGACTCACTTTAGACTTGGTCGATTCATAAACTGTGCTCATCTGGCTGAGCCCAGGAAGACAGATCAGTGCTCGGTATCCGTGCCAGACTGATAAAATGAGTATCAAGTGACGCACTGGAAGCCAAAGGGTGTTTCAGACAGAAAGCCTACAGTGATGCTTGCTTGTGTTGGCCGACGCCGAGGCTGTAATCACACTAAACATGCAGCGATGATGCTGATTAGCAGCATTATTACTGGGGTGAGAATAAGACATCAAAAAACAACAAACATACTGATGTAGATTTAAACAATCAGCAACTGATGTCAATCTGAACGCAGCCAAGAAAACCTGATTACCACACTGAATGCCAGAAACACAAGGTGTGTATCCCACTGCAGGCGAAAGCGGATTTCCTCATTTTTAGCCCACGATGATAATAATCACAGGGGAATTCGCTCACCTTGACCGACAGGCACAATAAAACCTGGGAAGGACAATAAACGCTGGTATGGGGACATTCTCTACACAAAAAGGCTTCGTGCTGCGTGTGAGAGCGTAGACGCTGGGAGAGTAGCCTCTCTCTCCCACTGCAGCATAAGCACCAAAACAAACCTCGTGTTTGGTTGCCTTGGAAACAGCCGCGCCGGTATTGCAGAGCGCTGGGCAAAGGAAGTACTTAGTTGAACTCCTGCTGCACCGCTGATATATGAGAGAACAAAGCCACACATTAAGGTCTTTCCATGTAAAATCAACAACACTCCCATGACGTGGTGGAGCCCGTACAGATTTTCTGGCCCATTAGCTCTGTTGAAGCACAGGCCCCACTTATTCTGAAATTTATACCCTGTATGAATATTTAAGGACATAGTTCACTGCAGATTTTTGTTAATTCTCAAAAGCCACAAGCCACACATCAACATATCCAAGCACTCCTCTCGAGTTAGAGCGAGAGGTTTGGTGTTCAGTGTGTTGTTGCTGGGGAATAAAGTCTGTGGTGTGATGTGATGTGATGAAACTCATGGAAATACTACAAAGTTTCAGTTTTACTGATCTCAACCAGATCAATGACACATTTTGTCAAAGAGAGAGACTGCGGTGGTGCACAAGGGCATCTTGTCAGACTCCTCTGCAAAATGTAATTACCTTTCACAAAGTAGATACAGAGGAAAAATGAACACCCAGGCTGTGATGGTGTGATTGAAAATGAAACTCTGTGCCAATTACCTTGATAGCTTTGAAGAAAATAACAGTCTGCTGAATATTGTCGCAGAGTAATTTAGTCTGCGGAGCAGACAGAGAGACTCAGACATCTGACTGTTCATTTGTCTGGATGCTCAGAGATTTAATAGGTCCTTAAATGTCTGATTCATGAAGCTATAGACATGTGTAGACACAAATACAATCCAAAAACATTAACAAATCCTAAAAGATGAAGAAGATGAGGATTGATGATAATTGTTTGTATCAGTAAATTTATGAGTTCTTTGAATAAATCACTGCACATAAACAAAATGTTCTACAAATGAATGACGAGTGCATGTGGCTCAGTGTGCGAGATGTTGACAGCATTTCTCAAACCTGTGGAAACATCTTATCAGAGAAACTGTAAACAGGATATGTTTTCTCCTGTGCAAGCACCAATCAAAAGTGATGTACCTCAGTATCCTGGCACGAGGCTGCACATGTAAACACACTGATTAAAACCTGATTGCACAGTAAGCGAAGCAGTGAGTTGTTTAAGAATCCGAGAAATGCAATTTCCCGAGTTAGTTCCCTTTTCTTGTTTGTAGCGCTAAAAAAAACGAGCCAAACACTGGTTTCTAAGCAACACAGTCACACTGTTATTAATGTTGGGAAACAATGAAACTACAGCACAAAAGCTAAATCATTTTACACCAAGCCAAAAGGGATATAGGTTATGAAATTGTCATTGCTGATTTTCTTGATTTGTAAATTAATAATTTTGTCTCTAAAACATCAGAAAATAATGATACATGAACTGAAAACCCATTAATGTAGCTAACAACGTATATAATACAGTATAAAGCTGAATATGTGACAATATGCAACCTTCTTGAGTGGATGTTATGGACCTCAACAGTCCCTTATTCACTGAGAACATAAATATTTCACAGGACAAGACAAATATAGACAGCTGTATTGTTTTATATCTGGCTACGATTAGATCTTTCCTCGAGGGTCAAAGCCTAAGTGCAGCAGTCACACAGTAAAAGTCAGACACTAGTCATTTACTAGCTATAAAATATGATTTGATATCATCTAGTGGTCATAATCAGAACTGCATCAGCTCTTGATAGAAACTGGAAACAGTTCAGCCATCGTTATCTGGTCCAAACGGCAAACCCTCTCCTGCAGACCCCCATTCACACTTTCTCCCCACGTATCTCATGTCCTTTGTTGCATTTTAAAAACAAAAGAGGCACAGTTCAGTCTTTAAACATACAGAATTAGTACTTTCTGTCGACTTCATTGCTTGTCTGTGTTTTCCATCAGATACCTCTAGAAGCATTCCGACGACCAGGACCTACGAGAATCCCCAAACCGAAAAGCTACGGCTCCCAGAAAGGGACAAACGGCACCACCGCAAACCTGGGACTGCAGAACAAGAATCAGCCGCCACAGGCTCATGGCAAAGAGCAGCACACACACGTGTCTGCAGCACACAACAACAACCCAAATCTAGTGAACCGCAGACTGTGACTTCAGTGACTCCTGTTGGGTATTTTTATCTATTGTTTTATTTTTGTTTTTTTAAACTTTTTCAGTTACTTTTGCTTTACGGTATATTTCACCTTCAGTAAAAACATCCTAATGGTTGCTAAAAATGGCTAAAATGAGTGATTTTCTCAGTGTGTTGTTTTGCATAAAGACTACCTGCAAAAGAAAAAATAAACTGTAACATTAAAATTGTCGGTGCTGCTTTATTTTTTTGATCTTTAAAAATAAGAACTGTTCCACTATCACTTACTCCTCATCTGTGGTGCTCCAAAAAATGTCAAAAATGCAACTGTTTATTGTGTCAATATTATGTTCAATGTGTACTCAAGAAAAACAAACATAAAAGACATTTTAGAAAATAGTTCCAATGTAGATTTATTCAATAAATGGGAGTAAAGTCACAGCTTTGTGTGAGAAAGTCAATGTGATGAAAATAAATGAAACTGAAGTAATATTAGGACGCTAAGTTTGTTGTATTATCATGTTGTTGAAGGAATACTAATTTTCATTTGTATTGTGAGTATTTGTGTTTATGTTTGATGACTTTATCTGTTGAGACATACAGATAATAAAATAGTCATGTATCCATTTCTAGGGATGAGAGATGAAGATATTTTTAAAACAAGCGGCAATAATGTACATACGTGTATAACTGATGTGATGTAATTCAGCTCCTTGATAGTGATAATCTCTCAAATGTGACTTTTGTGTTATTTTTGGTTATCAATAAAGACTTTTTATACCTGGAACAAGAGGAGTGTCTCTGATCTGACTCTAAACAACTACTGACAGCAGAGCATGAGACCAGCAACAGTTACACAATGAGGCTAAAATAGTAAGCTGACATGAAATATCTCAATGTTTATCTTTATGTCCATATTTATGAAGATATAAGTGGAGCAGTGAGAATCAACAACTATACAACATTTAGAAAGGTGACATTGTACGATATAATGAGCTGTCATGTAAAGGCCTAGCCGTCATAGAGTGATACCACTTATGATCGTTGAGCTCATGTTACTGATTCAATAACAAATGTCTGAAAACAGACATTAATGCACCAGGTTCCCACAGGGGAAGCTTTACAATACACCGAAAACTCAGGCACAAGACAGGACAAAACATGATCAACCAACACAACACACATCACCTTCTAATATCCACCATGATACGTCAATAAGCTGATAAAGCAAACAGAGGCACTGCTGAAGTTTCTAACTCAACAATAGAGAAAAAGAAAATGTCTTTTACACACACAGACCGGATGATTGTTATGTTACGATGAGTGAGTGACACATTCAATATTGGGAAACTGTGAGGATGTATGAGTAGAAATTCATCGGTGCCCAAGATACTGCTAATACTACGACTCACTACAGAGGATTATGTGCGGGAATACTTCAAAGGCCAAAGTAAGTTATCCAGAATGTAAAGATTGGTACGTACTACATCATCCCTACATATCGCTGCATGGAAACAATCGTCTTTTCATGTGTCCTGATCTTTACAATCAGCCTCAAAAAAACACCTGTGATGATGATGTGAAGTGGTGTCCTAACCTCCTGGTGTCTTGCTGGTGTTATCGACACTGTGGCGTCACTGATGTCCGGTCAGAGCAGAGTTGATGGCTGAGCGCAGCACAGACAGGAAGTACTCTCTCTCCTCCCCTCTCTCTGTGGCACAGACCCACGACCGACAGGGACCCTCCAGGACAAAGGCATGGCTCACGTCTACAGACACAGACACATTAATATCATTGTAACTTAAATGTAATGAAATGTTCAGTTTATATATATATATATTCTTTATATGGGACCAAACGTACAGCGTGTGTGTGTTATCTCCCTGACAGACAGACCGGCGAGGGCCACAGACGCCAGGAAGGTGTGTGTGCTGCGGTGAGCCGATGTGAAGGGCGTGTGATGCACATTTCGCCGTGTCAGCACCAAAGCATCGTTAAACAGGAAGAGGCCCAGATCACACACCTGCTCGTAGGTCCTGATCACACACACAAACACACAAAACCCCAGGATGAATGGTTTCAGTAACACTCTTCTTTAATAAATACACATTTCAGTGTAAAATCACCTGAGAGAATCTGGGATCTGTTCATCAGGACTTCTGAGCAGAGCAACATCCTGAGTAATGACCAGCTGCCTGTTTCCTTCGCTGAGGAGCTGCACACAACAACAGCCATATTAAAACAACACAACTTAAGTTTTACAGTATGTGGAGATGAAGTGAGCTGTGTTTTTACCGGACAGCCTTGGATCATCTGCTGTGTTTCCTCCATCACTCTGTCTCTCTCTGAGTTGCTCTTTAACTGAAACAGATGAGAAAAAATAATTAGTAATTATTGCTACAGCAGGTTGTGCATCACAGGTGTTAGGTGTCATACAATACCTTCAGTATGAATCCTCTGTAGCGCAGAAGTGTGGCAAGAGCGGAGGACAGGTGTGTGTGGTCAGGGTGGCTGGGGTGTGTGTGTAAAGACACAGCCTGGAGCAGAGTCACATACTCCTCTATCCTCCACACTGGGCTCAGCAGCAGCTCCTGGAGGCTTCAAAACACACATGCATGACTGTGTTTAGCGTTGTTGGACAAAAAAACAATATATACATGTATGTGTCATTACCTCAGCATGTGTGTTGCAAGAGTTCTGTCCGTTCTCTTCAGGAAAGCCCGAAACGCAGGCTTGGTCTCCCTGCACTGTAACACACACACACTGATGTCTCTCTAGGTGCTGTACATAATTAACTGATCAGCTCCAGGTGCCTCTGGTATGAATTAATAGAAACAAACATGTTGCTTTACCTTGTCAATGGTGCACAGTGCAGTTGTGTAGTTGTTAAGGTAGTTGGTGTAGACTCTGAGCCTTGAGCACAGTTTTAGAAACACGTCTCCAACACACTGCTCTGCACCCCACTGCTGCAGCCTTGCCTGCAAATCTGTCTGAAAAACCCTGCAACAAACACAAACTATAATGATCACGCTGTTCCACACAGTATGGAGACAGCACCACAGAAATATCTGTGTGTGTGTGTGTGTACCTGTTGAGCTCCAGGATTTGTGCAACAGGGATTAGGATGATCTGGATGTCGGCGTAACTGAGGATGGCTCTGTTGGAGTTCAGGGCTGCAGTCAGTGGCTCATGATACACCTGCAGCACAGACACTGCACCTCACATTACGGCTTCTCAGATATTAAAGGGATAGTTCAACATTTTGGCAAATTGGCCCATTGCCATAATCGCTATAGTCATAGCAGTAGGTTTGTGCGTTGACTTCAGGGACAGTTTTTCATCAAGCAGTCTCTGTATTTACCTCTAAAACAACTCTGTCTCGTAACGTTCCGTTATTATCTCATAGTGTGGTGAATGTGCAGGTCACAACTTGTCCACCAGAGCGTTGTGGAGTTGTTGGATTGTGTATTTGATGAGGGAAACCAAGAAATCCCATTAGCCTCTGGAGTGTAGCTCTGAGCAGCTCACGGCTCTGCTCCGCCGTTCTAAAAATAGCTTGCACCGACAATTAAAGGTAACGAACCTACTGCTATGACTATAGCGATTATGGCAATGGCCAATTTGCCAAAATGTTGAACTATCCCTTTAACACGTGATAATGTCGATAAATGAAACTAGAACTGAGTTGTGAGAAATGGGGAGGTGTACCTTGAGCACGGCGCCCAGTCTGCCCAGATACAGACACTCACTGTGGTGCAGCTCTCTGGCAGCGACACCTCTCCAGTCTAATGACAACGACGTCTGCAGCAAGACAAAGAGCTGTTAACATCGAGTGTGTTCCTTTCACCTTCTCTGGATGAAACTCAAACTCAAAGTGCACACACTTGTGTTATCTCAGGTAGTAATCTTTGTGAGCTGTGTGGTGCCACCGGGAAATAATCTGCTCCTTTGGTTCTGAACTTGTCCTCTCCGGTGCTCCCCTCTCCCTCCTTCTCATCACTCCATCTTGCCAGAAAGGCAGCGAGGAACTCCAGAGGTCTGGTCTGACAAAGCAGAACATATATTAGACTCTCTGACAGGCTATCATATAAGGCTCATGTTGTTTGCTGTGGATTTATGGTGCTGACAGTCATTCTCACCTCTTCCTGTGTGGTGAGAGCAGCGAGTCCCTCAGTCAGAGCCTCACTCAGATCTTTAGACACTGAGAGCTCCTCAAGGCAGATTTTCTCCCACAGAAAATGGCCTATAAATACATTAACACATACTTCAGAGAATTTACAGGAAAAAGACCATGTGTTTCAACTTGCTATTAGTCCAGCTGTGTGCGTGTTGAGTTCAATCTACTTGTGTGTGAGACCCACCCAGAGCTCGGCCCCTGGCCTGGAGGCTGACCTGCTGTAGCTGCGGCCCCAGGCGGCGCCTCAGCTCCACCAGAGCCTCCTCCATCCACTTGGCCTCTCTGCACCAGCCCTGCAGCACGCTCTCACACACATACTGCAAGGCTGGGGCTGCTGGTGGCTGCATGCTACACACACTGCTGTGAGACCACTCGCTCAGGACTGGGAGGGGGCACAGGTGTGTAAAAGGAAAAAAAACAGAAGACAAGAACTACTTTGTCAAAAATAGCAATTTTCTTGTTTTAAATCACATTTTTGATGACCACTACACTACAGGGAAGGAATTACTGACTGCAAATACATTGAACATTGAACACAATCTGCAGATTTTCACGAAAGCCGAGACAGCCCACTGGCCCAGGAATGACACGAGGCGCCTGCTGGTTTCGATATTATTTGGAGGTGTTGGTGGTAGTGTTGAGGTATTTGAAGCTTTGGGCTCTTGACAAACATTTTTTCAGTTGATGTTTCACAGCTGAGTCAAAGTCTTGTGCAAGGGAGACTCACTGTTCTGGAAACTTCCGGTAACAACACCCATCGGCGCCCGGACCTCCAGACCAGTCAGAGTAGAGAGGGTCTGGATGAGAGCCACGCCTGATGCTGAGGGAGAGAGTGAGGCACAGGGAGAGATTAGAGACACAGAAATACAGATTACAGGGAAGATTGTGTCCCAGTATCCATCTACCAGATGCAGCAAGTGGGGCGAAGATGTCAATCCCTCCTCCGTCCTCAGTTGGTGCCACCCAGCCACTCAGTTTTTCCCAGAATTCTCTGTGCTCAGAGGTCAGTAAAGTCCTCTCTGACAGATTGCTACCTGAAGGGTCAGAATTAAAACAAAGAGGATGAGTGAACTGGAAAAGGGTCAACATTAAAGAGCCTGTATTTGCAACTTCAAGTTTGAACAGGATTTTCCCAAACCCGGGGATTGGAGCATTGTCCCAGACCACAGATAATCATATTGCCCTTAGATTTAACTTAAAATGTGAAATTAAGATTCAGGCTTTGCACATTTATTTCAGCTCTGTTATTCGTTGCCAGTTGAAGTGATGTCATTCGATGACAAAGTCTCTCTAGATGAAGTAAACACTAAAAATATACTGAATGTCGCAGTAAAATCTGCTTCCAAATGGTGACCTCACAAGCAAGAAGGAAAACTGTGACTGGGTATATCAATCAGTGCACCACAGACCACCATCTATGAGCTGCTCTGTATGTACCTAAAAATTATGTATGTCCAAACTAAACTGGGCCAGGTTTAATCAAAAGACATGGATAGCCATAAACTTAAAAAAAGGTGCTATCATAATAACAATAAATCATGATATGGCTTTAGCAGATGTGCTTCACCGTATCCTGAGGGATAAACTTCCATTACTGAAGGCTCCAGTTGGACTGGGATGAACCCTGGCAGTGTTTCCACACATTAAGATACTGAATTAAATACTTCTCACTGTGAAGCAGATGGATCTCCTCCGTTCCTCCTGGAGCTAGCAGGCCCAGCCTCAGAACTCCCAGCCCAGAAATAGCCCTCTCCACCTGGGTTAACAGGGCTGAGAGAGTCCCTCTGTTGTCATATACAACCACAGTCACTCCCGCCTTCACACCACTCAGCACCAACTGGATTGAGCAGAGGGAGAAAGAGAAAAGAGCCGACAGGGACGAATATTTCTTTATCTTCTCAGTGCATTTTGAACATATTTAATTCCACACTTTGCACATCCTTTCAATCCTCTCCACTGACCTGTAACTGATACAAACAAGATTGAGGACTGGACGGACAGACTGATATTCCCCTCTTACCTCATAGGCGGGAACTCTGTTGGAGATCAGCAGTAAGAGGACAGAGGTGGTGGTGTGATGCATGGGTGAGAGAGGTGCAGGTCTGTGAGTGAAGGAGGACAGCGCTCCACTGGCTTTACTCAGCCTGTCACTGAAAAACAGGACATTTCATTCATTTCCACATCAAGTCTTGCAGGCAGAGCATAAAAGGATAAAGGGCAAATAAGTTCAGAGGTCGTTGCTGGTCAACATTCTACAGGTGCAGTGGAAACACAGACTTATATGTTTTCATTGTCTGCTTCATATAACTCATTCCCAATCCATAAAACAACAGATGTGAGTTTCCCATTAGTAAGAAAGGACAGTACAATAATGTATTAATACTGATTTAGCTAAAGAAATGAGATTAGGAAAAGGCACACATCTGTAATCAATAGAAGATTTTATCACAATAAACCAGTAGTAGCTGTAGATGATCACCTGAATGAACTGGAGGCCCGGACTGTCTCCACACTCTGAGCTGAGCTCAAAGCCTCCAGGCTGAGACTTCCAAGGCTGAGAGAGGCGACAGACGCAGGGCTACGTCTCCCTGTCTGGACGCTGCCTCCTCTGACTCCTTGTGGCTTCGTGTAGCTGCCCCATGCTTTCCTGGTTCTCAATAACAGTCCTACAAATATCAGACAGAGGAGCTACATCAGCTTTTATTTGCAACTAGTGTAAAACAAGACCTGTATTTTTTATTGTGAGACTTTATTCCCTGTTTGCATTTCTTTCTTTTGCTCTTACTTTTCTCTTCCTGGAGTTTGTCTCTGATCAGCTGCCTGATCTTCTTCTCCTTCCTCCTCTCCTCCTCCTCCTCCGTCATGCCTGTGCTCTGCTGGTTGAGGGTGCCATACTGCTCCGCTGCCTCCCGGGGGGTGAGCCAGTCCAGTGTGGCGACACAGGACACGTAGTGGTTCTTCCACGCTCCATACTCTCTCTCTCCAGGGGTGTAAGGAAGGAACCAGCCTCTTCGGGTGCATCGGTCTGCCCAGATACAGTCCTGAAGACAGCGAGGAGGAAAGGGTATTATTCTTCTTATAAACACCTGACCGCTTCAGACATCTCTTTTATTATGAAGTCCTCACCTGTTCAGCCAGGACCCTCCAGTGCCAGCTGACCTGGGCAGCAGAGCAGAGATCACGAGGGGACAGGAATGACATCACGTACAGGGAAAGAAACCGAGGCAGCACCACTGTGAAGTCCACTTGAGTCACAGGAACTGTCTTAATCAGCAAATCCCTGCAGTACCTGCACAGATTGTCCAGGGTGTCATTTTCTCAAGAGGATTGAAGGGTGGAAGAAGAGTAATAACATGTAATGCACAAAAACACATGAATACAAGTTACTTGAGCTGGGACTTGGTGCAGCGTGCGAGCAGAGAGTGCAGCAGGTGTTTTCTCTGCTTATCAGTCCACAGATCAAACCAGTGGAGCACGAGGTTCATCCTCTCCTCGAATAACTGAGTAAACAAAGACATGACACCAACAAACTTCAGTGAACAAGGTATGGAAGCAGCACCACACTGCATTAGAGTCTGTCTGCCAAAACCCACGAACCGGCTTCCAAAACACTGATGAAGACCATGGAGATGGCTCCACTCCAAAACTAAAACCGAAGACTAATGGTGTGATAATGGATGAAAGATGTTGGCCTGATGGGGCCATTAATAAGGGTCATGTTCTGCTTTACCTCTTACAGTAAATCCACTGTAATATACTGCACAGCTCTACAGGGCTGTATAGTGAAAGATGTTTGATGTTGTTCAGTAACAATATGTCTCCTTCCCACTGTTATTCATGCTTGTATCTTGTAAAAAAGAAAAAAGAAATAGAATAAAGTAAATATTGTGCTCTACATCACAACAAATAAAGCTCTTAACACGTGTTTATTACATTCAGGGGGAGAATAAATAGAAATGTACTTAATAACATTTCAGCTCTTAATTTCTATTATTAAATTAATATCTAAATGTTAAATATTACTATTTTTAAAAAGTTGGCATGGAATTATTTTGAAAAACTCTTCTTTTTTTTAGCGCCACATTAGCTTCTCATCTAATATTCATGCAAATGAAGGCAAAAAAAAAAGTTACCTTGGTCTTCGTGCAAACAATTAGCCTACACGGTGTTGTTCAAATTTTGAAATAATTGTATAGTTATTATTTAGCCTAAGCTTCTCATTTTGGCCGTTTTTTCAATAGCTCAATAGCTACAGCCTACAGTCGACAGAAGTAGGAAAGAGACGGTTGTGCAGTTTACACACCTGGTGCAAATGAGTCAATTAAGCAAACGTGAGTCACGTGATTGATTCTGAAATATGCGTAACAGCACGTCGGCTCATTATTCGACTTTCCATTAAATATTGGGCTAATCTAATGTATTAAATTGATATTGAATTTGAAACAGATTAAAATGTTGCAACAATGTAGCCATTCCTGCCATCTAGTGGTATTAAATCGTAATTAATCCAAACCAATGTAATAAACGGTGTCGGTGGCTCCTCTGACCTGCAGGTTGCTCTGCTTGTGGTTGAGCGGGGTCCAGGCGCTGAGGAGGCTGTCAGACCGGAGGCTGGGGGCCTGCTGCTGCTGCTGCGGCTCATAGTCCGTCCCGCTGAGCTGCCACCGCTTCACCGAGTGAGGAGTCGAGCTCAACCTGGACTCCATGTCTGCAAACAGACTCAAAGAGAAACACCTGCAGCTCCGTTTAAATCAGCGGCCTCATATTAGCCTGCTGACGGGCTGCTCTGCTCCCTGTCACCATAGAGACGCATCAACAAGAGGATGAGCACATTCCTTTACACACACACACACACACACACTGGGCCTACGCATTATAATAGGCTACATACAGGATAAGGATACTGTAACTGACATGTGCATGACCATAAAGGGCTGTGAGAAGCAGTAAAGCATGAAAATGTTAATAACAAGTCAATATTTGTATTAAAAAAAAGAATAAACTGCACTTAGTATATATTTATTATGACAGATATTTCCCAGCCTCTACCACTGCATGAGTGAACATAATCCAAGGTACTGGAGCAGGCAAATATTGATAATCATTCAATAATCAATAGCAACAAACATGAATTGTGTTTTCAAAGCTAGCAACATATAGCAGTGATACTTACTTGGACTTCAGATGCAGTAGTATTAATGTGTCACTCACTCTCACTTCCAATTTCAATATTCAGGCATAATTCTGCCATTTTTAAAAATAAAAATAAATGCAGACAACAGACTCAGACAACACATTTATTACCAAGTCAATAATAATAAAATCACCAAAGTTAAAACAGTAAAACACTTTGAAACAATCCCACATCCCCCCAGCAACACTGGTTAAAATAAGTGACAAAATAAAGGATTTACAACCCAAGCAGCATCAAATAACTACGTTATATGAAACACAGAATCCAAATCTAAAATCAATATGTTCTATGAAAGTCACGAGAAGGTCAGAAACAATAAGGCCAAAAGGGATTAAAATAAAAATTAAGGCATGGCTGTGATGGCAACATTTGGATTATTCAGTCTTATCCAGCCTCAAACCAACACACCAGTGATGATGAGTGTGTTTTTGCATGTTGCATGGATATGTGCAAATATATTCAACACTGAACAATGTGCTGGAGGTGATGTCAGGCCACTCAAATGTAGCAAGAAATCAAATGCAAAATCACAAACTGGAGTCTCTGCTCGCATCTTTCTTTAGTTTCAGCTTCTCGGGTCAGAATCTATTGTTTGTTTACATGTTATTTCTAGCTGGTTTAATCAATTTAAATATCATTCCATCAATATTTTAGTTTTTTTCTCTCTCATATCTAAGATTGAGTTCTAGGTTGAGAAATAAATATATTTCTGATATGTCTAGCTCTGGGTCTTTTGATTAAGACGTTACACACAAACTGACAATAGATGAGACAAAAGTGCATATAAACCGTGCTAAAGGAGCAAGTGTGTAGTCAGTTCCTGAACAAACACTGGAGACTTTCTGTGAGTTCTTGATGTGATGGACAAAACCAGGTAAGTGCAACAAGTGAATGTAAAACTGAACTTGTTGAACTGACTACAACTTGACTTTAAATTGCCATGATAGGGATGCACCAATGCCAACATGAAAACATACTGTAATGTTGCTCAGATAAAGATGATAATGTATCTGATTTCTTAAATCATAGTTCAGTAAATTGATTATTTTTCATCTTGTCATTTAGTAGGATAGGATTAGAGCTATATTCTACTTTACCACTTGTTGCTGGTTTACTGAGAGCAGCTGCTGGTGCATCCTTATCAAGGCAACCTTACAATACATCCATCCCCCCTGTGCTGACAGGGAACGCTGGTGAACAGCTTTGTTGCCATTTCTGCCATAATACTAAGAGAAACAGTGCCTGTGAGCTTTCTTCAACTCCAGCTTATCCGTTGCAACCTCTCTGGGTGGCGTAAAACAAAGAGTCGAGTCAGATGAGGTTGAGAAAAGAGAAGAATCACATGCTGGCAGTCCTCGGGATCTCTTGGGTGTCTGCTAGGTTCAGTTTCTGACTGGAGAAACAGAGTCAAGGCAAAACACAAAGCGCTGCACATACTGAACAGGAAAATATTTTACTTTCACTTCCAAGTCCATAAAAATCAGTTGAGGGCTTGAAGTATACCTGAGACTGGTTATGGTTAAATAAAAGGATACATAGAAGAACTCAGCTCCTCAAGCTGTGAAGAAAAAGAATATTTTCATGTTATTACACATGTTAGCACTGTGTAGCAATCTGTTATCCTGTTACATAAGCAACAAGTAACCAACTAAACTCTTTAGGAGTTTAACACTTGTGAAGAAAGTAAGCTGGTAAACCCTGGCTGGGATCCTGAGTAGTTACACTCCTTCAATGAACAGCATTATCCAGGATAAAACACCATAATGAGCTTTCTGTGTTGTGCCGACAAACAATTCTGTAGCTAAACTTTGGGGGATTTGAAGCCATATGGATATCTGAAAATAATGTGACACAACCATATAACACAGATACATTCTGTACATTTGAGATCTTACATTAAGAAGTAACTTGTCCATGTTGGTGTCACAGGCCACTTTCCTCTGGTCTTCAGGCATTTCATCCACCTCACCGTAGAGGTCAAAGTGCAAACGGGCCAGCTTCTCCTGCATCTCCCTCACATGCTCCATCTGGCCAATGGAGCACTCGTTGCCTGAGACAAAGGAAACATTCAGTGATGGCTTCTTCCTTTCTACAACTTCCTGTCTTTATTCTAATCTCAACCTCATTCTGTTCTTCTGCAAAAACTGTCCACTTTAAACACAGACATCTTTGGGCACGTATTTCAGGTATTAAAGGTTCAGATAACATTACATGGTGGCTGTTACATGATCTCTACAGCTTTCTGAAGTTGCTTTGCTGTAGTGAAGTGTTCCTTTGGTGTCCAATTACCAAAAGCTTGTAGTTTCCCTGAGTGGAAGTCGTTGAGGAGACTGAGCAGGCCGTTCTCCATCTCCTGAACATCTGACACATCGGTCAGAAAGGAGTGCTGGATGATCGGTGCTGCCTGGCCCTGGCTCTGATTTGCTTTACCAGCCACACCCGCCTGGTATCTGGGTTTATCCCTGACCCCCCTGGAAAGGAAAAAAACAAGACAAAACAGTCAGAAAGGAGTGATTATATTGCGATAAGGATATATTATAAGTGTTATAAAGCCATCATGGTTGGACAGTCCTCCATACCTCCTGCTCTTGCTCTTCTGGCTGGAGTGAGTCCCCGTGTGGCCGTGGCCGACGTGCCGTCCCCCGGAGGAAGCGCTGCTCTTCCGGCCAGAGCCCCCGGGCGGAGCCGCTGTGCTGGTGGATGTCCTGGGACTCTTTCTTTTTAACTTTCGCTCCTCCATAACTTCATGTTATTCAGCTAGCTGCGGGGGGAAAGCAGGCAGACACAAGGGACAACATCAGCACCAAAACTCTGCGCCAAATCCTGTGGCTAATCCTGCATAAACACTCTATACCGACACAAATTAGCTGATGTCCTTCGTAGCCCAGCTAGCGTTAGCTCAGCAGCTAGCCAGGCGGCTAATCTCCAGACTGCAGAGGTGCCCGTTAAACTCAGGTACCACAAACATAAGCCGATGGACATGTTTACTCACAGTTGCAATAAGGCAAATCCTTTGTTATCCGTGACAATGACAGCTTGTCCACACGATTAACAAGTTTGCTAAACCATAACGATTCCTCTATGCACCTCCCAGGCTAGGTGAATAGCTGGCAAACTCTAAAAACTTCCTGTTTTGGTGGGACGCAGCTGATCCGATCTGGGCCAAATTCCAAATCCCTACAGTTCCGCCTCTAAACTTTACTACGATACATAAAATATCACAACGCCCGTCCTCTCAATTACATTAATTGATTTTCGAGTTGTATAATATTACATAAGTACTTATTCTGCAGTGAAATATACTGGTGCTTGATGAAAGTTTCTCACCTGCTGTGCTTAGTGTTTCTCTGAGGTCTCTGCAACTAGAAATGGAACTGGGCCCGGCGCTGGTGACGTCAGATCACTACTACCTGCTTTTTTTGTGAATCTAAACAGGACTAAAAAGGTTTAATATCTCGAAAACACTTTGAATTTATTATTTTTCTGCCGTTTTTTAAAAATAAAAATGTATTTTTAAAATGTATTATCATTGCATTTTATTATTTACATATTTTACTTATATGGTTTATTATCTATCTTGTTTTCTCTATGTCTGTAGCTATCTGTAGACTGTAAATCTACAGGTTCAGCCCTTCATTCAGTGTCAAGTACAGCATTCAACTGAGGCCATCATCAAGGAATGTCTTTAGTCCTTGTTTCCTTATGGCTTTGGGTCTCTGTAAATATTTGTTATCAAATTTGTTTGGAAGCATCAACCAAACTCAAGTGTGACTGAGCTGTAGTTGCAAAAAATAACCACAAGGGGGAGATAAGCGAACATCTAATCACGCTGTGTGTGTGTGTGTTTTTTTTTTGATTGCAACACACTGAAATTACAAATAACAGTTTCTGACAGATTGCAGCACTCACAAATCAAAATCTCTGCTCAGATCTGCACAACTATGAGCACATTCTCAGCCCCACACTTTTTGCAAAACACTAAACACACTTGTCAACATTATACATAGAAAATCTGTCTCTTTTTTGTTGCATTTTTAAAACACCAGACTTATGGACCAACTGATCAGCCATGGGTATCAGGTGTCCATACAGGAGGTGTTGGAGTGAAAACCTACCAACAGTACAGTAATCAACATGATAATCAATGTGATAAAAATACAAATACAAATTACTTTATTCATTATAAATGTAACAAAAATGGATGGCAACACTCCAAAAAGGGGAAGAAGAGGGTGAAGATACAACGAGGACCAAATTTATCTGATGACAGTCAAGCAACACTACCAGACCACGCTGTGAACCTTGGGTTGACATTGAGCGAGCACCTTGTACTCTTTAATTAACTGTGCATGTTTTTATGAATTTAAGGAACCTTCAAAAAACTGATTAATTCAATTGTGACACCATCAACGCTTTAAATAAAGGTCAATATTTCTGCACTGATTCTGAATGAAGACTGAAGCCTGCACAGTAGGTGATGCCATTTCAGTCACAGTCTTGAATAACTGCACAAATTACTTACTCCATTCAGTTTTACTTACACTGAATCCGCTTTTCTCATTTACTGCTGCTCTACAGGGAAAACAGCTTTAGAGAGCAAGAAGCTTCATCTAAAACTGTAATCTCATGTTTAGGAGTTGAGAGAATAGAGGTTCCTATTGAGGAGCTCTACAGTAAATATTCAATTATTATATATTTCAATGGTCTTGTCCTATAGCATGTCTCACTAAACTGGTTTCTTGGAGTCAAATCCCAGCAGTGGTCAATATCAAAGTAAAACAGACAACTGGTGTATAAACTGCAGATACTTGGTCTGTCCCTATCAACTTGACTCAGTCCTTGAAGTTCCACAGCAATAATATTAACCAGGCATTCATTATGACTTTGACCAGAAAACGATCAAAAAGGTGAAAAAAAGAATTCCTGATGTCTTGAAAAAGTTCCAGAGTTTTTGTGGAAACTGCCTGCTGTGGAAAATGGACTCAAGCTGGCAGATAATTTTGACTTTCTCTCTCTGTGTTGCTTTGTCTCTCCTCCCTGCTCTTTCCTGCTTTGTGAGCTTTGTGTATGTGTATGTGTGTGATAGAGAGAGAGTGTGTGTGGCGTGCATTTGCTGCACGACAGTGGCTGAGTGAGGTGAACCAGGATAAAATGTTACAAATGAACACATTTAGACTGTCACGTCCACACAGCCATTAACTTAGAGGATGTAGACACACACACACGCAGAAACACACACACACCTATCTCTCATCCATAATTGCAGTGTAGGTGCTGTTTGGAGAGCTAGCTACTAGTTAAAGCCAGTTCATTCTTCTCTCATGTGCACGGCTGCCTGAATTATACATTGGACTGTAAACGAATGACAACTCGTCTAATTACACACCCCATCCTACTGCTAATTCTAAGTTACCTGCCTTTCTAATGTGGCATTATTCCAGCATTTTAACAGACATACTTTAGTGACCAAAGACACTGCGATCTGGGATTTAAACACGCGATTGAAATAAATAAAATGGAAACATAAAAAGGAGATAGCTCTCCTTACAATTTGCTTTATATCAATATGAGCTTGTATTCTTGTATTCTTGTATTCTCTAAACACATTATTTCACAGTGATATTAAATCTGTTTGTCATTTTTAAATCTTTCTCTCTGTGGACTTGACCCATAATGAGTGCAGAAATGTTCATCTTGTATCAATCATAAAAGTATGAAGGCCGCTCTATTCATTCACACAGTGCGTCCCTGTTCGATACCGTGTGTCCCCCAGTGTGACAGGACACTCGGGGGACTTGTAAAGCAGACACTGGGTGTGTGCGTGTGGGTCTATTGGGAATTAGGGTTAAGCAGAAGGTTACAAGTGTGTGTGTTTTCATTTCAGCAGCTGTGACCCAGAATAAGACGTGTTTTTATCCCCTCATGTTCCTTCATCTGCCTCATATTCCTCTTATACAGAAACATACACACACTTGAACTGAGTGCCTCCTATTTAAAATGATTAGATATATATCGGTCTCACTCCACTCTATGAATAAATGCTCCATTTGTCTTGGCCTTGTCTTGCTTTTGTCTTCCATGCAAGGACAAGGAGCAAGGGACACACATATACAAACGGTGGGAATGGCAGAGATGAATGGGAGAGGTGGACAAAAGAAAAATGAGTAACAGAAAGTAATTGGTAAAAAATATATATGAGACATATCGATGTGAGAGGGCTTTGTTTTGGGTTTGTACTGTATGGCTGATGACTTCCATAGAAACGTGAAAGAAAAGCGTTTGCTGCATGTAATGTAACACTGTGTTTAACATTAATTCCCTCACACTGCAAAGCAAAATAGGAACAAATGGAGGGAAACCATCCACTAAGAGCTACTAACCACAAAACAATAAATGTGGGAATGTGCAAAAGGGCCAACATTTGTATTTACATTACCACCTGTTTAATTTTTAATATTATATACACTAAAATCTCCACATTTCTCATCTGTGCATAGAAACTCTGGTGTCTGAAATGCCTGCAAACCAAGCCTGAACAATTATTCAGGAGCTTTTTTCCATTAAATTACTCGACATTTAGGACCCAATTATCACATCTTACTGGAGATGTTGGAACTTCCTGGACCCCAGCGACTAAAGGGCTCCAGAATCTGTCCCTTCTTAGCAACTAAGCAGCAATAACTTTGATTTGGCTAAATGAGCTGCAAATAGTAATTCATATTCTAAAGTCTCTGCATTTTCATACACTGTATGTATTTTCCTGCTGGTTGCCTGGATCTAAGAACTTGTGTAAAATCAGCAGCAGCAATGTAAAGGATATTGATAGAAATATATAGGTGACTGAAAGGCACCAAAATGGCTGAAAATATAACTCTTGAAATACTCTACAATATATGACTGTGATCCGTCTGGATGAAAAACAGTGTAATGACATACTACAGTGAGCAGTAATCGCTGGAAAGTTATGTTCCAGGATGTGGGCCAAAGAGAGAGGAGTGAGGGACAGGTATGTCTGCTGCTGCCAGCTAATCACTGACTCACTGTTACTTGTTAAAGACACTTTACATTATGCTACATTTGCCATGTGAAGCGGTTCCTCCCTCTGTCCATCCACCTGTCGTCCACACATCCTTGCATCTCCTCTTTAACTTTGTGTCCCTCTCATTCAATTCCCCGTCTCCTCCCCCCCTCTTCTCCTTCCACCACCCCTCTCCCGTTCCCCTCTTCCTGTCCTCCTCTCACCACTCTGTAGAGGGTCCAAGTGACATTTGGCTGTCCCCTGCCTCGAGGGGGTCCAGGAGATGCAGACGTTTTTGGCAGGCGGGCACAGGGACGCCTAGGGGTCCTGACGGGGACTCCTGGACTAGGAAGAGAAAAAAAGTACACATCATAAATTGCACCCACAGTCAGAAACACACATACGCGCTCGGGGTGCACATGCATAAGCAAACAATTGCACAAACAGAGGAGAGCTAACACAGACACACACTGACACATGTAAATGTGTGCGCGCACAGACAGCCGTGCACCTACCAATCAAACGCGCGTAATGAAGACACAGTGGATGGTAAATGTGAGAAGGCGAGGGAAGCTGCCCCCATGGAAAAGTTTGGAAAACAGTAAATTAACTGGGATTTGAATTTGAATTGCTAAACTACTGAGCTTCAAAATACCCAGCTGGCTTCACTCCCTGTCCTCCTCACTGTCACAACTTTATTTACCACAGCTTCTTACACTGACGGTGTTATCTGATAGGGGACTGATGCACAAATACATTTAGATGATACTATTAAATACAACAAGAATAATATAAAAGTAGACTCAATAAATGATCTCTCAAATGCATTTTTTTCTACTAGGCCTTCTAAGAAAATGATCTTTTCTTGGAGACTGGGAGTCTGTTTTGTTGTTGCTTCGTTGCTTCTGAACTGCACTGCAAAAACTCAAATATCTTACCAAGAATATTTGTCTTATTTCTAGTCAAAATGTCATTTCTAGTCCAAACAAATCTCATTATGCTTAAATGAAGACTCATCACATAAAAAGTAGCTTGTTTTTAGACAGTTTTTACTTCGTTCAAGCATATTTTTACTTGAAATAAGGAGTACGTTTTTCTTCCTTATTACAAGCACAAAAAACTTGCTTTCATTGACAGATTTTTCTATTTGTTTCAAGTGAAAATTTGTTTGAAACAACTGAAAATTATCTAAAAACAAGTACATCTTTAGGTGATGAGTCTTATTTTAAGTGGAAAGAGATTAATTTTGACTAAAAATGAGACATTTTGACACGAAAGAAGACAGATATTCTTGGAAAGATTTAGAGTTTTTGCAGTGAGAAATCGTCTGACCTCCCTAAAATGATTTAGAGATCTCTGTGTGTGTCATTATCACCATCATTCCTGAACCATCACTTCCTGTGCACCAGAGGACTTTCAGGTGTTTGAAACATCTGTGAATCCAGTAAAGATTAAATCCAATTACTGTTAGAAACAATGTGAATAAATTCAAATTAGGGACCTGGGAAAAAAAAATGATGAAATGTTCAGATGGGCAGTTTTGGCCATGTCCTCAGCTCCCACCACTCATCTCCCTTTGAGATCACTCATCTGTCTATTTTCCCTCTGCACTCTCCTCTGTCTCCCGGGTCTCTTCACAGAGATAATACGCTGGTCACTGGGGGAGCAACAGGGCGAGGGAAGATGGAGATGCAGGGCTAATTGCGGGGTGCCGGAGCTCATCGGTGCAGCGCTGCCCGCTGTTTTGGCTCCGCCATAATTACCTGGTAGCCGCAGATGTTTCGTGCCATTGTTGTACAAGCAGACAGAGAGGAAGGGGTGGATGGATGGACGGAGAGGTGGGGGAGATATAAAGAGGGAGAGACAGAGGTGGGTTCTCGCAGTCAGATGCAAACTTCCACACACATGCAAAGACACGGCGACCAGACGCTCGCTCTCTCCATTTATCCGTCCATCTTACCTATTCTTTTATTCATCTCTCTCAATCCATTATCAAACCGACCCTTTTATATTTGCACCTTGAGTGTTGATGGGTAATAATAATTTTTGTGTGTGTGTGTGGGGTTGAACAGTGTGTGTGTGTGTGTGTGTGTGTGCGGGGAGCAGCCTTCCCACTGAGGCAGAACAAAGTAGCGTAATAACTCAGACACTGAGCTGACCCTCTCTGCTGCTCTCAAGTACACTTAATGGAGGTGTGTGTGTGTGTGTGTGTGTGTGTGTGCGTTAGTACGTATGTGCACCTTTTTGTCCGTCTGTTCTATTTGAATATGACTACCTCCACATTCCCAACTATGAGTGTGTGTGCATGTTTGGCACATTTTATTGTGTATCCCTTTTTTTTTTCTTTGCTTTGCTTTGCTTTGCCTTGCCGTGTGTGTGTGTGTGTGTGTGTGTGTGTGTGTGTGTGTGTGTGTGTGTCTGTGTGTGTGTGTGTGTGTGTGTGTGTGTGTGTGTGTGTGTGTGTGCGTGCATGTTCAAATAGCTGATCCCCTCCAGGGGTGAATTGTTATGGATGCTGTTCTGTTGAAATTACTGTTATTTGTTTCCTTTAAAACAAGCTAATTGCAGCATAGAGGATTGCTGTGTGTATGTGTAAGTGTGTGTGTGTGTGTGTGTGTGTTTATTCATGTGTGTGTCAATTTGTTTGCCTCCTTGTTTATTGTTTGTTTGTGTCGCATTGCAGATCCCTCCAATTTCTTTAGCATGGACACATTTTCACACCAGCGTCAAAACTCATTCTGCTGCAGCTGCTGAAATTGACTTTTCAGCCAATTTTTTTTTTTTTTTTTTTCAAAAGCTAAAGTCTACTGCTCAACAAAAAGGCAAATTAACTACACATGAATTGAATTACAAAAAATCTCAACCGGAAAAAAAAAAATTCATTTAGTTTTTTAGTTTTAAAGGGGAACTATGCTCTAGTCGCTTTTCCTCTGTTTTGCTAACCCTCCTCTCGGCCATGTGGATTTTTCTGACAACAAAGCCGGCGAGAAATCAATCAATAGAGCGGAACATAACGTTATATATCATATATGATGTTGCAACGTGTATATTTCTGTAGTCTTATCTGTCACCCCCTTGAAAATGAGATGCTACATCTCAAGGGGCTATCCTTTAATAAATTCAAATTCAAATTCATAAACAAGGGGCAGTTATGGTGACAACGGGGCGGCGCTGATCTTGCAAGGTTGGTTTTCAGCCAAGAGACACTAGGTGGAAGGCAGAGAGCCTCCATTCTCCATCGTAACAAGTCATTTATTAAAACATCACAATTACTCCAAAGCTGTTTAATTAAGGTACAAATGTAGCACAGTTAAGATAAAAATCCTGCATAGTTCCTCTTTAATGGAATAAGAAAAAAAGAGTTATTTTAAGTACTGCAGTCAGAGTAATGTAAATTTTACTTTTAACATCATCATGTTGAAACTATTGGCAATCCATCCCATAGTTTTTGGTAGTCTGATAAAGCCAACCGTAGATTCAAACAGCTGCAGGACTGTTATTGTGTTATGATCTGGGTGAACTGACCCAAAAGTGAGCGCACATGTTTCAGTAATAAACAAGAAAAACAGTTGGTCAATGCTGCTCTAAACTTACTTTACACTTCATCCTTGAATCTCAATCATTCTTGCCTGAAATGTTAGATATACAGTAATAATAATAAAGTCTATTTGTAAGCGCTTTTACAAATGCTCAATGACACTTTACACTTTAAAAAATCATAAAATAGAACAGGTCAGAGTGTAATTCAATTAAAAACAGCAATAAAACAGTATAAAACAAAAAAAAACTAATTTAAAAAGGTGAGCTTTGAGCATGGACTTGAATGTTGTTGAATGTATAAATCATTACATCTTGACTCTCACACACACAATGTCAGGCAGTGTGTGTATTCATGTGCGAGGCTGAGAAAGAAGGAGGAAGAAAGAAGGAAGTGTGCGCATGCTGCTGTCGAGTGGGTTAAGTGCATTTGTCAGTGTTAAGTGGGACATCTCAGACAGACAGGCCACCCTTGTCTGCCAGGCAGGTGAGCCAGTGTCTTTTTTATCCATCTCTCTCTCTCTCTCTCTTTCACACACACACACACACACACCTCTGCCAGCTCCTTCACGTCCCCCTGTGCCAGGTACGTCTACGTCCCGTCTTTGTGTGCGAATGAAAGCGCGGCAGATCTGACGAGGAAGAAAATACACACACACACACACATGCGGGCGCGCTGCATTCTCACGGGGGGGAAGAGGAGGGACGAGCGGAGGAGAGGGAGAAGAAGAGGTGGCCTCGCCTTCCCTCTCATCCCTCAATCCAACACTTCTCCTCCTTTCGTTTGGTTCCATTCGTTCGTCAGTTCTTTCCGTTTTGTGCCGTTCCATGCGCTGCTGCTCTGTCTGCCCGTCTCTGCCTCCGCTCTTCTCCTGTCCTCCCTTTCTTTGCGCTCCATCCTTTTTCTCCCCCACCGCATCGCTCTCTTTCTTTCCCATCCATCCTCTTCTTCCCTCCTCGCTTCATTCCAGATTCCAAGTGCTTGGACGGGGGCGCGCTGCTCCGGTCACTGCTCAGGGAGTACGGTGAGCTAAAGTAAGCTCGACATAGAAGAACACCACACACACACACACACACACAGGCGGACGCACAAACACACACTTGAACAAACAAACAGAAACGGGCCCTTTCTCTTGCTCCAATTTCAATTGTGTCTTGTTTGCTACCTGCATATGTCTCTACCTTCTCCAGATCCCAAAGCTTATCTGTACACGCAGCCTAGAAAGCATTATGAGAACTGGTCTGACATCATACGTATCCCAACACCAAGCGTTCAGAGATAAGCCTCCCTGTTCCTATCTCAATCAGTTACTCAGCACTCCAGGCCAAGGGAAGTTCAGCACAACCAGGCTGCACCCAACCAGCAGAAGAGAAACCGCTCTGTTATTCTTGCATCTCCACAGTGGAAAAAGTTGGTGAGACAGGAGACAATAAGACAGGTTTGTGGAAAGAGTTCAGAACAGGCTGAAAACAAACTGGTGCTCACAAAGAACCAAACCCAAATGACAAAGATCTATACGCTACATTTCCACTTAAATCTGCTCACCTGAGTGGACAAAGATGATTGGAACAGTCCAAAGCCTCATCCAGCAGTCGTTTCTGGGTGCAGTTGCATTTGGGTCAGGAAGCAGAACTGTACCTGTGTGGACAGAGAACGGGGTTATAGATCACACTGATGAAATATTCTCTTTGCTGGATGTCTATACTTTTCACTTAGTCTTGAAATAATAAAAATATACACAGATGCTCAGTGATGGAAAAGTGCAACAAGTGACGAGTTTTGCAGCAGACTCTGTTGTAGTTGCTGCCGTTTGC
This sequence comes from Trachurus japonicus, assembly GCF_045865225.1. Classification (NCBI taxonomy): domain Eukaryota; kingdom Metazoa; phylum Chordata; class Actinopteri; order Carangiformes; family Carangidae; genus Trachurus; species Trachurus japonicus. The sequence goes on along the minus strand of NC_140908.1, from coordinate 10,952,374 downwards.
CAGTAGAGGACATTTTTTCTTGAAAAAAAAGAAAATGTCTGTTAAGAATTAAAAAAGACTTTACAAGATTATTAAGAAATCATCAGGTCCTCCCTTCTTTATTCTTATATTTATGATCTTCATCACCTGCCCTCTGTTATTCAGCCTCATCTTCACCTTCATCATTGCATATTGATTTTGGCGCCACTCTCCAGGCGCGCGCTGACCTTTCACATGAGGTGCTCGTTCTTCAAGACTTCAAGAGGTGAGAGTGATTGAAGTCTAATCTTTGATATCCTCTGAAGATGTGTGTGTGCATGTGTGCACTGTGTGTGTGTGTGTGTGACTGTATGTGGGTGTGGAGGTTGGTTGCTTAGGACCACCTATCGTTAAGAAACCAAAGGTCCTCAGGGTATTAGAGCAGGAGATCAGGGAGTCAGCTCACACACGCACACACACACACACACACACATACACTCATGCTTGTACACACACATTTGTGCACATTGTGGTGTCTCAACGACCTCTCGGTGAGTTCAGTGGCAAGGCATGGTGGGAGTCGTCTTTTGAACCTGTGGATCTTAAAGATCACACGGACACACTGACAACCACACACACAGATTAGCGCTAAAAGAAGGGAACAGTTGAAGCTTTTTTAAGCTGTGTGTGTGTGTGTGTGTGTGTGTGGGCCTGTCTGTGGTCTGACGCAAACACAACCATGGAACAAGGAAGTGATACAATGTGCGTGCGTAAGACGGCCTGGAGTTCAAGATCAACTCTGAAGTCCACATGGATGAATCAGCTGTTCCCATTGACCGGTGATAGATAGCGTGATGCTGAGGAAGTAAAGAGGAAAATGGAGATCGGGAGAAAGAATCGCAGTTATGTAAAAGAGATGAAGAGAAAGGAGAGGGAGTGAGGAAGAGGGGAGAGATGAAGGAGAAGAGAGGAGTCTTTAATGTACGTGGGTCTTGTAAGGTCAGACAGGGGGGCTGGGGAGGTGGGGAAAAGGTTACAGGAAAGGTTACCATGATTTATTTAATCACTGATCCATCAGACGCAGCGCACACACACACACACACACACAAATTCCCTCTCACACACACACACTTATTATCTCCTGCTTACTTTATTTTCAACACACGCACGTGGGCAACAGCTTAATCTTCTGTCAGATGAAAAAAAAACAGAAGATGAAGGAGACAGGACGGCTCTAAAGAAGCAGAGAAATGATTTTATTCATTCATTAATGAGATTACGACCTGACAAAGAACTTCAACTTAGTGGAGATGCTTATTTTTGAATTCAGCTGCATCATTTTGCTTTCAATTAATCTGTGTGGAATTTTTGGTTGATTAGGCAATGTTTTATTTCTTTTAGTTTCCGCATTTATGTTTCAAATAAAAACGTCATTTACAGTTAGAATAGCTTGTCTACATGATTACCATGCAGTTGACAGACATTGTTGATATTGGCGTTGGTGTCAGTGAACAAGGTGTGCTTATAAATGGCAGAGGGACGGCTACTCTACTCACTGTAACTTGTACACATTTAGAAAAAACATGAATATATCAACCTGTTTGTTATTTCAAAGGCTTACTGTAGTAATAGAATAGAATATATTTTATTGTCCCCTCTGGGAAATTTATTGTGGACCCGAGTGCATGGTGTCAACTTAATGCAGGTTGCACAATATCAAGCTATGTTTATACATGGCACTGGGCCTAGTGTAATTTTTTTATATAGTAGGGGTCCCTGCTCCATGTCTGGCCTGAAAAACGTTGAAGACGCCTGCTATATGGTGTTAAGCATCTAAACACATCATCAGCATTACTGCATTAACTGTGGTGTGAGGATTATGGGAATTGTCATTACTTGTGGAATTATTTTTGCCATTATATTAGCCATCTGTGTGCTTCAGCTGACACACTGAGGACATTTTGGAAATGTTAATCGAAAGAGAAGTCATCCTACACTGAAACCATTTCTGTGGTTGCAAACTTAGTTGGACATCTGCACAGACTGTCAGTAGCTACGCCTGCGTTTGCACAACTGCATTTTGTGAACTTTCCAGTGTTCTTGGCCTGATTCCCTGTTGGCTTCCTAACCCAACCTGATGCTGACATGAGCGCCAGGTTTCCTGGAACGTGTAAAGAGGCACAGGAAGACTAAAGAGAATTGGAGAGTGGTGCATCGCCTGTGCATGCAAAAGAACACTCATGAAATATGGAAGACTGTGGAATAGTCAATGAAATTAATGTAAGCGTTGAAACAAAATGTCCACCGCTGCTGTCAGATTACACACACACACACACACACACACACACACACACACACACACACACACACACACCTCTTATCCAGAAGAGACAGAGGGTCGGGTAGATGGATGGAAAGGATGATGGGAGGATGAAAGTGCCACACTCGTTTTTTTTCCCTGCCTTTTGTTGCGGAGAATGCCCTGAGGCAAGATTTAACAGAGGGAAGAGATAGAGAGAGGAAGTGAAGGATGGAAAAAAAAAGGACGCAAAAAATAGGAGGTGTCTCAGTGACAATGCCAACTCCACCATCACCACCTCCTCCCCCCTCTCACTGCCTCCATGTCTCTGTTCTCCACTGCCTTGCTTGAGGCCTCAGTAGCCCTTTGCGGGATGCGACCTTGGTGGTCACTGAGCTGGTGTGAACATGGAAGAAACGAGCCATATGGGTGAGACAGTGCGAGAAATATATGTAGAGATTCAAGGAGGGAGCCTTATAATCCTTAATTTGTCTCTGTGCCTCCCCCCACTCCTCTCCCCTCCTCTCCGTCGCACACACCGTCTGGGCTGCATATGTGCTCCTTCACCCCTATCTCCTGGCCAGGGCCGGGGCCAGTGCCCCTGCCACCTTACCCAGGGCAAGGGCTGCATATGTTGGGAAGGTGGGCACTACGGAGGGGGGGAGATGGGCTGGGTGGGCAGCAGATGGCTGAGCCCTAAGGCCTCCGCTGGTGTGGCCGGTGGTGAGTGTGTATGCATGTGGTGGGGGGTAGGAGGTAGGTGTGTGTGTGTGTGTGTGTGTGTGTGCATGTGTTGGAGGTGTGTGCGGTTAGGTGGGAGAAGTGTCCGTCTGTGTGTGTGTGTGTCTGAGTGTGTGTGTGCAGGTTTCTGCTTGGAAGGTTGGATGGACGGGCACCAGTGCAGAAGAACTTCTTCTGGTCACGGTGAGAGAAGAGGAAAGAGAGATGGAGAGAGAGAGAGAGAGAGAGAGAGAGAGAGAGAGAGAGAGAGAGAGAGAGAGAGAGAGCAGATAAATCAAACAACTACAAGTGCCACTTGCCTTTACCTGTGTGTTTGTATTCTGAAAATTAAACACTTGAAACCTGCCAGAACTGGTTTGTTTTTGTTTTTTTGGCCACTTGAAGACAAGCAGAATTAAGTTTTAGATTTTATTGAATATATTAAAACATCCCATAGTTAAAGGGATAGTTCAACATTTTTGGCAAATTGGCCCATTGCCATAATCGCTATAGTCATCATAGTATAGTTACCTTTAATTGTCGGTGCAAGCTGTTTTTAGAACGTCGGAGCAGAGCCGCGAGCTGCTCAGAGCTACGCTACGGAGGCTAATGGGATTTTCCCTAATGGGGTTTCCCTCATCAATACACAATCCAAAAACTCCCAAACGCTCTCATGGAAAAGTTGTGACCTGCACATTCACCACGGTATGAGATAATAACGGAATGTTATGAGACAGAGTTGTTTTCGAGGTTAATGCAGAGACTGCTTGCTGAAAAACTGACGAGAACACACATTAGCGGTTTTGCATGAATTTACCTCTAAAGCGGCTCCGTCTCGTAACGTTCTGTTATTATCTGATAGCGTGGTGAATGTGCAGGTCACAACTTGTCCACCAGAGCGTTCTGGAGTTGTTGGATTGTGTATTTGATGAGGGAAACCTAGAAATCCCATTAGCCTCCTAGCGTAGCTCTGAGCAGCTCGCCGCTCTGCTCCGCCGTTCTCAAAACAACATGCGCCGACAATTAAAGGTAACTAACCTACTGCTATGACTATAGCGATGATGGCAATGGGCCAATTTGCCAAAACGTTGAACTATCCCTTTAAAGCTAGGGTTTATCTTTGTTTTGCTCCAGCAGTTCAGTATTCAAGTATCAATCAGACTATTGATTGTTTTTTTGTGTTATTTGATAAAGCATCATGAGGAGTTTGTTCGGATGTTGTGTCTGATAATGTCCTTGACAAATGGATTCATTCATGCAAACATGTCTGTATGCAATTGTGTGGTTGTGTGTTGAATGTGTGTGTATGGCCTCTGGCACCCAGTCTCCTCTCTGTCCTCCAAGGAGACAGGAGAAAAAACATCCACAGCGCCCTTCCTCACATGGTGGAAGGAGAAGAGGGGGGGACAAGGGGGAGGCAGAAGATATCACTTTTGTCCTTCATCTCTCCCACAATCCCCCTCTTCTGCTCCATTACAGAGAAGGAGAGTGCCCCGAAGACGCTCGCAGGTATGACACAGCTGCCACGCTCTGAATCACACACACAGACAGACACACACACACACACACACCTTGCAGGTATGGGCCAGTTGCCATGCTCTAGATAATAGGCTGTTGAGGGTGCAGCTTGTTAGCCAGCCACAGCTGACATGCCAGACACAGACAGACACACACACAAGCAGAGTTTAAGAGCCAAGAGCTGAACAGAAAACAACCAAGGATGCGGTGATGACTCAATCTTCTTTCCTCTGCCTCTTCCTTTTATTCCTTTCCTCCTTCTCTTCTGGCATTTGATCCCTTTCTCCGAACCTCCTTATCCCTCTTTCACTCTTTTTCTGTCTCTATCACCGGTCTGTCCCTCTCAGACAGATGGGTCGGCCTGCTGCTCCTGATCTTTCTATTAAAACGACATTAGCAGCCGTGGAAACTTGTTCTGGATGCTCCGGCGGCCCATTCATAACCATTTAGCTCACACCTGTTTGGTACAGAGGTGTGTGCGTGACTGAGATGTGTCACAAGGAGCTCAATGTACTGTGCTGGAGTCAAACCTCCATCACCCTCATGTCCACACACACACACAAACACACACGTGTGCACACCCCACAGACACCCAGAAGGTCATCCCCTCTGGGAATGTCTATTTGAAGTAAGGACCTCTGTCGTGAGCTGCTGGAGGCCTGATTCACTGTCAGGTGTGTTTGACTGTGTTTGTATTTTTACATACTCATGCATATGTGTGTATGTGCATGTGTTTTGTATGTACGAGTGGTTCATTACTTGCATTTCTTAATAACATGTATATTTTATGCTTGTAAATCAAATCGCACCATGTGGATTTCATTCTTTTCTGCAAGACTGCTAATGCATGAGTGTGTGTGAGTGTGTGCGGATGCAGGCATACACACGGCAGGCTGTGGTGTATCCGTGCCTCCTGGTAATGGATACTAATGGCCATGGGCAGGCCTCCATGGAGCAGGGGGGTAGATTTGCCTGTTTGACCCCATCCTACTGCCCTCACCCTGGGAGGGGAGGGCCTGAGGGGCGGGAGGCCCCGTGGGGGTCTGGGTCACCATCAGCATGCATAACGCTCAACATAAACACACACTGTTAGCTGTGTAAGTGACACAAAGGCTAACATCACACACACTGGGAGGTTACAACATCTTCAAAGATGATTACAGAGGAAGGGGCGTTGTGATTATGATGTTTACAAGCTGTCTGTGTTACAGTACATCATCGTACAGTCTGATTCATACACTCAATAGAGAACTTATATCTGCTATGTATTGAAAAAAAAAAGGATAAAAACACTTTTCAAGTCGCTTCCAGTGTAAAAACCATTTACACTAGAATTTCAATGGTGTAATGGTGACGGACACAGGTGAAGATGTATACACCCGATGTTAAGTATCTCTGTTTGTTCTTATTCATGGCTGATCCTTTTAAAGTTGGAGTTTCATGGTTGGCCTCTTAAAGCCACAAAGCTCTTTGGATATGAACAGAGCGATGAGCTTTCAAGAAGCTACAATAAATGCATCATATGCAACAATGTAATTCCACATAACGTAATTCTTTATGTGCAAACACAGCATCGATAGGTAAATGGATTTTAAATGGGAACTTCTTTTTTCAAAGTGAGATCTTTCTGTTTTGCCTTTGTACGTTTCACATTTCTGATCTGTTATAATCCATTCAAGGATAAAAATGTTCCTTTTACATTTTCCCGACTGCTGTTTGACAACAATTTGTGAAACATGTTGCATTTTAGCAAAGTTTTTAGACATAGTGGTTTCTGAAAGAGACGTAACAACTTTGGAAAGCTTTTTAACCCTTTGTGTAACACAATTGCAGCCGATTCAAGTTTTCTGCAGAAAACTGACGTTTGATTTTCCTGCATTTGTAAAGGTTTTATGACCTCCGTGCCAAGAGGAGCTAAATTTGGTTTTCCTTGTTCTCCTTCCATCTCCAAGTAGGTGAATGTCAAAAAGAGGGGAGCGGTTCAGGTAAACAGGGCTCTCAGGGGAGAGGTGACCTTTGGGTTCACAGTCAGGGGGACAAAAAGACGAGGGAGAGGGAAGGAGCAGGGGGGAGGCCAGGTGCAGGGAACAAGGTTGAGTGCAGAGAGAGGGGAGGGAGGAAAAAGCACAAAACAAGAGGAGGACAGAGAAAGAGGAATGGAAGGGGATGATGGTTACAAATGATCCATTTAAACCACAGTGACACTTCAAAGGCTTAAAGATTTTTCAACACTTTCAGCCATTAAGCAATGTTCTCAATGACATCCTTGTTTCCTTTATATGGTGCACATGCACAAAGATGCACATGCAAGGACAGTGGATGACACGACTCAGCCAATCAGCAGAAGCCATGCAGCAATGCACCAACAAAGGATGTGATGAAGAAGATGCACTACAAGTTAAAAAAAAACATTAATGCTGCTTTTTTTTTATAAAGAAGAAAACAGATTCATCATATTTGGTACTGTAGATCTTAAAGATAAAACATTGATAACTTCATTGGTCCCCCTTTAACTTACTTTTTATTGACTATCTAGATGCTTCAACTGAGGATGCTTGTCAGTGCTGTCATATTTAATAGTTTTTTAAATACCAAGCTGAGATATAAAACTTAAATTCATCAAGTAGTGAGCATAAAAACATTTCTAACTCATGGGCACAGGATCAATAGCAACGGGCCAGCTGGGTCCTGTGCTGAGATAAATTTAATTCTTTAAACTGCAAGATGTAGAGGGGGAAAAAAAGAAAAGAAAAACAGACGTGGGTATTTTAGTTTAAAAAGCCAAAAGCTGAATTACTTTTTGTTTTTTTCAAATCAAATTCTTCGAGATGACAATAAAGCAGAAGGTTTGGCGCAACACTGGTGCCATCTGCCCACAGCAGGGAGCGGTATGTGTCTTAACTCATCAGTAAGGCTATATTCAGATCGATGTCTCCTCTCCGCATGTAACTGCCACTGCTCATGAGGCTCAGTCTCCTCTCTCCTTACGGGAGGCTCAGTGTTCGTGCTTAGAGGAGAACAAACGTGGCAGATTGTCCGTCCCCGCCATCGTTGCTCTTGTTGCTCTCAAACTTTTTCTTCACGTTTCAATCCCTTCCCTCTCTCTTTCTTATTGTGATTTCCATTTTTCTGTTCTGACTCTTTGGTCTGCCGTTGGGTTTTTAATGTGCTTTATAAATAAATTTGACTTGACTTAACTTTCTCTGACTCCAGTTCTCTCTCTTTCTCTCCCTCTACCCTTCATCTCCCACCGTGGCAGGCGGATCAGTAGCCCTAGGGAAGTGCTTCGCTGTGGGAAGGAGCCTTGGCTTTAAGTGGCTCTAAGTGGCTCTCGCTGTTTGTCTCTTTAGTTGTTTATTTTCTCCTTCGCTCGCCCCGGGCAGGGAGGAGAGAGGGACACTTTGCGTCGGGGAAATCACAGCGTGGCCAGGCAGGGAGGTTTAATACCGCTTAGTAGCCTGCAGAGTTTACACGTGAGGGAGGCACAGAGAGACAAAGTGCAAGTGTGTAAGTTTATTATTGCAGATTTAGTGTGTCCGTGTGTGCGCGCGTGTCTTTTTGTCATTAGAAATGTTATAAAGATGTCAGAGGGCTTGTGAGCAATTTACTATGCTGTTGTAATTATAGTGTGTGTGCACATGTGTTTGTGCGTTTGTATTGACCAAGCCAAAAGGTCCAGGTATGACCTTCTAAGATGACATTATTTCCCATTGATTTGCCTCTGTTTCATGTTTTGTCTCACTGGGACTACTGTACCAACAATCGCCCTCTATTGTTGTGTTCTTAAAGACAAACAGCTTCACTATGTTCCCTCATGGAAACGCTGAAACCGTTGTGTTGTTGGTCAGTGCAAAAAAATCAAGTGCTTTTGTTCAGGCTCAACTAGAAATTAGGTGAAAACAATGAGCTCAAACCAAACCAACGCCTGGAAATGTTAATATATCTATGGGCAGCAACCAGTCACAATAAGATGAACTATTTCTTTAGGTGGGAAAACTTCATGTTGGATGATTACAGTTACAGTATATGTTTGTAAAGGGGGCTCAAAGATTTATTAAGAAAGGGCATTACACCCATGTTGGCTGTCAGCTTCTCTCTGACAACAGCCGCCTGCTGTGGCTGGAGAAAAGGCCGAAGACGTGGTGAGAGAGTTGACAAAACGAAACAATGAGCTGAAAGATGCTACCATGCTTCCCTCTGACTTCTTTTCACGTCAGTCATTTGCTCTATTGTCCTGTTTAAAATATTGATCAGTGCACGTTTCAATAAGGCGTTTCAGTGTTGCCTCCAACGGATCTGTCCGTGGTGCTGATTTCCCTTCACACACAAAGAGCTACTGAATGATTTGACATTTAACCTGATTCACACAAACCTCTCATTTTACAACATTAGAAACCTCAACCAGCACGAGTTGGATTCAGACTATAAGTATGAATATGACAGACAGAAGGAAATACAAGTAAAAGAAAGACACTTATTCATTATCAAATACAATATCTGGCTGTAATAAAGATGGTTTTCTAGGAGATTTATCCACTTGTATCAGAATCTAAAACCATCTCAACTTCACAAACATGTGTTAGATGGAGGTTCAACTTTTTTTTGGTTTTCAAAGATTAAAGGAATAGTTCACCAAAAAATGAAATTCAGTCATTAGTGACTCACCCTCATGCTGATGAATACTCCGGAGTAGTTTTTCATTCCTCAAAGTGCATCTGGAGACCCGGGAGGCCGGTTCGTAGTCCAACGAAAACTTTACATGAGATTAATAGGCCCCGACACAAAAACGTCCATAAAACTACACAAAAACCATGTCATATTCCTCCACACTGCTCGTCCACTGCAATCCAAGTGTCCTGAAGGGAGATAGTCCAGAGTTTACCTGAAATAACCTCATTTAGGACATTTTTACAGCCTAAACAGTCCTGTATTGAATTTGCCTGGTGCGCACTCTCGCCTTCAGGCGACGACACACATGGACGCGACCGGATTTGCCTCAATGACGTCGTTTCGGGTAAACTCTGGACTATATCCCTTCAGGACAATAGTGGACGAGCAGTGTGGAGGAATATTAAATGGTTTTTGTGTAGTTTTATGGACCTGTTTGTGTCTGTCCCTATTTTTCTCATATGGGTGAGTCACTAATGACTGAATTTCATTTTTGGGTGAACTATTCCTTTAAGGCAGTTCATTTCTCTAAGTGGAATACAAGCATGAGCTGTGAGTTCATGCAAAATGCCAGCGAGCATGTGTTTAGATATGTGTGTTTGTGTGTGTGTGTTTCCAAGAACCTAAACGAGTGCATCTTAGTGTGTAATGTGTGCGAGGCAGGGCAGATGTACGGGGAGAAATTAGCGCTCTCTTAAATACTCACCTCACCTCACTCATCAACACACACACACACACACACACACACACATACACAATGCGGAAATGAACACTTCCACATCGTAATGAGGATTACCTGCATGGCCTCACATTGCACTTCTCGTCCCCTTGCAAACACACACACACACACAGACACACACGCACACTTGCTCATCTGTCCTTGTTCCATCCTCCCCCTGTCACTTTTTCTTGTTCTCATCCTTGTTTTTTCTCTCTCTGCTACACACACACACACACACACACACACACACACACACACACACACACACACACACACACAAATACACACACCCCTCCAGTGTCCTAGCTGTCTCAACTTGAGCAGCAAATGAACAAAATTAGCCACGGCTCCACAAACACACACTGGGGTATTGTTCTGCTCACACTCGCTCAGACCTTAATCTGGTGCTCCAGAGGGACCGTGTGTGTGTGTGTGTGTGTGTGTATGAGTGAGTGTGTGTGTGTGAATGAAGGCAGTCGAGGGGAAGCGTCGCAGAGCCCAGCTGACAGAAGGGGCTTCCAGGCCTTTTTCCCTCAGAGGTTTCCACGACGATGATCAACTCCTCGCGCCTTAGTCCTTGCTGTGCTCGCCTCCCTCCTCTCCCCTCTCCCACCTCCACCCTCCACCCAACACACACACAAACACACTCTTTGAGCAATGGCCAGTTCAGCTTGAATGCATTTCACACACACACACACAGTCCCAGCCTTCGGTCAGAGCCAGATGTTACAGGGTGAACAAAGGCATTGAGTCACAAGTTACTGTTCTCAACAGCAGGTTGAGCCTCAGGTCATTATTAGCACACACACACACACACACACACACACACACACACACACACACACACACACACACTGACTCACTACATTGCACATCCACTGACTCTGCTTGTTGTTTCTTCCCCTTGAGCTAGTGTGTATGTGCCGCCTGCCTAATTAGACAGCAGGTATCTGCCTGACAAGATTTCTTGCAAGAACACCTTCACAAGTGGCTGCCTAATGACTGCACTTGAAGATGCCTCCCAGGCCTCTGTCAGCAGCAGGAGGAGGAGTGGGGGGGGGGGGGGTTCACTCGGTGGCTCGGGGCCAGTCTCAGCTCTCGCACCAGCAGCCCTGTTGCGCGGCGGTTAGCATCAGCGCTAAACGGCGGAAGGCCTCGGCGCGGTGTGAGTTTAAGGTGCGTGCCGGCATCAAACCTGCTGTTTCACAACATAACACGCTTCAAACAACTACATGTGATGTTATTAGTCTGTGTGAACTTTGCAGAAACATCTTTTAGTCCCAGAGCCAATGAGAGGGATTGACAGGGACGGCCGCGGCTCGTCTGCCAATTTGACTCTTCTGTGTTTACCGTGACCTTCCCTTCGGTGTGAGGTGCTGTTTCGAGTGCCTCTGTCGCCATGACAACTGGACATTTTTTAGTGGCCACTCAAGTGTCTTTCTGCATTTCATTAGCGTTTGTCAGATGTTAAGGCCTTCACACACACATACATATTTACACATTCCAACGGCTTCATGTCTATAAACATCTGCTCATGTAGCAGTGCTATTAATACTTAACTGTTTACATAAACTTATTTGTCTGCTTAATTGACCCTCTACACCTAATGACCCCGAACAGGATGAGCAGCTTCCAAAACAAAAAGGTTTTTACTCTCTCCATGTAAATTAGAGTGCAATATCCCTTTAACTGTAAATAAATGATTTGAGTTGGCTGATTTAAAGAAGAACTCTAGCCGAGTTTCCTCTACAGTTAATATGTCAACAGGAATAAGAGTTTTCCTGAACTTGTAATTGTTAATAACCAGGATTACAATAAGACTGCAGCAGAAAAGGTGGACACACAACTTCAAAGCAGAAAAAGCTAAATAAAAAACTGAGGAATGGAAGTGTTGAAGTTTTCACTCATCAACTCTTTTTGCATCCACCTGAAAAAATGATCATCACAAAGTAAAACTGTTACAAATGCAGCCGTTCCAATTCAGATGAAACACTTTTTTTTCTTCTTTTTCTGTTCTCCTGTGAGTGACAATGAGAGGAGCTGAACCCTGTGAAGCACCACAGTGGCATTTGGAGTGGACACACACCCCATACACAAACACACACTGTCATTACCATCGCTGCATTGAGCCAGAACTCAATCTCAAAGTGCACCAGATGTGCTCGCTCGTGCAATTATTCCAGCAAAGACACTGGCTCAGATGTATTTATATTTGTGTATGTGTATGTGTGTTTCTGTGTGTGTACATAAGGTCTTGTTGGAGCTGTAAATGTCTTCCATTGGAGCTGCTGGCTGACCTTCTAGCTCTCCGGTTTTCATGTTTAGCCTTTGCCAGTGTTCTCACCTTTCCTGCCAAGCCAACTGTAGTCTCTCCATCGCTCTATCTTTTCATGGTGGTCTTTCCACAGATTCTCTCCTTCTCATCTCAGTTACTTTCTCTAACTGTTGATATGCATCATTTATTGGTGTGCCACTACGTTTTCTTTTATTTATTTCCCTTTAACTTTTTTGGCCGAGTCGTTCAATAGAGGAAATATTTGAGGAATATAAATATTAAATGTAATCTAATGGAAGCAAAGAACAGTGCGTCATGTTTTCATGTAATCATAAAAACTTCTCACACGCACTGAGAGACAGTAACGCACAGTTAAAGTACACAAATACATATTTACCCTTCATCTCAGCATCACTTTCAGCACACACACGCACACACACACCGAACCTTTGGTTAACGTGTTGTTACTCGTGTCATCCTCCTGTTCCTTTCACTTTGCGTGACGGCTGGGCAGCTTTGTTTGGATAAATTGCTGCAGAGTCATTTGCATATGTCTGTTCTGTGCTTACAAGTTCACATTGTTTTTAATCTGAAAAATATGCTAATGCTTTTGTGTGAGGGGGGGTTATGTGTGTAATTGGGCCTTCCTCAAGTGTGTGTGTGTGTCATGAGGCAGGTCCTGTAATAATAGCAAAAGGTGAGGGTGACAGAGGTGAGAGCATGTGTCGAATTAATACTCACTGCAACTATTAAGTCAATTTGCATTAGTGCATATGCTGCTGAAGAGCTGGAGTGCTGCCTGGGATCAGTTAGTTCTCTGTATTTTCCCAACTAATGTATATCAGGACTGGTTGTTTTGGTTTTGGTGGGAGTACAGTGGTAAGCGCTGTGAAACATAAAAAAAAGTTTGATGTAATTTACTGTGAGGAATTCCCAGAGTGCCCGTGGGCGATGGGGAAAGGAGAGCACTGATGTGATCTGTGTGTTAACTGGACATTATTAGTCAGGGTAAACAACTATTTCCCTTCCAGCTGCCAATGTTGCTCATTTCCCAAATACAGTGAGGCATTTATTAGAAGGGACCTTGCTGAGGAAAAGAAATCTTGATTGAAAATATATATCAAACTGATGTGTTTAAATGTTCCTGTGTGGCTGCTTTTAGCCTGGTGTCATTATCACTCAGCAGATCTTTTCTATTGCTTTCTCTTTTTTTTCCCAACAGGAGATGTGAGTTTGTCGCATTGAAGATCGTTATAGACATTTCTAAACCATTTCCGTCCATTTCCTCTCTGCTGTGAAACTGCCACTTCACACCAGCTCTTCCTCTCCCGTGTTTCATCCTCCCTCTCTCTCTGCAAAAGTATCTCCTTTCTCCTCTTCTGTGTTCCTGCCTCCAATTAAATGCATAGGCGTTTTATCCTATGATTAGTATCTTGGTCATTCAGTGGGCAAGCTCATTATCTATGCGCCCCGTTAGTAAAAGCCTTAACGATGCCTAACGAGACGTCTAATCAGACTGGTTTTAGCCACAAAGGGCTAATTGCAGCTGTTGCTTCTGTCGTCCGCCGGGGCTGAGAGAGGCAACAAGAAAACCTGTTTGGATTGTTGTGTAATTTATGAAAAAAAAAGAAAAAAGAGAGAGCACACACACACACAACAAAAATACAAACGCACACAGTGTTATTTGGTGGTTTCAGTGTGATATGCGTGTGTGTTTCACAGAGGGGAGTCTCGATGTGGCGACTTGTCATCACAGAGCTGCAGGTTTGACATGATGGGATGACGAAAAAGCCCGAGAGAGTCAGGTTGTCACACACACACACACACACACACACACACACACACCTTAGCCCTAAAAAGGTTTCGCATATAAATACCTATCTGGGCAGAAGTACAAGTAAGCACAATGTGTGTGCGTGTGTGTGTGTGTGGGTGCGTGCATGTGTTCAGATCTCTTTGTTGATGTTTCCTCTGATTCTGTGCCAGCATCACATCCATCTGTCTCCATGATACACACACACACACACACACACACACACACACACACACACACACACACAGGTAAAAAACAAATCATCAGCGACACATTATTGGTTTTTGTTACACAATATTTCTTTCTAGTTTCCAAATTTTCCTCCGTTTTTTAGAAATATTCTGCTGAACGTCCACATGGAATTGGATCAGCAGGAGGAAACACACAGGTATCAGTATCATCCACACATCCACTGTTACAGCTTTCAATTCACATCAGATATGTTTTTAAATCATTTATCACTAGTGAACCAGCCAACCTGTATCACATTTAGGATTCAGCTGTGCACAGACAGAGATCGTGGCTCGGTGCTCTGCTGAAATAGGCCGTCTGATGCCGTTTAAAGTTTTACACACGGACATTAAGGGTGTGATTAAATAGTACTGACGCAAAATGTTATAAAATGTCAATGCAGTGGAGCGCTCAGAAACAAGAGAGGAAGTTGAAAACAATAAGTTAAATATAATAACAATAGGTCAAGCACTTTCACATTTGATGCTATATTTGTCATTTAATATTAACAAATCATTAAAATGAATAACAAAACTACTTTTGTTGTTCATTTGATCAAAAAAGGTGGTGTAATTATAGAGTTTTATTATTGCTTACAGACAAATTCAACATGTTATTACAATACAAACTATTTTTGTATTTTAATTGTTTCATCTCTTCAAGATTGCTTCAGCAGTTTCTTCACTTACGTAATTCAGCGTTGTTTCAACAATTTATTAAGCTCATTCAGCTTCCAGCTTTCAGCATTCACCCGTATTTCCTTCAGGAAATGCATTCTCTAGTTTTGATTTATAGTTTAAGCATTTCCAGTGAAGCATCTTACATAAGCCAGTTTAAGGGTACACTCATTAGTTGTACAGAGATGACTCATTGTTGCTCATGATAAACAATTGTAACAAGGACTTTCCTGTTGTTATGATTTACCGTCTACATCTGAAGTCACAAAGCTTTTTAAAGTATTTTTTCATGTGCTTTCATGTCAATGCCTGTTGAAGTGCAGCAGGTGTAGTTGCAACATGTGACCAGTAGGTGGGGACATGCTCAGTCTGTCGTCCCACCACGCTCTCTCCTCCTGCACTTGCAGCCACTGAACTGAACTTCATAGTTTTTGGTGCTAATGTCCCATTAGGATCACCTTTCAGTTTTTTATTCTATGAATTGGTGATAATCTTTTCTGACTACTTTCTCCCGGTTCCATACTACATATTAAATGTTAATATTTCAAACCATTTTGCTCGTGAATGAAAATATTTATCATTTCTTTTGCCTTTCAGTCCTGCTCTCCTGACTCCCTCCTGGAGTGTATTTTATTTGTGATGCCTGAGAGCGCTTATCACATGGCATCTCTCTCTCTCTCTCTCTCTTTCTGTGTGTGTGTGTGTGCAGAGTTCAGTGGGTCCTCTTTTGTTCACTTCACTAAGTATGTCTGTGTGTGTGTTGACCTGATAATCTGTGTGCTTTATAGAGTGCTGTTCACACATTGGTCTCCTCTCTGATCCCAAACCCAAACACAGCTTCCCCCCTCCTTTATCAACACACACACACACACACTCAGACACACACATGCTACACTAGCATCCCTCTGGCCTGTGATTAACAAATCACTCTTCATTTCCTCCATCCTATTTTTTGGGTGCTTTGGCGGAGTGAACAGTAAAAACCTGATTCGGTTCAGTGCTACAAAGATGTTTTCCCAACACTTTGAGACGTTGAGTTTATGATGCTGCAGCATCAAACACATTTGCTTTTTTTCCCCTCTTATTAATCACAGTTTTTCTGTATTAATCTCTATCGCCCCATAACCAGTAATCCCCCCCCCCCTCTCTCTCTCTGTCTGTCTCTCCCCATTTTTCCCAGAGGCCAGTTGTGCTGATCACACACTGAATCCTACACAGATCCCAAACTCAAACACAGATTCTTTATCAGAGAACACACTCCCCACATAATCCCTGGATAACTACACCTGTGACTGTGTGTGATTTTGTGTGTGTGTGTGTGTCCCTCCACAGCGTCCTGTATTAATTATCAAGCTACTCTCCTATGAAGACGACGCTGTAGAAATTATAATTTGAAGAAAGGTGTGTTGCCGTGATCAGAGCAGATCCACAGTAGGTGGTTCACTTTACTTTTTTTCAATTCAACACTGTTTGTGCGTGTGATTACATGTATATTCATGCAGACACGCTGGACAGATGCTGATTTATCCGCCTGCACCAGTGCTGAAGTGACAGAGCTAAAACCTGTGCATCAGTTACAGTTTACACAGATGCTCTGCTCCACTATAACATCTATAACCTTATATATTGTGCAACTTGTGCTCATCTTTGTTTAACGAGTGCTTCTTCTTTATGACAGGAACATTTTGTGAAGACGACATCAAGAGGAAAATATAAGATAATAAAAATGAGTGGTGACAATTAACACGAGTCAATTACAGATGTATCTTTAGAGCATTATGAAGTGAAAGTTTCCTTCGCAGCTCCGACCGGAGGGTTTTGGAGCGAATAAGTGTCTCCTGATTAAACGAGGCGCTCTGAGCTTTCCTTGTTGATGTCAATTACATCTTTAATTAGTGCATGTGTAATGTAAATACAGTCTGTTTTGATTGCTCCTGTGCCTCCTGTCCCACAGTAAAACAGATTTTCTCCCTCATTAGGCAATCACTCCTTCAAGTGCCTCCGTCCCCCAGGACCTGCCCCTCATGAGCCTGTGCTGTGTATGTGTGTGCGATGTGAAAAGCACATGGATCTATATGGAAAAGTACTGTTAAGAAATTCAAAAAGCTCTAAAAGTGGTCGCATATTGGAAGAAAATTACGCTGAATGTGGAAAAAAGGAAAAAAAACAGCACAAATTGTTCTTCTTTTTAACAACTTAGCCTCATTTCTTATTGACGTCCTCTTTTACCTACGTCAAAAAGCATGTAATCATCAACCTTCTCTGCACTGACCCATTCTGTTCAGTCAAACTCTGATTGCTCCTTTAGCTGCTGTCATTGTTGAGGATGTCATTATTTATATCTCGTCATTATTCCCGGGGTCTTGTGTGAATGCCGAGGGACATGAAAGGAACACAACTGTTTGAATAAGAGAGGTTAAAATATCCCTCCGCTGCTGTGAAAAGACAGGGTTTTGTTTTCCAAGAAGTGGCCCGTTTTATGTGACCACAAGTGGACTGCGTGGCCGACTGCACTGTCATCACAGGATGTAGGTGTGCGGGTGTGTGTCTGAGTTCACCTCCATGCATGTTGGGAGCTATTAAGAGCGACTCACAGAGGCTGGCGCTGAAAAGTTTCTGGACAACTGAGGCAGGATAAAGACGGTGACATAAAAAGACACAAAAGAGGTGGAGAGAGAGAGAGACAGCTCAGAGAAGAGCAGGAACGATGAGAAAAAAAGGAACAAGGTGAACAAGTCAGCGAGAAAACAAGGGAGGAAAAGAGGGAGAGATGCCATGTGTTGCACACCTGAGCCCTGAGAAAAGGAGGGAGATGGGGGTTGGATGAAGAGGAGGAGGTGGAGGAGGAGGAGGAGGAGGAGGAGGAGGAGGAGGAAAGTGGGGGACGATGGGAGAGAATCAGTTCCACTACACGCTCATTACCACCTATTCATCTGGAAGACATCTCTGCACAGATACACTGCTGGCTAACTCAGCCGCACTGGCTCTCAAAGTCCCAGCATGTGTGTGCGTGTGTGTTTGCCTATTTGTTTGTGTGTCTATGCCTATGTGGTTGTGTTATAATGTGTATGTGTACACATTATGTGGGTCCGCCTTTGTGTCTCTCTCCCTCATTCCTAATAAGATAAATGCTTCCTGAATGACCTATATTTACGTCTGACCTCACTGCTCTTTTCAAGTCCTTTCTATTCTTCTTGTCCTGCTCTTATTTTGAAGGCTGCACCAGAAATTAAACCCCTTTAAAAGCCCAAGTGCTTATGAGTTTACAGACAATGGAGACTTACAGTATGTTGTACACAAGGTCTCTCATTAGGCAGCCCTGCATTTTACTTAAGAACAATACAGAGCCACTAAAGGCACCAGGAGTCAAGGACAGCTGTGCTAATATATATGTACATATGTTGAACTATATGAAAGATCTGATCTGGTCTTTTAGGAGGACGGTGGAGAAACATTATAAAAATATTCAGTCAGAAAGAGTAAGAAAAGAAACAAAACTAAACTAAAAGATAAATAATGAGCCTTCATTAACCACTAACCAGACAGAGACATTTATAGTGTCCCACTGCAAACCAAGCTCACATGGTTCAACACTGGTGATGGATGTGCTGCCAGTCTGCCAGCCGCATCTGAAAAAGCTACAAACATGTGTGTAGTTGTGCTTAAATAAGAACAACAGCTGCAGGAGAAGAAAGTGTAAGAGGCTTTAAACTGACACAGGAAAACTTGAAGCACATTTCACAGTGTCAGGGTTCACCAAAGCTGAACCAAACTCCAAAGCTCCAGCAGTGACTCTGAGTCTCACTTCTCCTTTTTCATCCAGGCTTTAGAGGCCGCTGCTGATAAAAGGCCTGAAAACACAAACTCCCTCCAGGTACCTGGTTTGAACGAGGCCAAACCAAACTGCCTGTTTCAAAAAATGTTGCAAAACTTCCTGGAAATAAAACGTGTTGAATGAGAAAAACAAAAGTACAAAACCAAAAAAACAACCTTTGTTGTACTTAAAAAAATCTGTCTTTGCACATTCTTGCCTGCCTGTTTATGTGTTGACATTTTTGTGTGCGCACCACCACCACCACGTGCACATCCGTGTGTGTGGTACAGCTGGCAGCCTTGCAGACAGGTGGGCCGGCAGCACTTCCCTTCCAAAGAGTCGTAGCCTCACAAATGTTCCCTCCTCCCCCCCCGTCCTTCCCTCTCGCTCCTCCCCCCGCGTTGCCTTCCTCCTCGTCTCGTTAGCCGCTGTTTTTTAATGCGCTGTCCCAATCTGGAGGGACATATGTAGCTGCACATTTCCCCCCTCATTTGGGCTCCTAAGAAATTGTCCCACATAAATATTGCAAATTAGTGAGACCAAATGGCCTTTTATGAATTCTTCTGTCACCAAAACGATTTCAAATGGCTGCTTTTATTTTCTCCCTGATGTACATCTGTTAAAGGAAATAAACAAGAAAACAACAACAGATTTTTGCATTTACAATACGTCTGCGTGCATGTTCACTGATGTCCAACCTCCACACACACACACACATATACATTTACTGGAAAAACAGAGAATCTGCTACAGTAACTTCACTGCTCACATCTTGGAAATCAGCTCGCTGACATTCCCAAACCGGGATGTTCCTGCTTGGATTTCCTTCCCAAATAGAGCTATTGTGTCAAAGCGAAAGGCCAGCCCTGCCGAGACACACACAATGTCACCCCACCAGCTTGAGCGTTTGTCCGCATGAGTATGTGTGTGTGCGTGTGTGTTGCAGGCTGCCGTGCCAGAGCCCTCTGCCCCTCTCTCCATCTGCTGAAGCCCCCCAGGCTGGACCAAGGTGACTTCTCTCTTCTCCGCTCTCATGGATGTGTGTGGAGCTGTGTGCGCGTTAACGGCGCGGTGTGTGGCAGTGAGTGTGCGCATGCTGAGTGTGTGTTTGTGGATGTAACAGGAGCGGGGGAGAGGTACTGTATGGCTGAAAGAAACCGCAAATACTGCAGGAATCAGGAAGTGGAGATACACGTACACTTATAAATAATACATAGTCTCATTAGAGGTGAGAGTTAAGTGCTTCCCATCACATTATTAGTGTAAATATTAGATATAATTAGGATGTATATTTATATCTGAGGATGTATTCACTTCTTCACAAAGCTTTAGATTGAGTCGTCCTGATGGGTGGAGCTGCCTGTCAGTACAATACGACTTTATCATTCACATAGCATTGATATATTCTAATAAATAACATCTCATGTGACAAACTCCCAGTAGGAGATGGAAAATGCAGCAGAGGAAGAAAAGTATAATTATCTTTAGAGTCCATCAGGAAGTGTTTAGTAGTTTTTACTCATTGTGAGTATTTACACAACCAATAAAAACATGATCTACATAATTATTAACAATTATAACAGTCTGTGGGGAGTCAGTGAATAAAGGATAAAATGTGTTGTTCTTGGGGAAAAAAGATAGATGCTAATGGACATTTCCAGTGATTATAAAAGGTAATATTCTTGTGGCAAAACAAAGAAGAAACATGTCATCTTCAAATCTCTAGACACACACTCTTGTACACGCACACAGACACACACACACTCACACAGCAGAAACCAAACATTGACAGAGCGCTGCTCCTTCTCTCGGTCTTAAGACGCACTCGTTCCCTCCGGAGGAAACAGACTGGGCACGCTGCCAGACGCCGTCTTCCACTTAGCAGCTAATAGCTCACATAATCACCACACACTCGCACACAGATACACAGACACACTCACTACTGCAGCACACACACACACACACAAACACACAGGCATGAGAATTATTAAACCAAATAAAAACAGATAATAAAGAAGCGACTTTTAGCAGCACAAGAATTGAGTTGCACTTTGTCGTCAGCTGTCCAAGGACCAGACACGCACAAAGTGACAACCACAACAACACAACTAAGCTTTCATCAATGCACTCACAGCTGATTCACACTTTTATATAGTGATTTCAACATTCACATCTATTTATCGGCCTTTAGTCGCATATTGATGCACGCATAATTAAACTGTGTCATGCTGTCATCAATCTCGACTGTTGGCAGTTCTCTGATTTGCTTTGTCTCAGACCCACTATAACGTTTGTCGTGTGGAAAACGTGTTTCTGATGGAAAATGGCAAAGTCAACCTGCTCTTCTTTCATCGCTGATGAGGAACGGGAGAGGAGCCAGAGGCTGAACTCTCTTTGTGTTTTCTAATTAATCTATTCAGCGCACCAGCCACAAAATAACAGCCTTTTTGTCACTCTGAAGTTATGAGGGGAAAAAAGAGAAGAAAAAGCTTGTAAAAACCTAAGGTGAGAGAGAGCACTGCAACAGTGTGTATGTGTGAGGTAAATTGCGTTTAGATACAGTGTGCGTGTCAAGGTGAGACTATCTCCTCCCTTATCTGCTGTGTCTTCAAGGTGTACTGTTTATTGGTCGATAACACACACACACACACACACACACACACACACACACACACACACACACACACACACACACACACACACACACACACACACACACACACACACACACACACACACACTGACAGCCCTTTTCCTTCATTGCTTTGTAATTTGCCATCATCTGATCTCAAATATCCTGATCATTCTGCTCTCACCAGCTCATCTAACCAACATTTCCTCTATAGGCTGAATTATAAAACCAATCTAAAGCTGCAGGACGTTGATTATATTTCTTGTTGCCTATAATAAAACTTGCTTTTGAACCATACAACACGGGACACAAGGTTACTGTGAGACACCTGGTTAATACATTAACATCCACTTTCCTTGTAATCTGGTTAGTGTAAATCAACGTATGGAGGCAGCGGGCCCGTAATCACATTTCCCTCCTACCACCCAACCTTACTTTGGAACATCGCCGGCTTATTTTCACGGGAACTCAAAACTAACAGTAGTTTAGAGTGGAAACAACTTCTCGGTGACAGTTTGACTTTGGATTGGATCAGTGTTGAATACAATTGCAAGTCTACTGTGATCTCTTCTTTTATTCCACTGTTCATACTGAGTTCCTCTCCATCAAATGTGAGATGAGTTCTGTTCATTTAACCTGTAAATGTTTCACTCTAAAGTCGGATCTTGATGGAGAAATCCACATATTTTGAAGGTTAGCAAACACATTGGTGAGCTAATCTCTGTGTTGAAGCTGAGACCAGGAATTAAACTTGCACATACACACACACAAACACACACAAACAACAGTGCAGACGGTCAAACACAAATGGAGAAACTTGGACACAGATATCAACACGCAGGCTCAAGCACAGAAACTTCCAGAGATGCACCTGCTGGTTTTATACACTCACACACACACACAAACTGCTGCTCTCACACACAGAAACACACACACACACACACACACACTGCTCTGCATACAGAGAAATGTCACCTTACTCTTGCAAGCTGTTAGCCAAGCTCTTCCATGCCAAACCACCCTGCCCCACTGGAACTTGGAGCGAGGAAGAGTCTGTGCATGTGTGTGTTTGTGTGTGCGTATGTGAGTGTGTGTGTGTGTGTGTGTGTGTGTGAGAGCGTGCATGTATCCGTTGGACAGCTCTTTAAAGTAGAGAGTTGCCTGAGGCAGAGTAGGTTGAGTGGACGAAGACAGGCAGATAATGGAGGGGCATCTGTGTGCCAAGGACTGCCCCTCAAAGTCACTCACACACATACACAGGCATTTGTGAATACAAACAAGCGCACACATATACATAACCACAACCCGGCCCACACCATCAACATTTTCTGTCCTTGTGCGCTTCTATTTATCATTTCTATGTTTATCTGAAAGCTTCCCCAAGATGTCTCTTCCTCTTTTCCCATCTCTATCTCTCCGTCCCCCTCTCCTCTCTCTCCTTGTGTTTTTCCCCTTCGCTCTCTCTCTCCCTCTCTCCACTCATGTCATATCTCCCTTCAATTTCACATATCTTGAATTAGCTGCAGATAGCCTTAAGTACCCCGCAGTCCACTTCAGATAGGCCCTTATTCAAAGATGGGCAGATATACAGTTTGTGTGTGTGTGGGGTGAGGAGGGCTGTGTTTTGGAGGGCATGCACACTAAAAGGCCTTAATGTGGAGGGGTGTACTGTATGTAAAAGGGGGCAACTGCTGGTCATGACAGAGTATCAGAGGATCTTTCCATGTAAGGTCTAACTTCCAATTTCTGTCCCAGTCGCAGCGATTCAAGCTTCACTCTACAGAACCTGGTTTGTTGCCTTTTTGTCCTAAACGCTGGTTTTGTCTAATGAGCTGATTTTCAATTATGGCACATGGACAATTGGTGACGGCTGCTCTCCTGCAGCTGATGGATTAAGGACACTGTGTTTGCTTTCCTTTAAGGCCTTGGCTGTCATCAGAGGGTGAACATGTTAAAGGTGCTATCACCAGTCTTTTTTTTTTTTTCTAAAATAAAATTGGATCAAATGCCTCTCACTAATGTAAACCATCATGTCGCTCCTGAATGTAGAAATAGTTTGCTTGTAATCCAGTAAGAAGAAACAAGTAAGTAAGTAAGAAACAAAATAGTTATTTTCCAAATTTGATTGATGATTGCATCACAGCATCCCTCTTTTGTATTTTCTAGTTGAGTTCTCAGAATAAAGGCCATTTAAAGAAGTAATAAAATACAATTTTATTTTCTTCGTCTTCTATAAATTGGAAGAAAAGCTGCTCTTGAAGAGATACAACACTGGATAAACAGACTCAGTCTCCAGCATCACTGTCAGTTTAATCAGGAGACGGTGTGCATCTGTAAGTGGAACATCTCCCAAAAGATTTATAATAACACTGACCACAAATCTGTGGAGTTTCAGTTCTGATGTGCAGATAAAATAAAAGGCTTCCTGCCACTATCGCCCGTCTGTTTACCAGCCATCCATTTAGATTCACGTTTTACAGTTGGATGATGTGTTGTATGTTTATGTGCTGCCAAAGTGTTTCCAAGCACCTGCCCCTTAAGGTAGTGGTCTCACTGTAGGACAGATTATTAGCCAAAAATCAAGTTTGATTCGCACAAATTGACGACCAGAGCTTGCAATATTAGTTTGAGTCTCTGGATAGCACATTTTTAAAATGCTGTAGTGATTGAAAATCAGTCTCTTGGTGGGAACATACAGGAAGAGACTCATTTATAGCCAGATGAGACTCAAGTCTGAGATTTCTAAGACATAGAATCGCCACAAGTTCACTAATGCTACTTTTCAGATTTGGTCTTTAGTGATTTCTGGATATAAAATGTGTCAGTGTGTCTCAGAGCTAGGCAACAAAACCATGAGAGACTACAGTATGAGTCAAAGGAGAAAACACAGGAAATCATCAAATGAACAAGAAGTAAATGAGGCTGAATGGAGACGCTTCCAATAAATAAACTAAAAAACATTTGAAGATGGATATTTTCAATAATCCCCCTGAGCTGCTGGTTACTGTAAAGCACAACCTGATTTTGCTTTCTGATTTACACTCTCGATGTATGTGCATAATGTGTGTGTGTGTGCTCAGCTCTTGAAGGTTGCCTTCTTTACTTTGCCAGTTGGATTGTCCCCAATATGGCAATGGACAGTAAACACCTACAGTAGTCGCGCACGCACACACACACACACTGTTGTCACTCCTCAGGTGTAGACTCCAGGTTTGGATGAGAGCCTTGTGAGGGAACTATGGGTCTCCTGAAGGGACATACAGTACAGTGCTCAGATTATTCATACAACACACAAACACCACAGATTATCATAAATAAAATTCAGCTTGTTGATGGACTTTTTTTTTTCTGTGCTATCACTGAGTTCTCAGTCTCTTTGTCCTTTCACATCTGTTCTCTTCTTTCATCCTATATTTGCAATGAGATTTTTTTTTTTTTACACACATGCAGTGAAATTTAAATTAACAACTTAAATCCAGATATCTTCTTCCTCCTCATCCTCCCCTCCATTCCATTCATCTTTCTTTTACACCCTCTTTTCTACTCTTTCTTGTCCAATTTCACAGTTTTGTCTTTATCCCTACCTCTTTTCATCAAACTTTACACCCCACCCCCTCCCCCTCTCTGCCTGATACTCATCACACATGTGGTGCATGAGGAGAAGGTCAGAAAAACATTACCTACAATCAAAAAAACATTACAGTTATTATTCACACACTCGCTCACAACATTAAGAATTTCCCCGCTGCTTTATTCACAGTCCCTCCCTTCTTTCCCTTAGAGAGACAGAAAACAAAACTGTTGCTCTCCTGCACGTTGCTGGTCACTGTTCCCTGCGTGCATCATTTAGTAGACTGCTGCCATCAGTGCACAGTGACAGGTGAGCGCCTGAAGACATATTAAAGAGTAACAATAACCATAACACACTGTGCAACTTCCAGGAGCAGCTTAAAAAAACTGGGCAACTGCAATCAACTGCTTTTGTTTGGCTTTTACTGTGAGACATAGAATCATTAACACGGTCATTTAGGGACTGATTTTTTGATTTTGAAAGTTTCTGTAATCAATATTTTTAGAGCAATGTGTAACTGCTGCTATTTCCCTTTCTTGGTTTGACACAGGTAGAAAGAGACCAAATACAGAGCAAACAGCAGAGTGAGCACTGGATTTACTTGAATGAATAGGATCATCAAGTTTTCCTTTATTACATCTGTTTTAAATCCTTTCTGTCCATCATCAATGTTGTAAATTACATCTTTTTTTATTTTTATGAATGCAACCGCATCAGAAAGATTAATAAACAATTTAATTTGACTGTTGAAAATGTAAAACCACAACACAGAAGCAGGCGGAGATGTGTCTGCAATCGGCCTGGACACAACCATCAATTAATTTGCTTGTGAACACACAATCTGAATATTAATGCTGTTTATGTATATGCTCAGCACTGGTTTACCTTCCATACGCTCATTTAGTCAATGTGGTTTCATTTTTTTATATTAGTTCTTTAAGTATTTATGTGAATTTATTGTGTGCGTGTGCGTCTCACAGATTAATTTCAGATTCTGTCCTTTAATTTACAGTCTTTTCAGTCCTTGGCTATAAGAGTTCCAGTGTGAACTTCTGTGAACACGGGAGTCTTTGTCTCCTCCAGAGGAGAGTGCCGTGCGTACATTAATGACTGTTTTATGTTTCTTGCTATCTGAGTCTCTTTTATTCATGTTGGCCATGACGGCCTAATATCTGCCTGTCAAACAACTTCTATTCACTCTGCTAACAGACGGGAGACTGATACTTAAGATACAAAAAACACACACCTACGTATATCGTGCTAATACCCTCCTCAGTAGATTAGTGGGTGGTGAAGGAGCCACACTGGGCATTATGTACTGTTCTTGCTCCAATCAATTACTATTCATTTATTCCAAAAGGAGTGACCATGTCCTGATCTGAAGAGGGATTATAACTAGTGTGTGTGCCTTGCAGTTTATTCAAATCTTTTCAACAAAACTTTGTCTGTCCCTACCTCTGTCACCTTCCTGGCTCTGTGCTCACTTATTTCTTTTGTCTGCTCCCATTTCTCCTCCCCTCCTTCCTTTTCTTTTGTCAGCATCTTCCAGTCTCTCTCCTGCTCTTTGATTACCTTCCTCTCCAGTCCTCCCCTCTCATCACTCTGTCCTTCCTACTTCCTTTTTCACATCTTCCCTATCATCCCAGCCTCATCCGTTCTGACTGTTTCCTACAGTATAGCTCTACTTCCTTTTTTTTCCAAGTGTAGGTCAAAAATATTGCTCAGGATCCAGCCACAGAGATTCATTATCTAAATCTAGCTCCGTTCAAATATCCACATTTCCAGGTGCATTACAAAAAACCAGAGATCTTTTTTCCTCGACATAAAGGATGCACATGCTCTCCCATGTACATTTCAAAGCATTCATTTCAGCATAACATTGAGGGTATAAAAGCTCACATTCTTCCATATCTTCAGCCGGAGCCCATGAAAGCTGCTCTGCATGTTTATGTTGTATGCAAGCAGGATGCTCATATACCTCACATGTGAATTAGACTAAGCTCCACTTAGCAACAACCGTTTCTAAATAGACTGAGATTTTTTTTTGTGAAACTATTTTTTCAACAACAACAACAAGGTCTTGAAGAACCGTTTCTTTTGAGATGAATCTACAGTAACTGTTTCATAAAAGAATCAACAAGGTTGATTGACTGCTCCAACAAACTGATGTTTTTCTGCAATAAAGAAAATTAAAGGCCTTCAAACATTTGTCCAGTTAAACAAGGTAAAGATGTACTGTATATGATGACGATGCTTGAGGAGCTATGGCTCGTTTTAAAAGACTCATCACTTAACCAGTGTTAAGCATCAGTACAAACTCTTAACCTTCAGAAGACAGACAAGCTTCCTGTATTGTTTCATTTAGACTCTTAGCCAGAAAAAGCCTAATGACCAACACAGTCATTCAGATTTAAAGATGTGCTAAAAGCGTAAAAGGAAATGTTCAAACATTTCATTTTTCAAATTAATGGCTTGAGGGTTTCTCTTGAAGCCCTCTGGAATAAAACCCAACCCTGACTTTAAATCTCATACATTTCCAGGACCACAGCTCCCGCTGTCCCTTCTTTTCATTCCATTGTGTCCATGTAAAGTATGGAGTAAAACCTTGCAGTCCTAATAACATTCAATTTTAAGCCCTTCACATCCATAACCAACAATACCATTATCCCCCCTCCCCTCCCTGTTTCTCTCATCCACACACACACACTGCATTAGCCTTGGGAGGGAACAAGATGTTGTGGTGACATTGGCCTAAATGGGCTGCTTTGTGTTCTATCTATGTGAGAAGCTTTATCCAATTATTTCATTTTCAAAGAGACAATACATTTAAACATTCTGCAGTAAATTAGTCTCAAGATGTCTGTGCTGATTTGATTAGACAATGCAAGTAGATCAGTTAAATGATATATGAAGATATACAGTACTGTATGTGGTGAAGCTTTTCTCAAAATGAAATGAAAATGCAAATGTGCTCTTCATCTGATACTGTTATACAAAGGTGCTGGAAAACAGTCCAGGTCACTTATATAAATATAAGGACTATACATTCCTGTGACAAATTCTGCTTAGAAAAGTTCAAATTAAGAGGAAGATTAATGACCAGTAAACAGCCCCTCCCTGCCCCTTTAAAAGTGCTATAATCATGTGAGGTGGGTAAAACTGATAAATCAAATGGATGTGATGATTGTAGATGGAGCAGCCACCTCCATCTCCTCCACAAGCTGACCGACTGCTCTGGGAGTTGGAGGAGGACTTGCAGCTAGGCTACATGTTGTTTCTTAGAAGTGTTTTTCCTCACAGTCCATCCTCTCTCCTTTCTTCACCAACCTTCCCTCCTTCATTTCTTCTAAACCACACAACCCCCAACACCTCTTACCTGATTCCCCTCTCTGCACCCTCTCATTGTAAGAACCGCCAAGTCTGCCAGACAGAAAGAGGTCAGACTTCTTATCTGTGCTTCATAATGGTTCCTGAAGAGCATAGCGCTATGTATTGCAATAATTAGCAAGCCATCGGACAATAGACGGTGCATAATCAGTATGGAGATGTGTGCTGCCTGCCTGCCCGTCTGTCCTTTTCCCAAACAAGCTAAACACTCATCGTATTCCTGCCTCCTTGGAGTATGTATTCATTTGTGGAGCTTTTCATTCTGTCTGTTATTTTGCAATATTGCCACTTACAACTCAACCATGTCCCTTTTTTCTCTCTTTGTTGCTCCCTCTCTTTATGTTGCTCCCTCTTCTTCTGTTGCTCCTCTGCCACACTGTTCCACCTCTTGCGTCTTTGCACCAAACTGGACTGTTTCTCTGCAAGTTTCTGCGGCGATTTAGTGAAACATACTGCAAAACACCGGCTTGCTTCAGCCCAGGGTCAAGAGTTATCTGTATTGGTCTGCGTGTGTGGTGGAATATGTGCATTTGCATAGTCGAGGGTTTGTGCAAGTGACTTTGTGACTGTGTGTGTGTGTGTGTGTGATGAGACGCAGGGTCGAGAGCAGCAAGCCACCACCTACTGGCCCTGAGACAGCTAGGCCTCTTCACTCTTCATGTCCCCCTTAAATTTCTCCTTCAAAGTTAGTTTTTGTTCTGCACTTGCCTGTTCCAATGCTGCACTGAAGAAATATCACACTTAAATTAATGAATTATTCAAAACCAAACAGCCACATCTCCTTCAAATGTAACTTTAGCGCATCATGATTAATGTATAAAGGGACTTCGAAAGGAAAACTCAGGGTGCTAAACTCAAGATAACTTCAATGCCTTCATTATAATTTCATTTTGATTATCCATACATTAATATTCAAGCATGGACAATAGCTTTTCTTCAGCGGCTGTTCAATATGAGACTGTGGTAGCTTTTAATTGTTTAAGGTGGTGCTACAGCTGCGTTTTAGCACAGCTGTTCACAATGTAGCTCATGTTCATGTTGGCTTTGAACCACTGTTGTACACACAAGCACAGGTTTGTCTTTCAGAAAAGTGTGATTTGGGCTTCCTCCAGAGCAGATGGCTTGGAGACTGAGGGAGGGATACACAGCCTGCATGAGTTCACATGCACAGCAAATGCTATATAATCAATGCTTAAGTGCAAATCTCTAATATTTTACTGTGCCACAGTGAGTTTTGTTTCCTGTGTCTTTGCCTGATTTCTAATGTTTTGACTGCTACACCTGCTCGGCCCCATCCAATCCCGCTTTATTCAAAAATGAACAAAAAAAAAAAGTATGAAGAGAATACAACAAACTTTTCTCTCTGACTTTACATCTAACCGTCCAGTTAAGAGCTCAAAAATCAAAACAGCAATGAGACCTCGTGCCCTGAGAGTCATAGACATTGACCCCAGATATACTGCCAAGCAAAACATTTGAGAAGAGCAGACCAAATGAACTGAGCAAGGACAGAGGATCAAAACAAACTAATCTCTTGGACGCATCACTGAAGGATATGTGTCAAATTGTCACGTAGAATAGCAAGGCTACGTGGACACATTCATTTACATATCAATGCAGAGAGGCAGAAATTTACCGTTTGGCATTTGCCTCTTTATGAATGATCTGACAGAAACTAGAATGTAACCCTGGTGTGGTTTTAGAATCAAACTACTGTAAATACCTAAATGAAGAAATGCACTCATTTGCAGCCACAGCACCCTGTGAGGAAATGTCTTCATAAAGGTGAGTTTAAATTGGTGCTAAATCTCCAGTGAGCAGTTAGTCTTTATTATAATATGAGGGCACGTTTCTCTTCAGAAGGAAGGACAGCGCTAACTTACAAACAAAAGTGGATAAATGATAAAACTTAATTGAAAACTTGTTTTCTTTAACTCTCTGACTGACTCTTTCATTTTTTTTAGGAGTACACACAAGAGACATATTTTTTCTCTTATGGCATCAGAGAAGAGTTTAATAAAAGATGACCTCCGTCCAAACGCGAGTTTCTTTCAAAGTGACTGAAGAGCAATTAAGGCATCTGGATTCAACTATTTAAACTTGGACATCTTCCTTTAATTGAATAAGCAGGAGGGGAAAAAAAGTTAATTAGTTTTTCTCTCTCTCTCTGCTATTTTTATTAGACTGCAACAATTTGCATAAAGGCACAGGTATGTCTGTTTCGGACCAAACCAAGGTTAGCATCTTTCTCTTTTTATAACTCTGCAATTTGAAGGGATATTAACTACTTACTATTGTGAAATTTGAAATGAACTTGAAGTTTCCTTGAATATTACCATTAGCGCAAGCAGAGAGTGCATTGACGGTGCATTTATGGACAGCAGGGAGGGAAAATTAAGATGTTTTCACACACTCCTAAGAACACACACATGCAATCCCACACTCATACTGCCCATGCTTTGGTAGCGAGCCCACTTTTTCCCTTTTCTTTTTTTTTCTTTTTCAATTTGCATATGAGGTCGTTAATTTTCTCAAAGCCGCGGACTTAATGAGTGGATGGCTGAGAAGCTGAACGGGATGCAAATAATAACATTTGATAATGCAGAGCCACAAAAGAGGGGGAGAGGCCTCCCATTCACCGAGATGGGACTTGAGGTAAATATGCACAGTAATTATATATCAGTGCACTTTAATTATGAGGCTACACAGGGAGCGAGAAAGAGAAAGAGAAAGAAAGACAGACAGACAGAAACACACTGAATTAGACATAACAGCATATAAATTAAACATCTGAAATAAAGACACAATGAGGGAGAGGAAGACTAAGAGTGGGCTAAGAGAGGAATTAGTGGAAAAACCAACGGCAATGATTAGACATGGACACACACACACATACTAAGTTACACACACACATACAAAGCTTCATTTCAGTGGCCAGTGTGTGTGTTTTCACTGTTATAGACTGGATAAAGTAATCCTCCTGGTAAGTAACACTTATTACAGATGATAATCACGAGCAAAAGACAAATCAATAATCTCAAGGAAGAACCTATTGTGTGTGTGCGCTTGAAGGTCCATGTAATGTTGTTAGTTCAACAGCATGGGAGTGTGTGAGCCAAGCTGGAGTCTATACGTGCACACAATACGTTTTGACTTGGCTGAATGCAGCACATGGGTAGCAATTGCATGTGAACAAAATGCTGCAGTTGATATCTTTTGTAAACGCACTTACACAATGTAACACAATGTTTCTGGCAGCGTATTCAGACAACTTATTATCATTATCATTATCATTATCATTATCATTATCATTATCATTATTATTATTATTATTTTATTTTCTTGGAGAAACTTCTTTTGGTTTCTAGACCTGCCTTGTGAAATTTTGTAGTTTGAGGTTTCTTAATGTTAATGGGTTTTCTTTTAGTCCAATCACATTACAGATGCACCAGTCAAGTGGGTCAGCAGCTACAAATGAGCGATCCACATTGAATAGTGTATTTGTCATTGTCATGAAATTCAAGGTTTCTGCCATCAGCCAAAGGCAGGCTGCTGCTGAATTTAGTTTTCTGAATGCCACAACTGTCCCTGGCCCTGTGTAACCTTACATTAACTCTACTGCAATTAGTTCCATGCGGCACGGGGAAGTGATTTCAAATTAAGAAAAGGAAAAAAAATAGAATCTGTATCGTAAAATCGATCATCAGGTGAGGACTGAGTATGGATGGATGGACAGATAGATGGATGGATAGATGGATGGATGGATGGAGGGATGGGTAAAGAGACAGAGAGCTCTTCAGAATAGGGATGAGGAGAATGAGGAGTGGGTGTGGAGTGGACAGATGTGCTCTAATGTGTTTTGGCCTCATCTCTGCAAGGACAAAACCATGAGCGCGCTCGCACATACACACACACCAGCTAGCCAACATATCTATTATCTCCCCCTTTATGTTACACTGTGGTCGAGCAAAGCAAAGAGTATTTTCCATTTCTTTTTGTCTTCCCTTTGCTCTGTATTTCTTTTATCTTGTTACTTTGGAGTCAATCACACAAAGCTATGAGCTATCAGCATGTCACAAACATATTCATGTATATATGTAAACACACACTCATGCATTCCCTCTTTACATGGAAAGAAACCCAATGTGTCGCCAAACCGTTCTGCGCATCCTCTGCTGCTGATTTCAGCCAATCACACAATTAGAGAGTTGATGACCCATCTGTCCACATGATTGGCTGATGGATGTGCATGTGTGTGTGCGCCTCAGTGTGAAAGGGGTCTGACGAGCCCCCGAACACATCTAGCCGGTGACAATTTTCTTTTGTTACCCGCAACCAGCAACATTTTCCGAGAGAGACACAGAGCTAATGCGAGCCCGTGAACAACTTAATAGCACTTGAACCAGTTTGCCAACTTGGAGAAATGATTTCATTCAATTAGATAATTCTGCCCCTCTCCCTCTCCTGCTCATTCTCTTGTTCTCTGGAATGAGTCATTTGTGATATAATAGCCACATAATGGCTTGAAAGCAGGTTCGGCAGGAAAAAAGACAGATGTAGGGTGAATAAAAAGTGGAATGATGAGGAAGAAGAGGCTCAGGACTCGACGCAACCACCACACAAACTGCTTTGCTGCCATCGCGACAGGAATCATTTCTATACATCTAGGTGGAAAACACACAAACGTGTACTGTACCCACACACACACACACACAGTGCTCCATTTGCTGTCCATTAACAGTGTGTGGCGCTGAGAGATAGGAGAAGCGATAGCATCTTCTCCGATGGTATCTTTTATCGAAGTACACGCGTCCTTCAGGCGTCCATCCTGCTATCGCTCTTCTCATCTCTCCTCTGCCTTTCTCTTGCTTTCCTCCTCCCTCGCCTCCTCTCTTCTCACCTTGCCTCTCCTATACACTCCCCAATTCTTTCTTGACATCTGTTTGTGTTTCCACCATCATCTTCCCCTGTTCCTTAATATTTCAGAGACCAGGATTTATTTTCATGTAACGTTCCTTTACCTACAAGTCACTGCACTTATTTAAACTACAGTTGTAGTTGTTGATGCCAACTGAATCATCAAGAGCTCAGATTGTCTCCGGGCCCAACAATGCTCAAGGATGCAGGAAATCCATTTATATTACCTGCATTCAAAGTTATTTGTAGGGCTGATGCAGATCAGATCAGTGCTTCTTACAGACAAGGATAAATAGGACACATACATATAAACAGAATCTGCACTGTAAGTACAATAAGAAGAGAAAATACAGCACCAGGAAAGTCTAAGCTCAGCTTGGAGAGATGAATATATTAGCAGAGATGAGGGACTGAAGAACGGTGACTGTTGTTACTTGTTGAATGAGACGAGTGCGTAACATTAGTTTTATTTTCTAATTCAGATATTAAACTTAGAATTAACTCTGAGAGTTGTCAGTTACAAAGCCGTTAAAAAACACCTCTTAAAAAGCTTAAGACGGTCTCTAAGATGGGTTTACAATCATCTAGTGTGCATGAACCAGTGCAGTTGCATGCCATTATCTTATTTTTTAAATTACCACATCCTGCTCCTCTTTATGATGAGGATAATATTAAAAAGTTGTTTCAGACTGAAGCTGCTGAAAGAATTCAATGGGTAGAGATTGACAGGCACATTATTGATGCAGACAATTGAAAATACTGGATGTTGAATAGTATCGAAGAAAAAGTAAATATAATAAAATAATAAACCTGAATGAACTATCTATCTTTTGACTAATTTGTCAACTTAAGCAAGATTCGAGTCTTAATATTTTCATAGTGAGCTTAGATGAATGGGGACCAATGGCTACCTTGAAGGCCCCAATAGCTTCCTATTCTCCTGCCTTTACATCATTTTGTAGGAGTGTTACAGCAAAAACCTTGATCCGCACCTCAATTGGTTTGACACCAATTCTTAAGATTATTATTAATCTTTTCCGATTGTTCCGATGCTAATGATAACTCTCCAAGTGAAAGGAGGAACACTGCTTTGTTTGAGTCTGTCAGTCATACAGAAACACATCATTCTAGGTAATTGATAAGAAAAAAAAGTGGTTTCTATAACTGCATTGTAACTGTCACTATAACAACAGAATTGTATTTGACTTGCTATGTTTGAACTTTGCTCTTTGGAGAACACGACAGTCGTGAAACACACAGGCAAACGCCTTCGTCTCTCAGGGATTTTAACCAGCATTCATACGACGGCACAAACAGTCACACACACACACACGCACATGCATGCTGAATTCAATTTCTAATCAATTTCTGCATTTTTATTCAAGTGGTCTCTTCAAGTAAAAGGCTGAATTGGCCGATCGCTTCCATCAAGGATTTCTGCTAAGTATTGTACTGTTGAGAGGAGGAGGAGGAGGAGGAGGAGGAGGAGGAGGAGGAGGAGGAGGAGGATGGACGGGGTGGAAGACAACTTCTCTCTACCTCTCGTCTCTCCCTGTCTTTCTCCCTTTCTTCGTCACCTTTGCCCACACACCCACGTGAACGTACACACACAGGTCCTCCAGGAGGCAATCAAGCTCTTGTGGAAAGGTTGGAGTAGTTCATATGAACGTCGCTCTCTGAGTGGTTACTTGAGTCAGGGGGTCGTGTCTTAGCTACCACCCCCCTCTTGCCCATAATCATCCTCCATTACCCCCATTTGTGTGTGTGTGTGCGTGTGTGTGCATTTGAATTCTTGTGTGTTTCACACTGTGTGTTTTCTTGCAAACAAAATTTGCGTATACATACTATTTTCTGTCTCCACGTATGCATGCATGTGCCTGTGAATAATATGTGTTTGCATATGAATGCTGCAGGTGCAGGAGGACATGTAAGTGTGTGTGTGTGTGTGTGAGTGTGTGCAAGGAAAAACTGCCGGGGCCACAGAGGTGACAGAGGAAATGAGAGGAGAGAGATTAAGGAGGTGACGTGTGAGATGGCTGATGGGAAGGAAGGAGCGGGCCGAGGAGAGGAGCGGGGGCAAGAGGAGACCAGGAGGTGAAGAAGGGGCATCAAGGAGGGATGGAGAGAGCGAGGAAGAGAGAGCTCTTGAGAGGAAGAGGGTGCTAATTAGTGGAGTTCCTTCCCTGCCTGTCTCTTTGTACTTTGAATGAGTTCTGTGAGTTTTGCGAGTTGGTGAAATGTGTCACAAAGAAAAACTGTTGACCAGATTTCTACATTGCTGCTCCTGCATTGTCATAGATGACTCATTAACCATTAACTTAAAGTTTGTTTTTCTTGCATCTCAACTTCTCCACTCTCTGCTTCAGTAAAATTAAAGTTTGTTTATCACATTTGCTGCAATGCTTGGACAGAATTCATTTCTGCCAGAAAAATACAAAAAAATGACATAATATTATTTGATAGCACAATTAGATGAGCTTCATTTTCAAAATGAAGCCATGTTAAAGAGCCAGAGATTCTTTCCCAATTTGAATTAAAAAAAAAAAATCAAATAGTCAATAAAATAAGCAAATAAAATATTGATAGTATCAATATAATCATCCACTGCACACCCAACAAACCTACAAGCTAAAATCATATCACAGAGTAATGACAGATTTGATATATAGGCTAACCGATAGCCATGCCCTTGTCAAAACACTACCCCTGTACCCACTGATGGATGGAGGGATAGATAGAGAGAAGGATGGGGAGAGAAGAAAGAAAAGAGTGGATGGAGGAAAGATGAAGGAATGATGAATGGAGGCAGCGCTGAAAGCAGGGGATGACGTGATTGATGGAAAGAGAGAGCGATCAGAGGGTGACAGCAGGTGATGGGGTAAAGACGCTGGAGGAGTAGATGGTTAGTGGCTTCACTGAAGGGATGGAAACTCTTGTCCCTGCAGCGCAACTGGAATTTGTGATTTTTTTTTTTGACACAGAAGAGAAGAGAAGAGAGAGAGAGAGGTGTGTGTGTGTGTGTGTGTGTGTGTGTGTGTGTGTGTGTGTGTGTGTGTGTGTGTTTAAGGGTCAAGAAGCTGCTGATCTCAGCATATGCCTTTTTTTCCTGATGATAAATCACTCTGATTCACAGCAGGAGGAACAAAAACCTCTCTCATCCGTCTTTCTCTTCACACTCGTCTTTCTCCTTTTCTCTGCAGGACCCTGTTCTTTGACAAAGGGCTAAAAAATGAAGTCAAGAGGTGGCAAAGCCTCCAACTGGAGGAGCATCTTGCATGAACGCAGGGGAGGCCCACTTGTCAGGTGACCAGCTTTTTTTTTGTCTGTCTCGTGCAATTCTCCTCCTTCAGCGCTCACACACAAATAACTAAATGGAGCCTGAATAAAAATAAAAGGTGTGTTGTTGTAAAAAGTGTTTAAAGCCCTTCACTTTTTCCACATTATGTAGTTGCATGTTTTACTATACATGGATATTGTTGCCATTTTTGCACTTCAATCTGCTCAATATCCCACAATAACAAAGGGAGAAATCAAATGTGCGGCCGCCTTTGAGCGATTTATCCCATTTTCCTGGCAGATGCTGTCGAGCTCCGTCGGACTGAAAGCGAGGTGTGTGCGAGCTGCCGTCTTCAGGTCTCTCCACAGATGTTCTGTAGGTTTAAGTCGAAGCTTTGGCCAGGCCACTCAAGGACAAAAGGACGGTCACAGACTTGTCCCAAAGCTACTCCGGCGTCATCGTGGCTGTTTGTCCTGCTGGACCTTCTATCAAACCTGACCGGTGTCCCCGGTCCCTGCCGCTGAGAAGCGTCGGCGCCGTGCTTCGCTGTAGGGATGGTATTAGCCAGGTGGTGAGCGGCGCCTGCTGTTCACCAGACCTAATGCTTGAGGTTCTGCCAAGAGGTTTCAATTTGTCTCGTCCAACCACAGAACCGTTGTGCTCACCCTCTCTGAGTTCTTTAAATGGGCAAACCAGGTGCTCCCCTCTCTGAAGCTCCGGTGCCTCAGTTTGGTCGGATATGGAACCCTTCAAAGATTCCTTATGGTTTCAAACCTCTTCCATGTAGGACTATTAGCAGCCTTTTACATAAATTAGCATTGTATTGGTTTTTCATTATATGGTTTGATGGTGCTGATTATAAAAAATTGTTGACAATTAATCTTCTAAATCCTTTACTGAACTTCTCGTATCAGCACTTGAGTAAATGGTGTTTATGTTCCAGGCTCATTTGGCAACCGTGCTTATCGCCACTTCATTTCTTTTCCATTGGTCCTCTAAGGCGTCTCCCTGGTGACCATCTCCAAACAATCATCCAGCTTGAGCATCTCCAAGACACACACTACATCCTGAGAGGTCTCCTTCTTCCCGTCTTTCTCCTTCTCCCTTTGAGCTTCCTCACTTGTCTCATTTTCTCTTCCTGTCCGTTCCCCTCCCTCAGGTTCATTATCTTCATAAACTCTCTTGTTTCTCAGTCTGTCGGTCATTGTCACATCCTCAGTGGCCTCCCATGAGTGTTTAATTTCAGCGCGTGTGCTTGTGTTTGCTCTGCGGGGACATTCTTTGTAGCGTCGAGAGTGTCACCTTTTAAGAAGAACTGTAATCAAACAATGTTTCCCTCTTCTTCTACTCATCCCTCTCTCTTCTCGTCTTTCCAGAGGATTAACCCATTTATTTGTTCTTCTCATGCTCTGGGATGTGAGCTTGTTCCCTCATCTTTTATCCTCCCTTTCATGTCCTTCCTTTCTGCTGTCTTAGCAGCTGTTGTGTGTCCTTTCACCAAACCGCTGTTGGCATCACAAACTCATCCACTCTTTGTGTGTTTGTGAAAAGGAACATTTAACACTTGGCAGCTTTTTTCAAGGGAAATTATTTCTGTTATTCTAAACACTGAATTTAGCATATTGGTTTGTATTTGTCCACCTGCACTGGACTGTAAAACTTCTCCTGGCTGTAACATTGTGTGTGGCTACAAGGGAAAACAGGCAAGAGGAGGTTTTTTGAGTGACAGAGCAAATGAACAGGATCTGCCGTTCCCTCTGGATCATTACTGAGTGCTGCTTTCAAAACAATACCATTTCCAGGATTTTCCAACAAAACCCCTATAAAACAATAAGAAAGGAAACTCTCCTCCTTTTCTATTTGACTTTCCAAGTCACTTGGAAGGTATTATTCCCTGTTCTCCCATTCCCACCGAGAATCACATTGTTCCAGCAAGTATAAATAGAAATCAAGAAAAAGTAAGCCGAGACACAAACTTTTTTTTTTCCTTTAAAGTGAATCCACTTCATAAAAACCAATCTTCGTCCGTGGAGTCCAAAACGATAAGCCGGGGAATAAACTTCCACTAATGCTCTTCCATGTTTTCCTTCAAACGGGCCTTCAGTGGCAGTAAAAAGGACTGCTGTCTTGGCTGCCATTATGCCGTATAGACAGACAGTATGGCACTAGAAAGAGATGTGTCAGAAACCATATGCTCGCTTGAACACAATGGCTGTCGTAGCCATGCCTATCCTCAAGACGCCACAGACAGACACACATTAACATGCACTCAGGTGAAGGTACGGACGCACACATCCTTCCCACACATCAGACTAAATACACAACCCTCTCTAGACAGAGGCAGAACCGTCCTGTCAGTCACGTGTGTCTCTTAAAAACCTATACAATATGTCGGTCTTAACCTAATTTTCTTTCTCTTACATTTCCTGGCTCACCCTCCCTTCTTTCTTTTCTTTTCTTTTGCTCACTTGCCTGTTTGCCTCTCTCCTCTCCCCCCCTCGCTCCTCTGTTTCTGTGCCATGCAGTGAAAACAGGACGCATGTGATAGACCAGGAGGCTCCTCACAGTCCCTGGGCACCGCAAAAGTGTGTGTGTCTACAGTTATGTGTGTGTACTTGCATATGTGTCTGCATACATGTCTTTCTCTTTACACACGTGTGTATGTGTCAGCAGGATCGATGGACACAGCTGTCAGCTTAACACTTCCTGTAGTCCCACCGCTGACCTCACGTTAACCTGGAAGTATTTCTCAACACCACGGCTCAAGTCTTCCTGTTTGGAGCCGCGCCAGGGCTAAGCAGCTTGCCTGTCTCTCACACACACACACACACACACACACAACAAATGCAAGGATGTATCTAGACCCTCAGAGAGACGGGAAGCGGAAAACATGTCAAACAGTATCAGATACACACTCTTTTCTTGCTATGTGTCTCTCTGTGTGTGTCTGCCTAACCTAACCTGACCTCAACCCTCACTCAGCTTTACAACTAAAAACCTGAGTTGCTCCTCCCTTTTCTATTTCATCTATTTGGACGCCGCTAAAATACTGTTCCCACATTAAATCCAGGAAATGACTTCTTTTCATCCCGACTGTTTTTCAGCATCTTCAGCATTGTCATGAAACCCTCTCCCTCTACTCTCCTGTGAGCAAATGAATAAAAGAGCAACAATAAATGAATAACTAGTTGTATGAATAAAAACAAAAGGTGACATGACCAATATGAATGGCCCTCCGGATACTCT
Source organism: Trachurus japonicus (assembly GCF_045865225.1). NCBI lineage: Eukaryota > Metazoa > Chordata > Actinopteri > Carangiformes > Carangidae > Trachurus > Trachurus japonicus. The sequence continues at coordinate 10,912,650 of NC_140908.1, read as the reverse complement.
GCTGTGTGTGTTTTTTTGGTGCAACTGCAGGCGGCATGCTTATGTGAATGGGATTTATATATCACAGAGTGTGTGTGTGTGTGTGTGTGTCTGTGTCCAGGGGCAAGGGTGGAGTGCAGAGCTCCACTCCAGAGGCCTTGTCGGGCGTTGAGGCCCGGGGCTGGCCTGAAGGCACAGCCCGTCTGGAGGAGCCCTTGGCTGGGCAGCAGCTGAATAAAAGATGGAAGGGAAGTGTCAGTCTGGAAGGCCTGGAGCACTGGGAGGCCCAACGCCTCAACGCTGAGGACAAACAGATGCTAGGTGAGACAGGAAAGAAGGGACGGAGGAAATAGAGAGCGACAGAAACAAGGAGAGAGAAGAAAGAAAAGTAACAAGGCAGAAAAAGAAATATAGTAAAACAAGTGAAGGAAATGAATGTGTTTGTCAGTGGCCTTCACAGATCATGCAAAATATCAAGATGATCATACAAAGCTTCAGCCAATAGTCTCAACCTTTTCCACCACAAACTAACAAATCAGTGCTAGGAGTAATATTTACATCCTGCACCAGTGTCAGAGTAGAAAGTATAAAAACTTCTGTAATGTCATTGTGATTTCAGTTTATTCCAGTGATGTTTACCTGTCGTCATACATCAGGTCCTGGCCTCTGCAGGAATCAATTGCAGTTTCCATTATTGTTCAATGTATAATATAAAGTAATTATACAAAGCTGTATATAGTATATGTAAGAAGATTGTGTGGATTCGGGGGGGAACTGTGCAGGATCATTACAAAAAGAATCAGTAATTATGTCTGTCCAGTACAGTATAACCCCCCCGTCTCATTGTCTGTGTGTAAAACAGGCGTACAAGTCATAAGTGTGTGCTAATAGTTGAGTGTCATAAGGCGTGTGGGCAGGCATGAGTACTGTCTCTATGCATGTATGTTTGTGTATGTGTGTATGTGGAAGTGTTTTGCATTTGAATGGAGCCTGAAGAGCTCCAGTGTGTTCCACTGCCACTCTGTACAAACACAGCTTGTGTTTCATAGACACCTTTCACTCCTCCTCAAGTGTGTGTGTGTATGTGCAGGCATATACATGTGAGTTCAGACACATTATGATCGACTGCAAATAACAAGGATGTGGGTTGTTTACGCGTGATGCTAACACGAATTGTCCTTTGTTGTGTAACGGAGCTCTGGAGGATTTGTTACACAGTCAAGGAAATCTTGCTTAAGGGGGAATGTATAAAAAAATATGTATATATATATATCGGATACATTGAATTGTTATTCAAATAACACAAAGTATTATGTCACTCCACACATTATAAAAAATAATAGACAAAAAAATGTTAGCAGGTTGTTAGGGTGCCTCACAGCCCATGAAGGTAGAGAAAGGCTTAAGAATATAAGAGATTGAACAAAAGGCCCGGATGAGTTGATCAAAAAAAGTCAAAAAGAAAAAGAAAAAAAAGATACTTGAGACTTGAAACTCACCACAGAAAGCTCAAGGATGAACGGAGGAAAGTGTGACGGGGAAAAAACAACAAGGAAGACAAACGACAAGCGACAGAAGACAGAAAGCGATAGCGACAGAGGTGGAGGGAGGAGCACGTCCTGCGTTAGTTATCTCGGCCTCTCAGTGTTAGCTGATAGAATTGAAGTGTTTAGCATATATGCTAATCATTCACACAGGCCGCCGGATTATCACCGCGCTCTGCCAAGAGTCCTCTCCCTCCGCCCAATCCCTCCATCCATTCCTCGCATCCACTCCTCTGGCGATACCTTGCTCTTTACCTTTTCCACTCACCACCCAGAAATCCATCTGTTTGTCCTCTTCTTTTGTTCTTCGTCTCATTTATCCATCCACATCTTTCTCTTCTCTCCATCTAGCTGTCTTTTCTCCTCCCCTCCCTCAGTGCTTCCCCCTTTCTTTCCATCTTTCTCTGTCCTCCCTCTGTTATATTGATGTGCACTCTGGGATACGTGCTGTTCTGCAAGTCGAACAAGACAGCGAGAGTTTTACATCTGACGCTCACACACACACACACACACACACACACGGTGATCGGCTCAATGCAGGCTAATAATGGGTGATTGGTCATCATGGGTGGTGAGCTGAGGAAAGCACACTGTAGGAGTTTATAAAAAAAATGAATATATTAAAGTGTGGAAAAGGGGGATAGATTCAGAGGTGGCAGAATGAGAAAGAGAGAGCTGAGCCATTTTCAGCAAAGGGGGGATAGAGTTCAAGCTCTGAGGTTATCGCACTCATCCACGGTGGCCGCTGTGCAAATATTTTACTAAAGATTTCATGGCAACACACACAGACTGCACTCATGCTTGAGCTTTTTCTCTCTGTGGCCCTGAAAACCTACCAACACAAGTACACACACACAGACACACACAGGCCAAAGTCCTTTAAAAAACCACAGGAAATTTCATGCTCTGTATCTGTCTACCCAGCTGATGTCACAGCTCCCATTTGTGGGGGCGATTTCAGGTCTTTAGCCAGATCAGTGGCCTGGGGTGGGCTGGGAGGGGAGGGAGGGGGTATTAATGGTTAGACAGACTGCCCTTCAACACAGTGCTGGAGGGTGTGGGGGTGGTGGGTGGTGGGTGGGGGTAAATGTTTCTGACTCTGTCCAGGGATTATAGGTATTTTTTGTGTCGGCCATATTGTGGTATTATCATGATTGATTGGAAAAAGTTGTGATCAAGAGAAGCTGGGTGATTGATCTTTGTTCAAGGAGCAGATGCATTAAAGGATAAGTCCAGAAAAAAACTGTATGTTTTAATACTGTCAATAATTTGAAGAGTTTCAGTTTGGTCCTAGGATTAATCATAAAGAAAACAAAGCTTTGCCTGCAATATGTCAAAATATCAAAGTTGCACCTTTTCACTAAATGTTTTAATGTGTTACTTTATACATGAAGTACTTTTGAAAGCTAGAAAACAAGAATCTGTCAGCCAATGTGGACGAAGCACAACAGACAGCACAGATTTCCTCAGCCACAACACTGCCACTGGCTACATGGAGTAATGGTATAGATACATACACATATAGATATGTACTGTATGTAGGCATATAGAGTATTTATAAATATGTGGATAATGAAGATGCCTTTGGATTGCAGGAGAATGATCTGGCATGGGAAAGCAGACACACACACACACACACACACACACACTAATTTTTGCTTATTATTCTTCTTTCATCACCCTCAGGCTATGTGTGTCTTCTGCGAGACAGCGTTTCCTTAGACGTCAGCTGTAATGGCTTTGAATGATGTTTATGCACGCTTGAAACACAAAAAACAAACCTTGACCCATTAGTGTCCGTCTGGATTAAACCTCTCCGTCTCCTGCTCTGTGATTTCGTTCCTCTCAAGGCTCAACCTCCACAAACAAACTTATTGTGGACGTGAACTGACATACGCTCTGCACACATGTACAGAGGGCAGAGATGGATTCAGACACCAGCACAGGGAGAAAAAAACACAACAATCTGCTGCGTTGAGGACTAAAGTGTATGAATAGACATAGTGACTAGAGTGGCTGGTTGCAACAATCATGAAATAAATAAATGACAAACGGTTAGGACACATCAGCACATTCCCAGGAGGGCACGGCAGATCAGCACCATGGACAGCGCTGAATCAAAAGTCGACAGAAACGCAGCTCATCACAACTCTTCATCTCTACTCAGTCCTTTGGGATTTGATTTATTGGAGAGGACGACTTGTAAAATGTCTGCTCCTCTTGGATTACATCTCATTTCACACGGGGACCTGAAGCAACGTGCAGGGGACAACAGTTTAGCCAGGTTAGCTAAGCTCGCTGCTGCTGCTGAACTGACTTTGATTCAGTGAGTGTTGGATGTTTACTGTAGATTTCATCTCGACACCACATCCTCTGGTTCTTCTCCACCTGTGGTAAACGTAAACATCAGCTTGTCATGTTCCCACTTTGAGGACGTCTTGTGCATCTGCGAGATAAACAACAACAAACGTTGCGTTGACGTATACAGTGTGTGTGTATGCACAGTTTCCTCTCCGCTGTTATCTCCCTCTGTCTTGGCATCTCTCCCTCTCTCCCTCCCTGTTCCTCCCTCTCTCTGCCCACCACCCCATTTCATTTCTCTCTCTCTCTCTCTCTCTGTCTCTGTCTGCCTATGTCTCTCACCCTCCTTGCAGATAGTGGCAAACTACAGCAGGGTCCTGGTGTGAGGTCACAGGCAGCCTTCTTGTAGCATATGGACATGTTTCCTTCCAAGAAAGCCTCAGCCAGATGAGACCACACAGGCGCACAAAACACACACATACAGAAGCACACACACTGCCGCTGACAAATATAGTTATAAAACACAATATAAAGACGACACGTTTGCAGGCGTAGCGTACACACCACGTCACACACACACACACAGCCGCACACTGGCAGTGGAAGTGTGTGAGATTAAAGAACATCAGAAGCGATCTGATCTCGCTTCTCATCCTCTCTGTGACCCGGGGGCTCAATCTACTTGACTTGGAGTAATCTTGGTGTTAAGACACACTCACATACACACACACCACTCAATATGCCAGTAATCCACCGAAGACCCGCTAAAGAACACACAGAAACACACACTCACACACTTAATCATGAGCAGAAGTAAAACTATAAACGTCTAATAATCTGGCGCACGCTAGACTCGCTGGCTTCTTAAAGTACTCTAAGCGCAGCACACACACATAATCTTTCGCAGGCTTCAGTGTGAGCTCTTGGAAACACACACACACAGTCAGGCATATGCAGGATACACACACACACACAGAGCTGGTAATCTTCCAGCCAGCTGAAGTGTAATCAAGAAGGAGACAGCCATATGTCTGAGGGTGCTGAGCCTTGGCCTCTCCTCCTTCTCCACTGTCTCACTCCCTCTCCGTGTTTCGCTTTTCCTCTTCTCTCTCTTTCTCTACGTCGACCCGTCGTGTTTGTCCACCTTCCTCTCCCCCTCTTTTCTCCCTCTGTCCCTCTGCTTCTTTCATTTCTACCAAAAACATCACCTCAACTCACGTTACACACCTCCAACATTAGATCTTTGTGTTTTTCTTACAGCACAATGTGATAAAATGCTTTCATATACAGCTGGTTGTGTTTATGTAGTTGAATGGAGTCACACCATGACTCAGTTATCAGTTATCTGAATGAATAAAATCATCAATAGCTCAATTATAAATGTTGATGAATGTGTTTGTATTTATGAATATCTAGTGAGGTTTTTTTTCTGTGTGTGTGTGTGTGTGTGTGTCCCGGTCCCCTGTGTGGGGACAGCTGGTGTGGCAGTGACCCCGGCTGGAAGGAAGCCTCATGCTTTTTCATGTGTCCCTTCCCACAATTCCCGGGGCCATTTGGGTCCTTGCAGGTTTCGAGTGCCAGTGGTATTGAAAACATGGTGTGTGTGTGTGTGTGTGTGTGTGTGTGTGTGTGTGTGTGTGTGTGTGTGTGTCGGTGAGTGAGTGTGTGTTCTGGGATTGAAAACTCACTTTTATCGTCAGTGAAAATGCAGCAACAGATCAACTCCTAAATAGTCCCCGACTGTAAAGATTTAGTTCAATTCCATAAAAGCAAAGATGCAAAATGATTTTGTGTCTCCACCTCCAGTCTATCCCTCAATCCCCTCATCCATTTCTGTTTCTTATAGTCTATTTTTTCCTCTCCTCTTTCAGTCTTTCCTTAATCCTCCACCCGCCCGCTTCCCTCTGTCTGATGAAATGACCATATCTAATCCTTTGGTCCCCTTGGGAGAGATGTAACTGTATTAAGACAGTAAATCCATGTCCTTACAAGTGCTACAGATGTCTTTCTTTATTATCCGCTCTTTCTCTTTCTCTTTCTATCACTCTTCCTCCCTGACTCTTCACATCTTCCTCTCAAATCTTTTAAATCTGTTCTTCATAATCTTATGACTTTCTGAGCTGCTAAAATGGCACATGTATAATCTGACATTATGTTTTTGTGGATTTGTTTTTGGGCTGGCTTTTTGTCGGTCTCCTAATTCCTCACAGTTAAAGATCGACAGAGCTGGTGACCTAGAGAGACGACAGTCTGCTTTTCAGGAACGACACAAATCTGCATATTCTCATGACAAGCACATCCTGGATTATTTAAAATGCTTTTAAATACATGACGTACAGTGTGAGCGGATGATTATCACTGTGTAATCAAGGTGAAAGTGCAGTGAAAATAATGCAGTAAACCTGAACACATGGACAACAGCTGATACACCAAAAAAAGTTGTCTAAAATTTGAAATAAGATGGGGAAGTATCTACACCTTAAACCAGAACCAGAATCCAGAAGAGATTAAAAAAAAAAAAAAAAATGACAAACCTTCACCTAAAATCTTATTCATAAAATTTCTAACTTCATTTCATGTCCTTTCACTATTCATTCAGTTTGTGTGCAACAGCTGAGGCGCACCGTACTGTATATCTTCATCATCCCTCCTCCTGCCTCCCTCTCTCCCCCTCTAAGAACACAGCAGCTCTGTGCAGATGTGTCTTTTCTTCTTCATTACACATTAGCCACTCATCCTAGTGGACAGTGTGTGTGTGTGTGTGTGTGTGTTTCCTTTGGAGTCTTTCCAGGTGTCTCGGTGCCACCCTGCTGATCAGACAAGCAGAAGAAAAGCTCAGTGTTTTTCTGCTCCATCGGCTGCAGCCGCTGCTTCACTCCCGTAAGCAGGTGCCAAAGAGGCAAAGCGCGAAGATCTCCGATAAAGCGACTGACGCGGCTCGGTCTTTGTACTTCTCAGGCTTATTTCAGCGCATCGACGTCGGCTTTCGTCAGCATGCTGTTTTTCAACAAGTGCCACTCTTCTTCGCAACAGTTTTTCAGTGTTTGAATGAACATATTCAAACGTAATAAGTCAGATTAGTTCAAATACAAAAGAGAGATGTGTGTGTGTCCATCTTATCACGCTTGTTGGCATGTAGCCTGTGCTGCTGGACTGCGCCATTTGCCTGAGCGCCTTAGGCAGATACACACACACACACACACAAAAACTGTCACACACGCACACGCACACATGCTTACAAGGGGCGGCAGAGGTTAAAGAAGGAGAAAGGACCAGCTGCTAGCTCTCTAATGTTTAACAGCGAATGAGATATTTAGAGCAGGGAAGAGAGGGGACACGCAGAGATGAAGGGATGTGAGAGAGAGAGAGAGAGGCAGGAGAAGGGTTCAGGATGAGCTCAAATACTGAAAATATGTGGAGGAAAAGCTGAAATGTGACTGCAAACAGAGAAAAGTATAGTTTAATAGTTTAATCAGCTATCATAAAAGAATCTACGCTGCCAATTTTACAATTTTCTTACTATTGAAACAATTCCAACATAGAATACTACATTAAAACAAACAAGTAGAAATGTCCTCCACAGTCATCCCTGTGCAAAGATGCAAGCTGATCTGCTCCAGCAGTGCTCCCAAGTTACCAATAGATACATAAACGTCAGGGATCACCTGCTCTTTTCTAAGATGCCGGCAGGGTAATCAGGCTTTTCAGATCAATCAGACCTCAAACACGGCTCAGTGTGTGAATTTTATCCTCTAAATGCCCCAACACACACACAGGACCGCTGGTCAATCGAAGGCAAAGACAAGTACAAACACACACAGGAGGACGGACACACACAGACACACAAGTAGCATATTTTTAAGATGTGTTGTAAAAACCAACAAGCAACTCTGACACAGACAGAAAGACGACACCCCCATGATGCACGTGTCACAAAAATAACACAGCCACATAATTAAAACATAACTCATGACACTCATTTTTCCATCTCCATTAAAACACAATAGCAGCAGAGTTTCCATAATGGAAAGTGTGCACAGCGTGCAGCTCTTTGTGTCTCCACAGAAAAACACCAATCTCACCTTTTGGACCTGCAGTTACAAGTCAGACACTTTATGGAGGAGTTTCCACAGGAAATGGAACCGAGCTGGGAGCTGGGATGTAGTATTTTGTTCGTCAATGTGGATTAACACACACAGTGCACCAAAACACACACACACACACACAGCCATACACACTCAGGTTGAGCAGACAAACATGCAGCTGAGCAGACGGGTCATTTACACAGAGATTCTACTTTTTTCAGCAGCTGAAATCGCTCTCTGTTGTGTATTATTAAACTCTGCAAATAAAGAAGGTGTGAAAGTGTGTGACAAGCTCCTGAAAAAAGCGATCACAAACAATGAGCAGACCAATAAAAAGAATTCAAAACACAAAACTTTTCAGCAACTGAATCCACTTCTGGGCTTTGGTGTTCTGCTAAAAAGCCACTGGTAACAAACTGATACGGACTCAACCTGCATTTGCTGAGCAATGCAACTGCTTCTGTGCAGAGAGCATTCAGATTTACATCAGTGCTTGAAGTAACTGAACAAACAGGTGCAGCTAAAGTTCAGTAAAGACAAGGCTCAAACTGGAAATCAGCTCAGGGTCATAAGAACTACTTCTGTTGCCAATAATCTTTATCTGAATCACGAAAAAAATATGGTTTCATGTCCACGCAGCATTAAGCACAAGTCATTTACAACAAACTGGACGGTGCTGCTCCTGTTAAATTATCAGCAGAAGAACATGACTACTATTTTAAAACCTTCACACTGACCTGCCGACATTGGTCAAGGCTCATCAGCGAGGTGTGTTCCTGGTATTTTCAATTTTCAAGCCGAGGAAGATTGTGTGCGTCAGTGCTTAACGACACAGGAAACTCCTGGTGAGCTGCCAGCGAGTGTGTTCAGAAACGCTGAAACTTCTCTGAGCCTAATGAGTGGAAAAGAATAACTCTTCTTTTCTAGCAGTTTTGTGGATATATAATATAATACGTGGGCTGTGCAGTTCTTCTTTTATACATTGTAGGATCCTCCATGTATTGTGTTTTATACTTTACTCCACGCTGACATTGTTCGAAAGCCGATATGGACACTGGCCTGGTGATTTCCTCACACCAGATGTGCTGACAGATTTACTCTTCCTGATGTTTAACAAAACTATAAGAATGCACACCACACCTACAGCATGAGGCACACTAATCTACAATCAAGCGAGTCACGTACACTTGCAGGGTGAAAGTCAAGCCTCGTAATTTCAGCACAGGAAATACAAGGGTTGTCTCAAAAGCTACGTAGAGGTTTTCTGAGACCCATGGGTAATGCAGGGCAGTGGCTTTATAGAGCTATTGTTTTGCTATTTGGACAGTTCAGATGAAGTTTAGGATTCAGTTTGGATAACTGCATGTTTTTCTGTTTTGCAAGAAAAACAGACATTTACGATCTGAGAATAGAAAATGGCATCGTGTCTTTTGTTACAGCTGAGTGCTCTTTTATAATTGATGTTTCTTTCAATAAGACAGATTTTTAGACTATTTGCCTTCGACTGGACTCATCCTGCACCGCTTCCTGTCCAGGGTCAGACAGGAGGTGGAGAATCTTTGCTTCCCAGGTCAAAGGTTGGGGGCAGGTGTAGGATCCAACTGCAGCTGCATCCGTCAGGATGTGATGGCAAAGTGTGTGTGTATGGGTGTGTATGTTTTTGAAACCTTGACTGGTAACCATGCTCACACACTTTTGGACTGAAGATTTCTTCTCTGACATCAGGACTAACAAACAAAATGATGTGTGTCCAGATGCAGCTCAGAGGAACTTTACAGGTGAGTCAACGCTGCTTCTTTCTACCAAGACTTTTTCTGTGTTCTGTGCTTTTGTGTGTTCCTGACTGAATTCATCTAGTTTAATGTGTGCATATTGTCATATAACTCACTCAGGGTAGTGCAGGGGAATACACATCGGGTTCTGTGCCCACCCACACACACCCCCACACCCCCTCAAACCCCCGCCACACACACACACAGTGAGACACAAACACAAGCCGCCATTGATTGAATCAACTCAATACACGCACAGACAGTGCTGGTTTGAAGCAGGAGGATAGAGCCTGTGGCAAGGTGATTGAGAGAGCAGTGTGTGTGTGTGTGTGTGTGTGTGTGTGTGTGTGTGTGTGTGTGTGTGTGTGTGTGTGCATGTGTGTTCCTGGCAAAAACAACTGGTGACATCTGCAGATGAGTGGCATTAAAGACAGACATGAAAGGCACAGTTGACGTAACTGTCTCTCTTTCCTTTGTCTTACTCTTATTTATGTTCTATCTATCTATCTATCTATCTATCTATCTATCTATCTATCTATCTATCTATCTATCTATCTATCTATCTATCTATCTATCTATCTATCTATCTATCTATCTATCTATCTATCTATCTATCTATCTATCTATCTATCTCTGCCTGTCTATCTACCTATCTGTCTGTCTCTCTCCCCCCTCCTCTCTTTGAGATGTGTCGGGGGCTTCAGTAGTGTGATCCAGCATCGCCCGCCGCTGCTCTTTGGGCTTCAAACACACAAGGTGAGATCAACACACATGAAACAATCACAGAGAGGGACAAAAAAGATGGAGGGAGAGAGAAAGGCAAAAGGTGGGAGGGAGAGGATGTGGGGAAGGAAAAAAAATCATAGGGAGGCTGGCGACAGGAAGGGATGAAAGTGAAGGGTGGGATGAAGGAAGGGAAGGGAGGGAAGAGGAAAGAGGGAAGGGATTGACGGGGGTGAGCTCTGAAAGCTGAATGTTAACTACGTCTACAAGCGTCTGATAGATTAAGGGATGGGTCAGAGATTTGTGTTATTTTGTGCAAAGAACTGAGAGTGAAATTGTTCTTTTTACACACAAGTGTGACAGTAAGAGCTGATCAGAAAAGTCAAGTATCTTTCAAACTAACTAAATTCAAGATGATGATTGAAGGGTCAGCAGGCCAGCTGCTGTAGTCTGAAGAAACCTCACATGTCTGTAAGGCAGATTAAACATTTTAAAGTGTATTCCTCAACAACCTGAACATGACACACAGAAGGCAGAGATGTCCTCTTTGTCTCGTCAAGATGTCTCCTGTCACACCAAGTTCAAGGAGCGCAGCAAAACTCTTTTCAAAGCGGTCACCCTCGTCCAACAAGGACAGGTGGAAATCAAAGTATTTCTACGTGTCCAAGAAGCCATTGTTCTCATCAGGACAGGTGTTTTAGTTGTGAGAGTGTCTCTGTCTGCCTCGCAGCAGTCGTGGCCGTAGCAAAGCTCTGGGCAAAGGGAAGTGAAGGGCACTGCTAGCTCTAGGCAAAGCCCAGTAGGTAGCGCACACACACACACACACACACACACAAACACAGGCATCAGTTCACTTTAACACAACCTTTTTGTACGTTTTTTTTTTTTTTTTTTAAATGTACAGTTGTGTCGGGCACATTTTAGCAACAATTAAAATAAAAAAGTAAAAAAGGACTTGCAGACGGCTGAGATGAAAAAAAAAAAAGAGAAGCCAATCTCTGGCTGATATCTGAAACCATCATAACGCTGCAACACACGTCTCCTCCTCTCTTCGCCCACAGAGTTGCAACAGAGATCCAAAACGCCTCAGACAAAATAACTCCACCATGTTTGAAACGGCAGACCCTCTTTTGTTAATAAAATCTTGTTGAGCCTTCTTCACAGGACTACTGTCGACTAGACACTTTAAATTATATTTAATTTTGGTAATTTGTCTGATTTTGGTAACACCATGACTACCGTATCAGGCTTTTGGTGCTGGGGATAATTTAATTTGTGCATCAGGGGACATTTTTCAAAGCTGTGTACTGAATTGTCTCACTGGGAAACAGAAAAGCAGAATGAAATGAAAAAAGTCCAAGATTGTTCTGAGATTTTGTTTCCTCAGGCTCCACTGAGTCGTGGGTTGAGTCGGTGCAATCATTCCTGTTGTTGGTCCTGGTCTTCAAAGCTTCTGATAATTGAGATAATTATGCTAATGCTAACGGCGCCTGCTAACCCGCCTCGGTTCACGGTGTCAGCGTTTCTCATGTGAAGCGAGACACTCGGCGAAATGTCAGCCTCCGCCTCGGTGTGTGTGTATACACGTGTGTCGGAGAGCGATGGCTTGAGATAAAGCAGAGTTGGCCACAAGTGCGCAAAGAAACACATAAACACGCACACACACTCGCTCACACGTACACATTTGCATACTTCAACACACATCCAGCTCGGATATTAATTAAAGTTCATTGCTTCGGTAATTAGCAGGGCAGGATAATACCAATATGTGACTTATTGCCCCCCCAGGTTCGGCTCTGCCTCGAACTTTAATTGAATGAGCGGCATTAAAAACTTCAGAGGCCATTTGGCAAGGTTGACTAAACAGTCGTAAACACCAAAGGAAACACTTAGAGCACAGACAAAAGACACCATGAGCCGTCCTCAGCCACTTGCTACGGCTAAGGTGAGATAATCCAAATTCCTTCTGTTTATTGAACTACAGGTGTAGCTAAACTCTGTGGTGTTCGTTCCAGCTGCAGAGGAAAGGAAATCATTTCAGCTATTTCTGATGATGCTCATTTTCACTTCATTTACCCAAAGCTGCATGATGTAGGCTAAACGCTGGAGACTGTGTCCGTGCTATCTAGAGATTCAATATCTTCCACCGTCCCCTCCCCTTCAACTGCATCCTGAGTCAGCCATAGTGACTTCCTCTAAGTGCCTGAAGCATCGGGGCAAGAGGGGGCAGTCGACCAGAAGATCGTTAGTGTATTGACTGACAACAGTGAGTTCCCACCCACAGACTCTGGCCTCCTCTGATTGGATAAATGGGGCCAGAGTCACTCAAAACTTTCAATAAGAACATCTCTGCACTGCAGCAAGGTGCTCGGGGAGTATGGGTCACAGGAACCTTGGGAAATAGTAGAAGAAATTGCATAATTTAAGTAAAACATCAGTCTAAAGTGATTTTCTCACATTGCAACAAAAACAAAGTTGTCTTCCTCAAAAAAACCAACAACAAAACACTGATGTCTGCAGCCTTTCTTCCCTCTAATCTATTGACATCCTGTCAATTCACCATCTTGAAATTTCACAACCCTTCGTTATTGGTTCACCACCCCCGCTCGCTCTCTCTGTCAAGCCAATCAACCGTCATGCCTTTCGTGGCTCTGCTGCCTCATGCTCAAATCTTACACAGGCGCTTATACAGCCTCATGTACACATATACAAAGGCATGCACACAATCACATACACACAGAACACACAGTTTCTGCTGTGCCTTTGTGCTCCTTTAACCTTGAGGTCTGCGAGCGCCCAGCTGTGATAATCTCTCCGACTGCCTTCATTACTGTTACAGGACACACACACACACACACACACACACACATGCATGAAAGTGCATGGGCAGAGACAAGCATCAAGGAGAAGCACATCCATTCAAGCCTCAACACGAACACACACGAGCCTGGTAAGAGGTGGAACATTTAAAAGCCATCTTTTTTTTCTCACTATTGACTTGGATCAGCATTAGTCTCATCAGATAGTCACAGCAGTGCTATGTGTGTGTGTGTGTGTGTGTGTGTGTGTGTTATTGGCTGTCCTCCCCCTAACTGGCTAGACGGACACAGCCTCCAGGAATGTCAAACCTCCAACCTGCATTCTGATGTGGGCACCCGCAGTCACTTGTACACCGTCGCCCATCGCGCATAGCCGAGTGCGTGTGTGTCTGTTTGTGTGCATGTGTGTGTCTTTGGAAGTGTGTGTGTGCTTAACTCATCTTTGCACAGTTGTCTGAGTGACAGGCCCTGGGCGTCGTGGTAACCAGACAGGTACAGAAACAAAGTGGAGAGATGGGGAGGAAACTTTCAACAACACATCATTAGCTAGCCTGGGTTTTGGTGAAAATGTGGGCAAATTGTAAAGATATCCACTGGTTTTTACCCCTAAAATGTGACTGTGTGTACGGCAGGTGCAGCTTAGACAACAATATATGTGTGTGTGTGTGTGTGTGTCTATAAAGTGCCAGTGACAGTGGCTTGGCACACGATCTGCCCTGCCAGTCAGTCCCCCTGCCATTCTACCTCTGGCTTTCATTTGCATCCTCCTCGCCTTTCATCCCCTCCGTCCCCTCTGCGACACGACCTGTGGTTTTGGAGAAACTTTCAGATGACTGATTCTTTCATCTGTCCCCGAGTGTGTGTCTGTCTCAGTCCACGGCATCGGCCTCAGTCTGTTTCCCTGGTTCTTTCAAAACTGAGTCGGAAAAAAAAAATTGAAAAACTTTTTCCTCCTTACAGATCAGCGCTGAATAAAAAGCTGAATGAATATTGGGAGATTTCATTAAAAATGAAAACTGAAGAAGAAAGAGCACAATGACCTAGACATTCAAAGTTGGAGAGCAGCACTGAGGCTTTTAAAGCTTGTATCTTTTGGTGAAATCAAGAAATTATGAGCTTTAAGTGTTCTCAGAACTTATATCTGTATTTTCAGAGTTCTGTTTTATCAGGGAGACTGAATTAAAATGTATAAAGCTCAACTGTATATGTGTATGTGCAACATCTCCCCAGAGCATGATGCAGCCATGGATGTTCTCAGGAAGCAGAAATACCACAAAGACAAGTAATAACACCCCTGAACCCCAACACATATTTTTGGTCAAAGGTAGAACTTCCAGACTTTCTTCAAGGTTGGCAGGTCTGCAAACATAATGATGAAATAAGCACCAGGTCAGTGCCTTTGTGACCTTGCTTCTTGGAGTAGAACTAATAGGAAAAGAACTCATAATGAAAGCTAAGGAGAGCAGTAGAATGCCTTTTATCCTCACAATGCAAGAAAATCCTTCAAAAGACGTCTCTTCATAGATGCAGAATCAAACTTCATTCATATTTACAATGGGAGGAGAGAAGGAGGGCAGCAGTAGAATACCTTTTCTTTCTCCAATGTAAAAAATGAAAGATTAAAATGTCTTAACCCGATGGAGTATATTCACGTTTTTTTCTCAGATGGCTGAATTGCAAAATGCAGGACAATTAGATTCGAGGGAAAGCTTTGAAGTAACCTACATCAGTTTGCTTTTCAGCTGAAGACGCTGCAGCAGTGTTTATATTTTAATAGACTCTCAGTGATGATTATCAAATATATGTTCCTAGGACCAGTTACGCACAATGCATGTTGAGTACAATTAATATTTCTCATTTCTTCTCATTTGTTTGGAGGCTGTCGGATCTTCAGCTTGTTCAGTTTTTATGAGCAATACAAATCAACCATTTGAAACGTGGACTGAAATGGTCGTACATATTATTACGAGCCCATTCAATTTAGGAGAGAAATAAACTAGCTCACAATTCATGGCTGGATTAAGAGAGTTCACATTCTGAAAATTTATAAAACACATAAAAGACAAGGTAATGACCTAGGCAGTTGCATTTGGAGAATAAGTGGAGAGGAAAAACCTCCAGTAACAACTCCTGTGAGTACTGCTGCCACTGGGACTTTCCTCCGACTTTGTACTGAAGTGATTTTAATTATGTTTTTTCATTTCCCAAATTCTTTTGAGAAACCTCTTCAACCATTGAAGAAAAAAGCAAATAATCAAATTCAAACTTTTTCACCTGCCGTCATAGACAAAGATCTTGTGTTAAGCCTTCTAAGGCAGGTTTCTCAACCTTTGGAACAGCCTTTAAAGCTCTATAAACGAGTCTACCATAAACAAAAATATGTGAAAAAAGAAAAAGTGAACCGAGCCAGTTCGGTGTACATGTATTTAGACACAAAACGCCAATCTTCTCTCAATGCCCTGACAGCATCCTTGGAGAGATTTAATTTTCCCTCAAGTGCCTGCCTCCAGTCTCTTAGAAAACTATGTTGTCGCTTCCCCACAAGGTTCTCCCACTCGGAGGATGCGTCTGTCTTCAGTCTGAGTTCAAGTGTCTAATCTTCTGTATCTGAAGGTCAGCGTTTGTGTGCACTCTTAAGGGTCTTGACTCAAACAAATGAGGCAAGAAAATTAATCGAAGGCATTGTATGAAGTGTGGAGGGTGTGTGTGTGGTCGTGCGTGTGCAAGTATGAATGCATGCAAATTATTTTGCGCATGCGTGTGTGTGCGTGTCCAACTTGAGCTGACGAAGGCAGAGCTCAGCTGCTCAGGTCGTGGGCCCGATTGGATTGAGCGAGGGATGAAAGAGAAACATAAAAGACAGGAAGAGAAAAGGTGAAAGAGGGACAGCGATCACTGTGCAGAGCAGAACAGTTCTCTTGATCGCAGTCAGAAGGTTGTATGTGTTTCTATACTCTGATCTGCTGTATGTACTGCACATGTTAATGAAACTAAACTCATGCATGCTCTGTAATTTTATATCCTGCAAGATTTCTACCTTAACTATGTTACATTTTGACCATGATTAAACAGCTTCTGAGTAATTGTGATGGTTAAATAAATGACTTGTCACTTGTTACAAGGGAGAGTGTAGGTTCTCTGCCTTGCACGTAGCGTCTCTTGGCCGAAAACCAACCTTCCTTCTCTTGTTTATGACAGATAAGACAGAAATACATCCTACGCATGTATGATAAATAATGTTATCGACAGCTCCATGGATTTCTTTCTCGTCTGCTTTGTTGAAAACAAATGCACATGGCCAGGAGGAGGGTTAGCAAAACAGAAAAGTGACCGAACTTGCATAGTTCCCCTTTAAGAACTTCCTCATACAACCGACTGTCAGACCTGTTGTAACTCAAAATCACCACTCTGGGGTCACAATGAGAAACTATATTGACCTTCACTTCATTTTTTCAGGTGTTGGGGTTACAAACACAGCCATCAGCAGAGAGTGTGACTGTAAAGAAGATGAATATAAAGCAGGGCGCTGAGGGAAACAAACATCCAGATTAAATATTCTTCTTGTTGTCACGTTCATGTAAATAAAGCTTTGCACAGTTGTTCCCCTGTGGCTGTGAGGTGCTTTAAAGCAGCCATTTACACTCACTGCACTGTAAATAAAATATGATCATCAGCACTATATGTTTCACACAGAGAATAATCACTTACTTCTGTTTGTTACACTACATTTTTAAATTCTGAATGTTAATGGTCAACTTAAACACTTTCTTTCTATTCTCTAAAAAAAAAAAAAAAACTGACCCAACTACAGCGTCTGATGCATGGATATCTAACAATCTCATCCTGGAATATAGTAATATAGTATTTGAGCAATTCAGAAATTACAGTATCTTCATCAGTTTGAGAACACAAGAGTGTTTCCAGGGGAAACTAGTGAACCTGACTGGAAACTGACTCCTGTTGGTGTTCAATTCCCATCTGAGACTTCAACAAGTGCGTCTCGGCAGGTTCATCACTTCTTTCTTTAAGTTTCGACAGGAAAGTGACAGAGAGAGAGAAAACGGCTAAATATTTTGAACCGTTTTCGTCGTTTTATCCAAACCCAGTCCCGCCCACATAACTGTCTGGACATCAACACAAGGATTTACAAAGTGAGCACACCCAGAGAGTAACTGGGCGTTATTAAGTCGTGAGTCAGCCTGTTTAGGCCGCCAGCTCGACACATAACGGATCAATTTTCTACTTGAATGCACACACAATGCTCTCGGGCCAAACTGCTGAAATACAATGTGTAAGTGTGTGTGTGTGGTTGTCTAGAGAAATGTACAGGAGAATATGTCTTTAACAAAGTTTTATTGTCCCTCCTCTCAGCTGCTGTGCTCAGTTGGATAGGAATTTAACATTAACCGTGATGTTATCTTTGACAAATGTGTTGGCATGTCAAAGTGACACACCCAGCCTCACACACACACACACTCGGAGCTAACACACTGGGTTTTCCCACATGTGCCGACTCCAGATGGCCTCAAAGAGATGGCAGGTAATGCCAACATCACACACACACACACAACACACGCACACAAAGTAATGACCCACCCCTGAGACCCCTCCAAGCCGGTTTCATGGTGGGATCAAAAACAAAGTCTAAAAAAAAAGAAAGAAGGCAAAATGCAAAACGGACGCTTTACAGAGAGACACGAATTTACCTCAGCTACGTGAGTGGTGTGAAAACAATTCACTCATTATTAATTCAAAGAAAACAAAAGAAATCATCTTCGGTCTCCCAGTGGGTTCATACCCTCCACCAGTTACTGTACATAATGCTGAGATTGAACAAGTTTCCTCCTATAAATATCTGGGCATCTACGTGGACGCTACTTTGTCCTGGAGTGTACATGTAGACTTTATTTGTTGCAAAGTACAACAACGTATTTATTTTTTGAGAAGATTGAGGTCATTTGGAGCAAACAAACACATCCTGTTATTATTTTTTCAATCTATAGTGCAGAGTGTTATGCAGTACGGAATTAGTGCCTGGTTTAGTTGTTTGTCTGTCCAACTTAAAACCAAACTAACCAGACTGCTACATATCTGTTCAAAGATTGTGGGTCAAACTTTGGAGTCACATTTTCAAGCAGCATACACTAAAAGAATGTTGTCTCTTGCGAGTAATATCTCATCTGACCCCTCTCATGTGTTATTTGAGGAATATCAGCTTCTGCCATCAAACAGAAGGTTTAGAGTTCCACAAGCTCGACTGAACAGGCTGAGGAACTCTTTTGTCCCTCAGTCTGTCAAACTGTTAAATCAGAGTTTGGTCTCTAAATAGACCCTAAGGTTCATGTACAGACTGAGCACTGGCTGTTGCACCAAGACACTTTGTAATGTTGGATTTGTGTTGTGAGGAGTTGGGAGGTAGTTTGTGTTTTTCTTTAAATGTGAGGGTGACATTTATGCTTTCTGTAAATGTGTGTTTTTTGTGTTTTGTATTGTTTATGTGAAACTGTGGACGTCATGGGACGCAAGACAAATTTCAGAAGTGATCTGATAATTAAAGTATAATCTTAATCTTAATCTTAATCTTACAATAAGAGGAAATAATGGAGAGATCTTTGTGACAACATCAAAGCTACGCCAAGAGCGCCTGCACATGCATGCTCACACAAACACACACACACACACATGAGGAGGAGCTTCCCACCTGAAAGGGGAACTCCACTGAAATGTTACTGTTAATACTGTTACCATGTGTTTATCTTTAATATTAACTGAAGCACGATCACAGTTAAGATAAATGCACTGTTCTGGTTTTTCCACTGCAGTTTGGGATGGTTGAACATGCTTTAAGTCTCAAAGAAAAGTACTTTAATCCATAACTGCATATTATATTATATTACATTATATTATATTATATACAAACAGTACATATGATGCTTTATATATATGATGTAATGCATCTCCAGTTATCTCCTCTGAAATGACAGAAACAGTGCAGCAAACTAATGCAGCGACTGACCCATTAGTAAAGCTCTAATAACAGACACTGTGACTTGTCACACACAGGTGGAACTAATCACACCGCTGATGGCTCTGTTCCATCAATTCAATTAGCCGTGCTATTAGTGACACCTGTGTTTGACCAGTCAACATGTCTGCTGTGAAAGGCCCATTGTTCAAAAAGACACTGCACTTGCCATACACGCCTGTTAATAGTAACGCAACAGAATTACACAGTGACACGAAAACTTCCAGCGTGTTCTCTTGCTGATGACTCATGGTTTTATCTTAATGTCTGCAACCAGCCAGTCACACTGCAGGTTGTTAACATTGTAGTGTGTATCACACACTTAAAAGACACACAAACGCACAGGTCGATCTGCACTTGTCATGCATGGTTGAAGTTTTCCTGTGCTCACACCTTGTTGCCATTTTCGCAAACTACCACTATTACTGCTACTGGTGTGATTTTATCTGCTTCAGTTTCTTGAATAGAAAAGACACTTTATATGTTTATTAGACACTGAATAAGACTGCACTGCAGGCAGCATTACTCACTAGGACCCAGTGTTATCATAGTCTCATGATTACAAGATTTTGATGAGGTACTGACAGACGGTGTCAGATTCTCTTCTTTAACAAGAGTAAAATTTGCCTGCAACAGATTAGAAGTAAAAAGCCTGGAGTGAACTCACCTGGGGTTTAGTCAGCTCTCCCCTGTGTTTCTAAGAAAAGGATCTGACATACACAAAGTTGTCCCTCACTAGACACCGTAGGTAGCGATTTCTCCCTTGCGGTAGCGCGCTGACCTTTCTGTGCTGGTAAAGCAGAGCAAACATTAAATGACAGAGCTAATTGTTTCACCCCAGAGTCCATTCTGTCTCTCAGTCCTCTTTACTTCGACCAGCCCCTTCCATCATTTCTTCTAATTTCTCTCAATTACCGTCTCCTTATGCTCTCTCTCTCTCATGGGCTTGTGTGTGTGTTTGCAAGTGTGTGTATGTGTGTGACCTTTGTGAACTGTATGGCCATTTATGGAGATTAGATAAAGTTGCCTCTTGCGTGACTCATTGGCATGCATTAAGCGAGTACAACAATAACATACACACGCGCGTGTGCGCGAGCACACACAGACGTACACAAGAAGACCATCTTAAATCAAGGATATAGGACCAAATTAAGGGTAAAAGCGCTCTTGGTTTTCTTCTTTTGTGAGACATCATCTGATTTTCAAAAAGCATGTTCACTGTCCTTTTTCCCTCCCTCTAATGGATTTTTGATTTTTCCAGAGCATGCAGCACAATTAGCTCGTCTTTCTTTTTTATTAATGACACATTTGCTCTTTTCTTTTCGCTGGCTGTTGTTTATTCTTGCACTAAATTGGAGAGTGAAGAGGTCTTAAAAGTGCATGCCTTGTGTGGCAGCATGTGTAATTTGAATATGCTTAAGGCTCATTATTTCATTTATTTATTTTTTATTTTATTTTTTTTTATAAAACCTACATAAATTCATCTGTCTGTATATTAAATAAAAAATGGATGAAAATTTTATTTAGAAAAAGCAAAACAATGACGCACACACCTAAATTTAAAACACAATTTGCTGTCAAGACTCTGGAGTTTAACCATCTATTGTTTAATTAATTTCTGGTGCATAATAAGCAGCATATTTGCATTTCTCCTCATTTTTGTTTTTGCATTCTTATTTATCAAAAGGCCAAACAATCAAACTCTCACCCTAAACATGATTGTGCAAGAGCACCGCAGGGCGTCACATGTAAAATACATGGACATATAGTATTCATACTGTACATAAACTGAAGAAGCAGGGAGGAAGAGCAACTGACGCTGACCCACAAAGATCTTCCTCTCACTCAAGAACACGAGGATGACGCATTATGGCAGTAAAGGAAATCAAAACATGACACATTTGTTTACTACATGACCTATAACTGACTCATGTGGGGTTGAGTGACTATGAAAATACACATTAAGTAGGAGTGGAAGTGGATGAAGCCTTATTCACTGTGTGTGTATGTTTCTTTTGGATTCATGTGTGTGCATGAACTGGCAGTCCTGCAGGTGCTCATGGCTAAAGTCACTGTGAGTGTTTCACAGTTACACACATGGTCTTGGACCCCATCACACAAGAGAAGGTTAGTGCACACACTGTTTATACAATACAGTAAGTCAAGCTCATCTTCAGCATGTGATGATGGTGCAGTGGTTGGAAGAGGAGTAACAATAAAAAGTGAGATGTATATAAATCCTTCTTTCATTTTGATCACACACAAAAAACTTTATCCACTCAAACTACAAGCTTCACTCAAATGTTTCAAGTCTTCCCAGCTGCATCCCACTTGGGCCTCCAACACAAAGCCTCACTTGGCCTTCACTTTGAAGAGTTCTGGTGACAATTCATCTTCCTACCAATAAACACTTGTATCTTTTGTTCGTCCTGCTTTTTCGTACTCACTTCATCTTTCACTTCTTGTCCTTAACAGAACGTCACCCTGATTCCTGTCTCTCCACCAGGTGCGGCTCTGCCAGCCTCTCATACATACAGATCTCTGCAGCACAGAAATCTACCGCGAAACTCACACCAAGACACAGACACCCAAATGAAATCAAGCAGAGCCTCCCTCCTGGGTCCATGTCCCACTTCCTCGCCAGGCAGCGCATGGCCATACTGCCGCCGTGCGACTGACGGACTTCTGGCACAGAATGGCAGAGTACACAAAAATCCCTCTCAAGGAGCAGATGCTTGCTTCCTCTTGACATATGCCCATGAGATGGAGCAGGGTGGATGGGAAATGGAGGGGAAGGCAGGGCACATTAGAGGAGGAAGGAGGAGGAAAGGAGGGGAGAGGGAGGAGGAGGTGGGTGTTAATCTGGGGGAAAGAAGAGAGCAGAGGAAACGAGGATATGATAAGAGAAATGGGAGAAGGTTAAGAAGTGAAGGATCTGGGGAACAGTCTCAAGTTGCTTTGTACATTTACGCTTGAATATTTAAATTTATGAATTGTAAATCATTAAAACCACTTTAATGCCATTAAAGAAGCAGCTTTAAAGAAAAGCTCTCGTTTCCTAATAAACACGAGTGCAGGGCGCAGGGTCGGGTCACAGCGTCAGAGAGGGGAGCAGAGGAGATCCACGGACAAAATGCTCCTTCTCAGCTCAACACGAACAGATGGTGCCGAGTGGTTAAAGAACAGATACGATGGGATGAGGCAGGATGAGGGGATTTTGAGTGAGACTCGCCACATTTCCTCTCCATGTCATCGTTAGTCGCTGCATATCTGCTGCTCTTTAGATATTGTTGACAGGTGATCAGACACCGTTGAAAAAAAGGCAGAATTAACTGTATTTTACTCCATTGAGAGACAAATCAGAATATGTGTACTGGTCAATAAAAGGTATTGAGGAATTAATGGGGTTACTCGTGGCTGCTGCAGCCTGAAAGCAGTGGTGGCAGTGGTATTATGTGAGAAATGGACAATAATGATAGATGGCAATAGTCACTTTAAATTGATTTGAATATTTCCCAGGGACGGTTTTAATGTGGGAGGAATGTACATGAAATGAAGAGTCATGATCTGTATTCAGAGTCACTATGTTTCATCAGTGACTCTTTTCAGACACCCCATATTAAACTGGCCTTGGGGCTTCAATCCTGTTCAGAGAAAGAGTAACAAATAATAACTATATACAAAAAAAGATTTGAAAAGATTTTGTTATCCAAAAAGAATAGAAAAAAACAGTTAACTTCAGCTACTGCATTTAATACTTCTCTTTGGTTTTAAGATATAGATATTTCAGATCAACTTACAGTTAAAAACTTCAAGGATAATTCACACAGCACAGAGCTAACAGGGACTTTGTGAGAAAAAAAGATCTCACATACACAACACGAGAGACTGACTGTAATTTAGGTCAACAAGCCTTTAAAATACATTTTCTTTTCTATTTTTCTTCTGAGATCATTCATCCTCACCTCTTGAGAAAATCATTTAAGGTGGTAAACACACAACATACTATATAGAACCATCGCACACACCCTTGCACACATGTACACACTTGCACAAACACTTCCAACAACTAAAACTGCTACAAGGTGAAATCTTTTCATTAGCGCAAACAAACAAGAAGGGAACAAACGCACACTTATAAAGCAGCGTAGACAGCAATTCTAAGTCTTTCATTAATACACACAAGAATTTAATTAACAGCGATTGATAAGCTGCGCCTGTCTTAAGGACATGTTTGTTTGTTAGTATGTATATGTGTGTGGGTGCGTGTCTGTGTATCTTAGGGACATGCTTGTTATGCAGTCATTATACAGTGATCTTCTTGATTTGTCAAGCATGAAGAGGAGAGGCGCACATACACACTCAGTGCAGTGTAAGATATAAACACAGTGTGTTGACGGATTAGATGGGAGTTTTTAATCATCTTAATTAAACCTAACTGTTATTTGTTGAATTATGTGGCATTTATAAAGATCACGGGGATACAAAAGCAGATCGAGCACTGATTAAAATCCTTCAAACTTTTTGATGACAAGAAGCTGTTAAGAAGCAAGCGATGTTCAGCGATGGCCACACAGTCTGCAAGGAAACACTGAGCTATAATGGCCTTTGATTCAAACCAGAAAAAGAAATTGCATTTATAACTCTACAGAGTCAGGTAAATATGTGTGACATCTAAATCTTGCAGAGACAGAAGTCGTGAGAAGAGTTAAAACAGATTAGTGCACCCGTGACCCAATAAAGGGATCTGTGCCTGCAGGCTGGAAACTAATAGACAAGATCATTCATCAAACATGTCTCACAACATCATAAACATGTATTTTCAACACAAGAGAGCGACGAGGAGCAGCCGGAGTAAAGAGACTGAGCTTCTTTAACCAGTTTCTGCACTCAAAGATTGTGATATCACTGACAGCTGAGCTGCTGGAGGAAATCATTAAGGTGGTTTGTGTTCAAGTTGTGTTTAACGGCAGGGGAGAGTCTGTAATTGGAAGGGAAAGTTTATACTTCACATGTAGATAATTGAGAGTGTGAGTGAGTAAGAGAGAGAGTGTGTGTGTGTCATAAGATGAATGTCTGGTTCTTCTGTGGCTGGCAAGCATCTACCGACAACAGTAATTACAGACTCTCTGGAAGACGATCCAGGAGCGCACACACACACACACACACACACACACACACACACACACTCATACTAACACACTCCTGCCAAAAGACAACACCCCAGCACTCCCCTCCTAGATGCACCTGAGGAAAGAATAACTGTCACCACACACACGTGCACACACTTACACACCTGAACGCACTCATGTGCCAGCAAAAGGCCAGTACCGTCTGTTCCTACCACAAACACACACACATACACACACACACACACACACACACACACACACACACACACACACACACACACACCCTGTACACTACCTCTCTGCTCTTATTTTATCTTTTAATTGTCTTGCCCGATTTTGCACCATGTATGAGTTTATTTGCAACAAATATTACATTAGTGAATTTCACAGCAACAGATTTACTGTTATTTAAGATGTTGCCGTTGGCAACTGTTTCACAGACCAGACTAATAGAACCATTGGCCTCTTTTTTATGCAGCATCTCATTAAATATTACAGGCCGTAACAAGCAAGAAGCCTTTGTCACTCTCAATAGGAAGTGAGTGTGAGCTGCACCACAGCTTTAAATCACAAGGCAGACTCCTCTGGGAGATTTGCAGGTGCATGATGTTTGACATAAAGGTCAATTTTACATTTACATTAACATTTACTCATTTGGCAGTCACTTTTATTCAAAGCATCTGACAACAGAAGGACATCACTAATGCTTCAGTGCAGTACAAGACCTTGGTGCACCACATCTATTAATAAGTGCAAGTAGATAAAGTAAAGAAGTAGACCAAAAGTGCTTAGTGAGTGCTAGTTAAGCATGTTAGGGTATTACATTAAAGGTGTTTGGCTGGCAGGTGCTCTTGGAAGAGATGAGTCTTCAAGTGATTCTATTCAAGAGAGAGAAGGACGAGTTTTTTGTCATGTTAAATGACATACGATGGAGCTACAGACCTTGGTAGCAATGGCTTAAACTGAGGCTTTACAAAAAAATTAAATAATTCTTTGCAGATTTTTGTCGCTGGAGTTTTGCTTCTTCTTTCTTTCTTCGTGGTACAAAGTATTTTCAGCTTTTGTCATATAATCCACCACAGAAAGACACAAAGTTTTAAGCCCGTAAGTCTTTACAGTCACTTATTTCACTATAATTAGACTTTTAAACAAAGGTTGATGGTTAAATGATCCGCACAGCACTTGAAAGTGTGTTGGACAGATGTGAAGTAAAAACTGTACAATGGGCAGGTTTGAGTAACACACAAGACAGATGATGAGTGAGTTGGTGTTGGTGTGTGTGTGTGTTAATTGTCTCAAGGAGTTAGACAAGCCTTCATACATGATTAATGCAAACACACACACATGTTTAGCGGGTTGCCAAAGTGGCGCCTTACCCAGGTGGCGCACACACACACACACACACACACAGACACAGACACACACACAGAAGCACACGTTTAACACCTTGTAATAAAAAAATAAAAAAACAATGACACCGAGGAATCACAGACAGATTGAAGATGGGAGAACAGGAGGAGGATGAGGAGGAGGAGGAGGAAGAGGAGGAGATATCACGATGAAGGGGGTGGGGACACACACACCTGTTATTAGCTTTTCTCCAGACGGTGGATGGGATGGAAGCTGGGACAGACGGATCAAAGGAGGGACAACGACAAGGATGAGGTGGAGACAGAAGGAGATCCTGGGAGAGGAGGAGAGAAATTGTAGGGCATTAATAATGGATGGCAGATCCTTAGAGACCATGTTCAGACATTAATAATAGATAAGATTCAGCTGGAGGGGGCAAGGGAACACCTCCGCAGAATTTACCTGAGGAAAGAAGAAAGTTCTCATGTGATGTTCATTTAGGCAGTGGTAACAACTCGTTTGCTGTCTGAACTTAAATCCAAAATTGAATTGAATTGAATTGAATTCACTTTAGGGAGGGAAATGAAGCTCAGGTCACAGGATTTCAGTTGTAAAATAATACGTTTTTATGTCACGGTCATATTATGTTACCCTATGATCCCAAACTCCTGAACCCCACAGGAAGAAATGGAAATATCCCACTGAAGTACCTTTAGAAAAACTAAAAGAAAAAAATGATCGTACATTTTGGAGACAACAAATAACAAAACATTGGTTCAAAAAAGTTGTCGTTTTCACTGTTTTCAAAAGAACCAAAAGCTGTAAATCTGTAATTAAGACTAGTGGTCATTTCAATCAGATGCTTGAAATGATCATCATTCTGAATTCCCGTCTGAGTCTGATTTTAAATGAGCTGTGAGAAAAGCTGTTTTCAGACACATGTGGTTACACGGCAACCCTTAAAAGGACGCGGTAAACCTTCAGCTGAGATGAAATGATGGTAAAACACCAGAGCGTTTACTGAGAGACCCCTGAGGTGCAGTTTAAACTTTCCCAACGATGGTGGTTTATGTGCCAGATTGAAAATCAGACGAACCAAAAAATCCACCCCCCCCCCCCAAAAAAAAAAAAAAATTCTGCATGACAGGAGCGACAAGGAGAGGGCACAAGCTAACTATCACTTACCTTGTGCACATACACACAAAAGTGAGACAAAAAATGCAGATGCTCCTGCACACATATTTCTGCGCACTTACGGTGATAACACGGGCTAAAACACACAAATTAACACACAGGGTTTGGTTTACTGCCAGTTCTTGATGACACTGAGAGGGGAGAAAGAGGGAGAGTGTCCTGCTGCCTCGCTCTTCCTCTATGTCTGTTACATCCTCTCATCTTTATTTTACACACTCCCTTTGTATCTACACACACACACACACAGGCAAATGAGCAGCACACTTAAACTAAATGGGTGGCCTGATGGTGAATCACTGTCATTTAGCAACAAAGACCTCAGCTTGTTGTCCCTTCATTCCCCTCTCTCTCTCTTCATCTGTCTCTTTCACTTTCCCTCTCTCTTCCTCTCTTTTTGGCCAATATGGGTGTGTAATTGTTGTTGACACACACACACACACATACCCGGCCACACATAAACGAGCGTTTCCACATTCACATCGACGACTGCAGACGTGTCCATGAGTGAAACACACACACATACACACATACACACACCGTATGGGTGTATAATTACAGAGAGTGAAGCAGCACTGAGGAATAATTGCAGAGGCTGGTTGCTGTTGTTGTTGTTTCCAACAAATAAAGCAGAACACAAACAAGATGGAGGGGTGAGCGGTAGGTCAAGCCATCTCTGTGATGACGCTGTAATACGGCGCCATCGCCCATCGCCCATCGCCCATCTCCCTGGACATGTTGTCTTTCACCCCCATGCTGCTTACAAAATGATGTGGTCACTAGACGCTGCACCTGAGCATTAGTGTTACACTTCACCACAAAGGTGTTGGATGAAACTGGGGTCAGAGGTCCTTTAACCAGAACTAAGTGCCAAGATCACATAGTCTGGTCCGAGGATGTCTACATACTTCTGGCCACAGGCTCTCTGTCTTTTTATTATCCCTCCTCTCTTTTATTTCAACTATTTCTCTGTTTTCCACAACTTTCTCTCCTCCTTTAGCTTGATTGATTGATTGATTGATTGTACTTTATTTATCCCCAAGGGGAAATTAGTTCATGACAGCAGCCTTAAAGGGACAACAAGGAGTTTCTCCATCGGCAGAACGAAAAATTCTGCGACAATAAAAAAGGTCTCATATTACTGTGGATTAATCTACGTTACCCACACTTGTTAATGGGCCCATTTTCGATAAATATATCATTTTGTCTCCATCGTTATTTTGTTATTATTAGTGGTGGCGGAAATGCTGGGCGAGCCGACCAGCGTTTCCTTACTTTCGGTTTTGCGGACGCTCATGAGAATAACGCAGCCGAATCGCCGTTTATGGTCAGAACTACGACGGTATCTGATCGTCTTCGAACCTCTGACTTTAATTCTTGATGAATGAAAACATGAGTCTGTCTCGCGCCGGTCAAAGAATTTCACTGTGCACGCGGAGGCTCAAAAATGTGGTGTGAAAATGCTTCGCTTTTCCAAAACTCCTCATTGTCCCTTTAAAAGAAGAAAAAGCAGGACAAATTATACAAAGAATAAAATACACAATTCATTAAAAGAAGCTACTGTGCTCTCTCTCTCCGTCTTTCTCACTTTCTTCAAAGTCTAAAAGTCCATGCTAACTCTTTCTTTCCCTCTCTCTGACACACACACACACACACATACACAGTGCCCAGGCAGTCACCTGCGCTGAAGGTAAATGGAGTGTGAGGTTTTACTGGTGCCGTGATTGCGGGGTACGGATCAGGAGGAAATAAGTGTTTGGTTTGTTTATGTTTGTGCGATCAGAAAGCAGGTGGCGGAGTCAGCACACCGCCTCTTGACCTGCACCGGGGAGAGGCGGGGACCGAGGTGTGCAAAGCGGGAGGGTGGGGGCTCGTCACAGAATTTAGGACGACATGTTGACAAGTGTTGCTGATGACTGACAGGAACCACGACAGCTTATTAATTAAACGAATGCTGTAATTGTGCACAAATCAAAAACGTAATGCTGTAGGAACTGTAGTATGTAGTGTGGCAGTCTTGCATGTCCATCAGTATCTGGCAAAGAATGTGTGTGTGTGAAGCGGTAGGGGAGGTGCGAGGTTGTGAGGTTGTGGGTTATCCCACTGTGTCGGAGAGAAAGAGGAAAAG
The DNA here is from genome assembly GCF_045865225.1 of Trachurus japonicus. Lineage (NCBI taxonomy): Eukaryota > Metazoa > Chordata > Actinopteri > Carangiformes > Carangidae > Trachurus > Trachurus japonicus. The sequence continues at coordinate 10,883,601 of NC_140908.1, read as the reverse complement.
AGAGAGGGAGGGAGCTCTTGCATGTAGAAAAAAAGAGGAGAGATAAAAAACGGACGATAAACGAGTGCAGTATGTGGCGGCTTTGTTCTGGTGAAGGGCTGGGTTCACCAGCAGATGAAGAGCTAACTCTTACTGGGAAATCACAGCTTGCCACTGGTCTCTGTGTTTCATTTATTTGCTTTCTGTCCGTTTATCCCATTTCCTCACCCTCAGTTTTCTTTTTTGCCTACTTTTACTTTTTTTTCTTTTTAATTTGAGACTCATCCTTTCTTTATCAACCTCCACTCTTTGAACTTTACTTTGCTCCATCTATAAACATCCCCAAACTACTCAGTGCAATTTGAGCCTTATTCAATAAAACATACAGAAGGAAATGAAGTGATTCAGCAAAGCACTAAACTATGAAGAATGAGCCTTTTGAAAGCACTCACATCTTTGATGGATGCTTGGACGTTAGCTTGACAATAGAACAGATTTTGTACCTTGAAGAACAAATACACAGAGAGTTCATGTTAATGTTGAAGTGAGGGACATGAACTTTATGTACCTGCTGTTCGGTCCATTTTAAAAACACAAGATAAAAACAACATTTATCCTCAGTTTAAAACTAAATGTTCCAATATCGCTAACGGACAAGCAGAGGTAGACAGTGCATTTGAAAACAACAGGCACAGAAACCGTCCTGCTTTTCCTTTTAAAAGTACAGGTTCCTGTAGCCATTACACTCATAATTATTAATTATGAGCAAAGCAATGTGTAAATGTCCATAATGATATCACAGCATTTGAAATGTGATAACATGAAATAAAGAATAACATCAAATCAAATGTGATGTGATCGTTAGTGTCACATCTTAAATACATTCCTTCTAGACATGTTTACTTCAGCTACACTGAGCTTTACCATATAATTACCTTGTTACTTTAGCTGCGCATGCATCCCTGAGTGTGTGTCTGTGTGTGTGTGCTGCTGTATTTAATACCCTAACAGCCTTATTACTTGCCATGTTTGTACTTAAACTTCTTCCTTGGTTCGAGGGGAGCAGAGATCAGCTGCAGATCAGCCCCAGGCGTTTCCTTACGTGCTGAGTTAAAGGGGCGGGAGGTAAAACTCTGTCATTCAATTTCAATTAACAGAGAGGAGGAGAAGAGGAAGCTTTAATTGACTGTCGTTATGGCAGAGCTTTGTGTGCGAGTCAGGCTGACCACACACACACACACACACACACACACACAGATGTCCTACTTTCTCTTTGCTTGATTATACTCAGCTTAGTTCCAGTCTATATTGGGATAATATGGGTGGAGTCAATAAAGTCCTTTTGCATATTTGAGATTTCCACTGTATTGTATACATTAAATCATTACATGAAATTCCTGAAAAATGGTAATTACACATATTATGTTTTGTTTATATTAATATAATTAAACCTTTAGCCTTCCACTGAGTTTTATTTACTGTATTACTAAAACTATCGATGAACAAGGTGGATCAGATAAAATGCTCGAGGGTTAATTCATTTTTATCTTTTGTGATTTTCATTAAATAAAAAAAAAGTCAGTAAACTCAAACTGTTTGCTTAAGCTACTTTCCCTGTCCACAGCTTATTCTAATGTGCCAAAGGCTATCATTATAATACCCCATGCAAATATGGCAGCATTATTACACTGAGGACAGTTTCATCCCCAAAGTGATGGCTACTCAAAAACATCCTGAAAGTCCGCCCCGTGTCGCCTGCCTGTCACATTGTGTACAAAACGACACGGGTCAGTGAGTAGATGTGGGGAAAAAAGAGACAAAAAAAAAAGCTCAACAGAACTGCTTTAACCAAGTTTGTTTTTGCTCTTTTTTTCCCCTCTTTTTATCCTTTGTTTGTTTGCATTATTTGTGTGGGGATTTTTTATTCGGCATCTCCTCGTCCCTCGTTGTGCTTTTTTGGCTCGGCTACAAGGCTTTAATGAAAGCATTTCAAGCAAACATGTTGATTTTTGTTTCCATGGGGATCCAGAAGGCCTGACAATGTCACCGAGGCTTCGGCCAACAGACTGATGGAAAACACTGCTGCATTTTTCCATCTTTTATTCACATTGTGTCCCTCCGTTTCTCTCCAACTCTTCACCTCTGGTGCAGCTTCTTTTCCTCTCTACTATGTCTTTCTTTGTTCACTTATTAAATTCCTTTAACTCTTCCTTTTGTGATTTGATTTTCCTCATCCATCTTTTTTTTGTAGCCCCTCAACTCACTTTCTCTCTTTTACTCTGCCTTTCCTCTCTTTCTCCTATTTCCTTTTCTGTTTCGGACCCTCTCTGTTCTGCTCACTCTGTCTTCCTTTGTTGTCGTCTAATGTGTGAAGAGCTGTGATAAATAAAGACAAGCCGACAGTATACATGTGTGTGTGCTCGCTCGAGAGACGGACGCCAGCTCTCTGATAGCATTGTTAGCCTCTCCACCTCTCCTCACTCCACTGCACATCCAGCTACAGGCTTTCTTCCCCCTCTCCATCCCTCCATCCACCCAGGCCCGGAGCCAAGAAGGCGGCTTCGGGGCCAAGTCAGGCCAGGTCGGAGGCTTCATTGTGAGGCTGCAGGGGGTGTTGGTGCTGGGGGATGAGGACCAAGGATCCAGGCCAAGCCCCAGACCCAAGACCCTGATCTGGCTTGCCAGCCGCCCCACTAAAGGGCCTCCGTGGCTCGGCACAACATCAGGGCAAGAGGGGAGGTGGAGGCTGGAGGTCTCAGCAGCAGTAATGGCAGTGGCTAGATTAAGACCTTCTCTTAGAATCAGCACAATGGAAGAGGGATACAGTGAAGCTAAAGACACACATGCACACACACACACACACACACACACACACACACACACACACACACACACACACACACACACACACACACACACACACACAAGCACACACACTGCCTCTATTCAGCCTTGTCCATGTCGTCCATCAGGCAGAAAAACATGAATAAATACATGAGCAGTGTAAAGCTCCATAGGACTGATAAAAAGAAAGAAAAAACACACAAATTACAGGAACTGAAAGAAAGAATGGTAAATTGAAAAAAGGAGAACAGATGAATAATTTTGATGTTTTTTGTACTGCAGTAATTGTACTGGGAGAAAGAAAAGCAGCGGGGAAAGGAGGATGATGAGTGATGAAAATCCTCCAAGTCCCTGAGCTCAGGAAATGGAATAATCATGAAAAGTTGAAGTTAATGACAGAAATTAACTTTCAGAGGCCTCAGAGTTGTTGTGGAAGTAGCATCAGGTTATTCAATTACTGCGATGACAACAGTGGCCTGGTTGTGCAAATCCACCCACAGATGTCTATCAGTGATTACAGATTAGAGATAAGCATTATACAATAACACATTTTGAACATGAGCCAAAAAGGTACACAACTACCTTAACTACAGCTGACTGAGCGCTACAAATCACATCTATTTCAATCACCACTGTAGCAACACAGACCTCCACTGACAGAGTTACAGCACAACAATGACTACTTATGATATTTACTGCTGCTGATACTGACATTAAGTCACTCACATCCACAAAGAGCCACTTGATCCAACACCTGACTGGACAAAAGTCCAAGTTGCTGTGGGCACAAAACACAAATATAGATGCAAAAATAGTAAATGATGACAGAAAAAAGATATTACTCATACAATATGACTTTTAAGCAGTTTAAAGGGCCACTCCACCCAAATTTCAGTCGGCAATAGCACTTCTCTTTTAGTTTCTGATGTACTTTCCATGTTCAAATATTGTGAGATTCATTAACTTATAGTAACAATTAGATGTGATTAAAGGAAGCAACCCTAACTAAAGACAGTACATCACTCCACAGAAGAAAAAAGGTGCGTCACGCCATTGTCCACAGTGCTGCACACATCAATAATCTCATCTAATTTGCTCACACAATGTGCAGACATTTTGAGCTTCTTTTCACGCATTGTTCAAGGCATTAAGAGAGCAGCAGGAGAAAGGAGAGCTGAGCAAAATAGGCAGAGAGAAGATGGTGTGCATTAAAGTTCATAAAGTATAAATAAACCTAAGAGAACATGGAGCCTGTTCGGTGCAAACACACTGAGTTACTGTTCATTTGTCTTTGTGTCAGCTAATGTTCATGTTGTTGGCCAGAGGAGAGTACAGGAGCCCAGATACCTGGTAATTTCTGCAATAAGACCTTTTTACCACCTCTTACCTCTTCACCTATACTATATGTTACTTTGGTCGTCAAAGTGTGTGCGCCTGTATGCATGTGTGTGTGTGTATATTTGCGTCACTGCTCTCAGAAAGGACCCTGGGACCCTCCTCGACAGTGAGAGCTTTTAGCTCTTCTTCACTAATGTCCTGAATAATGGCATCTTGATGGAGAGAGAGCAGACAAAAAGGAGAAAGAGGAGGAAGAGAGAAAGAGAGAGAAAGAGGGGAAGGGGAGGGGGGAGAGATGGAAGAAAAAGACAGAAAGAGAAACCACTGCATCCATCTATCTTTCCCTCCAGACCTCCATCAGCGGCAGGCCTATCATTATTCCCTCCCTCCGCCTTTTTATTTTCATTATTCCCTTTTCGTCTGTTTTTCAGCATTATGATGATCCAGAGATTTTATTTGCTCTTGCAAAAAGACACATCTCACTGTGTGTCAGTGTGTGTGTGTGTGTGTGTGTCTGTGTTTGTGGGTGTCTGCCTGTCCAGAAGAAGTCTTTTTGTGACGTGACAACTTTTGATGGCATTGGGAAGAAAAGTGGAACATGGAGTTTTAGCTGAAGTCCCTGAAGATGCAGAATCACTAACGGCGCCTGAGTGTTGGTGCCCCACCCCTAAAAATACACACACACACACACACAAACTCTCCAGAAGTACACTCAAAAACTTTAACGTTTTCTGCTGAAATGCAACGTCAGTCTTGTCTCCACACATGACATCTAAAATTTTAGTGGTATTTCTTGTTTCATGGATTGTGTTGTTACGTTATGTGAATGGTGGTTTCCAGTTTCTCTTTCAACCTCAGCTTCACCCAGACTTCCTCAACCTTTGTAATTTTTTTCTTCGGTTGCTGATGCAGATGCCAGTGAGACAAAAAGCCAAATTAACCACAGTCCCTTTTTACCAAAGTAGTCCTGAAGACGTGTGGAGCGGACGTCACTGCTGCAGCGTGCGTGTTGTCTTCGATGGTTGAAACAGAAAAGTGGAACTGGAATAAAACTGTTTAAGACTTACAAGATAAAACCAGTTCCTGTTTTGTGCCACAAACACATGCAGCTCATTTTCTAACAAACCTGAACCTGTGTACGGTTTGTACAACATACTAGTCTCAAATGTTACATTTAGTCATTTATGTTAAAATGCTATACAAAGGGAACCTCGTTCACTGTGTGCCCACGCTTGCTATTATGGTTAAATGTGAGAGTTAAAGACACTGCTGAATAAATCACAGTCAATTAATATCGATAGTGATCCTTTGAAAATTGCCACAGTCAAAAGGAAGAGGAATTTGAGAATGATGCATTAAATCATAAAGCTACGTCAGTTGGTATTTTCATCCCGTCACTTCCTTATCTCTTGTGGGAAAACTAGAGGCGACTGTTGGCTGAACATCAGGTATGTTGTGCTGTTTGATCATGACATATTTATTTAGATTGTCCGTTTGGCTCTTTGTTTATTAAATCCAGTAAGATTCACAGCGGCTGCTTGATTAAAAAGCTCACAGTTGGTACTTGTGTTGTCAGGTCACTCAGGGATGTCGGTCGGTGTTCAGCTGCAGCGGATAAACAGGGACAGTTCAGGGGTGACTGACCGTGACTCACACACACACAGAAACACACTCACAATCACATACTCTCTCTTTTCCCACACAGCTTCCATGGTCTTTTCTCTCTGCGTTTCATATGTGTGTGTCATTCCCTGTCACACACTGGGAGTGGGTCATTGCCACATCAGGCAAGTAAACAAAGAAAGTTCACCTAGTTACACATTAATACATTTATTTCTACTCTACCACTGCTGCAGATATTTTCAATACCCATCCATTATAGTTTAAAATGGTGAAAACACTTGTAACCTATATACCATATTCTGAGATGTATTTATGTCTGTTACCTCTGTGGAGAACAGATCAGTGTCAATGTTATACATTTACAAACTGTCCTCCTGCTCATTCGGTTTTTCTTTAAATTACTATAATTTACTTTTTTATACAATGTGTAATTTCTCCCATTTTCAGAAACAACATTGTTTAGTAGAAATTAAACGCTGCCCCATCCTCTTTCTTTCAGGATATCTATACAATGTGCAGCCACACATACACACGCACACACACATACACACATTTTGCCCCAGATATATATTTCTCCATAATCCCGGGAGCCATGTTCATTCTATAGAAACTGGATCATACTACTGTTTTTTGTTTCCTCCCAACACGCGCATGTTCTCTTCCTCCAGCTGTTCCAGATGCGCGACTGCAGGCACATAATATACGAGAGGAGGAAATACTCAAGTTCATGTGAAAGTTACCAAACTGCAAAATGGCATCACCCAGGGCTCCGCGGCTCAAATAGGTCACAGCTTTTGCAGCACATTGTTAATTGGGAAAATATGAGAGTGAGCTTTGTATGTTGCACGATGGTGAAGCCAAATAATTGGCGAGAGATCATTAGACAAACGGGCCTGTTTGCCTCTGCATGCGAGGACAACCTGTGTGGCACGGAACACACCTCTGTCTCCTCGGGGGAAATACCTACCGGACATTTCCGAGCTTTTTAATATTTGTCTTTTTTTTCCCACAATTTAAACCACACGACACTGCCGCGGAGTAATTTAAATAATTGCATAACTTCGTGTAAATGCCTTTTATTCCCGTGCGTAATTAGGTTAAGAGGAGAGATGCAGGATAAGTGGCACAGCCCTGCGCCGCTCGTGTGCGAGAGAGAGTCCGCTGATATTTAACACGGGATAATAACGGAGGAATTCCTGTCGTTTTTTTAATGGCCTCGTTTAAAACAACATGAGCGCAATTCTCGGGATAATAGTTTCATCTCAACAACAACAGATGCGCTTTATTTAAAGTAGGAAAGACGCGTGTTTTCATACAGTGGCCCCCATTCAAACACACTCACACACGGAGCGCATACCTTTGCATAAATGTGCACAGTAAAATCTTTCCCTATTTACTTCAATCTCCAAAACCTCCACTCTCATTCTGCTTAAAATTGTTTTTAAAAATCACACTAAAATGTTTACTTTATTTGGTTTCACTTTTCTGCCGTTTGCTTTGTTTTTTCTTGTTGTTTTTTTTCCCGGAGCTGAGCTGTGATCTGTCTCATGCCGTCCCTCAAAAAACTGGACTGAATATGACACAGATTTTGACACTGGCTGCCTTGTTTAACAGGCATTTTCCTGTGAATGGATTATTCTGATTAACTCGCCCGAATAGCTCTGTTCCCTTCATAGACTCTGAGTGTGTGGTTTTGGTTTTTATTCATCTGTTGAGCGCCTGTGGATTTACGAGTGATGCGATACAAAAATAGTCAGTGAAATAATTCTGGCTTTTTTTCTCCCCGACCTGCGCACTCAAACGCACAACAGTGAATCATATTCATCAATGAGCCTCGGCGCTGTGGGAGCCTGATGGAAACTCAACATAGCAACGGCTACAAACTCTTTACACTTTTATTAACTAGATCAGACTGATAACAAGAGCTCGGAGTTTTTCATAGAAATTGTGACACGTTTATATTTTTGTTAATAAATAAAATAAATGGCGCTGGTGTGTCTTCGAGCAGCCTGATTCCTTAAAGGCCTCTGGTTGTTGTCTGCAGAAATTCAGTGTTTGCACGTTGCTGTGATGATTCATTTCACAGCTCTCGGTGCGGACAGCCGGGCTGCGTTAGTGGAAACGGAGAGAGACGAAGCGAGACTCCGCTCTGCCGAAGTGTCCTTGAGCAAAACAGCTCCGGAGGTTACCTGACCTCAGGTCTGATCTGTGGAGAGGAGGGGAGTTTCCCCACCAGAGGTTTTCTGGCCTTTTTTCTGCGTTTTGTGAAACTTCGTGGTGGACAGGGAGCAGCGCAAAGAGAAACTCGGTTGTTTCCAACAATGCTCACGCAATTCCAGCTGCGTAAAAGCCACGAGGGGAAGAAAAAGAGACATAAAAGTAATTAAACCTGTGTTTATTGAAATCTTAGTAATCAGAGCTGAGCTCTTGCAGCGCACCTGTACATACACACACTGCTGGTAGAAGCTGCAATCAGTGAAATCAATGAAAGCTGAACGAGGCTCTTAAATTAAAAGCTGTCGTTTTAAAGTTTGTTTTTATTGTATAACAGAAGTCCACATGTTAAATGCATTTCTCTGATGTTAAAGTGGTGTATAAGTATTACAGACTGAGTCGTCAACTACAGAGAACAAATAGATAAATGTAAAAACAAATCAGGCTTACACAGGAAAATGATCACGTGTCCTTAAATTGTGCTTGAAGTGAATCGGGTAATTGTTTCTACAGCGGTTTTCTGCAGCGGCTCCACTAATGAGAAAAGTTGGGTGAAGCTGACTTTCAGTTTACCCTCCGCATCCCCCTCTGCTCCTCTCTCCTCCCTCTCTCCGCTCTGGCTGCGCGCTGTTTTCTGGGGGGCTCCTTATAAATAAAATCCAGCGTCTCCGGCTCCTCTTCCTTATTGGTCAGGTGGAGCCGTTACCTCACTCAGGGGCCGGTGACGCAGCGTCTTCACGTATCCTTCATGTGCGTCTCTTCTTATTTCTTATTGAGAGTCTTGCCATCGCTCACAGGGAGAAAACGGGATTCGCGACGAGTCGAGAGTGCCGGACGGACCGGGCGCGCTCGATTACTCCACACTTCCCATCCCGGGAGGAGAGCGGCGCACAAGAGCAACCTCTCTCTCTTTCTCTCTCTTTATCTCTCCCACTCTCTCTCTCACACGCACACAACCTCTCCGAGTCTCTCTCTGTCTCTCTCGCTCCCTCCCGTACACACATTCACGCCCGCGCGCACGCACGCTCTGCATACGTCTCCACTTTGCCGTGGTAAATTACGGCATTGATCTCAACGGCGAGTGCGGATCTGTCTCTTGTGTTCGCCCTTTCTTCGACGGAGCGACTTGGAGAAACGCTCGACAGAGAAGTAAGTAACAAACTTGTCACACTTAACTATTTACCGCGGGCGTTGTTGTCACTAGTGGGCTCACACGGGCCGTGTGTGCGCGCTTTATGTGTGTGATTTGTCCGATCGCATCGTTGTGTGTTCGGTGTAACTTTACTTCCACGGGTGGCTCGTGGAGACGCTCCATCCCCGTCACACACCACGGATCCAGGTGGTTGAAATGAAATTTCCACCAAACTGTTTCTGCTCTTGTTGACTTTTGTGCGCGTCACTCTCACTTTGACCGGCACCGTGAACGTGGCTGCGTGAACTGAAATCACAGATACAAGTTTTGATTTTTTTTGTTGTTGTTGTGGATTTTTTTTATTGTGTTGACCGTCTTGGTTGTGGACTCTGCTGAGGTCCAGTCGATGGACCCACGGTCCTGTCGTTGTTGTTGTCTTGTCGGATCATGAACAAGGAGAGATGAGTTTTAAAATCCTACTGCTCATATTCTCTTCCTCAAATTAAAACAAAATGAAGAACAATGACTGGATGAGATATAAACTCTTTCTGCTTAGTTAAATAAATGTCTTTAAAGAATTTAAGTGAAGTTAAAATTTGATAATCTGCAGGCTGAATCATCATTAGTGTCGCCAGAACTAGAACAAACTGCCTCCTCAGCCCATCGACTCAAACTTTCACCCTTTAATAAAAGAGTTAAGGTGGAACTATTCGATGCTTGCAGCCTCTCCTGTTGCAGCAGGGCAGCTGCTGTCTGTCATTACGGTGGACTATAATGATTGTTTGGAGAGTGACAGTTGTCTCTCTGCTTTTACCGTCTGTACCGCCGTGCGTAAAAGCAGCAGCTCGTGTGTTGTGTCGGTGGCTGGACAGCGGTGCTCCCCGCTCAGAGCGCACACAGGCGGCCACAGCGACAGGGAAAGACGGGGGTCCCCTCAACACCGAGGTGCCACTTTTTTTTTTTTTTGATATGGCATTTTAAACAAAGAGTGACTCCGTTATTTGGCTCCTCTCAGACGCACAGGAGGAGGTAACAGGTGTGCAAATAAGAAAATGTTTGAATTCCTAAAATCATTTTAATTTTTGTCATTTCAGCCAGAGGATGAAATCATGATAGATAAAGACTCAAATTAATTTATCCAGGAGCCACCAAAGGGCTGCAGTCATTTAAATGTAAATATGGAAATTACAATCAGTGCACAGTGAGTTATTCCTGCTCCTCTAATTCAGTTTAAAACTTAAGTTTCCGTTTTGTCACAGAAACCGAACACACACACACACACTCTCACATCTCCTTTTAATTCACCTTTCACTGAAGCTCTTTTAATGCAAAATGTGCAACTACCTTAAAGTTTTCCACTTGCTGTGTACTGTGGTTGGATAATTAACAGTTTTCTGTGACACTGCAATATTGTCAGTGTTTATAGAAAAGACGATAAAGACATATTTTCTTTCTACTCATGCAGACAGGAAACATTTGCTCTTTTTTACACTGATAAAGCCTCAGTTTGACCTCAGACACAAATTTCAAAATAACCAAGTTTTCAAGCTCTTTGGACCCCGCTAATCTAAACTGTTTGTCTCTCACTCTGTGTGGGTGTGTGTGTGTGTGCCAGACCCCTGCACAGAGTAATGCCAAGAAACCAATAATGCAAACAGTGAGCAATGTGTGTATGCATGCGTGGACTGTATGCGCGTGTGAGTCTTGTGTATCTGGGTCACTGCTGGCCACTGTGCTGTGGGGCTGAGTGTTTTTCTGAGCACCTCTCGTCTCCAACACTGAAACTCAGAGTCACATTCAAACCAACGCTTCTCCCTGCATTTCATTTGATAATGGCCCTGCAGGAACACAACAGTGTCTGCTTTGTCGCCTGTTGTTGGCTATTGCAAAAGCATCTCATTGGTGTCCTTGATTCAATCCGAATGTGTGTGTGTGAGCACGTTCACAATTTTTGTCTTTCAATGTGTGACTGATTTTTTTTTTTTCTGTCTGAAACCTGCTTCACTCCCATGAATGCTCGACCAAACTGTTGTAGGAAGCAGCTTTAATTTGTGAAATATTTCCCTAGACCTGACCCTGAAATCATTTGCAAAACAGATGCAAACAGGTAACAAGGAAAACGCTGTGTGAACGTACAAGTGCAAGCAGATACTACAGAATAGTAGGTTACCATTTACCTGTCCAAAAATAGCCAACCTTTCTGTTTTGTGACACTTCTTAGACAGTTTTTCTTGTCTTTGTATGCTATTACTGAAATTAATTAAATGTTGAAATTAAGCTGGGTATAAAGGCAGTCACTTTGATAGTTTATAATATAGCCTACAGTAAACTTTATGGACATTTTTTCAAGTGTCTCAGTCAGTGTAAAGCAAGCAAGGTGAGAGTTTTGAATAAGGATGAAGCCAGACACACCTAGGAGAGTTTTTTTTTTACGTGTTTCCACAGCATCAATAGATCAGATTTACTGTGGATTAGAGAAGAGCTGGTCACTAATGTCGAAAAAAGAAGCCTTTCACGTGAAGTGCACAAAGAACTTGACAAAACCCTATAAGAATTTAACTTATCCTGTTAAAATAAATTATTTGAAGTGCAATAACATCAAAATTCACTGTTTTTAAAAATGTAAGATAAGTACCTCCTGCTTTCAAATCAGGTGAAGAAGCAAAAAAGGAAAACTAACACAAAAGGGAGGATAGAAAAACCTTTTTTTTCTAGGGAGTGAAGTGAAATCCCTCAGACAATAAGAGAGCCTGTCGATTCTTCACAGCTCCTCACAAGATGCAGAAATCAAGGTTACACCTCAGGGGGGAGAAGAAATGGGAAATTATTTTGGTTATTACAGGCAGGTGTTAGCTCCTCTGTGGGAAAATCTCCTTGAACTATTTTAAAGAGTGTGTTGTTTTTCTTTCACACACTTTAGTTTTTGGTCAAGAAACGCGCTGTGAGTAATTTCTTTTGTATTCTGCTCAGTGTGTGATCGATAGAAGTGGCTGCCCCTTTTGCTTCTGTCAGGTGTGCTGGTTTGTGGTGCTCGAGATGATTTTTCTTTTTTAACAAAAGCTAAAACAAGGACTGAAGAGATTTGATTGTTAAAGCCACATCACTGGTTTTGATAATAAAGCTTTTTATCATTTTAGAGCTACAACACCTAGCAATTCTGAATATTTTATTCATTTCCCTAGGAATTGATCAACTCTTTTTGTCAGTGTTAAGCTGCCAATGATAATGATCACTTGATCACAGAATTCTGCGAAAAGACAAAGAGGTGATATTGAAAGGCTGAAATCTAACCGTGTTTACTTGCTTTCATTGATGACCAGGTAACGCCCCCCACCCACGCCTGTGAGGACCCTTGGTCATGTCCGTTTAGCTGCCCTGCGGGATGCCTGATCATGACAGCACCACCCTCCTAACCAGACAGACGAAGCGCCGACGTGTCGACATCGGGGTGAAAAGGACTGTGGGCAGCGCTATATTCACCCGCGCCAGGGAGACCCTGTTCGACAGCATGAACCAATCGCACGGCCCCGATCAGGACGGAGACTGCTCGTTGGTCAGTCACGGCCACGGGGGAAGCAGCGGTGATGGAGAGAAGTCAAACGTTTTGAGGAAGTTGCTGAAGAGGGCCAACTCGTACGAAGAGTCCATAATGCCTTTCCCCGGTGCCACCATCATCTCTCAGCTACTGAAGAATAACATAGGGAAGAATGGAGGGAGTGACTCAGGCTTCCAGGTACATTCAAACACTTTCACTCAATAAACCAATTAGATGATTCGTTAAGTCACTTTAAATCAACCCAAGGCACAAATAGTCTGCACCATTCATTAAATCATTGACTTAATTCATTAACTGTTTATTAAATCTCAGGGGAGTGGAGCTCTGTCCAGTGGAGGCTCAGAGATCCAGGCTGAGGACGCCTGCAGCAACTCGTCCCGTGACCAGGACAGCCCGTCTGACTGCCTGTCTCCTGGGCCTCCTCATCCTCCTCCATCTTCCTCTTCCTCCTTTGGACGACCGCCGCCTCCTTCGGGCCTCAACTCCCACGCGCCCTCTCAGCCGCTCTGCCTCTCCTCCTTCGACCTGGACAGGCTGTCGGACGAGCACCTTCGCGCCAAGCGTGCCCGCGTTGAAAACATCATCCGCGGCATGAGTCACTCGCCGCTGGTCCGGCCCAACGGCGGCGACCACAACCCAGAGAGCAACCGCGAGAACGAGACCAGCAGCAACAACAGCAGCAGCAGCAACGATCACAGAGGGGACGGCGGCGGCCACAACACCAGCAACCACAACCACATCAGAAACGACTGTCCATCGTCCCTCCTCAGCTCTCCTGGCTCGCGGGCCGGCGTGGTCAGCGTGGGAGAGGTTTACAGGGAGAATAAGAGAAAGCAGCGTCTGCCACAGCAGCAGCACAGCTTCACCCAGCTGGTGTGTTCAAGGCAGGAGCAGAGGCAGGAAGAGAGGCGGCAGCTCAAACTGCAACTGGAGGACATGCAGGTTGGTTTGTTCTCTCATGTATTCACACATTCACACAGCCGGTGTTTTTATCTGTTTGCTGAGCAACATGTTTGATTAGTCCCTGGATTTCAGGGTCCAACCTTTCAAAGTGGAACAATGGGAATAAGACAGCATGTACATATTCCTTCAATCTGCAGCAAGAGCTGATGTAGGAGAATCATTGTTTGTTTTGCACAACAGCAGAAGAAATATCATGAAATGGGTAGCAAGTGATGTGCACAAAAGCAAATTTTAATGTTATCTTTGTATGTTATATCATTGTACATCATGTCTCTGACATTTTCTATCCTCTCTTGTCCAGAAACAACTGCGCCAACTCCAGGAGAAGTTCTACCAGATCTACGACTCTGAGACAGAGGAGGAGGAGGAGAATGGCGAGAACGGAGAGGTGGACCGAGGAGGAGAGAGAGAGGAGGATGGCAACTTGTCAGAGGACAGCATCCGCTCTGACGGCCTGGAGGAGAGACACCGGGACAGAGGCCGGCACAGCCACGACGAGCTGTCTGAGCTGGACCCGGGTCTGTTCCTGGACCGGGCCCGGGCCCTCCTCCGGGAGCAGGCCCTGTTGGACGGAGACATGGAGGAAGACGTGGACGGCAGGGAGGAGGAGGAGCGCAGAGGAGAACGAGTGATGAAGAGGAGAGGTGGAGCAGCAGGGAGAGGAGGAGGAGGAGGAGGAGGAGGACGGCAGTTAGCGGAGACGCTGAAGCAGGAGCTGAACTGCGCCGTGTCGCAGGTCGTCGACACCGTCGTCAAAGGCTTCTCTTCACCCAAACAGGCCGTGGCTCACGCTCATCATCACGGCTGCCACAGCAGCACGCCGGCTGCACCCTCCTCCTCCTCCAACTCGTCCTCTTCGTGTCCTCCGCCTTTCGGCCCCCTTCCCTCGCTCACCCCGGACTCTCGCTTTGGCAACGGGGCCCTGGCGCTCACTCTGAACGGTGACGGCAGCCCCACCCCGAGCTACCACTCCTCCAACCAGAGGCTGCACTGCTTCGGCGACGTCATTGTCCCGAGTCCGCTGGATTCGTTTGGAGGTCTGAGCGGCCGGCTGAGCGGCGTGCCGACGCCTAACGACCAAACGGAGGCGCTGCCGCTGGTGGTGCGCAAGAACGGTGGCGGTGGCGGCGGAGGAGAGAACATCAACCCCTCTCTTCCTCCACCCCCTCCCCCTCACCACCCCTCCCTCCACCCCTCTCCCCTCACAGCCTCTCTGGGGTTTAGCCCTCCATCATTTCGCCACCCCTTCCCTCTCCCCCTCATGGGCTACCCCTTCCAGAGCCCCCTGGGGTCGCATGGGGGAGGGGCCGGCTACCCTCCGGGGCCCAAGGACCACCACCACCGCGCCTCCCCCGATTCCATGGACATGACACGGGAAACCGTCAGCCTCAGAACCAAAATGACAGCCCTGGGAGGGGGCCATCTTCACCACCACCACCACCACCACCACAGGCAGAGCTCGCCCAGCCAGCACGGACCAGAGGGTCTGTCCCTGTCCCTCATCAAGTCTGAGTGCGGAGACCTGCAAGACATGGCTGACATATCGCCCTACTCAGGCAGCACCGTATCCTTGTAATTGAGAGGTGTTGTGTGTCTGTGTGAGACAGTGTGTTTGTTCTCGCATTTACATGTGTTTTAATAAGGGTTAATATCTTAATATCCAATATTTCCCAGCAACATACTGAACACTACATCCTAAATTTTAATTCAATTTTGCCATTTACTGCCATATAGACTACAGTAGGTATTTTATATCATACTGTATACTACATTGGACATGATAATCAGCAGGAAGAACACATCTGAGATATTGTTTATGCAATAGGAAAGCAGAGATTTTATTTCTCTGCTCCACAAGAGTCACATTTTTACCACAGTCAGAAAGACTGAGACGTCTTGCAGGCAGCGGCAGCAGAAAGTCTTTAACATCAATTAATCTGCATTAATTGGTTCCTGCTCTAACCCTCTTGTTTCCTCGCCGAGTGGGGAAGATGAAAAGGGGCGCGCCGGGTCTTGCAAGAGAGGAAGATTAAACAGGTCGCACGCTGCTCTCTCCAGCTCTTTTAAGTCTGTGCAGCAGGTTGTGGTGTTTAAAGGTGCTGAGAGAGGCTAGCGAGCTCTCTCTTCAACACACACACACACACACACACATACACACACTGTTCCCACTGTCTGAGACACTTGTGCTGTTAGGTTCTCTTTCATCACAAAGACTTTGTACATAAATGCTCAAAGCAAATCATATTTCACCGTGTCTGTGCATGTGTGTGGATGTGTGTGTGGGTCAGACCTTGTACATAGGAGCTCAAAGCTAATCATATTTCAAAGAGCGCAGCACACAGACAGGTGAATGATTGGCCTCATTGACGGAAGCTTTCTAAGTGTGCGTTTTGGCTTTTGTGTGTACGTATGTGTGTGTGTTTGAGTGGGCACACATTAGGAAAAGTGTAATATCTAAAATACACACACTGACAGTTTGTAGCTAGCTGTCTCCTTGTCAATCACTAGTCTTCCTTCCATTCGCTGGCTTTCGCTCTCAGTTGCTCGGCAGCTGTGTGTGGTGTTGTTTGCTACACACAGACACACACATAGGAACACATACTCCCTTTCATGGCGTGTGCATGAGGACAGGTGTTTGCAGGTAGCTGTTTATCTTTTTGTTCCTAACCTTTCAAACGGAGAAGGTTTCTCCCGGCCACTACGCATGCACACACTTTTGACTGCATACACACACACACACACGCGGCGCGCAAACACAAACGCATGCACGTTTGAAGAACAAAGTGAAAAGAAAAATAAGACTTTGAACCTGACTAATAGGAACTCCTTACAGCTGCGATGAGGATTTGATCACAGTGTCGTCTTCAAAGCCAATTTAGATGTTGCTTTAATTAAAAAAAAGGAAAAATTTGACACATCTCTTGATCCTGCTGAGCTGTTTCATTCCAAAATGCTTTCCTATTCATTTGGAGGAAAAAAATATCTTTGAAATTGGACATTAGTATTTCAAAGATAGTGACCACCCCTCAGCCTTCCTTTTTTATCTGAGACACAATATAGGTTTTCACTACACTCCTCAGTTTAGTGCTTATTTCATAAAAACTTGAGCTTAGACTATTCAATTAGTGGAAGAAGAGGAAACCAGCCACAGCCATTATGATCCAAGTTTAATGTGGAACACTTCTTAAACATGAGGACTAGTTGCTTTTCTCTGTTTGACAGCACAGGTCAAGTCAAAATGTAGTCTTAGCTCTGATGAAAACATGACAGACAAATTGTCCTTTTCAGAAAAAAAAAAAGTAAAAAAAAAAAAAAAAAAAAAAACATTTTGAAATTTCTATAATTTCTGTTAGAACTCCTTTGTGTTTAATTTTATTTCACCGTGTTTTGCATCGATCACACTTCACCTGAAAGGCACAGACACCCACACAAAAGCAGCTACGCACGCTCTCTCTCAGGTCTGTGTATCTTTAATCCTTTGTACAGAGCTGAGCAGATGTCCCCCATTTATTTATGAAATACACACACACCCCCACACACACAACCACTGCCGCCACCCCCTATACACACACACTGACACACACACACACACACCTGGCAGCAAGGTCAAGTTACAGCTGATGATACACCTGGTGTGTATCAGGATGAATACAGGCCGCAATAGGAAAGAAGGGGGGAAGATGAAGAAGAAGATGAGGAGAGGAAGAAAAAGAGCAACACCAGTTGCTTTGTTTACTCACATTAGCTACTGACACACACACACTTGCTTTTTATTCATTATGGTATTGCTTCACACTGATTACTCTGAGTCATGTCTGTGCTTTAGTGGAAGCGTGTGTGTGTGTGTGTGTGTGTGTGTGTGTGTGTGTGTGTTGCCTGACCTAAGCGCACACCAGCAGTGACAGGTTGGTATGAATGTTAACTAGGTGATGGTGTTGTTGTCCGTCTATCTGACGTATCTGCTGCCAAATGAATGAAGGATGACAATTTGACTCTCTTCAGTTACCGAGGCCAAGTGAGCAGTGTTTTGGTGCCGTGCTGATATGTCACATACATACAACATTCAGCTTTATTTTGGTGTCGCAGCAGCTGAAGGAACATTTATGTCTCAGTGGAAAACAACATCTACAACTAGTGGAAGTTCATTAAAATTCATTAAGCCAGATTTTGATGACAAAGTTCACTGACAAACAGTGAACAAATCTATCTTCTTTTGAATAATCTGATATAGAAGTGACTGATATTTTATTTATGCACCATTTGTGTTGAATCAGAGGTCACAAACCAATCAGCGCCTTGAGTCGGTGTCAATACCGAAATAAAATGAGACTGAAACTAAAATGTCTACTTTCCCCTCTGCTTCCTGTCCTGAAGCTGCTCCACCTTTCTTTTCTTTATACTTTATCCACTCTCTCTCTCCCTCTTTTCCCGTTTGCTGATGCGACTCTCCCTCTTTCCAGCCATATAGGGCCCCTGGGGTTTCTGTATGCGTGCGTGTGTGTCTGTACCAGTGTGTATTTATGTGTGTATTTGTCTGTGTGCTAATTGACCTTGCAGGGGGTTCCATTGATTGCCTCATCTTCTCTGATAGATTATAGGGCTGTTAATGTGGTGGGGAAATGGCAGCGTGGTGGGGCACAGCTGTTGTCACACACACACAAATGTCGCACACACACATTCGGCGCCCCTGCAACCAGGGCCTCCACAATTATTTTTTTTCCTTGTTGAGACAATGGGATTGACATCGGGGCTGCAGAGTCGGCGAGATGCTGCCGTGGATGTGGGATTTGATCCAAAGCCAGCAGGTGCTCGTGTTTTCTCTCACTATAGGTGTAAAATGGCACATCTATCCATCTCTGGGCTTTGGAGGCTGCTCACAGCACTGCTGATTCTTTTTTACTGTGCTTTTTGCAATTTCTATAAAGTGCAACGATCTTCTTCTAATCACATACATAAAAGTCATGGAGATCTGCTGTCCTCACCTCAGTGCAGGCTATTGTATACGGAGCATTATCCAAATAATTAAGGTATAATCAAGGAGAAAGGAGACATTTTTCTTGTAGTTCTCCATCATCTGGACAATTAAAGCTGCTCAAAGTTTTTCAGACTTCTCTCATGTGATCTGATGCTCAGAATTTAGTTGAAGATGCTGTGTCCATAATGGATTTTGTGAGGAGTAGGAGTGTTCAGGTAGCTCGTCCATCACTGAGACTACTGTGGTTTTCTACATGACGCGGTGCAAACCAACCTCTCACATTTAGTTCCATTAGTATTTCTCTGACTTCTGTCTCGACACACTTCCTCAATAGTGAGGTTTAAATGCAGAACTTCAACGTTAAACTGTTGTAGAGGAGACGCGTACACCCTTCTTTGCAGCACGTTATTCCAAAGTATCACTTAAACTTTTCACTTCTGAACTTGATGGTAATATAATGTGCACTGAGAGAGTGAATGTGTTCTATGGCCTGTTGGTTCCTTAACAGTCTTGTTATTCAGATTCAGGAGGGTTTGTCTCCCAACCACCTGAAGAAAGCCAAGCTGATGTTTTTCTACACCCGCTACCCTTCCTCTAACATGCTCAAGATGTTCTTCTCTGACGTCAAGGTAAGACATTACCCTCCTCCTCTCTTCTTCTCTCCAGTTTCCTCTCTTTTATTAACCTCTCAACACTGTTTTCTCTAAATTATTATTTTTTTCTCCATCTCCTTTCCATTCAAGCTTCTCTTTTGTGTTATTTTTCATCCGACTTTACAAGACTTTTTTAATTTCACCCTGAATTTAATGTACTTATTTCTCTTGAGATTGTAGGAGATAAAGTGTTTTTTCGGAAAAGGTTTAAAACAATGAAACACATGGCTTAACCTTGATAAACTCTGTGCAGGCAGGCACACACACACACATACACACACACACACTGACTCATACAATGAACTGAAAATCAGCGAATGAATGAAAACAAAATGTTTGTCTGTTCTGATTTCTATCCAGCGTGTTTCTTACTTCTTCTGCCTTATCATTTCATCATGCCGAGCACATTGATCTGTCTGAAGAAGTTTGCTCATATTGGTCATGGATAGACAAAAACATTATGAAAGGCCAGATAAAACCATGGCATCTTTAGAATCAGATCTCAAAAACCACATCAGTGTGTTTTTCAGTGACAGATGGGCCAGATGAACTATTTGTATTTGTCTTTGTGTGACACATGAGGTCTTCAGCTGGAGAGACAATGCTCCTAAAAGTCCAACTTCCACCATCAGCTGCCTCAAACTCATCTGTGTATTTTCCTCGGTTCAGTTTTGTTGTTTTTGTGCGTTATTCCGTTATTTTGTATGTGTGAGTGTGTGTGTGTGTGTGTGTGTGTGTGTGTGTGTGTGTGAGAGAGAGAGCGAGAGAGAAAGAGAGAGAGAGACCCTATAGCGCAGATGGGTGCTCCAGTCTGTCACGTCTTTGTGGCATAATTAGAGTTTCTGGCCTTAATCGGCCTGGGGTTAGAAAGGGGAGGGGTGATAACGCCCACTTTCCCTCTCACACACATACTGTAAGCACACACACACACACACACACACACCCTCCCTCCAAAACCACGACACACACACACACAAACCTCTCCCTCTGGCTCCCTTTCACCCAAAACACTCACAGGCTACACACTTTCACTCTCACTGCAGAGGATAAAATGAGAAGTTAAACAGAGCGTTGCTGACAGACGACAGGAGGCACAGGTAGAGAGAAAATAAATAAATTTAAAAAAAGGAAAAGAAAGTCACCGTGAAGTGTACAGCAAGACAGGGAAATGAGTGAGAAGGAAACAGGAGATTATGGAAAGTGCATGTGTGTGTGTGTGTGAGTGTTGCGTGGCGTTTTGAGAAAATGACAGAGGGAACGAGGGGAGGGGAGGACAAACAAATGAGAGGGATGACAACAGAACAACAGCTTTAAAACAAAGGCGCTGATTGTTTTGTGTTTACAGGCTGCTATGTGTTTTGCAAAAGGAGCATACGGCTCCTCCACGGATTCAGGACACTGTATTCAAATGAGCATCCACACACACACACACAAGCACACACACACACAAGCTGCCCTTTGGCTCCTATCTGTGGTGACCACTTCCTCATGGCAGTGCCACATCCTTATCGGCTGCCATGGCAACAAGGGTCGCTGGGACACCGGGTTGCTAGGCAAACACAAGGTTGCTAAGCCTACCTGCTCCCTGTACGAGCAACTCTGATTTGTCATTAACTGGGATCCATTAAGTGATAACAATGGGCATCGTGGCAGCCGGCTACAGCTCGCTTCAGTGTTATTGAAGCAATGAAGGGACAAAATGATGGATTTCACTGACGAATCATCAAATATCTGCCAAAGTGACAGTTTAAAACTTTTATCTCTCCAAAAAAACTAAACTTTCTCACAGTTTTTTGTGACATTTAAAGCTGAAAACAAAACTAAAAAAGATTAAATGCAAACCTTTAAATAACTTCTTTCCTGCATCTTCTCCAGGCCAAATCTGATTGAATACATTCACTCAAGCAAAGCAAGAGAAGCAAACACTTCAAGTTTTAAAATTTTAGACATTTTGAGAGCAGTTCATTTTCTGAGTAAGTTATTCAAGTAGTTTAATATTTGAAGGCTTCGCCTCTTCCTAAACTTGACCAAAAAGAAGAAAACAAAGAATGATCACAACATAAATGAACTTCTGAATCTCAAAGTGAGTTCTAGTGAGATTGAACATGGTTGTGAATCACTAAAATGTATTTCTAAAGGTTTCCTCAACCTTCAATTACGGGCAAAGAAAAGATAAAACCGTTTAAAACTGCTTTGTGCTGACATTGATCATTTTCCATAATCAGCTTACTTCCTCTGTCTAAGTAAGACTTTCTATTATTTGAGTAATATGCTTAACATTTATGTGGCCAAATAAACTGTGGCTTTGGGGTTTAATTTGGGAAATGAATAAATTAGGACTAATGAGTTAATACACACACTCAGTTCACGAGTTTATCTTGTTGAGTGCGATATTAGCTTTTACAATTAATCTAGTCTCCAATCTGTGGGTTTATATCCAAACCGATATTCAATTAATCTCTTCATCTCAGCAAACATGGATTTAGATTAGGAGATGTTTGCAGTGCTCTGGCCTGCCGCTTCCCTTCAGCAGATGGACGGTATTACTGCTCCGACTTGTAACTGCAGTCAGAACCACACACACAGGACTGTATGGGATTTAAAGGAATGAAAACATGTTTCTATTGGAATTTATTGTCTGAGGTTTAGGGAGCGACAGTATACAGTGTCGCTCGCAGCTTGCGGATAAAGCAAAACAGATGTATAGATTTAGGATAAAGCTTTTTCTTTCACAGATCTATACGTAGATAAGGAGATAGAAGCCTGTAAATACTTTGAATGGCAATTATTCCAAAGCGCCAACAAACAGGATTTCATTTAATGAAATTTTTTTTTAAATGAAACCCATCAAAACACCAAAACCAAAAATCCATTAGCCCGTCCCTCGATAGTGCCCACCTCAACTCCTGCATCTGTGGCTCCTGGGCCAAACAGCACTGGTTCCTCCTGAGGATCTAAATATTACAAAATGGTTTAGAATTTTTAAAAGGACAACTAACACTGGTTTCTGCAGACATCACTCAAATAAAATAGATTTTCTTTTTAATATCTTTTCAGATGTGTAAGAATACACATTAGATGTTGTAGTGAGTATTTACAGCAACAAGTCTCTAACTGTGTGAGGCTGTGACAGAGAAACAAGATAGCAGGTTTTGTCCACACAGATAATACTTGTCAGTGCTGCCTCTGGCTGGTTGTTACAGTGGATTTGTTGACAATGAGAAGAACATGATGCGCCAGCCGCATCATCTTTGAAGACAGTTTCTTGTTCTTCATATCTTAATATGCAAATAATGATTTACAGTCAAATTTAGTTTTAATTGAGTCGTAATCCCAGTTAATCCATCAAATTCATCTGTGGGAGGAACTCTGCAGATATTATTTTTGCTTAATAAAAAATGAATCATGGATAATCCTATTTGTGTTGAACAAGGCTGTTCTTTTCAAGGCTGTGTGTGTGTAGGACTGAGGAGAGAGAGCACCCTGTTGCTGTCTGTCTGTGTGTGTGTGTCCTGTCTCATTGTCCCATTGCATTCATTACCCTCATCATTACCATATTTCTAAAATCCGGGTCAGTGTCTCTTTTTCTTCTTCTCTCTCTCACTCTCTCTCTTACTGCCCCCACCTCCTCCCCCCTCCTCCCTCCTCCTTCCCTGGGAACAATAAGTAGCATGTGTTAGGAGGATCAGGCAGATTCACTGTAAGGGAATTAGGGCCCTGAATGGCTTCCCCTAATTGGACTTGAATGGACTTTGTCTATGGGAAACTGGTTCTTAAAGATGAGCCTCTTACACACAATGTCCCCCTCACTCGGTGTGGGAAGTGGGTTGAGCTGACAACTGTTTTAGGCACAGATGAGCAAGCATGCACACACACACACACACACACACACACACACACACACACACACACACACACACACACACAGGCCTAATTGCACAGTGAAAGCTCTTTGCCTTCTGACCAGACAATCATATATGTGAGCATGAGACGCTGAGGTCGCTGCTGTCTCGTCTTGAGAGAGTCAGTGAGAGTAATTAAGACCTTGTTAAGACTGGAGGAGTTAGGATTAATTAGATGCTCGCTGGCCCAGGGAGTTCCCCCCGACTCACACACACTCTCACTCATATGTTTCCTGCCAGCGAGTGTTTCTCCATGCTACACTCTCCCAAACACACACACACACAGAGGCACCAAACAGGAAAAGCAGGGACACATTTATCGAAGAGCTCTTAGACTCTTCGCCTCGAGAGTCTGAAATGACATCTCCATGCCACCGTCTCCGCAGGAATCAATTAGCATCCAACCCACGTCTCGCCCCGTCTTGTCAGTTTGAGTTACATAGCCAGTTTGGCAACGTGATGATATGAACCAGCAACAGTTCATCTGCTGATACCGATATAACTGAACTTGAGTAATTACCATGTGTGACTCCTCTAGATGCATTTAAACCATAATCACTAGAGGCTGAGGAGACTGCAGAGGCAAAACATGCACTGATGAAATGAGGAAGAAAAGATTTATAATAATTGGACGTTGTTAAAGCTTTCTTAATTGTTATGCATCTTAATTCCCAGACAGCTACCACATTGTGAGCAGTAGGTTTAAGGTTAATAAGAATAAACTTTCGCTTAACATCTGAGATCAAACTGTGGACTCAATAAAACGGTGAACTGTTGTGATTATATACAGTTGTGCCTATATTTACTCCTTAGTACTGACACGCGTTAAAAATTAAAACAGCTATGAATATGTGAATTTCTGTGCAGCTTCCATGGAGCGTATACTGTCGAGTGAAGCAGAAAAGCCCGAAAACATCATTTGAAAAAGTTCCTACAGCAGCTTTTCCTCCAGGATGCACAGGAAACCTTCAGCGTTAGAACTCGTGGCTTTGTGTCGATCGTGCAGATTCACGCTGTCCTCTATAAAATGTGCCGAGCCACGGCGAATCTGGTTGAAGTGGGCACATTCTTAAAGGATGTGTGTGTTTGCCCTTCTAACATGGCCTGGGGGGGGCTGACGACACCCGCCGTCAAGGGGGAAGGCGAGGGGAGCTGGGGCACCCTGACACTTTCTCTGACACACTCTTTCCCCCTTTTCGTTGTAAACAGAAAATGGCATTCCTCGAGCTCAGCGTTTTGACCCCCCACCCTCCCTCACACCCCAGCCTCCATTCTCTGTCTGTCTTTTGTCTCGCGCCTCTCTCGTTTTTTTGTTTTTTGTTTTGTTTTGTGCTGATGGTGACGAGCTGGATGGGACCAGGAAGGGCAGGTGGTCAGCTGTCTACATATGAAGTCATTCTCCAAACAGATCAATCGTCCTGTCCAAAAAACAAAGGATCAGGTGGAGAAGCACTGACACCTGTCCTTCCTCTTGCAACCTGAGGTTTTGACAAATGCACAACGTCCACAGGAGGACCTTAAAGATCAGACTGAAGTGTTGTCTTCAGTCAGATGTTTAAGATGTGCATGTAGCCATATGCAGACCCTGCAGATATGGACAGGTGACAACATTTACATTATGCTGACCAACATGCACCCTATGAATTGACTTTAAGATTAAAAAATATATATAAAAATGACATTTGAGAAGCTACAACCCGTATATTTTTTATACACAATACAAGACTACAATGATAATTGAATATAAAAAATAATATTTAGATTTCTATCCATTGCATAAGTATTGATAGAGTTCAAATCAGTTTTATATGGGTTAACAGGTTTGTGTACATGTGTTTGCGTGTCAGGTGGCTTTTTGTGTTCAAGGATGGACAGATGACAGCGTCTTGTGTGTGTTTTAATTGCTGAGTTATCACGTTCCGCTCATGCAACCATTTGTGGGTCAAAACACCCACCCATAACAATAACACACACAGACACACACACACACACACACACACACACACACGTACACTTTCTCCTCCTGTCACTAGGCTTTTTAAAACCGACTCCCTTTCCTTCTGCTGCAGACACACACACACACACACTGAGCAACACACCGGCTCCATAGTTATGCTCCATTATGTCACCTCTCTGACCGCTCCTGAAAAAATATCTCTTTCCTCGCTGTCATCCTCTGCTCGCCCCCCCCCTCTTGCTGCATTCCTTTTTCCATGCTACCTCACTCCATTCATCGCTCTCTCACTCCGTCTCCCTCTCTCTCTCTTTCCCCCTATCTCTCTTGCTCATCCCTTGTTCCTGTGAGACAATGTCTTGTAACAATACCGAGCTTAATCTCCGTGTCAAAGCCATTTTTCCCCTTCAACGAACACACACACACAAACACACACATACACTTTCACTGGGGCTGTCACTGTGTTTTTTTCCCCGTGTTTTGTTACTTATGAGCAAGAGATGGAAATGCAATAAAGCAAGTAGATCACATATACAACCATTATGAAGGCCTAGAAATGATTTACTGACCTCATTTTCCTTAATTAATAGAGCATTTACAAGGTGATTAGTAGAAGTTAAGAAGAACTACAACTTTTTGAGTGTGATGTTGAAATATATTTAAAAATGAGTAAAAATGGTGTTCAAATATTTGTTTTTTCTTTTCTTGGGGAAAAAGAAACAAGCCTAAATTCCCTGTGAATTTTTGCAGTGCAGTGTTTAGGCCTAAAGGGAAGAAGCAGTGATTGGTGGGAGTTGTTTAATGTTCTGCTCAGTCTGAAAGCCCACAATGGCACAATAATAAAATGTATATTAAATATTTGGGTCATTCTTGTTTGATTAGGAAGGTTTCTAGGGGCCAATTTTATTTTTTTCTCAACAAAAACCCTCAAGGTTTAGACTTTGCTTCAGTCGCTAATGAGCTGGATACATGGGAATATTGTTGGTTGAGTGTGTGTGTGTCTGTTAAAGTTAATTGCTCATTGTCCCCCAGAGCTTTTATCATACATACACACAAAAGATCATACTATATAATACTTGTAAAATTAAAGTTTTCTCCTGTTTTTGTGAAAGGATATCCAACACACACTTGCTGACACCGAAAACGAACTTAAGAATATAAAAAGCATGGCAGTTGTTTTTCATCAGAGCAGAGGGAACTCAAGGTTCGTCTGCTAATTTCCTTTCAGCGACTCCTGTGTTTAAGGATCCGAGTTTGATCAGTTTTGAAGCACAGAAAGACCTCAGCTCAGCGCTGGTGAAGTTTTCTTTCAATGAAAAAGAAAATTCTCAAGGACCGACCTTGTGAGAAGAATTCAAACTGCGTGTGTAAAATACACTCTGTACAAAAACTAGTTATTTTATTTTGTACATGTTGGTAGCACTCACACAGAGGCTCAGTTCAAGTCAAATTAATGACACACCATCATGCAAATAAGGAGCAAAGCAAACAGGCTGCACCACTATAAATCTATAGCAACCATCAAACAGGAAGTAACGTTCTCTACTTAATCTGCACAATCTCACTGGTTGTAACTGTTAGGTGTTTATGGTGTTAAGACAAGACAGACCAGAATGCATTGGAGTAAAGGGCGATTACAGCTGTTTTGTTTGGGCTATCCCTCTGCATTCTGGGAAATGTAGGAAATGTGTGACAACAGACATGTACAGATTGAAAATGTAAACGCATGATGCTTAATGTTAATGAATTATCGGTATCATTTCAGTTCAATCGCTGCATCACCTCCCAGCTGATCAAGTGGTTCAGCAACTTCAGGGAGTTTTACTACATCCAGATGGAGAAGTTCGCCCGGCAGTCCATCAACGAGGGCGTGACCGCTGCCGAGGAGCTGACGGTGGGCCGCGACGCCGAGCTCTTCAGGGCGCTCAACATGCACTACAACAAGGCCAATGACTTTGAGGTAAGCTGGGCCAGATGTTGGGAGATAAGGATCCGATTGGAGTTGGGGTTTTTTGTTTTTTGGGAGGCTTTTTGCCTTACCAAGAGTTTGTGTTGACTTGTTAGCTTCCATAAATTTATCTTAAACTCTCTCAAAACTTTATTATAAACATAAAAAAGGCAGGTTAAATGACAGGTTACACTAGACTAGACTTCAAGTCTAAAAACTGAATTAAAACTGGATTCAGCATAACTCAAGCCCGCTTACACAAACGTCCTCTACCAAGTCAGCTGTTCGGAGCGCAACAGTCACCTCACGATTCTGCTGAGGTGTGGATGTCGCAGTGTGTGTGTTTGTGTGTGTGTGTTCGATGAGGCGAAAGAGGACGCCGCTCGAGGCGCGGGTGTCCTTGTCAGAGCGATTTGCAGAAGTCACATTCTCCCCCTCACTTTTTCTCTCCCAATATCGGTCTAAGGGGACCTGAGGGGCCTTAAACTATCCAACCAAACATCAGCAGCATTTAGATGTCCATTAGCACACACCTCACTGCTGGAACACACACACACACACTTTTTTTTTTGCTTAGGGAGACAAATGTTGAAGCTTAAATGTATAAAGAGCAAGATTTGCAGACACAACAGACACACACTGACTTCAAGGTATCTAAATAAATATCCTCTTAGGAAGAATGAATAGCAAATGCTTTGCCTGCTTTGCATAACAAGAGTCAGGTAGCTTTTCACAGGTGTGTGCTTGTGCATAAAGCACCTGTACAGGAACACACACACATGCAAATCATTTATGTGTGTTTACTTTGGCTGGTCTTCAGTGGGGTTATTCTTAGGGATTATAGGGAAGGGTTCATGTTGGGGTCAGGAACTTGGAAACAGTGTCTCTGCCTTTCAACCTCGAAGCAATTATTCTTCAAATTGGTGCCAACAATCCATGAAAGCTTATCACACGTTTCTCAGTGGCTTTCTTACCCTTCTGGCTTTCATTATATTTAGTTGAGTTCATTTCGGTTCAACGTGAAAATCAAAGTGAGGAAACTTGAAACCAGACACTGAGATAGGTAAATTATTAAGTCGCCTGTATTTTCTTCTGCCTTCATATTTTGGATACTGTATGAGTTCACATGATTTTCCAAAAAAAGCCCATATAATATGAATAAGTTAACATTTATAAAAAATAATAATTATCAGACAACAATCAATAGAAGATGCTGATACTGACTTTGTGTGCATCCTCTGTGATGGTGTGTTCACAAAGGTAGGTACATTTCCTTCTCTTACTTTGTCCCCTATCCTGCCTGCCTGCCTCCTTCTCTCCCTTCACCTCCCTCCCTCTCCTCCGCCATCCTTTCGTCCGTCTGCCCTGAGGGAACATTACTGGCTAGGGACCCTCTCTCTCTCTCTCTCTCTCTTTCTCTCTTGCTCCTTCTCTCTCTCTCTACCTCTGTCAAACTCAGAGGCGTGAAACTGGAACCACGGCCGATTCAGCAAAGTCTCCCGACACACACGCACACGCACACACACAGTCTTCTCCTTTTGCCAAATTTAGCATCATCACAGTTCCACCTTGGTTTGTCCCCCATTGCACACCCCTCCCCTCCTTTCTCCTCCTCTTTTGCTCTTTCCTTGTCCCCTCTCCTTCCTCCCCCCCTTTCTGCTGAATCTGTCCTCTGACGGCGTGCTCTCTTCATCCCCTCGCCTCCTTCTCCTTCTCCTCCTCTTTTGTCCCTCTTTCATTTGTCCTCGCCTCCCTTTCCGTCCACTGCTGTCTATTGTCATTTTCTCTTCACTTCCTTTCCCTCCCTTCTTCTCTATATCTTATCTACTTCCCCATCCTCTCTTCAGTGCCACTGTCTCATCATCTCTTTCTACAATACAAATACACAAATTACACCTTTGAATTTTGATATTGCAATGTTAAATTATTTGCATTTTCATAGGTTTTGACAGGTTATTTGAAAAATCTTGTCATCTATCAACATACAAGGCATTTAAATAATAGTTGTAGATTCCTGCCGTGAAAAGGTGAGCGTAATTTGTGTGTTAGTGTGTTGTCTTCCAAAGCTGGCGTAAACAGGCCTCAGTAATTATAGCAGCTTCATTAATTACCTCTTCCTCCCCTCCTCTCCAGCCACATTCTTTCAACTCTTCTTTCTTGTTTACCTCTGTCTCTCTCTCTCTCTTTCTCTCTCTCTTTCTTTCTATTTCCCTCCATCCTTGCTGCCTCCCATTTCCTCCTTCCCTTCCCCTCCCCTACCGTCCCTCTTCTCTGAAACTATTTTGTCCTAATTGCAGCTCTGCCCACTTACTAATGAGCAAGGCAAAGAAAGGAAGGAGGCTGGGAAAGGAAACAGGGAATAGTCTCATCTTCAAAAAAAGGGGGGAAAACAAAAAGAGACAGAGAGAGATTTTCTTTGCCAGGACACTCAGGGAAAGGTGTCAGCTCCCACCTTCTGCCAAGAGGAAGAGCAACGCTTCCTCTTTCTTTTTTTATATTGAAAACTGATTGATGAGTTGTTGGTTAAGTCTGCCAGCAGCACTGGGCAAGGCACTCTTAACTTGCCTGTGTGTGTGTGTATGTGTGCGCGTTGAAGTTTTGGTATGTTATTTGAAGTACACCTACGCTTTGGTGACTTAGACATGCACACTCTTCCACCAAGTACACACACACACAAAGTAAATGCGAAGCAAAGAATTGAGGCCTGGTGTCTTGAAAGGGATGAAGTTGTCATATTTTGTGTGTGTGAGTGCGCGTGTGTATTATTGGGGTGTGTGTGTTGGGCGAGGAGGGACAATGAGACGGTTTTATGAAGCCTTCTAGAGGACGTTCTCATCTTTCCAGTTCAAGGATCCTCACTGGCTCTGTCAGCACCAAACGACAGCACAGCTGCGCCTCACACACACACACACACACACACATTCACTCACATTCACTCACATGCACGCGCGCACACACACACACGCGCACAGAAAATCATTTGTGTTCATCTGAAAGAGCAGAGATACCTTCCCTTGAAGGGTGGGTGTGGTTGCTATCCAAATCTGCCCTTTGACTTTGAACGACACAAACACACACAGACACACACACTTGGAGGCCACAGAGTGGTCACACACTCACATTTCAGTGCTATCTGGTTTCATAAGCTGTGCACTTCATGAAAGGCTAAAGTTCTCATGTCTTTCTCCGCCGTTTTAGACTCTTTGTGGTCCTTTCTCTCTCCTTATTCATCTATTCACTCATCTCTTCCGCTTCCTCTTCATACGAGTCCATTGAAAAAGGGACAGAGTTCAACTCTCAGGAATCGAAGCTCGGGCTTCTATCACATCCTCCACATGCAGAAAATACTCTGTAGCTTTAAATAAACGCTGCTCAGAATTTGCTTCCTTTGCTTATTGATGTACAGTATTGGGACCGGTGCAAATATTCATCCTCATCTGTCTCAATCAGTTAGCCTTTCATTTAGATTATTCTCCATCTTAAACTCTCTTGTCTTACATTGGTAACCTACCCAGAAGGCACACACACACACACACACACACACAGAAGTGGATCAGCTCTTAGAGAGGCAGTGAATTTCAAACACTCCACCTATCTTTTCCTTCTTTTCCTCCCGTCTCTAAGCAAAGAGCTTTTGCTAATTACTACATCTTACACACCGAGATTCATGTGAAAACAGATTTACAACTACAGATATGACTGGAACCACACTACTAATTGATACCGAGACTTTTCACTATTTTTATTCCAAGGAAAAACAACAGAAAACCATCAATGTTCAGCTTAAAAACACCTTAAAAACAGGGCAGCAGCACATCTGAAACTTAATTTTACGCCAAAAACAATCTTGTACTTGATCTCTACAAGACTAATGCTAATTAGCTGTATATCAACATACATGTCGTGCATAAACACACAGCTCATAATTCATGTGAACACAGACTCGTTGTCGCTGGCGCTGTCATTAAGCAAGTATGAGCACTAAGTAACTCAAGTGCTCCTCACTGTCTCTTTCCGTCAGTGCTGCTTGACAGAAAGCGGTATGCTACAGACAATGCCACCTGCCAGTTTCTGTCACTGTAATTATAGCTATCTGCGGTGTGTGTGTGTGTGTGTGTGTGTGTGTGTGTGTGTTAGTATTCCAGTTCAGAAGAAGAAGGCATCATCTTTGTCACTGAGCCTGATTGGAGTCACGAGGGGACAATGTATGTGTGTGCGTGTCTGTGTGTGTCTGTGTGTGTCTTCCTCTATATGTGTGTGTGAATATGAGAGTGTGTGTGTGTGTGTGTGTGTTGTGCATGCAGTGATTCCCTTCCCCTGCCCCAGCTGTCTCCTTAGCTTTAACAATAGGCCTGGTAACAAAGACGTGGCCTTCAGCCTCTGTCATGTGATACTAGTGGTCTGCAGCCTCTCAGTCAGATGACCCAGGCTATTGTCCTCTATGGATGACACACACACTGCATACACACACACACACACACACATACACAAGGAAGGACAGAACAGACACACACACCGATCCAAGGAAGCACAGCACGTGTATGAACAGACACACACAAACGGCAGCATGCAGAAACGCGAAGACGCAACAGCTGCACACAAAAAGGAGATGCACACGCTCATGAGATAGTGACAAGACACACACACACACAGAGAGAGAGACGCAATCTCAGGACGCAGACCCTTCCTCTCAGTCACATGCAGTCTGAACAAAGAGAAACTTCATTGCCATTGTCCTGGTGATAGTGAGATCAGTGACTGATTGACAAAAGAGCAGCAGAGAAAGGAAACATATTGCCGATGTCCTGGAGGAACCTCCAGTCTCCACTTGTACCTTTAACTGCACACTTGAAACAGCAGCTACAGGAAACGTGTGGCCCCGAGGTCAAGATACAAGATAAGAGAGGAGGTTAAGTTACCTTTAAACAGCTGATTCTTTTTCCAAAAAGCTATGAGGTTTTGTTTTGTTCAACACTTTCCATTTCCTGCTTCACATACTGTAGGAATGGCAGCTATGAGCCTGCTGCAAATATGGGTGAGTGTGTCAAAGAGCAGCTCACCAGCCAGTTGTAGTCGGTGCTATTTATGTGCAGAGTATAGATGGAGCGGGAGCTGAATTTTCTAACCAGCTGCAGAAATGAGAAGCACCTCCTCATCTCTGTGTCATCTTAAGTCATGGACAAAGAGGCCCAGGCACACGTCTTTCTTTTGCTATGCTATGGTTTAGGATTTAGCAGTTACATGCACAAGTGTGTGATGATGATGAACACACCTTTTAATTGGGAAAGGTGTGTACTGTCGGAGCATCAAACACAAATACTGTACAATGTTTTGAACACAAATAAAGGAGTGTCCTTCAAATGCAATGAAGTGGTGTTTATCTGAGAGGCTGGAGCAGCTCAGTTCGCTCCCCTCAGGTTAATAGATATTGAAATGGGAAAAAGGAACACAAAAAAACTTAAGTGTTTCTCTAATGTCCCTACTGTTTAGAATCCATGAGACTAAGCCAGAGGAGCTTTACTGTAGGTATTAGAGAAGAATGCTATGTGTTTCAGGGAGGCTGAGGGACCTTTGTATGACTGTGAAGCCACAACTGAATCTATATAGACAAAATTGGTCAATTCCAAACAGTATGAATTTCCATCAATTAGTACTTGCTGAAGGAGAAAAGATGAAAGGAGAAGAGAGAGGAGAGAAAGAGTGAAAGGAGATGTCATTCTGGTTGTGTGTGTGTGTGTGTTTGTATTTTCCTGCCAGGGTGTGTGTGACTAAAGCCAGGCCTGATAGCAGGGAAAGCGAGAGAGAGTGTGAGTGAAAGAGAAGAGGAGGAAAAAGGAAGCAGATGCTCTTGTGTTGGCACAAAAATGATATGTCCACTCAGTCTCGCACGCACACACACACACACATACACACACACTGCAGAAGGAGCAGCAGATGAAAGAGTTCCAGTATTGTCTCAGTGATAGAAAAATACTCTACTGACCAACAGTAAAGTGGACTTCAAGGCCACAGAGCAAATGAATGGCAACAAAATGGAGAGTGTTTGTGTGTGTGTGTGTGTGTGTGTGTGTGTGTGTGTGTGTGTGTGTGTGTGTGTCATCTGAAATTGAAAAGAGCAACGTCTTTCATGGTATGACAGGGACAAGTGAGCTGAAAAAATGACTATTGATGAAATGATGCAAATAAACACAAAGTGTTAACAACTGGTGAAACAAAGCTGAACACGTGGACACACACTCGAGTAAATAATGTCATTGAGGGAGGAAGATGAAGAGACTTCAAGGAAAATACAAAAAAGAAGAACATACAGAGAGAGAGAGTTTATGTGTGTTTGTTCACCTTGAGAATCAAACATATGGTGTTTGTGCAGTGATTTCTTAAGAGCCGTGTGTGTGTGTGTGTGTGTGTGTGTTTGTCCTTTCTGTGCACGGCGCTAAGTGAAGGAGAGACGTATGGGGAGGTGAACAGGTAGAGTCAACTGAGGACACGCAAACACTCACACACACAGTCCAGACGTCTGCATCAGTCTCATGGTGACAGTGTGAGTGGAGGGAGACAGAAAAGGGGGCGGGGCTTATCTCCTGGACAGGTAGAGCGACCTGATGATAAGGTGAGGATATTCACTGGGCAGTGACGTCGTCTGTGTTGACGTTCTGTCTGTTTGTTAGGTTTTTTTCTGTTTCAGACATGTTCAAATGAGGACAGTGCATCCATAAAGAAGTAACCTACTTCTAAAGGGCTCTCTCCTTTACTCTAAAAATAATGTGAAGTACAACACTGCCCTTTTGTGCTCGTGGCCTGCACTGTTGAAAAAATATTATAAAATTAGCAAAGTCAACGTCACTGTTGCTAAGTGCTTATTGCTGTTTCTGCAGGTGGTAGATGTTTGGCTTTTCACTGCTCAAGCTAAGATGCTGTCTTCTGTTTACTGCAAAAATACATCTGCTGCTGCTGCTACAGTACTTCACACATTTGATACTCAGGAAAAGAACAAACTACATCAAAAGAAAACAGTAAAATAACTTTCCATCCAGAGCAAAATCTAAAAACTGCAACTGAGGCAGAGGAGCAAAAAGGCAACGATTGATAAATCTACAAGAAATGCAAATGACAACAGCATAACAGTGGAGACTGATTGAGGACAAGCAGTAACAGCATGAAAAAAGAAAAACAGCTGAAGAAGCATTAATGCAGGTGACTTTTCTTGAAAGCAGCGGATGTGTCCATCAGCACTTCTCACATCAAACATGTCAAAACACACCACGGGTTTGTGTGTGTGTGTGCGATGATAGATAAACGGTTACATGAGCTTGTGATTTATCATAAGATAAGAAATAAATAAGAAAGCGTTTCCAAGATGAGGAACAGAGGAGGCAATAAGGAGGAGGACGAGAGGAGAGAGGGAGGAGGAAGGGCCGGGGAATAAAAGAGAGAGGGAGGGCGTCCCTGTAGGCCTCTTTGTTGGGCAGCGATTTAGGGATTTACAGGCTCTTGTCCTTCTGCATGTGTGTGTGTGTGTGCATGTGTGTGTGTGTGTGAAGAGAGAGTAATTGAGCCTCCCTTCATCCAATATTTGCCCAGCAAACCAGAGCAATCATGCGAATTATGTTTACTGGGAACGAAGTGTCTTTCTTCCTCTTTATTTTTTTTTTCTCTTTCCTACTTTCCTCATTCCTCGCTCGCTCTCTCTCTCCTGGCAACTAGACATCATATCAAGATCTGAGCCAGGAGTAAATCACACACACACACACACACAAACACGCACAAACACACACACACACACACGAGGGAAACAGGCCCATCTGTATTGATGATGGCCTAATTTAGATCTCTTTATTGGACTGATTTACGATGGCCAGACAAATCTGGGCATCTGGACCCAAGTGTGTGTCTGTGTATGTTTGTGTGTTGTCCAGTCGAGCTGATACCCAAACCGGACACACAATATCCTCCCTGGTTCATCTCATTCTTTCTGCGTGTGTTCCCATACCTCTGTACTGTAAATCAGCGGCGTCCTCTCCTCTCCTCTCCTCTTTGACTCATCTCACCGCCGCGATGATGACACACTTCCTGAAACATTTTAAAAACACACCAATCACCACAATGAGCATGGCAGAAACAGCAGTGCAACACAAAGACTCACTGTCAGGCCAGGAGACCGTTCTAGGTCAAGGTCCCACAATCTCTTCCTGTCCCACTAAGCACCTTGTCTTTGCAAGATTAGGAGATGAAGAGTTTGATTAAATGCAATATTCATCCACAGCACTCGGATTTCACAGCTACACCTCTGCATCTGCTGTTAAGTTGATGAAAGTGAAAAGGAAGCTTAAATTTGGGCAAGTAAAGAGGTCAAATATCTTGAAGGAGGAAAATAAATTAAGAAAAATTGTCCCTGGGAGACTTTAAAAAAGAGGATTTGTCTTTTCTTTTCCTTTTTTTTAAAAGATGAGAGCAAATTTGAACAACTAAAGGATGAAGGGATGTAATCCAAGAGGGAGAGGTCGCCTCAAAGGCACATTCATCTTCAAGATCAAGCTCAGGTTTCAACTTTTATTTGTCCCAGTGGGCAGTTTCACAGCAGCTATTAAAAACAGCAGCTTGACTTTGGGGCTTTCTTTATTTTCTTTCAGAGATAAAACAATGAGTTTTAGCCTTTTAAAACTGGGCAAATGTTTTGGCACCTGCTGAGGTTAAGTGATTAAGCCTTGGTAAAAGGGGAAAATGCTCAATATAAATATCCATCACTGAGATCCTGATTCAACTTTGATCTAATATAATTCTTCAGTCTACTTGTGCAGACTCAAATGTCCTGAGCAAGGAGGGATGATCAGTAACATCTTGAAGGTGCTCGTTCTAAATAAATCAGTTTAGTTAATCTAATGAAACCATCAACTTCTGATTGTCATCCTCTAAACTGAAATAGGAAATATGAAATGAAGAATAAAGATGAAATACAGTAGAATATGTACAAATATGTATAAATCTATCTTCCTGTTGTTTTGAAACGACTATGGAAAGTTTGAACTTTAAAGTGAGTGTGTATGCGTGTGTGTGTGTGTACAGTAGTGTCTCCACCAAGACAGTGACAGAGGGCTTCATTGAAATAACTGTGGTCTCAAGGGGCCAGCTAAAAAGAGAGAGAGGCTAGGTGAGGCTAGACAGAGTATATGAGAGTCCAGGGAATCATTTAGAGTGTGTGTGTGTGTGTGTGTCTGCGTCTCGGTGTGTGTGTGTGTGCGTGGAGGGTGATTCATCCGTTCTGGTGGCGGCTAACCTTGGCATGTCCTGCCACGCGTGACGGGGTTACACCCAGATGGCACTCGGCTGTCCTCTACACGTGTGTGTGAGTTTGTCAGAGTGTATAGGAGCATGTACTCATCTGGAAGAGTCACAGCCTCGTCCCAGTGTGTGTGTGTGTGTGTGTGTTTATATTTGCATCTGCACGCAGAAAAAGAGACAAAGAAGAAAAAAGGGAGAAGGGTGTGATTAGTGGAGGGAGGGGGGGGCCGTCAGGTTGTTTAGTGTCTTTGTATGATATTGCCCCCGGGAGAAAGGGCAGAAAAAAGAATGAAAAATGTGTGTGCACCATTGTTTTGCTGTCAAACACTGCTATGAGCGCACAAACACACACACAGCGATGTGATGACAGTATATTTATGCTGCATGTGGAAAGGACAATTGGATCCCTTCGTTCTTATTTAAACTCTGTCGCCCCCCTCACACACACACACACAGTGACAGATCACAGACAACTGTTCACCTGCCATTGTCAAGGACTGAGTGTGTCATCTGTCATCATGTGTGTGTGTGTGTGTGTGTGTGCATAAGGAACTCTGACACCACACACACACACACACAGCTGGGGGCTGTTAAGAAAGGGGAAGTACGTTTCGGGGAAGTTCACCACTGAAGAAGAACTTGGGACGGGAATAGAAATGCGTGGACACCTGAAACAAACACGCACACACATGCTTCACCTAATTCTGAGCAGCGAGCACATCAGTCACATCATCACTTTCTGTTTCAATCACATTTACGCACATTTAAATATCTAAACTATAAACATTTCCTTTAACACCATTCTGTGAAAAAACAGCTGGAGCTCAGTTCAGAGGATTAGTTCCACTTAAGGTGGAAATGTTCATACAGTAAGATTACGCTGTCATTCCAGCTATGTAGCAACAGGTGCCACATTAAAAGGAAAATTTAAAAAAATATTTTCACAGTTAACAGTTCAGCGTGCGAGAACTTGTCTGGCCTGTAAAGACCCCTGACCCTGATGTGAGCCAGGTGTTTAGTGTTGGACCTAACATAGGCAGCAGAGTTCAGTTTATTTTTATGGTCACGATGAATAAACTGTCGTAAATTTAAATGTGGGACAAGAAAGGAGAAGAT
This sequence comes from Trachurus japonicus, assembly GCF_045865225.1. Taxonomy (NCBI): domain Eukaryota; kingdom Metazoa; phylum Chordata; class Actinopteri; order Carangiformes; family Carangidae; genus Trachurus; species Trachurus japonicus. Next base: position 10,846,125 of record NC_140908.1, on the reverse strand, counting down.
GGTCAAAGGGAAGTTGCTCTTCACTGAAAACCAATCAAACAGATAAATAACTTCCTGTTTCTCCTCCAGGTACCTGAACGATTCCTGGAGGTGGCCCAGGTGACGCTGCGCGAGTTCTTCAACGCCATCGTGGCAGGCAAAGACGCAGACCCCTCCTGGAAGAAGGCCATCTACAAGGTGATCTGTAAACTCGACAGCGAGGTTCCCGATGTCTTCAAATCCCCCAACTGTCTACAAGAGCTCCTCCATGACTGACTAGGACGAGGGAGGAGACACGCCAAGCAAGACAAACCTCCCAGGACTGTGAGAAGACTTTAAGCTAACGCACAGTCAGACTAGGTTAAAGTCTTCAGTGAAATGCATTTTTGAAGGAGTTTGACGTTCATAACGCGAAGCAGAGACTTGACGTTATTCCGCTCGGAGGCTTCTGGAGAGAGCTGTTGCTGGTTGTTTCCGCTCAGCCCACCTTTTAAAAAGACAAACCTGCCCTCCAGATGTTTTATAAAGAAAAAAAATATTTCTCCTCCTCACTGAGGTAGAGGGCTGAAACCCACGAGTCAGACAAAACTCAAATTAACAAATTGTGTTGAGACTTTTATAAATTAAAAGCAAAACAGGGAAATTGAACCTCCTTGCACTTACACAAAAGCTCCTCCTTGCCAAAAAAGCGACCTGCTCTTCTCTCCTCCACCTCGTCCAAGCTCGCTCTTCATCCTCCCCTAGGGATGATGAGGAGGATCATGGATCAATCTGCAGCCCAACATCTGGGATCGGGAGCGAACTAAAAAGAAAGATGATAATATATGAAAATCTTTTTATTGTGGATGTTTTTAAGTTACATGGACATTTTGGGGAAAAAAAGTGATGTTTCTGTATTTTTCTCCTTTGTATGAGCTTTCAGCTTCTCACTCACTTACATACACACACAGGCTCACATATACAGACTTGCGGACATATATACAGTACATACACATATACACACACACACACACACGTCTTGAACAGAAAAGCACAGTAGCAATCCCAATCCCAGACAAACTGGGCAAAAAACAAACTTAGTTGTTGTTTATTTCCCTTCATTTCCCTCCTCTTTTTACTTCTTTCCTCTTCTTACTGTACTGAGACTTACTGGGTGTTTGTCTTGACTGTGTGGCTCTCCCTGCCCCTCCCTCGCTGCCCCTTTTGGCTCATGTTGTGTTCAGGCACCTAGAGCATCCATGATGGAAATCTTACATTTCTCCCCTTTTGTAAAAAAAAATTAAATCACTGATACAACATCAGTCCATCAAAGATTATGAAACTATCCATCTTTATTGTCATTTACTGCACTGATTCTTATTAAATTACAAGAGTGTGATGAGGCAGATGCTCTCACATTTGCAGGAGTCAATAGCTACCTAAGACCTTCACTTGAAGGCTGCTTGACTGAAACGTACTTGATTTTTACTTCTGTTTATCTCCTACACACCTGTCTGTCAGCGCGTGTTTTACACAGTAAAACACTTCCTGCACAATAAGGAGCTCTTAAGTTTCGTATTTGAGATGTATGACCAAAAAAAGAAGAAAAAAAAAGTACTGAGCGAGAAGAATATACATGTCAGCGCTCTCTGGTGGACAAACTGTGCACATGACTCAAACAAAGTGTCACGTAAAGGCCAAAATATACACAACTATCAAAATGAGAAGCTAATCTGAGTCTCAACCACTACTGTTTTTGTTTTTTTGTTTTTTAATTTATAATATTTGGAAAATATAGCACTGATATAGATTAATGCTGTACACATTTTTATATCATTGTGTTTTATTTCTTAATTTTTCAGTTGTGTAAAAGTGTTTGTTTCATTTCACTATTCATTCCAGTTTCACCTGGTTCTTCATACATTCATAAAGCACATGAAGTATTGTTTTGAGTATTTCTAATTAAGCTTAAGGACTGATTGACACTTGCACTGAGAATTATAAAACTTAAAATGTAACCTTCTATCTCCCACACTCAGAAATCTGCAGTTTTAACCCCCTGTTAGATATTTGTCTCTGTGCTCTGTGCAGCCAAGAGGGGCAGCTACACCAGCCAGGTCATGTGTGAAGTGTTTAAGGTTTTAACAGCAGAAAAAAAATACATACAACAAAATGCTGATATTTGTAGCTTGTATAGATGTAATAATTACTCCGATCACTCTGATACTGTTATTATTTATAATTGAAATAATTATTCCTATTAATGTTATTCTGATGATGATGATGATGATTATTATTAATGCTTGCTACAGATTTGACCAGTGGTTTACTCATTGTTTATCCATCACACTGCAACATGAAATAAATTATTCTTTGAAAAAAAAAAAAAAAGCGGCCGCAGCAGCAGGATGAGGAGGTGGAGGATGTTTTTAAGTGTGTGATTGTACTTTTCTCTCTTCTATTTGCACTCGGCAGAGGTGCAGAGGGCGTTGACCGTTTGCATGTGCCTGCCCACACACACCGAATCACCATCAACCCAAGCAGTAACTAGGCAACATGATGGCCACTTTAACTCTGTCCATGCCCTCCCTCTCTCTCTCTCTCTCTCTTTCTCCCCCTCCCTCTCTCCCTCTCTCTGGATTCTGTATAGGGGACATGTGATCCCTTGTTGTTGTTGCTGATGAATTGAAAAGAGGAGCGCTGTGTGATTATTGTCAGCACAAAAGCCTCAAAAAGCTGCTGACGCCTAGATTAGCCAGTACAAAGACACAGGGACAGACACACACATATACACACACAAAAAGACATAGGTACAGACACGCTCGCGCATGCACACGCACAAAGACACGGGGACAAGGCCCGTCTGCCCTTGTTGCCCTACCATCCCTCTCACTCCTCCATCCCATCCCTGTTCATCCTCTCTCAGCCCTCCATCACTGATATTACTCTCTATCCCCCCCCCCCCCCTTTTTTTTTTTACCTCTCCAGTTTCCTCTTTGCTTCCACTCTCATGGCTTTCACTTCATCAACCCTCCTCTCACACCACTTACCTCCCTAACACACACAAACACACACCATGCCCTGTGTGTGCTGGCGCCAAACACTAACTGGCATGACACAATGCCAACCAGCATCACCAGCATGAGATAAAGTGCCAGCACTCAATGTGCCTCTTTTTTTCTCCTCTTACCCTCTCTGTCTCTGTCCCTGTCTCACACACTGACTGAAAATGTGAGAGGAAAACAGGGTGTGTATCAAACGTGGCTACAAGTTGTGCTGTACTCAAGTTTGAATAACATATGGCAGCATATGCATGAAAGAACGCAACGGTCATAACAAACGGGCATAACAAATAAAGCTATGGCTCCTCCTGTAATAATACAACTTCTGTGATATTAAGAAGTCAAATGAGAGAAAAGGGGAAAAAAAACAGTACAGAAATAAAAACACAGTTTGAGACAGAGCTACTAAGATCGTGGATTAGTTTTCACAAGGGAAACTTGTGTCAGTTGAAATAGTTAGAAATGTAGCACTTTTGAATCACCCTGATTCATATAGGCCCATGCTCTAAGCAATAATGTCCAAAGCTGAAAAATGAAGCCAACACACAATAAACAAAACCTGCATTTCTTTGAATGGCCGCTGAAGGTTGGCTATGTCATGTCAAAAAGTCAGACATCACAGCAGAAATAAACAAAACAGGATGTTTCTACGGCTAATTTCCAGGTGTGGCTGCTTTGAGGGACAGGTGGGGGAGTGCAGTGCACGTTTGCCACAAACCAGCATCTCTGCGCACAAGCTCCTCCCCTTTTTTCAGAGGAGTCGGGTGTGAACAAGATGGAAACGAGAAAGTTAACTTGCAAAACTAAAAACTCTTAAAACCATGATAGCTTGGTGATACACAGCTCCTCTCGGCAATCAGTAATAAAGACACATAAAAAAGAAAAAGTGTTGCAGATTTCAGCTTTAAGAATGAGACACTGATATACAGATGGGGAGAGATGAGCAGTATCTTGTGCATTAGCTTCCACTGCCAACGCTTTTCATTAGAACAGGAGGGCTGAACAGGAGGTGGGGTCACTCTTTGCTCTATATGATCACACACACACACACCGTCTGCCTGTGAAAGCACATCTGAGCAGCGCAACAATAAAACAGCTGTGTTTGTGTTGGCCTGCTGATTGTTTCATTCTCCGTCACCCCCGTCATACGCACAAACGCACTTCCACAGACACAAACACGCCGAGTGTCCGTGGAGATGGCATGACACTGACACATCTTAATAGCCACTGTTTTCATGGAGTATAGGAGAGAGTTTATTATGGATAAAATCACTCCACATCATTTTATTAATGTTGACTCTTAATGTTCTCTGTGCTGACCGCTGCTACATTCAACTCTGGACAAAATGTATCTCAAATCCAGCCTTAACGGTCGATGGAGGCAATGGTCTGTGATGACGCACGAGCATCAGTTGATTGACTTAGTTACAAAATCACAATTTCAAAAATGAGAACGATCGCGAAAACAGCCTGGCTTCAGCTGCAGCTGCTAACAAACGACTATAAAATATAGTGGTCAGCTTTGTTTGCATTTTCTACTCATGCACACGTCCGATTGGAGGCATTCAGAAAGATTGACTTATCTGCTTTATCCTTCCAAGTGAATCTCCAGCAACAGAGAAGAAGTCTGAGGAGCATGAAGCATTATAACTGGGAAAGTTTGGGACGTGCATTGTCGAATGTGTGTTTTTTATCTGTGTTAACTGTCTCATCAGCACATCTGCACATCCTCCAACGCTGTGTTCATTTGTTCTTTCACACAGCCCGTGTATCACCCCAGCGTCTGACCTCGGACTGACCTGTCGGGAAACTGAATTCAGGTTTAATTACGGCTCATTATAACACATTAGCTTTAAGACATCATTCAAACAAATGACTGATTGAATTGGACCATCAGTCGCCGCAGCAATCACAGTTAGCTTGTTGAACAGACTTTAATCAGTCAGCGCTGCATGTTCACTTGCATCGGTTCTTTAAGATGGCACCCAGGTGAATGAAGCTAATTGTTGTTTGGAACAGCTGCCCCGACAGCGTTTTCACTTCCTCCTCCCAGCACGTTGTGCACATCTTTGTCTCTCCATCAAGTCATGCTTCTGTTTCACTCCACTTCATCCATTATGTTATCTATCCATTCTTCCATCTCTCTTTGCATTGAACTGATCCCTCTGTTTGTTATGTAACACTTTAACCATCCATTATCTGTCTTTCCATTTGTCAAGAAGTTACATATCTATCCACATATTCCTCCAGCTATCAATCAATCAATCAAAAAATCTGCACATCTACATCTTTAAATCTAAGAATCATCCCTTCATCCTTTCATCTTTTTCACCCCCCTTCTTACTGACATGTGTCCCCCTCCCTCATTTCCCCCATCATCCCTCCATCTCTCCTTCCATCAGCGGGCTGTTCGATAATCAAACACCATCTGTCCCTCCCTCCCCAACCTGTCAGGAACAGCTGCCAGCCGCTCTCTTAACAACACTTTTAACAACCCTGCTGCATCTTCCACGGCCTGCCACCCGCCGCCACCCGCCGCTGCCTCAGCCGGGCGGACGTCGCCGATCAGGGCCACCACGTTCTTCACCGCTCACCAACACAGCACACAGAACGATGTGTTCAAAGTCCAGTAGAGCTGTGTTAGGTGATCAAGGCGCAGGGGAGAAGAAATGGAAAAGAAAAGAAAATCTGGAAGAAAAATTAAAACAGAGAGGAGAGTGAAAAAGGAAGGAGGAAAGGAGGAGGTGGTTGTGGAAGGCAGGAAGAGGAGAGAGGTAAGAGCAGAACAAAAACTTCTTCTGACCTCTTGTTGAACCAAGTGGCACCGTTATCAACCGGAAAATAAAATGATTCCAGAGAAAGTGGAATAACGAGCTAGCAGAAAGTATAAACGGAGAGATAAAACAAAGGCGAGATGGCGCTCGGTAAACAAGTGGAAGTCTAAATAGTAATCAAGGGAAGAATCAGCCGCCTGCTCAAAAAAAGGGTTTGGAGCTAATGGTGGGAAGTAAAAGCTCCCAATACACACACACTCACACACACACACACACACACACACAGAAACAACTGCTGTACAATCACCACTTGCACATAATCATTTCAAGAATACAATCACCTTAAACTTATTCAAACATAATAGTTTCCTCAAACATGATACAATCATCTCTCACACATACATATCACAAACATAATCACCTTCCAGTATTCTCATACACACAGACACACACACAGACACATACACATGCTGAACAAACTGCACTGCTGTTGTCGTGAACATGCCAAGACATTTTCAAGTGTTATATCCTGAGGAACTTCCCCAACCAATCATTGGCACATAGGCCAGATGTTCACTTGTGCTTCAATGCAATGTTCTCCTGGCGCGCACACACACACACACACACACACTGGCTGGCATCTTTGTTACTCTCTCTCCCTTTACGCATATGAGCATTTGATATGAGACTGAAATGCCATGACTGCACTTTTTCATCACACAGAGGGGAAGAAAAAGGGGTGAGAAGGGGAGATAGAAATAAAGGAGGCAATGAAAAGATCAGAGAGAAAGCCAGAGCAATAGAAGAGAAATAACAAAAAAAACAGAGTGTGTCTGACACATGGGAGTCAGAGGGAGAGGGAGAATACTTCTGATAGAGATTTTAATAGATTTTTTTTCCCTTGCAAAATGCATTATTGTACAAACTTAACACAGCTGTGGACTTCAGACATTTCTACACACCTTACACACAACTTATTTGAATAAAGCAGGTAATAAAATGTTCTAAAAACGGAATTTTTCAAATTTTTTCATGCAGAGGATTTTGTAACTGGGTTTTTATTGTGGATGGTCATGGTATGTTAATAGTCCTCAGAGGCTGAACCTTATTGACTTGGTGGAATATACTGTAGTCACCAAAAGCACTGATGATTTTATTTCATTCAATAAAACAAAAGCCCCAGGAAGCTGTGAGAAAACGCAGAGGCAGATTCATTCAAAGCTTCTTAATTCTCTTTGCATCAAAGACTAACAGGAATTAATTCATTTAAAAAATGAGGTTTCGAGGACACAATGAAATCATCTTTTTCCTGCAGTCGCTGCTTTTCAATTAATGCCAGTAGCTTGGTTCAATAGGTTTAATGCTCGGTTAAGTCATTAAAACAATGTCATACCGTCAAACATGACACCAAAGCAGCAAAGATGTAATGAGACTAAAAATCTTAAAGGTTATTTGACAAGAATGAAGTGTGGTCGCCGCTGCATTAGCCACTAGAATCAAAGCTTTTAAACTTTCCATCTGTCAAATCAGGTTTTTTATTCTTTTGCGTATTATCAGACATCCTGACAGCAGGAACGAGACGCCCCGCCATGGTAAAACTCAACCGGCGGAGAGAGAGAGGAGACTTCTGGAGTGGAAATCGATACAGGCTCACACAGCGCAGAGAGCGAGGGGCTCACACACACACATTGATAACATACTTATAGATGCGCACACTCTCAACATTTGCTTGGACACACGCACACTTGAGGGAGTGTGTCAGCCACGTGTGTCATGTCCAATAAGGGCATTAAGTCTGTCAATAAGAGCCTTTCAAGAATACCAGGGGTTCTATCAGCCCACACACAGATACACACAAGGATGGATAATACACCCTCATCTGCGCACACACACACACACACATATCTACACAAGGACTAACTTCCCCCTCACACTTTGTCCTTTAACCAGACAAAAATGGGAAGAAGCCTGGGGCTGCTCCATTTTAATCCACACGGCCCACCCCTCCTGACATCCCCCCACTCACACAGTTTTCTGTTTCCTCCTCTCTTTGTCACTCATCCTCCTTCCTCTTCCCCCTTTACTGACTATTTCTCCCTCATGAAGAAATGTAATGCATTTTACATAAGGTAATATACCATCCACACGTGTATGTTTTATCTATTCAATGCAATCAAACTGATTTTAAAGAGAGATTTCAAAAAGGATGTAAGAGATTTTTTAAATTGAAATATTTTTCAATAAATTGTCTGTCTGTCTGTCTGTCTGTCTGTCTGTCTGTCTGTCTGTCTGTCTGTCTGTCTGTCTGTCTGTCTGTCTGTCTGTCTGTCTGTCTGTCTATTTTCTTTTTTCATTTTTCAGAACAAGGGCGATACAGCCATCCAGACAACAGCCATTTCTAATGACTGCTCCATTTCATCCCATCAGAAGAACAGCAAACTCCGGCCTTGGACAAAATGACTACAACTGAATATCCAGCTGTCTGAAGTGTCCTTGAGCGAGCCACCGAATCCAGTTCAGGGCTACTTTTCCTGACAGAAACAAAATCTCATGGACAAAGACAAGATCACAGGTTAATGTGATGATGACGATAAAACAATGGATCAAAAATAAGAAGTAGTAAAATGCCACCCCTTTCTAAAATTTGAGTGTTTTACAGTAACTCAAATAAATTAAAATCCAGCAGTGCTACACCACAGAGAGACACAACCAACACGCAAACCATCAGTTAGTCCATAAAATCTGAGAAAACAGCAAGTTTCTAAAGGTTACTAGTTCACTCCAACTAAGACGAGAGAAGAGAGAAAAACTGAAATGACAATCAAATGCATTGTGTTGTGTTTCAGGATCTTAATAACAATAAATACTAAACTACGTTTTTAGAGAAGGACAAGGGATCACAGTCTTATTTTGGGGGGGGTCTTTGGTTCCTGTGAGTGTCCTTGGTTTGAGAGTTTCCATTTCAGGTCAGTGCTGTTATACTGGCACTGATGTCACGTCTCTATTTTATATCTCTGCATGTTGTCGTTTTGTCTGGAAGCAACCTTGGGTGGAGAGAAAATCGCTATTTGTGGATAAAAATCTGTATGTGACCGGAGACAAACGCTTGAGGTGTGTAGCAGGTGTGTGTGTGTGCGCCAGTGTGTGTGTCTTTAAATGCACTTTGTTGCTTCAGCTCTCTGTCTGTGTTGCCCTATTGTTAAGACCCCGCAGTGGGCCAAGGAATTTCATTTATCAAGAAATGGATATGGCTCCTGGAAGAGCCCTCTTCAGAAATACACACATACTATAAATAACTGAAGGAGACAGTCGGCGCTGGCGGGGAGGAACTGCTCACTGGTCGACAGGAAGCGAGGGAAAGCAGAGCTGCAACAGGTAGAGAAAAGAAACCTGGAGGATTTTTAAGTACAGAGGGAAGTGAAGGGAGAAATAAATGAAGGTAAATATGAACAAGTGCTGGATAAGTGGGATGAAAGAGAAGCAACAGAGGGGAAGAATCTCAGCCCTCCTGTGCTCGTCTGTCCGCACACAGACCGACTACAAATAAGCTCATGCGGCTGCTTTGAACATGCAGTGGTCAAGGTTCACTGGCAGGTCAACTAGTTGACTGGGTGAACAGAACATGGAAAATAAAACACACACACACACATACGCATGCATGCACACACACAGACAAAGACACTTGTGGACAGCTGTCAATTGGCAGCTAAGCAGGTCCGATGTGAAACAATGGGGCCGAAGGAGACAAGCAAAGAGTTTTATTGGGGTTAAAACAAGGTTAAGCTCTCAGGTTGGCATGTGCCCTGGTACATCAGCATGAGACACGCCAGGAATCTTATGTGTGTTTATAATACACAAACATCCTCCAGCACCAATTCTTTTTACAGTTACTGCGCACGTTATGAGACACAGAGGAATTCCCAGTCTCTAACACACTGAACTACAAACTGAAGGCTTCAACAATGGAGAGAGTAGAGCGCAATAGAGGTAATTACAGCAAAGTGAAAACTGGGGCTGCAACTCACAGATATTTTCAGTATTTGCTTGATTTATTGATCCGTTGCTTGGTCCATAAAACAACAGAAAATGATGAATCTTGTATAACCCCAAGTCAGTCTTCATTTGTGTTGCTCTGTGCTTCTGTTTCAGCTCCAGTAAGATAAAAATAACACACAGAGTTTCTCTTACAGTGCATATTATTCACCTGATTACTTATTATATTGACCTCACTTGAACCTAATGGACTTGTAATGCATCTGATGTTATTGGACCCTCTGTTTTTTCCTTAATTTCTAAACAAATCTTAAATTATCCAGTTTTCAAAATCAACTTTTGAAGAAAAAAATATTTGGCTTCATTGTGACATGTATGTTTTCACTTTTTTTAAGGTTAATTTTCTCACTTTGTCCCAAATTAAGTCAACTGAATAAGAGTCTACAGTGCATTTGTCTACAGCACACATTAATCAATTGTACATTGTTCATGCACAACAATACACTACATGTTTTTTCTATTCAAAGCCTTTTATATTGCAAAGGCATCACAGTGTATAATACAGTGGGGCACTGTTCTGCATGCAATGCTCTTTTACTGCCCCCTGTCTTTTCTTGGCAGTCCACATGGAGAGAAAACAGAAAAGTGAGGGGGGCAGGACGGCGAGAAACGAGACAGGCAAAGGGCATTGTTTCAGACAAAACTGAGGATAATAGAGACAAACATATGATAATGAAATGTTTTGGAAATATTTGGAGGATTATTTTGCTATGGCTTTAAGGTTCACTGCAGATTATCAAGGCAGACAAGTGGAGTGGAGAGAGAAATTGAATGATGGAAAAGATCTGAACTGAAATGACGAATGATGATGAACAAGTCTCTGTGAAAGCCTGAGAGTGATTGTTCCTTATTCTTCATACAAATCACACGGTTCAAGCATCTGCACACGAGATAGATACAGTAGTTAATCCAACATGAGTCAATCAGACGTTTACAGACCCTGTAATTTAAAATGAGCAAAACACACTTAACCCTAAACTCAACTTGGAACAACAGGTCTGCTCTGGTCTCTCTCTGTTCATCAGACCAGTTTGGATTGACGGAGAAAACATACTGGTGAGAAACACTTGAATTGGTTACTATAGATAAATAGAAGTGCAGCAGTGTCAGCAGTGAGCATCATCTCTTTCTCCCTCAGACTGACCTCATCTGACCCTAAACCACTGACACAGTGACAGTCATCATACCCACCATCAAAATGAATGAACAAGAGTGAACGTTGTTGTTTTAAGGCAGACTTGGAAAGTTGTGGACCTCCGTAAAAAATAAAACATAACAATTCATACTGTTAAAATACATGGTACAACTCTATGAACTGGTCATACTGGGAGACAGATGACAGTTCTTGTCAGGTTGAGACCAAGATTCATCTATCACTGCACTCAACAGTAGCAACACATGCCAGGAATTTAAAAAAAAGAAAAGAAATCAAAAATATAATCTGAGTTTAAGTATTTGGTGACCTGGGAGCATAATCTCCCAAAAGACCACTCAGTCTTCCTCTACTAATCCCACTGCTCCTCATCCTCTCTTCCTCTATCTTCAGACCAGAAGCTGTGCACACATACACACAGAGGCTGTTTCAAAAGTCAAAAGATAAACGCAGGACAAGTTCACTCTGATACGACATAAAACACAGGAATTTAAAAATGCTCAATTTGTTTTTTATGAACAACACCAATTCTTCCAAAGCAGAATAAGAGATGAGCAATGAATAATTATAATAAAGAGATCTGTAGATGAAAACCAGCAGCTCTCTTAAAACAGACAACTCGATATGCTGATTGAACTCTTGTTGACTAATTTGGCATCAATCTTAAAACTCATTATTGTGAGAGTGGGTGTTAAATCTTTCACAGCCTGACTGTGTTCATTTGCCACAATGTCAAACAAGCTTTTGACTTTAAGTTTTTCTAGTTTTACTAGACTCTGTCTCTAATTAAATATGAGCTGTTTCTCAGTCAGCCAGACTAACAAAAAAGTTAGCTATATTCATGTGTTCAAGGATGTAAAGCTCAAATGCAAGAAGTACACACATTGGAGTAACCTTGTGCAGATCTTAACCTTAACTTTGACAGACAGAAAAAAAACACTTGCAGCTCTGTTGTGAACCTTGCAGACTTTTTTCTCGTTGCCACTTCAAAAGCATTTGACAAACAGTTCAGTTGCCTTCCACATGCAGTCTTAGTATGGTGTTTTATTGCAGAGTTGACACTGTTGACACCAATGATCCACTCTCCATTTTGTTTAAAGTACTTATTTGTCTGTTGAGTGTAGCAGAAACCAACCATCTCACAAGGTTACAAAACACACGTGAACTAACAATTAAAACAACAAAGTGGGAGATGAAACAAACATAAATGTCCCATTTCCATGTGGTTTTCATCATTTGAGATTATCGCTGCTGCAGTCTCGTCTTTTGCAAAGGTTTCATCAATAAGGAGTAACACCCGTCAACACACCACTCCACACAACTCTGAATAATCTGGGTAAAGTCAGTGAAAATGTGGATTGACTTGCATCGTCTTTTGTAGACTTTCTGGAAATTAAGTTCAAATGAACTATACTTCTGCAGGGAAACTCATATTGCAATGACACGAGAAAGAAATTGGAGTTGGAGAATGGGCTGAAACAAATCATTCAAATAAAAGACACAGAAGAAACAGCAAAACTGCAACAACAAAAAAGTGTGTACTATACTGGGAAAAAAATACACAACCACACACATAGTAGAATGGGCTATTATAAAGCTGCTCTGCTCCTCAGACGGTTGAAGGAGGAGAGTAATAACACAAAATGACAAACAATATGGCTGCCGAGTGCTTTCTTGATGGGAGCCTAAATTGAGTGGATGCAGGTCCCGGTTAAGCCTGGCTGCGTTTTACCAGGCGAAGGTTTTAAGGGGACACGGCGAGCCGACGTTCAGTGATTGAATGCGGTACCATCACCCCGCCCCCACTCTTGTCATTATAACACAGTTTCTCCTTAAGAACTAAATCTACTTATGATTGTTTTTAGATTTCTTTTTCATATATTCCTTATCATTTTCTTTAATTCAGAATGACAATCTGGACATCGTAATCCATCATGGATTTAACGATTTCCCCATACGCTCCGCTGCCCCTCCCAGAGCCAAATAATCGTAATGACTTAGGACTTGGGACTTGACTCAAGGGGGATAGAAAGGAGAGACAGATGAAACAGAAAGAAAAGACGAACAGTGAGACACATTAAATGATGTCGGAGAACAGCAAAAGTGACATGAAGGAGAAGAGAGGGAGGGACAAGTTCAAATAAGGCTCTTATTAATCAAGACAAGGAATAAAACAAGGTTGTAATATTCACAAATGGTGGTCAAAGCTGTGTACCCACCACTACATCCTCTCCCCCACCACTTCCCTTTTGCCTTGATAGTATTAGAAAAATGAAAACGAAATCTTTAGATTAGAAAGATTGGAAAAATTGAATTACGGCGGTTTGCGCAGGGCCGAGTGGATAAGCGAGAGCCAAATCTTCATCTCTGACAGCCCAGGAGGGGAGGGGAGGGGAGGGTGGGTGAAAATGATGAAAAATGAAATAGCGTATATCTGGAGGGTGGAGCAGAATAGATGGAGGGAGGGAGGGAGGGAGGAGAGATAAGAAGCTGGGGTCATCACCTGTGCGGTTCAGCCTGCTTTTCTTTCAATCCCAAATCCAACAATCAGTTTAAGCTTTGACCAGACTGTACAACACAGAGAGCAACAAAGAGTATATTTAGCATTTCTGAAGTCAGCGATGCCAATTTCCATGAGTTAGCATCTGGATGGGCTGCACATGATGAAGAGGCTTCACATCTATCCACTGACCTACACATAGAAATGCTTCCAGTAAGGAGAAAGCAACCATGTAGCCTAAAACTAACACTAATAAATGATTCAGATAAAAATAAGGACAACTGCATCACTTTTCAGAGGAAAGAGGAACAAATAACATGAGTAAATAAGGAGGAGATGAAAATTTAAAAGAATTCAAAGTTAAAATAAGTAATATTGCTATTTTACAGTATGATAAAATATAAACATGTCTGTACTGAACAAGAGCAAGATTTCTGCTGCAATTAGCCATGAAGACATCTGTTCAACAATTCAATCTCAAGATGAGAAGAGTCGTCCGTCCTACATGTCCCTGACCTCACATGTCCTGCTGCTTGAATCCTGTTTCCAAAACAACAGCACCCTCTAGGGATAAAATGATGCACTGCATGAAATACAACAATTAAATTCTCCTTTGAGAGGAGTTCAGGACAATTCACAAGCTGTATGACATGTTCTTGCACTCAGGAAATACAGGAATAATTCTCCATGAGAGCCAATTTTGTTTCAGTAGAAACAAGTCATTTTACGTCACTGAGTAATAAGGGAGAAGCCAAACTTTTCTTTATAATTTGTCTTTGTACAACTGAAATTTCAGAATAAAGCCGAACCTCTCTTTTCTAATCCAAGGACAAATATGAGTGAAAATGTATTGACTGTTTATTAATACCCATTACATTTCCATGTCATCATTGCTCTCTGCAGTTTCTAAAAGTATCCAGCAGGTGTCCCCAACAGATCAAGCATTATTTTACTTGAGAGGCGCTCAATTACTGTATCACTATTATAAGTAATCTCATGACATGATCACTGTGTCGCCTTCAGATGTCATTAATCTCAAATCTGTGAAAGACACAGGTGAACTGTTTATTTAAAATAATCCGACAGTGAGATGACCATAATCACTTTAAAGCAGGAACAACCATTCAATCGATTGATAAGATAAAATCAGATCTGTTTGTATCTTTTGTAAATTGATCATTTTCATACACAGATAACAGTTCGTGCTCTTTCTAATCACATCACTGAGCTGCTGTTACATGAGCTACATCTGGTGTCACAGAGAGAGAGAGAGGATTAAACCTTCGGACCGCCAGGGGCCCTCAGTGATCCGCTGTGGTCCATCTCTGAAGATGCCAGACAACTGCTAAGTCCTGTTATTCACAATCAGCTGTTAGCGGATGCAAGAGCTATTTCTGCACTTTGTCACGCAATCCCGACAGCTATGTTCAGCGGCCGTGTGGAAAGCCACAGTAACAATATCCAAGAGGCAGTGTCTGCTAAAGCCATCGAGCAGCTGATTAATGCCTTTTGACTCATGAGGATTATTGAGTGACAGCAAAATGAAAGAAAAAAATAATCCACAACAGTTCAATTAAGCCTGGCAGCTCAAACAACACAGGTTGTGCACTATTTAGCTTAATTTTTCATTCATTTATTCATTCCTTTCTTTTTTCAGACTTTCATTCATGCTGATGAATGAATTAAAGCATATTTGGCTTTAACGTTCAAAGTGACATTCAGAGAGAGAAGCTACCACACTGAAGCATATAGCAGGGGTCGGGGTTGGGAGAGCGACAGATTGGAAAAACTCAATCCCCCCTCACAAAGACAGATTGGCAGGCTGATGCCATGTAGCTCCACTGGTTGGTCTAATGCTGTCAACATCACCAGTGTAAGTGGTTTCTGTCCCATCGGGGCCAACGATACTGAGAGCCGCACGAGGGATTCAGCTGCGAACGGCTTATGTAATCGACTGCACTGGGCCTCCAGAGGCCACACGAGCACACACTGGGTGAAACGGTTTACGACGGAGGAAGACGGGGAGAGGACGTTGACCACACACGACATTAAAGCTGCTTTGTGCTCTTCTATGGAATCAAACCACCAACCTCTGCATCGGCTCAGAAAGATTTCCCACTGCTGCTGCGCCCCTCCTGATTTATTACAGTTTGCTTTGTGATGACTGATAAAATGATTCCTCCCCTGCAGGGTGTGCAAATGTAAACCCGGATTAATGGGTCATTAGAAACGTACCATTTTCTATGCTGGAAAATGAATTATGCTTCGATTCCTCTCCGCCTATATGTGTGTGTGTGTGTGTGTGGGATGGACAGAGGAAGATGTAGAGACACAGATACATAATGTATCTGCACCATTTCATTGAGATATGGCAGAATTATTAAGGCTTGGATGTAAATTATTACTGAAAAACTCAATTATTCATCTTTAATAATTAAAAAAATCTACTCTGCATATCACAGCACCGACGTTCTACTTCTATCTTCATGTATGTTTGGTACAGGGATGCAACTGATTTATATTTTTATTACAGATCAATCTGCTTATTATTTTCTTGATGCCAGACTGTAACATTTGACAGGCTGAAACCATAAAGTATTTGACATATCTGCTTACAAAATGACAACATTCACATGATTATTGACATAGCTCAATCAATAAATTAAATTTTAATACATTTCTGTGTGGTTTGCTATGTTGATTTCTACGCTCTTGTGCTGAAATCATCAATTTCACATGTTTATGTAACAGGACTGGCTGGCTTCCTATTTACAGTGTGTCATCTTCTTGGCTTTGTTGTTGTTCATCTTAGCATGACCCAGATTCACCACACACACATCATTCATGCCTGATTGTGATCAAATGACTCCATCATGTTTGAAATGAACCTCTACTGGTCGCACTAAAACAGACTCATTGGAGCTGTGGCTCAAAACTACAGAAAAAAGAAAAAAGATTTTGATTGACAATGTTTGCAAATGAAGGTTCTGGCGTATGAGGCAGTATTAGGTCATCACTATGTCTACCATGTGTGCAATATGTACCGTGTTCACTTTCTGTGGATGTGATAATTGGCCGGTGAGAGCCAGTGAGTAACTGCATGTCAGATGATTGATGACATGTCATGGGTGCGCCTGTACTTTAGCACAGTGGCTCCAAAATGGATGGATCATAAATCCGGACGGTGCTCCGGGGCCTCCACAGCGACGAGTTCAGATGCTGCTCACACTAATTGATGGTATGAAGCTAGACTGCTAAGCTGAGAGCTCACTGCCAGTCTACAGATGTGGAAATTAGCACTGTGACAGGTAGTCAATTAATCAAGAAAATTAATCAATTAATTGCTTTACTGTTTCATTTTTCAAGCAAAAATGGATCAGAGTCTCTGGTTTAAGAGTCTCAGTGTGAGGGGAAAAAAAGGTCCAGTGAGGGCGGTATCTTCAGATTTTAGATAAGCCAATTAGAGACAACACTGTTGGCTTGGAGAATATGTAAATTATTTTTTTGGATCATTTTGTAGACTTAAAGCAGAAGTAAGTGATATATTTGTGTTAATATAAGTCTTACATAGTTATATCTTCCGACAGCAATCACTTACATAGAGTGTTTGGACTGAAACACGGGTCTGTCAGTCACTCTGCTCTGCTCTGAGCCGAGGAGAAAACTTTTATCGTATCCTACAGTTTTTATCCAATGAGGAGAGAGAACGGCATGCAGGGCTGTGTGTGCAGCCAAGGAACGCCGTGAATGTGGTGACGTAGGGACGAGGACTGTTATGGTGCGTTCAAGGAAACTCGTATTTTTCCGACCTGTGAAGTTGTATCAGTTCAATCTGGTACGAGTTCACCGGTCGGAAGTTACGAGTGGCCGTTATAGTGACTTTCACCGGTAAAACAGGTCGGAAAAACACGAGTGGGTTGCCTGGAACGCTAAAAAGTCGTAAGTTGTGACTTGAAGCTGTAATTTACGGTTTCAAAAGCCTGCCTGGAACGCAGCATTAGCGAAAACGACCGGACCACTTACTTCTGCTTTAATGAATAATCAAGAAAATAATTGTCAGATTACTCGATTTATCTTGCAGCTATAGTGGAAATAGAGTTTGATATCAAAGCTGTCTCTTAAAAATAAAGTACAATCAGTGAATGGGGCTATATAGAAACTGATAATGTAATCTTAACAACAGCATCAACATAAATAACACTAGTTTAGCCTATTTAATAGTATGAGTCTGAACATCACCTGCACCTATGAATAGAACATGAGAAGCAGATAATACACCACATCTACAGACCCATTAAAACTCAACCCACTACTGTATATCCAAGATGATCCCCCATTCGAGATGGACGTCTACTGCCTGCACTGCTCCTTTAAATCAGCTGAAACTTGGCTTCTAAAACAAAAGGTCTCTTCTCCCATTGGCACCACTGAGCTCACACATAAACACACACAAGCACTTTGTATTTCCCTCACGTTTCCCTAGTCACTAGTCAGTTTTAGAGAGAGTGTGAGAAAGAGACACAGTGAAGAGAGAGCCAGAGACGATGTGTGTGTTTGGGGGGCGGCCTAACCGACTGTGGTCTGTGGGAGCTTGCATAACGCGATTAGACGGCAGGAATCTGAGAAAGAAGTCCTATTGTTCACAACCATGTGAGGGAGAGGGAGAGAGAGAGATTGTTGTTCAAGACCATGTGACACAGGGTCAGAATGACAACATGGCATCATAGTCACCTAAAAGAGAGAAAACACTCGCTGCATCCATGACAGCTCTGAAACTTCATCTCAAGCGAAGCTATAAGCCATTATCAAGTCTGAGTGTATAAGTATATACTGTAGTAGGATTTCCACCCACGTTCAGAGCATTACTGCAAAATTAAGTGCCACATGTGTCATCTTCATATTCGAGTAGGCCCAACTGGTAGCTAGAGAGTAGCATTGTTAGTGGATTAGCATATTTTGCATGTACGCTTCATTGAGTCAGACAGGTGTAGAAAGGAAAGATGAAGCGTGAGCACATCAGTCATTTTACAGTATAAAAGTGTAATTTCTGATAGCCACTTGGAGTAAAACTGTTTTCCTCCACTCATAATTCTAAATGGAAAACCCTGCCGTCAAGAGTTAACCCTGTTAAAACCTCCAATGAGGCTCAAAGAGACTAAGATGTGTAGAGTCTGACATCCTACTGTGTGTGCTTAAGCATCTAGTCTGTACACTAACCTTTTCTGACTGTCTTTTAGAGCTGTTGCAAGTCTAAGTGTGCGTATGTGTGTGTGCAGCCTTGGGGTAAGAGCAGCAGGATCAGACCTCCGCTGTCTATTAATAATTAAACTTTAATGGTCAATATAGCCTGAGAGGCTGAGCGCTGAGCAGGATACACCAGGGGCTCTACACAGCACTGCAGCAAGAAAGATGAAAGGGGGCCAGGAAGAGAGAAGGGGACAATGAGAGGGATGTGACGAGTAGGAGTGAAGATAAATGAGAGAAATAAAGATGAAGAGTCAGACTCCTACAGGTTCAGAAGCAAGTCGCACCTGTAACCTCCTTCACAACACTGGAGATTTATGGTTAAAATGTTGATTTCTCTCAGATAATGAACCTTTATCTGTCAGCCTCACAATCAGAATCCAGTCTTGTTGTTGGTCGGACCAGACAACATTTCCACAACACTTCAGTCTCAGAGAGCATGAATGCCAGTGAATTTTAATCTGCATTTGCAAGTATTTAATTGGCATTGCATCCTTTGTTCTGTTTTAGCACAGAACAACAGACAAGCCTGATTTATCTCCAGTTCAGCCGACTGGGGTTTTGTTTCATGGAACTTAATGTTGGGGAAGATTCATGCATTTTCTCTGCTCCTCAACAGTAGCTGCTGTGTTTTACTGCAGCTATAAAGCCAGGCAGGGTGAGGCAGGGCTCTAATTTATGATTTCATCAATCTGCTGCAGCTACAACAGCCTGAAAGACTGAGACATCACTTGCAGTGAAGCAGCACTATCTTCTAAATATCTTTGCTTTCACCAAGCCTTACAAATCTCCCTGTAACAGAGGAGGCCGTGGTGTGTCAAGGAAGAAAAGCATGCAGGTGAAAGGTACTGTTAGAAGGGAAGCTGACGGACAACAGTAGCCATCTTACCACTTGTAGTGGCTCTTTGCAGAGGAGGGGTTGAGTTTCTGTGCATATAGGAAAGTGGCTGTTATAGAGACTACAAGTTTGGAGTGCAGAGTGTGACCTGTAAATAATTAATGTGTGTGGATTTATGAGCTCTTTAAAGCCAAATATTATGAGGAAATACTTCCTCCAGCAATGAAAGTGTTGTGAACAGAAATTCACATGTAAATATTATTCTAAACTCAAAAAGAACAACTTTGTAAACACAGTCCTCCAACTTTAATGGAGTGTGAATGTCCTTTGCTTTCATGCCAGTGATCGTTCAGTCTGTGTGTCTTTCTCTAATGGTTGGTAACGTGTTATGGAAGGAAACTCTTCCATTTTAGAGCAGGCCATTAACCATTAGTAAATGGATTACATTTAGAAAACAACTTCCCCGACAAGACATTTAGACAGCTGTGTGTGTAAGGGCTTCACTGCATGCATCCACACAAATACACAAACACAAACTGTAACAACAGAATGTCTGCGGCTTTTCCTGCTGATGATGGACAGCCTCTCCTATTTCACAAAACTTCATCAACATGACATGACGTAATACCATCAGGCAAAAAAACTGAAATGGCGAGATCTAGAACCTCAAAGTGTAACTTAGTTTATGATTACTTAAATATTAGTTATGTGCAGCCAGTTGATCTTTATCTTTACATCGTGGGGAAGATGATGCTGTGTAAATTCTGGAGATTAGACTATTAACTCCACAGGTTCTTCAGTGTAGCACATAAATTATATCACTGAGCTGTACATTTTTAAACAAAATGCTGTAAATGGAAACATCAGATCCACAGTTACTACTGAGATTAGTCTGAGAAGGAACCACAGTATGTAGCTACTTCCCTGAGAAGCACAGAGACAACACAGTGCAGACCACCTAGCACCAAACCTAGGATGTCCAACTTTGATTGGATATAGACTTCACTACTTTTTTCTTCCTGCCCTATTATGTCCTGGTTCAGAGCTTGAAACTGACAGCATCCCTTTTTTAAATGCTCATAAAAAGTTCCCTAATGGATCATCGCCCTATAGTTGCTGCACCAGTCTGCTCCCCAGTCTGTCTCTGCCTCTGCAAGCCTTGTGGGATTTTTTCTTCACTGCAGACAAAAGCAGAGCGAGACACACCCTTACAATATAATACCCTGCAGTAAAGAGAGAGTGAGGCAGGGTCTGCAAGAGAGTGAGTGAACAAGTGTGGGTTTGAGCCAAATGAAAGACAGTGGCATAGTAAACACAAGAAAATGATGAGCTGCTGCTGCTGCAGAGAGATGAAGAGGAGGAGGTGTGAGAGATGAAGAATGGGAGAGTTGAGTAGACAATCAAAGAGGAGAGCTTTTTTAACTCCCAGACTATAGATTTGACAGGTGTGTGTCTCTGAATGTGTGTATTAGTGTGTCCACAACAAAAACTGGACATGATTTCATCCTTTTCTTTGTATACTGCACCAGTGAATGGTTTTAATGTAAAGAGATGCCATCAATTCACCAATCCAAACTGCTGAATGCTGCCGTTTAGGAGCCTGTGCCCTGATGGATGTTGTAGTTTTATTGCCTCTCTTGCGATTAATAGCTATAGTCCTCTAGCTCTTAATGCCTCTGCTTGCTCAGCTCCTCTGACCCAGCAGAAAGTTAGGTGAACTTCAACTGATAAACAGAGAGGTGGGTTTTATTTTCATTCTGGTATCAGCTTGGTGTTTAGCACTCATTGCTTTAGTAATTTTGCTGTGCAGCTCCCAATAAAACAGCAATTTGACCATCTGCACTAAGTAGTCCTGTTTGTTTGTTTGTTTGTAGCCAAGCTTTAAAACTATTGTTTCTGTTGTTTTTGTTATGGGAAAAGCAGCAAAAGCATTGACGACCCCCTGAGGACCATGTTCAGGTGATATAAGCTACCCAACATGAAGTTGGCATTTTGCATTATTAAAACACAGTGTGACATTAGTATAGCATTTACATGACGGACTCACAAGAGGAAGAAAATCACACACCACAGATGACATTATACTACAACTGAATTCATACGTGCCCCTTTATGTGACAACAAGCATGTACAACACTAAGGTCCTGACATACATATCTGCACCTGGCATTAGCATGTGTATCTCAATCTGCCAAATGGCTCAAGAAACATGTCCATTTTGCACACAAAGCAATCAGAAACACTTCATCAGCCATAACACATCTGTGGCCAGAAAGCTCAATCTCAACTCATGCAGAACAAGACTAAGTGCAAAGGCCTGTGATCAGGTTTCATACATACATTTTGTATGTTTGTGACTTTTTTGTGCAGTGTTTGCATCGTTGCATGGATATTACTGAAAGTGCTTTTGTCTGAGAATAGCGCATTACGCTGTGTATGCGTTGCGTGCACATGTTACAATCAATAAGTATTTGGAGCTGGGGCGGTGTTTAGCTCAGTTGGTAGAGCACCCGCCCCATGTGTTGAGGCTATAGTCTTCGCTGCAGGCGGCCCCGGTTCGAGTCCCGCGTCGGACGGCCCTAACCTGCATGTCTTTCCCCCATCTCTGCCTCCCATTTCCTGTCACACTCTCAACTGTCCTATCGAATAAAGGCATGAAAAGCCAAAAAATATACTTTAAAAAAAAAAAAAAATAAGTATTTGGAGCTACGGCGGCAGGTAATCAGAGTGATTTATCTGTCAGAGAATCAACGGTATATTGATCTGCTCTATAAAACGCCTCCATGCATATAGCCCTGCACACACACTCTGGAAGCCTTTTCTGGGCCAATACTGTGAATGTACTATAACCGCAGCCCACGTGTAATCATTCTATAACAGCTACAACACACACACACACACAATGCTTGTAGGTAGTCATCTGTGTGCTGATATGCGTTGTGTGTGCATGCATTTGAGTAAAACATACGCCAGTTTATGCATCCATGCATGCACGTGTGTTGTGTGTGTTGTGTATGTGACTCAGCTGCATCCTTCACTTTCCATTAGATTTCTCATGCATCTATAATGCAGCCCACATGCATTCAGATTCAGCTCCCCTGCTGGTGGAGGGAAAGCACTTTCTCCTCTCTTCATTGGACGAACACAGACGTACATGGACGTATATATAAGATTTACAAGCACAATACACAGAGTGGGAGGAGGTCCGCTGCAACAAGACATTAATCTTTCATACCATCAGGTTGAAGCCAGACACTGTCAGCACTGCTCTTCCACTGATCATCAATCACATTGTCGATAAATCATCAACACATTCAAAAGCTCATCAGATCACATATTGGGAGAAATGTGATGGAAAACAGCCGAAGCTAATAGTCTAAAATTGCCTTAATAACAATCCAAAACAGTTCAACTTCAACCCAGCAAAAACCTCCAGATCTATCTGTGTCTCTCCGTTTTTCTCAGCTCCATCTCCCTGCAATAATATTATGCAACGTTTCCCATTTTTACTGCTCATCAGAATAGCGTGTAGTTGGCCCGGCAGTTGTAAATTAAGAATTGATTCTGTATGGCTGCGTGGGCGTTGGGTGTATTCATGGTAGATTATAGTAAAAACAACACAAGAGGAAAATTAGGAGGATGAAGAGGGAGAACAAAAGAAGCTGCTACAGTTCAATTTCTTCACAGTTGGAAATTATCTCCCTCTGTCTCTCCATTTATCCATCTTTCTATCTATCTGAAGGGTTTTTTAAATGCAGGATATTAGGACTTAATCCTTCCAGAAAGGAAATTAAAACTAAAATATTCACTGGCTTGAGTTGCTGCATTCACATCTTTGTGTTGGGGACAAAGGAAGATGAAAAGAGCAAGATAAGAAAGAGTGTGTGCTTGGGGGGGGTAGTTCTCTGTTTTCTGGGTTTGTTACAAGTTTCTGTCTGTCTCAGCACCACACCACGAGGGAATTAATTAACTTAATCAGAGTGAAGCGCTTTCATTCTTCTCCAAAACCTGTGTGTGGCATATAGGTGTGTTTTTTGTGCATGTGTGTGTTTCTGGTGTCCTCTTTTATATTGTTTGTGTGAAGCACAGTGGAGGCGAGGGAAGCAGTCTGCATTGAGCTGTATGGTGGTAAAAATAAACAACACGGTGCAGTCACATCGGTATTAGACGCAGTTTATGATGTTTGCTTAATAACTGGCTGGTGGACGTCACTGTGAGACTAGTTAGCGCAGTACAGAGACATCAATGAAACAAGACAACTATATTTGACATTAACTCCTGCATTTTTTCAACATATCATCACAGTTAGAAAAATCTTACATAACATAAATATCTTTATCTGTAACAATTCGTTTACCATCAGCCATTACCTTCATCCATCCAATCACAGCCTCTCTTTCCTACTTTCTAACTCGTTTCCTTCTTCCTTGCACTAAAGCTCTCCTACTGCCCGTCTAACTGTTAGGTCTATAAAATGATAATGATGATGGTGATGTTTGACCTCTCATTCAGACTTTCACTGGCCATAATGGAGAGGGGAAAACACAGTAATGCACTGATGACCATTAAAGTGAGTGACTAAATGTTTCTGCTTCCTCTTCTGTTTTGCAGCCGATGAGGTAACAGTGGAGCAAATGAGAAGAAAAGTGACAGAGGCGCGATGGGACGATGTACCACAGCCAAAGAGTGTCAACGGAAAAATGAGAAGCAGGATATTCATTTTTAAACAGCTATTCTTTCTCAATTTCGGGGCAATTGTGAAACCAAAATCTGTCACCAGTTCTACCGTTATATCAGATTTGAGGGGGGAAAAACAGACGAGGAATCAGACAAACAGTTTTGCTTATTTCTGCTTTCTTTCTTGCTTCAAAGCAGAGCTCATCTCTCTCTGATTCGTCCTCCTCTCCTCCCCCTGTTCCCCAACCTTCCCTAATACCTCTCCATCTTCCTGTCCGCCCCATCCCCCTTTCATTTCTTTTACTCTGCTACTCTCTCCTCTTCTTCCCCCAGTGCATATTGCTTGTCTTGCTCTTGTTTGCACGCCTCACTGCCTTTTCCTCCACCTCCATCCCTTCACCTAAATCGTACCAGCGTCTCTTTCCCCAGTGATCCAGTTTACCATAGTGTCACTGACGGTCTTAATGGCACTTTTCCTTTCCTCTTCCTAACCCTCTGATCCCTCTCTTTCATCCCATCTCCCTCCTGCTCACATTTGCTTTATCTCTCAATCTCTCCATCCGTTACTTATTATTCATGAATCTGGTTCAGAGAGAGAGAGAAAAAGAATAAAGATGCATCTGCAGCTTGAAGAGGACCCCTTTGCCAGTGTACTGTATGTGTGCATGTGTGTGTGTGGCTACAGCTCTTGGCTCCGTGAAGCAGCTTCAGGACGTTCGACTGCATGGGTGAAAAATACAGTATGAATGTGATGAAGATGCTCAGCCAGTCTGATACACTGAATACTGAATCATTTGGGAATTTGTTTTTCACAGCAGCAACAAAACAACTCATGTAAAGTATAAAATATCTCAAAAACACTGTGGTGAAGTTCACAAGTCGTGGTACTTAGCTCAGGAGCAACAACTTTAATATGTGGAGGAAATGTCCTGCTTTATAAAATACACTTGCTGATATGAAATTATGGACCAGTGGCTATGAGGTGTCTCTAATAATTATGTGTAATGTTTAATATGTTAGTCCGAACTGAAATACACATGTCCATAAATAAATACCGCACTGTAACCATGCTTCCATCCTGCTGTGCCCAGGGCTGTTCCCGTCCCCTGTAATGCAAACTGACACCCACCCACACGCTCGCACAAAAGAAGCACAAGTCCGGCTACTTTATATTCACTCACTCTTATTCATCAAGCAAAAACCATGAGCCAATACGATTTGCATATACAGACGTATTTAATCAATATGAGTGAGAACGACTGCATCTGCTGATGAAGCAGATGTAGGAGCGTGCTGGCAGGGGCGCTCCTTTTCTACAAGTTTCTCCCCTTCTTTACTGCCTCAGCAATTGTGATTCAAGCTACGTTAGAGTTCATGTAATTCTAATTGGAATAAATGAATTTTGCCCATTAGATCAACTCATCCAGCTGCGCTTCTGTCAGGACGCACATCCTGCCCTGATAGAGCGCCGGCTTTATCGTACCTTGTAAGTATTGTGTCCACTCTTGAGGCCGTTTGAAGCAGCTTCAAAGGGGCTTCAATCACTGTGGATTCAATCTATTCAAAGTGCCGCATGGAACTGCTTTTCAGTGGCTTAAAATAGCCCACGCTCTCAATGAGTGTCAGTAACAGCGTAAACAAACCTTTGAAATAAGTGAATACAATCACTAACACCCACGATACACATTACTTGGAGAAAAAAAAAAAACCACTTCCGCTAATGTACGCTAAGTTAGTTATTTAGCTAAATAATGAATGAAAACACATTCATTAGAAAAAGAAAAAAGAAAAGCAAAGATCAACATGTTTTAGACTACACAACACAACAGGAGGTGTAATAGCAAACCCTAATCTCATATATTAATTTAGCTGCTTTGAAACAATGATTTGCAGGATAATCAGCTGCATCTTAAATAGAGAAAAAGAAACAGGGGATTAAAAAGTTACAACAGAGTCCCTCTGATTTTGAGACCTCACTTTATCCTCTACAGTTGAATATAAAAGCTCCAACTCTAAAACTTCTCTTCGGTTCTTAAGTTTCCTCCAGGCAGATATTTGGACTGACAGCAGCTGTACTGTACACCAAAGTGATGGAGCCTTTTTTTGCCAAATGTGAGTCTATCGAGTGCTCAAAGACTAAAAATCAAAAGCAGCATTTTCATTTATTCATCATTTCTGGCCTGCAACGATTCCTCCTTCACATTCAACAGATCTCCTCCCGCTCAAGTTATAGCTAAAGGTGATTTGAATATGAACACTTGCTGCTGCAGGTGACCAATGAGCACTGCCCCTTGTGGTGCAGACTGTGACCTAAATTTCAGAGACTGTTGGCCGCCAAGTTTGCCTTCTGTTATTATAGGAGCACCAGTGAATTAACAGATGGCAGCATCAGGGAAGTCAGACCTGGTCGTTTTGTATAACTTTCTTTGGATCCTGGTCTGCATTCACTCCCACCAGGAGGATCAGGATTTTGATGGTTTTGCTCTTTAAAAAAAAAAAAAAGATCCTCTTATTTTCAGAATAACTTTGCCACATGGTTGTGTAGGTAGATATAGAAATATTTGGCCGTCTCAATGTTTTATTACTGCTGATGATGCCTCACTATAGACTTGGTTTAATATAATAGAATTGATCTGGCATAGATTCATGGCATGATGTCTTCTCTCTGTCTTGCATCCCCCTCTTTCTCTTTTGTTCATCCTGTGAAGCATGTCGTATTTTTTGTTTTAAAAGGTGCTTGTTGAACAAAAATAAAATACAACAGGTCTATCTGGTCTATCTGATCATCGGCAACTGTCTTTTTTCAAACGGTGGCATGACTTTGAATTTGGCAGGGAGCACATGCTGTTGAGTTGCTGTGGCACCGTCTGCAGAGCGACTATTTCGAGGCACGTTTCAATACTGAGACTTATGGAGGATTAGAGGAAGACAACGGGAGAGAGGTGGGGCGAGCTGTGACATAACGTTGTCAGGCAGGGCTCTGTCCGCTGGGACACCCATGATACCTCTCGCCTCCTCGTAAACACACCGCAAACAGCTAGGTAAGGCAGCTTCTATAAATAGCTCTCTCTGTACCCACCACACCCACCCACCATGCTGCGCACACACAACCAAACACACACATCCATGCATAAATGTATGCAGTGACACATGCATGCAAGCCAGCCTCTCTCATACATAAACAAACACAGGAAGACACACACACGCTACCACAGTGACATGCTATTACTCTATTTTCCGCTTCTATCTTTCCCCCTTCCCTTTCTCCCCATTGTGCGCGCTCTCTTCTCCCTATCTCTTGGCAGCCTTGCTCCTTCCACTTATCGTATGCTCTGTGACAGATGGTGGATATGATAATTATCAAAACAGGCTAAACAGAAAGCAAATGTAAAATCTTCAGTCTCGCCCTCTCTCCCTCGTGCTTTTGCCACCTCTGACAATCTGACAACTCTTTCCAGGGGAGAGAAGAGACATCTCAGACATGATTTCTGCACAAATCATCTCAGACAGGCTTTAAGTCATGGAAACATGCATGCACACACGCAAACACGCTGATAAAGATGAGAGATAATGTTATATCGCCTATATAATCACAGCAGCAGCAGTAGCTCTTTCGCCCAAAGCACCAAAACCAATTATAGAGCCAACGATTTTAATGAATTCTTCAATTAAAAGGAAACATCCCATCAAAATACAGTTTTGCTGCTAAATACTGCACCTCATTACAAACCAGAATAATACATCTGTTTTTTCCTCCCTCCATCCTCAAGCCTTGAGATGTCTGAACGTAGGAAGTGCGGCTTATGTAACACAATCTCCAATCTAATGCAACCGATGCAGCCAATAAAAAGCACTGTCAATCTCATCTCAAACACGTCCTCAATGTGTCTCAAGTGCGTTCACACCTGTCCACTTTTGACTGGATCACGCAGGACACATGTTAGTGCCACGTCTGGGTCTTAATTGAGTTGATATTTAGTCACAAAGAAGTATTTTGCTTCGACATTGCAGAGAGGACTATGACAAATAATTTTCAAAGAGTGCAGAGGAAACAGTCTCCAACTCCAGAGCTACTTCAGGGAAAATCTGGAGGGGATTTGAATATGAAAGGAAAGAAATCTTAATTAGAGCCCTGAATAAAACGTTTTCAGTCCATGCTCACCATATATAGTAACTATTAATGCATAGCATTATGGGAAAGACTGTACATTTGGGTGTAATTGGCTGGCTGTACTGGTTGGAATATGAATACTCTTTATCATCTCATTTCTGAAGCGCTGACTTTCTGCTAAAACTGCAGAGAGTTTTAGTGCCACTTGGTCTTTTCAGATTCATTTCCGTACACAAACAGTCCATCAATTAATCACCTCCTTCCACCATCAGCGTGGATGGAGTGAGTTATTTCACCACTGTCACACCCCTTCCTCAACAGACAGAGTATGACCCTGTCTGCACCCTTAAGATTGGAGACACTCTATATCATCATTGTAACATAAATAATAGCTCCTGTCAGCCTTGAGGTGTGAATCTGCCCCCAAACACATTATTCACACCTGCTCCTCTTTGCACTTTCTTCTCTTCCTCTGCAAATGTCTCAAACATTTTTCCTCTCATCTTCTGATTCCATCTTCGCTGTGCTCCGGTGATTGCTACCTCCTTAACCGTCTCTCCTGAAGCTATGAAACAATTAATGAGCCTATATTTCATAATTAAGGCAAAAATAATGCCTTGTCTTTTCTTCCATCTCTTCTGCTCTCAAAATTTAATGAAGCTCTCATGGAGCGAAACACACAGACTGAAAAGAGAGATGAATTTTTAATTGCTTCTATGTGGACATATTTGAAATGGCACCTCTGGTTTTGGTTGAACAGTCTTGTCACTAATACTCTCTCTCCTCCCCCAAGTACTGGAGCTTAATGTCAGAAGTGCAGCAAAGATAATACTTATATCTTTATGCCTCCAGGTGAGGCTTTACCTGTCTTTTTATCCCCACTTCCTCTTTTTCTCTCACTTCTTCCAGCCTTGCTTCCTCATTCCCTTCCCAATCTGTTCCAGTTTCTGTCCTCTCCACCCCCCACCATCCTCTCCCCAGGCTTTCCAGCAATATTTCATAATTACAGCAAAAATAATTACTCTTCTTTTTATGTCAGCCTCAAGGTGTGATCACATCTCCCCTCCCCCCATGACCACCAAACACACAATTCTCAGTGTACACACAAAATTGTGTGTGTGTGTGTGTGTGTTTGGGAGTGTGTGGTCCTTGGGTGCTTGTTTTCGCCAAAGGCTGCGTGGCCTATAAATCCACTGTGATAATTCTTTCTATTCCAAAACACAAATCCATCTTCATGCACACACACATATTTAATGTGCACAATGCTGCACCTGATGAATGAGATCATGTGACAGAGCCAGCACAGCACACGGACAGGGAAAACATCTATTATTTCTACTTGTCAGTGTGTGGGCACTTATGTGTGAATGGTAAACAAACAGCATTAACACCTCGAGCAGCAGTGAATCAATTACCTGAGAGAAATTAGTTTCCTTTAGCTTCCGTTTGTTTGTTCCTAAATTTGTACGATTAGTCTGAATCTGAGCTATTCGACAGGAGATTAATCAGCAGCT
Source organism: Trachurus japonicus (assembly GCF_045865225.1). Classification (NCBI taxonomy): domain Eukaryota; kingdom Metazoa; phylum Chordata; class Actinopteri; order Carangiformes; family Carangidae; genus Trachurus; species Trachurus japonicus. Next base: position 10,816,241 of record NC_140908.1, on the reverse strand, counting down.
AATCTGAAGATTGATTTTCTCTGCTTCAGATATTTATCATGCACAAATCCCACCCAAACAGGATTTACTCTCCTTTATGATGTCAATTAATTAATTCAATGACAGAAAACATGTCGCTTTTGTGCAAAAGTGGCAAAAATTGACAGGTTACATTTCTAAATTGTTAATTTTTGCATCTTTTCTTTGTCTGGTGTGAAAACAAACTGGATTTCTCTGCCCTATGAACTGTTAGCCAGAAAATCGGGCGGGCACTTTGCCTTATTTTGTGATGTGGCATTTCACAAACAAAACAATTAACTAACCAAGACTTTTTAACTAACCAAGTAGAATTTGTCACGGAAACCAATCCAAAGATGCATTATGAAACAACAAGACAAGAGACAATGCTTCAAGACATCGTAACAGCTACATCTCCATCAAGCGACCTTACTGCTCTTCACCCTCCACTCACATCAAACAGCATCCAGCCCTCTGCCCCTCTGTGTGTTTCCCTCTGTGAATTTATGTTTCCTGTTATTTGTGATCTTTGATCTGTTATCTGCTTTGGCCCCAGGGTTGATATCAAGAAATGACACTCAAATCTTATTTCATCTGGGCTCACCCAGGCTCAAATGGCCGATAAATCTCATTTTCCCATTCCCCGGTGGCCTCTAACTGAGTTTAACAGGCTACTACCAGGAACAAGGAGGGTTTTCCAAAACCTTAACCATACAGCAGGTCGCACAACAACAGCAAACACAACACTGAAAACAAAGAGGAAGGTACACAAACATGTTCATCTCTGGTGACCTGAGATAACACTTTGCCTTCATGTCAGTGTTTTTAACGGGCTGATGTAGAGTAGCGTTGCTAAAAATGAACCTAAATCAATGATGTGACTCTTGTAAAGCCTTTCATCAAATCCTTTTTGAGCTGATTGATATTAGTTGATTATTTTGGATACGGTATAGAAATCAAGTAGTGATGACAAATAGAAATGCATGGCTCTTGAGGGTGATATGTTATCACTGACTGGCACCCAGCCTCAACCACATATAGAAATGCTCTGCGGAGATTGTTTCACCCACGTAGGTTGATGATAACAGGGTTTAGTTCCTTCAATGGAACACTTGGGGAGTTCCTGGAAAGACACAACAACGTTGCATAATCACAGCTACACAGCTCTCACCTTTCCCTACTGGGGCAAATGTTTTCTCTCTAAATATCACAGTGGGTTTTGGTGGGTACATGTTCTCCATCATCACAATATGGAAGAGACCATTGAGTGGCACTTTTTTTGACTGAGTAAACATTAACAAAAATACTCACAGGGAAGCGGACAATCGATTGAACAGAGCTTCCTTTGTCTCTGGCTGCCACTGAAAGGAAAAGTTAGTTTCCTGCCTTGACATGAAGCCACAGTGGCCTGTTGTTGTTACCGGGGCCGCTCGGCATAGTAATTACCGAGGGGAACCCCGAAGTACAAAGACCACAGAGAACGGGGGGGGAGAGAGAGAAAGTGCAGGAGAGTGGAGCCAGGATGACAAACTGCTTCCTGTAGCTACTGAACCCTCTCACCTTCATAGAAATACACCACATAGAGAAGATCACAACTATCCTTTACTACAGGTAGTAAAGGTAAATCATCTATATGTCCATTCACTGGTGTGTGCTTAAGTCATGAAAATACAGGACGTTAACTCCTTAAAGAGACTTCCAAACATAGTATGTGACTGGATTTCACCTGAGTTGCATGGTGATGCTGCAGGTGATCCAATATCTTGAAATTGATGCACTGACAAATTGAGTACCTGTTGACTATAGGATGACCGAGTATACCCAAAAATGCGGGAGACACATTCTGTGACAATGTGGGTGAATCTTTATATAGCTCTATGTACTGTAAATCCAATTTGTTCCACTGGGAGGTGTGTGAACAGGTCCACTCTGTTTGTTCTAATTCTGTGTTTTTCCTGCTCTTCTTCTCCTTCTGGCTTTGTGTTGAGTCCAATAATGACCACATTGTTGTGGTGCCACCAGCATCACTGGTGGCTAAATGCTCGATTTAGTCTCTCTCTCTCTCACACACACACACACACACACACACACACACACACACACACACACACACACACACACACACACACACACACACACACACACACACACACACACACACACACACACACGGAGACCTGCTAGTGTGCTACTTTAAAACGCCTGCATGTCCTCTGTTGTGTTTGTCCACATGTGTTACTGTAGCCTGTCTTCCTGTGCCTAGTTGAATGCGTTTGGGTGATTTTGTGTGAACATGTGAGAGAGGAAGAGAGAGAGTTTCTTGGCCAAGGCAGTGGAAAATGTGCTGGCCAGAGACGATGACGTTGGCAGAGTGGAGAAGAACAAACTACTTCCTGAAAACCTATTCAACACTACACTCTCTCTCCAGCAGTCCTTCCCTCTCTCTGTCTCTTCTCTCCGTCTTTTCTCTGGCTCCAACTGAGACTTTCTGTTTTTAACTCACTGTGGTTTGTACGACCCAAGTATCACTACACCAAACAAGATTTAAGTTTTACCAAAAAAGTCTTCAAAGTTGAAAATCATAATATCAGAGAGAGGCATATAGACCTAAAACTATTTCATTTTTATCTTTTCCATTTCCCCTTCACATGCACTGTTTTAAAGTTTCCAAAAAGTTGCTCTATAATCAAAGTTTTCATTGTTATACCAAAATAAATTAATTTTCATGCAGCTTTTATGTACTGTCATTAACCTATTAAAAATAGCAATAAGGCAGGAAGGCCCTAAAGGACAGCTACGTGACGTGACAAGCTGCTTAATCCTTGAACCAGGAAAACACATACATGCACATTCATAACACATAACACGCTCATCATTTGCATGCTGCTATAATCACCCATCCCTCTCAAACCAGATGCTCCCCCCACTCAGGACCTAGTAATTCTGCTCAGCCCTGCAGCAGCAGCACAAACACACACACCAGAAACGCACACATATGTACAGTATAGTGGGTCAGGTAATTAACAGTCTGTAGATCTAAGATAGCTTTAATCTAATCAAACCACCCGGCCTCAAGTTCCCCCACTGGGTTTGCACAACATTCATTTTCCTTTTTTGTCTTTCATCCACATTTCTCTCTATCGCCCTCATTCCCTCCATCTCTGCTTGGTCTATCTGCCTGGCACATGTGTAATAATTGACACACAAACACACACACCTGTCCTATTTTTAGAATCTGTGTTTTGCTGTGGGCAAAGTATTGGTTACTATGGCTTGTTTTGGATTATGTGTTGAAATTATACTGAAAAAATGGAATTAAACAAACTTTATCTGGTAAAGTTTAATAAATAAAAACTGCAGAAATGACAGAATTAGTAGCAGCGAGTAATCATGGAGATTTAGATCTCCTGCAGGCTGGTATTATCACTACAGAGAGAAAAAAGGTGCCGATTATGTGTCACATCCTGACAGACCCGTTGGAGACACAATATATTTGAGTTTAGAGTTCACCTGCAAGTCTTCAGAGAGACGTAATATATTCCATTTTTATTTCTGTCCTTGCAGAAAAGTCAAGTTAATTAGTGCTCACTGTGCTGTAAAGACAAAGCTGGCTATGATGCCACACATTGAAACAACTCCAATTAAATTTCAAGGGTTTGTAAGTCTTTTCACAGCGCACACAAAGCCCATAACGGGGAATCTGAGGTAAAAGAAAATGCATTGCATTTGTCTGTTCTATCTTACAAGTCTCAACTCTGCAGCCAGTTTACATCTGTAGTCTCAGTTTACACTGTACAGTGTCACAACTGTCAGACCAGATACGCTATACTGTATGTTGAGTGTTACAGTTTGAACTTCCTAGAAAAGGCTATTTGATGACATTAGCAGAAATGCCAGCAGTGTGTGCTGGTCTGTGAACAGTCCGAGCAGATACGTGCTCTAATTCAGTGCTAAAGTCGAAGCTGTTACACTCCTTCAGCTGCCAGTTTCGTCATTAGAGAGATTTTTTTGTGCTGCTACTGTTCCCGTTATTATTTCTGCAGCATTGGCATGGTTTATTCATCTGTAAAGTTCCAGTGTGTGTTGCGCTGAGAGTAGGCAGCTGCAGTTGTCTGAGAAATAACTTCTGCCTGAGGGCTGCCTCCTGCCTCTTACTAAAAGAGAGAGAGACTGAGAGCACAGAGGATGAAGGGAGGAAGGAGTGCAAGAGGATGGAAAGAGGGAAAACAGTTCTGCGACTTGGTTTGGCCCTCAGGAGATCAGAGCTGAACAACGACACAGAAACCCATCCACTCCAAAACGCAAACACACACACAGAGTCATACAAAGAGTAACACAGGGACAAGTGGCTCCATCTTTGCTCTTGGACAAATTTTCCGGCTCATTGGGTCCTTTTAGAAATGGCAGACAGCAGCCGTTACAAGGGTCCGCCTGTAGCTAGAACGACAATGAGACCCATAAACTCATAAAAGTCTATTTATTGTCCTATTTCTTTTGGGTCAGGTCCATTCGTGCTTCATATAACCTGTAAACTGTGTCCTCAACCATCCCTGTATCTGAAGCAGGTTCACTTCCCAGAGCCTGAGCAAACACTGATTTTCCAAATAAACGTGTCACATGTTTTGATATTTATCTGCAGCTCAAGTCGGCCAGGAGTCATTGAACATGTTCCACATATGGGGCACACATCTTTACAAACAAAACAGTATGTGGATTTGAGGATTCTGTGGGGCACTGATGCTAAAAGGCATTTAAATGGATTATTATGTGACTGCTGTCATCTGCTTCATTGATGCTTTAAGTGGGATGGGCAGCTACTTGTCATCTCAGCTAAGTATACAGAGCAGATCAGTAGTTTATGGCTCTGTCAGTCTTTCCTACAGAGCTGTGCCATCAGTACAATGGAGCAGATCCAGGCTGCTGTGGACTCCCCTTACCTCCTGGCAGGATGGACATGAGAATAAACAGGCCCACTGGAAATATGATTATTCTGACAATCCTCTTGCGAACCTCGTGGCCAACGGCAACCGTTGCCTATCGTACACCAGTCCTGTTCAGGGACTAAGAGCTCAGGACAAATGTTTGTACAAATAATACTGCTTAATGTTCAGATGTGCCGGTCTTAACCCTCACTATGCAGCATGGCTTTATTATGAAAGGAGACAGATTTCTCTCAACTACAAACAGATTTGGGGAACAGAAATGACTCAGGACTGTATGGAAAGACAAAAACAACATGGTTTTCATCACTAAATCTTCAGTAAAAACTGTCACATGAAGCAAGGCCATCCTGCTCCAGGGTTGTTGTTACATTCTGCTCAAAGGAAAAGTCACATTTTGTTCTGTGTAGATATTAAAAACTCTGCAGGCAGTCCTGTGCCAAGGACAGGCCAGACCCAAAACAAATCACAAGGTGCTCTATGTCCCTGCCAAACAAAGACATTGAGAGTCAAACTGTTTACATTTCAAAGTCTCAGGCACGACAGGGACAGTTTGTGTTTTATGAGCACAAAACTAAACTCATCCTAAAACTGTCACCATCTGTTGATCAGTCACACAGATGAAAATGGATGTGACGATATTAAAGTTGTTTAATGATACAAACTTTCCAAGCTCAGCTGGGATAAGTTTCCTCTTTATATGATTATGTTAGACAGACAGGATGAGACGGTCGAGTCACCACAGGAGGAAGACTAGCCACAACTCAGACTCATAAGACAGACAGGTACAGAGACAGAGCTATAGTCATTTCATTAAAGGCCCTTTATTAACCCAATTACTGATCAAATGTAGAGCCAGACAGCTATTAATCACCATTCTGAATACCCACGTACGCACATGTAAACAAATACCATGGCAGCTGAGGCAATATCTACAAAAGCATCAATAGAGTCAACTCCATGATTTCTTCTTGCAGGCGCAATTGATAACATGCTGTCACTAGGATGCATCCATTAATAACAACATCAGCTTTTCTGTCTGGGTCAGAAAAAATATGTAGATGGCTTTTGTTTGACAGGGTTAATGTAAAATAAGTATGAGATAAACACTGTTGACACTGGATACTAAACTATTCAATATGACACAGCTTCCCTGAAAATACTAACCGGTCTCCAAAATTGCCGTACCTTGCCCAAACTTATCAAAGCAGCAATTAATTTATCTTTTCTCCCAATGGATGCAAAGAAAACACAGTGCAATCACTGTGCACAGGAATGGGCCAACACACCACTTGGATAGACGGCGCTGCATCGCAAATGCTAAGTTTATAATGAGCAACCCACACACACACAATACAAGGAAGATTTTGGTGGCAGACAACTCATTGGTTTTCACACAGGCACAACCAGAAAACAGAGAAAGAGACAAAATACTTGAAGGCTGCACCCCTGTCTTTCAGTGTCTGTCATTCCCTCCATCTATAAGATGCTTAAACAACATCTGTCACCACAAACTAACCCCCTCTGAACAAAGCCTGTCACAGAGAGGAGAGCTGTGAACACAGTTAACACTGCACCGTCAGCACACAAGCGCATGCTCTATAGAGCACCGGACTCACACTCACACACACACACACTAGAGATCAGAGCACCAGAGCTGTCACAGGGGTCAGTCGGAGACGTGCGATATCTTGACAGAGCTGAAGTGTTCGGTGACACAGAAACACACACACACAACACACTGCGGAGCCTCACAGTCTGTCCCTGTCCCTTCATGTGGCCAAGAGTGTGTATGCGTTAAAGGATGCGTGATGCATGTTTCTACATTTAACCCTTGGTAATACTGAAGGAGAGTTTCATGCATTTTAAGCAGACTGGCCATAATTCACACTATAAATAACATTTCTTGAACACAGACATTCACATTATTTCTCCACATCGCTGGGCCTCTCAAATTTTTAACCTCTGCATCAGTGACAAGGGGCACTGTGGTGACTCACCAGAGAACGTACAACGTCGACTTTGTCCTCCCTGCAGAGGCCATGGTTATCCGACCCTTTGTTGCATGTCGTTATCTCTCTCTTGCGCTGGCTTTCCTCTCTGTCTCCACTGTCCTGTCATCATAAATGGTTAAAATACCATAAAATTAATGAATAATTTGGATAATAAACAGAGAAAATACTGATAATGTACATGTGTTCAATTACATCTTAAAGGGATAGTTCAACATTTTGGCAAATGGGCCCATGGCCATAATCCCTATAGTTTTAGGAGTAGGTTCGTGACCTTTAATTGTCAGCGCAAGCTATTTTTAGAACGGCAGAGCAGAGCCGTGAGCTGCTCCGAGCTATTATGAGTTTGATGAGGGAAACTAAGAAATCCCATTAGCCTCTGTAGCGTAGCTCTGAGCAGCTTGCGGCTCTGCTCCGCCATTCTAAAAATAGCACCGACAATTAAAGGTAACAAACCTACTGCTAAAACTATAGGGATTACTTGTTGTCAAAATGTTGAACTATCCCTTTAAGTTTCTCCTGTTCTTTCTTTCTTCTTGCTGGGTGTCTTAAAATTCCTGAGTCTGAGGGCAAAGAAAAATACAAACTTGCTTGTAGGAAAACGACACCGTTGCCAGCTGTGTTGCTGTGCTGTGATACATGTGGGGAAATATTGTAAGAGTGTCACATATGAATCAGTATCAAATACATCCAGATATACTTCCTTTAATGAGCTCCCATGAGCTATATAATGAAGATGTTTGTTTCACTGTGGGGAGAGACAGGTGTCGACGTTTGGTTGTTTTCCTAGTCATGATTCAGAGTGTGAAAATGTCACTATATTGGAGAGACACAGTCTTGTTTATCCTCATTTTGGATTTCCATCTACAACAGTATGTTCTAATTGGATACACATCTCCCTACTAAAAATATTTTCCTTGGCACAAAATACAACTTTTCACAGCTTTAACTTAATATGCTTTATATTTTGCTATTTCTACCCCTCATTAAGTGTCTAGAATAAACTGAAGCAGCTACTGTCCTGTTGTCTGAGCTCACCTGGAGTTAAACCCTTATCATTGCACTGCAGGAACCTGCTGCTTCACACCAGTTTAGTTCTGAAACATAAAGGGTGATGCACATAATGTTACGTATACCTGTGAATGTGTTCCATACTTATTTATGTCAATAAGATGTTATATGTGCTGTGCTGTAGGCTGCTGCACACTCATTCACCTCTTTATGCATAACTTAGGTGTTATAATACGTTTGTAAGGTTGTTGTTTTTTAACCCCAATGGTACAACAAACAGTTGGAAATATGATAAAATATAAAATGTACAGCTTTGTTGCTATTTACTAATTCAACTGAGGTGTAAAAAAAAAAAATACAGAGCTCCTTGGAACCAAAATATAGCATAATATCAAATACATTACCATTTCCTATGAATGTGGTGTTTTATATCAGTCCAAAATAAGTGAAAAACAAACCTCTTCAATATATTGCAAATATCTAAATGTTTTTTGTTTTTGTTTCATGGGGAAGACTCATTCACTCTGTTTATAAACAAATAGCCTATTTATTTGGGACATAAGCCGCGGTCTCTTCCCACATTGTCTAGCTAGCTTAATTTACCACTTAACGAGACATGTCAAACACCTGTCAGCTCACCTGTTATTCTCGGCTGCACTCAGACTGAAGCTACGATACAGTTACACTTTAAGATACTTTAAAACCCACCTTTCTTGTCATAAAGTTTAGTTTTTTTAGGCGAAAACTTGAGAAGGAAGCTCGCAGCATCATGCCTAATTAACGCACCTGCGCGGTGCTACTTCGGACTGAACCATTTTCTCCCTCCACGGGTGGGTGAGACGTGTAGCTGTATCAGTGAAAAACTAATCTTATTAACCAGAATAATGTGTCGATATTAGCATTTTATAATTCTGTTTTGATTGAGGTTTCTATATTAATTATTTTTGGAGCATAAAGAGTAGTTTATTTATTTTCCATTTTCCAAATTTCGGCTTCACCTGCTTTTTAAAACGCCTAATTGGTTCAGCTCGGCTGCTCAAGATTTTGTTAACCTAGCTTTGACTGCTTCAGGAATTCTGGGTAAAATTGGTTTTCATGTTTCGTTTGCATAAGTTATATTTATCACATTTTTTAAATTTGTGTTGCTACGTTGAGCAAGCTTAGCTGCAAAGTGTTTGCTTTCAGTTTCCTCAGGTCTTCTTATGACTCTGAGCAAGCTGAGTGGGAGGACAGACCACATACAGTAGCTGCAGAAACTCCCAGCTGTAAGCATATTGGATATTGGATTAGGCATCCCATACCTCTTGGTAAACTCAAACACTCACTGTGCTGCATGGCCTGATACATCGGAGGACAGGGCTGCTGCTGCAAAGTTCAAGTTAAAAATCATTAAATCACCTCACTATTGTCATGTTTCTGTTTCCTGTAGTATAGAATATGGAATAAAAAAACAGTCTATATGCTCAAAAACAGTTTACATAATGGTACAGTAAGCACACGCTGTATGTAGGCTACATCATGAATGATATCAAGTGGCACTACTTAACTGAAAGCAGCTGGCTGATAAGAGTTGATAAGAGAAACCTTGGCTTGACCTTGCCAAACTGGCAGCCTTGTTTAACTGTAAGATGTTACAGGTTAGACACAGATGAAGTATTAAAAAAATATCAAAGACTGCTTTTTTAGGGTAAAAACTGACCATTATTTGGTCTATTATTAGATGAATGACTGCGTATTAAGAGAATAGGGATTTATGGAGTGTGTTGTCATATTTCTTTGGGGAAATTAGTCCCATTATCAGAGATAAGGCTGCAGGGAAACAAGTCCCTCTTGCAAGATTAAGGTGTTATCGCGAAAAAGACAATTAAACATTTAAGGAAGAGTAGTAAAAGTCTAATGCAGGAGAGTTAAGTGTCAACAGATTTCCCTGTGGAGTCTCCAATGTATTCCTTAGGAAAATAGAGAAATAATATATAAATAAGGGCACATAATCCTATTTAATTTGTATACGGTTATTTAATTAGGATTAAACATGGATTTCCTATATTCAAATCTAATTAGTGTCTAATTTTCCACCCTGAGAAGAAAACATCTAATCCAATGCATAATCTGAATTCAAGACAGAGTAACTTTATTCTCAAGAACCAGTCCATCTTCATATGATGCAAGAAAACACACACATCAAACCTTTAGTTATTGGACACACATACACACACACACAAGACAAATGAGCACAGGAAACGTTTGTGGGACCTGACTCAAGCGCATTTTTATTGAACGTTTATAACTGTTAAAAACATGTATAAAATTGGTCCTGTTTCAGAAACAAGGCACGCATAGTCATGTCAATGTTCAGTGTTCATTTCATTATTAGCATTATCATTTATCAACATCATCATCAGCATCATCAGCATGTTCCATCTCAGTATTTGTCTAATAGTAGTATCAAGCATTCCCTAATATAAAAACACGTTCCAATTTTTTCCACAGAGGTTAAAATTTTATTCCGAGCAGCAAGACAATATTCATGCAAAGACGGGAGTGGAGGAGAAGATGCGAGCTGACTGGACTGACAGGCTGACGGGTCTTTAATAGTAGGTCTCCCGCTCCACCCAACCTGGACACACAAGAAAGGAAAACAAACACACACAAGATTTAGAGGCCACCTCTTGGCTAGATTGGATCGGTATAATATTTATGCTTTTTTTAATTATTTAAATTAGCAGAATAAAATCTGAGATTCTCAGCCCACACCAAGCTTGAAAAATACCCACAAGGCAGAGAGAGGGAGGTGGAGAGGAAAAACATGAGAGAAGGGCAGTAGAGAGGGAGGGAGAGGCACAAAGTGCAGGAAAACAACAAGAGTGCAGAGGGAGAGAGAAGGAGGAAAGATAATAAAAGCATGGATTCTAGGCTCACCTCCTGGGCTGCGTCTGAGGATCAGCTTACGGATTTCATCATAGATAAAGATGAGCAGGGAGTAGGGGAAGGCGCAGAACCACCAGTTGGGCCTGGAAAACACACACAAAAAAGAAATGAGAAACTGATCCGGGCAACATGTGGTTGGTGGAATAAGTACGGACGCAGATTAATCTAGCCGCGCACAATTCTTTACTGGAGGATTGTGAGGTGAGCTTTTTGGCTTTTTTACTCACTTGAGTGGGTACATCCTGAGGGCCACGTCCATGCCTGGGCAGTAAGAGAGGAAGGCAGCCAGGGCGGTCTCCTCAAACAGACCAAAGATCAGGATCTTGTTCCTGAAACACACACAGGAAAAAATAAAATTATTAAAAACTTCACTGAACCAAAGACCTGATACGAACCACAGCCTTTTAAAAATAGCTCATCCTTTTTATATAGCCTGAAATAAACAGAGGTTAATGGGATAGTTCAACATTTGGGCAAATTGGCCCATTGCCATAATCCCTATAGTTTTAGGAGTAGGTTCGTTACCTTTAATTGTCGGTGCAAGCTGTTTTTAGAACGGTGGAGCAGAGCTGTGAGCTGCTCAGAGCTACGCTACGGAGGCTAATGGGATTTCTTGGTTTCCCTCATCAAACTCATCAAATACACAACCCAACAACTCCAAAACGCTCTCATGGACAAGTTGTGACCTGCACATTCACCACGCTATGAGATAATAACGGAACGTTACGAGACAGAGTTGTTTTAGAGGCAGCTGGTAGAGGAATCTGGTGGATGTTTTTCTACTCACTTCATTCCCTGTTGGAAGACAGAGTTCCTCCTGGTCTTGCAGATGATCAGATCGGACCACTGCACGACGACGATGCTGACAAAGAAAGCCGTGTGGCAGGTGAACTCCACGATCTTCCTCTGTTCATAAGTCTGACAAAAAAACACACACACACACACACAATTCAGTTAATGGCAGGTGCTGATGGACAATGTCTAACCTTTCCTTTGTGGTCTGTGCAGTAAATGTTACTGACCCACTGCTGCCCGTAGCTGTCCTCCAGGTCATTGATGTATTTATTGTCCCAGTTGACTCTGATGCCCAGCAGGGTGGCAGGCAGGAAGCCATTTTCAGCCAGAATCACAAAGTAGGTGAAGAAGCCTGCCAGAGCCTGGATCATACCTGCAGGAGAGACATGTGACAGGATCAAGTTATAACACCTGACATTTTATAATGTTTTAACCAGGGACTGTAATCAGTATTTTTGAGTAGAGACAATGTATCTGTTTAGATTGGTCAAGCGTTTTGTGGGGAAATGAGATGAAAGAGAAAGCAAGAGACTGAATTGTTCGATCTTTGCAATAGAGATGTCTAAATAAAGATTTTCATTTCAACTCATAATCCAAATCTGGTACCAATTAATGATTTGCTTGTATTTTGCTCTTATAAGGTCCTTCAGGAAGTTCAGGAGGGCTTCCTTTCCTATTCTTGGCTTCATTACCCAAGAGGGAGAAATCAAAAGCCAGCGGCAGCGCCCTATCGTCACAAACACACGCACACTCTCTCTTGTTCTCTATCAGCACAAGCCTATTTCTGGTGCATGCCACTCTCCTGCTTATCTCAGACCTCCCAGATACCGAGCTGCCTTTCCAGAAAACTCTACCAAGGAAACCACGGGTGGAAAAGCCCTGATGTGCTCGGGTGAAACTGGATTTGAATTCGAGGTTTACCGATCTGTCCGTAGGCTATGCTGATGAGCCTCTCGTTCACCAGTTTATCTGTTTTGGGGTTTCTGGGCTGCCTCTTCATGATGTCGCTCTCAGCTGCTTCGTAAGCCAGGGAGATGGCAGGGACCTGGGAGACAGAACCAGCACGAATCATTAATACAATGAAAAAATAAATGTGTTTATTTTCAAAAACAAATAATTGGTCCATCATTTGTAAAAAAAATAAAAATAAAAATTGGACACATCGTTACCATGTCAGTTCCCAGGTCGATACAGAGGATGGTGACGGTTCCCAGGGGCAGGGGGATGTTGGCGATGATGAAGAGGAGGAAGGGTGTGATCTCTGGGATGTTACTGGTCAGAGTGTAGGCGATGGACTTCTTCAAGTTGTCAAAGATCAGACGACCTGATGAGGAAATAACACAAATTAATATATATTAGTGTCTGAATGATTTTAAATCCTGCAGCTCAATAAGAGCCAGTATCATTTCCCTCAGTATCTCACCTTCTTCCACACCGGTAACGATGGAGGCGAAGTTGTCGTCCAGCAGGATCATGTCAGCAGCCTGCTTAGATACGTCAGACCCGGCGATACCCATGGCAACGCCGATGTCGGCCTTCTTCAGAGCAGGAGAGTCGTTCACACCGTCACCTGTCACAGCCACAATGGCGCCCTGCGGAGTGGAAAGCGTGGAAATGAGACTCAAAAAGAAATTCACACCCTTGTTCGTTCCATGTGAAGATGCAGCATAATCAAGATTAAAGATTTCATTTGGCTGCCAGAAGTGATTCTATTGTGAGAGGTTGTGTTGCTCTAAAATAACACAATGAGAGATTTTTATTGAGTGGAAATACAGAAGAGAAACAAATTCCTCAGCTGAAGAAATATTTTGACTTCATTTGACACAGAAAGTCAAACAACTGTGATCACAAACGACGCTTCCGTTTGAGAACAGTCAGAATACTTTGTTTTTGAGTGACATCTCCATTTTCTGAAGTTACACCGAATCACACAGAATAATTTCCTGTTGTGTGAAAGTCAAGCTCAGGAGTTTTGAAAGGCTTCAGTACTATTCTGCTTCATTTGACGGCACAGACGTGATAAAAGTGAATAATATACAGGTAAAAAGGAAACTTCTGATCTTACGGTGTCTTTCTTAGGAGATAAAAAATAGTATTTCCCCACATAATGTCAATATTTACGTCACATTATATATATATATTTAAGACTTAGAGTGGAGAATTAAGTTGCAGGAAGAATTTTATTAAGTATATATAGCTGCCTATGGGAGTGAAAAGTAATATTGACATTTGAAATTTAATGTCAACAGTGGCTAACGTTGCCTTGGAAATAGCTGTGGCTGAGTTACTGAGGAGCTGAAGTTATTGAACTCAAGATGAAGTGTCAACACCAAGTCATCAATAAACCCACCACCTCCCACTCCTGCTCCAGGAAGCATGTGGGACGAACTGAATACATTATGTTAATTGGTTTTACAGCTTTCTGACACAAACACTCCTGAATCCAAACGGTTCCTGCAGAAATACAATCTGCTTGTTTAGAGAAATCAAAACATCCATAATTGAAAAAAGAAAAAAATCATTCCTAAATGAAGAAACTGATAAAATAGTCCACATGAGACTAAAAATAGTTTGCTCTGCTTACTGGTGCACATGTGAATATTCATATCTGCGGGGGAGCTCGCAGCTTGACAGATGTTATGCTTGATTATTCCGCTGACTTCGCCGTCAGACCAAAGCAGTAATCATGAATAAGCGTGAGGGGGAGGGGATATCACATGTTCACTCATGCATTGACAAAAAAAAAAAAAAAAAAAAAAAAGCACATGGCGGGTTCGCCAAACTGTAAAACTGGAGTACGAACGCTCCGTCTCTGCGACACACACTGAATAAAAGAGTTTGTTGTGCTCCCACCTGTCTCTGGCAGCCTTCCACGATGATCAGCTTCTGCTGCGGGGACGTTCTGGCGAAAACAATCTCGGTGTGATACTTGAGGATGTCGTCGAGCGCGTCGGGGCTCAGGTCCTTCAGGTCTCCACCGTGGACCACACAGGCCTTGGCATCTCTGGAGGAAAACACGGGGCTGTTAGCTCACTGTAACCAAGCCATGCCCGTTCACCGTGTCTGTACTCGGTGTCGTCGTAACGTTACCTCGGGTTGACTTCGTTGATCGGGATGTTCAGACGAGCGGCGATGTCCTCGACGGTCTCGTTGCCTTCGGAGATGATACCCACGCCCTTAGCGATGGCCTTAGCAGTGATTGGATGATCACCTGTCACCATGATAACCTAGGAGAAGAGACGGCTGCTGATGAGTTCAAATTCAGTGAGGGAACTTCTTTGAAGAGGAGGAAGATGCTGCTACGACATCATACATTTATGAATTAAATAAAGTTATCCATCTATCTATCTATCTATCTATCTATCTATGAGCATCATACCTTGATTCCAGCGCTCCTGCATTTGCCGACAGCATCGGGCACGGCAGCGCGAGGGGGGTCGATCATGGACATGAGGCCGATGAAGCACAGGTTCTCAGTGGGGAAGTTCACCTCGTCGGTGTCGAAAGCAAAGCCTTCTGGGAACTGATCGTCAGGCAGGTTGAAATGACAGAAACCTGGATGGAAAAAGCGTGGCAGAAATGAGTTCAAAGATCTTTGCTTTTGCCGTTTATCAGTCCACCACCAAGACCCTAAAAAAGTCCGTCCATCCTTACCCAGCACTCTCTCTCCCAGTCCTCCCAGTTCCAGGTAGGCGTTCTGGAAAGCGTCTTTCATCTCGTCGTCCAGAGGCTGCTCTTTGCCCTGGATCATGATGGTGGAGCAGCGGTCCAGGATCCTCTCTGGAGCACCTTTCATCACCAGGAGGTGCTTGGATTCTCCTTCAGATGCAGCAATCTTGTGAATGGAAAGCTAAAGAGGAGGGAGGGAGAGACAAGAGATCAGTTTAAGCATCTGTTTTAATGCATGAAGTGGAAAAAATAAAGGAATTAAGTTTAAAATATGAATTCTGTAATGGCACATCACAAAAGATTTGTCTTAAAAATGTCATACCTGGTATTTGTTGGTGGAGTTGAACGGGATCTCAGAGATTTTGGGGTTTTTATCTCTCATTTCCTGAACGGAGCCGCAGCAAAGCTCAATACACTTCAACAGAGCCGACTCGGAGGCGTCACCGGCCACATCCCTCTGGTGGAGGAAAACACAGACATTATAATCACAGCTACTATTGTGAAATGCATACAGTCTGAGTGGAAATAACACCCAATCAATCTTTATTTGGTCCACATACAGTGTCACTCAATACAAAAGCACGAGATAAAGTAATTGGGATCCTTTTGAGACGCTGTTCATGAAAGAAAAATGATGATCTTCCTTCTCTTTCCTCATCTTTTCTTCCATCATAATCACCAGCTTTGACCATGTTTACCTCATTTCACTGGGGTTTAAGTGACTGAGGGAGATGACGAGTGTTGAGAGAGAATAACTGGTAATTTAATTTGAGATTCCAGTCAGACATTTACAGTCGATAACACACCAACAAGCACATTAACATGTTATTAACACAGGTTGTAAACCAGAAACTGGGCTCCAAGGACAGACTTAGAATAGAATTTAGAATAATTATGTGATGACAACGTGTGTATGTTAATGTGTGCACTGCAGGGACAGTTAGGAACAAGTAACAAGCCTGTTGGCTCAAGGAGCAAACATCTCAACAGAAGCCATGAAATAAAGTGTAATTAGATCATTATATTAAAAAAAAAACAAATGTTTTCCTTTTTTAATTTACATATTCTAAATGTCAAAGTATAGAAATGCATAATAACATCAAGTTTTCCTCTAAGAAAAAGGGAATGAAACGACAGAGGAACAACAGTTTGGTTTTACTGGGGACATTCGGCAGCACAGGATTTCTAAATCCTTCCCACATAATGAGCAAATAAATTAAAGAACCAGAGCAACAGAAAAACCTTTGTTGTTGTTGAACAAAGGATGGAAGATAAGTCACACGTCTGTTTTTAGTTCTAAGAGGTTATTATTCCCCAAATAACATGACTCAAGTGTTGTCTGGAAACAGGTATAATAGTTGAAGGTATTTATTCTAGTAAATAGACGAAGAGACACACACACCTTCAGGATGGGAAGGCCGCTCTGCTCGGCCAGGAAGACGGCGCGGTTGCAGAGTCCGGCCACTCTGGCCAGGGCGGCCCAGGTGGCCGAGCTCCTGTCGAAGCTGGCGCCGCTCTGGTTCTCGGTGGTGTCGGCCTCGTGGATCTGGTTGTCGAACCACATGTGGGCCACGGTCATCCTGTTCTGGGTCAGGGTGCCGGTCTTGTCCGAGCAGATGGTGGAGGTGGAGCCCAGGGTCTCCACGGCTTCCAGGTTCTTCACCAGGCAGTTCTTCTTGGCCATACGCTTGGCGGTCAGAGTCAGACACACCTAGAGGACGGAGCGTTTGGGTTTTTAAGAGCTGTGTCGTCTTTTTGACTCACAATTGGGACATTTAAAAACACACAAAGCACCAGGACTCACAGTGACGGTTGCCAGGAGACCTTCTGGCACGTTGGCCACAATGATACCGATGAGGAAGATGACGGCCTCCAGCCAGCTGTACCCGAGGATCAGTGAGAGGACGAAGAAGGAAACGCCCAGGAAGACGGCCACGCCGGTGATGATGTGGATGAAGTGCTCGATCTCAATGGAGATGGGAGTGCGTCCGACTTCCAGCCCGGATGCCAGGGTGGCGATACGACCCATGACGGTGCGATCTCCGGTGCTGATCACGATACCGCGAGCGGTTCCTGCGGAGAAAACCGTGATGTAATATAGAGTCAGTCTTTCACTACAGAGGGGGGGGGGGGGAGTAGCGTTTTTCTGTGAGAGCCTGTTATCACACCTTCGACACAGTTGGTGGAGAAGAAAGCGATGTTCCTGGTCTCCAGTGGGTTCTCATTGGAGAAGTCGGGAGTGCGAGTCTGGGGCTCTGATTCACCGGTAAGAGAGGAGTTATCCACCTGGGAAATGAGACACAGGCTGTGAGTGGTGGAAAAAAAGAAGAAAAACAAGGCAGCTGCATCTATCTCAGGACAAAACAGAAAGATGGTGGGGGAGGAAAACAATCTCTCTTCTGCTCTGATTCCTGTTTTTTTCTCTACTGGTGAACACAACAGCGACTGTGGAGCAGGAGGCAGATTCAGGTCAAACAGCTCGGGACATGCAGGTGATGAGACAAACAGAGTGATGCAGACATTGATGGAAAAGTGGCATAATTGGGTCAAGTGTTGCCGACGGGCCTCGGGTTTTAGCTCAGCGCCCAAAATGGGTCACAGACCCGTTTTTGACGCCATAGTGAGACGACTGCTGATCACACAACGAGGTGGTCCGTTTATTTAAACAATGACTTCAAAGGAGAAGTCTAAGAGGGCAATTCAGAGCTTCAAACTCTAGTGTTAAATGCACTGTCTGATATCTGAAATATGAACAAAAACAGGGCTCGACAGTGTTTGGAATTCAGACAAAGCTCAAGTCTTCCACTGAGGCTTCATAAAGTCGAGGGTTTTTTGATTTCAAAAAGAAGAACATGTCACAAACTTCGAGAGGCTGACACCACCACTGACAAACAGTGTTTTTCAAGTGTTGACTGAAGCACAGCAGCAGACAGAAATTCAAAGAGGCAAGGTCCTTTGATGTTTTGATGATGAGATGGTTAAATTCCTTAAAGGGAAATCATCAAATACACAATCCAACAACTCCAAAACGCTCTGGTGGACAAGTTGTGACCTGCACATTCACCACGCTATGAGATAATAACACAACGTTACGAGACAGAGTTGTTTTAGAGGTAGATGCAGTGACTGCTTGCTGAAAAACTTCCCCCAACAGGAACGAGCATCAGCGGTTTTGCATGAATTTACCTCGAAAACAACTCTGTCTGGTAACGTTGTGTTATTATCTCATAGCGTGGTGAATGTGCAGGTCACAACTTGTCCACCAGAGCGTTTTGGAGTTGTTGGATTGTGTATTTGATGAGTTTGATGAGGGAAACCAAGAAATCCCATTAGCCTCCGTAGCATAGCTCTGAGCAGCTCGCGGCTCTGCTCCGCCGTTCTAAAAATAGCTTGCACCAAGAATTAATTTGAACCTACTCCTAAGACTATAGGGATTGTGGCAATGGGCCAATTTGCCAAAATGTTGAACTATCCCTTTAAACATTGGGTCCTAAGCAGAAGAAAAATAACTCCTCTTGTGAACACACACCTTGCAGCCGTGGGCGGAGATGATTCGCAGGTCGGCGGGGATCCTGTCGCCACCTTTCACCTCCACCAAATCACCGACCACCACTTCCTCAGCGTTGATGCTCTTCTTCTCGCCGTCGCGGACGACCAGGGCTTGCTACAAGACGAGACGTGACAGAGACGGACACGGATGTACTTCAATTTTAATGACTATACTACATGGTGACAATACTGAAGCAGCTGCAAAAATAAAACAGATGCATGAATAAAGCTTCAAATAGGGAGGGTACCTGTGGGACCAGGTTCTTGAAGGAGTCCATGATCTTGGAGCTCTTAGCCTCTTGGTAGTAGGAGAAGCAACCAGTGATGATGACGACAGCAGAAAGCACAACACCCAGGTACAACTGTGAACACACAAACACAACATGCAAGCTGTGATTTCCGCTCCGGGTGCTCGATATTAAACTATTACATTTGAGTGACATTATTAGATTAGATTAGATTAAATAAACGTTATTGTTTGTTCATCAACAGAAAATCATTGTTGGCGTGGGTCAAATCACATGATACATAAACATTTCAAGCCCCTCTTACATTATCATTTGCGGGCTCATCCTCCATTGCAGCCTGGATACCGTAGGCCAGGAAACAGAGGATGGCGCCGGTCCACAGCAGCATGGAGAAACCACCAAACATCTGGAGGAAGACAGATGTTCAAGTCAACACCTACATCTGGAGCTTGAGAAAGGGGAACAAGCTGAAAACCAAGAGGATGTTACCTGCTTGCAGAACTTGACCCACTCTGGGGTGGTGGGAGGAGGAGTGAGGGCGTTGGGCCCATCACGGGCCAGGTTCTCAGCAGCCTTTGCACTGGTCAAACCCTGAAGATGACAGATTCAGTTAGAAATGGCGACAGAGCCAGATGTTGAAATGACACAAGTGAGATCAACTCTGATCATTCTGAATCCTTTGAAGCACATCTGTATTGTTTCCCAGCACAACCTCACATGGAGACGTGAACTCACTGACACATATTTAAGTCCGAGGGGAACTGTGGGTGCTACTAGTTGCCTAGCAATGCAGCATCAACAGACAAACAGGGGCACGACACCTGGAAGAAAACAGGTGAAGGAGGACAGAGAGAGGAGGAAAAAAAAAAAAGAAGATGCGAACCGTCTGAAATCAGGGCAGAGGGGCTTCTGCAGCTGATAAATTATTCACATGTACTGCATGCATGCACACGCAGAGCTTGGAGACCCCAGTTTAGAGGCACTGATTAACTATTCTCCTTGATCTTTCCTGCATGACCAGGAGCACATTTGCATGAGGAGACAGGGGCAAATTGGAGTGTGTATGTAGGGGGGGGGGGGGGGGGTAGTTGTGAGGTTGGCTTGGAGACAGTAGGGTATCCTGCATGCCTTTAGCTTAGCTTAGCTTCACACGAAGACTGGAAGCAGGAGGGACTGTTTCCCCCGCCGGCTGCAGCAGACAGTCGAGCTTCTTATCTAAATCTTGGCGTTGCGGGAAAATGAGAAAATTGAGGGGAAAGCGAGAAATTTTACGCCACACATCCCGAGTCGAGACAAAAATGTCAACGCCACAGCTGAGAGGTCAGAATTCACTGCTGTGTGGACACCCGCTGTTTCTTTTTTTTACATTATTCATAGCGAATGTGGAGCACCAACATCAGCACGGATGGTGTTTTGGAAAAGGAAAAGATGTTTGTTTTTTCTGATCGTCTGTTTCTCTTTTTCTTTTGTTGGATGAGAGATGATTAACTCCATTCAAGATTTCATAAAAAACAAAACAAAAAAATCATCCATCTATGTCTCTCCTCCCTTTGTCTCCAGCCACCCCCCCCCTCCCTTGCTCTTTGTTTCCTAACCCCTGGGAGCGCTGAGCCTGTAGTGGCTGATCACACCCTCAGTGGCTCTTCATGATGAGAGCGAGGATTCTCTTCCCTCTTCAAAAACATCTCAGCCTCGTCCATCACTCACCGACTGAATGTCAACTGTCAGACTGAAGACATCGGAGGCAAACAGCAGACGGCAGCCAATAAGCTGCTGATATTTGATATTTGTTTGATCTCCGTGATAAATGAAGACGCTTTAGCGGAGATAACCATTTTCAAAATTACATTTAGATGACACAGATGGGAGACGAGAGCGATGGCTGCTAAAACCCCATCTTTAAAGCTGCAAATCCAAAACACACACATACATACATACAAAAAAAAAAGTCTCACTCACGTTGCTGAGGTCTGTTCCATATTTGCGATTGAGCTCATCCAGGGTCAGCTTGTGATCATCCTGAAGGGGCAAAGACAGTGGCATCAATCCTGTGTGCGTGTTTGTATCTAGTGTGTGTGTGTGTGTGTGTGTGTGTGTGTGTGTGTGTGTGACATTTGCAGGGCATTGTCTGTCGACCTTTTATTCTGAAATGATACCTCTCACATGATAAAGGTGCAACAACAACAGAGAAAGATTCACAGTTTAGAGGAGAAGATGAATGGATGAATGGATGAGGAGGCAACAAAAGACGGGGGAGGAGGAGGAGGCGAGGAGAAAGAAAAGGAAGGGAAGGATGAAAGGGGAAAAGGTGAGAGAGAGAGGTAGAAGAAATAGAGAGGATGGGTCGGTCATGCTGGAAGAAGGAGACAGTGGACAATCAGAGGAGGAAGCCAAACTCTCACCATATCCACTTCCTTCTTCAGTTCATCCATATCTTTCTCTTTCTTCTTTCCCTTCGCCTTCTTCTTGCCGCCCTGCTCCGAGGTCGCAGCCAGTTCATACTGCTCACGTCCTTCCTGGAAAGGCGATGAGGGGAAAAGAGGGAAAAAAATACAAAAATGAGAAATGCTGTTTTGTAACCCACAACAGAAATAAACACAAAGTCTAAAAAAAAAGGCTCTTCTTCCTGCTCACACTGAGCTGCCATTGTTACAGTGCAAACTGATTCATGGATGACATTCAGAGATGAGCAACGCTGCCTTCAGAGGAGATGAAAGCCAGACCAATAGGACACAATATGGGCAGTGAACGCATCATAGGCCCTTTTAACCCCACAATGTCCAGACTCACAATCAAACTTTGTCTTGCTACAATCAATGAGCTGGTTCTGAGTTGTATCCATTGTTGAGTCTGACTGGGAATTTTTTGGCTTCTATAAGAGACCGGATATTCTGAGGCATGGGTTCACAGTTTGGTCTGATGGCGCCTTTGGGTGCAGATGCTCTTTTGGATTATTCAAAAGCGCTTTTGATGGATGATATTCAGTCAACACATTAGAGAGGCAAAAAAAATGGAAGGCCACAGTTATTAGATCATCGCTCCACAGCCCCCCAAACGGTTGTCGACCAAAGATTCAAATTGTCAGTGCAAGCTGTTTTTAGAACGGCGGAGCAGAGCCGCGAGCTGCTCAGAGCTACACTACAGAGTTGTTGGATTGTGTATTTGATGAGTTTGATGAGGGAAACCAAGAAATTCCATGAGCCTCCGTAGCGTAGCTCTAAACATCTTGCGGCTCTGCTCCGCCGTTCTAAAAATAGCTTGCACCGACAATTAAAGGTAACGAACCTACTCCTAAAACTATAGGGATTATGGCAATGGGCCAATTTGCCAAAATGTTGAACTAACTATCCCTTTAAACTGACGCCACAGGCAAATTCTGATTGCCATTTATAAATTAATGGATTTTTAAATTCACCTTGATAATGAAACTTTACCTGCATAGTAACAAAGACACCACGCGTGACTGACAACAGGCGCACAAGTCAAAACGCCAGAAGACATTTTGTCCTGTTGCATCTTTTTAAGCCTCCATGTGGGTCAATGCTCTTAGAACCAGATACCGTATATATACAGCTCAGTGTAAAAAACTGAGAAAACTGTGGCCTAAATTGTGGATGACAAACTGCCACAAAGAGAGAAAAAAAAAGAGTCACCTCTTAACTTGTCACAGAGAGTTAGGTTGAGATGTAAGAGCTTTGTGGAAACCAGCAGAGAGGGAGTAAAGTCTCCCATCCAGGCTTTGTCTTTACCGCCGCCATCTGTCGCTGCAAACAGACCTTCACCAGGAGACGACGTTTCCTCAAACCCAAATCTTTCTATAGTGAAAGTTGCTTTTTTTAAAAACCGATTTCCATCTGTTTCAGCTCAGCTTTGTGTTTCACCATGTGACATCTACACCGCCTCGTCTTTTAAACCTTGTTAATCCACATTTAAGTGACACTCGGGATGCTCTTTTGTAAACCAGGATTATCACCGACTGCAGGTTCTTATTGATCAGCACAGTATTGTGAATAATCCACAATTAAATAAAAGATTTAAAAGGGATCAGTGAAGCTAAAGAGTGACACTGTGACTGTCTGCATCTGATACACACCCTAAGGGAGGAGGAGGAGGAGGAGTGTGGTTTTCGGTCAGTTGGAAGATAAACACCTTCTTCACAGGATGAGACCGATTAGAGAAACTAGAAACTAATATAACTTGTGATAAAAAAAAAAAAAGTTGTTGTTGACTCAGGCTCCGACACACAGAGCTTTATTCATTCACCAACAGCTTTCATAAACACAGCTACACCCTGGTGTGCCTCAGTGTGGAGGTAATCACACTTAACCGACTGTGACACAACTTCTCTCACTGTAGGCAAGAAAAATGTTCATTAAAGGGGAAGTTATGTGCAAATTTATCTCACTGTATTCTCTCTTTTTTTATTGATGTTTTGGTCAGACACATACAAAGATGTAACTGTTACATTATTACAGATACATAAATAAGAATAGCATACATCTATCGTGTCCTCTTTCAGTATCTGCCCAGTCTTTACAAACAAGAAAATAAAATACAAATATAAAAGGAGCGTACAAATCAAGCCAGACCTACAACACAAAACAAAAAACAAAGCAAAAGACCCGAGGAAATCTACATAATATACACATTCTGTATTTGAACCAAATAAAAAAGTTATTCAGAGGTAGGTAGTGTCATTCTTTCATATCCAGCAATTGAGCTAGTATAGGAATGGGCCCCATACTTCATGAAATAGGTGATCCAATCATAGCTTGCCATTGAGCTCAGTACCTCATAAAGTTATGATATCATAGCTAAACGACCCAAAATACATAATGAGGGGTTTTTGATCAAGTGTGTTCCCAAGATTTTATTTAAGAACAAAATGATTGCATTCCACATGTCAGTTGTTTTGTCACACTCATATAACATCTGCCTCACTGTATTCTCTAAATGATTCAAGTCCTGTGATTAAAAAAAAACATACTTAAGGTACAGAAATGTCCTCAATTTGTCACTCCCTGGGAATTTGGAACAGCCTGTCCTCTCTCTCTGTGTGCCCTGTGCTCTGTGCTTGCCCCCCCTCCCATAGAAATCCCCTCTCATTAGAAGCGGTCAGTGCAGCTGAAAGGCCCGAGCAAAGATTGCATCGTTTCAAGCCGGAGGGGGCGAGAGACAAGAGTGACGGGAGAAGTGAAAGAAGGTGAGATAGAGAGGAACAAAGAGGAGCGGAGACAGATGAGGGTGTTGGGAGAGGAGGGGGGGTTCACATTTTAGAAGACAAGAAGTATCGTCTTGGTTCTCCTACTGAGAACTGAAAAATAATGCCTTTTTCTTCTATTGCACTGTAAAAAACGACATGCACCATCATCTGACATTTTATCCATATTGCCCAACCAACAGCCGGTTCATGATCACGTACATGTGTCGGTGAACAGGTGCAACATGTGACACATGTGCAGGCTCCTTTAGTGTGTGAACCACTCACATGGGGTGGGGGGGGGGAGAAAGTCAAGTCGTAGGTGTTTTTCAGGTAGGTAACAAGAGATCGCAACACTAGAGGCCAACATTGATCAGCAGTTAAGGCTCATCTATAATTCAGCACTGTACAGGGATCAGAGGTGTTAGCGTGTTAGCAGGAGGGAGGGGGGGGGGGGCTGCTGAAACACCAAGTGACTACTAATGAGCCATTTGTCTGCATCCAACGCCACAGTGTGGAGCAGCCATTTTGAAAACTCTTCCGAGGCGATATTTTGGACATGGAATGACCCGACGTGGCCAAATATGGACATCCTGGACGCGGTCCCGGGCGTGGAGGTAGACGCTAACTAATATTGTTTTTTTTTTTTACTGCGTTCGCCTTTTAACGTTTCCCAGGGAGCCGCCGGAGCAGAGTGTGTGATCCCAGCACATGTTGTTATTGTTGCTCCCCCCCCGGTTGGTTAAGCTGGGAAAACACCGAGTCTGGTTCTGGATCACGGCGGTCAGATCTTAGCCTCTGGACCCCTGAGGGCCCCCAGGGGCCATCTGGCTTTAGGCAAACACACAACACACACCAATCCAGAGCCTGGAGCTGGAATGCAGACATGACAGTGGTTTATTTGAGCCTCAAATAGGATTTTTTTCCCCTATCAGTGCTGATGGTTTGGCCATAAACTAGAAAGAAAATCAATATGCAACAAGTGACTGCTTCAATAATGAATATAAATAATTAAAAATGATCCAAATCGGCTTCTGAAATGTAACTATTTGACATTTTTATTGTGTTCAATGATATTAAACCGCTGATCAAGGCAGAGAACCGTCCTTCTTCACTGCTGAATACATTTCACTTTCTTTTACCATTTTCAGATTTAAGTATTCACTGAAAAAAAAGAATGACTGGCACCATCCACAAGTGTCACAGTGCATTTTCCTTCACAATGAACATTACATACTGCACTCGCTCTCTGCTCACCTGAAGAGTTTGCATAGCAACCAATAAGACCTGTGTACCTGCCGGATCCCAACAGCTGATATTTCAAGTGCACCACTTCAAGCGAGTGAATAGAGACGGAAGGAATAGAAAGGCATCGTCACTGATATTAAAACATTTTAACCAACGCTGCCATTTTCTGCTCTGGGAAGCTGCTGCTCCTGGATCAGACTGACAAGTTGTTTACATGTGACAGCTACAGCCTCCTCTGCACAGTCTGCTCTTGACATTTCCTTTATAAAAAACAAAAAAAACAAAAACCTGTAAAGCCGAGTTACCCGCCTGAGCTGTGTTTAAGCGAGGCTGCGGCTGTGATCTCAGCCAGAGGTTCTGTCGCTCAGCAGCTCTGTTTGCTCAATCACAGCTTTGCATCGGCGGCGGCACTGGGATCTTGGTTTTTATCTGAAGCCACACAGGTGCGCTGGAATCGATACTGATCAGCACTGAAACTACAGTCGACTATGAATTATCCATTTATCTAAAGCATAAACACAAACAGCACTAATGAGATTTTTTATTTTTTGCTAAGCTGTTAAACCTGCACCTGACTGAGAGAGGGAGATTCCTGTCTGACTGAATATTATCACTCTGACAAAACCTCAAAAACCAACTTGTGAACACACAAACCATAATGACATCAGGGATTTTGTAAATTCCAACTTCTTACTCTCTGTCGAGGAAATGAGTGCTGCCAGACCAAAACCACTTCCTGTTGAACTTTTATGACAGTGATTCACTAGCTGTGTTGACATGGGTCCAAAAATCCTATTTATAATCAGATTAATAGGTCAATCGGATTAAAAATGATGAGGGAACCAAACCACTTCCTGTTGGACTTTTACAACAGTGCTTCACTAGCTGTGTTTACATTGGTCCAAAAATCCTATTTATAATCAGATTAAAAATGTCTCATGTAAACACCTAAGCGGATCCGATTAACCTGGATCTGATTAGGATTGAAAGAGGTAGTCTACGCCGATTGATAATCAGCTTGATGCATATAAACGGCTGAATAGAGTGGATTCGGTTGATACAGTGGATTATTCATTCTGCGCATGGGGATTGAATGTGGATCGCTTTATTTAGCGATATAGATCGAATAAGATTCATTTAATCAGATTGTTTTCAATCAGATTGAGGAAAACACTGCATGTAAACACAGCTACTGAGTGAGCTCTTCTACATCTTAATCCTCAGTCCTCAGCAATCCTCAGCAACACTGATGGAGCTGAACCATCATCTGTAGAGATACAAGACTTTTAACTTTCCATTCATCACACTGAATTCTAAAGCACTGGACTGCGTTTCCATGTTTACTCACTCACATTACGCACATGCATTGTCTTCACACCTTCAGTACACTGAAGGAATTTAAGAGTTTAACTGTTTTAGCAGCCTGCAGGGAGTTTATGATCTGCATTGTTTAAGCTGATTTCACAGTCAATATATTTAAATCTGACTACTTTGGAGTAAGTTTCAGTCTGACTCCAACTGGAAGTTTTTTTCTGGCACACTTCAGATTTCTATGTAAAGTATAATCCAGACCTTCCTCTTAGTATTTCTGGGCTGCTCCATAATGACAGCTCCTGATTTATGCTGTTAATACACAACATCATAGTCAACATATTTTTTTAATGTGGACTTGGCACAGCTCAGAGCCCAATTACTTCGACTAATTATCTGCACTGAAGCTTTTATACGCTGCGCTCTGTTAAAGCTGTGGCCTTACATGTCACAGCAGAGATTCTGTAAATGTCACCATACGCAACCTTGACGAGAAGCAGCCAAGGTCATGGAGTGGACACCGTGTCCAACCAGCTATGGGGAGGACGGGGTGGGAGGACGGGGAGGAGGGAGAGGGGGCACCTGACAAAACAAAGTGTCAGGAGGAACAAAGGGAGCAGAGATGAGAGGAGAGGAGAGGAATGGATGCTCCACGGTCGAAGAGATGACAAGTTACACCAGGAAACCAACAGAAACTGGTGTTGATGCTCTCCAATGCACTCTCTGACACACACACGGGAGCATACTGGACAGAACAATGGCTCTTTGTACTTCTTCCATAAAATCTGCATCAAAAACAAAAACAAAAGCCTCGGATCTTTTCATGTGACTGCTAAGAGCACCGGCATGTGGGCCGGCGCTGACAGGACGCCCCCGTGCTCTTTATATGGTTACGACGAACTACCAAACTTAAACAAAGCCGCGTCGAGTCTTTTTATCTGATGTTTGTTTGTAGTAAAAAAAAAAAAAAAAAGCCTTTCCTAAGTCGTGCTGCAGGCTCCAGCTAAATCTGATCACGTTCTCGGTGCAGATTACAGCCTGAAATCCCTCATCGGGTGACGTCATGTTCACTTACACCAGTCAGAGTGTGGTTTTCTGATCTAGACTGAGCTGTGGAGGTGGAGCTGGCCTGAGGTCAGAGTGAAAACAGTGTCAGAAAAGAAAGGAACAGAGGAGAGAGATGGTTGAATGAACAAGTGATGAAACCCACCCCCCAAAAAACAAGTTGTCCAGCAGCCGCATATTTTAACAGAACAAACTTTTTTAGAGGCCGAAGTTTAAATTCCTATGAACCGTCGTTCCCAGAGCCCGAGTCTGGTGCCAGATACACAAGCTGCTCATTCAACTGTGCCGACACACACACACACACACACACACACACTGCTGGGACTTTGCCCGGTTGCTACCGACGACTATTACCACACCTCTTGAGATATGTGAATGGACAGTCACATGTCGTGGCCCCTCCCCCCCTCTTGCGCTCTCCCTCCTTCTTCCCATGTCCCCTCTCTCCTCACCCTCCCCCCTCCTCCTCCTCCTTTATTCTTTCATTTCCTCCAACTCTCTCTTTTATTTCCCCCCTTTTTTTCAACAGTGTGTTAATTTACATGGGGGGTCGTGTTTAACACTCCCTTCACGTCCTGTGCAACGTTCAAGCTTTTTTTTTTCCTTCTTTCCCAAACAGAAGAAAAGTGAATGAATGAATGAATGAATGCTTTTCCTTGTTGGAAAGTTTGCAGGCAGTCCTCTTCTACCAGGGTGACACACACACACACATACACACACACACAACTGAAATGACAAATTCACAAACTGCCACCAACATCTGTTAACAGTGTTATGGTCTGACCCTACTGACACCATCTCTAATACAAAGAAATACCTTCCCTCAGGCTGTTTGACTCTTCACTGACAAACTATCAACACATCTCTAACTATTTGCATATAGAATTTATAGTTATAGAGATAGAAACTGTCACTAATCCTTCAAAAAGCTTTACATTTCCTTGCTTGGGCTTCAATTCCTTATCAATCAAAGTGATTGGATTAAAGTGTGAGCAAAGATCGTCTGTCATCTTGCAGGACGGGAAAATACTTCATGGTGTGTAAGGACTCCATGATGAATGGTTGAGCTCAACAGGCAGCCTGGATAAGAATGAATGAACTAATTCAATGGCTGTTTTTTTGTACTTTCTTACAGACTTTAGCCACTCCTCCATGACATTCATTAGCCAGGACACCATAGCTACAAGTTGCATCATTTCCTCATGAGAGGAAAAAGTGTGAGTGGGTGACTGGTTATTTGCTTCAAATATTCAAACTCCCGGCCTTTTATTGTAGCTAAATTGCGTGATAAAACTGCCCAGTGATCCTGGCTGCAGCTCTGAAGACATGCCTGGGAGAAACATACTTCTCCATCTAGGAAACAACTGCATGGACAGAGGCAGAGGGAGCCGTTGTGCGCGCCGCTCTGTAGTTTGTTATTTCTGATGTGAATGTTCCACTTTTGCTGCGCAACAGGCTCGCAGTGAAAGTTCAAAGAGCTGCCACAGAAAACAAATCGCACGGCTCAAGCTGCTTAGCCAAACAGGCAAAGACAGAGCGAGCTGGCATGTGAGAAAACTGGAGGAGGAGAGAGAAAGAGAAAGAGAAAGGGAGGGAGGGAGCTAGAAAAGGAAAGCAGTGAAGGAAAGGAGACTGCAAAAAAAAAAGACAGATGAAATAAGATGCAGGGGGAATTACAAGCGGAAAAAGAGGGAGTCAGAGATGGAGTGAGTGTGTGAAAAAGAGAGAGGAAGAAGGAGAGAGGGAGTACGCTGCGCTCTGTCACAGACAAGGGGTGGTGTGTGACAAAAGCCCCGGCTAATACACGATGACTGCCAAGCGGAAAGAATGTTAAATCCTCAGAGAAAGAGAGAGAGGGAGGGAGAGAGGGACAGAGAGAAGGAAAACAGGTACAAACAGAGAGAACAAGAGGGAAACGGACTGTAAAGAATGGATGTGAAGGTGTAGTCGGGGTGCCCCAGCGCCAGAGATTAAACATGGCCGAGGGCTGACATGTTAGTTCAGTTTACAGGAGGGGGGGCTGGTCCTCGCTCATAAACTTAAAGCTTTTTTGCTGCGAGTGCTGTTAAAGGGAACATCCCACTTTCACAACTTTCACTCTCGCTGTTTTCATGAGCTTAAAATTCAAATTTACAGTATGTCTATAAGGAATGCACCACTGTGTCCAGTTCAAGGTGTCACTGAATCTAAATCTGAAATAATTCAGCTTCAGTGTTTTATTATTTCTATGCAGTGACGGAGAGAAGCTGGAGTCAGGTGTGAGATTATGAAATATTCCGTTGGATTCTCCCCGTCCATCGCTCTCCTGTGAGTCTGACAGCTGTCTCCTGATTCCTGCTCCGTGTCTCTGGTCAGATGATCAGTCCATGGAGAGGAGAGGAGAGGAGAGGAGAGGAGAGGAGGGGAGAGGAGAGGAGAGGAGAGGAGAGGAGAGGAGAGGAGAGGAGAGGAGGGGAGCGACGCCTGCCAGCCCTCACCTTCCATATCTATGTGTCTGTGCCCAAATATTCATTTTAATATGTAAATAATAAAGGAAATGAGTCTGTAAACTAAAGTGAGTGAGAAGAGTTGCAATGGATCATTCATTAGAGGTGTTTTGGCCCTTATCAGCCGCACCCCAGCCTCCTCTGGAAGCCAAGTTGCTCGACGGTGGCAATGCGGCAACTGGTGCCTCTTGGCTCCCCTTAATGTAACAACCCCCCCCTCCCCACCTCACACTTCCCTCTTTCAAGCAATCAGCCCCTCCTCTTGCTCCTCTCAGCTCACTTGCTTTTTTTTGTGTTGCAATGTGCTGCGCATCTGATGAGGCGACACATGAAAGAGATGAAGAAGGAGGAGGTGGTGGTGGTGGTGGTGGTGCGTTCAAAACAAGAAGGTCTTCCTCGCACCTGCCTGTCCTGTTTTTCTCTCTCCATCTACAACTTCTCCTTTTCTCTCCATCCTCATAACCAGGAGGGATCGGCTGGTTATCTCCACCAAGTCGAGCTATTTGTCAGGAGAGGAGGAGGAGGAGGGGGGCAGTAAAGGAGGAGGAGGGGGGGGTTGAGGGAGGTTGGATGGGGGGCAGGGCATGGCTTTCATCACATATGGGAAGGGGGAAAAAAAGAAAAGCAGCAGCAGCCAAGAAGCTAGAGAGAAAGAGAATAGAGAGAGCAAAGATTTTCACAGAGAAAAAGGAGGAAGGAAGTGAAAGTGAATGAGCACATTCTGCTTCACATCTCCCGCCAGATCCTCTCGGTCTTGGTCCATCTTCCTCTCCCCTTTCACTCGCTCCGTACACCTCTCTCCATCCCTCGCAGGGCTGAATCTGTAATGAGTGTTTGTGCTGCGCAGCATGGCAGGGTGTGGTTGGCGGCTGCTATTCCACACAAGACGGTTTCATTTCACACCCTGCAGCCAGGTCCAATCTAAACGCACGGCTGATGATAATGCACAGAGTGGAGAAAATTGAGGATTCTTCTTTGGACATGACCACCTTTAATGAGCATGTCAACACATAGGATATCCTCCTTCTCAGCTCCTATCATCCAATCACAACTTTCAGACTATTAATATGTGGAATAAACACAGATCAATAACCTATTATGACAAAAAAAAAAAAAAAGCAGCTACAAATGATGATATCAACATCTCCTGCAGGCTGCTCCACATCCACATTGGTGCCATTTGCAGCAACAGTGCAGCACCAACCACACCACCACCCCCCCTCCATGACAGGAGATGTGACTTTAGAAGTTGGAGACAATCGGTCACAGAGCTCCAAAATCTCCCCGCGGAGGAAGACGAAGAAATGGGCTGGACTTTTTTCACACATATCCCTCCCCCCAGGCGAGCTGCTGTGGTGAAAACTCACAAAAAAAAACTGGGGAAAAACCACAACAAGACGAATGCAGGCTACAAAACTACCAGATAGAAACAAAAAAAGAGCACGAGCTGCTTCACACATTTGTATCACATTCATATCGAGTGGATATTTGGTGTTTAGCTAGTTTTTCGATACTCCCCCCTCCTCCTCCTCCTCCTCCTCTGTGAAGTCAGAGTTTGTTACAACGTCGCATGTGAAGCGGCTACAGTGAAAACTTTGACAGGCCGATGTTTCAGAACATCCCGTTATGTAACGGGACACCGAGCCCGATTCACAGGCATCTTTGTGTGAAGCTGTGGAAAGTTCTTTCTAGGGGAGTGACTCCTCTCCTCCTCCTTCTCCTCCTCCTCCTCCTCTTCCTACAGCCTGACTTTACTGAAAAAGGGGGTCTACTCTTCGCTATCGCCACCGAAAACACGGAAGTCATCAAAGTTAATTTAGAGAGCTGACTTTAACACATGGAGCCTAGTTCTCGCTCTGTCCCCCAACTACATCGATTTAGCGAACCACTTGTTTGAATGGTGAAGTTTTAAACCCACTTCTTCTCACATGAGCGACAACAGCAGAGTAAAAACAGAGAGAAAAAGCAGAATGTATACTCACTCCTCTTCCCATGGTGGCTGAGATGTGGACTTAATTCTTCCCACTTCAAGTAAAAATTGAGAAACAAAAGTCCTCGTTAAAAATTATGTACAGTACAAAAAAAAAAATTAAAATAAAAGAAAACTCCTGGATGTGCCCGTGGTTATTATTATTATTTTTTTTTATGTTTTTTTATTTTATTTTTTTCTCCAGCACGTGTCACTCCTCCAGAACACACATCGGAGCTCGCAAGCCGCCGCGGCAGACCCTCCAATACTTATAGACGGCGTTCCTTCCATTGTGACGTCGACGCCGTTTGCCATGGTAACCCCACGGATGGAGGCGGGGCGTTCGCCATTACTGGGCGTTTTTCTTTCTTTTCTTTTTTTCCCCTCCTCTTCTTTTTTACACACAGACACACACAGAGACACACACACACACACACACCGTGGATGCCAAATAGCAAGCACAAATATGATTCAAATACAAATATCAGTGCTAAAGTATAAAAAAAAAACTATTAAATAATAATTATCATTATTATAAATATTATTATTGTCATTTGTATTACATAATATCGCAGGAAAAGCAGATGCAGCAGTGTGGGAATTTATTTTTTCTTTTCCCATCACATGCAAACCACCTTGCCTTAATGCATTACATCACCATCTCCTAATCCCCTAACAATAAAGGAATGTGGTAGTACAACAACATGTTGGGGAGCCTTGTTAGCTTAGCTTAGCACAAACAAGTCACAAGGAAAGCCAGTCCACAGTGTCCAGTCTTTGTGCTAAGCTAAGAGGCTAAACCAGCTGCTGCAGTTGAGAGTTGTTCCAATCTTCTGATAAAGTTCATCAGGAAAGAAAATGTCTGTGCAACCACCAATTTCAGCCTCACTGCTCCTCTGCAAAATCAGCCCAACCCACCCTACTCTGCAACACACACAAACACACACACACACACATCTGATTCATCTACATCTCACCCGCCTTAACAGCTGGGTTCGCCGACACCTCCTTCCCCCTGCTGCTTTGACAAGGTTGTTGCGTGCTGATAGCGGACAGCCAACTCCTGAACTCTGTGTTTCTAAATGCAGAGCTGCAAAAAGCAGGTTTACATACAACACTGCCATCGGCATAAGATACAGTGCTTGTGGTAAACAGCAGCAACGCATTTACCATGATTGACACTGTCAAGAAAACAAAACTGGAATATAAGTTCAGTTTT
Organism: Trachurus japonicus; assembly: GCF_045865225.1. NCBI lineage: Eukaryota > Metazoa > Chordata > Actinopteri > Carangiformes > Carangidae > Trachurus > Trachurus japonicus. The sequence goes on along the minus strand of NC_140908.1, from coordinate 10,782,594 downwards.
TTACGACACCAAAATGCCTCAAGTGCTGCTTGAGCTTCCACAACATGCATGGGCCCCCTGTATCTCTGGGGCCCCATTAAAGCATTCCCCCTCTCCCCCTGGCTAGCAGATCCCCTACTTGTTTCCTATAGCATATTTCGGTCACTGTGCAACTCTGAATCCCTGCTGCTGCCAGGATGCTTCCTGACCCCTGGGCCCCTTATGGAGACACCCCCCCCCCATGCAAGTAAGTTTAGCTTCTCCCCACCCTGGCAACAGCACACGTATGGCTATTTGCATCTGTTCCAGGAGATCTTAAACCCTTTCATCCCTCAATACAAAATGAGAGATTTAGTCTTTCATCCCTGGATCTAAGCCTGAAATCAGAGACATTCATCCACTTCTTATTCTATGTGCAGACAGAATGCGATGGGTTTCAGCCTTTAATGCGTCAACATCCATCGAGTTGGACCACCCGGCCGGTCGTATAAGAAAACTCCAAGTTTCTCATCCACATGTAGCTACCAAACTCCCTGCATGCACTGCAGCTTCGACCAGCTCTATCAGCGGGCTGTAGTAGATTACGCTCTGAAAGTGACCTCTTCAACCATGAAGTAGACCCGTGCAGCATGAGCCTGCCATTGGAGTGCTGTTGTATCCTGATAGGTGGACTTGCATTGCTCGCTGTCTGGCTCCCTGCTTATTCTAATAGACCTTATCAGCTGGCCTGGAGAGCACTCAGCACCGAGTGACAGGATAAACCTCAGATAGATCAAACTGCAACAGGAAGATTTCAGCCATGAGTTCATCACAGTACACCCATGCTCCCTTGCTTTCCTTTCTTACAGTATATACCCACCCAGGTTTATGTAACCTACTTCTTCAATAACATACAGCAGGAATGAGGAGTAAACAAACAAAACCGCAGGTGGACTCCATTCACAGATGGACACACAGCAGCAAGCCCTGGAGTTGTGGGGGAGTACGTGTGCATACGTGTGCACGTGTAAAGGAGCATATATACACGCTCAGCTGCTGTAGCCTACTGTACTGTTGTTTTGGTGTGTGCATCCACATCCAATGTATGTGCGATCGGCGGAGCTCGCGTGTCGCCAGCGTTGGTCTATAAATAGCCTAGATTTTATTTAGATGTTGAAGAGAGAGAGAGAGGGTGAGAGAGAGAGAGTGGGATCTCAAATGAGTTGCCATAGCAACAGGCACGTTCAGGGGGCCTGCTTGTGAACGAAGGATGAAGGCATGATAATGTTAGTCTCTGTCTGCTCTTTCTCTCTTTCTCTTCCCTCTTGAGTCATCTCATCTCAATTGCTTTATCGACGTGACAGCTCCTCAGAGAATTATTACCGAGTTTAAGCGTCCAGCCCATAACAAAGATGATAATTACATCTTGGAAACACGCTCTACGCAACACCAATATTTGCTGTCTTCTTGATCTGACTCTTCCTCCTTATTTATCACATCGCTTTTCTCCCTATCCATCAACACTGCTCTCTTTCCTCCCCCGCCTCCCATCCTCATTTAGTCTACATTCCTCCATCCTTTATGTTTGCAGACTTGTTGTCTGTCTTGCACTAGCTCCCTCTGCTGTGAAGTTGGAAGGCGAGAGACCTGATTGGTTGGTTCGTTCAGCCTCCGTTTGGCAACACAAATGAAAGCCCACACTTCCTGCTACTATTCTGCCTGACCGGTGTTTCCTGAGTGTGTGTGAAGCTGGCCATCTGCAGCCAGGTCGGTGTGACAATAGGACAGCTCTTCACACACACACACACAAACTTAAGAGGGGTAAAGGGAGAGGGGGGCATTCATAATGAGCAGGGTAAACACCAACCAGATAGCTCTGGAGTGTCTTGGTTAATTTTCACTCAGGACCTCTTTGCATCGGCGGTCAGCAGAGCAATCCATCGCAAACACCAATGTGGTAGACTGGCCCTTGAGATAATGGACACACACAAACACACATCCAAACACACACACATTGATCTGACATGCTTGTCTGTGATTGGCTGGTGGGTAAAGACAATTTTCTTGCAAAATAAGGTAAAAAAGGGAACTTAGTTAATAGATTTTCATTCAGATGATCAGTTATTTATTTTAATGATGCTAATAATGGAAATCTAATACTCAAATTTAATTTTTTACATACTAAAAGTGATTGTTTTAGTGGTTTGGTGGTTATTTTTGCATGTGATGGTTTATCACAACTGTTTTATGTCAAACTTGTGTGTCCTACTGTACTCTTTGTGTCTGAGCTTTAGGAACTGTTGAGGTAGATAATCCAACTGCATGGGTCACTGGACCTGACTCACTGCTTCATATCTACTGAACCTTGAAAAAAAACATCTAGTGAAATTCTGTCCTCACCCCTCATGTGTCAGAGGATCCAACAAGAAGAGTGTGTGCAGAAAGAAACAAACGTCCAAGCAGCCTCAGTGTACAATGGTAGAGAAATGTTTTATTGTGAATGACATATACATCAAGAGCTTCTTAATTTATCCATGTTGTGTGTGTTTTTGGAGTCTGATTGGGTCAGACTGATATGTAACATGGCAGCAAATAACAATGAAACACTGACTGCTCCCTCCGTGAATGTGTCGTGTTGACTCAGTAGTATGTCTCCTGTTCAACCCAACCTAGAAACCAAAGGAGACACAATTAGGGACAGAGTTTTTGCCTAATATTTTGGGTCCAAATAAAAAGAGGCCTTTAACTTTGCAGGATGAAACCATCCTTCATGTTGTAGGACAGGAAATTTAAGAAATGAGACCAGACTGGAGAGTGTGAGCAAATAACTTCCTGAATTTAGGGCGAATGAGTGTCTGAATAACAACATTAAGATCTTTGTCCTGCAGGTTTTTCGCATTTCTGTCACACAGTTTCTCTATATCATTAGATGTATACATAATCTAATGAAACTGTATTAGAAGTCAGTGTGGCTCCAATGTGTTGATGCTTGAATTAGGTGATTTAGCAGCGTCTGCCTGTCCCCACGGCGCCCAAAGCCATGTTTTATTTTCAGGCACCAACACAGAGGATATTTGTGTCTCATGGCCGGTTAAAAAAAACTGGGCTGGTTCCTTCTTGTTCAGCCCAGGATTAAAAAATACTCTTAGCTTTGGGCCATGCATGCACACAGTGGAAAACATCTCTTTCTTAAATTGTTTTAACCAATAAAATACCCAAAGCAGTAAACATGTTTTTTTGTAATCCATCCTGTTTTTCCATTTCCTCCATAAGTTGTTTGAAACTGTCACTTTAACTTGTTTTTTTGTGTCTGATTGTAACACGTTATTCACCACGGATGAGCAATGAGATGTTCACTGATCTGTGCTGTGGGGCTCAGATGAAGCAGACACACACACACACGCAGCCACGCACACACACAGACATACGTGAACACAGTTGTATCAGAGCCGGCGCTGCATGCAGGTTCTGCTCAGCTCCGTGGGAGGAACGAGGCATTAACAATGGGCAGAGTTGAGGGTTCAACTCCCATGAGCCCCTATTATCTGGCATAGTTCACTGGTGTGTGTGGAGACATACCAATGCACACACGCAGAGATAGACACAGGAGGATGTACAGCGCTCATGCTTAACACATATACACCTGTGTTTCATCCTATGCTGGATGTAGTTTGCATTCTTTCTTTTTTTAATAATTTGGCTGTGCTGTTTTCTTTAAATAGTATCATAATAATAAAATTTTCACATATTAGATAGATTATTTTAATTTTCACCATTAAAGTAAAGCATCTAGTGTCTATCACTGCCCTGCAAAAACTGTAAACTTTAATGAGCTTAGATCCCTCCTTGTTTTCAGCTTTGGGACAAACACACAAAAGTAAAAAAAAAACAGTCAGTAAAGGTCTTACCGCCTGGGTTGCGTCTGAGGATATATCTTCTGGCTTCATCATACAGGAAGATGAGGAGGGAGTAGGGGAAGGCACAGAACCACCAACATGGCCTAGAGTGTGGATGGACAGAGAGACATGTGACTAACCATATAAGAGCACTAGGGGGCCTGGTTAATGCCATTATGTTTGGCTGGAGTTGCACTAAGAGCACAGGAAAAGCTTCAGGGATGAGCATTAGACTTCTGAGACCAAACTACTAGAATTAGTTCAGAAGCTCGTTGTCAGAAAACAATGCAGAGCGTGTGTTTTTCTCCTCTACTTCTCTCTGAGTGTCCTCTTAATTGACAACAATACAACACTTCAAAACCTGATAATGCACAACTCGTGCTTATTGGTTGAGCTGAGGCAGTCTCTTCTCTACAGGATACAAAAAAACAACAAAATGTGCCTCCAAACCTAAAAGGTCAATTAGCAGACAGCACTGACATTATCTTTCTAAATATCATGATGCATACAGGCATTTTGAAAACCTTTAATGTGCTACAATCTGAAAAAGGAAGAGGAAACTGTTTGAATTAAATTAGCCTGTAAATGTTGTTACATTCTGTCTATGTTGGATTTTCTGTAATAATACAAATGTTTTCAGGACAGAAAAACAAAAACAACAGAAACACAGAGAGTAGAGACAGAAATAGGGACAGCAGGAGGAAGTGTGGGTGGAGGCAGACGCTCAGACGGAAGGAGAGGGATGCTGAGGTTGGTCAAACCTCAGCAGTCACCTAAGAAACAGGTGAGTGTGTGGGCGAGGGAGGAGAGACAGAGGGGCAGAGGGAAATGAAGCCTCAGACCAGAGGAGAGGAGAGAGGGAGGGGGAAGAGGTGAACAAGGAGAAATGAGGTGCGTGTGAAAGCTGTGAGATAATGAGCTGAACGTGATCTTCCTGCTTTCTCTGTTTCTCAAAGAGTCTCATTAGATCTGTTACTCCTCTGCTTCTGAGGTGGGCTGTTAAATAAAACCCAACTTTTTCAACATGATGATAAAGCTCTGACAGCAGCGACTGATTGGTGAGGAATCTCAAAGAACAGAAGGCAAAAAGATGCATTTACAGTTACAGACGGTTGTGTTTATGAATGAGAACTGGGTACTCACTTGAGGGGATACATTCTGAGGGCAACGTCCATGCCGGGGCAGTATGACAGGAAAGCAGCCAGAGCTGTCTCCTCAAATAGACCGAAGATGAGGATGCGGTTCCTGTGGAAGTGAAGAAGAGCTTAATTAATATCTGTGACTTTTATATTCGTCTTCACTGTGATTAATGCTGTAAGGCTGCAAATATTCCCCCTCAGAAATATCTGCATCCACAAAATGATCATAATTATGGTAGAAAAAAATATCCCTCTCAGATGTTTTGGTATCTAATTGTCTGTGTGTAAATTTAGAGACGGGCTCTCTGTGCACATACTTCATTCCCTGTTGCAGGATGGAGTTCCTCCTGGTCTTGCAGATGATCAGATCGGCCCACTGCACGACCACGATGCTGGCGAAGAAAGCCGTGTGGCAGGTGAACTCCACGATCTTTCTGCGCTCGTATGTCTGGGAGATGGAAAAATGAAAAACAAATGAGCGCTCCTTCGTTCAGTCGTTTGTTTATTTTTTGCAGAAAAGCGCTAAAAAAAACATGGCTGTTACTGACCCACTGCTGCCCGTAGCTGTCCTCCAGGTCGTTTACGTATTTGTCGTCCCAGTGGACTCTGATCCCCAGCAGGTCCATGGGGAGGAAGCCATTTTCAGCCAGGATCACAAAGTATGTGAAGAAGCCTGCTGTGGCCTGCATCATACCTGACAGAGGAGCAGAGCGAGAGCCACTTTAGAAAGCTTCTCACCAAATATTGAATAGTGAAGTCACTTATTTATCATGAGTTGTTATTTACCGATCTGTCCGTAGGCTATGCTGATGAGCCTCTCGTTCACCAGTTTATCTGTTTTGGGGTTTCTGGGCTGCCTCTTCATGATGTCGCTCTCAGCTGCTTCGTAAGCCAGGGAGATGGCAGGGACCTGGGACACAACAAGGGATTTAGAAGTAAGAACATTTGATCACTTTGTTAAACAGATTTGATCCCTAATGACTTTGATCCGTCAGAAAGCTCACCATGTCAGTTCCCAGGTCGATACAGAGGATGGTGACGGTTCCCAGGGGCAGGGGGATGTTGGCGATGATGAAGAGGAGGAAGGGTGAGATCTCAGGGATGTTGCTGGTCAGAGTGTAGGCGATGGACTTCTTCAAGTTGTCAAAGATCAGACGACCTGATGAGGAAATAACACAAATTAATATAAATTAGTGTTTGAATGATTTTAAATCCTGCAGCTAAATAAGAGCCAGTGTCATTTCCCTCAGTATCTCACCTTCTTCCACACCGGTGACGATGGAGGCGAAGTTGTCGTCCAGCAGGATCATATCAGCAGCCTGCTTAGACACGTCAGACCCGGCGATACCCATGGCAACGCCGATGTCGGCCTTCTTCAGAGCAGGAGAGTCGTTCACACCGTCACCTGTCACAGCCACAATGGCGCCCTGATGCCAGAGGAAGACAGACAAGTTAAAACAAAGGTCTATTGTTTATTTTAATTCCAATCTGTGTCTGTGAGAAGCGTGGCACGCACCTGTCTCTGACAACCCTCCACAATAATCAGTTTCTGCTGAGGGGAGGTTCTGGCGAAGACGATCTCAGTGTGGTACTTCAGCACTTCGTCGAGGAGCTCCGCGGTCATTTCCTTCAGCTCGCCACCGTGGACGACGCAGGCCTTGGCATCTCTGGGGAGGGAGTCACAGCAGCGTTAGGACAACAGTTTCTTCTTCCTGCATCCTGTTTCTGAGAGGAAAACTGAAGATGTGGTGTAACCAGGGCAGCACAAAAAGGAAATCATGGGGAGTGGGTAAACAGGAAATACCAACCAGCATTGGCTTTGGTACCCATTAAAGAAAAATGAATGGATTGTCAGTAAATGTTTAGATTTAGAATGTTTTGCTTCTTTGAGGACCTAAAGAAACATAAAACCCTCACTGCAGATAATAAATCTTACATTTCAATATATCATCATCAGTGCCATGGTAAAGGAAAGGACAGTGTGATGTGATAATGATGACACTTCAACAGGAATTTCCTGCATGAGGAATCTGCCTAGGGTGACAGTACTTTCAGGATGTGGTATTTGTGGGTGGCATTTTTACAGCCTGAACCAGCAGACTCAAACTTGCTGATATCGGATCAGTGAAATGGCCAGCAAAGAGCCACATCTAGATTTATATGTCTGCAGTGAATTAATGGTTAAAGCCTTTTTGGCTGCAGGGCCAATGCTGATTTAATTCTTTGTACTAACAAAAAAAATAGCCAGCTGTGCCACTAAGAAAACCCAATTTGGAAGATTTTGTGCAACTCCAAAGATGCTTCAAAAGTAGTCGATTGAACTAACCTGGGGTTGACCTCAGAAACTGGAACGTTCAAACGGGCAGCGATGTCCTCAACAGTCTCGTTGCCTTCAGAGATGATACCCACGCCCTTAGCAATAGCCTTGGCTGTGATTGGATGGTCACCTGTCACCATGATAACCTGTGGGGGAGCAGGTGAATCAAAACATTTAATCTGTGGATCTTTTTGTTTGAGTTTTTACAAATAATTGCAGAAACTTGCAAATGATAGATACAGGACACCTGAAATGACGACAGCTTCATACCTTGATTCCGGCGCTCCTGCATTTGCCGACAGCATCGGGCACGGCAGCACGAGGGGGGTCGATCATGGACATGAGGCCGATGAAGCACAGGTTCTCAGTGGGGAAGTTCACCTCCTCAGTGTCAAAAGAAAAGCCATCAGGGAACTGATCATCAGGCAGGTTGAAGTGACAGAAACCTGAATAAGACAAGAAGGAAATACTCATCAGCTTTTTCTCTACTGATTAAAGACAAAAAGAATAAACAGCCTGAGTATGGAGCTATGTTGTACCCAGCACTCTCTCTCCCAGTCCTCCCAGTTCAACATAGGCGTTCTGGAAAGCGTCTTTCATCTCGTCGTCCAGAGGCTGCTCTTTGCCCTGGATCATGATGGTGGAGCAGCGGTCCAGGATCCTCTCTGGAGCACCTTTCATCACCAGGAGGTGCTTGGTCTCTCCTGGAGTTGCGTTCTTGTGGATGGAAAGCTGTGGGACGAGAGGACGGTTGGATTTGACTGCTGGTTTTGTTCAGGTGTGGATTTGGCATGATATGATTAGCTGAAACAAGTCAATGATGTCAACCACTAGAGGGAGCAAGAGAACATTTCCCCATTGTTTACCTGGTATTTGTTGGTGGAGTTGAAGGGGATCTCAGCACTCTTGTGGTATTTGTCTCTCATGCCACCAACAGATCCACAGCACAGCTCAATACACTTCAGCAAAGCAGCTTCTGAAGCATCACCGGCCACATCTCTCTGTGGATTGACAGAAAAGAGTTATGGAGAGAATTTAAAAAAAGAAAAATTAAAGTTTTAATTTACTTTATGTTTTTTATGGGTTAATCTCCACGAAGAATATGAGCTTCAGTATTGGTTTAAATTTCAGAAAGTACAGATTACCTTTCAATCAACAATACATTTCTAAAGAAATACTTGGGAATCTATTTTGCAATAACAACCCCCCCTCCCTCCCCCCGCCTACAGCTTGAGAAAGAAACTTACTTGCCAGGACCCATTTAGAAATAAATCAATGGGTCCGTCTGGCGACCTCTTGCTATAGCACCGGCTACATATTTCTGAAAAAGCCTTTAATTATGCTGAGAGCTTTTTATAAAGATTGGTAGTGCAGTTTGGCTGCATTTGCATTTTGCTGAATTCAAAAAGTTCCTTGCCAAGACACCTCCCACACAGTCATTGCCTTTCACATTCCATCTGGCCCCAGTTTCCACTTCAACATAATGTTATAAGGAAGAAAAATATTCCACTAGGAAACAATTAACTCAGTACTTGTTTTTCAACCAGGACTAAGGAAAATAGGTTGGACGCCAAAAGCCAAATTAACCGTTAAAACTCTTTTGTGGCAAAGCGTTAAGTGTTTGGTGGCTGCAGCGCATTAAAGGCTTAATCCATGCAATGAACTCTTCACCTTCAGGATTGGAACGTTGGCCTGATCAGCCAGGAAGACGGCGCGGTTGCAGAGTCCGGCGATTCTGGCCAGGGCGGCCCAGGTGGCCGAGCTCCTGTCGAAGCTGGCGCCGCTCTGGTTCTCGGTGGTGTCGGCCTCGTGGATCTGGTTGTCGAACCACATGTGGGCCACGGTCATCCTGTTCTGGGTCAGGGTGCCGGTCTTGTCCGAGCAGATGGTGGAGGTGGAGCCCAGGGTCTCCACGGCTTCCAGGTTCTTCACCAGGCAGTTCTTCTTGGCCATACGCTTGGCGGTCAGAGTCAGACACACCTAGAGGACGGAGCGTTTGGGTTTTTAAGAGCTGTGTCGTCTTTTTGATTCAGTTGGGACATTTAAAAACACACAAAGCACCAGGACTCACAGTGACGGTAGCCAGGAGACCTTCTGGCACGTTGGCCACAATGATACCGATGAGGAAGATGACGGCCTCCAGCCATCCATACCCAAGGATCAGTGAGAGGACGAAGAAGGAAACGCCCAGGAAGACGGCCACACCAGTGATGATGTGGATGAAGTGCTCGATCTCCTTGGCGATGGGAGTTTTGCCTCCCTCCAGACTGGAAGCCAGGGTGGCGATACGACCCATGACGGTGCGATCTCCGGTGTTAATAACGATTCCTCTGGCAGTACCTGGACGGACAAGAGATAAGAAGTCATGATTAACGTCATTTGACTTATATTGTACATTAATTAATTTTGACCCTGTGATTTCTGAGCCAACCACTAGTTGTTTACCTTCAACACAGTTGGTGGAGAAGAAGACGATGTTCCTGGTTTCAAGTGGGTTGTCGTTGGAGAAGTCTGGAGTACGAGTCTGGGGCTCAGATTCACCAGTCAGAGAGGAGTTATCCACCTGAAGGCAGAAAAATAAAACAAGAGTGAAATACCAATGATATCTGGAGTACAGAGGATCATCTAGACGACTAACAATCAAAATGGTTTGTGAGGAAATCACCATTTAATTTTGTACAGACCTTGCAGCCGTGAGCAGAGATGATTCTTAGATCAGCCGGTATCCGGTCTCCACCTTTCACCTCCACCAGATCACCAGCCACCACCTCCTCAGCGTTGATGCTCTTCTTCTCACCGTCACGGACGACCAGGGCTTGCTACAAGAACAAATGTGAAATATGTTTGTTAGGGGACATATTTTAACATGAGACATTACACTTTCTGTCCCAGTTGAAGGGTGCATATTTGACTATTTGTCTTAAACTTGATGTGACCTAATGAATGAGTGACTAAAGACTAAAACTAATGAAAAAGTAAATGACCCTTGCAATGATAACCTCACCTGTGGGACCAGGTTCTTGAAGGAGTCCATGATCCTGGAGCTCTTGGCCTCTTGGTAGTAGGAGAAGCAACCAGTGATGATGACGACGCCGGAGAGCACAACACCAAGGTACAACTAAAAGCAGGGAGACATGATTGTTAGTTAGTATGTGTGCAGAGTTATTATCTAAAATGTTCATATCATACACTAACAAAGAGCTGCTCACGTTATCATTCATTGGTTCATCTTCTGAGGCAGCCTGGATACCGTAAGCAAGGAAGCAGAGGAGGGCACCGATCCACAGCAGCATGGAGAAACCACCGAACAGCTGGAAACAAGTTGAAATAACATTCAAGGTTTTGTGGCTGCTCTCTGTTGGTTTGACTGGCTCAAACAAATCAGAGGAGAGGCGATTTGCAAAAAATGTAAATGTGGGAATTTCAGACGAGATTTGGCGTCTACCTGCTTGCAGAACTTGACCCATTCAGGTGTGGTGGGAGGAGGAGTGAGGGCATTCGGGCCGTCGCGGGCCAGGATCTCTTTTACTCTGGAGGAAGAAAGACCCTGTAAAGAGACACAAAGAGAAAAGGGAAATGTTTAACTATGCATAAAGATTGAAAGAAAGGAGAGAGATTGAAGAGTGAAAGATAATTATCTTGCATCATGTGTGAAGTGCCTGGAAGCAAAACCACAATAAAAAAAAACCTGTCAGACCGGTTTTTCCTAGGTTCCTCTAAAGATACCTTTAGACGCTTGAGGAAAACAGGATGAAGGACAAGGTTACTCAACATGTTTCCTGCTCAGCTGTTGGAGAATAGGTACACCACTACAACCGAAGAATTTGAGGTCGGTTGGCAGGAAACCTAAAGATACACACCCTTAGGCAGACTGCACTAAATAACCTTACAGTTACAGCTTGCCATTTCCATTATCCTGTGCAATTACACAGTACAAATAAAGCGTATGGGCTTGAAAATAATAAACAGTGATGAAAGAACTATCAGGTGGTATCTGTCTTATGAGCCCAGCAGTTACATTTTCTTACACAGCAAAGAAAAAAAAAGAATAAATTAAGAATTAGCACTAGTAAAGTCTCTTTGGATGGACACCAAGAGCGAATAGGAACATTTCTTTTCCTTGTTGAAGGAGCGAATAAGAGCAGTGTTTCCTGTGTGAATGAAGTCTTTGTTTTGGGGGAAACTCAGACAGATCAGGTTTCAGCAGATAATCAGCATCGGTGAGGCAAGTGGAATGGCCACTGTGGACTTGCATTGTGTTGTGTAATGGGATTCTGTGTGTGAGACCTTAGCCCAATGAAGACCATGGTGGAAAACAAGAGGAGAACATTTTGGATCTGTACAGTCTGACATGCTTTTGCCATCCCGAGATAAACTGATGGATTTCTGTACCAAAACAACTTTTTAAGTGACATTTAAATTATTTAAATGTCACTTCTCTGGTTATGACTTTGGGGAGAGAATATGTTTTTTTGTAATTTGGTAAACTGGCTTTTTAAAAGTTATTCTAAGATAAATACAAGACAATGTGTAAAGTGTTTCTCTGTGCAGTGACCTCACTTTGCAGCTTGTGTAGCAACTCCAGTGATTTACTATCACTCTGACAGGCTCACACATCCATAAAAAAAACAAACAAACACACACACAGTGCTTACCCTGCTTAGGTCAGTTCCATATTTCCTGTTAAGTTCATCCAAAGTTAACTTGTGATCATCCTATGGAGAGAGAGAGAGAGAGAGAGATTGAATCATTGCATAAAACAAACCAAGATCCCTGTCGTTTTAAAAGTGCAGATATTATCTCCTTTGAGGATTAAAATATGTCCTGTCATGTCTTCCAGAGGGACACTGGGGACATAAAGATGACAAGGTAAAGGAGCATTGTTGCATGCTGCTCCATACACAGACAATTTAAGATATATGAGTAAAACCAGAGTCTACTGATGATTGAAAACTTGCAGCCAAACACGACGTGAGCTCAGTTACGTATGGACTCATCCACGGTCAGTTTGCTGTGAGCAAACAGTCCATCCAGCCGAATCAATGTCACCCAACTGATAGACTGCTGTTTGCTCCTGTGTGTATTGCTCTTGTGTTTTGGTGAAGTCTGTGCTCTCTTTCACTCGCATCAACAAAATCAATTTTATTACTTGTGTGTGCTCAAGAAAATTGGGTGAAAATGCAAATAAAAGTGAGAGGAGCTGACAAATGCATGTGCCTACACTGTGTATTTTGAATAACGCCTACAGCGAGTGAATGAATAGAGTTTCTTTCAATATAATTTGGATTGTTCCGCAATTATATCTGACTCCCACCTTCCAGTTTGTCGGCCGTGGAACAACAAAAGTATTGTGATGGTTACAGTAACAGCCATTGAGTGAAAGAGATGCCCACACTGGTTTCTGTTTCATCTAAACAATGTGACATATGGCTGAAACAGGAATAATACTCTAGTTTCCTTTACAGTATGGAAGTTATGCTTCTACTATATGATTTTACATTGGCCTTTATAACAAATAACATGATTATTATTAAAACTACTATCTCATATGTGGTAAAATGACTCCCTAAAGTTTCCATTTGGTCTGAGCTCATTTTAGAACGACTGATGAACAACGAGTGAGGCATTAGTGTCTCATTACGATTATGTAAGAACAACTTCACTCTGACCTTGTTAAAGATTCATGTCCCAATCACCCACTGCCTGTAGTATATAGATCTATTTATATATAAATGCTGTATGAAATTATACATTTGCATAATATTCATTTGGAAATGTGAAGTCCTGAGCCATTAATGGTGTGAAGTGAGTTCTCTCACATTCATCTGCACTCTTCACAGTCAGTGCAGAAAATGGTGTGACTGCATGGCTCCCTCGGCCCTGCCACAATTTTACATGATAATAAGCAGTCAAAGTGCTCCATGGCAAATGTGCCATGCATAATGTGTTATCACATGCTCCAAACTACTGTTGCTTATTTTAACAGTTAGTCAGCAGTTCTTTTGAAGCCGAGAAAGGAAATTTCTTCACTTTGGCTTTGATTCTCTGCCTCACAAACACATTTGGATGGACGGCCACACACACCTAAACTCATTTGAGAAACAGGTTCTGGACAACAGTTGATCAAATTAAACCTCGACCCTATTTTTAGCTTCTTCAGCTGTTGGTCACGTTTTGGCAAATCAGCAGCTGCTTCTTGTTGCTATGGAAATATTGCCTTCAACTGGACTTTGACGCCGGAGTTAATTGTACGATGATAGAAGAAAGCCGGTGCTATAATCATTAACATGTCTGCTTCATGGGCTCCTTGGAACCTCTTGCTACTGTTTTACTGCTGCTCAGTAGATTATTATTCTTTAACCAGCGCTCAAATCAGAAATAAGTCAATTATCAATACATGAAGTTGCCCTTCTTGTGCTCCAGAAGGGCGGGGGGGGGCACATTAGAGACAGTTCCTGCTGTTAATTGCAGACAATGATATGCTAAGCTGGGGGAGGTTACAGCAGACAGGTGATATGGTTGCTATGGCATTGATATGTCCTTCAGCGTCGGCAGGACTTTGAGATCTAGTTAAGACCTATAGAGGGCAATAATCATTAATATGTCACCGAGATGGGAATTTTATGACCCAATAAGTTGCAGCAGGCTGTGACCTCCTCGGTGACATTGGGCAGAAATTAAATATTTTGTAAAAAAAAAAAAATGGCAACAGGGCATAAGATTCATATGCTCATGTAAATTTAGTTTTTTTCAAGTTATTTTAGGAACATTTGCAAGAAACTAGCAGCATCCATCTGTGCTGAATGACCTTGTCAAAGTCAAACATCTACAGCAAAAACAATGACAATTTGAACTATTATGTTGATTTTATTCAACCATTACTTGGATATTTTAATGTGGCATCTTTACCGATGTCTTATTAGGGCTTTCAGATAAACATGAGACCTGAATCTGCCTCATCTTGAGCTGACCTTGTCAAGGACATGGTACTACAAAGGGTTAGAGCAGTCAGTCTTTAATAAGATGTTTTAAAGGCAGTTTAGGGACAAATACAGAATTGAGAGTCATTATAGCAAACTTCTCCCACTAGATAGATCCAAAGCTACAGGTGAAACCTCAATAACTTTAACTTTCTGCCTGTAAACTGCAACCAGTGCACATTTAATTGAATTTAATAAGTGCACAGTTTCTGGCGAGGAGTTATTCATCAGCCCCTTTCCCTCCAGTTGGGGATGAACGCAGAGCAAGTGCCCCGCTGACCTTGGGAAATGACCTCAGTCAGCGACAGATTCAGACATTGAGAAAAAGCTGACACCAGTGGAAATTAGTCAACTACTAATCTACATGTGACGTTTCGAACCCAACTGAACCTCTATGTGTGCAACTTTACAACTCTACGCCTCCACAGGAGCTCGGTGCAGACTGTGGCTACAAAATAAAATTCCCTGCCGACTAAACCAACCAAGAACTGAGCCTGAAAGTAGAACAGACGGATGTAATAGGTGTTTACGCGCGACAGAAAAGAATAACTAGTTCATATGTTTTGAGAGGCTTAACTGTGTAGTGACAACAGAACATCTCAGCGCTGAAGCTCAGTCCAGATGAGCATGATTTAGAAGTTAAGTATAGCTGTGTGAAGTCCTTAATAACATGTGACAGGACATACAGCGGTGGAAGTAGCAATCTCTATGAAACACAGAGCCAACAGCTACACCTCATGTGACTAGTGCTGAGGTAAAAGCGGGGGCTTGTCCCAGCCACCACTGTGTAATTGCTGTGACCAATGGCTGTGAGTTACAGTGTCCAAAAGTATTAACATAACCTGATTAGGACTGTCATTAAGAATGAGGCCAGCAAAGCGTATGGGAGGCGAAGCTGAAGGATTATTAAACGGCTGCTCCTTTTTAGTTCAAACTTTTTTCTAGTGTTGAATATCACACTTCAGGTTTCACACAGGTTTCACTTTTTCGTGTACTCACCAAGTCGACCTCTTTCTTCAGCTCGTCCATATCCTTCTTCCCTTTCTCTTTCTTGCTTTTCTTGTCCCCGCCATCGGACGTTGATGCCAGTTTGTAGTCATCCTTCCCTCTCTAAATAAGAGAAGGTGACATAATGAGAATGAGGTCCTGACTAAGACCGAGCACATGTTAGAAATGTGCCACTAGTTTCCTGCTCTTCCTTGTGCCGGAAACACTATGAGTTCACTATGAGTTTGAATAACTCCTAAAGATCTACAATCTAAAGCTCTAAAAAGTCCTTCATCTGTGCACTAGATACTCCAAACTAAGGCACAAAGTGTTTCAAGTTACGCACAACTGTCAGGTTTACACAAAACTTGTGACTAAACTCAAACTCGGTGCAAAACAGGAAAAACATAACCGGCCTAATCTTAACCTAAATCTAGAGAATTTACTACCAGGCAGAAACATGTGACAAGTCTCAGTACTTACTCCCAGCCCCATGGTTGCAACACAAGTCTGAGCGCAGTCAATCCAATTGTCTTTTTAAATTGTAACTTTCCTACTCCGCCTCTCTCTCTCTCTCTCACTCTCTCTCTCTCTCTCTCTCACACACACACACTCTCTCTCTCTCTCTCAGCCCTCTTGCGTCCTGTGTCTTCCGCACTCCCCAGAGCAGAGAAGATAGGGCACTTCACATTACCATACCTATATACCCTCGACTGGCTCACCTGCCTCCAGAGGAGGAGCCTGGGAGGTGGGGGGTGGGGGGGTGGGGGTGGGGTGAAACTGGACAGGTGAGTTGTAGTCTTGGAGCGAGGGGTCCACCCGGGGGGGGAGGGAGGTAATGGTGGTGGATCATAGGAGAGAGGGGAGGGGTGAATCTTGCTCAACTTCCCGGTTTTGTTCTCGCCGCTTCCCGTCTTCTTTCACTCTTTACTCATTCACTCCCTTAGTCAAGCCATTCTTCTTTCTTTCCAGTAATCCCTACTCCAACCTTCCCTTACAGAAAGTAGGTAGAAAGCCCAGTGAACCCCCATATCTGTGCATTTTCCCTCTGTCCGTGTGTGCTTCATTTACAGTACAAACAGGAATGAATGAAAGAAAAAAAAGCCGACATAGTGGAGGAGTGAATGAGAGACAGGCAGAGATAACGCCAGAGCTAGAAAGGTGAAAGTCCAGTTCTGCAGGTGACTTATTGCCTGAAGACCAACGATCAATTTGAATGACAAAGTGTGAAAGAGAAAATGGTGGGAAGCTGATTAAAACTGTCTCTTTTCCCCATAACAACATAATTCAGGAAAAAGAGGTTGGGCGAAAGTGTTGCTCAAAGCAAAGATAACACGTGGAATGCAAAGAGAGGAATCCAGCGAGCCTTTAGCCTCGCCCTCTCCGTCTGAGGTCAATGTGCCCTGTAGAAAAAGCAAAAAAGCAAAAAAAAAGAAAACACTGCCTGATTTCGAAGTCCTTTCACCTGAGAATAAAAAGTCAAAAGAGCAGCACAGGAATGTTTCACAATGCTAAACCATTGTGTTTAGAATAGATTCATACTGCTGCAACAGTGAGTGAGCTTAAAGAGGTGCTTGGCCTGCTGCCTGCTGCTCTCCTACAGTGGCTGAAGGATTAATATACGTTAATCATCCTGAGAAAAACACAAAAATCCCATTTGGAACCCAATTTGTGCTGAGTGCACCGAGCGCTAGGTGAGATTTAGGCTTCAGGACCAAAACTTGGGCAAAGTTCAGCTGCTGCTAAACCCACACACGAGCGGGTACAAATACATGTTTAATTGGTGCGGCTGATAGACTAACAGGAACAGGACAACAAAAGGTTTTGCAGTTTCAATTGGGGGGGGGGGAGGCCCCACCTCAGTTGTTCCTGTGGGCTGGCAGGAATCTCAACCAAAGCCACAAAGGTTAAGTGAGAGGGTTTACATGAATGACTGAGCAGGACAATGCCCTGGAAATAAACCGTGTCCTTGAGCAACACAATGCAATCCCTCAGGTTGGTATGGAAAAAACTGACAATGTCTGTTTGTGACTGGGATGTACACGGCAGAGGCTCCAGCTCTGACCCCGTCCGGTCCGCTCACAATGTCATCTCGCGTCTATGGCGGCCACCTTCGCTGCACCAAAGGGCACTCGTGACCCATATGAAACCTGGCCATTAACACTTGCAGGAGGAGGAGGAGGGAGGGGGGGCTGCTCGTCCTTGCTGGGGGTTGTTGGGTGTGTTTGGAGTAAACTTCCAACTGTTTATAGTCACTAGAGCATGCAGGGAGGAAGGCGGGCGTTGATGTAAAAGATGAGGAGAGAAAAAGAGGCAGGGAGGTTGTAAAACAGGAGGAGAGACGAGAGAAAAGAAAAAAAAAAAGGCACGCAAGAGGCAGAAGAGGATATTCTTAGTTGTTGTACAGTGAATGCAGCTCATTTTGTCGCTACATTGGCAGGACACGGGACTAGAGGATCTGTCGTAGCGTATTGATTTCACTTTGTTCCAATTCTATTCAGGGAAATGAAATGAGTCCGGCAGAAAGAAGACGGCGATGTGTGACACAAAGAAGCTGAGAACGGTTGAGAAAATGCCTCAGGCTGAGCTGGAGCCAAAAGAACATAAAACCTATTTTTCTTCTTACCCAGACTGCTTTATATGCGCTGAGATAATAGTTATAGCTGCACCACAATGTAACAGAACCCAAAGAAAATTGGTTTGTGGTGCAGTTACTCACGATAATCTGATGAAACTCGTTGGGTTGCTAACTAACAACATGTGCTTTGCCCACACACACCATCTCAGATCTGTATTTGTGCATATCTTGCTATATGTCTCTGTGGCTTTACGCTATCATACAAACACGTCGTCTGTTCAAACACGCTTTGAAAAGTTCTATTTACACTATAATTTGCAGGATTTCTACTTGAGCATGTTTGAGTCTTTGGGAAATCGACCTCCCACGCAGCGGTTGTCTCACTCTTGCATCAATAAACCCAAAACAGCAAACTGTGGTTGAGCTTTGAGTGGCTCCCTCCCAGTCTTTCACATGGCTGATGGGGGTTTCGGCTCTGTGATCGATGTAGTATAGGTTTTTGTTTAACACCAAACAATGCTCTGTCGCACATAAACAGTGTATGACCTGCAGAAATAAAACATGGCCTTTGGAGTGACACTGTAGTAGTGAGTACAAGGAGTAAAATTAATGTTATCAGGGGAAACACATTAGTAGCAAGTGATTTAACAGCCAGACAAGTGCTTATGTAAATTACAAAAGGGTATAGAGATACAAAGTTTGAGTTTTGTGTATTGAGGTTTTGAAATAGGTCCATTAAAGAACCTCAGCACTTGAGAATGATAAAATCTTTGCATGATAAAACCCCATTAGAGCTAAGAGATAGTGTGAATATTGTAATTTAGTTAAACCAACCCTTCTGCCCTGTTGAATCTACTTCTAAATTTTCTTTGACCAGAGCAAATACATCTATATAAAGGTGCAGTGTCAATGTTTCGCTCCACTGCAGGTGGCCCTCGTAGTACTCCCACTGCCATGAACTTTGGACCGAGTGTGACGCATGGGCATTTAAAAAATGTTTAATAATCAAACCCAAAGTGCCTGTGTTTTGTAACCGCCCCTACTTGACGGAAGTCCAGCACTGATTGACAGAGGAGGAGGGAGACAGATAGGGAAGCGAAAGAAGGTAAATACACTAATAACGCAATTTCTATTTATTCAAAAACCACAAGCTGAGATTACATCTATGTGCTGTCTGGCAGTGTGTATTTACTGAACCTGCATGCTTTGTGCCATTCAAGTGTGATTAAAACAAACATTTATATGAAAGATTTGAGTCATTGTGTTGCTGAAGAGCTTCACTGAACGTCAAGTATCACAGTCAAGTATGCACCTCAATACATCAGAGTAACACACGGTCCTTAAACAGAGCCTAAGTCTGGGGATTTAAGTGTTAAAGCAGAAGTGTTGTTTGTTTTTGTTGTGTCATGTATAAATGTGTGTTTTTCATGTGTATATGTGAATGTATGTTTCTTATGTGTTGATGTGAATGTTTATGTGTATGTTGTGTGTATGTCGGACCCCAGGAAGAATAGCCGATGCTGTGGCAGGTGCTAATGGGGATCCTAATAAAGAAAAGAAAAAAAAAAAAAAAAAAAAGTAAGCGATCCGGTCGTTTTGGCTAATGCTGCGTTCGAGGCAGGCTTTTGAAACCGTAAATTACAGCTTCAAGTCACGACTTAGGACTTTGTAGCGTTTCAGGCAACCCACTCGTGTTTTTCCGACCTGTTTTACCTGTGAAAGTCACTATAACGGCCACTCGTAACTTCCGACCCGTGAACTCGTACCAGATGGAACTGGTACGACTTCACAGGTCGGAAAAACACGAGTTACGAGTTGCCTTGAACGCACCATAACGTCTTGTCAACCGGCGGAGTTAGCAGCCCCCACCCTCGTCATGGATCTATTGGTCCTCGTCCCTACGTCACCACATTCACGGCGTCCC
Organism: Trachurus japonicus; assembly: GCF_045865225.1. Lineage (NCBI taxonomy): Eukaryota > Metazoa > Chordata > Actinopteri > Carangiformes > Carangidae > Trachurus > Trachurus japonicus. Next base: position 10,762,815 of record NC_140908.1, on the reverse strand, counting down.
TTGGCTGCACACACAGCCCTTCATGCCGTTCTCTCTCCTCATTGGATAAAACTTGTAGGATACGTGAAAAGTTTTCTCCTCGGCTCAGAGCAGAGCAGAGGGACTGAGAGACCCGTGTTTCGGTCCAAACACTCTATGTAAGTGATTACTGTCGGAAGATAGAACTATTTAAGACTTATATTAACACAAAAATATCGCTTACTTCTGCTTTAACAAGTCCAATTGCAATGACAAAGCTGACACCGGCCTTTTAAAAATGAGTGGTACCAAATGTTTGTGTGGCCACTCGGACTATAGTCTGAAAAGATCCTGTCAGCAGTGAGTGTGGGAATATATAATATATACTTTCCATGTTGATGGATCTGCCATACATCCATACGCTGCATGTGCTGCTGATTTAACACCAAACACCAGTGGACTTTTAGCCGGCCGAGCTGCTTTCCATGTCCACTTCGGCGTAGCAGAGGACGGTGAAATCTTGAGTTCACGTGGGGAGAACATTTGCCTTGTTAAGTCATTCCTCCTCCTCTGTACAGACAAAGAACTATTGTCTCCAGCAGCTGCCATCACAAGATCTCAACTACCCAACCTCTGACATCAGTTGCTAAAGAAACATCTTATACACCTTGTTGTTGTTGTTGTTTTCTATTCTACTTTGCTGTCCTCCTGCTGGGGTTCATACACCACAGCACATCATGTGAAGAAAAAGGGGTCATGGGAAACAGGCCAATAAGTGTTAAATTCAAATCAGCTTTGAGTTTCTCTACCAGGAAATGGTGGATTGTTTCTTTGAGGTTGATGCTTATCCATGAACATTATGGTCACTGACTGGGCCTGGACATTCTCTCAATAAGAGCTGAGAGCTGAAAACTTCACACACTGTCTTGAAATTCCCAACGCAGGTGTTTGTCTCCAGCGTGGAAAAAAAGGACAAGAGCTGGATTTTTACTACTGACTGGATCCAGCCCAACTTGACATGAATAGTTCAAATTTAGACTTGTATCTTAATGTTTTGCTTTGCTTTGGATGGCTTTTTAAGCAGAAAAGAATAAAGATGTACAGGCAATTCTCTGTAAACTCAGATACTGAAGGAGGAGGAACGCAGCATCGCTCTGTACTACAGGGGATAATCGTGTCAAGGTCCAACGTCTTCCTCCCAGAGCGAAAAACACAGATAAAAGTGAAGACAGACAGAGAAAACAGTGCAGGCTGCCACTGATAAAGACAAGTTTGCTCCCACATCTTGAGCTGCCTTTCTTCTTCTATCTACTACAAGCTGAGGTCAGATAAAGGAACTGGATGTGATATTACATAGGTCAAATACTGCCATCCACGTCAGGAAGAAAAACAAAAAGAAGTGCTCAAATGAAAACATTTAAATCACTAACAACTCCCTAGTTACTGCTCATGACCAGGTATTAGAGACCAGCATCCACAGCAAAATAACAGGAATTATGGTTTTATTACATGATAAAATTACAACCATCAGTCAGGGGGGAAGTGACGGGGTCCCATGACCTGCTCACCCCCACATGGTCACTTTAATTTTAGTGATATTATCAGAGACTAATGACAATTTCCACAGCTACACTGGTTACATGTAATTATGCAGATTAGCAAAAGCCATGTGACACAAATTTGTTGAACCCACAGGACGACCCGACTGAAAACTCAGTGAAGGCGAGACAGAGAGACTCACGAGGATCTGGTCATCTAGCGTATATTATACATCTCAACCACATGGCCACAAAATGTTCTGTCCCTTTAAAGTTTGAGATTGAATCTGGCAGCGTCTCATGTCTCTGTGGAACAGCTTTACTCCTGCAAAACATGACAATTGAAAAGGCAACGAGAACACAGACAGAGTGCAGCGTTGTCAATATCATTAAGGAGCAACTGCCACTGAATAAACATGTTAACAAATGAAACCAACACCAGCAGCAAAAACCGTGCACACCCATTACTAAATGAGCTCTCAGTAGACATTAAAACCTAATTGCATGGGTATTAAAACCGAAGCTATCTTTGATCTCTGCCTTCATTTTGGATTCAACCTCAAACCTGTGGCATATTTCAGGTTGTGACATGCACATAAACACCTGCCAAACCACACACACACACTAAGAAGTGGCTGGTAATTAAGGTGTATGAAAACCAGGTCTGATTCTGCAGTAAAAAGGCAAAGGAGACACACACACTCAAGAGAAACAGAAAGTGCTGCTATTTATAGGGCAACACATTTGCCTGAAACCTACAAATACGAACGTCACAGCATCTCTGTCAAAGTGGAACTGCTGTTTGGTTGAGCTGCTCCACAAGCTGCTGGTTCACATTCCTTGTTTAAGGACTAAAACTAGAGCGTGCAGGTTTCATAAAGCCACATGCATCAAGACTTTCAAATTCAAATTCATAGCAGACCAACCGGATCTGTCTGGCAAATGCCCAAGTTTTAGTTTTTGTGCTCTAATGGCTGACAAATAAACAGACATGTGAAAGTATATAACATAACAGCAGAGAGAAAAGTGGATTTGGCTTGTGCGGCTTCAGTTTCAGCCCGTGTGATAATGACAAGGATCGAGTAATCTCCCAGAGATCTGTGCAGCGTTCGCTCAGACCACACACACAAACACTGACAGTGACAGGGACAGCACATCCCTCTAATCTGGCCTTGGATTACAGCTACAATTAGAGCAATGAGAAACAGAGAAAGACAAGGTGAGAGATGTCGTTTTGTCCTTTTAATTATTCTGATTGTCAGTGTTGCTGTCAATCACATGTACTTATTGCAACCAGGCTGCACTCGATTGATGATCATATACTGGTGGCTGCAGGAAGCAACCTCCAATGTCTTCCGTCGTGTGGTCAAATGCTAAAAAATCTCACAGACAGATGGATTCTTGCATGTGCAGCATTCACAACACAAGCCCATACCTGTATTGTTAATAACGTCACAGCCTCACCACATTTATACTTTTTTAACTCCTGTGCCGATCTTGATCCTGATATAGGAGCTCAGCCTATTGTGGAAACAAACAGGTTTGTCTGACAGTACTAATTATAACTGCAGCATATCTGTTTCTTTCTTAGCCACAGCAGAGGTTTGATACACCCTCACAGAGAGACTGTCCTGAAAGAAATACCAGTGGCCGAAACCCTGGATATAACACAGACAGTAACCCTAAAAATGTATTCATTATACAAATATAAACAGCAAGAGTGTTTTCAGAGTAAGATATGTAACTTCATAGTTTCATATTCGGCAAATTTCTGCAGTGGAGCAGCACGGCGACACAGAAAACTGGTGAAAGCGTGAATGAGAGGATAAAGAAACAAAGAAAGAAAGAGTCACTGTAGGCCCGTCCAGCCTGGCTGATCCAAAACCCTGGCAACAGCAACAAAGAGCCACTGTCTCTGTCTCACTCATGCACGCAGACTCTGCTGTGTAAACCCGAGCGTGGACGCGAATTAGTCTGCTGACAGACACACACCAGAATGACCACCAGAAGTGAATACTGTGTGTGTGTGTGTGTGTGTGTGTGTATGTGAGTGAGTGTGTGTGTGACCTTCTTCTTCTACTGGTTATCAAATGTTTGACTGTAATGATACAAAAATCAGCAAATCAGTCACATTAGCACCTGTTGCTCTAATTCTCTGCTAATCTACAGGTAAGGGAAGTAGCCATAGCAACCTGCTGGCAGTGTGTTTTTTCATATTGTGTTGAATAAAGTATTGTGTGGAAAAAAATACATCTTAAAGGGATAGTTAAACATTTTGGCAAATTGGCCCATGGCCATAATCCCTATAGTCGTAGCAATAGGTTCGTTACCTTTAATTGTCGGTGCAAGCTATTTTTAGAACGGCGGAGCAGAGCCGCAAGCTACGCTACGGAGGCTAATGGTATTTCTTGGTTTCCCTCATCAAACTCATCAAATACACAATCCAGCAACTCCAAAACACTCTGGTGGACAAGTTGTGACCTGCACATTCACCACGCTATGAGATAATAACACAACGTTATGAGACGATGTTGAACTATCCCTGTCACTATCTCTTTAAAGGTGGTGTGGCTGTTATGTTCCTCATACTTAAATAAATAACACACTCCTCCATCTGTTTGAGAGGGAGTCAGACTGAGTCAATTGAGATGAGTGATCATGATGATTCCGTGTGAGAATACGTGTTGAAATGACCATCAAATATTGCAAAGTCCTGAGGGGTCATGAACTCAGCTTTTCCGATAAAGCAAAGGTGTTGCTTCATTGTCTTTCTCCTGCTATCAAAAAATCAACACACGGCTCAGGCTTTCAGCCGTAGCAGCGCACTGACTACTTTATACCGTAACTTGTCATTATGACTTCCCATAATTATAAACGTGCTGCTGCTCATTCACTTTCTGGTTGCACCTACCAAAACAAAAACAACAAGGTTATGTTTATGCCAGCTGCGTTATGAAAATGGTATTTTGGCTGAAGGGCTGAAAATGGCCACAAATGGGAAAGAAAGAGAAGATTTCAACTAATTGGAGATGAACAAAATATGAAATCAACATGTTTTGACTGGAAGGAGTACATTTTGTGGAAAAAGGGGGATGTACAGGCAATGTGAAGAAATATGACATGATTTATCAATGCGTCACTTCATCCCTGCCAGCCCTCCCTCAATGGCCGTGCAGTGCTGCTTTGAGTCAGAGCTGTGGTGCACTGCATGGATGGAGGGAGGATTTGAGAAGAAGAAACGCCCTGCTGGTAAATGCCTGTGCAAACCAAAGCCTTTTTTTTTTCCTCACTTCCCTAAAAGCAGCAGCAGGACTTGTGCTCATTAACTGGGTCAAAGGTCACTGAAGTGGTGTTAACTAGCTGAGGGGCGAGGACAAAGGCAGATCAAGGGAAAGATAAGAGGGCGCGCTGACAGTTGACCGACATTTGTCAAGTTGTCTTGTCTTGTAAATGGCGCCACATTGTTCTTTGAAAGTCTGCGACCTCTGCAAGAGTCTGCAGGACAAAGAGAAGAAGTGTATGGGAGCAGGAGAAGGAAGCTTGAATCTTAATAAAAACAGATTTTTATATGTGGTTTGAAAACCTTTCACCTTGCCGTTCACCTCTGGATAAGCAGAGGGTGACATGTTGGGAGCAGAGGAGACTGTCAGACCAGAGACAAGTGGAAGTTGGAGAGGGAGGAGTTTCACAGAGAGGAGGGGGAGGGGGAGGAGTCTCCTCACATGACAGTAGTGGCATGTCTGCTTGTCCTTGGAAAGGACACCGGCATCTCAAAACAAACGATTTCTTTGTCTTTCTGTCTGTCTGCACCTCCCTCGCTCTCTCCTTCCTGTGTCCTAATCTCTCCTGCCGTCCTTCTGTCTCTCTCTTTTCACTTCAAAACTTTCTCTTCAACTCCTGGAGGAAAAACTGATCGACTAGTGTGACAGAGCTTCTTCTCTTTTTCTGTGTTGAGTGACTATTGCGCAATACCACGCACACTTACACCCTGGTTGTACTTTGGAGTTTTCCGCTTTACAGCTGTTGCTCAATATGAGTTCATTCACACACACACTCACACACACACACACACCTGTACCCTCCCCCAACTTCCCCCCTTCCTCCTGATTATCATAATCATGGTGACAGACACCTACGCCTGCCGGACACCACGCAGAATTTCTCTGCTGACTCCTCCCCCCTCCGAGTGTGAAGACTTTCCCCTGGGGCCCTCACAGCCTTCCCTCATGGAAAACTACTAGTGCACACATACAAAGACACACACACACACACACAACAAGATCTGTGGTAGCAGTGGACAGCAGAAGCATGGGAACAGAGAAACAGCATGTGTGTGTATTTCATTGTGAGATATGAGAATAATAAAAGACAGAGAGAGGAAGAGAGACAGAGAGGGAGTTGTTGATTATCTATCAAATCTGATGAGAACTAACTCAACTTTAGGTTTTCCTCACGCTCCCTCCCACCCACACAAACACACACACAACAACACCAATATTTACACTCAACAGCCTTGAAAGGCTGAGTGACGGTTAAGTGAACACACAGTCTTCTCTGTCGCTGTTGGAGCTGCAGAGAGAAAGAGAGAGTGAGAGAGGGCCTGTCCCCTCCAAAGCAACACCACCTCCCAATGGACTAAACCTCCACTGACCTGACTGGACTGTGGCTGGCAGGTGCTTTACTATAAACACTTCAATTCCCATCATGCATTCATTCAGCATGGAAACTAATTCTGCCCTACAAAGGCAAAGTGCAGTATCTGTAAAAATGCCAAACTGAGAAAAAACAGCTTTTTGTGTTTTTCATTGTCAGGTTTAAGCATCAAATTATGAATAACTACCAAGTCTATAATTGATTAGATAAAGGTGGACTGAAGTAAATGTATTTTGTAGTTTGTCTTTCTGACCAATTTTGACCGTTTTACTGCACTTTTGCCTTGGTTTTGGTGCAGATATGACACTTTGCCTTGGTTTTGGTGCATATACTGCACTTTGCCTTGGTTTTGGTGCAGATATGGCACTTTGCCTTGGTTTTGGTGCATATACTGCACTTTGCCTTGGTTTTGGTGCAGATATGGCACTTTGCCTTGGTTTTACTCCAATGGAATTATAGAGTAACTTATAGAATGTATGGAGTACAATACTCTTTGCAGATACTGCACTTTGCCTTGGTTTCACAGTGCTTTTTTGGATGGACAGCAAAATAAAAAGCCCAGTAACTCTGGAAATTTTAGCAGTACCAATATCAAATTCTACCAGATTGAAGAGAATATGCCACAGTTCTGATTGGTCAAAAAAAGAAAAGAAAAAAAGACAAAAAGCAGATACTGCACTTTGCCTTTGTAGGGCAGAATTATCACACACAGCATTTTATCTAGCTACTATTAATCTCCTTTATAGCTCCAGTGATTTCCAAGTGTGTGTGTGTGTGTGTGTGTGTGTGTGTGTGTGTGTGTGTGTGTGTGTGTGTGTGTGTGTGAAGCTGCACATCTGGGACCAGTCTGGTATGATGAGACACTGTGCACACACACATTTCTAAGTGGTTGTGAGGGAGAAGGGTGCAATCACAATGACCAGGGTAAACACCAGATAGATAGCACTAGTAGAGTGGTCTCAGTTAATTTTCACTGAGGGCCTCTTTGCATCAGAACAACCCGTCGCAAAACACCACTGTGGCAGACCCACTCTTGAGATAATGGACACACACACACACACACACACAGATGATAAAATCGAATGCAGATGAAGCAGGTTGATTGATTCAAGTTTTAAAATGCATTTGAAATCTGTATTTAATTATAAGTATGCTCATTTTTTTCTGCAGACAAACTGTTGCTCACTTGTTACTCATGATCTGATCGTGTCTCACTGTAAAGCATGATGTTAAATGACGAGTCAGATGAAGGGGTGACTGGGCAGATCTGAAAAGCTCTTGCCCTTTAACTCTGGATGAAATCATCCCTCATGTTGCCTCAAGAAATTAGAGTGGACTGGAGAGTGCGTGCAAGACATTTCCTGAATTTAGAGCAAACGCTGCCATGACTGTCTTGATAATGCCATTAAGACGTCCCTGCAGGACACAGAGGTTGTGGCATTTTTGTCTCACGGTTGCTCGTGAGATGATGATATCATCCTGGAGGCCTTGTAAAAAGCTCCCCGAGAAGAAAAGGAGCAGCTGTCACTGTCACCGACCTGGCCCTGAAGCTCATGTGCTGTACTGTACTTGCTCCAATGTCATGAGATGTACAAACAATCCAATAAAACTGTATCAGAACTCAGTGTACTCCACGGCTGGATGAGGCCTCAGCGACATTCAAATCAGCCAAGAGATATGATAAAATCAAATTCTATCAAACTAGAGCGTCACAGCTTCTCTGTCGAGGAGGAAAACGCCCTGTGGTTTTGTTCAGTTACTCCACAAGCCGCTGGATCACATTACCGCTTTGAATAAACATGGAGAGAAAGCAAATTGGATTTGGATTCTTTCAGTTTCAACCCGTGTGAGGATGACATGGATCGAGTAATCTCTCCCAGATCTAGGCATCGTTCATTCAGATTCGCACACACACGCGCAAACAGCAACCCTGCACATTCCTCTAATCTGGTTGAGGATTACGCCTGCAATTAGAAGAATGAGTGAGATTGACGCAGGGAGGAAGAGCAGAAAGGGCAAAAGGGAGAAATAGACACCTCACGCAAACAGCTGTTGGTTGTAAAGTTGTAAAAAGTTATAGAAGTAACAGATAATACACATATACAATAGACTGTAAGTGTCCTGTCTCCATTTTGCTTCAAATTCATATCTTTAATTCATAGATCTTAAGTTTTGTTTCTCCCTCTCATCACTGCCAGTCCATATCCATCTTATCCTTCTGATCAGCAGCTCCAGGGTTGTGGCTGCAGCTAGGAAGGCCGTTTGGGACGTGTCCTGTGGTCTTTGAGGGAGCTGTTGGTTGCAGGTTCTGGGAGAGGAGCCATCGTTTGGCCTTGTGGAGCCTGATCCACCAGGATCTGACCAGGTTCCCAGCAGCGTATGGCTCCCAGAACATCTCCTGAACTTCGTCGCTGGTGTTGTTGTAGGTCCTGCACTGCTCTAGCATGTAGTAGGAGGTTGGGTACGGATGCCACTCCATATTCTCCAGAATCTCAGCACCACTGAGTTTCCTGCCCTTTGGTTTCAACGAGTGCAGGGCGGATTTCGTGGCCTTTTGTTCCATCCTGCTCTTGTTTCTTTCTTGTTTCAGTCCTCTGCACTGAATCCCATGTGTTTGTTTGTTGCAAAAAGATCTGTCTCAACTTTCCACAAGTGAAATTGTAAATATTGGTCAAGCAGTACTCACTCACTACCTGGAATGTTGTGATGTCATGATCTTACCTTGTGATGTCACTTAGAATCTTGAGCTGCACTGAACTAAAAATGTTTTTTGTCAAAATAATATTAATAACTGACCCCTGATTTAATATAATATAATATAATATAATGTAATGTAATATATATTCACACAAACACACACTCTTCTGATGATCAGCTATCAAACTAGTCCACACAGGTTTTACACAGTATTATGAGACAAACACATACACTGTTTTTCCAAAGCCTGATCTCTGGTGCAGGGGCATTTTGACATAGGGCCAGTGTTGCCTAGCAACAAGGTCTCATGAACGACTGAGTGACTGTCCGCAGTGGCAGCATGTTGGCGTGTGAGATAAAGAAAGAAGAAGTAGTGATCATATATTGCTCTGTGCGTGTTGCATCTCTGAACTCTGAATGACCCGAATCAAATCAGACCCAGGAGAGATTCACATTGTGTCTGCAAACGGCAAAGCAGAGCGTGGCGTGTCGCACTTTGCTGCTCCGACCTCTGAAAGTCTGAAGTTTCTTGTTCTCACAATCAACTTGTGAAATCAAACTTCGACAGAGCAACTGAGACTACAACTGTCTCTGGGTCAGTCTGACTCCCGGCGTCATAGATCATGTTCTGCTCATTATGAATGCAGCGCAAGGCCACATAAACATCGACCATTTACCCATCCTCCTTATTCACCGCTGTGGCGCCTGTTTAAGCATCCAGCCTCACACAGCAGCACACATGCAGAGTGCAGGGATGGCAATGGAAGATTTACCAATTTAAATTCTTGATCATGGGACATGGCGATGGCTGAGTGGTTAGGGCACCTAGCATATGGATATAATGATCCCTGAGCAGCAGAGCCCTGGTCCGGCTCCCGGCCGGCTGCCCATTTACTCCCCAGATTTCCTGCCTCAACTGGCACCAGGTGACTCTGCAACCAGACCAGTATCTTATTGTAAAATACTAGCACTCTTAATATCAAAGATGTCATTTTAATCTAATGAATGTAAATGTAAACAAAGAGGTGGGCCACGCTCACACACCGAGGCAGCTGTTTCTCCTTTCCCTGGTATCTGGTAAAAAAAAAAGAAGGAGAGCAAGGAGAGGATTTGTGCTTAAGGGGCCCTCAGGGGCTGATCTTAACAAGGGAAGAGCAGATGGATTCTTCGAGCACACACATGCACGCACGCATACACACACGGACATGGAAATGGATTTGCACTGGAGGCCTCCGGGGGCCAATATGACGTTGGATGCAAACTAAAATATTTCTCTGAGCCTGAATTTAGATTCAGACTGCTCTTAAAGCCCCGCTGGATCATCTCACCGGCCACACAGATGAAACAACATGAGCGTGGATTTGAATGAGGACATAAGGAAAAAAAAAAAAAAGCAGAAATCCACGTGATGCATTGACACAAACACACACACACAGAGAGAGGAGCATGGATTTCTCACTGGGACCTGAGGGACTGATCTTAGCCTCTTACCGATAAGCTCAGAGATGGATTTACTGTGGTGGGGCGGGATGAGAAAGGGCAGCCCTGATGGACACTTTCACTAAAAACACACAGATGGGCAAATACATGGTCAGCAGGGTTGGATCGTTAAAAAAAAAAAATCAATACCAGTCTCACTAAAGGCACAGAGAGTCCTGGTCTCTACTTTTCACCCTCCCTCTGATTCTCTGCTTTTCACGACGATACTGGATGATACTGTAACACACCCCCCGAAAGAGACACGGCCAAAGAGCGCGCCAAAAACAAAACAAACAGACACGAACGCACGCACGCTCGTCGTCATCTTAACCCCATTACTTAGTTGCCATGACAACAATCCACACCCCATCTACCGAGATAACCATACGCGCGCGCACAAACACGGGCATAAAGCAGCGTGCCAGACGAATGCTGAATGCTGCAGTCTAAGGAGAGAAGCCAGACGGTGTGAACAAGTTCATGTACGTAGGATGAGAGGCAAAAACAGAGCAAGGTGTCAATCATCTCTCTCTTTACACTTATCCATGCTCAAAACTCACCTTTTTAAATTAGCTTTTAATATCTCATTTCCGTCTGTTTTATGCCGTTTTATTGCTGTTTTTAATTGAATTACACTCTGACTTGCTCTATTTTATGATTTTTAAAGTGTAAAGTGTCTTTGAGCATTTGTAAAAGCGCTTACAAATACAATGAATTATTATTATTAGCTATTATTATTATTATCTATATCTGGACTTCAGCTGAATAAGTTTCCTGCTACTTCATCAACAGTCGGAGCAGCGCTTATCGCTTATCCGCCCTCAACATTTAGAAGAGGCCTTTGTAGAGGCTTTTAACAAATGAATGCAACTGTGAGTGTCAGTGTGTTTGTATATATTCACACACACGTATCACATCAGCTGTCACTGCTTCCTTCTATAAATTACTGATGACCATAAGTAAATCAGCCTGGCATCGTTTATGCTGTGTCAAAGTATCAGTCAAATATGATTAAAAATGAACGTCTTAGAACATTATGTATTGATTCTTCACCTCCCTGCTGATCTCCAGCTCCCCCCATCTGTTTGTCTGCCTGTCACTCTTTAACACACTCCTGTGAATGAAACACACACTACAACACACAAACACACGCACATTCAGAGATGCGGACAAACATAGCAGCAGCGCAGCATGTTGCACGGTGTGGGCAGCTGACATTTCACTGCAAGCAATCTGTCAGTCAGAGTTGGATGCACTCACCCAACACGCACTCTAATACACAGAATCATACGCACACTCATACATGTATGTTATCAGAAAGGGATTTTTTTTTCTTTAGCCTGGTTTACACACACATGTGCACTGGATTCACATTATATAACACTTCATACCCTGCTCTGACTTTCTGCCATTTAGTTATCCATGAGTGCAATGAATCACCAAGCTGCCTCAGTTTAATATAGCACACACGTGCAACATGTTACATAATGATCCAATCATCGTGTAATTAATAGCTGTTGTTGTTGTTTCCTGCGTGCGCAGGGAGCTTCATGAAACCGGCAGCCAAAAAGATGACAACGGTACACTCGTAAACCTGGCACAGAAATAGAGTGGTGATGTCTGAAGCATCAACTCACTCATACATGCATGATAAACACACCGTTGGAATAAAACACAACAGCAGCTATGTGTTTATCTTCATGACCTCAAAGAAATATTGGCTTATTAACCTAGAATCTGCCCTAATCTAAAGCCTTAAAGGACCAGTGTGTAAAACGTGTCTCTGAATATACTACCAATGAATATATTTGTATAAGTGTATAAATGCTATAAAATAAAATCTGTTATTTAATAGATAAATAATAGAATCAGAATGCTAGATGTGACTGTTTTCTCCTCATTTTACACACTGGACCTTTAACTTTCTACATTTCCCAGAATTCTTTCTTGTATCCAATAACACTGTGATGTCATGTTCTCCTAAACGAGGTGAAGTATGACATCAGTCGTTGTTTTTCTTGCTTGCTGAAACCCATTAACCCTCTCTGCTGCTTTAAAGTCATGTGGCGGATATGAGGAGCACACATGAATGAGCAGAAACTACAACACACATGTAATCCCATACGCTTTATCTTTATTGTCAAAGCGGGATTTTGCGCTTGTCATTATTTAATCTACTTCTGCCTGTAATGTGGGCTTAAGATATTTAATGGAGCTTAGAGAAGTTCAATCAGGAGAAGCACTTCATTCAGTCTCCTCCCATGCCTTCATTCATTACTCCTTGCAGCCACACCTCCTCTGCTGTTCTCCATTCATCCCTTTAAATCCAAGAAAAACTGAAACTTCATGCATGTCACACAATTCAAATAAAACCAAAGCTACCCAACCTGTCACACAAAGAGAAATAATGATGACCCGCTACAACTCATGCCCACTTCAGTTCGACTTCTACCACTACAATAAATCAAAACAAAGCTATAAACATTAGCGGATCAACGACAGTTTGACCTGAGAGCGACAAGCGTAAGACGCATCACCAACAGCTGTGTTTTGTAGTGTTGCAATGGGATTGAGTTCAAAGGACAAGAAGTTCTCACGCATGTTGTTATATAAGAGCGCCTCTGTGTGTGTGTGTCGCTGCAACAAACTTTTCTGCGTGTGATTTCCAAAACTGTGGATTTATCATTCAGAGAAGAAATGATCATGTTGTTAAGTTCCTAATTTTAGACTGAGTTTATGTCCGCAGGTGACTGGTGCTCGGGTAACCATGGCAATCAGTTTTCAGGAGTGGGGAAAAGAAAGAAGAAAATGATTATTATTGTTGTGTGTCTGTCTGCTGTTCCTCTTTGGATGTCTGTCCTGTCTCTGTCACTGACATGTCCAACTGAGACAGAAACTTCCTCTCTCTCTCCGCTGTGTCTTTCTGCTGAGTCGGCACTTTCTGTTTGACTGCATCAGTAAAACAGCGTGCTCCTCAGTGTGTGTGTACGTTGATGGCATTGCCGTGTGTTCCATCTACACTTATAGACACACAATGGATATATTTGTCTATGTGTGTGTGTGTGTGATGGTTTCACGCCATCATTATCTCCCCTCGTCGGAGCGGAGAAGTGGGCCAACTCAATCTTTAATGAAACAGTGGGAGAGGAAACAAAGTGAACGCAGAGAGAGAGAGAGAAGATGTGAAATGAAACGGATCCGAGCGGAGCAGAAAATGTGACGAATGTGTGAGATAAAGTATAAAAATGTGTCTCTACTTTAATGAGATTCTGCTCCACAAACTACAAAACGACTTGCTCGCAATCACTGGTAGCGTTCAGCTGCAGCTCTGTGTGTTTTATCTGGGAATTTAAAAAAAACATTTAGACATTAGCACATCAGTGTCCTGCTCTGTAGAAATCTCTCTGCCTCTTTTCTCCAACACACGTTCCAGTAAACGGTTGCTGTGTGGAACTGAATGAACCAGAAGGTAAATTGTTGGCTCTGATATTACACCCACAGACGTAATTCATCTTTTAAACCGACTGTTTTCCTGACTCTGCAAGTATAGACGCAGGAGGTTTATGATGGATAAAACTCCTCTCACCAGCTAATCAATTGTTTCTTGGCAGGTTTTCATACATTTTAGAGACTTAAGAGGTGTCTATTAGATCAATGGAGGGAGCTCTGTCAGTTATTTGAAAGCCTTTGCTGTCAGATAATGTGTTGCTTTCTAATTGGTTTTTAATTCCCTTTCTTTCTGTAAACCACTTGTGGATTTTGTTAATAGAGTCTGAATATTACTCACAAGAACCACCTCAGCTGTGGTTGGAGCAAAATTATAAACAAGAACCACACTGGAGGCCCTAAATTATTCAATACATCTAGTTATAACAATACAAAGTGGGATTGATACTGATGTGCAGTGTATAGCCTACATCTTATCAATAATTTACGTTTTAATTAAAAACTATAAACAATAAAGCAAGGGCAGCTTCAGTAAATGTTTTGACTGCCAGTTGATGAATAATGCAGCAGCACTGACGTTAAACAAGTCTTTATTCTTTTACTCTCTGGGTTTATCAATCTATAAATTAACTAAGGAATAAAAGGTGTTTTTTTTCCCATGATTACTGTTCAGCTCCAACAATTAATAACCATATGGGGGCCACACGACGACCATTTGAGTGGAAAACAAAAAGGGCAGAAGCAAGACAACAAAATTATTTCAGAGCGGACACGACCTCACTGTAATTACTGAGGAAGGCAGAAAAACTGCAACACGTACATCTGCAATAAAGTGTGAAGGAGTTCCACTGTGCTCTTTCAGAGGAGGAGGTGCACTGCACACACACACACTCACAAACATTGGTTGCCACAGTAACAACATCTCTAGTGTCAGGATGTGTGCCTGAAATAACCCTCATCTACATACCTTTGCCTATCCAAAGACAAGTTATGTCTGCACTGAAACTTTGTCACCTCATGTGATTAACTGACAGAATCTACATGTCATATAATTACACAACGTTTGTCCACGGTGAATATCAAAAATGAATAGATAATCCCATCAATCCCATTTAGTGAGCAAACACCAGCACTGTTTCAGACTACAAAGCATTTCTAAAGTTAGATAGATGGACACGTCGCAGAAAAAAAAAGATATGTTTTATTCTAAACATCCCTCCCTTGGTCTTTTTCACACATACACACACACACTCTTTAGATAACCTGCCACTAATTAGAGACAACAGTTAATTAAGGCCAATTAACTGCATGGGCTTCACAATGAGCAGCTGTGTGTGAGCATGTGTGTTTGCGAGCACAAGATTGACACGTGCACACGAGCACATGCTGCCCAGGGGCACACACACACACACACACACACACACACACACACACACACACACACAAGTGTCCTTTAAGTTCGTTTTTGGAGTCTTCAAAATAAAGTGTTCGCTGGCGATTGGAGACAAAGAGAGGACAGAGGACGTCAAAGGAGACGGATCGGCTCATGGAAAGGGTCAGAGTGTGCGGCAGATGGTTGCCAGTAGCGACACGGCCACGGCGATGTGACGGCATCTACTGCTCACATCTGTCGGAGCATCAATCTGAGTGTGTGTGTGTGCGATCCTATGTAATTTACATCTACATCTGCCGCTACGGCCCCTTTGTGTGCGTTACGTGATTCTGCTTGTGGCAAAGCGCTCTCAGGGTCAGGCCGCTGCGTTGGAGCCGGCCAACTTCCACTAACACTTTACATTATTCACAGAACGAGCATCAACTGCCAATATATTGTCATCATCAGTCGTACCGTGAATATTTATAGCGATGAGAAAGGAAAGATTAAATACATCTGGATGCAGCAGGATGTATAGATTAGTTTTAATCAAATTTAGATTAGTGATGTAATCCTCTACGTCCAGGCTATATACAGTTCAAGTACGTAATGTATAAATGCACTGATAAATGACAAGGTAGCACCAATGCACTTAGGTCTTTAAGATGTCAAGTGTTTAATTTTTAACTATATTTTGTATCTTATTTGAAAATCTACCAACAAACACAGCCAGGCTCAACAATTAGCGTCTGTCTCTTGTAACTGCACGTCATTACCATTGATTATCCACAACACACAAGATGGAACAACAAACAAAACCTCCAGGATGTTACGCACACTCCAAAACTGGCTGATCCACGCAGTCTGCCAAGGCGCCGCTCTGCCCTCTGTCATCCCAGTGTCTGTTTTCTCATCACAGCCTTTTTTTTTTTTTTTTTTTCCACCTCGTTCCACATCTGTTTCTGATCAGGTAAAGTAATGCAACTTTTATTCCAATACAGCATCTGATTCTCATTATTAAAACCGCATACAATATGGAGCTGACTCTAAAGGCCAAATCCAGGACTCAAAATGCAGGTCTAAGTTTACACACAACACAAACATGAGTAAATGCTGGTGCAGCTCAGGGATCTGGTGAGCTCAGTGATCATGAGCAACTTTTGATTAAATGTGAGCGAGAGAATAAATCTGTAATTGAAATAAAAGTCTTTTTATACATGCACAAGGATTCAAGATGAGAAGAGACTGAGGATTTTTTGCAAACAAGCTGAACTTGTTGCACTCTGAGATCAGAATATGATAAGCTAGCTGGAGATAGAACTGTCCTGTGACCTGAATGTCACATGTTTGATCCCCATGACAGGTACACGTCCTGTCAAAGCATCCAAGGAGAGAAAATAATGGCTGCTCTGGCTGGGAGGAAAAGGTCGGCCTTAAACGAAGAGTTTTGGAATAAAATTTGGAGTTACTAGCATTTCAATATCTGGATGTTACTCTCTTGGATTCACTCTTTATGTTTTGGATTCTTTGATTTTATTTAGCTCTCTGTTAGTCTGCCAAGGGTAACTAATATATTCCATGGATCCCTGTCTCTCTACAGCTGGAAAATGTCTGTTTCCCACACACAGGCCAAACAAGGACAGAAAATTTCCAAGCATCATGTTAAAAAAGCTGCTTTAACTTGTGCTGCAACTAAATCTGGGACAAAAGTTGAATCAGAGCTCAAATTATTCTCAGGAGAAAAAAAAATAAAAGTCTAATAATACGATTTTAAAAACCAACAACCAGTGATTGAACACATGTACTCCTCTATCACACACATACACACAGATGTTGTTTATATTAAAAAAAAAAAAAAAAAGCCCTCCTCCTGTCTTTCTCAGAATCCCTTGTTGTTGCTCCCAGCATGCTTGCAGGTTGCAGGGAGAAAGGGGAGGAACTACGATGTCAAAGGTTACCTGACAAATATGTTTGATCTTACTTTTTCCTCAACACAAGTCACTCCTGTCTCCCGGTGCACGGATCTAGATTTAAGATGACGAAGACGAGGGGACGGGCCTCTGGCCTCCAGTGTGTACGTGCGCTCCGACACGCTTCTTCTAGTCTCTTGGGTCAAAATGTTTCATCCTGGGACCACGATGCTTTAAAAGATTTCCAATAAAGACGGCAGCATTTCCCTCTTAATTAGATCACAATGACAAATGCGATTGATGATTTCAGGTCAACAATGAGACATTAATTAAATTAAAGTTCAGTGATACTTCGTCTCTAACGACGACAATGAAAGTTATACTTTTCAATTATACAGATCATCTGTAGTTTAATCAATCCACATCTGGATGATGTTTCCAATATGAAAACTTTAACATGACACACACATTTACTAATCCAAATTCTCCTCTTCCTCCTCCTCAGGGAGGTCAGAGGTCAGAGTAATTGGCTTTAGGAGTAAATCTTTTTGGTCCAATTATTTCTTATTCTGTGTTCTAGTTGTTGTTAATGTTAAAAGAGATCTATGTACCTGTAGCGCCATCTATTGAACAGTAATGTGTAGGACACTTAAGCCCTGCACTGATTATCTATGTGTGCTTCAGTGTGACTGACTCTTCCTGTGCACCACCACTGTCTCGGCTGTTCACACTTCCAAACATATCCCATTTTTCCCCGAACTACAGCTGAAATAAACACTGTCCATTCAGTGGAATGGAGGTGAACCCACAGGGGAATGTCAGTTTTCACAAACTTGACCCTGATCCAGCTTATTTAAAAATCACGGCCTTGACCTGAGAAACAATAGGCCGCCCTGCCCTGAGTCAGTCAGCACTGGGACGTCTTTAAAGCCGCACAAGGTTAATCTGCCTCAGCTTTACACAAACATGTGAAACATTTCAAAGCTGCATGTCAATCAGCAGGCGTGTAACACACAATAATCATGGATCCAGAGGCAGTTATTTATCGATTGATCATTGATCCATTCAGGGCGTTAAATATGTGACTGCCTCGACCAAACCTCCAAAACAAAGTGGTTTGGTCACGAGGAGCGAAGAGAGCTCGACTTAACATATAAGACTTTCCTTCATTTGAAACCTACGTTGACTGACGGGCAATTAAGGACCCTGTGCTCTCTGACAATCCTCTTCAGCTTTTGATATTGAAACCCAATCTCAGGACAAAGAGCAGCAGTGATTCCTGGTGCAGTCATCGTACCTAACAGCTGCAGGGATTACTGCGTGGAGGAGAATGTCAGAGGTACCGGCGGCCTTAAATGGAGCCACTACCGTGGTGTGAGTCCTACAAATGACTCTGGCAAATTGTTTACTGACAACATCCTTCTGTGCAGACATCATCTGTTGCTTTTAACTCTAAAAACATCACAACCCAATGATCATTTCTCCTCATTAGACTATCAGGAAGTTTTAGAGGCCATCTAGGTTTTAGATGGTATGCTGAGTGCAGCAACCGTCACAAAGGGGTCAGAACTATGTGACCCGCACTGAAGGTTAAAATATCTATGACGACAGTTCTGCAGCATGAGTCAGTGGCTTTGGCTCTCCAAAACACTCCACTTGAAGAGATAACTTAGAGAGCCACTGTCGGAGAATGCGGGCAACAAGTGTCAGCGCCGGATTCAGATCTGTCAATGTGGGAGAGAATGGTTAAAAAAGATTGGTATGTGTCAATGCAAGAAAGATACCGGTAATTGTGTTCTGCTGAAGTGGTAGCTTGTAGAGATGATAAATAAATATAAATGAACAGTGCGCCTCCAGTTGTCTATGAATCACATCACACACCCAGCAGTATCCAAGGGTTGTTTCAACTGAGAGAAAGTAAGACACAAAACGTCACTGTGTCACAACAAAAGGAGTTAGTCTGTGGAACAACTTCAGTGATGAGCTGAAAACATGTGGCACCTTAGCTAAATTACAAAATATTATTCAGAAACAAAATACTGAGTGCTTAGGAGATGGACTAGTGTTCTTGTTTTTGTGGACTGTATGAACTGTCTGGTGTATTTATTTTGACTACGTTGTTCTTGTTCTGACCAAATAAGTTCATTTGTTTGTTTGTATCGACTGAGATAACATGAATAGATGGCCGTAAATTGAACTTTT
Source organism: Trachurus japonicus (assembly GCF_045865225.1). Lineage (NCBI taxonomy): Eukaryota > Metazoa > Chordata > Actinopteri > Carangiformes > Carangidae > Trachurus > Trachurus japonicus. The sequence continues at coordinate 10,743,559 of NC_140908.1, read as the reverse complement.
ATTTTCTATTAGTATTATATGAATAGTACAAGGGGGGAGGACTAGAAAAGCAACTTCTTCTTACTCCTATTTAACTAGACAGGTATCTTCTTTTGAGATGATTAGTAATAATATGCTCTTATTTATTCGTATTATTGTTGTGATTTTGTTTTTATTCTTGACATGTTCAATAAAATTGATCAATTGATTGATATCACAAAGAAAAAAACTTTTTTAAGACACTGACAATGAAGATTTCACTTGTCAGACCATGCTGAGTCTAAATGCTTCCAGCACTTGGGTAATCTTTTCCTTATCAATGGCCCATACATCACTGAGTGTCTGCTTAGAATGAGACGGACACTGATACACCATTGTATGGTGAACACTACTAATGCCACACACACAGCTGAATGGACTTTCCCCAAGTCCTTAAATGAAAAAATAAATCTATTTGTTATCCTGTGTTAGACATCTTCAAAACCAGTCCTTGCAATGACATTGTGAATGGATCTACAGAAAGCCGAAGTAACTTATTGGATTAAATATGAGTAGCTGACATGATGCGACACTAATGTGACCTCATCTACAGGCCAGCGTGACTCATGACTTCAGGAGCTCCAGCAGGTAGGGCCGGCCTTTCTCTTCCGAGGTTTAACTCAGGATATCTACTGAGCTGTGTGATCCATCGCAGACCCCTGCCTCCCCTCTATCTTTAGTGAGCCACGGTCTGTGAATGGGGAGCCTAACTTTATCTGGCCCACCGTCATCGAAGCTGCTGGTATTTTTAGGTGGTGGCTTGCAGTGGCAGCAGCTGTGAAAGCATTTAATGCTTCCCACCCACCCCCCCAATTCCAACTCTCCCTCTCTCTCTCACTCTCTCACTGTTGGACAATGACAGTGTCAGAGCTGACGCATAAACCAACCACTTGACTCTGTGTCTGTGGTCATTTTCCTCTCCGCCATCTGCAACCTAACGCCAAACGGCCGCACGCCACGCTATCAAGACATGACACCTGTAATTGGGCCACTAACTGTGAATGGAAGCTCTACTTTTTCTAACCTGCTTTGACTCTCAGTGACCAGGAGGTGGGCCAACCGTGGGCCAGAATCTACGAGCAACAAGCTGAACCAGAGAGACAGGGAACAAACGTCTCAGAGAGCTGTATCGCAACAATATAGGCCTTTTCTATGAGTCAAAGACTAGTTTATGTTCATGTTTTGAGGACATCTTTTTTAATGAAACATCACAACAGTGGCAGAATGATTTAAAGAGAGTGGTAAGTTTATTCTGTTCTGTTCTTTTGTAGATATTGTTTCTTCTGAGAGGAATGATTCCCATTTATGTGCCATCAAAATGCTTAAAGATAAAACTGAGTCTGCTTCATGTATTTATTGATTATAAGAGTTAACAAATATCCAACACGCTATACTGTACATATAGCTACTTTCCAGAATGGGCGTTAATCTGTGTCTAATGTATATGATCCATGCTGTTTAGAGGATGTACATGAGATGTGGTGCGTCACACAGCAGAGACAGTTGTGATTGTCAACGCCAAAAGAAAGATGATGACACCATGAGGGAAGCAAATGAGCCACACGAGAGAGTCGCATTTTCCACTGGCTGATACAAGATCAAACCAAAAACTATGAGAGTATGAGATCTAGTTAACAAACAGCTGAGGCTGCTGCTAAACTTCAAAGACGAAGACAAACATGACAACAACGCAACAATCCAGAGACAAAGAAAATGCATCAGGGAGGATACAGCTGACACACATGCAGGGGATTATGGGTCAGTTTGGTCTTAGTTCGTGGCTGCAGGTGTGTCAGTGCACAGTTTGCGTGCTATGTGACACATGGTCTCCGGTGTCTTTTTTTGGACAGACTACTTTATAAATACACTCTTCAATGAGTTACAGCACCAGCTGTGAGAGAACCGAGTGGTTTACGTTTGTTCAGAACCTTAACTAAACTTCTGATCATCTCATCTGGTAAACACAACGGTTCAGCTTTAACCAACAAAGTCGGAGTACATTTCTGTACAGTTTCTTTTGATTTCAATCATCTAAGTCAGTTTCGAGTCCAGTTCTTTCTTGGTTCCAGATATTTATGACACAAGATCCTGCTTTAAAAAATAACTCACATTTAATTTGCAATCGTCTGGCTTAGGTCAGCTGTAAATAGAAACTTTACAATGTCGAAACAGTCAAAGCAGGAAAACTAATGTCACTTCACTCTGTCTTTCTACTGAAGTTGATTTCTGAAACTACTGTATATCTCTGTCTGACAGCTCCATCATCAAAGATAAGAGGATCATTTCCAGATAATCTCACGACAAAAGAAACTTCTTCACTCAAACCAGAGAGAGGACGACATCATCATGGATATTTTCGGGGGTGCTCCTCGTGTCCTGGGCTACCCACGCCCTGTGGTGGCACAGAGTGGCACAGATGCCACGCTGAGGTGCCAAATCGGCGGGGACCCTCGTCCCGATGTGATCTGGGAGCGTAAAAATGTCCAGATATCGTCTGAGGGACGCTACCAGCTCTCAGAGGAGGGAAAAGCCTACCTGCTGACCATCACAGGAGTGACCCCAGAGGATGCTGGCCAGTACATATGCAAGGCTAGAAATAGCGTAGGTGAAACATATGCAGCAGCTTCCCTCAAAGTGGAAGGAGAGGCCCAACCACAGGAGGAGGGGCAGAGGCAAGTAGTGGTCAATGGTACGAAAGAAAATGGGGAACTTGAAGGACACTTGAATGGCTACAGCAAAGTGCAAAATGGTGAACACAGGAGAGAAAACGGAGCAGAGATAAACGGAGAGCACAAATGGAACGGCAACATGCCAGAGAAAAGAGAAGAGCTGGATTTAACATCTGATGATAAACCACGGTTCCTCATCAAGCCGCTCTCTCTGCGCGTGGACAGGGGAGAAGATGCTGCCTTCTCCTGCAAAATCTGGGGCACCCCTTTACCAGAGGTGACATGGGAGAAAGATGGTAAGAAGCTGAATGAAATCTTTGAAAGTTCACACTTCAGCGTGAGCAACCAAGACGGCGGCTGGTTCCAGCTCAAGATCTACAGGACGCGCATACCGGACAAAGGTGTCTACACCTGTAAGGCCGTCAACTGCAACGGTGGCGCTTTGGCCGGCGCTGTCCTTCTGGTGGAGCCCGTACCAGAGAGAGAGGAGAGTAAAATGTCCTCCGGCGGTCACACCAACAACCAGTGGTCACCGAAGCACAGAGGCGGGCGACTCGGCCTGTCGAGGCTCGTGGAGGAGCAGCCCGTCAACGCGTCTGCGGTCAAGAAGTTTGCCGTGGCGGAGGGGAAACACGCCAAGTTCCGCTGCCTCGTGACAGGGAAGCCTAAACCCGAAATCATCTGGAAGAAGAACGGGGTTCCCCTCGATCCCGGGAGGCGACATCTGATATTTGAGGACAGGGAGGGTTACTACACGCTAAAGGTTCTGTACTGTAAAGAGCAGGATACTGGGCTCTACGTTTGTGCGGCATCAAACGCTCTTGGAAACACCCTCAGTGCTGTTCACCTGTCCGTCAAAGGTAGGTGATAACTTCACTCACTGGTTTGCAAACTATTTTCTTTCACTGCTAAATATTAAACTTTTAAAGAAACAGTATCATAGTGAAACAGAATCATTGTGTTTTTGATGCACATCTCTATCCACATGGATAAAACATTAGCTCAGAAGCTGCACTTGTTGAGGCTAATTGCTTTATGTGCACTGTTGAAATGTATGGCATCACCTCTTAGAGTAGCTAATCATTTTGTCCTAATCCCTTCATAATGGGAAGATAATTCTCAGGTCACATAACTTTTCATAAGCATTTTCCTGGACAGCTGCCTCTATAATAAGTCAGCTTAGTCTTGGGGTCAACATATGAGTCTGTAATATACAGATAATATGGAGTGGCATTACAGCAGCTGACATATTTCAAATATTATGTTAATTTATGCCAGATTTAAACTGTATTATTATTTGCTTTAAAAAAAATAACTGTAACTTTAACTCATTCAGTCATTTTTCTCCTCTGCACCACATACCTGTTCCCTTTGTTCCTCAGGCTCAGCTGTGCGGTTCAGGCGTCCGTTAAAAGACGTGGAGGTGAGGGAGAGGGACGTCGCTGTCCTGGAGTGCGAGGTTCCCGATGAGTCCGTCCCAGCCGCCTGGTACCTTGAGGACCAGAGGCTGATGCCGAGCAACAAGTATGGGATGGAGCAGAAGGGAACCAGACGGAGACTCACCATCCATGATGTCGGGACGGATGACGACGGAGTGTATCTCTGTGAGATGCCTGATGGGGCAAAGAGCATTGCAGAGCTGTCGGTTAAAGGTAATTAAAGTGGAACATTAAGTTAGACATCAAATCTACTACGATATAAAACACAAATGAAAATAAATGACTCTTTTCGCAGGTACTATTATTCGTAAACTCCCTCGGAAGCTGGAGGTCCTAGAAGGTGAGAATGCAGCGTTCTGCGTGGAGGTGGAGGACGACGACATGGAGGTCCACTGGTTCAAAGATGGCCTGAAGCTACTCGAGACACACCAGACCATCCTCAAGTCTTTTGGCAAAACTCACATTCTGGTGTTTGTCAACGTGGCCTATCAAGATTCAGGGGTCGTGACCTTTGTCGCAGGGAGATCCAAGACCTCATCACGTCTCAAGGTCAAAGGTAATTTTAAGAGACGACAATTTCTGAGCTTGAAAATTCATAGTACAGATTTAAAGGGATAGTTTAAAATTTTGGCAAATTGGCCCATTGCCATAATCCCTATAGTCATAGCAGTAGGTTCCTTACCTTTAATTGTCGGTGCAAGCTATTTTTAGAACAGCGGAGCAGAACTGCGAGCTGCTCAGAGCTACGCTACGGAGGCTAACAGGATTTCTTGGTTTCCCTCATCAAACTCATCAAATACACAATCCAACAACTCCAAAACGCTCTGGTGGACAAGTTGTGACCTGCACATTCACCACACTATGAGATAATAACAGAATGTTACGAGACGGAGTTGTTTTCGAGGCAAATGCAGAGACTGCTTGCTGAAAAACTGCCCCCAATGGGAACGTGCATCATCGGTTTTGAATTTACCTCGAAACAACTCCGTCTCGCAGCTCGCGGTTCTGCTCCGCCGTTCTAAGAATAGCTTGCACCGACAATTAAAGGTAACAACCTACTCCTAAAACTATAGGGATTTTGGCAATGGGCCAATTTGCCAAAATGTTGAACTATCCCTTTAATAGTGAAGTCTCACGCCTACATTCTCCATCCTTCTCCACTCTGCCATTTAGCTGCCAGACACTCTCCCCCCATCTGCCCTGTGGGTGTCAAGATGGACGTAGATCGGCCCAACAGCGCCCTTCTCAGCTGGGTTCCTGCCCCCAACAGCCCGGCGTCCACCCGCTCCATCTTTGTGGTGGAGAGAAAAGAAGTGGGCTCCCAGGAGTGGCAGAAGTGTTTCACCACAGAGACCGGCACCTCAGCCGAGGTCACCAGTGACAGCGTGCCGTGCGAAGGCGACTACCGCTTCCGAGTGTGTTGCATCAACAAGTACGGACGGAGTGGTCATGTGGAGTTTCCCAAAATTGTCCATCTGGGTGAGGAGATGACAGTGCAAACTAAAACGTCAACATCACCACAGGCCACAAAAATGACAAAACACACAGTACTTGTCAAATGAATGTGTTTTTTTGCATTTTTTCTCAGTTCCTGGGCCCAAGATTCGCAGCCGCCTCCAAGGCTGTGAGGTTGTGGAGGGAGAAGATGCTCAGTTCTCCATCGAACTGTCTGCATCAATGGTTGGAACCTGGTTTTTGAACAGTGCCCAACTGCAGAATGGCAGACGATACTTGATACAACAGTCCCAAACACAGCACTCATTAGTTATCCGTGACATTCAAATGGCAGAGGACACAGCGGAGGTCACATTTATAGCCAACGGAGTCCGTGACTCAGCTGTGCTCAAAGTCAACCGTAGGTCTTAAAATCCTTCTCCTTGTAGTATGTGATAGAATAATATTCTGTTTAATTTATTTCTATGTTTCTTTGCAGCTGCTGTGGTGAAATTCACCCCTCTGCCGGAATCAGACAGCAATAAGAAGGTGGAGACGGGTGACGCTATTGTTCTCTACTGTGAAGTCTCCCACCCGTTTGCAAAAGTATCCTGGTTCAAAGATGGCGAGGAGCTCCAGGTGGCTGACGGCCTCAACATCCAATCAGATGGAAACATGAGGAGGATTGTGATCCACTCGGCTGATGCAGCTCACTCTGGCGTTTATACATGTGAAACTTCAGGGGATGTCATACAATTCAACGTGGATGTTGCAGGTAAAAGATTTGAGTTCCAAGTTCATCCTCTCGTACCTTGTGTTCCAGTTGTTCACATCCATCACATCCTGTTTGTTCAGGTCCTCCTGTGGAGTTCAGTGCGGTCCCAGAGGAGGAGCTCCATAAGAGCAGCATGGAGTTGGATCCTGTGGTTCTGCTCTGCAACGTCTCCAGTGAGGATGCTGAAGTCATTTGGTAAGGAGTTCAGTCTTTTGTGTTTTGGTTCTTTTGAAGCTGTAGCTCAGTCTGTAGTTGGACACCGTGTATTCTTACCTGTGTCCCAGGTATAAGGACGGCTGTGAGATCCATCCCAGTGACAACATCACTCTGCAGGCAGAGGGAACTGTGAGGAGGTTGATAATCCGCTCAGCAGAAACCTCAGACGCTGGATGTTACACCTGCCAGGCAGGAAACAACAGTATGGATTTCACAGTCAATGTCAGAGGTACAGAGACAGTAAAGACTCCTGCTGGTCTGAGCAGTAATAAAAATACAGGTGTCATTAACACAAACATTAATTCTATTTACCTCTATCTACTTCAATCATCTACAAACACAGAGCCTCCAGTGATGATCGTGGACCCTAAGGATGATGTAGTGATAAAAAGCTACATCTCAGAGGAAATCAACCTGCAGTGTGAACTGTCCCGCTCCAGTGGGAAGGTGCAGTGGTTCAAGGACGGACAGGAGGTGGAGGAGAGCGACAACACCCAGCTGATATCTGAGGGTCCTTACAGGAGGTTGACCATCTTGTGTGGATCTGTGGAGGATGAGGGAGAGTACGTCTGCAAAACAGATGGAGACTCTGTCTTCTTCCAGCTTGGTGTCACAGGTTTGTGCACACTTCTGGTTTTGCTATATTCCTATTAGAAAGGTTTTTATTTTAAATAAAGCTATGGTTTTTTTCTTCCTACTCCAGAGCCACCAGTACGAATAGTTTCTCCCAGTGAATCAGACGTGGAACTGACCCATCTGGCCCCCGAGAGGCTGGTGCTCAGCTGTGAGGTCTCCAAGCCAGATGCTCCTGTCCGCTGGTTCAGGGACAGCCTTGAAGTAGATGAGGGATCCAACCTGATCCTTGAGGTGGATGGGGCCCACCGCCGCTTAGTTATACCTGTGACTAGTGTGGATGACACAGCTGAGTATATATGTGACACTGAAGATGACTCTGTGGCGTTCCTGGTCACTATTACAGGTAAGACTGAGGAAACAAATGTAAATATTCTATTCTGTATTACTAGATGAATCTTAATGACTTTAATCCTTTTTCTTTCAGAGCCACCGGTGATGCTTACTCGTCCCAAAAACACGCCTGACAAACTGGAGAGTTTTGCCGGCGAACCAGTTGTCATGGAGATTACTGTGTCTCGGCCAAGTGCAGAGGTCAAGTGGTGCCTGGATGGCAAAGAAATTGAGGAGAGCAGCAACGTGGCCATCACAGAGGAGGGGCTCATCCGGCGTCTGACCATCCACGTTCCTACACCAAAGGATTCTGGGAAATACACCTGCGATGCTGTTGATGATAAAATAGATTTCCAGGTCAAAGTTTCAGGTAAGAGGCACAGATTAGCTTTGGTGATTATTTTTCAGCTCATAAAGAAAGTTTGAAGCCCCCAGTAATATCATATTGAGCATCGACGTGTTATTCTGCATTCTCAGAGCCTCCAGTGAAGATCTTAAGGAAGTCAGAGGTGAAGACAAACCTTAAATCCAAGCTTTCTGATGACATTGTGTTGGAGTGTGAACTCTCCAGAGCCAACGCGGTTGCCAAGTGGTACAAGGACAACAGTCGTATTCAGGACAATGAAAGGTTTTGTGAAGAGGAAGAGGGCGCTTTCCGCTCTCTGGTCATCCTCAATGCTGAACTCGAAGACTCAGGAGAGTACTTCCTGGATGTCGGAGATGACACTATCAGCTTTCAGGTTACAGTGGAAGGTAAAAGTTGCCAAAATGTTGAATTATCCCTTTAAAAGGAATTTTGTTCAGCATAAATTCTCACACACTTTGCTGCTCTTTTGACCTCAGAGCCCCCAGTGACCATTGTAGGAAACTCCCTGGACCCTGACTACCAGGAGATGGTGGTGGGTGATGACCTGATCCTGGCCTGTGAGGTGTCCCGCGCCAACGCCCCTGTCCAGTGGTACTGCAACGAGAAGCTGCTCGCCAGTGACTCTCGTACCTACATTGAAAGCTACGGGACTCTGAGGAAAATCATCATCTCTAATATCCAGCCCTCAGATTCTGGGAAATACGTCTGTGATGCTGTGGATGACAAGATGATCAGCGTTGTACGGATTCAAGGTACCGACCCAGAGTGTAGGTCTGAAGAGTCAAGAAAAAAGAAAGCATAGCTAACATTTGCTTCTCTTTTCTTTTATACCAAAGAACCTGCAGTTACATTTGTGAACAAGGAGGACGACATTGTTGTGACGGGTTATGAGGCGGAGAGCGTGACCTTGATGAGTTACGTGTCCAAGGAAAGCGCTCAGGTGCGCTGGATGAAAGACTGGACGCCGGTCGAAGGCGAACGCTTCCGGGCTCTCGTGGAGGGCCATAAGCGCACCCTCACCATCGACCCTTTGAGGCGGTCTGATGCCGGCGAGTACACCTGCGATGTCAACACAGACCAGATCCACTTCAGCCTGCTGGTTAAAGGTCAGAATGTGAATTTCTTTTTACCTATAATGCTATAAAACACATCAGTGTGGCCTGAAGAGATGTTAACATTTTTTTCCCCCCCATCACAGAAATGAGGATCAAGTTTGTGCTGCCGCTGCGGGACACTGTGGCCCATGCTGACGGGATGGTGACTCTTCGCTGTGAAGTGTGCAAACCAAAAGCAGACGTCCAGTGGCTGAAGAACGGCATGGAGGTGGTGCCGAGCAGGAGGTTCTCCATCCGTGCGGATGGAGTGGAGCGAAGCTTAACCATCCACCGCTTAACCAGAGAGGATGCTGGGGAATACGCCTGTGAGTCCAGAGACGACCGCACCGTGGCATCGCTGAGAGTCGAGAGTAAGTATGTCTGGGCTCAGTCTTTTCTCACGTGAGGCGTAAGGCGGCTTCGTTCACTTACATTTGTCTTTTCAGTGCCCAGAGTGGTGGAGTTCCTCACAGAGCTCCACAACACCACCGTGCTTGAAGGAGAAGATGCGACTTTCAAGTGTGTGGTTTCCCCTGAGGATCTCCAGCTGGTCTGGCTCATGGACAACGAGCCCATCGCTCTGGGGGATCGTTTCCAGGCAACCCAGAACGGCCTATGCCACACCTTGGTGATCAAGAAGTGTCAGATCTTGGACTCTTCGAGGATTACAGCGGAGGCGGAAGGAAAACTGAGCAAAGCCAGCCTCAAAGTTCAGGGTAGGACATTTAGTAAAAAGAGAGGAAATGGCATCATACTAAACTAAAATGACCATTGTCAACTTTATCTCTGTCTCTCTCTCTTCATTATATTCAGAGGCTCAGGTCATGTTTACTACCAAAATGGAAGCTGTCATGGCAGAAGAGTTAGGCGAGGCTACCATGGAGACTGAGATCAGCCTGGAGACGGGAGAGGTCCAGTGGATGAGGCAGGGTGTGGTCATTCAGCCCGGCCCCCGGCACACGCTGGGCCAGAACGGCCGTAAACGCAGTCTGACCATCCACAACCTCACGCTGTCCGACCGGGGGACGTACCGCTGCGAGACCCTGCACGACAGAACGCAGGTCAAGCTGAATGTGGAACGTAAGTGGGACTGAAATGACTGTGCAGTCTACAATTACAAATTCATTTCTAATGTTAGTACTCGACTTTTAATTAGCAGGAATTATTCAAAAGCCAGTGCAGTGTGCCACGTAGTGACTGGCATCTCGTCTGACCCAGATGAGTTCTGTGCAGCTGAACAACAGGACATATTGTAGCTGATTTTCACAGTATGTCACATGAAAGAAGATACTGAGAAGAGCAGAGCTAGACCTGTACGTGTGAAAAGATTTTTGAAACACAGCCACGCTGTTACATAACAGTGCACAGAATGACACTGTGACAATGGATCATGGAGCCACTGTAGGTGCTGTTTTTGTAACGTGATAAACTGAGCTGGGTCTATATTTGAACCTACTGTCCTTGAAACATAGTGTTATTTGAGTCTACAATGAAGTGATACCTCTACGTGAAAGCAGCTGAGTATCTGAATATCTGCTTGGCATCATTTAATCCTGATACCATTTCTAAGAAGTATATCTTTCATCTCGATAAGCCGCTCTCCCTCGTGTCTCCCGATCCAGCCCGTAAAATCACCATCCGTAAAGGCCTCACTGACCAGGAAACCTTTGAGCGAGAGACGGCCTCCTTCGAGGTGGAGCTTTCCCACACGGATGTGGAGGGATCGTGGCAGAAGGACGGCATCCGGGTGAAACCGAACAACCAGTGGCGGGTGAGCACCAACGGGCGAGTCCACAGCCTCACCCTGTCCAACCTCACCATGGAGGACACGGGCACCATCGTCTTCTCCGCTGAGGGAGTGCGCACTACTGCCAGGCTCACGATCAAAGGTAAAAACCATCTGTAGAGCCTGATGTACAGACTCAGAGTTTATACTCCAAAACTAATAAATGTGTATGTCTATATAAGAGAGATAGAGTGATAAGTGATGAATGAAAAGTCAGAGAAACTACTGATTCATTTTGATCTGTTGATTCACTGACTGATTGAGTTAAACTGAATTGACAGAGACACCAGTGTCTATAATGAAAGCGCTGGCTGACATGCGTGTGGAGGAGGAACTTCCTGCCACTCTGGAGTGTGAGTTCTCCAGGCAAAATGTTGAAGTGAAATGGTTTAAGGTAAGACAAGATGATATAAATCCTCATTCTGTTTGTATATGTGTATGTATGTATCATGTTTTTATTTCATGAGTAATACCTTTGTCTTTTGTTGCTCTGTGAATCAGAATGGGACAGAGATGAAGCCGGGGAAGAACTGTCGGATCTACTCCATGGGTCGTAAGCGGTTCTGTCAGATCCTGCAGTGCTCTCCGGCTGACTCTGGCGCCTACACATGTGACGCAGGGGAAATTAACACTTCATGTTCCCTGGAGGTTTACGGTAATTGTTTGCACAGATACTGCTATACCACACATGACATTGGCATTACAGTATATAAAAAGTTACATTTATATGTCAAAGCTACTGAATTCTGCAGCAGCTGAAGTTAAGCTGTACAATGGCTCCATCTTGTGTTTTTTTAAGAGAAGCACCATGCATCAACATTTATCAAAAAAAACACTAGTAATATCTTTCTAAATCTCTTTACTCACCTCACAGAGCATAAGTTGGAGATAGTGCAGGAACTGGAGGATCTTTACATCCAGGAGGATCAGAACGCTGTCTTCATGTGTGAGGTTTCCCTGGAGGATGTGACAGCAGAGTGGTACAAGGACGGCCACAAGATCCGGCCCACGAGCACCATCAAGATCCGCACTGAAGGTCAGGAAAGGAATGGGTTAATTATTCATGAGACTGAATGATTCTGATAAGACAACAACAACTACCCACAATAAATTTGCACACAGAGCATTTGAGTGCGTGTGTGATGCCAGGACTATAGCACAACAACCAGTGATGGCAGATGGTGAAATTATAAATGGTAGAGTCTAAATTTCTCTCGAGCAAGGCAACATTAAAAAATATCTTAATTTAAATACAAACATTTGAATGAAGTTAGTAGAAAGCTGCAGTCGTTACAGTCTATGAGTCTAACTAGTGATACTAGTGTGTAGCAGGACATCTGGTGGACAGAAAATGAATTGTAGGGCCTAGGAGGAAGCAGAGACAAATTGGACCAAGAGTGTTAAGTGGTTTTATAAAGTGCTGAGCCACCACATAAACAGCTTCTATGTGCCCTGAATAAACATGTTGTTGTTTTCCTTCAGCGACCAAACACTTCCTGCTCATGTGTGGCGTCAAAGCTGAAGATGCTGGAGAAATCCGCTTTGTAGCGAGAGATGTTGAATCTACTGCTTATCTTGAGGTAGAAGGTACGTTTTGGGTTTTTTTTTTTTTTCTAAAATATATATATTGACATATTAACATCTTACAAAATGTTCATCACCAACTTTAAAATATTTTACCCTTCACTCCAGAGCTTCCAGTGTCCATCGTTAAACCCCTGCGAGACCGGACGGCCCTGGAGAAACATCGGGTGATCCTGGAGTGCACCGTTTCGTCGCCTCGCTGCAGCGCCACCTGGTACAAGGGCAGGGAGGAGCTGGTTTCCTCTGACCGAGTGGACATTTCGGTCGATGGCTGTTCCCACAAACTGGTGATCCAGCAGACTTGTGTGGAAGACGAGGGCACCTACTCCATCGAGGTTGGGGAGCACACATCCAAAGCCAAACTGTTGGTCGAAGGTAACATAGTTAGTGGGGATTTAGTTTTATATGTGTATGAAAGACTACTGTGTTCTCATACTTAGATTCTCTGTGTTGCAGCCCAGGCTCTCATGATGGTCAAGGAGCTTGAGGACGTGGAGGTGATGGAGTCAGAGCCAGCATGCTTCCAGTGCGAGGTGTCCGTCGACATCGGCAAGCCTCCTGTTTGGACTTTGAATGGAGAGACCCTTCAGTCGGGCCCATCGGTCCGCCTGGAGAACCACGGGACGGTTCATAAACTCACCCTGAGAGACACTAGTGAGGACATGAGTGGCACGGTCAAGTTTACCATGGGCAAAGCCAAGAGCAGCGCCTCGCTCAGCGTTACGGCAGAGTAGAGGAAGAAGAGAGAGAAAAGCAAGTGACTGAAGAAAGAGAGAAAGTGAAGAAAATTGACAGCAGATGTTGGATTTACTCCTGCCCCTTAAAACTTTTTAAAATCCATATATTGTGATTTGATGGCCTGCACCTTTCTTTTCTGTTTTTTTTTTTCTTTTTTCAAATTGAGGCTATTTAGTGAAGCTGGACTAAGCATTTTAAACACAAGGGATGTATTCGGTCCAGTTATTCCTTTTTTTTACAGTGTAGATTGTATTTATTTGCCTTACAGATTGTATTCTGATGGAAACCCACCACCAGTTATCACTGTCATAGATTAACACTTTTTAAAAATGGAAGCACTAACATGCACAGGAAAACCCCGATCAAGGAGGTAAAACTTTACAATATTCATATATCTGTAATGCTGAATAAACTGGAACTTTTGCATAATAATTATACTGACACCAGAGCTGGCCTTTGCTTTCTTCTCTGGAGGAGGGTCTGCCGAGCGAGATTCATTGACATAACATCCAACCAGATTACAGTATAGGCTAAATACTATTTAGTTTATCTACTCTAGATGAATCAGACACACCTTATGGCATTTTACTGCTCCCTCTATCTTATACCAATACTTTTATGGGGAAAATAGCATTATTTTCGCAAAAGCTTCCAGGTCATGTGACCTATTGACCTCAAACCAGTGCAGGACGTACTACACTCCTCATGTTAATGACAAATGACAGATACTTTGAGTTGCCACCTCCACGACACTTGCACCAGTGTTAAAAACAAACTAGAAACAGCTAATTTACCCTACTCGTTGCACATACGCAAGTAAAATGTACTTGTCACATATTTTAGGGGCAAAATGTCCCGTTAGAGGCAGTCTGAAGCCCTGGCCTTTCACTAACTTAGAGGTGTTAGCTACTAGCTAGCAATAAGCTACCCGCGGTTTGCGGCCGTCACAGTTAAATATCTGTTTCCATTTCCATAAAACACAAAACGTTACAAAACTCGTGTCCAGAGACAGTTCTTTGTCTAAGCAGATGGTGGAAACCAAAACTTACATTCGCCAGGCGACCAACACGACTTAAAATAAATGCTCATGTTGTTATGTGTGCTAGGCGCTAGCTAGCTAATTGTTTGAAATTGAATTGCTACACCTGTTATGGGTTTTTGCAAAAACAGGAAACGCTCAACAAAACAGTCCATGGACCATCTTTCATTTAGCATTTATGGAAAAAAAAAAAAATGGCATTATTATTACATACAGACCATATATAATTTGGTATGATAAAACAACAAAGGTCAAAAATTAGGTTACATCTATTGAATCATGAATACAGTAACATGAATATTCCATATATTAATGAAATTTGTTTGCTTTTATTACTGTGCAAAACAAAATATACATATCTACTGAATGTGTAAGAAGTACAGTATCAGCGAATGGGCCCTGTGGTGACACAACACTTGTTCTGTATTATAAATACTCCTCTTTGCCAATGAATTCCAAACAAAACAACAGAATCAGCATTAAATCTAGTTGAGACATGTGATGATGGCTTACATGAAACACACAAATTACCCTGTTATGTGCCTACAACAGTAATATACTATGTTTTTTAGTCAGTTGCTGGTGTTTCTGATCCATATACCTATTAATATATGAGGTAACCAACCAGGTCTTGCAAGAAAACAGCAACAACAGTGTTTTCCCCTTGGGAAAACCACCTGCAAATATTGTATCAGAGGACCACTCGTGGGCAAAGAGAAAAATTAAAATAAGTAATAATTATTTAGAAAAGAAACAGGCTAACTTGATTGACAAGAATTTGTTAAACATAGAAAAATAATGCAATAGCTCTCAACATGGTGTACTTAATTGTCATCCTTGTTCCATCTGGGTAAAGTCACATCGAGCATCAAGGCTGCCATCAAGTCAGATCCACCGTTTTCATTCATCAGTGTCAACACATGGTATTGTCAACGCATATGAAGGACATTAACAAGAGACAAGAGACTCTCCCTAGAGACTAGGCTGCTCCTTAAAACTGACCAGCTCAAGAAACTGACCAACTAACATTGCCACAAAGAGCTTTAAAAAAAAGAAAGAAAGAAAAGAAAAGAAAAGAAAAGCAGCACAGACTCCATGTAGAACTCCACATCTGTTACAATTGAGAGATTTTTTAAAGGAAAACTCCACCCTCACATCACACTACAACACATCATATAAGTCCATTAACATTACGTCATGTCTATTCAACAGAATATGACCACTAACCAAAAAACAGAAGACCCAGAAGTGTTTCAGGGTGGATTTTTCCTTTAAATCTGGACTGAATTAAACCACTTTTTCTTCGCAGGTGTGCCCCCCTCGACACACAAGTCCTGAAATCGTTTCCAGCGTATGTGTACCGCTTAATTGAAAAGAGAAAAAAAAGTACTTTGAAGCTTATGAGACCAAAACTGACAAGCCAAACTAACTTTACTGCAACTTCCTTTACCCATTCAAATACAGTCTGTAAATGCTGTGAGGAATTCAAGTTTTGAGTGTGGCTTTAGAACAAGTAACAAGACCAATCATGCACCAACGGAGCCTCTGTTGTGATGGTTTTAGAAGTCGATCCTGGTCCTCTCGTCTCCGGCATCAACTGGTCATGACGGCAATCAACACACAGGCTGAGAGACGATGTAATCTGGCTGTCCGTCAAACCTTCACACCGCCTTTGGAAATCCACAACTGCATTTCACAAGCACAAGCTGCTCTTTCACCGTCATGTGCATTCATATTAGTGTCAGGATTTCGGAAGATAGAAAGAAGAATACTGCAGTCATGAAACATTTAGTTTTAGAATAACTGAGTAATGCAATAGTAATCCAATGCAACAAAATTTTGTGCTGCTTTCTGCTGCAAATGAACATTTTTATTTACACATTACTGTTTTTTTCCCACCTGTTTTATTTAATACTAGTACATATATCCCAAATATCCTAAATCCCAAATAATAATCTCTAATTATCATTCAGTTTTTTTTCTTTTTTTTAAACTTGGTTTAGTAGTAAAATTGTGCTAAACCAAAAACCAATATCTAAACTGCAGTGAAAGGGAGGATGTGCTAAAGATTAAAGTGCTGTCCAATCATTTTGTCAATATATTTAACAACTCTGATCATGTTTGACATTACAATCCAAGGTGGGTCTTTGTAATTTTTTTTGTCTCATCAGATTCATCCGTAACACTGTCATAATTATTCAAAAATACCTGATCACTTTGTTCTAAAACCTCTAAAAATCACACCCGAGGATCACATGCTTTTGACTGCAGACAAATAGTGTGATAGCTGACAAGATTAAGGCATGTGATGAAGATAATGCTATTCCAAAAATATTTAAAAAGACATCTACAGTACGTAGAGACTATCTGCTCTTTCGCTGACGAGACCGATCAAGTTTATTCACACGTAAACCTTTCCGTGATTTTCTTTCTACTTGATTCCTGCTTAGCAAACCTGCTTCAGATCGCAGGATCAGACTGCCGAGTCCACGAGAGAAGTCTACGTCCGGTACCCAGTCTGTGTCCATTGGATTCATGGCTGCAGACCTCTGCTCTATTAACTCTACTACAAGTTCGGGGACACAGCAGAAATGTCCTCAAACATTCATTCATCCTTTCGTTCGTTCACTCACATGAGCTGGATCATGGGGGGGGGGGAGAATTGCAAGGTAATTTTTTCAGGCAGTTTTCTGTTTGACCAGAAGGTGGCAGTGATGACGCCATCAAAGTCACTGAAACGCTCCCAAAACATGATCATGGTTTGATACTGGGAAGGTTTGGAGGCTCTGTCAGCTGTGAAGCAAGTCTGTGCTCTGTCTGGTGGCCAGTGATCGCTGGAGCTGGTGATGGAGCCTCGCTGGTGGGTTTTTTATTTCTGTTCTGGACGCCGTCTTGTTCGGAGCTGAGATGAAAGAAGTCGAACGCTGTTAGCTCGCGTCCCCCTGGTGCTTGAGGACGGAGTAGACGTTGTCCACTTTACTCAGCCTCTCGAAGAACGGGATGAGGTCCAGGAGCTCAGTGTCGGACATGTCGTCGAACCACGAGGCCACAGGCACCTGGACGGAAACAGAAATCATCAGTTTCAATTTATACAGATTGTGATGAACAGTTTTGCTGTTGTTATCACTGAAATGAAAGTGGAAACGCTGCTTTATTATTGTTATAAGTTCACTTTCACAATCTGTTGAGACTCACTGACCCTTTCACAACTACACATTGCGACACACTGTGTTTCCCATATACACAATAACAAGTGAGTAAGATATAAAAACAACATAACAAGTCTTTATCTAAGAAAAACTGATGCATCAGAGTGATCCAACACTGACACACACTTTAAATTTAACTTTACATGAGGTAAAAGGTCGTGTTAACTTTTTATCCAGCAGGTGATGAACTTGTTGTCCCACCCAGAGATATAACTGTCACCATCATGACTCAGGTGTTGTGCGTTAGCCGGTGACACTCACTGCGTTGTCAGGGTGGAAGATGTAGGAGGCCGGGGAGTTGTCCACGATGATGACCTTGTTGAGGTCGCGCCCCAGACGACTCAGGTCCTTGACGTAATTCCCTCGGTGGAAGACGCAGGATTCCCGGAAGAGGCGGCAGCGGAAAGCGCCCCACTTGTCCAGCAGATCAGAGACTGGGTCTGCGTACTGCGGCCAAAATGTGTAAATTTTCAGCAATTCAAAATATGCAACTGTGCATAATGTGCCTGCGGGAGTGCCCTACCTTGGCTAAACTGGCGGTGAACAGGACGCACTCAAACAGCTCCCCCATCCTCTTCAGAAACTCATCCACATGAGGCCGCTTCAGGACATACACCTGGAAAACAGGGCATTCTTCAAACCGGTCTTTAATGCAGCGTGCAGTTTAAAATAAAACAAGTTTCTACGAATCTTAACAGCCCAAGGAGCCGCGATGTTATCTTTCGGTATTCACTGTAACATTATGGACGTGGTGACTGAACATTTCAATCTCAGGCATGTGACATAGAGACACACAAACATTTGGCTCCAAAAGTAAAAACACAAAACTGGTTTTCTTGAAGTTCCTCCGTGTTTTTTCTTTTCTTTTCTGCGGCGTCGGCGGCTGAGGGCAGTGTTCCTGAACCAAGTCATCCGGAATAGGCTGTGCTTGTCTGAACAAACCTATCCTGGATTACTTGAATCAGGCCCAGACCCACTGTACTGTATGTCATCCATCTCCAAGGAGCCGTATCTTCGAATCCCTTAAACGCCGACGACACATGACAGCGGGTTGCAATATGAACATTTTTTTTGCTGAGTTTATCACAAGGGAGCATGACGGCGGTATTACCTGGTGTACTGTTCCATCTATTTCCACAGGAATGATGAAATCTGCGTTGTTCACAGGCTGTCAGAAGCACACACAAAGATGATTTTGAATTTTGCATGTTTCATCATAAATATTTGTTCACAATTATGGATTTGTATTTTGTGAAATAAAATAGTTTGTGAAATAAAATACAAAAAAATAAGATAAAAAAAAGATGATTTTGACAAACAAGATCTGGATATTTTCATTTCTAAACGCTGTGGAGAAAACACAAGTTTCTCCACAAGCAGTCATTGTGCGATCAGTGCAGGACATACAGTATGCAGACAGAGAAAGTGTATTTCCAGTGTGTGTGTGTACAGAGGTGAGGCTGTGTTTATTTGGGATTAAGAACCTGCTTGTTTAGATTTAGCAATGACTGAAATGTCACCGCCAGGGCCAACAACAACAAGGCAGAGTAAAATATAGACCTACCAGAGAGTTTCTTATGATTGAACATAACTATCTCATGATGGATGGTGATCACATGGAGGAAATATGCACTGTAAAGCCTTTTTTTGTTTTGAAAAGAGCCAAAATCATGTTTTTAAGTCTCTACGTCAGCGGAGAAGAAATTAAAAGAACACACTTTACGATCCTGGATGTGGACACAGCTGCGCGTAATTAACGCAAATTAATATTGTTGCCTTAACCCGTCTTACCTTAAAAGAGCTGTGGACTAACGTCTCGTCCAGATCTATAACCACGCAGATCTTTCCAGAGTCTTTTGACTTTGCTGGAGGAAGCAGCGGCTTCACCTGGATCTAAAAATACCACAAAATGATATTTACCCCAACACGCACGTTGACATTTTCAAAAGAAATGACACACATTTAACATTTCCACTGCCAACACGCACCTTGGAGACTGTCCCGTTCTCCTCGACCAGCAGAGGGGCGTTGTTGTTGACGGGCGGGGGCTCGGGCTGGTCCCGACACAGGCAGCACAGCAGGCTGGAGAACAGGCCTCTGCTCCGGGGCTTCTTGGAGGACAGGGAGGGAGAGGAACCTGCACACAAGATGGACAAGGTTAATTCTCTCACTCACATCATTATTATAATCTAATTAATCAGATTATTTTAATGAAATGCAAAGTTTGTTGTTTTTTCAGTGTCAGTTACACCCTGCAGAATTAAACTTTAATAAAGGAAAAACTAAAACTATAAAAGTCTGCCACACTCGTTCCATGAGCAGCTATAAACCTCAACTTTAAAAACAGAAAACAAACAGTAAAAAGCCCCTATAACAATATGTTTTAGTGCTGCATAACTGAGGACTTCAGCTTGTCAATGAGTGTCTAAACACAGGCGAAAGAACAACCAGCAGCTTTCCTCATACTTTGTGCATGTGCGCAGACCATCCTGGAGACACACGTGCCTGCCAGGAGCTCTTGCACAATCACCTCTGATGTCAGCAGCAAACAGCCTGAAGCGCCACCAATGAATATTCAGCACTTTAACACGACGCTCCGGCTCCGCTCAGTGCAGGCCGAGCAGGCCCCATAAAAAAAAAAAAAGCAACTTGAGCACATCATCAGTTTATTATGGAATGTACTGCGCCACTCAGACGTGGGCAGATGTCATATGACCATTCATAAACAGTCACGTATTCATTCATAAATACACACACTTTCCAGTGTGGTCAGGAAAGTATAGAAAGTATGATGCAGAAGGTGTAATCCAGTATGCTTTGGTCCTTTTATCCTCTTACTGATGGATTTTAGGCTTTTATATTTTACTTTGCTTTACTTTTTTGTTGTTTGTGTCCTTTTTTTTTTAACAATATAAAGAGTTGTGTTAGAAAAGTGTCTAGTTGTCAAAATGTCCAGTATTTGCTTGCTGTGGATTTATACATCAGTGCACAGGTCAGTTTACTATGACTTTTTCACATCAAGCAGCTCAAGTGGAGTTTAAAATACTTTCTTTTCAAACTGCCATTGTTACATTTTTTTTAAAAAGTCGTTTTCAAAACAGCAGCATACTTGGCAAACTGTGAATGAAGGTTTTTGTGTGTGTCAGTCACTGCGGTGTGACAGAGGAGGTGTGTGCAGTGCACCTGTACAGGTTTGGCAACGTAAACTTCATACCTCACTGTGTGGGCTAAACATGCATGATCGGGGGGGAAAAAAAACAAAAAAATACACAACGCTGCTGTAATCCAGCTGCAACGATTTGTCAACTACAAGACTATTAATAGTCAATGATCACATCATAGTTTTATTTTTGTCATTCATTCATAGCTTTGCCCTGATGATGTCATCCTGAAAGGTCAGCAGGATTAATGGCTGACCTCTGAAGGGAATAATAAATGCAGCTCTGTTCAAGATAAATCAAAGATAAACCTGCTGCTCTTTTTTTTTTGCTTTGTCAAAATCAAATCAGCAGTCGGCTCCTCTCCACGTCCCACAAAACCTCTCATCAACACTCCTCCTCCGCACTTTTCTGTCCCTCACTGGACTTTGTTTTGGCCTCTTTATTCGGCCTCTGTCCGTCCGGACGTGACTGCTTTACCAACACACAAACCTCTGTTGTCCATCTCTCACGCCTCTTTCATTCCCCCCCCTTCTGCCTGTTCCCTCCTACTCCCATTTGTGGATTCAAACCCCGTCTGACCCTCCGCTGGCCTCTGCCGCGCTCAGGCCAAAACAGGAAGAGGAAACAGACGGGTATCAGCGGAGGAAGCTACTTGCCATCGTGCTGCAGCGTAGCGGGAGTTAAGACTGTGATACTGTTAAGCTGCTACTTGTGTGTGCTGAGCTGGATTCATGTCGAGACAGGTTGACATTTTTACTGTATTTGAGACTTGTCTTCTTTTGGGTCACTGTGACTGATAAGTGAATGATTACAAATCCTAATTTCTGATAAATAATCCCAACCTGTGCTGGATCACACACACCCCTACCACAAATACAGATGTGAAATTAAAAAAAAAACAAAGTTGATGGGATCTTACTGTGTCCTGTGACGCATGTCCTTTGGGTTTTTCAACATTTTGGCAAATTGGCCCATTGCCATAATCCCTATAGTTTTAGCAGTAAGTTCGTTACCTTTAATAGTCGGTGCAAGCTATTTTTAGAACGACGGAGCAGAGCCGTGAGCTGCTCAGAGCTACGCTACAGACTGAGGCTCATAGGATTTCTTGGTTTCGCTCATCAAACTCCTCAAATACACAATCCAACAACTCCAAAACGCTCTGGTGGACAAGTTGTGACCTGCACATTCACCACGCCAGAAACTGCTTGATGAAAAACTGCCCCTGACGGGAACGCACATCAGCGGTTTTGCATGAATTTACTTCGAAAACATCTCATCTCTATCTCATAGCGTGGTGAAATCCCATGAGCCTCCGTAGCGTAGCTCTGAGCAGCTCACGGCTCTGCTCCTCCGCTCTAAAAACAGCTTGCACCGACCCTTAAAGGTAACAAACCTACTGCTAAAACTATAGGGATTATGGCAATGGGCCAATTTGCCAAAATGTTACTTGTCCCTCTCCAAGCCCTCAGTGTCTACTCACGTTGACCAATATTCACGCCTTTCAGTGTGTCCATGCAACACAGAGCGTGCATTAAATGATATTAAAAAAGGGGCTTTATGAGGATGAGGAGGGAGGAACATACTCTGGGCTCAGGGCTGTAAAGGAATATCCACCGACTGACTGATCCTTAAACCTGACAGGTCTGGATGTCTTCATAACAAACTGTTTGGATTTTCTCTTCAAAACGTGTGTGTGGTGTTTACACTGCCAGCGTCCAGCGGGTACTTTCCACGTGTCTCGTTCCCCTGCAGCTAAAACAATGTTCAGACTATTATGTCACTCTTCTTAAAATAGGTTTCTAATGCAGATGACACACACAGTTGAGAGTGCCACAGAGAAAAACAGACATCCACATTTTACCCACTCAAAGCTATGAGGAGGGTTTGTCCGTGTGTTTTATAACTGTTTATACTATCAATGAAATGAGGATATAAAGAGCTGATTAATCAATTATTCACTGGTTATTCATTTATTTGTCAATTTTCCATCAGAACCACATGACATTTGATGTAATAACTGGATTCATGATGATTAATCCGCATTTCTATCACATTATGCTCAAATAGATCCTCCTTACCATCCTCATCTCCAAAGAAACATACTGACAATTTAAAAAAAGAACAAATTCTACAAAGAAGTACTGTTGAAAACTAATAGAGATCACTTTTAAAAAGTACAACTCAATACTGCAGGTGTTGTTTTTAACATCGAGCTAAAAAAAAACCCCGTCAACACACGTGGCTTCAAACTCGGACGAAACAATCGTTTCATGTGTGTCGCTGTCTCTGGAAAGTCTTCAGATCTCCTCGCTGGCTCGGGGTGAAAACATATTCAACGGCCGCTATTCACTCCGACTGTGCCAACGTTAACACCGAAGCTAAAACACAAATAGACAGGCAGCACCCACCGGGAGTGAGAAATAGCATCGGTGTGTTGCCCGGCCTAGAGGCCAGATGCAACTACACCACCGGCTGTCATATCACCGACAGAAGTCAGAGATGAAGAGACAAAGTGCAATTTGTCAAATTCTAATGAAGACAAACGGCATCAGAAACATCAGACGCAAACGCCTACACTCAACATGTCATCTCCTGCCTCATAACTTTACAGAAAATTAACATTTCAGAGCGTCTTATCATTTCGATGAGCATGCTTGCTCTGCCTTATCAGGTATTTTATCAGCCTAGATCCATTTTTAAGTCTGACGGTGTCGATGGTTTCCTGTAACCGACGCTTCCACTCCTCTTCCAGGTAATTTATGTCTCCCAAACTCCTGAGCGTTAGTCAGGCTCTAGATTTGGCAGATTCCTGCAGCTGCTATCATTCAAAACATAAGGACGCCAACCCATAACAAAAAAGGAGCCTCTACAAAGATCCCAGCCAGGCAGATTTACTCCAAATGTCTCGAAAGTCACTGTTTTACGACGACAACCCGGTGTCCTGATGCTGGTGCCAATAATTTTAAATTTGCCTTAATCAGAGACAAGGTTTCACCGTCTTTAAAAGGGTTTAATTTGAAATAAACAGCCTCTAAAAAAAAGCTCTGACACTTTCATGTGACAATAAAACCTTCAAATAAAACACAGACTAATGAAGCTTTTCAAATCGGTTTGTGACGTCGGGGTGAACCTGACCTGCTCCAGTTAAAAAGCAAACACTACATTAAAATGTGCGGGCGAGCCACAGTTTTATGCAACTTGACAGATCATCAGCGCGCACGCCACATCTGATACTTCAGAGGACGACGAGTCGACAGCCGCCGGCTTGACTGACAAAGCCATATACGAAACTGCACCGACATGCTGAGGGATCTGGTTACAGAAGCAATTACTATAGATCACATATATATAGATTATAGACATGCAGTTACTCTAAGATCAATAGGAAAATGCAGAACATCCAGTTATTAATAGTAGAAATAGAAAATGACACCAAAAAAAGAAATGTAAAATAATACAGAGATGTAAAAAACACATACACTCTGACCCTAATCTATAGGCAACTGTTCTGCACACAGAGTTCAGGTGGATCAGAGTAAATAAAGAGCTGTAGAAAGAGGGTTCCTCCACCTTTTACCTAATTTTTAGGTCCATCCTATAGGTGCACAAATACAGTAAGAGAATTATTGCTCATCAGAAAGTTTTCTTCCGTCCTTTTACAGCCATTTAATCCATAAGAAAGTATATTTTAAGGTTCTTACTGTTCAAACATAGGGCACATGTTTGAATTGAGTGGCTACGACAAAAGTAAAATGAAACCTGACATGGCAATGAAACCAAAACTAAAAGCTCTGGTTTCATTTAATGAAGCTGACAAACTATGTTTTTCATTTCTAGAGTAATTTTATTTATGTGGCACCTTCAAAAACACAACAATTGAAAAAAAACATGCACAGAAACCACGGGACAAATCACAAACCAGCGTCATAAATCCTATAGGAGATGGACTGGCCAAGCAGTACAGCAAGAATCAGCATCTCAGTAAAACTGTGTGGTAAATTAAGACAGTCCGTGAAGTGATTCTAAAAGTAGAGTGGGAAACTAAGCAAATGAAGAAAGTAAGAGTGAATTAAAGAGTAAAACTGGTAGAAAACTAAAAGAAGACGACATGTCTACAGTCTCTTTAGTCAGGACAGGCGTAGCAAGTGGTTTTAGACCGTGGCCGTGTGTTACAGTGCATAAACATGTTCTCAAAATGCGGGGACGAGGTTATGTAATATCTATCTTACTACTACACATTTACAAGAAGGCTGCTGCTTGACATATCAGCTGCAGATCATCCGTGCACCATGTGTGTGTACAGTTTGCCTGAGGCTTAAACTTCAGCCACAGTTCAAGTATCAGTGTCCTTTCATCAAAAGTGACAGGAGTGACACTAAACCTGAGAGAAGTCAGATTACGGCCTTTTCAGGAAGATGGCTGGCAGCAGTTTCTTTTCTCAGGGTCAGGGATGATGACTGACAGCTCTCCGGCTTACTCAGTAACCTGCGTTTACACTCGGTGGTTTGTCATTGGTTTGTGTACAGCGGCGGCGCTGCCAGGGATCCACTGCTAGTACACACAGGGCTGATAAAGTTAGTGTTACATTGCGGAAATCAGAATTTCACAGGCCGGTTGTTTGGTTAAGCGGGAAACAGAGAGGCATTGTAAGAACACAGAGCTGGAGATATGAGGAGATTAAAAGTTAGATTTTACATTCTCAGTATGGAAATGTCTTTGTAATGAAATATATTTGATACATGATGCATGTTTTTAAATACAGGCTAATGTTTGCAGGAAAAAAACAACTCTACTGCAAATTGTGCATTTGTTTTCCCAAAGTCATCACATGACAAATTTATATTGGATTTACAGCAAGATTATTTTACTGTTATTAAACTATTACAGCTGTTTTAATCAAGCACTGGTACGTCATTTCCTTCACTTTCATCATCATAGACTGAAGGGCCGCAGCCATAATCTATGCAGAAACAGAGAACTGACAGCTTTAGTGCTTCAACATGTTTTCAGTCCACTTCCCTAACAGTGGTGTTTATATGCCTGCTGCTGTAATGTGTCGGTACTGTAAGCAGATTACTGTGCGGTTCCCGAGTTGAGGATCGTGAACTTTGACTCAGTTGTGACCGCGGAGCTGCAAAACTTTTTTTCCCCCCCTCTTCCCCTCTCTCTCTCCTCCTGACATACGTGCAGAAGCAGAAAGCGGGACGACAATAAAAGCCCCGACTTACCCCTCTCTCCTGCGGCTTTGCTTCCCTCTTCATCCCGGCTGACTTGGGTGATTACTGAGGACGGATTGTCCATCACATCCAGGTCTGGTCCAGAGTGCTGACCTCACACTTTAAAGTTGGAGATACTAGTTCGCTGACTCGGTGCTGCATTAAAACAACTTCACCAAGAACGAAAACAAAACTGGAGCGCTCCGGGGGGAAAACACGGCAACAAGTTTCGCCTACAGCGCGTCCATTTACACTCCGGGTGTGTGTGTTTGTCCGGCTCGGTCCCCCACTACCACCGCCACCTCGCTTTGGAAGCTGAAAGTCTGAAAAAGTTTCAAAGCATTTGACAAGGAGTTGGCAACTTTGATTCAATATGGTGCTCAACTCCGCTCGCAATTTCAAGATACAAACATGGAGGTTTCAAGGCGTCCCATTTCACTTAAAGTGGCGCAGTAAGGCAACAGGCCGTGTGCAACGCTCCCTCTGCTCGCGTCTACTAATTTGACGACGGTCCCTCAAGGCAGCCTGAAATAAAGTTAGTCAAAAGTTAGCTAAGCTAGGAGGCTAACTACACCGCACTTTACTTTGGAAAAAAAAACACTACCTGGCGACATATGTCTCAATTTACACTGCGAACGATTTGTACATCAAAACTTTACCGTGGATTTATATAATTAAACATCAAATAAACGATACGACATTTGTCCACAGAGCAAGTTAAACTCACTAAATGTTCGCCAACTGCTGCTCAACAGGAGGTGGAAATGATTTGTCTTTACTCTTTGACCCGCAGGTTTACTTGTATTAATGCACTGTGGCCGTTATGTAATGACCGCTGTTAGTAAAAAACTTGCTCAAGAGCAAAACCCTCCGTAGGAGTAGCTGCAAAGAAACGCCCAATGTGGGTCCCCTTGAAACTGCCTGCCGCCAGGGACCGTCTCACAAGTGCAGCCTCTGTCAGCTGGACACACCGCTTTACTTCTCCCTCACTTCGCTTGAATAAAATAGTTTCAATCAAACCAACAATTATAAAAATAAATAAATAAATAAAAATCATGTTTTAAATCAGAAATATATTGTTATGTGTTTTTCTGCATCATTCTGGTATTGCATTCCTTTCTGTTGCAATATTGTGTTAGCTAAGTATTTTGATTACATTTACATGACTAATTTAGTAGGGTGACATCAGGTAAATTGGGCCATCAGGTAAAATGAGCCAGTTAAGGTTTGAGCCTCCTAGCTTTTTAAGTTTTAACAGGCAATGGCTGTAAATGATTTCAAATTGTTGCTACAACTGTACTTGACAAAAAACAATTGATTTGAGTGGTCTCTGGTTGCTGTTTTGGGTGGGACAATGCTTTATATCCAGCCTGCTGAGGAGAAGTGTGCGAAAAGTGGCCTGGCAAACAAATTTCACTTGAAACTGATAAGGTTGATAACTCCGTAAAAAAACAGATCTACAATAAAAAATGTGATTTATGTACATTGTGATTCCCCCCATTGGATAGAATGCAAAATTCTTGCTAAGCTTACTTATTTTTAATTTAAATGCATTTTTTGTGGGTGGCTCAATTTACCTTAATGCATCATGGTAAATTGAGCCATGTATTTCAGCTAAAATGGGCCACATACAAAACACAGTCTTACACTGAAGTTACACAGAAATTGAGGGTGCAAAACATGTTCAAAGTTAGATATATATCCAAGGTTGGTCAGTGCCACTCATGGTGCCATTAGCACTGTGGGGGAAAAAATGGCATCTATAATGTCACACACACACATTCACACACAGTAAAAGAGCCTATAACATAGTCAGTTAACAAAGAGCATAGCAACAACATGATCATGTAATTTTAAAATGCATTTTAAGATTAAAAAATGTCTTCAACATCTTATGTATTCACTGTTAATGTTAAGTTTAGTGTTGTAGTTTAGTAGTAGTGTCAATTAATTATTAAAATTGTAATGATTTCTGCTAAAATTACTGTGTTGTTCTCTCTTGGCCCAATTTAACTGAACGGCTGGCCCATTTTACCTGAACCTTCATCGTACCTCGAGAGGGAATATCCCGATACTTTAACTCTCATAATTCCAAAATAATTATACTTTTTAATTTTTTTTTCACACAGAAACATTTAAGAGACCTATGTCGATTTTTAAAAATATCAATGGATTTCATGCATAGCGTTTTTGATGGTCTTATTAATCGTTTACCAAAAAGTGGCCCATTTTACCTGACTTCACCCTATTTTTCACACAACAAAAGCATGACGCATTTTAACTAGAATTAGGATCCACCTCATATGCATATGTAAAAAGCTACATGTTGTGTTTCAAGTAACTTACCTTTTATTATGCAAGACATCACACATGTTTTTAATTTGTCTTTGTCCAGCTGTGACCACCTCCTTCAGTAAAACATGGGGTAAAACATAACTAATGCCAACACTTTGAAGTCAGTGTGCAGCTTCATGGAGCAGACACACCCGAATGGAATAAATAAAAATTGTTGTTGAACAAATGTTGGCATTTTAAAGTATGTTTGAGTGTAAAGAGGTTCCCTAACTGGTCATCAGACACCAACAACAACCCTTGAGTTTTAAAATTCACAGCTGGATTCAATTGCCAAGCAGACAATTATGCAAAATGTGCTTCTTTTAATAGCAAACATATGGACAAACTCAATAATTCCCATGGTAATCTGAGGTTCAAGACGGCATCCTACTCTGAAGAAGAAACAAATAAATTTCCCAGTTGTATCAATAGTTTATTACATACTATCTCATAAAAACATTTTCAATTTTTCCACATATAAACACCGCAAATTGGTACATTTACAAATCTTCAATCGTCCAAATTCATACAAAAAAAAGAACACTGTGATAGAGCAATACACAAGACGTTCTATTATTACAAGGACTGCATGTACTGTATGTATGCATGTATAAATGTGTGCATGTATGTAAGAATCTATACGCATCTGTCTGCTCTAGTAAAGTCCAAATATCGTAGTCAAATTCTTGCTTTGTTCAAATAATTCAATTGTGAATTCGAACCAATGGAGACATTAACAAGATACACGTTTTGGATGTTACTCCGATTCAGGCACTGACTGGGTGATCATGATTGAAGCAACCAGACCAACCGATGGGCAATACTGAGACCACAGTAATTAACCAGTGTGCATGACTTTTCAAACTAAAAGAGATTCTACATTACAGACTGCTTTTCATAGTCGTGTTACAGTTAGAGATCAGTATTAACCACAGGACAAGAAGTTGTACCACAAATTCCTAGCTCACCCTAAAACAGCTCGTTTTTTACTGTGTGAATCCTAACACCAATCACAAAGACACTCTTTATGTTTGTTAGTTTCGCCTCGCCGCCAATTCGAGAAGTGAATCAAAAAATGCTTGCGCGCACACACACATGCAAATAAATTAACATGAAAAAGTAAACAATTTCAAGGAAAAAAAAAGAATATTTTTGGTTTTGAGTTTTAAAATGTGTAAGTAAATGCAAAAAAAAAAAAAAAAAAAAAAAAAAAATTAGCAGCTTAAATCATGATACATTCACATGAGTTGTCTACTACTAAATTCAGTGACATAAACAAGATTGCGCAGTGGCTGATCGTGCAGAATGGAGACCAGTGTTCATCTAAACCAAATATTAATGTGCAATTTCAGAATTCACAAAATGACTGAGAAAATTGTGCAATCAATCAAAAAAAACAAAAAACAAAGAACATCCCGTGTCCTTTTAGTGGATTAAAACTTCATGAGCAGTTCTGAACCTCAACAATTCAGACGTCAGGCAGTCCGCTTCTCTTTCCTGTTCCTCTTTGTATTTTTTCATCTCTGAATCCCATTAGTGTTGAATATTCAATCCTCCCAAAATAACACGCGGACTTGTCTTTTCTTTTGGATACTTTAGTCATATCCAGCTGTCTGCCTGTCCTCTGTGTGTTTACCTGTGCCTCACTCGGCAGGCTGACATTTTTCATGCAGCGGTAAATTCACAGTGGAGTTGAGTTGTTATTTTGCTTCACTGTGGGCAGATCAGACTCTGTAAAGTCACGTCTGGTGCAGCGTTTTCCACCGTCATTTCACTTTGGGCTGGGGACATGAGGTGGGGTCCCAGACGCCGGGGACTGGGGTGAGCTCTGGTAGGTGCGCAGCAGCACTTTGTGCTTTGTCGCACCCTCTGTGCGACAGCTTTGTTGTTCCACCAGGAACTCTTTGAGTCGGGTGGAGGTGAAGGTGAGAGTCTGTCTCCTCAGCTTCATCAGGTAGGAATCCTGCATCCAGGCGTGTGTGAAGCAGTCTCGTGTCGTTGGACGGGCCCTGAAAACACACATGCAAATACACAGCGCTGTATTGTTTCTGCTTTCTTTAATAATGGAGTGTGAAGATCAGCTTTTGTTGGCACTCACCATGGGTAACTGCTCAACATCTTCTTGAGGAAGGCAGAGGCACTTTGGGACACATTTGGGTACAGTTTTGCTGGGTCAAACTTTGCCATCAGGATTTTAGATTCGACTTTTAGAGGGTCTTTATCTTCAAAAGGCAGATGACCGCTAAGCCTGGTTGTAAACACAGATAAAACGATATTAAAAATCCACTTGATTCTTGAAATGTGTCTCATACTTTTACAAATATAACTTCTTGAAAAGTTAACTCATAAATATGATTTTCTTTTTCTAAATTAAAGATATTTTAAAAACGGGTTGTTCCAAAAACTTTCCATTGACAGTGATGAATGATGAATTAAACTGAAACGGTCCACGTACATGACATAGACGACAACTCCAACAGTCCAAATATCTGCAGGAGGACCCACCACGTCACCTTTCACCATCTCAGGAGCTTGTGCACAAAGAGAATAAAAGAAAGTCGGAAAAGTATGAATCAAACTCAGATGGATGAAAAGAAACAGCAACTAAACATTAGGGCTGGGGCGATACGCTTTTCTCCCGATTCGATTCTTCTACGATTTTTTGAATGGCGATTCGATTTAAATTGCGATTCTACAATATTGCCGATTCTCGATTTTTAGTCTGTATTTTTAACATTTATCTGCACACAAATACTGTAGGAGCCTATAAATTAACATACTCCATTATAAAGTGAACTTAAACCCCTTTTCAAAACCTGGACTCTCTGTATGTAAAAAAGGCTAACAAATGCACATTGCACAATATTTCAAAAAATGTTAAAAAAAAAAAATCCAAAAAATTATAAAAAAAAATAAAAAAATCGATTTTTGAAAAAAAAAATCGATTTAAAAATCGTCAAAAAAGATATCGCGATATATGTGAATCGATTTTTTCTCCCACCCCTACTAAACATCAAGAGCTGGTCCTCACCCATGTACTCCAGTGTTCCTGCCCCTGAGTCCCCTTGTCTGAGGTTGAGGGGGTTGAAGCTCTGGGCGCTCCCAAAGTCCACTATCTTGATGGCGTTGAGGTTGGTCACCATGATGTTGTCCGGCTTCAGGTCGAGGTGGAGGACACGGCGGTTGTGGAGGTACTCGACCCCCTGAAGGATCTGGACCAGGTAACCCACCACGTCGTCCTCAGAGAAACGGAACCTAAAGGTGGAGGAAAATATACGTCACTTTGAATCCAGAGTGTGTTTTTTGCCAGCGTGAGGCGACTGATCTCACCGTCCTACCTGTCTACCAGGCTGTACAGCAGCTCTTTGCCGGTGCAGTACTCCGCCACCAGCACCAGGTAGCGCGGGGTGACGTAGGCTTCGTGCAGACCCATGACTTTTTCGCTGTGGAGGGATTTCAGGATCTCGTACTCCTTCAGGACGTCCTGCTTGTTCTCCTGGCTGTAGGGAATGATCTTGGCCATGTAGATTTTGCCTGTGGCGTTCTCTCTGCACTCCCTGATCACGCCAAAACGACCCCTGAGAAAAAAAAAAAAAAATACTATATATATACAGCTCTGGAAAAATTTAAGAGACCACTCCCAAAATGATCAGTGTCTCTAGTTTTACTATTTATAGGTATGTGTTTGAGTAAAATTAAATTACTTTTTTTTTTGTTTTATTCTATCAACTACCGACAACATTTCTCCCAAAATTGAAAAAAAAAATATTGTCATTTAGAGCTTTTATTGGCTAATGACTAAACTAGTCTAAATAACAAAAATATCAAGTCTTTTCAGACCTTGAATAATAATAATAATAATAATGATAATAATGTAAAGAAAACATGTTCATATGTATTCCTAAACAACACAGCAAGAATATTTTAACTCAGGAAGAGTTTATAAATCAGTTTTTCTGGGATAATGTCAATGTTTAATCCCAGCAGGGGTTTTTATAATCTTCCTATAAAACCAGATGTGGTTCATCAGTGTCTCATTAAGTAGAATGAGTTTGTGTTTGTGTTGGTATTTAGAAAAGAAAAGAAAAGAATGACTGTCATACATGTAGAGATGCTTTTAAGAAACACTTGTGAAAGTGGTCTCTTAATTTTTTCCAGAGCTGTATATAACATGAACCAGAGCTCGACCGCATATTTTCTGATGATAAATGCTGTCAAAGCATACTGTATCTCACCTGGCTTTCTCATCCAGGAAGGTGTAGGGCTTCTGTGGCACCCCCTGTCGTAGAACAGTAGAGGGCGTAGTGTGTCCCGATGGCGTGCCTCTGTTGGGGGTCCCGGCCCCCTCACCGATGGGGCTCAGGCTGGACGCCTGGAGCACCTGAGGGGTAAAGGAGACAGGAGTAGGGGCCACGCGGGCGGTGACGGTGGTGGTGGGGACGTACATGGGCACGGACGCCACTGCTGGTTTTGTGGGGACGGAAGGCGGGGTTACAAGAGGAGGTGGGGGCGATATGGGCGGGGTCTGGGTCATAGGCGTGACCACGTTTACCGGACTCTGGGGTTTGGGGAGGACGAAGGGTGGAGGCGCTTTGACCGCGGATGAAGAGGGAAGGTTGTACGTGGGTCTTTGAGCCTCCTCGGGCGTTGCCCCCGCAGGTGGGGATGAAGGGTTTGCGGTGGGGCAGGAAGGCAGAGAGGAGGGGCGGCTGGGTGTGACCACCCTAGTCAGGGATGTAATGGGAAGCCGGAGTGCAGCGGGGGCGGCGGCCGAATCCTTCGGAGAGGCGGAGGTCCTGAGAGAGCTGCTCTGAGCCGGTCTGAACGGAGACACAGTGACTGAAGAAGAGGTGACCGCTGGTTCTGGGGGGCTGGGGATGGTCTTCACCACGGCAACAGTGGGTAGTGCACCTTCAGCTGAGACTGGGACAAATTAAGGTGAATAGGGTAAAAAAAATTAACTAACAGATATTACCATTAGACTTCCCAAGTTTATCACTTACTTTGTTGTATTACCGGTACAAGTTTTGTCAAATTTTATGTTTCAATATGTAAATAACAATGGATAAAGCCCCTTTCAAAATTCTTGTTTTATTTTGTTGACATATTAGAGTCGGAAGTTTTTACAGTGGGGATTTTGGATATCTCTTTTTATCACTCTGTGAATGAGAAAATACTGTTAAAAAAATCTAATTTTGCCCTGTTTTTAGGAGCAAAATGTTGTAAATCAGGCTTTAAAAGATACAGTATATCAACAATCCCCTCTGTAAAAACCTTCAGAATATAGATTAAAACTAGAAGGTTTGGTGTCTGTAAGTGCCGCAGAGTCTGGTGAAAACTCAATTTGAAAAAACGGCCTTTAAAGACTTATACTGTAAAATGCCATCGATTGTTAATGTAAATCGTACTTTTACGATTCGTTGCTGATCAGAGGAGATGACAATTGTTTGACCTACATACTTGTTCAGGAGAGAGAGCTTTACATGACATGGGTCAGACAACAGGCACAGCACAGTATGTCACAGTAGCATGTTAACTTTTGGTGAATTTAGGAGGAATCTACTGATGAAAGAAGACAAAATAAAGTAAAATAATAACTTTAATGTGGATTTTCTACCATTTCTTTCGACTTTCCTGTTAAAGAAGAAAAATAACAACCAATTTTAAAAAGATGCTCATTTAAATCTACTCCCACAGTGTTGTAATTACCTGTAGAGTCCAGACGGACGGCAGGGGAGCTGTTGCTGTGTGGTCCCTGTCCGGCCTTATTCACACAGGAGACACGGAACCTAAAGGTGCCGCCTGGTGGCAGGTTTGTGACGTTGTAGTAGCAGTCAACCACTCCAGTCACAACAGTCTGCCAGTTGGACTCTCCTGCAGAACACAGGGGAAAGAAAAATCAATCTTTACATCATGTTGTGCGAACATTTCTTTTATATTTAGGTTCAAATATGACATTTATACTCATAGAAATAATATTATGCATATGCTCTGTGGAATAAAAAGGAAATAGTGTTTGGAGGCTTTTAAATAAACGTGTGTAATTTGGTTTCTCGACTTGTAATTCACCTTTATACCACTAGATGGCAGTGTTGTCTGTCTTATAAAGACTGATCATCTGGAAATACAGATGGAAAAAAAACTAATTTGAAATGTCAAAATGTTCTGTACATACAGAGAAGTTAATGCTCAGTTTGCCTGCAGGAGAATAATTTGTCACAGCATCTTATTTCTTATGCAGGTGCCATGAAACAGAGCTGAATTAAAATGTAAATCAGGTAATAAACGCGTGATTCTCGGAGCACCTACATCAGTGTTGCCTGGAAGAGATCAGATTGTGAAAGCGGCAACAAGGCAATACATGCCAGAATAAATCTGTCAGACTGAAAAGTTCAATAAATATTCATGAACCCCGAGTCTGCTGCTCCCAGGTTGAGTGTTGTGTTTTGTGTGGCTTTATATTTCCATCCACCACATTATGAGATAATGATGATTCATCGTGCATAATGACAAAAAGTTCCGACAGCAGCACCGGTACAGTCGCTGCTCCCTCCTCATCCACTCATTTTCTCTCTCTAAGCAGCGCCTGTGGATTTGGAAACGTATTTTCCTGAGCGTTCTCCACACACAGTACAAAGTCAATATTGTCTCAGCTTCTCAAACACTGCTTCCTCCTTGGAGGTTGAATCCTTTAGTTTAATTTCTTTTTTTTTTCCTCCTGTGGCCGTACCACATCCCACTGACTACGACACCAAGGGATGTGGTTTTAAAACCACCCAGATGACCTTCAGACCAGATTAAAATAAAACCTTTAACAACTCATTTGAAAAAGATTAATGCTGCGAAAAGATAAAAATGTAAATCACTCACCTTCAGTTTTTCTTTCCAGGGAGTAGGTGCATGGGGACTGGGTGTCTGCTGGCTTCCAGAGCACCAGGGCTGTGTTGTTATAGGTCTGGGCAACTTCAGGGGTCCCCGGTCGTTTTGGGACACCTTTATAAAAGATGTTGGAAAAGGAGGAGAGTGAAAAAGATGAAAAAGAAAAAATGCATTTCTTTTTACTTGGTTTTTAATATTCTGATGTTTGATTTTCTGTCATCCATTGGACTGTCTCATCGTTTTCTGCCAGATATTGGCGACTATAAAAATCCTAGTTTCATGAAAATGATGGAAATAAACGACCAGATGTTCCTTCTCACAAACTCAGACTAAAAAGGCGCCTGACGGTGTTAAAAATGTGTTGTTAAACCAAACCAAATGTGACGTAACGGGTGTTGTTCCTTGATTTCACATTGTATTTCCTATTAAGTCTGTGCAGCGGCACGGACGATTGAGCCACAGCTTCTGTCTGAAATATTGTTCACAGTGCTTACACATTATCAAGGGATGACAAATAGCATCAGTGGCAATACTCAAATGCAATCCACAGCACCTGACATCTAAGAAATGTATTTTCCCACTGAAGCTGCAAAAAGTCTCACAATTTGTCTCGCACCGTGAGCAGCGGCATCGACATTGTCTCAGCTCCGTTGTTCTCATTACACGCTAAAGCATGACCGGAGTGTTGAATATGACCTGACACAGCCAATTCAAGAAGCGCAACATCTAACAATTTGCAGGAAGCATCATTTGTTCCCATTGCGTGATGAATATGAGAAAAGCAAAAAAAAAAAAAAGACAGAGAGAGAGAGAGAAAATCCATTAAGTTAATCTACTGTAAAATGAATCTACTTCCATTAATATTCATTTCAGTTGTATTAATATTCATACCATTCTCTCTCCAATTAAAATTCAATTACGTTAAATACATCACATTATGAGGATAATTACTGTATGCCCATGAAAGACAAAGGAGCCGTTGTACCTCTAGTAAGGGAAGACATCTTTAACAATAATGAATACAATATCCTGTCTCCCGTTCTCATTTTATAGAATAACTAATTAACTGCTGAACTAACTACAGGCTAAAGCAGCCACTTACAGGCTACAGAGAGTGTACAGGAGGTGGTGATGGTAGCGATGGGGTTGGTAGCCACACATTCATAAATCCCGGCGTCTCTCCGACTGGACTTCATGATCATGAGGAGCTGCCGGCCGTCAGGGTGGGACGCCAGGCTGAGTCTGTTGTCCAGCTCTAGTGGTTTCCGATCTGAAACACACACACAAATACATAACACACAACACAAACACATAACTTACAGTCACTACGCACTTTATTTTTCTACACACAGTTACACACATTGCACATTTTCTACTTTGCACTAAAGTCAACGCTGCCAGTTTGTTGTTGTATATGCTTTTTTACATCACATTTTATTTTATTTGCTATTTCTATTTTATTATGTATAGTTTGTTCTTTATATTTTACTATTTTATTATGTATAGTTTGTTCTTTATATTCTTATTCTTTATATTCTTATACTATATGTTGTTATCGTCACTGTGTGTCTGTGTAATGCTGCTGCTGCACTGTAATTTCCCAGCTTGGGATCAATAAAGTATATCTATCTATCTATCTATCTATCTATCTATCTATCTATCTATCTATCTATCTATCTATCTATCTATCTATCTATCTATCTATCTATCCATCTATCCATCTATCCATCTATCTATCTATTTATCTAGACTATTAGGTGTTTTTGTGGTTGCATACAGAAGCAGCTGTGTTGTTTTATTTTCTAAGTATGACACCTTTCATCCATGATATCTCAGGATGTGGACTTCCGGCCGGGAGGCAGCTGAGAGTGACAGGCTCCCCCTCCGACAGGATGTGGTCTCTCAGTTTGATGTGGAACACCGGAGCGAAATCCGAGGCGGAGCGGATAAACTGCTGGCTCTTGGACAGCCCCTCCTCCTCCTCTTTGGGGACGGACGACGGCAGGTCAGGCTGGGAGGGCGTCTTGTCCTTCTTGCCCCTGCTCAGACCCCACCTGTCCCACCGCGACCGCCTGTCGCCCTCCGAGGCCTTCTCCGAATGGACGCTCGACGCGGATTCGATCGACTCCTTTGACGCGGCGGCTCCCGTCTGTTTCGCCAGCTGATTCTCCGGGATGCCCATTCCTTTGAGGCCACGGCCCTCGGACTGGGAGTGACGATGGCGGGTGAACAGGGGCGTCCTCTTTCCCTCGGCGTCTTCTTTTCTCTCCTCGGACTGACTGCGGATTTTTGTGGATATTTCCGCCACTTTGTTCTCGAACTTGTGCCGCATGGCCAGGACCGGCGAGTCGGCAACTTTCTTCAATTCCTTCTGCACCAACTCCTTCTGACTTCCCCCGACATCTTTCTCTTTTCTCTCCTCCGACTGGGTCCTGATCTTGGCGGAGATTCCCGCCACTTTGGACTCAAACTTGCGCCTCATTGCAGAAACGGATGACTCGTCTGCTTTTCTTTGTTCTCTCTCCTCCGGCTGCTTCGGTGTCGTCGTGTCCAGGGACTTGCTGCGACCGATGGCCCATGAAACCCTCTTGCTTGCGGCCGGTTCCTGCTGCTTTTCCTCCTTTCCTTTCTCACCCTTCTTATCAACAGATGTCGACCTCTTGTTCCGCAGCGACAGCCTCCCGATTATTCCGAACCCTGTTTCCTTATCTTCTCCTCTTAAATCCTGAACAGATTTGGATTTCTCCTGCAGCCCTTTGGACACCACTTCCAGCGGAGCCCCCCTCGCACCCGGCCTGTAAACCTCTTCGCTCCCTTCGCCCGCCTTCCGGCTCAGCACCGGGGATTTCTCTTCTGATTTATTCCTGGTCAGTTTTCTCAGTCCGCGGGTCAAAGACGACTCCCGTTTCTTAAACCTGGCTTCAAAGACCTCCTCTGAGTCGATGTCTTTGATATCTGTTCTGAGCACAGGCTGGCGGGGCGCGGCGGGAAGGTCGGGATTTGATGATGTGGAAACAGAAGCAGGAGATCGGTCAGCGGTCGCCACTTTGGCGAACACGGCCGGATGTTGGGGCAGCGTGGGGGAATCCGTGCCTTTGGTTTGGGCCTTGTCAGATGATTTAACTGGTCCAGAAGCAGCTTGAATGACTCTGGATGTCTGTGCTGCCTCTCTCTTCACATCTTTTTCATTAATATGCAGCTGCTGATGCTCTTTCCTCTCCTCCTCTTCATCATCCTCCTCTATCACAATTATGGGAGTAATTACAGATGGTGATCGTGACTCAGATTCTACTGTATCTTTCTGGGTTTTGGTCCTTTTCTCTTTGTCCTCATGTACTTTCACATTGTTCTGTTTCTGCTGTTGGTCCACGCCTGGTGTTGGGAGTACAAAGGAAGTCCTCTTTGTCGGGGAGGTAGATGTCGACTCCATTGTTGTTTGTTCCGTCAGTGCTGACATCGAGGTCGCCTCCTGCAGCTTTTTCCCTTCCATGCCCTCGCTGCCGACAGACGGGATCTCTAAAGGCGCTCCGAACCTGCGGTGCAGCGGCATGGGCTCAGAGTCGCCCTGAGTGAAGGAGGCGCTCTTTCGAAATACTTTGGTCTTCGGCGTGTCCTCTCCGGGGCTGTCGGAGGACGCTGCCCTGGTCATCGTCGGCGGCCCCGCTCTGGATCTTCTCAAATTCCGGTCCAGAGACCCCGTTTGCCTCTCGTCTTCCATGCCCAGTGTTTCAAACAGTGGCCCTCTGAGGCCGCTCATCTTTTTGTCCATGCTTCCCCCTCTGAGCAGCCGCTGTCTCATCAGCTCCAGCTTTAAAGCGTAGTCCTCCTGGCTTAACTTGGCCGCCCCGGGGCTCGGGCTGCGGTTGGGTAGTTCCATAGAAACAGCTTTTTTCAGGCTCTTGCTACTTGTCTCTGAAGCCTCGCCGCCTTTCCCCTCCTCTGGGTCGATGTGGAGCAGCAGTGCTGAATCAGCAGAGCTCCCTCTCCTCATGGTCGCCCTCCTCGCTTTCGTCTCCGACTCGTCCGCCTCCACGCTGGATCCTTTTTTGAGGGGAACGCGTTTTGTCTTCTCCGCTTTCTCTCCACTTGGGGTCTCCTCTTCATTTTCCGACCTTTTACCAGCCCCTTCTCCTTCTCCTGTACCTGCTACCTCCGTATTTTTCCTTGTCCCGTCAGCAAGCACGCCTGGCCATCCAGATCCCTCTTCGTCCCCTGGGATCTCGTTTAGCGAGACCCTGGAACCAGAAAAGACCATAGACAGTGGCATGGGAATGAAGGGAAGCTCATCCACATCTGCATCTGAGTCAGAGGAGGAAGAAAGCTGCGGGGAGCCTTCTTTTAAATGCCGGGCCACAGCGATGGAAACATGGCTGGATGAGTCATTGAGGAGCTCTGGGATGGAACGCATAATCATCTTGGCTTTGTAGCTGATAAGGGAACGCTGGAAAGAAAGAAAAAGACAAGAGAGAACGCCATTATCTGTTTAATTCTTTATACCATTTCCCTGTACCCGCCTCATACTGAAGAGTTTTCTGTCATTGTGAAATGATGAATATTTGTTATCTGACTCGCAAACTTGCTTCATATGAGTTGAAAAATGAATATTCACTCATGTCTATTCATTTCGCCTTACCTGCCATCGCCTTCGAGACAACACTTGCTTTAGCATGGCTGTGCTGATGCTCTTGTTCGTCGGTGACTGTGAGACAAAAAGAGACAAGTGTCACCGTCTCAGCGGAGACATAAACAGGGTTCCTACACATTTGGAATTTCTTCCATACTTTTTCTAATTTCCAGACTTCTTGGTAAAAAAAAGATTAAAATATTTCTTGACATTGGTGTAAAAAGATGTGTATCATGTAGATACATTATGCAATTAATTGTTTGTTTTTATTATTCTGAATTTGTATGCCATTATGTCACCAAATAATTTGCAGGAGATTATAAATAACCCAAATAATTTCAGATAAAACCAAACCCAAATAAGTATTAAGATTAATACAATAGTTTCCATTTTCCATTCTTTTCCAGACCTGGAAATGTATAAAATCAAAGTCCAGACTTTTCCATACTTCCCGTACTTGCGTAGGAACGCTGTATAAATACAAACCCCATGACACAATAAAAAAAGACTGAGGCTAAGTGACTGACAGCTCACCTTGAACCAAGGATGACGCAGGCACTCGACGGCACTGGGCCTCCTAGGAGAGGGAGAAATATGCAAATGAGGAAGGAATGCACGGTAAATTATGACTGATAAACCAATGGGAGAGTCATCATGATGTTACTTACAATCTGTCCACCACCAAAAGTTTGATGACAAATCCTTTTGCTTCTTTGCAGAGGTCGGCAAACATGCTCTCTTCAAACGCCACGTTATAGTTCCTGATGTTTAAAGCGGTGGCTCTGTCGTTCTCACCAGCAAAAGGAGACACGCCAGTCAGACTGAAACAAACAAATAAATAACATTAAGATTTCCGATACTAGAATACACACAATGTGACAAAATAGTGCAATAAACAATCTATGTGACTTACCAGAGGTAAGTGATGACACCAACAGGCCTGTGAGCAGGGCACAGATAAAAAAAAACAAAAAAAAAAACAAGTGAATTTCAGATTCAGTGGGATTTTATTCAGCTGCAGATAACAAGGCAGTGCCTGCAGCGAGTAGTCACATCTAAACGCTAGAGAACAGGTGGCTCACCATATGTCTGTTGCCGTGGAGACGGGAGTTTGATTAACAATCTCTGGTGCAACATATTCTGGCGTGCCGTATTTGCAGTAGTAGCCCTCCGAAGTCTCCAGTCTCACTGCGTTTCCAAAGTCACAAATGCGGATCTGGTCGCTCCCAGGACTCGCCATGAGGATATTTTCTGGCTAGAAGAGGGTTGACCCAGAAACAAGAGTATTACCGGTAGTTATCTATAGGAATGTCAAACAATGGAAGAAAGAGTAATCAAGCTCGATCAAATAAACTGGACGCAGCAGCAGCGGATACCTTTATATCGAGGTGAGCGATGTTTTTTTGGTGAAGGTAACGAAGGCCCTCCAGAACCTGCTGAATGCTACAGCGGATCTGTGGAGAAACATCAGGGGATGAAGTTAAAAGTCATGTTACATAATGATGGCGCAGTGCAGTGAGAGGAAGCAGAAGCAAACCTCCAGCTCCATGGCGGTTGTTTTTTTGGCCATTCTTTCCAGAAACTCCTCGTGACATCTTCACACAAGAGTTGAGGAAAAAAAAGAAAAAGAAAAAGGCAGCGACTTGCCTGCACAGTTCAAACAGTAGGTGCATGAGAAATGAATTATAAATGAGCAAAACTCCCACACATCCCATATCTGGCTAATTCCACTCATCGGCGATGAGTCGGAGAGAAAGAGCTGTGCTGCGCTTCATTCATGCCTCCAGGGGACTGGAGAAGACATTAGGATTAATGCTGTGGAGCTGTAGTGTCCTTGAGATACATTTAAGTGCACTTTTAAACAATGAAGCCGATTCAATTTGAAACAGTGCTGCAGGAGAGGCAGTGTCTGTTTGATATAAAGATACAGACATATTTGCCCTCGCTAAAAATGTGTGTTGTTTGCTTTCAATTCCACATCAAAGGATGATTCAGCACATTAAAGGGCCCCAAACTGGCCCATTGCCATAATCCCTATAGTTTTAGGAGTAGGTTCGTTACCTTTAATTGTCGGTGCAAGCTATTTTTAGAACGGTGGAGCAGAGCCGTGAGCTGCTCAGAGCTACGCTACGGAGGCTCATGGGATTTCTTAGTTTCCCTCATCAAACTCATCAAATACACAATCCAACAACTCCAAAACGCTCTCATGCATGAATTTACCAAAAACGACTCCATCTCGTAAAGTTCTGTTATATTATAGCATGGTGAATGTGCAGGTCATAACAGAGCGTTTTAGAGTTTAGGATTATGTATTTGATGAGTTTGATGAGGGAAACCAAGAAATCCCATTAGCCTCCGTAGCGTAGCTCTGAGCAGCTCATGGCTCTGCTCCGCCGTTCTAAAAATAGCTTGCACCGACAATTATAGGTAATGAACCTACTCCTAAAACTATGATTATGGCAATGGGCCAATTTTCAAAAATGCTGAACTATCCCTTTAAAGTACGACAGCGGCTCTTATCACTGCACTGAAAAGGATACAGCTCTGTGATGAGCACCACCACGTCCTTCTTCTCAAAGGCGTCATGGAAGTAGAGAAGCCTCTCGTTGTCCAGCTCGGACAGCAGCTCCATCTCTCTGAGGGCCAAGGCTTTCCTCTTTCCCCTCGCCGAGGTGAACTTGGCAGCGAACTCGGCCTTGCCCTTCTTCTCCTTCACCCTCTTCACATAAGAGAAGGCGCCCCTGCACAGTCACACAGCGATGGCAACATGGTTTTTTATTCCGTTTAGCAGTGTAGGAAAAAAGGAGCAAAGGCATTAGCAGCATGTCTCTGTCTTCATGATCAGATCATACCACTTAACTGCATGTCGTTCCCCTCTCTGTGTCCCCAATTACCTTCTCTCTACAGTGGCTGGTTGAAGAAAGACTGCCAGTACATAGGCACTGAACAAAATGCTCCTGTAGGTGTTTAAAGCAATGGATTCCTGACTGTTTTGACCTTTTGTTCCAATTTCAGAGTGAATTCTTCTTTGCATGTGGCAGCACTATTGCAAAAGAACAAGTGCGACTAAAGGGAAGCAAAGGTCATTGTATTTCTTTCACTGCAAGGGAGGCGAGGATCTGAATCTGAATCTGAATCTCTCTTTCAGAGTCCACTGTTATGTTTAATAGCCGTCATCCATTTTCTGATGGAAAACACATTTCCCTGTCTGTCTGTCTGCGCTGCTGCTCCACAATTCACAGCGAACGTCTGTCTCCACCAAGTCACGGCAGAACAAATCATCCGTCGGCTAATGTATTCACTCCACTCAGGCTGGTGACTCATCTGTCGCTACTGTCTGGTGTTGTTAAGCAGGTGTGATCCCCACCCAACAGCCACTAATGTGAAGGGATGTGAGACGACATGAGTGTGTTGCTACACTTCGTACGCACTCACCTCCCTATCTCTTTGTGGATATCATAGTAATCCGTCAGACGCCTCATCTTCCTCAGGATGGTTCCCTCGTCCTCCATTGGCTCTGGAGCTTCCTTTCGCTCTGCACAGAGCACAGACAGGCACTTTTAATTTCATGTGTGTGTGTGTGTACATGTGTGCCAGCATCATGACAGATGGTTTCATTTTGTTCACTCATGTTGTCCTGCCCATATGGTGCAGATTTAGAGGTGCAATTTTCACCAACAGCAACAGCCACAGCTAGCTTTTAGAGGTGTGCACCGCGTCAGCAACTGGATGTAATCTCGGCTAAATCAGGAAATGGTGGAAACCAATTTTGAATCAGGCTTTTTATTTCCCACTGAATGATCTCTGTTCTTATTCTCACAGAGTTATAATCCCCTCTACAGCGAAGGCCAAAAGCTAAAAGTCGATGTTATTGGACCACAGACCTGTGTGAACTGTGAGCTCGGCCTTGCACGAGTTGGAGCCGGCCAGGTTCTTGGCGGTGCAGGTGTACACGCCCGAGTGTTCGGGGCGAGCGTTGAGGACGACGAGCGAATATTCCGGGTCATCGTACACGAATGTGAAGTGACTGCTCTCAGAGAGAAGCACATCATCCTGCAAAGAGATCAGCATCTATTATTAAAGCGGGTTTTAGACACTAATAGTGCTGCTAATTCAAATGTTGTTAAATACTGGCAGTTACATTCATGAAATTTAAATTATAGATCAAATTCATGTGTTTTTTCTGCAAGGGAAAGATAATGTTCCCTCTTTTTTTTAACACCGTTTTTAATACCGTACCTTATACCACAGAATATCCGGGTCTGGTTTCCCTTCAACCACGACAGCCAGACGACATGTCTCCGAGATGTGCACGTCCACGTCCTCCATGATGGTTTCAAACTTCGGAGGCACTGCGGAAACAAGGACAGGAAAAAAACAAAACATTAAAATCATTTTAGAGAGGTTATTTAAAATTAATGCACTTCAAAAAATAGCTCCAGTGCAACTTGAATTACAAATCACTGTTATTTATTGTTGCCAGGAATGAGTAGTAAGTTGTAAA
Organism: Trachurus japonicus; assembly: GCF_045865225.1. Classification (NCBI taxonomy): domain Eukaryota; kingdom Metazoa; phylum Chordata; class Actinopteri; order Carangiformes; family Carangidae; genus Trachurus; species Trachurus japonicus. The sequence goes on along the minus strand of NC_140908.1, from coordinate 10,699,507 downwards.
TGAAATCTGAAATAAATTCAATGCTAAATGAACTGACCTGCCAGAGCCAGCTGGAGCGTGCAGAGGTCACTGCCAAACTGGTTGCTGGCCGTGACCACCAGCTGGCCGATGTCCGTGCCTCTGATTCGCTGGAGCTTCAGTGTGTGTTGATCGTCGTCTGGCATGCTCATCTCACACGTCCCCGGTTTGTGGATCAGCGCGACCCCCCTCCTGAGGAACACAGAGACGGTATATCACAGTTACAGACTTCAAAGCAAAACCTGAACCCATTTCCCATTTCCAAAGAGCAGTTTTGTCCTATTTTGCCTTAAGATGCTGTCAAATGAAGCCTACAAATAAGCATTGATATGGACATAATCACAGATATTAATAAACGGAATGTAAATGTATTTTTACTGAGAATTAATAGCCCGTTTTTTGACTCGAGGATACTAAAAAATGAACAAAGCTTTCCTCTAAAAAACCACAGAACTCCACTGAGAATGTGCCCCAACATCAAATGCTGAATTCAATCAAAGCAATGTGAACCGCAGCTCCTCAGTTCTACTCCTCTGCATCTACACCCCCCCCCCCCTTTTTTTTTTTTTTTTAAAGGTTGAAGCAAGTTTGCATGGTCTATCCAAATTTATAAAACAGTTCCTGCTGAGAACTGAGCTCCAGCTGAGCCGGGGCCCCTGAGAGACTTCTACTGCCGGGGTTTCTTTGTTTGAAATGAGCACTTACTGTCAAAAAAATCAGACGTTCCGGTATTTAAACAAAGATTTAAAATTCATCATATCTGCACAACTCAGTCCCGAGGGTTTTATCTCTTGTTATTTTGCAAAATAGAAAAAAAAAGAAACACTCTGCACTGGCGTTGTCTTTAATCAGCCTGTTATTATTCTCCAGGGACAGAAGAACTTACCTTTTCCAGGTGATAACTGCATGCACGTGGTTTAGTGTGATGGTGATGCTCGCAGGTTGGTTCTCAACGACATACATGATGTCAGGTTTGTCCAGAATGATTGGTGCCTTCCTCAAATAGGGTCCTATGGAGGACAAACCAGAAGACATTCATTATCTACTTAAAGGGATAGTTCAACATTTTGGCAAATTGGCCCATTGCCATAATCCCTATAGTTTTAGGAGTAGGTTTGTTACCTTTAATTGTCGGTGCAAGCTGTTTTTAGAACGGCGGAGCAGAGCTGCGAGCTGAGGCTAATGGGATTTTTTTTTGGCTTCCGTAGCGTAGCTCTGAGCAGCTCGCGGCTCTGCTCTGCCGTTCTAAAAATAGCTTGCACCGACAATTAAAGGTAACAAACCTACTCCTAAAACTCTGGACCAGTGACATTGCCTTGGAGCCTCCAAGGCTCCGTACCTCTGTCCAGCAGCTGCACCAGGTCAGTGGAAGGCGACGGCTTGCTCAGCGTCTTGCCGGTAGACGTCAGGACTCTGAAAGCGTAGCGTGCGCCCTTGGACAGGGATGTGACGGTGTAGCTGGTCTCCCTCAGGTTAGAGGCCACGACGGACCACTGGATAGAACCCAGCGGCTGCTGCTGGACCACGTAGACCAAGGAGCCGGTTTCTGCGGACACACACGGAGTTCTGTCGCTTAGTTAAATGTGCGATATCCAGGCCGAGTGTCACACTGCGATCAGAGAAGCTCAGTGAACTTACCAAATGAACTGTCGAGCCTCTTTGGTCTCTTCCAGCTCAGGCTGATGGTTTTCCCTGTGATAGCTTCTATCACTGGAGGACCATCAGGCGGGTCAGGGACTATGTCTGTTTTAAAATGAGTAGATGGATTAATAAACATATAGTGTGTGTGTGCAATTCAAGCACCGGTATGCACAATAACTCCCCACCTGTGACATATAGATGTGCATAGCAGGCTGCTTTGCCCATTTTGTTGGAGATGACGGCCTTGTAGACGCCTCCGTGAGCGTGACAAGTGCTGCGAATGACCAGACTGTGGACATCCCTGTCTGAAGAACACACGCGCACGTTTCTTATTCACTATCGCAAGCACAAAATACAAACTGACAGCGTTTCTCGGTAGCGGGCTCTTTGCTTACACTGGGTCATTTTGCGTTCCTCGCTGCTTTCGATGAGTTTGCCGTTGTGGTGCCACGCGATGGTCGGGTAGGGCAGGCCCGCCACCTTGCACTTCAGCGCCGTCTCTTTCCCTTCGACGACCTCCACGTCAGCCAGAGGTTTGACGAAGTCCGGCATGGTCCTCTTCTCCACCTCGCTCTCCAGCTGTTCAGGCTCCTCTGGGATGGACGGCATCTTCTCCAGCTTGGCCCTGAGGAAAGAAGGAGCGGTGATTGACTAGTCTATTTAACATTGCTCATCATTTATTCACTTTTGTGAATATGCTCTGAATGCAGAGATGCATTAGAAGTCAAATATATCGTTTTGTTGGTCTCCATTTTGTGCAGTTTGATATTTTTTTATTCACTTCTGTACATGCAGTTGTCATGGTCCTCCTCAGTTTCATTCATGTGCCCTGAAATGCACTTTGCATTTAAAGAGCATAAAAATAAAGAGCAAAATGAGTTTTTAAAGGCTTTAAAAAAAAAAATCTTGGTTTGAATTCTATAAAAGTGGGTCGTGACTTAATGACCATGGGAAAATGTGGGTCCCAGAGTGAGACTAGTTGAGAACCCCTGCTTTAAAGCATCACGCTGGCTCGTAGAGATGTTTTCCATCTGAATGACTTGACTTACATGTGAGATGAGATGGCAGCTCTGGGCTCCTGCATGTAGAGCTCAGCGGTACATTCAGACTTCCCGTGTACGTTCTGAGCGACGGCCGTGTAGAAGCCCTCGGTGCTGCTGCTGACGTGGGCGATGACGAGCGAGTGGCGACCCCCCTCTTGAAGGATGCGGACGTTATCGCTCTCCTCCACTCGCGTCTCTGAAAGAAACGACAACGTGACACAACGGACGTCGCATCTCCTTCGAGTCATCGCTAAAGCGCCGTGCCGTACCGCGCCGCTGAGATTCTTACCAAAATGCATCCACGTGACTCGGGGAGCAGGTGACCCGCTCACCTTGCAGTCAAACCTGGCGGTGCGACCTTCGATGACCTCCAGGATGTCCAGTTTACGGGTGAACAGAGGCTCCTTGGATGGAGTGACCCTCAGGTTTGCGCTTGAGGTCAACTCCTCTGCGAAAGCAATTATGCATATTTTAAAGGGATGGTTCAACATTTCCCTATAGTCTTAGGAGTAGGTACGTTACCTTTAATTGTGGGTGCAAGCTGTTTTTTAGAACGGCGGAGCAGAGCCGTGAGCTGCTCAGAGCTACGCTACGGAGGCTAATGGTATTTCTTGGTTTCCCTCATCAAACTCATCAAATACACAATCCAAAAACTCCAAAACGCTCTGGTGGACAAGTTGTGACGTGCACATTCACCACGCTATGAGATAATAACGGAACGTTACGAGACAGAGTTGTTTTTGAGGCAAATGCAGAGACTGCTTGCCGAAAAACTGCCCCCGACGGGAACGTGCATCAACGGTTTTGCATGAATTTAACTTAAAAAAGCTTGCACCGACAATTAAAGCAGAACTATGCAGCTCGGCCGGAAATAGCTCGCTCCTTCGTTGGTTTCTCTTTTTTTCCCTCTCCGGAGCTCCCCCACAGTTCTGGGAGGCACATGTCACTGTCGTAAAAAAAAAAAAAAAAAACTCGCCGCCGCCACCTCCTCCACCCCCCCTACACGTGCTTGTGTTTACTGCTGTTTGCTAAGCCCTGCTAACACCGAGCTAACGCTAACACGGCGCTAACACGGAGCTAATGCTAACACCGAGCTAACGCTATGCTAACACGGAGCTAATGCTAACACGGCGCTAACGCTAATACAGCCACACACAGGCACAAAGACACAGACATACACACACAGGAATAAAGGTTCCAAAACGCGAAGGTGTGTGTGTGTGTGTGTGTGTCATGATGTATTACATTATCTTATAAAAGACCCATGGTGTGTGTGTCTGTGTTAGCATTAGCTCCCTGTTAGCCACAAGCTGAACTTCATCAGTAAACATTTCATGTTTCCATGGTTTCCTCCGACTTTCCGAACTCAAACCAATCACGATTCGTGACATGCATGACGTCATATGCGTTCTTATCTCGTACTGCCGTAAAGCAGTTTCTCGCGATACTTCTATCCATTGACGAGATTTGTAACACCGAGACGGACGACTGATCTTGCAAGTGCGGTTTTCAGCCAGTGGGGGGGGTGAGCGCATTGGCCTAGACCCCATTCACTTCATAACAGGTCACTCAACCATCACAGTGACTCTGAGCCACAATAATTAGGGTGAAGTCAGGTAAAATGGGCCACTTTTTGGTAAACGACTAATAAGACCATCAAAAATGCTATGCATGAAATCCATTGATATTTTTAAAAACCAACATAGGTCTCTTAAATGTTTCTGTGTGAAAAAAAAATTAAAAAGTATAATTATTTTGGAATTATGAGAGTTAAAGTATCGGGATATTCCCTCTCGAGGTACGATGAAGGTTCAGGTAAAATGGGCCAGCCGTTCAGTTAAATTGGGCCAAGAGAGAACAACAAAGTAATTTTAGCAGAAATCATTAAAATTTTAATAATTAATTGACACTACTACTAAACTACAACACTAAACTTAACATTAACAGTAAAAACATAAGAGGTTGAAGACATTTTTTAATCTTAAAATGCATTTTAAAATTACATGATCATGTTGTTGCTATGCTCTTTGTTAACTGAATATGTTATAGGCTCTTTTACTGTGTGTGTATGTGTGTGTGTGGCATTATAGATGCCATTTTTCCCCCCACAGTGCTAATGGCACCATGAGTGGCACTGACCAACCTTGGATATATATCTAACTTTGAACATGTTTTGCACCCTCAATTTCTGTGTAACTTCAGTGTAAGACTGTGTTTTGTATGTGGCCCATTTTAGCTGAAATGCATGGCTCAATTTACCATGATGCATTAAGGTAAATTGAGCCACCCACAAAAAATGCATTTAAATTAAAAATAAGTAAGCTTAGCAAGAATTTTGCATTCTATCCAATGGGGGGAATCACAATGTGTATTATAAATCACATTTTTTATTGTAGATCTGTTTTTTTACGGAGTTATCAACCTTATCAGTTTCAAGTGAAATTTGTTTGCCAGGCCACTTTTCGCACACTTCTCCTCAGCAGGCTGGATATAAAGCATTGTCCCACCCAAAACAGCAACCAGAGACCACTCAAATCAATTGTTTTTTTTTCAAGTACAGTTGTAGCAACAATTTGAAATCATTTACAGCCATTGCCTGTTAAAACTTAAAAAGCTAGGAGGCTCAAACCTTAACTGGCTCATTTTACCTGATGGCCCAATTTACCTGATGTCACCCTACAGCCCAATTCCTGCATAGTTCTGCTTTAAAGGTAACAAACCTACTCCTAAAACTATAGGGATTATAGCAATGGGCCAATTTGCCAAAATGTAGAACTATCCCTTTAAAGGGTGACGTCAAATGTATCAAATCTAATCAAGATGGAATAAAAACATGATGCAAGGTGTGAAATTTGAAATGATGCAGCCTATACTCATATACTATTTTTCATCATCATCATATAAACAACCACAACCTACATGGCAGAGCTGGGAGGAACAGATATGAACATGCATTCTCCATTGTTTCTCAAATAAAACAGAGGCAACAGTGTTTGTGGTTTTACCTTTGGCAGTGCTTAGCTTGCAAGTGTATGTCCCACTATCATCCTCATGAACTGAATTTAGCAGCAGCCGGCACCTGAAAGAACACAGTCGCCTTAAAAAAAGTATCCAGATTTATCTGGGACAATAACCCACTTTCCTGTATCCATTTTTCAGGCTCTTACATAATAAAACAATATCTACAATTAAGAACACAGGGACATCAGCAAAGGAGCTTTAATCAGTAATGAACCCACCTCTTTCCATCAAAGTGCATCTTACAGTTGAGCAGTGCCGGCTGGATCAGCTTCCCGTTGGACAGCCAGTCCACGTCCACGTTTGGCGGCCCCGCGATGAGACACTCGAACATGGCCGACTCTCCAGCCCGCACCGCCACGTCTTTTACGTCCTTTATGATTTTCAGCGTTTGTGCTGTAGCTGCGGATCACAACACAAGAGGGGGGAAACGTTACAGGGTGTTTTATTCCAGCGGGATGAAACGACACAGGTTTTTGGTCTTTGGTTACTCACACGTGACCTCCACTCTGCACTCGGCCTGCTCGCTGCCATACTCGTTGATGATCTTGCAGACGTACGGCCCGGCGTCCGACCTCTGAGCCCAGCTGATTCTCAATTCGCTGGTGCCGTCATCCGTCTCCTGCGTGGCGAAGCGCCCCGCCGTCTTTATGGTGACTCTGTCCTTCAACCTGGGTCAATACAAAGTGGCTGTCACAGTCGTTTATACTCAGGTGTTTAACAGAGTGTGTATGTGTGTGTGTGTGTGGGTGACCTTGGCTGAGGTAATGGCTTCAGGTGTCTACTTAAGATGTCTGTTTGCAATAAAGCTTTCAGGGAAGGAGACTCACCAGTAAACCATGGGTTTGGGCTGCCCTCTGATCTTCGCTGAGATGACGACATCTTGACCCTCAATTATCCATTGGTCACATGGTGCCACCTTTAAAAGACACAATATAGTGTCTCTTTAGTTTAGAGTGCAGAAAAACAATAAAAAAAATCTTCATCAGGCCTGTAACCTGCTGTTTGGGGTCGATATTAGAATAGAAAGTGCACAGCAAAAACTCAAAATCTTTCCAAGAATATTTGTCTTATTTCTTGTCAAAATGTCTAATTTCTATTCAAACTAATCTCTTTCCACTTAAAACAAGACTCGTCACCTAAAAATTAACTTGTTTTTAGATCATTTTCACTTGTTTCAAACAAATTTTCACTTGAAATAAGTAGAAAAATCTGCCAGTGAAAGCAGGTTTTTTGTGCTTGTAATAAGAAAGAAAAACTTGCTCCACTGTCAGATTTTTCTACTTATTTCAAGTGAAAATATGTTTGAAAAAAGTAAAAAATGTCTTAAAAACAAGCTACTTTTTAATGTGATGAGTCTTATTTTAGGTATAATGAGATTTGTTTTGACTAGAAATGACATTTTGACTAGAAATAAGACAAATATACTTGGTAAAACATTTGAGTTTTTGCAGTGTGAAGCTCAGATCTAAAAAGTGAACCCATATTTCTACCTGAAACGATGGAAGCTCTTTAAAGTGGACACTTTTGCTCGGAGCTGGCAGGTCCCCGACCTCCATGGCCTCCTCCTGAGGGCTCAGGTACTCCTCATCTGACTGGCCCGGACTGCTGACCTCCAGGGAATCCGCTGCTTTTCCATAATGCGTGCGCGTGGGCTCTGGAGGGAACAGGTGAAGCCACAGACTTTCAACCCTGCTGCTGCTACGTCTAATTGACTTTTCCTCGGGTTCATGAAAATGTCAACTCTGATTTGCACACTCCGTAACTCCAGTAATTAAGTGCAAAATCTCTCTGAAATATGGTTTAGCGCCGGCGCCGGGGGTGGACTCGCTTAAACCTTTGGATGGGAACAGTCTGTCAGAGCTCTGATGTTTACAGTCTTCGCTCGCCTTGAGATGACAACGATTTTCTGCCAAGATGGACAACTTGTTGGCAACCACGTGCACCCACATCAACACACACATACACATACGCATAGAAGTGACCGTAACCGAACAGATAATGAATTAATCCCTTAATCCCTGGCCCAATCATTCGCTTATTCCAGTCACAGTCACAGTGTCTCTGGACTCCTGGCAGTTTCTACACAAGTCAGAATGAATTCACAGCTGGGTGGAGAAATATAAAAAAAAAACACCACCACCCTGCTTCTCTTTCAGACTTGACTTCTGGCATGAGCAGATAACACAGTGGAAATGAATAAAAACCCATCAGTGGAACCGAATTAAGACGTGTCCTGCTTTGAGAGAACAAAAACAGCAGAGTGAATGGAAGTGTGCACAAATTACTTATTAAACTAACTCAACAGGCTGAAAGGAGGGGAAACAAGGTCATCTGCTGGAATGAATAGATACTAAAAAAACTGTACACATCCAACAACTGAGCTATGGCGACAAAACAATCACTTCTAACCAAAAGACACAACTTAACTTCCATCGAGTGATTATATTAAGCAAGCATCCGGTGTGTTCGACTAAAAAAGGGAAAAATAACAGAATAACCTACCGAGAGTCACATCTCTGAGCAGCGTCTGTGCACCAGGGGGATAACTCCCGGGAGTATTTACGTAAACCTGCCAACTCTTACACAACCGCTGCACAGTCTGAGCCCGCTAACCTTCCCTCTCCTCTCAGCCCTGTCCTCTACTCTCCTCTCTGCCTTCTGTCACTGTCATGTCCATCCTGAAGCTCCCACAGGAGCTGCTGGAAAGTTCAATATCGGGTGGATGAAAGCAATGGGAGTGTGAGATAAATAAAAATCTGAGAATTTACAAGCTTTTTTGATATTTAAAAAAAAAACAAAAAACACTATCAATCTCCTCCTTGATATAATCGGACATGTTTTCTAGTCTGTAAACCACTCTCTTCCGCTATTTGTCCGACTAAACCAGCGAAAATGACTCATAATCTCCCACCACACTTTGACAACTCCGACTCAAGGCATGAAATGTAGCGAGATAAAAGAACTTGCAGCAGTAATCTCTCACAGGGGCATAAAGCAGACTGCAATTACCAGAGAGAACAAGAGGGGCGGCTAAAAATACTCCTTAGACTCCACAGGCCTAATATGGCAACGCAGGCCCCCGTGCTGCTGCTGCTGCTGCTGGTTGAGACGGCACCGGAGCGTACGCACACATTTTGTTGACAAAAACCGGGGGAAGAGCAAGTTGCGCTTACAGTACATGAGCTGAATCAACACTCAGGGAAGAGTTACAAACTTTTGCACACAATATAAACAACGCATCATCCGCGGGGCGCATTTCTAACCTGAACCGTCTCCAGGGGGAATATTTATTCTGTTCCTCCCTGATTCTGAATGCCACAGCTGCCTTTGAGACTCATGAGACCTCTGTGTGACGGGGGCAGCTCTGCGTTTTTTTGTTTTTTTTGTTGTTGTATTTTTTTGAATTCGCACCGAAGGGGAGCTGGATGCTTTTAAGAATTAATGGGTTGCTATGGAAACTATCGCTGCGAGGAGCCGCGGTCGGGATGCTGAGCTCCAGCAGGCCTTTGTAGTCATTAAGACAGAATGTCAGGCGGAGGAGGGCTGGCAGTGGATTAAAGCGGAGGTTCGTGTGTGTGAGTCAACATGTTCATGTGCCTCAGCCTCAGCCTTTGTCTTCATTTAAATCTGCGTTACAGTATGTCGTGCGATGCTTTTACAGCAAATTATGGGACGCTTTTCGCTTCCCCGGCTCTCACCTGACTGGATGAGATGGATTCTGGCGCTGCAGGACGCTCGGCCCGCCGCGTTGACGGCCGCGACGCAGTACGAGCCGGCGCTGCTCGGCCTCATCTGCTTTATCAACAGACTGTGCCTCTCACCCTCGGCCTTCACCGCGTGCAAGGCGTCGCTCCGCAGCTCCACATTATTCTTCCTCCATGTCACTGAGGAAACAGGCAGCAGAGATGACAAACGGCCAGTAAAACCCTCCCACAGAAAACAACAAATATAGCACAATCCACCTTTTTCAGAGATGTGGAATGAATAGAGCTATTTGTTTTTCTTCTTATTACATATATTTTTTAATTTTTACACAGATTATAAAACAGAATTTGATGTGCCCACATAAAAAATGTTGTTTTCCACCACACATCTTACAGTTTTTCTATCCTGGTACTTGAGACACAATGACCACAACATGTAACTCATGCACTAACCCTTTAACTGTAACTGTATAGAGTAAATTCTTCTGTTTTGTATGTACTGTAGACCACTGTATGTGTAACTTTGTGTTGGGTGGGATGTACACTTTGTATTTTGTTTTTGAGGGTAAAATACAGTAAAATATATTTGTTACAGTGTATTTGTGTGTTCTGAGTATAAAAACAATATTATATATATATAATATAAAAATAAAAAATACAAAAAAATATTTTACAACACACTTATGCATATAATGTCTGTAGTAAGTCTAACACTGACCAAAAAAAATGGCCTAAGTCAATATGATGAATGGAGAAGAAGTGTTTTCCATTCATCATAGTGTTTTACATTACATAAATGTCTAATATGATGGTTTGTGTGTGTCATTTGAAAACAAAATACCATTTTGAGAAGAAATAACATGTAAAGTTTCATTTTGCAGGAGAATTGTGTGGTTTTGCCCATTGTGTGTGTGTGTGTGTTTTGGTTTGTGTGTAGAGTTCTGAGAGTACGAGGCACGCTTTCAGAAAATGTGTGTAAACAATCGAGAAAAACTGGAACAAAGATGTACCTCAGATTCAGATTTGATATCATACTATTCCCGCCGCATTCAAAAAGCAACCACAAAACATAGACAAACTCCAACAGGGTGATGTGAGTTGTACCTGTAGGGGGTGGGCTCCCAGTGATGATACATTTCAGTGTGACCTCTGAGCCGCTGCGTGCCGCCGTGTCCTCGATCGGCCTCTCAAACACCGGGCCCTCAGCTGGCTCCTCGTCGGCAGACAGGTAGGAGTCATCGGAGGAGCCCCCTGGAGACCACAGGTCACCGTTTGTTCACTCTGTGCTCTGTCACCTGCTTTTCTAAATAGGTCAGGCTCCAAAATCAGTCTGGCTGGCTCCTTTCTTTCCTTTTTTTTGGGTTCCTCGCATGAAATGAGTTCATTCATTAAGTCTAGACCCTGCAGCGACACTGCATGTGATTAATTTTCCACTGTGGACAATGAAACAGATACATCTTTTCATCTTCTCATCAACTCTGGTGCAGTTTTACTTCCCCCCCTTCTCAGGGCCAGCAGCTACGTCTTTACGCACCTCAGCTCTGCCTTCATTATTCATCGGCGCTGTTTAATTTAAGACTTTCACCCAGACGCTCATCAACAAACATGGTGAAAACATGTCCTACCTTCCTCCGGAGACCGGGGCTGAGCGGATCGACCTCTTTTGCTCTTGCGCGCTCTCCCCTCTTTCCTCCTCGTCCTGCTCTCCTGGTTGCCCCTGTCCGCGTCGCATTCTGTCTCCATGGGTTCGTCCTCCACCAGGATGGTTGGGATGTTGACCTTCAGGGCCGGAGACGTCCGTCCCGCCTCCGCCTTCCTCCTCTTCAGCAGCGGGCTGATGGAGGGAGTGGGCGACGGGGTGAGCCGAGGGGGCTTGGGTGGATAATTGGACCACGGTTCCTTCGCTGTGATTGGGGACGCTCTCTTCCCACTTGGGCTGGCTGATCTGTGGTCTGTTTTGTTGTCCATCCTGTTGTCTCTCTTGGGGTCCGTCCCCAGGTCTCTCCGGTAGGAGGAGGAGGACGTGGATTTGTGGGACGAGGCAACAAGTGTGTCTTTGTCATCTGCTGCAGAGCTTTGTGTTTTTTCCCTGTGTGCAAAGACAAAAAAGCTGTTATGTAATACTGACAACATGTCACGTTAATGATTTTTAAGAAAGTTTTTCAATTTTGTGAGGAAACTACTGAACTTAAAAGGACAACAAGCAAAAGTAATTCTCTAAAAAGACACAAATTCATGAGTAAAGATCATCCTCAAACCTTGCGAGGCTTGTCCTTGTGGCTGTTGGCAATGGTTGCCCTGGTAACTGGTGAACTGGTGCCGTCTCCATGGTAACAGAGATTTTCCCTGTGCTTCCCTGTGATGAGCTGTCCGCAGCCTTCCCCTGTGAATCCGGCTGTGTCATCTTCTCCTTTCCAGGGTTGTTACTTTGATTCCGCAGGTCTGTGCCTCGGGCCCCGGGTGAGAGCTGCACTCCGCCGTCCCCCTCCCTCCCTACAACTTTCCTCTCCTCCAGCGCTCGCTCCCTCGCCTCCAACTTTTTCACCACCTGCGGAGGGATGGGCTCTAGTTTGGCGGTGGTCAGCCTCTCCTTCTGTGACAGCTGCTCGGTGGAATACGCCTTCTTCAAGCTGGGTTTCCCCACCAGTTTCTTGATCCTCTGGAGCTCCTCCGCAAACTTGCTCTGGTAGTTCTGGACCCTCTGGGAGTAGCTGGTCTTGTCCTCTAAAGACGAGGCCCGCTGCTTGAACGCCGCTCGTTTCTGGGATGCTGCGCCCTGCGACGCCCGGCCCTCCTCTTTCCCGGGGCCTCCTGTCCTCTTTCCGCCGCCGTTGTCGTCCGAGTCGAAGGAAGCCGCCCTGCCGGCTCCTCCCGGCAGATCCACGCTCGCCTGTCGCTCCTCGAAAGCGCGGACCCTGTCGAAGATCTTGGGCGCAGTGCGAGCCAGCTTGGGCGTCATTGTAACGCTGTTAACACCGGCCGACCGGTCTGCTTTAGAAGAGCAGGGATCTGAGGGTTTGGCTTTATCCAGGTCATGATTTGGGACACTGATGCTGTTTTTGTGTGTGGTGGGAGGTGGCTGGGGAGAAGACAGGGGGACGCGGGAGGAGAGCCCCTGTGATCCATCAGCAGTTTGAGTCCTGGAGGGGTGAGGATTCAGGGGAAATGGAGGTGTGAAGTTAGAGCTCTGGTGCAGTTGCCATAGATTTTGGAGGAGTCATAAAAAAGCTGATGAACGTCCCTTTGTGTCATTGTTGTCTTGTTATGTTTTCATATTTATCAGTGAGTCCCTTGTGTGTCATCTGTGCTCTTTTGTGTCTCATTTACAGAGAACAACACAAAAAACAATGCAAAATGCAATGGCAGAGAAAGGAATAAGAAATAACAGAAATAATGTTCCCACATATGAGATTTCTCTACAACTTTGAACAAACTTATTTCAACTGTGATGAAGTGGAAAAACCTCAAAGATACTAAACTGGAAATCAGAACTGCAGACTCACAACAGACATGGACTCGTATAAAATGTGCCCCCCCCCCCCCCTGCTTTAACTTCAAATTCAAAAAACATCATGCCAAAAAAAGAACCATGATCGTTAATTTCTGAGAATATTCATGCTAATATTAGCTTGGACCAAAGCCAGCGACCCATGCATGCCACAGCAAACCTATAAAGATGTGGTGTTAATCCAAACGTGAGGGGCTGCTCTGGAAAACATGCAGTGGGTAAAAAGAGTAATCACTTTTTTCAAGAAGTGCTGAATAATATGTCTGCAGGTTGTCCTCTCTAATGCCTAGAATAAATATCAGCAATGATATTTTGTGAGACTTGTTAGGTTGAAACCAAACCACACTCACACCAACAGAAACACAGAGTCAAAGGAAAGTGTGATATCTAAATAAAAATGGGCAATAACAACACTGGTTGAAAAAGGCTTGAACAAATGAAATAAGAATAAATAAATGAAAAACTTCTATAACTTACAACATATATATTACAATTACTGTATGTTGGGTCTATGGAGGATATAATGTCTTGTATTATGTGTCAGTTTTCTTTGCAATTTGGGGTTTGTGGCCAGTCTTTGTTGTATTGTGGAATCCTCAAATTAAAAAGCCATGTGCTATAACGGCATAGAAAATGTTCTCCCTCTGTAGAGGCTGAACATGCTCCCGTAGTAGTCGCTGCCCACAGAAACACTTTCCTCTGACCCCTGAACAGGCCGGGCCAGGTTAGCGTGAGACGCCCGGATCAGCGGTTCCACACCCAGGTGCCGGACAGGGGGGGCCCCCTCGGCGGGACCCCCGCCCAGAGCTTGCCTGGCTGGATTTGTGGGGTCCAAATGGGGCCCCGGGGGGCGGGAGCCCAAAGCGCGGAGCTCTCGCTCCACAACTGGGTCATAGGCGCCAGGGAGGGTGGCCCTGCGGTCTGAAGCATCGGGGTTATAGTCCATCAGCCGTCCTCCCTCACCTGCAGAGAGATGATGGACCACAGTCTAGTTATCACAACACAAAGTGCTTTAAAGGGATACTTCACCCAAAATCCACAATTCACCAATTTTCTACTCACCGTCATGCCAAGGAAGGGTTCAGAGAACTTTCTGAGTTATCAAAACGCTTTAGGAGTTCCAGGGGGGGTCCAGCTGGTAACGGATTTTCATATAATGGCGGCGGATGGTGCTCACTTTTGAATCGTCCAAAACACACGCTATGAAACATCCAGATACCTCCATACAGCTCGTCTGTACTGACCCAAGTGTCCTGAAGCCGTGGTATGAAAAAGTTGTTTGGAAAAAATTAATTTGTTCTCTGTTTTTATCCTTGTTGTAGATTAGATCCTTGTTCGAGATTTGCTGCGAGATGTTGGTTCGTCGTTGTAAACCATTGGATGTTTCATAGTGTGTGTTTCGGACGATTCAAAAGTGAGCACAATCCGTCGCCATTATATGAAAATCCGTTGCCAGCCGGACCCCCCCTGGAACTCCAAAAGCGTTTTGATGACTCCTTCCTTGGCATGACGGTGAGTAGAAAATTGGTGAATTATCGATTTTGGGTGAAGCATCCCTTTAAAGAAGAAAAATGTGTAATATAATAACAAAAAAAGAAACACTTTTAAATAAAAAGATGAATTAATTAAGTGAGAGTTGAAGCAATACAAAGAGCAAAGAGAATCCTGAGTTGGCAGAAAATGACTGAGGTAGAGACGAGTGCAGGAAACTCATTAAAGATCAAAAGGGGAAAGATGGATAAAGAGTCTATTGATCGGCTGCAAACAGGAAATGAAACAAATGCATGGGCTACGTTGCGGAACGTGCACCACTTAAACGGATCCTCCCCCCCATCACAAATCAGGTAGTGATTGACGTTTTAGTGATGAGCGACGGAGACAGGAATGCTTTGGCAGCGAAAACGGAAAAGAACAGTCAGCATCTTTCATTCACCACGGACGGAAACCTTGAAACAGCACGCAGCGACGGAGCCCAGGATGTAAAACGACAATCACGAGTGATACTGACTCAGCAAACGCCGTCGTAAAAAACCAACTACATGGGTTCCTCATGAGAAGGAAGAAAAGAGGGAAAACATGGCGCATTGCAAGGCCTTGAGATACTGAGCTTTGTTGGACACCACCTTTCATTTTACTCCACGGCAGAAGAGGCAGATCAGGCTTTTAGTGCAAGTGGTGTGAAGCTAATGGAGAGTGTAATTCTCACAGACTGCCATGTCTCATACGTGTCCTCCAGATCTGAACAAGGTCCATCTGGAGTGACACTAAAATGAGTAATACATCATGTGGGAAGAAATCGCATCTTGTTTGTCTCCAACAAGCCTCTCCAGCTTCTGTATGCAACGGCAGGGAAAACAGAATCTGTTTGAACAAATGATGTATCACCTCATCCCTCCCTCATCTGATATTCTCTTTCTGCCTCTTTTTTTTTTTTTTTTTTAGTTGCTTATGTCTAGAGGGACGTGACGAGGGTGTAGTCAGCCCGCCAACACGAAAGCTTAGAAAGTGCAAACAGCGTGTACGGGCGAGGGAAGAATATAAAACGTCTTTGTGCTAGCTAGAGGAGAAGGGTGTCAATATTTCTGATCTATATTCAGACATCCTGTTGCCTGGTTGGGAGCGGGTGCTGAGGCCATGCAGGTCCTGTGACGCCAATGCACCGACGCCACTTTAGCAAATGAGTAAATGTCCTTTTGGGAATCCTTTTCATCTATGTAACACTAACAGGAAAAGCCTAATTAGATCCTAATTGGCTAATGCCTGCTGCTGCTGATCAAATCCTTTCTGCATTTGAATTTTAAGAGAACAAGAGTGAGTCAATCGACGTTTATTTGCCTGCCTTCTTTAAATATATTTAACAAAGAAAGAGACCCAGGGAGATTAAACACATTGTTGGTGGGACTGTCCTGGTAAGATAACAGCACCAAAGGGAAATTAATTGACTTTGTTTCATAACTGATTCATTTAAGCTGTTTGTGATGATTGAGTCATATATTTTGTTTTAGGGTGTTTTGTTGGGCAAGTAATCAAATGTACTCATTGTTTTAATTGGAATTTAACAGACTTCATTATTAACAGATTGATTAAAAACAAGTGAATCTACAGTATACAAAAATTATTAGTCGCTCTCTGAGAGGAATTTTGTTTGTTTTGTGTCTGAATCCCAGAGATCGAAAGACGTAAAACCAAAAAGTTAAGCCTCAAATTGGAGAAGATGGGAGAAAAAAAAAGAAAAGAGAATATTGCTCTACATTTGCATCCCAGATAAATTAAACTGGCAAATCACGAAATACTAAAAAAAAACAAAAAAAACACTGATATGAGCCTCAGCCTCATTTCAGCTTCAGTTTTCTGGGCTGTTGGTTCCCTGTGGGGAGACACACAGTGAGATCCAGACCTGAGACAGGTTCCCTGCTGGAAACTAGGGCAGTGTGTCACAATGTTGCATCACACCATGAGCGATTAATGCATTCTGCCATATCGGATTTCATCCAATGCACGTCTCGGGCCAAGATGATAACGACCGTCCATTAAATCTATCAATCCACGCTGAATCATAATTTTGTAGAAGTGTGTTTTTGGCAGTGATGTTGTTGCTGCACTAAATCATATTGACGATCAGCACATAAATAAGGATTCAGAGCTGCTGAACATGTGCAGACTGAACTCA
The DNA here is from genome assembly GCF_045865225.1 of Trachurus japonicus. Taxonomy (NCBI): domain Eukaryota; kingdom Metazoa; phylum Chordata; class Actinopteri; order Carangiformes; family Carangidae; genus Trachurus; species Trachurus japonicus. The sequence continues at coordinate 10,682,902 of NC_140908.1, read as the reverse complement.
CAGACCCCTTTTTTTAATTTACTGTATCATCCCCTGGAAGGATCCCATTGCACTTCTAATAATATAAATTAATTAGAATAAAGATTTTAGATGGATTACCTGAAGGTCCTCTCCCTCCTGTCTTGTCTTGGTGCCTCCCGGGCCCTCCTTTGGTTTCCATCTGAGGTTCAGTGGTCTCATCCTCCGTGGTCTCAGAGTCTGAAATAAAGAGCAGTGAGACGCACATATGGGTGAAGGTGGAAGGTGTGAGTTAAAGGAAACTGAGGTAGAAGGGGGGGAAAGAGGAGGCTGAAAGCAACAACAGAGTCCGGGTGAAAATGACACTTCAGATTTGCTTAGCAGCGCACACTTTGATGGGTCCTTGAAAAGAGCCGCAGAGAGCCCCCAGAGTGAAATAAATGGGTTGAAGCTCGAGCGTGACATGAAGCCAGCTGTGGCTTATAAAAATACACAGCTGATACATGGAGGAGAGCGGTATGTATAAACGCTCTTCCCTCAGGTCTGAATCCATTTGACTTTGGTAATAAAACAGCAGGGTGAAGTGAAAATACTGAGCCCCATTTGTTTCTTTTCTTTTTTCTTTTTTACCTTAATCGATTAAAGGAAAAAAAATGTACTAACATCTAATTTCACTAAAATCATAATCCATTATCGCATCTGAAACACATCACCTCTTCACCACAGCAAATTTAAAGGTCCCCTATAGTAAAAAGGCCGTGCTCAGTCCACAGAGAGATGCTCACGGCCTGCACTGAGGCTGAGCCTTACAGTAAAATGATGCACTCATAGCAAAAGAAGCAAAATGAACTATGGGATGCACATTGATCAGTGGAAGTACTTCAACATGAATAGATATGGCAACCATTTAGAAGATAGAAAAGAAAACGAAACCACAAAAATCTTATGTGTATGCACAAAGAAAGAGAAGTGCAATATTCATTCGACTATGGTTTCATGAAGAACATTCAAAGAGAGAAAGAAAAACACTAAAACAAACATCAAATATCATAAAAACTGACTTTATATATGAAGAAGAGGGGAAAGAAACAATAAAAAGAAGAGGACTGATGGGAACAGAAGCCACAGACAGGGTCATAATAAACTGCCTGAAACCACATCTCTGTGGCTGAAATCACATTACATCAGCGGGATGGACAGATGAAGTCAGCGAGAGATGGATGGGAAGAGAGAGGAAGAAAAAAAACAACTGAAAAACAAAACACAGGCAGGGGATGAATAAAGACAGGCAGGTTTACCATAGCTTTGCTTTCGGCAGGAGCGGAAAACTTCGCTTCCATAGTGGCAGCAAGAGAGGGCAGACGGGAGAGCACCGTTACTATGGAAACCACCATCTCTCTCACCCACACGACCAATCCTCTTCGTACCCATTAGAGTCTAAAAAATCACCAGCCAAACTGCTGGGTGGCTGACAGATATGTTTACTGGTTAGAGAGCTCGTGGAAGAGGAGGAGGAGGAGGAGGAGGAGTAGGAGGAGGAGGAGGAGGAGGAGGAGCGACAACCACAAAAAGCAGGTTGCACCTCCTCGCGTCTCACATCAAGTCACATCCTGATTAGATCATTCCAGAAAGTAAGAAAGCCAGTGTAACATGAACAATCAGCGTTAACTCATTACACCACCAGCTGCATGTGTGTGTGTGTGTGTGTTGTTTTCATGGTTGTGGGTAATGTAGATCCACCCATTTGTGTCAAATGAAGTTAAATAGCTCGGGGAATCAATTCAGCCAGGTAATTATGACCAGATATACTTTATTTCTCGCTGTTCAGCCTGGATTTGAGTGTAAATATGGTTTGTGGAGTGGAGTGGAGTACAGCTAGCCTCTGTTTTGGCTTGGATCACAGTCTGTTTAAATATTGACAAATATTCCACCATAAAACACCCAGGCCAGACATTATTCACTCAGAGATTTTATGCAGAGAGGCAAGAGCGTTATTACTAAAATATTGCTTTGTGGGGGTGGATGTACAATAATAAAACCCACTGTCGTTGCAAGCAGTCAGGCAGTAAAAACATGAATTCGCTGAAGTAATATAGATGTTCTACAACAGCAACTTTCATATATAAGAGAGTTATTAGAGGAATAAATCAAAGTGAAGCACATGCTGGATAAAAACACAAAGGAAAAGGCCTGAGGACAAAAAAAGAGGCATAAAGCTACTTTACTTTGGGTTTTCAACAGAGAAAGAAAAAGAATAGACAATAGAGTACAAGAGAATTGGTGTAAAGCTCATACTGACAACACACCATGGGTAAATCTGCCAAATGTCCGTGTGGAATGCCCAGTTCTCTGAAACAAGATACAAAGTACAATGCATTATTCAACAGTGAACTCAGCCAAAAGATTCAGCTTCACACAAAACAGTAAAAAAGGTCGTTTTTACCCAGAAGTCCTGCTGTTGTCACATCCTTAACTCTAAGTAGTACAATGCGGGACTCGCAGCCTGATGCACTATCATAACGACATGTGGTGGTGCGTTCATGACCGTGGGAACAGCATGTGTGAGAAAATAAAGCCATCTCAAAAGGTCAAGTTTCTCAATTTGCTGGGAGACTAATAAAGCTCCATGAAAGTTAGTAAATGGGCTTTTGTGTTCCAAGTTTAGATTCATAATAAAAGAAAAAAAATCACACATGAATGGCATGTAAATACTGTTTCTACTGGTGGAGGGCATGCTAAAACTGACTAAAAACTCATAGAATAGACTTTTATCAGCATAATCGTGATAAGACTCAGACTGTACTGCCACTCCAGTGATGACAACTTCGATCTGTGATAACATAAATATCTTAAATGAAAATACAAAATCTGACAAACTCTCCACGCGTGGTTTAAAGTGAGTGTCGGTGCTGAGGAAGCAGATGGCGAAGCTGCTTCTTGGACAGCCTGTCAATCAGCACCAAGGAGAGCTCCTCACAATGACTCACTGCTTTGCAGCGAATGGAAAAGGAGCGAAAGTGCAAACTGAAATGACTCATTTCACACTCATTTCCCCCTACGTTCGCTGCGCACTCCCCATTGGTTAATGCCTTTTCGTGTCAGGCAATTTGATTAACTGTTGCCTGGTGGTAACTGTTCTTTGACAGACTCGGCTAGAAGCTTCCATCGTTGTCGTGATCTCCATTGTTACGGCCTCGAGGCAATCATATCAGCAGAGCCCAGCTATGAACATCATCCTTTTAGAAAAGGGGCTGAATTTGGCAAATACTTCAAATAAAAATGATTCTATGGGTATAATCCAAATCCTGGCAGTATTATTCCAACAAATCTGCTGCTGGAAGCAAAAGGACACATCTCCAGGGTTTGATATTGATGCAGAATTCAGAGGAGGCAAAGCGGCCATCAGAAACCAGCTTTGCTTACTTCTGAGCCACTGTGACCGTCTGCCCTGATTCTGGTTTCTCCACGGAGTGTAGCCTACTGACACACTTTTCAATATGCTCTGAATTTTACAGGGAGGGGGGGACCTGTTTATATGAATTACTTATTAAACAACAAAACTGTCACAGATGCCAAGGCAGGATGCATATTTCACCACACGGACCCAAAGACACAGAGGGAAGCGGAGCAGGAATTTGGACCATTTGATGTCATATGAAAGTGGATCACTGTGCCGCTTCAGTTTTGCTTTAAAAACATTTTTTTTCAGTTTTTCAGACTGGGCATCAAAACATTTTTTTTTCCTGTCTGGTAAGAGTTGAATTTCTTTGTTAGGTTATCCTCACATCACATGCATTCGCTCCATTAGCATTTACCCAAGAGAATTACAGTGAATGCTGTCGTTATTGATAATACACTTCCTAAAATGTTAATTTATCGATTACAAAGTAACAGATTTGCATCTCGTAATCAAGTAAAGGGTGTGGTATGACATCTCAATATGTAAAAAGATACTATTCTATGAAGAACAAGCCAGTTACAGCAAAACAACATCATCATTAAATGCACTTTCTCCTCCATTAAGGAGCAAACTCACCTGAAATCTCTTCTTGGACCAGATTTTCTTCATCTTAAAGAAGTGGGTCCTGTCAAACGTGAAGGATTACCTGTGGCATGGGCTCACCGAAAAATCCCTACAACCCAAAAAAGCCCAGGGTGTGGCATTAATGAAAAAATATGCACAAAAAAAAAGAAAAAAGATTCAAAACAGGATTCGGCTGCCTTTTGTTGCGTGGGTGTGTTTATTCTCCGGTCTGGCAGATAGAGAGATAGAGAGAGAGACGGAGGGGGAAATGAGAGAGTGAAAGAAAGAAAGAGAGAGGAGGATGCACATAAACCGAAGCCAGGTGTCTTTGTGTCGGAGTGTGTATCCGCTGATGTGAACAGCGTCCCTCTCTGACGTAGAGGCTGCCGTTAGAGGGGCAATTCTCAGCTGGTTTGTCCGACTCCCCCCTCCTCCTCCCCTCCCCACCTCCTCCTCCTCCTCCTGCTTTGCCGGTTCTGCCTCGACGAGAGCGCACACTCGGAACGAGAGGAGGTGGGGGTTGGAAGTCTGAGCAGAAAAAGGGGGTGTGTTGGTCTTGATTGCAGTGATGAGAGTGGAGAATAAGAGGAGGTGGAAAGAAAATTAGGAAGAAAACAACTGGCTTCAGCAGAGTGTGTTGACTTTTTCTTTTTTTTTTCCCCCTGAGCAGCAGGAACGAAAGAAGAGAGAGAGAAAGAGAGGGAGGCAATGAAAGGAATCAGAGAGGGGGGAGACAAAGAGAAGAGACAAGAGCGCGGAGGCGAGAGCAAGACACAAGCAGCATGGAGGGGGGAAAGAGTCACGGGGGAGGAGGCGAAGCAAGAGAGACAGAGAAAGAGGCAGAGGGGATGAAACGGCTGGACAAAATAATAAAATATTATTTTTAATAAATAGTATGAATACAGGTCCCCTGAATATGAACAGAAACCCTTCTCAGCTTCTCAGTCTATTCTCCTCTCTTTGTTTTCCTCTCTGCATCAGGACGCAGCCTCCAGCACAACCCAGAACCAATCAATTATTTATCTAGATTCCATGTCTGTGAGCTTTAACCAGTGATAGGGTCATGCCTCCACCTGCCACCGGCTGTTTGGACGGGAACGGCAAACATACACATCTCTCCCTGTGGATTTCAGCTTGGTGCAAATCAAGCTCCATCGGTTTGTCTGTCAAATGACCTAAATATACAGCAAAGAGGTTTGTTGCAATTTCCCAAAGCAGCAACGTCTTCAAATTGCTTCCCCACCCCCCTCTAAGCAATAATAATAATAATAAAAAAGATGACATTTATGATAATACACCGCAGAGAAGAACAGGAAATTGGAACAAGCAAATGTTAAATAACTGACTGGCTCCTCATGTTGTGGTTGTTTAACTGTTGTCCTCCTGGGTCAAGGAAGGAAGGAGGAAAGGAAGGAAGGACAAAGGGAAAGATGAGAGGAAAGAATGAAGGGGAAAAGGAAGGAAAGAGAAGGAAGGAGGAAATTAACTAATTGGGTCAAAAAGGAAGGAAGAAGGAAGGAAGGGAGGGAGGGAAAAAGGATTGTGGAAAGAAGGAAGGAAAGAAAGATGGAGGGAGGGAAGGGAACAGATTCGTTCAAGGAAGGAAGAAGGGAAAGAAGGAAGGGGAAAAAGGAAGGGAAGAAAGATGGAGGGAGGGAACAGATCAGGTCAATTGGATCTAAAGAGGAAGGAAGAAGAAGTAAGGACGAAGGGAAGGAAGGAAGGAAGGAAGGAGGGAAGGATGGAGGAAGGGAACAGATTGGATCAATTTGACCCAGAAAGACAACAGGAGTGAGAGCGATGGGGAAAAAAAGCCAAAAACACAACATTAGCATATTTTCACTTTGAAAAGTTGATACAGCAAACAGCATGAAAGGAAACAGCAAGTGTTGCTTAGATATCTCCTTCACTCCTCCATCCCATCCTGTCTCATCCTCATCTCACTGAACCAGTATTGATGCCATCTACCTCCATAGACAGGCCTGTGTAAATCAGACAAAGGGAATAAAACCAAGCACTCTGCTCCAAACGTCTGATTTGTTGGGCAAACAGCTTCCCACCCCGTCGCTGCTGCTTCAAACGCCTCTGTCTGGCTCTAATTCGCACTCTGACACACCATAATTGTTCTTTCAGACACATCTGTGCCCCCTCCACACACACACACACACACACACACCTCCTCCATCAAACAGATCTAAAAATAATTAAGAGGCAGACCCAGATCTCACTCTCCAACTAATAACCCAGAATCCTCATCTACATATCAGCACGGTGTACCGAGGTGCTCTTTAGCATCGTTAAGTGAGGCATGTGACTGTTTATGGCCTATAGAATCAATATGGAAGATTTATGGAAGTTGCTTGGTGAATCTGGATTTTGATTTTTTGAATTTTTTTTGTCGTCATTCATCTGACGATTACTAACGCTCATCCTCTCCTGACTGGAGACGAACCCAGAAGCGGCGGATCTCGATTTGCAACTGTTATTTTAACAAACCTCCCTCTCTTCACCCTCAACCCGCCTCGCACTCCTCCTCCATCCGTCACCGGTGAGAGGCATTCGGTCCGGCACAGAGTGCAGCAATCAATACCGATGCTTTATGCGTGATACGGGATACACCCCCAAGTAACAGTTCAAACGCCCCCCCTCCCACTCCCCTTCCTCTCCTCTCCTCCCCGCCGGATCAATAAGCCCATCATAACACAAGATTCCATGACCATCATCCGCTGAGAGGCCAGATATGGTGGCACAGCTTCCATTTCATGCTGCATGGAAAGATCTCTCATGAGGGGTTTTTTTTTCGCCTGCTAAAAGCCACGGCGACTCGACTTCAACCGAGCATCTGCCTGGGATATCAAACAATATCAGCCATTAAGAAAAGATAATTAGATTCTGCTGGTGCATGTCATTTATCTTACTCTGAGTTTGGATCGCGTGATGGTTCAGAATCAGGAGGCCACACGGTCCAGCACAGACTTCAGTATTAGTGTTTCCTCATCCACAGCTACAAAACCAGGCATCTTTCAATCTCAGCACAGATGGAGGAATCATAGACACCTAATGAACATTAGAAAGACTTTGGACAGATGCAATTTGGACCACGCTATAGTTTAATTATCTTAAAAACAACATCGAGAGAGTAAGCAGACTTCACGGAAACCCATTGATTTTGTGACAGAGGCTGCTTTCTGCCGAGCAGCGTTGATGAATGCCTCCCAGGCATACAGCTTTATCAGCAGCAAGTCTGCCATCATCTCCCCACAAAGGAAAAAAACTGCTTCTGCTGCTGTGATCACACTGCTTCTGCATCAAATCTGGTCATATCAAACCAGATGTAACTTTGTTTTTTTTTATATAGAAGCCCTGGACTGTGTGATTTCCTGGAGATAACCTATGGCCACCTGTTAATCTAATGATGGTGCACTTTTCACCATTGTTCATGCACATTGTTGGCAAAGAGAAAAGTTTTAAGAGGATATATAGAGAGAATGCATTTCCTGAAGGAAATACGGGTAAGGACAACATTTGGGAAAGCAGCACATGCATGCTCCAGTGGTCCGAAACTCCACGAGCAAAAATAACCTCAGAGAAATAATGAGTTCATGCCATCTCTGAATGATTTTTTTTTAAAAAAGAAACAAAAATATATCAATGTCAAGTTGCATAAAGAAAAAGAGTAATTCGTCTGATTTCTAGTGTTTGGCTAAAGAATAGACTGAGTTCACAACCACAGTTTGCAGCTGCACAACGGAGAAGAAAACAACCACAACTAAAGCCGATACTTCTTGATATAATGCCACCAAATTCCCTTCAGAAGCGAATGTGAGAGGTGCTTGTGTCGATTCAGTTCATACGGCGAGTTCTGGAAATCCCAAACGACGGTGGCCAATGTTGACAGTCACGCTGCAACCTGATCCTACCACCTAATCCGGACCAAATCCCTGTGGGTTCCTGTGAATGACTGTGTACCAGCGGGGATGGAACACAAACACGTCCTCTGCCAGACCAAACAGCACAGAAACAGCGTTTTGGCTTCAGTCCGCCACATATTGCTTCAGCTGCCTCGTGAGAATGGAGAGGCTAATTAATTGTACTGTATCCTTAATCCACTCGGAGATAATATTTCGAGAATGTGAAATCATCAAGCAGCTATAGATTATCTGCGGCTCCGGTGTGCCAACGTGAGCTGGTGGTAGGCCAGACCAGACCAGACCAGACCAGACCAGGACTGGGTCGATGAAGATGGTGAGAGCAGGGATGCCATGCTGTGTGTTGTCTGAAACAGACACCGGCTGAGCAGAAGTTCAACTGCAGCACATTCACCCGTGAAAATAATACGACTAATAAGAGGATCAAAACCTTCTTTCTTTTTTTTCCAACTCCAGTTCTTTCATTTCTGGTCTTATCATTAAAAGTTTCAGAGAGTTTGCATATCTTATGTTTGTAATTAGAAGAGCTTTTTCGGACTTTGAGGATGGGATGACCCTTTTTTTCCCCCAACTCTGGTAATCATTTGGGCTGCTAAGAGAATATCTGTAAATACTTTCATCATTACATGATGACTGGTTGGACAAGATTTGACAATACCTTTGGAAAAACACAGCTTCACATGTTTGTCTGACTTTAAAGGGACAGTGTGTAATATTTGTCAAGGTTTATTGGCAAAATCTGAATATACTACCAATGAATATATTTGTATTAGTGTAAAACTGCTATAAAATAAAATCTGTTTGGTTTTCATAGCCTTAGAATTCTTCTTTTATATATACAGTACATATAGCAAGGGTCTTGCTCAGAGAGTGTCGCCATCTTGCGCCGCCATGTTTGTACGGAATGGAAAATCCAGTCAGAGAGCAGGTTTCAAGAGTTTCACGTTCATAAACAATATAATTATTTAATAAATAAATAATAGAATCGGAATGCTAGATGTCACCGTTTCCCCTCATTTTACACACTGGACCTTTAATCTCAGAATTCCGACTTTAAACTCAGCATTCTGAGATTAAAGTCAGAATTTTAAAGATTTTTTCCCCCACAATGGCCCCAATCCTCTTCCATGTGGGGCAGACATGGTTACCTTTATCCTGTTCTTTTAGTAGTTTAAAATGTTATCCATTATGGGCTATTGAGTTCAAATTTGCACTGCAGACAGGACTGTTGTACCTTAAAAGTAAAGCCTACAGTAAAAAGCATAATCTGAGGGCATACAAGAGAGAGACAGGCTAAATCTAATTAAGCAGCAGCAGGAGCGGCCTCCAGTGTATAACCTTGTTTTCATTTCCATTACAGCTGTTCCACTTGGTTGACTTTGCATTTCGTGATTCCCTACAGTATTAAAAAGGATCCCCAACAAAACCGTTTTGTGTTACCACAGGATATATTTTGTCTCGATACCAGCTCCCACTCACCTCTCTGCTTCTTGCTTTTCGGCCCACTCACACCTTCCCGAGTGCTCCTCAGAGCTTTGCGTGCATCGAGCAGCTCCCTCCGCAACATGGCTCACTGTCTTTCCTTCGTATGCTGAACAACTGGATGGCTACCTGCGCCCTGGAGAACGTCCCTGAGTCCTGCTCAAGTCTTTTCCATCGAAAAACAAGGGAACCTCCTTAAAATGGCTCCAACTGGCCTATTTCTCCCAGTTTCATCTTTTCTGATATCTTTAAAAAGCTTTCCTCTGCCACATTAATCACACACTGGTCGAGCAACGCTGTGCCGCCTTAAGACTTTAAAACTTTATCTTCCTCAGGCCATGTCTCTCCTTCTTGCCCTCTCCCTGTCTTCCCCCAGTCCTCCCTTACTTTGCCAACTTCAGCGGTCTATTTCGAGTCCTGCATAGTACAACCCCTGCAGTCGTACTGTACTTTCCCGTTGCACCCCCCTTTCAGAGAGCCTGCCCCCCCTCACACTCCCCCAGTTATAGGCAGGAGATTAAACACAGCGCGACAGAGAAACTGAACGACCTCTGTCGTCCTCTGCTCGGTCCAAAGGGAGCTTTCGAAAGTCCAGTACAACACCAACATGTTGTCATATATTGGGATGTCACCATTACTTGTTTTCACAATTAATCACGGTATTAAACAATTGTAAAGTTTCCTAAATACAAAAAAAAGATTGTGTTGGAAACACGGAGGCATGTGCACCAAAGTAAAGGTAAATATAAGAAATCCATGTACCTAACGTAATGTATTGGTAGGAATTTAAATGTTAGCGTGTCATTTGTGATAAAAAAAACAAAAAACAATTAAAATACACTTAAACATTTAGTATAGATGACAATTAATGATTTGAATATTTAAAACACTTCCCCTGCAGGATTAAAAAATTGGTTATATATTAATAGTAGAAATTAATCAACACATAATAATCGTAATACCGTGATTATTTCTCTGACAATAATCGTACAAAGAAAATCTATAATCGTGACATCCCTAGTCATATTGATAAGCTACATCTGCACACACTACTAAGGGACAATGAGACAATCACATACTGTACTGTAGGTCTATTTCAAACAGCTACGAGCCGATACACGTCAGAGCTGGTGAGACAAATAACACTGTAGCTGTGCATGGGTTAAAAAATAATGTTCAGACTATGAGACTTCATTTCATTCATGTATCTGATGCTTTACTTGCGTGGAATTCTATGTAAAAGTATGTAATGTAAAAGTCAAAGTGTTACTGGAGCTGTACAGTAGCATGGACGTCTCTGTCAGCCTGTCACTCTACTTTATAGATGTCCCTCAGGTGATGTAACAGACCCTCTGGCATTCATATTGGGGGGGTTGATGCTGCTGAATACCACATCTCTGACAAATGACCGCATCTAAACAGCTGCCTCTACCAGGAACGACTGATTTCAGATCTGTAACTAACTGACCTATGATTTATCACCTGATTGATCATCTTGTAAGTTCTTCTAACCACATCGGATCAGGATACAAGCTAGAGTCGAGTTTCAGATATCATAACTGTAATATAGTCATACCAAGCTGTCTATTTATTTAGTTATTTATCAAAATAGCTTGTTATTGTACAACTTTAATCATATACTGCTCTGGTGTGATGTAAACTGTAAGCATCATAGTGTTATTTTCTATTTATCTTGGCATTTTTTACTTGCATAAGATGCATAAGTTAATAGTATTATAGGTTTTTGAAAGCTGAAAAGCTGCAGCAGAAGTATGTGTTCACTCTGCAACCCCACCGATTTATCTTGCGAGCCCTCAGGGTGTCCGGAGCCTCGGGGAGCTGAGGGTTAAAAGGTGCGACAAAGACCTTTTTTAAATGTTATCTTGTGAGTAACTGCCAGTCACGCCTGGGGAGGTTTGTGCTCCTGCGTCACGATACGACAGCGATCTCCTGACGACTGTAAACGTAGCTTAAAATACCACAGGTGACCGACGCGCTGCTTTCCCACAGCTTCAATCAAACCGCTCAGCCTTTTTGGATGTCTGACAGTATGTTAATCAAAAGCTGTATGTCAGGCAGCGATATCAATAAAGTTGTCTGGACTTGTGACACTCCTGGTTCCTGGTTGTGATATCATAAAGTGACAGACCCGACTGTCTGACTCACTGAGGGATGCTCTAAAGCAGCCAGAACAGTCATTATAATTAACCACACACATGTGCACCGATACACACTAACAGACACCACCACAAATACACAGTCGCAGCCCCCCCCTCCCTCTCGTCTTAGTACACCCTCCTCGTCTCTCTTTCATCACGCTGACCGTGATTGAGTGTGACAGCGCCGCGTCTTGACCGTGGTGATGCTATAATTATCTGTGATGTCTGCTGGTGCAATCGGAGAAGGGGGCCGGCGGCATCCACTAGAGCACGAGCCCTGTGGACGGCACGACACATACCGGGCCATAAATAACCACCGGGGGAGAGAAAGCAGGGGAGATGGAGGAGAGAGGCAGAGGTCAGAGAGATAAGTTCAGCAGCCAGGCCCAAGAAAACAGGTAAAATCAAGGACAAAAAAAAAAAAAAAAACTTGTTTGATGTCGTGCAGCTTTTATCTGCTGTTTATACAAATAGTAACATGAATCACGCCAAAGCTTGTCATGAAACTAAGTAAGTCCAAGTCTGTTAAAGCAAGAGGAAGTCACATCATTTCAATATTTCCTTTCAAATAAGTCTTAACAATATAAATTCTGTCAATGCGCTGGGCGGAGAGTTAAACATTTAAGATCTGTCCTGGGGCAGTGTTTGTTTTCTTGTTCCAGGTCAGAATTCTGAGGTTCAAGTCTCACAATAAGTCATGTTCTATGGCAGTGAAGTCCAAGTCTCATTTCTAAATGAAATCCCAATTGACAGTTCTGGTCACTGATCAAAAGCAAGAAAGAAACAGAGATGGGTTATGACAAAGAAATTGGATAAAAACCGATTCAATTACATTTGTGACAAGGAAAATCATCACCTCAATCAGGCTGAAATGAGAAGAGACAGATGAAAAGAAGGAAACAAAGACTAGAAATACGTAATGGGGAACAGAGGTCAAAAGGTAGCAGCCCAGGCTGGACTGATCTGAGAGGACAGAGAGGTGCTGAGTGATATGTCAGCTGGACCATACGCGCCAGCTCATAGTGTTAGAGCCGCTGACATGTGAGCTCAACTGTCAACTTTCTTCACAGGCCACGGCAACGAGACGGCGATCCAACATGGACGGCGGCACAATGATCTCACCGCGAGCCATTCTACGCCAAGGACTCGAGTGGATGATGCAAACTGCTCGGGAGTATTTATTTATACCGGGCCATGTCCAGTTTCACACAATGAGCTCAGTTTCTGCCAAATCAAAAAAAACAGTTTCAGTTTTCTGATTTTATAAATGTAAAAAGTCAAAGTTGATTGATTTTTTTTGTATGACATATGGAAAAAAGCTTTGTGAGACACACAGGGGTCTGGTAAACGCTGCTGCAGTCGGTCACTGAGGCACGGAGGAGAGCTGAGACGCCACACTGACAAATCCTTATCTCCTCCAGACAGAGGTGACAAGATAAACTGGGAAATGATAGACAAGCCAGTCAAATCCATCAGCACACAAGACACTGAAAGCACATCCTTACATGTTAAGACATGCACTTTCACACTGCTCTTCAGCTGCGGGAACGGTGGACTGACTCTGTCCCTAACGGTATCTCATTTGCATTCCGCAGAGAGGAAGTGATATGCTAAGAGTATGAAATGATAAAGAGGAGGTGGGAGGTGGGACTGCTCGTAAAGATAATTTATGTCTCACGTACTTTGCTGTGTGGATTTATGCCGACAGGAACGACCACCCTGAGCGACGCTGTCCCGCTACGGCGTTACAGAGACACAAAAACAGAAAAAGACTGATTTTTGCAAACAACTACTGTATAATCCGTGCAGTTTCACTGTGGCCTCATTGTTCCCGTTTCTTCAGTTCAAGCCTCGAAAAGTTTACTGTTGCAAAGTTCAAAGTTTCTTCCGGTGCAACACCAACGCAAACAGACTCAAGGCACAACATGGTAACTTAGAGATCTGCATAATATTGATTCAAATCAAAATCACAATATTCATGAGACAAAGCTTGTAGTCAGACTGTCAGAGTTTCACACTCGATATACAGTAGCTCTGTCTTAAAGGGATAGTTCAACAATTTGGCAAATTGGCCCATTGACGAAATCCCTATAGTCATAGCAGTAGGTTCGTAACCTTTAATTGTCGGTGCAAGCTGTTTTTAGAACGGCGGAGCAGAGCCGCGAGCTGCTCAGAGCTATGCTACGGAGGCTAATGGGACTTCTTGGTTTCCTTCAGTCAAGTTGTGACCTGCACATTCACCACGCTATGAGATAATAAAGGAACATTACGAGACAGAGTTGTTTTCGAGGCAAATGCAGCGACTGCTTGCCGAAAAACTGCCCCCGACCGGAACGCACATCAGCGGTTTTACATGAATTTGCCTTGAAAACAGGGAAACCAAGAAATCCCATTAGCCTTCGTAGCGTAGCTCTGAGCACCTCCCGGCTCTGCTCCGCCGTTCTACAAATAGCTTGCACCGACAATTAAAGGTAACGAACCTACTCCTAAAACTATAGGGATTATGGCAATGGGCCAATTTGCCAAAATGTTGAACTATCCCTTTAAACACAACTTCTCTCATGGGAATCATGCCAACACATCCTCAGAGAAAGAACATAATCACCAGGTGAGGTGACAACAACAAACAACAGCCAAAAGGTTCAGCTGTGCAGTAGATAGAAAGTAACGACAGGTGCCACTCCTCATCGGCCGCAAATCTGAGTCTCTATTTAAATCCACAGGCTAATTTTAAGTATCTCCCAGTGCTGCTCTGTGGACGTGGAGGACAGGGTTACTGTCTGATCATCAAAACACACTAGTCTTTGATGTTGGTGGACTTTTGAGATAATGAGATTAAATATTAATTAGGAAGGAAAATAATGAGAAATGCAAAGAGGAAATGTGTTTGTACGGTAAGTGAGCCACTGGTGTGTTTGAAGAGGACCAAATCACAACCTGTTTATACGACAAAAGTTTGAAAATCCAATGCTCCGACTTAGGACTTCCTGTTAAAGAAAGTTTTAGTAAGTTGGGTGTTACCTTCGCCAAGGTCCATGATGGCCAACACGGCGCTGCAGCTCGCCTCTCCCAGCTCATTGGTCGCCACGCAGGTGTACAAGCCGGCGTCGCTTGTGTGGCAGTCCCGTATCCACAGTCCCGCTGAGTCCTGGGCTTCTGACGGAGGAAGGAGCTCCTCGTTGTGGTACCAGGCCAGACAAGGTTTAGGAAATCCTGCCAGCGACACCCTGAGTCGGATATCGCAGCCTGTCCCCACCGCTGCCTTGCGGAGTTTACGGGTGAACACCGGCGGCGTGGGTTCCTGCGTCTGGGCCCCGGCATCTGGAACAACGCGGCCCTTGGTGACTTTGGGCCTCTTGGATGGGATGTCGAGCCTGGGACTGGGTCCAGGGACGTCTGCCATCTTGATTTCTTTCACACTTCTTTATGGACTTCTTTTTTTTATCTGGTAATTGATCGGGGTGTCAAGTCATTGAAGGCCTCTTCTGAAAGGCTCCATCAGTTCAGATATCTCTGGGCTCACAGGGAGAGTGGAGGCTGTTAGTCCTGGACTGTTGCACTGGGGACTGGAACAATTAGAGTACATCAATCAGATTGGCATCACAGTTATCTTTAGACACTTTTAACACCATAGTCTAATTGGTTGACAAAACATTGTTCCTTTGTGGAAACGGGTTCACAAGTCCATTTTTACATTTTTATGACAAGCAGCCCTGTTGCAGTTATGTGAATGATGTCTTCCTCTCCATAAAAAATGACAGCAGCGGTGTAAAAAGAAGGCATGCAGTCAGAGGTACTCCATCTACTTTGCATGTCAAAGTCGACTCAAGTGCTACTCAGCCTGTAAAACAGTTGCATAATGTGCTCTGCTGCTCATGAGGAGCGTTGTTAACTCTGAGAAATACCACTCAAGTGACAGTACAGGTACAGTACCACACAGCTTTGGCCTCTGTGGCACATTTTTCCAGACAAATCTTCAGTTACAAACTGAGGAAGACATCCCTGCCTCTTTTTTTTTCTTTCAAGTTCCCCAAAATGTATTTGGGTTAGTGAGGAAGTACCTTCAACCATTATAGTAGTAGTTTTACACTCAAAACAACAGCCAGAGACGTTATGAAGTATATACGTAATGTCATAAAAGTCTTCAGAAGAAGGTTGGTAGGAAGGACTCTGACACCCCCCCCCCCCCTGTCCCCCCGCCCTATTTAACACTGGGAACGTTTCCTTTATAGTAACCTGGTGGTTATTGTTGGCTCAACTTTATAAAAAGTCTGACTGTTTTTGTGTGTTTGTTTACTGAGGGGGGTTGCCAGATCAGGAACCTGGGTTGCATTTGTTTGATTTACAGGATGTCCTGCCATTTAAATATTTAATTTCACACCATTTTTAGAAAGTTAATCAAATAACCATTCAAAAATAGAATAAATAAATACAAGTCAAGGAATAGTAGGCCTAATGAAGGCGTGTACAGTACATCAGTATTCTGGTTTTGCTTCCTGTGCTAATTCAGGACATTCCACTAATTTGCTGATCCAAAGAGTTGCCCGAAATAGACTTTACCCGATAATGGAACGAAATGCACCTTACCTCACTTTTGCCATTAAAGCCGAAAGGAATCCCTTTGGACATCCCCGCAAAGTCCAAGTTAAGGTAACAAGATCCATGGAGCAGAATATTTCATCTCAAATCATTTGCTAAAGCCCGTGTCTCTCTGTGTCCTTTGGTGAGCGCGGACTGTAGGTGTAAGTCCAGCAGAGATCATGTAGCATTAGCAGCCACCGCCATGGTCCCTTTCAACAGCCTTAACCCTGCTGAGGAGCGGAGAGACAGGGAGACAGGGATTTACCTAAATGTCAAACCACTCAGGCCTCCTGCTCTAGTGTGTTTTCATTAACTACCTTGGAGTGCTATTCACAAAAACACACACTTTTAAACTTTTCAGTCTCCTAAGCACTTAAAGCAGCTCATGTTGTTGGTCTCCCCTCTCTCTCCAGTCTCCCCTGCCTCGCTGCTTCACCCCCAAGTCCCTCAGGTTGCAAAACGACAGCTGCACCACCACAGATAGGTCACATTTCTTGGGCTGCCATGTATGACCTACACACACACACACACACACACACACACACACACACACACACACACACACACACCAAAGCTCCCACACTCAAAGCCCTCTAGATAACGTTATCAACCAAAGTGTGTGTGTGTATTTATGTGAGACAGGCAGAGACAGCGTGCGTGTGACAGTTGGAGCTGCTATAAAAAGAAAGTCTAAGAATAAAGACAGGACTTAGTGATTCATACAATTGTAGGGCAGTGATATAACAACACAACGTCATGTAACTGGTCTGAACAAACACAATAGACACAACAGAATTTCACACATGTTCTTTTTTCCCCTTCTTATTTCTTTATGAATGAGTGTGACTGATGTTTCAGACAATTTGAAGCTACAGAAACATGTCAAGTCATGTTATTTAAAAGCTAAAAACTCCACAGGTTAAAGGTTATATATACAACTTTTTCATCAAAAAATTCATCGCTAAATTAAAAAAAAAAAAAAACCCACAGAACATCTAGAGGGGTGCAGAATAAAAGTATATTTTTTTATAGTATATAAATAATTGTTTTATAATTTTTGACGGGTCCAAAATATATAAATATTTACATCTGGTTACGTTGGCTATACGTCAGCATATTGAGTATGTTGATGTCACGTGAGAGGCGGAGCTCAGGGGCCAGATTGTGAAGAAATGGCATCGTGCTATTGCTAATGCTAAAGGAAAAGCCAAAGGACTTCATTAAGTCTGTTTGTTAAACGGGAAATGAAGTTTACATTCTGTATGCATGTGTGTTGTCTCACCACTCTATCTCCTGTCTGTCTCGTCCTTGCGTTAGATCCATCACTTCCTGTCTGCGTTTTTGCTGATGGTTGGCGTGGCCTGCTAGATGTACAGTGTCCAGGAAAGAGCACTGGCTGTTGTGTCGTGACCTGTGGAAAAGGCAAGAGGATGTAATCCTTGTTTAAAATTGTAAAGACATCAAATGAAGTTGTGAGTTTTAGTTTTTTCAGTATTTTGAACATTTCTTGTTCAGAAAAGGTTACATTGCCTTGCTTTTTACCAGCAAACATGAAGGTGTGGGCTTCTGCCTGCATCTCCTCATCTGTTAGGCCATCCTCATCCTGCAGCAACACACACACAGCAATGTCCACTGCATCCACCTTTATCCCTCTGTCATTCAACTTCTGTCTTACCTAGTATGATGTCCACAAAATCTTTCTTTCCCTGCGGTGCCTTGGTGGAATCTGCTCCTGTCTCCCTCTGTTGGCTAATGAGGGCACGACGCCTCTGAACCACCATTTGTGTCCATGTAAACATAGCTATTGTCAAGTTTCTACAAGAACTTGAATATAGCCTAATATTTTCTTCAATATTTTGTTGTTATTGCAGCTGAATATCATTGGTTGTGTAAGAATCTGCACCTAATAGACTTTTTCTTGTAAGTTTATCATGTAATCTTTTTTTTCTGCTGGTTATACATGCAAATGATCTGTCTCTTTGTTTTTGTAGATTTTTTTTAATGTCCCTGTAAGGTGTTTGTATTACTTCTTCATGAGACTGTGTTACTGGCATTCAAATAATTGGGAATGCAATGGTAAATTGCATGAGGATGAGGATATATTATTTCCTCACTTGTAGTCCATTGACTTGCATTTAGGAGGGACATCCAGGATTAAGAGTTACAGTAGACTATGTTACATTAGACTTGAGTGTTAACTGTTCTCTCACAAGAATCTGATTGCTTAACCCTGAGGTGTATTAACATTAAACAAAGATTGTCTTCTATCTAAATACATTTCACATGCAGGAACTCACTGAACACAGAGTCCTGTGCACTCAGTGACTTTTAGTGGACAAAATAACAGAAACAACCCAACGCACCGGTAAAGTACTGAGTCAGAACCCACTAACTGCAAAAGTCATGACTACCAGTAATTTTCTCCATCTCCAGTGAGGCAGGTTTGAAATGCTGGATAGGCAACTGCGGGGTCCCTTAAAAATGTCAATCGATACTAGACTTTGCCAGGACGGAGCAACTTTTCCATTGCCATCAGTCAATACCCTGAGGAGGTTGGCAGATGGCGACAGGAGGGAAAAAATGGCAGGTATCAGCAACTCTCATTCACAGCACTATACTACACCCCATAAGTATCAGGCTACAATGAGGCGTTGATGTTACAGGAAAGAAAATCATGATGGTATGAGAGTAGTTTTAAAATGACTTTCTTCCTGGTTTCTTTCCTTTTAATTCTGTCATGTCTCATACCTGCAGGAGATGTCAATCATCAGCTGGCCTGGTACCCTGTGGTGATGGGTTTATAGGTTTCTCTGAAGGCTCTGGCCTCCACGTTTAAACACTATGGCTGAGAGCATCCACTAAGAGTTATGTATTAATAATATTGATATTGTATTCTTAATGGGAACAATAAGACTGATATTGTTCATCAGGCACTATAAACATGAATATTATCATATCCTTTTATCAACATGTTGGAAAAGATTAATTGGATAGAAAGTTCTCATGTTAAACTCCACACAGGAACGAAACACCTGGCCTCAGTCCCCGGTAAAATCAATCAAATAATTCATTCTGTGTATTATTCTGTTGTTTTGGACTCTTGTTTTCTTCAGTTCCTGTTTTATTTTGTAGTTCAGTTCTTGTGCATTTTGTTCTTGTGTTACTTCCTGTGTTTTCCCTCCACACTCTCCTTACACACCAGTCCTGTGTTTCACCTGGTCAGCCCTGCCCTGCTCCTTGTGTGTCTCCACCTATCAGCTCTTTGCCCTCCTGTCTCCTCACCTGTTGCTTGTTGCTTTGATTAGTTGTGTTGTATTTAGTCTTGTGTGTCTTTCAGTTCCTTGTCCGATTATTGTGTTTGTGTCAAGGTGTTTTGTTGTCCTGCCTGTCCTGAGTTATTAAACCTCAGTTTGCAAGTCTGTGTTCCCTCCTGCATTTGGGTCCACCTGCTTTCCAACCCTGACCATCAATTTATTTTACTCAGACCATTTTTTTTCCACAAGAAAAAAAAGACTTGTGTACAATACAAAATGTTTCCACTTTTATGCAACTCTGCAGATGGTTTAGTTTTAGCCTAAGGGTTGAGCTCATAAACCCAAACAGCTCATCAATATCAAATTATCTCTAGATGTACCTCTTACTCAAACACACAGAGGTGTCAGAACTCACGGGACCAACCGTTCAGTGTAAAAGAACTTGGAAACTAACACAGGTACAGTACATACCTGCAGGAGATGAGGAGATGTTGATCTTATGGTTGGAAAAACGGCACACAGATAATGAGCTGAAGGTGGTTCAGTGGAACAATTAGTTCTCAGAGCCACCTGCAATACGAAAATATTCTTAAAATCTACTACAGAATATAGGTAAATAATGATCAGAAATAACATGGGGATATTCAAGGGGAAAAAAAACATTCACTCAAAGTGAATACACAATATAGTGTATCTCATCCCCATGTGCAATAAAGCTTAATAAAAAACACATCAGTGAACCACATCCAACTGTGCATCACCAGCCACTCACTACTATATATAGAAATCAAAATTACATTTTAGATGTGATAAAAGAGACGTTATCACACACTTGTTTTAACAGATTAAGAAAATAAAGAATAAAAACTGGAAAACTGAATGTGTCTTAATTCATCTGTATAATTCACTGAGCAAACACTGAAACTCCTCAAGCAACGGACAATATTTGGATTTCAAATATTAATTTCATGCCAACATTTAGGTTTGGTTACGTCTATCCTGGCTATATGTCTGGGTACCAACAACTTCACACTTGGGGGTGTGTGCATTTGAAAAAAAAAAAAGACAGAAATTGTATAAAAAGCATGCTGTCTGTTGTTTAGTACAAAGTCTTCAGTCTGCTGACAAGATGCTCTCTACTACAGTGAAAATTGTTGCCTGTGAGTATGCAGCCTTTTCAGTTTAAAACTTCTGTTAAATGTTCTTTTTCTAAATCTATTGTATTTTTAATGACACTTTTCACTGTTCCAGTTCTGGCTACAGCTTGGTGTTGTACATCTGAGGGTAAATTATCATCGTCTCTTTCATCATTGTCTCATTTCCTTCCTTTAGTCACTGTATCTTGTTGTGGGTTCAGTTTGATTTGTTTTATAATAACATTGATTTTGTTCAGCTCAAAAACTCTTCTACGATGTGGCATGTCCTGGTGTACATGGAGAACTCATATGCCGTATGTAGTACATTATCATTCATACCATTTTAACCTCATATGAAAACACATCTCCCCTCTCCTTCCACCACCTGTTGAGACTGATTTGTTGTGTGCTCCCTTGTTTGTGTGTGTGCAGCTGAAAAACACGGGATTTGGGTGGAGGAAATGAGTCAAGGTGTGCAAAGCGATGCCGACTGTGAAACCAGAGACCAGCCTGCCCAGGTCTCAGATGACAACTGTGTTCATCCGATGATGCTCGCATGGGCTAAGAAACTGTAAGATTTATATTTTGTTTTATTTTATTGTGTTCAGTTTGTAGACAGAGTGGGAACTAAGGACACAAGCATAATGCTTTTTTTTAACTTTTAAACAACTTTTTGGTCACTTCCTGTAATTTCTTTTGCAAAGCTTTGCTCTGCTCAGAAGAATGGTGCACTGTCTCCGAGCATGAAAACGTTAAAATAGGCAACAACCTAATCTCTTGTGTGTATTATAATCTTTAACATTGTAATATTTCTGCAGCTGTAACACTAAGCAGTACTGCAAACTGCCCAGGCCCAATCCAAAGATGTTTCAGTGCGAATACTCACCAGATACCTTCTATCAAGTCAGCTACCGGTGCATCCAGATGCCTGGTCAGTATCTCAAAGCACAGTAGAGGTCTTGCTGAACTCTGCATGTACCTGTGGAAATATGGTGAAATCACTTTAACATTACATATTAAAATCTCACTTTTATCTCTAAATGTTTTGACAGACACGGAAACTGCTGTTGTATGTGAAGGAGAAAGTAAAACTATTCATTGTGGTAAGATTGTGTCTATACTTATTTCTAATCCTTTTTATATATTTAAAAAGATCAGATATGTTTCCATTCATACTCATCTTAAACGATACAACTTTTCTTTTGGACTTGGTTCATTTATTGTGTATACATGTCACACAGAAAAAGGAACAATTCGTGTTGTGTCTGCCAACTTTGGACGTAATGAAAGAAACACCTGCACCGACACCCCTTCGAAATACATCTTCTGCACCAGTGATAAGGCTCAACCTGCAGTGAGAGAACTGTGGGTATTGGTCCAAAAGACAAAATATTTTTTTACTCTGAATTCTTGTTTTTGATAATGTTCTCACAAATGGGATTATTTTTCCTTCTGTTTTATTTACCCATAAGTGATAACAATCTTCCTGTTTTGTGCTCCCAGGTGCCGGGGTCAAACAGAGTGCACCCTCACAGCCACCACGGAGCAGTTTGGAGAACCGGTGAACTGTGATGATAATCCTTTGTACCTTTCTGTGGATTATGTTTGCATGTGATCGGTAAGTGTAATTGAAGGTACAGGGAGCTGTGCACACGTCATGCCGCTGAGCCTAAGGATGTGTTCTTGTCCTTTATAGGAGAATCTGCCTCAACGTCCCAGAGAGGAGCCGTCACTCTTCATCACGGGTTTCATCCCATTCTGTGGCTTTCACAGATCGTACATGAAAAATAGAGTGATTTGGAATAATAAATTTAATTAAAGCAGTGCAACTAATTTGTGAGTTTGTCTTTTCTTTTTGTAACTGTCACATCAGTACTCTTAGCTATCACAGACATATGAAAATCAGCTCTAAACTTGTTATTTTATATGCCAGATAGGAAATTTATGACATGAAATCTAATACCAACCATATTTTTCTGGGTATCAGTATCACGTTTGAAATTCTGGTGTCGCGACAACTCTAGTCCAAAGTGTGCTTCAAACTTAAATATCTGATGCCACTTTTAAATATCTTCATGTATTAAAATATAAATGAAGGAAAACTGAACTCATTTAGAATAATTAGATAATAATAATTAGACTCCAAATGAAACGACTCCAGCACAAGGATAAAAGAGAAATAACGAAAGTGTTGAAGTAAATAATTAATGAACCAAAACACAAAACTACTCATCAAAACCTTTTAATGTACAAGCTTCGACGATCAATAGAAAAACACACAGTTTCTACACAGGCGTCGTCACAGTGCATTATTATTATTATTATTATTATTATTATTATTAAAGCTGAGGCTGCTGCTTCCTGTCGTCATGACAACACAAACCACATCCTCCTCCTGTAATGACTGTAACTGTAACCAAAGTCCTTCTAGGCTATACTACACAAGGATTGTTGATCATAGCGCTATAGTATGTACAGTTACATTTAGCTGGTCCTATATAAACCTACTGAATACACACATGGCACAAAAAACAT
Organism: Trachurus japonicus; assembly: GCF_045865225.1. Taxonomy (NCBI): domain Eukaryota; kingdom Metazoa; phylum Chordata; class Actinopteri; order Carangiformes; family Carangidae; genus Trachurus; species Trachurus japonicus. The sequence goes on along the minus strand of NC_140908.1, from coordinate 10,659,844 downwards.
TTAGTCACACTCATCCTGACATTTAGAAATGTTTGAGCTGCAACACTTCAGCTACAAATCACACTTACATTTTTACAGTTTTATCCAGAAACATGGAGGTGGCTCACTCCTGGCTCCAGCTGCTGATTTGGCGCCATCTGCTGGTCAAAGTATAGAATTACACCAGGTTAGTTTTAAATGACAGAAAACCTGCAGTTTACATTGAAAACTTTAATAAAAGTTGACAAACACTTTCTTATTCTAACTCTCACACTGACACTACACAGATTAAAAAGTATTAAAGACTGTTAGCTGGGGAAAAGTATTGATGCAAATATTGTTGTGTTCAAAATAAAGAATTTTACATAGCCTATAGTTTTTACTTTTTTACTACAAAGTGAAATAAACTGTAAACACATGATCCACTCCTGTGGCCACTAAGACGATGACAAAAGCACAAAGCAACCAATCCAGCCTGTCTGTATGAACTCACTAACATACATCTCCACATACTGTTAGAGCACAAAGTCTGGTCTGGTCCTCACCTCTCCTCTTTTCCCTGGAGCTCCGTCCAGGTCCTGAAGACTCCATCTGATCCTCTTGTCCTCACGGGGACTGTCTGTGTCACAAGAGACAGAGATGATGAACATGGAGGCTGCTGCTTCGTCTCTGTCTGTCTTCATTTACTCTCCTGCTTCTTTTTTACATTTATGTCAAATAAACCTCTGGAGACTTTACACTTGTCTTTTGTCAGTGAACTGGGCTCTGTGGTGGACTGTTGTGTGTCTCTTAGGGACACACAAGACTAAGGCTTCATTATGTCATCATCACACACACCTGTATCAACACCTGTGTTTTGTTTCCATACATGAAGTTAAATGACAGACTACAGTGTCTGGTTCATTCTGAGATGTTTCTAATCAAATCAATCATTTCTCATTAGACACTGATCTAAAAAGTCTAGAAATTAAATCACATTCCTCACATGAAAACACTCAGTGTTAGTTTTAGTATCACACACACACACACACACACACACACACACACACACACACACACACACACACACACACACACACACACACACACACACACACACACACACACACACACACACAGCTTCACTTCCTGAGACAGGAAGTGAAGCGGAAGCTGCAGCTTTGACAGCGACACCTGGAGGTGAAGAAGAGGAGGAGGAGGATGTGGAAACTGAAAAAGCCAGACAGGGCCGGTCCAAGCTTCTATTACTGCCAATAAAACTGATTATTGATCATTTACACATCTAATACAAACTTTTATATATATATATATGTTTTTTTTATATATATTTGAAGAGTTCATTTGCAAAAGCAGATAAGTGCCATTTTGAAAAAAATGAGCTGATGCTTTTGAATTATTCTTTACATAGTGTTGTTTTCAATAAAGCTTTATTTTTTTTAGTTACATCTGTTTTTGTACATCTCATCTCCTTGGTCAAAGCCACTCAACTTTGGTTTGACTGATATCACCTGGTGTAAATAATAATTAAAAATGTTCAAATATTTTTTTTTAAAACGGAGTTATCTGCTTTTGCAAATTAACTCTTCATTTATATATTCAGTATTTTTTTTTCAGTATTTTTATTTCGCACAACACACATGATATTAATAGACAGAGCAGAAAAGAACAGAAGCAGATGTGTGAAGCGCCAGGTCTCCCAAGAAGCTATTTAAAGCGTATGGCGGGAGCCTCAAACGCAATACTAACAGATTACATATTGATACATATGTCAAATCATGATAGAAAACAAGACAAAACATACATCACAGAATACACGTAGACAATGAGACAATACATAGCCTATTACCAAACAAAACATAACATACAATCACAAGACAAATCAATAACTCAAAATAGACAAAGACATCAAACAGACATACCCAGATTACGATGATAAATATGAGTTAAGAAGTTGCACCTTTAACCTTTTCTTGAAGACTGAGATGGAAATTCTGAAATTCCACATCAGATTGACCTGATTTTTTTCTGAGTGTCATCCTGAGGTCTAGTACTAGGGGTCAGTCTGAAGTGGAATAGTTGAGTAATAACGGGTAGTTTTCTTTTAATAAATATTAATCCTACTGTACATAATACAGCGAAATATGAAAGTTCAGAGGGCTTTTATTCTGAAATTCTACATCAGCTTGGCCTTTTGTTTTTCCTCTTGCTATATTTTACATTTTTTTCCCTCACATGTATGAGGATCTGTGATTATTATTATTTACTTAAGTGTTTTTCAAGTGAAGCTGCATTTTGTGAAGCATGTCATTTAAAAATTAAACCAAAAATACAAAACTTGCATTAACAACTGTTCTTTGGTCTCTTAAAAATAGGCCTCTGATAAAAATGTCCTTGTAGAGAAACACACATTAGGATTTTTTTTTCTTTTTCTTTTTCTTTTTTTACAGAGACACACTTGAAGGATTCAAGGCCAGTCAGATAAAGAAGCCACACAAAGGTCTCCCTTACAGAAGACAAAGTCGTTTTGTGTAGTGGGAAAACAGGTGTGTGTATGGTTGTGGTAGCCTATGCTTTCAGCTTCAGATCATTCAAACTTTTCATAATTGCAGGGGCCAATGATATTCATACATGACAGATTATAACATCAGGGGTTTTGTGAAGGAGCATCTGAAAATTGCAGAATGTATCTTAATTGTCCCACACATGTCAGACTTTTACATGTAAGACAATATATTCTTTTCCATTTTCTGTGCTTTGCATCAAAAAACACATGCACAGTATGTCCCAGTGGCTGATATCTGGGCTTTTGTGCAAAAAACTATAAGATAGACAACAGAAAAACAAAAGAAGGGAATAAAACATGCAGACACATTCCCTTGAAGCTGTGTGAAACAGCTACTAAAAGAGATAATGCAATATCCCAACCGTCAAGGCCATTCCTACAGTAGCTATCTTTTGTGTTGGCAACAAAATGCTTTTGTTTGCAGACTTCACACAGACCCAGATAGCTGCAGCGCCAACCAAATACATGTGAGAATAAGGAAAGCCATAGCAGAGACACTGTTTTTTGGAGCAGATTGGAAAAGCATCCTCAAAGAAACTCTGCCCGTCTGCACTGCAGTCATGGAGTTTTGTGCTCTTCTCAGCCTGTGTTTGCTTCACGCCTGTATGGGACAGGAGCTGCCCAGGGAGGCACTGTTGTCCTGGTTCAGGGAGCGGGTCCTGGAGGGCCTGGCGGTGGAGGGGCCACCTGCGGCCACGCTGCAGAGTCCTGGTGTGGACACGGCACAGCCCGAAGCCAGGCACATGCATCGGAGGGTTCCCAGGACCAGCAGGACGTCTTGGGTCAGCCACCAAACCAATCCAAACCAGGAAATATCTCAAATTATTCTCTTCCCCAGCTCTGGTGAGAAGCTTTGTTTTTCTTAATGCAAATGTAGAACATGCACATTATCATAAATGCAGCTCTAATCTGATCTAATCTTACTTTGGCAGACTCTTCTTGTGCCAGATCCAAGTCAACCCCTGAAAGCCACTTCACCTATTACTTCCAGCCCTCCATGAACAACCAGGAGACCCGGGTCACGTCTGCACATTTCTGGTTCTATGCTGGCGAGGAAGCTGCAGCCAACTCTTCTGCTCAGCTGTTCATCGTCACCTCGGAGCAGCAGCTTCTCCAGGCAGCAGAGGCTCCATCCAGCAGGAGCTCGGACGGATGGACCACCTACCACCTGGACCACAGCCTGCTGGTCTCTGTGGCCCACGGTGCTTTTCTACTCCAGGTCCGCTGTCTGACCTGTGGGTGCCACGCCACTGAACCAGACAAGATGCCTTTTCTTCACCTCCACGCTCAGCCTCGCGGTCCAGTCCGCTCACCCCGCCACGCCCCGGTCCCCATCCCCTGGTCTCCCTCTGCTATCGACCTGCTGCAGCGGCCCTCCCAGGAGAGGCCGCAGCACAGCGACTGCCGCCGGGAAGCCATCCAGATCAGCTTCGAGGAGCTGGGCTGGGAAAACTGGATCGTCCACCCCAAGATGCTGACTTTCTTCTATTGCCATGGCAACTGCTCGGCCTTGGATCGGACCACTACGACGCTGGGGATGACTCAGTGCTGCGCTCCGGTCCCGGGGAGCATGAGATCCCTGAGGATCACTACCACATCTGATGGTGGATACTCATTCAAGTATGAGACCTTGCCAAACATCATACCTGAAGAGTGTGCTTGTATCTGAATTGCACTGTAAACAGTAGAAGTCCATCACAGACCTAGAAAAGTTAATTTCCTCCCATTTAGACTATTGCAACTCTTTACACTGGAATTAGTCAAGCATCCCTGTCACATCTCCAGCTGGTCCAGAATGCAGCAGCTAGAATTATTACTGGTACCAGGAGAAGTGACATATTCCCCCTGCATTGGCCTCACTCCACTAGCTAACTCCTCACTCCCTACTCCACTTCTCCTCCCCTTAGATCCTCAGATAAATCTCTGCTTTCCATCCCACATACAGAATTAAAAACCAGAGGTGACAGAGCATTTTCAGTTGCTGGCCTAAAACTGTGGAATAATTTCCCTCTTCAAAACACACCTAAAAACCCATCTCTTTTCCTTAGTATTTGATTCAGCATAGTACTAATACTCCATTATTTTACCCACTGTTTTAAACTGTTCTATTATTCTACTGTCATTGTTGTTCTTGTTTTGCACATAATTGTAAAGCACTTTGGTCTGACTTGGATGTCTATGTATACAATAATACTGTTAAATAAGTTTTTGCAGTTAAAATGCTAAAGAATCAACATTTTTGTTCCAGCTTTTTGCATGTCATGTTACTTTAGTAACAATCTCCAAGTAGAAATTAAGGCCATGACTGTATCATTTGTCCATTGTTTGATTCTGACCTTTAGGGGGCAGTGCAGGCCCACTTTTAAACATCAGTACTTCTGGTGTGAACTGATTTGGTGTATTATAGATTAAAATCACAGATTAAAACATGAAATGCTCCTGTTTTTCTTTGTAAATGCCATAAATGCTGAGAATATTTTACACTTTCTTATGCCACAGGTCCCTGGTTGATGAGGAATCAATTCGTAAATTCTGATATGTTCACCAATTTATCTGCTGAAACGACAGGGTTTCAACAGACAAATCTTTCTACAAGTTGGAATTCTGTTGCTGAAAAGAGTCGAGTCCAAAAGACAAAACATCTTGTTCAAATATATTTATTTACTCTGAAGACAAATAATCTCTACAGTTACAAAAACTACAAAACTTGCAATAGAAAAAACAAGAGAAGTATAAACTGTTTGGAATGTCGTACCTTGCAATAAGTGGCAAAACTGGAAGTGAGATGATTACAAGAATACAGCATCGAACAGCTCCTTTGGCAAATCTCTAGTTTCTTTTTTTTTTTCTTTTTTTCCAGCAATAGATCATAAAACCAACCGACAGGCTATGAGTAAGTATGAACTCTGCATGAACACAGAAAGCTATTGATCAAAAGTCGCACGATGAACTGAAAGGTTATGTGTTTACATGGCACCGGGCTGTGTGTCAGCAGCCAACTGTCATCATTTCCTCACTGTGTGTGTTTTCTCTTTTCCATGATGCACGAAAGCATCCATGTTTTAGCACAGAGGAGGAGTAGTGGCCCATGTCAAGGATGGAAAATATGTCTCACCAAAGAAGAATGTAAATTTCAAAAGACAAGGATGGAGTTTCATTGTTGACAGTAGCCTAGAAGACAGATGTTTCCAGCTGGTTAGCAAAAAAAAAACTAAACAAAAACAAAAAAAAATCCCCAAAAAGTGAAATTACATCCTCAACTTTATGCAATAACATACTTTAGTAAATCATTTTTTATATTACATAATTTAGGGAAGAAAGGTTTGCCTACTTCTCAGCAGTCATGTGAAACAGGTGGCATTCATATTCATGATGCCCATACTTCCTTCTGACAAAAAGATAGTCATCTAAGCTTTGGTCAAGTCGTAATAAAAAGAAAGAAAGAAAGGAGCTGGTAAAATAAATTGAATGGGAACATTTGGACCTTGGAACATTTTCTTGTCGATAAAGAATTCAAGCATTTTCCAGGTAAAACGTTTTGGATGATTGTAAGTAAATATGCAGGATTCGGATATCCGTCATTTTCCAGAAATGGTGTGGGCCCTTTCTAATAAACAATAATCCCCCTAACAACCAATCTGTTTAAATTAAACATGAGTCATCTTGCACAGGTTAAGCCTGCTGCACACGCTCCAGAAATGACATAACCAAAGGCTGTGTTGTTTGAGCTTCTCTCGGAGGCCAACAAGCCTCAACAAACTGAGACATTAATAATTGGAGACATTCTATTAAAAAAAAGAAAAAAAAGAACAAAACAAAGCAAAAAAAAATTCACTCAGCCAGGAGTTTTAAGCTTAAGGGCAATCCTTGCAATGTCTGAAATGGATGAGGATTATTGTACGGCCACAAAAACACTGAGTGGGTGAAAGAACAGGGTGTAGACAAGGATTTAGCTGAAGGCACAGTCGAGGTTTTGGACGTAGGTCGGCAAGCAGAAACTCGATATGTGGCAGGCTTTCAAGTTTAGAGTCGTGGAGATGAACCATTTGTCACAACACAGCTTGGTCAGCGTTTTTTCTTTCTTTTTCGACTGACCCCTAATACTGAAAGGCTCATTTCTCTCATCCACGCATGCATACAAACACTTACACACTTACACACACACGCACACACAAACAAACACACACATTCACGCTTTGGTCTCCCTCAGTGGTCTGACTGCATTCCCATATGTGCTTCCCCAATGTGTTTAAGGCCAGTAGGAATGGAAGGACAGACGTTTGTGGCAGGAAGCACGTTCAGGCATGTATTCCTAGGAGAAGAGAGAAAACAAGATGAATGAGAAAAGTATTCTCTAAGTCAGCAAATGTTGATCAGCCAACAGCGTGATGGGCTAATTGCCACGGTGCTGGAGGGGTTTGGAAGTTTAAACGTTTGAATTTGTCTCTGACCTTTCTCACTCGCCTCTCCCTGCTTTTCCTGAGCAAAGTTGAGGCGGTTTTGCTCGGCGGCCGTCTGAGCGGCTGTGTTGACCTCGGGGCTGCTGCTCCGTGACGGGCTTCCCTCGTCCGCCTGGTAGGCCAGGTCCAGGTGCTGCTGGGCCAGCTTCAGGTGCCTCCTCAGCCGCTCCAGCTCCCTGGACGAGGGCGCCTCGTCCCCAAAGCTCTCCCTCCCAGAGTCGGCCATGGGGGAATCCCTCAGATCTCTTTTTAGTTTCTCCTTCTTCATGGTGGCGTGGTATCCCGGCGGAGCGGTGGGTATGGAGCGCGCCGACGGCGGGGACAGGGGGCCTCGCGAGTTGAGCGCCGCCCGCCTGCGGAAGGTGTCGCGGATGCCGCCGATGCCCAGGTGGATGATCTCCAGGGCGGTGAGGAGCAGGCAGAGGAACGACACCACGTACATCACCAGCAGGAAGATGGTCTTCTCCGTGGGCCGGGACACGAAGCAGTCCACCGTGTGCGGGCAGGGCGAGCGCGTGCACACGTAGGAGGGGATCACCTCGAAGCCGTAGAGGACGTACTGGCCGAACAGGAAGGCCACCTCGAAGGACGAGCGCCACAGCAGCTGGCACACGTAGACTTTCATCAGGCCGTCACGCAGAATCCGCCGACGACCGTCATGCTTTTTCTCTGAGGCTGGAAAAGAAAAGCTCCGATTAGAAACCTGTTCCACGGATCATCAACATGTTCCAGTGACATTCCGCTGCCCTACTTTTATCTGCTTTGTCAGGCTTGTCTGGCTCGATCTCTTCCGCAATCATGGGGTCTTCCTCTCCGTTGTCCTCGGCCTCCTCGTAGTCCCGGACCGCCCCGCGGCTGACGATGGGCATCTTCTTCTTCCTGTTCCCGATGGGCCGGTACTCGCTGTCGTCCATGCGGGCGATCTTGTGCATGGCGAAGCCCAGGTACATGATGGTTGGAGTAGTGATCATGATAACCTATAGACAAAACATATGCACAGGTGGTTGAAATTTCAGCAAAACTCAATAAAATCGGGGACACTTTGGTGTTTCTGATCAAGAGTGAAAAGCAGCTCACCTGGAAGATCCAGAATCGGACGTGTGAGAGCGGCGCAAACGCGTCGTAGCACACGTTCTCGCACCCGGGCTGTTGCGTGTTGCAGACAAATTTGCTCTGTTCATCGTAGTAGATGGTTTCCCCGCCGACGGCCGTCAGCACGATGCGGAAGATGATGAGCACCGTCAGCCAGATCTTCCCCACGAAGGTGGAGTGGTTGGAGATCTCATCCAGGAGACGAGTAAGGAAGCTCCAACTCATGGTGCCAAGGTGACTGTGGAGCTAAATCAGCTCTGGATGGGGGAGAGAAAAGACCATTTCTAGTATCTGACATGTGAATATTCGCTGTTTTTCTTCATCATTTATGATTCTGAACTGAAAATGTTCAGGTTTTATAATTTTGGTTGGACAAAACAAGCCATTTGGAAACTTAAACTAAAAATCTGTGGAGACATTATTAATGAACACACATTTGTTGCTGGCTTGACTTCAAATTCTCCTCAATGGACCAACAAAGTGTGAAAATGAACCACACTACCTGGTTTACACTTCCACAGAGTGATTAAAACGAACGTGCATGTGTAAATACAGCATGCAAGTATCCGGGCGAAACCTCAACTGGAGGGTTGGAGCAGTAAACACATGCCCCATGCTTGGTTTTAATCAGACACAGGCCTCTCAGACATGCAGGTATCCATGCGTCAACTTCACAAAAAAACACTGAATCAGTCCCCGCTGGTCAGAACGCACTCGTCTTGGTAGCAGTTTGGTAAACCCACATTCCTGCAGCCCGCTGCTGTGCCAAAGCTCGAGCTGCTTAATCAAACATCAAACAAGTGTCGGCTGGCAAGTCGCTGCTAGCCATGAGGAGGCCTGCTGTGGCTTTGCACTACAGGTATTATGATACTAAAGCAGTGAATGAGGCAAGGAATTTATTTCCTGTCAAACTGCCAGAAGTTATCCCTTTAAATCCTTTGAAAAAACAAAAAGAAAAAAAAAAAAAACCCACAAGCTCACACCTTAAAGGGATAGTTCAACATTTTGGCAAATTGGCCCATTGCCATAATCCCTATAGTTTTAGGAGTAGGTTCGTTACCTGTAATTGTCGGTGCAAGCTATTTTTAGAACGGCAGAGCAGAGCCGCGAGCTGGTCAGAGCTACGCTACGGAGGCTAATGGGATTTCTTGGTTTCCCTCATCAAACTCATAAAATACACAATCCAACAACTCCAAAACGCTCTGGTGGACAAGTTGTGACCTGCACATTCACCACGCTATGAGATAATAACAGAACGTTACCACACAGAGTTGTTTTCGGGGTAAATTCATGCAAAACCACTGATGCACGTTTTTGAGTTGTTGGATTGTGTATTTGATGAGTTTGATGAGGGAAACCAAGAAATCCCATTAGCCTCCGTAGTGTAGCTCTGAGCAGCTCGCGGCTCTGCTCCGCCGTTCTGAAAATAGCTTGCACCGACAATAACTATAGGGATTATGACAATGGGCCAATTTGCCCATTTGCCAATTTGATGTTGAACTATCCCTTTAACCTGAAGACATGAAGAACAGGACGGAGTTGGATCTCAGCGTTTTAGAGAAAAGCTTGTTTTAGGAACAAAACTCAAGACTTCAGAAAATCCCTCCCAGCTATTACTGCATCAAATAGTTTGGTTTTGGTTTAACATCCCAGACAGGACACAAGAAAACAGCCTCTGATATTAATGCCATATTGGAAGACCGTCTCCACATTCCTAATTTCAGACTCACTGCCACAAGACAAGTCTTTGGCCATCACCGGCATCTATAGACACGTCGGGCGCGATAGCGAGGCGCCCGCTCGCCCAGGTTACTCATCAATTCCTCCTAAAACTGGCACCTTCAGACGCTGAGAAATGTTGAGTCGGACTTGCCCCGGCCTGACCAGAAAAAATATTCCACCGAGAGACACACGCCTTCATGTCGACGTCCAGGGACTCACTAGCCACACCAAAGCTGTAAACACATGTTAGAAGTTGGCTCGTCTTGGTTAGATCCAGACAGTCAAAATTATGGACCTTGAAACACTCAGATCCAGAGTATTTAAAGGGTTTTATGCACTAAATGTGGAGCTAAATCACACTTTTAAAAGAGGAAAGACTCATCTATTACAGAGTATTCGTACCGTCATCTGTATAAAAAGCATCCTGTGTGTGCTAAAATGTAGGTTCAGTCGTGGGAATGGGTGAAGTGTTCGACAAAACAGACAACTCTGTGACCCTGAGACCAGCATACAGCTGCAAGATGACATCTGTTTTACCCCTACCATACAATTACAACCCCCGCCCACCCACCCAACCTCCATTCATCTGGTTTCTCACAGCTACAGAGTCTTATCTATCATCCAATGAGGTGGATGCTCCCTTTAAACATCACCGATCTGACCCCTTTTTTTTTTTTTTTTACCACCGTGTTCGGTTTCCTCCGCTGAAACGCTGAGATCTGATATTCCAGCCCTCAAACTGCTCTGAGGACACGAACCCTGAAATGCAAAACAGCGACCAAAAGCATCTTGGGAGAAAATGAGGCATTATGGTCATGAATCCGCAAGCCCCCGACCACTAATGGTCATCTAATATCAGAATAATACAGAAGGCAATTCCAGCCGTGCTGAGCTGCCAGAAGAGAGGAGAGAGAACAGCCTGTGATTGAATGTCACCTCCAAAAAACAAACAAAAAAAATGCTGCTTCACGCCTGCCTGTGCCACTTTAAACAAACTTATCGCTGCTCTGAGGTCAGCTGATGCACAGATGCAGAGTTTGGCCTGCACAAACAGAGCCACTGCAGCCTGCAAACTCTTTCCATCCATACATTGTATACAATTACAATTTCCCTATAGATTTATGCTTTAAATGTTAAAGCAGTGTTCTCAGAAAAGGCTGAATCCACTACACAAGTAGATACACGATGTCTGACACATAAAAATGTCACTGAATGGACTGAGCTATTCCTGTCTGCTAAATTATTTCAGTCTGTGACTCTTGCGAGAGAAAGTAACTGTAATTTTAGACGCTGGCCGTGCGCCACCAGTGGGTCAAACTCTACTTTAAGGGTTTTTTAGCCTGTTTATTGTGATATAAACTTCGTAGAGCAGGTGTTACGGCTCCAAAGAGGAGTTTAGATCCTCCATTTAAAAGTTTCCAAGAGTGGAGGAAGAGTAAAGGCTCTTCTCAGGAGTTTTTCCCCCTCCAACCACAGCAGCAGACTAAATTTACCCTGATGAAACCCTTTATAACAGGCCTTGTTAACACACTGTAAATGCTACTCTCTAAATAAAGACACAAATAGATAGGTAGCTCATCTCCCACTGGTTGTGTTTGACTTGGACAAACTGGATTCCTGGCTCCAGCAAACGCAAACATTTTCCTTACAGCGCAGTGCCACCATCCCCAACAGCTTTTAAACAGAAGCAGCTAAACCAGGCTCAACTGATTTAATGGCTTTTCTGCTTCAGGAGCCACTCGTCTGCAGGAGGAGAAGGAGAAGAAGGAGGAGGAGGAGGAGGAGGAGGAGAAGGAGGAGGGGGATGGAGAGTTTTTTGGGCAAAGGATCTGGACAAAGCGAAGGCGAGTTAACATTCCTGCCTAACCAAAAGCAGAGAGCTGGATTTTAGGGTTCAGGGAGCAGACAGAGGGCACATGAAATCCCCATGAAGCCTGAGCAGCCAGAGGAGAAGACAGTAAAGAAGAGGGAGTGATTGACATTTTGTAGATGCTGTCACCATGAGGGGAAAAAAGGAAAGAAAGAAAGAAAAAAAAACTCCACTCCTGAATCTGCAGGGAAAAATAAAACATGCAAACACTTCATCCACATCACACATTTCCTTTCTGAGTTTGAAAAAAGCAGTTGAGAGGAGGTTTGTGTGCAGAGCTGCTGCAGGCTTGTGAACACGCTCTGCTGAGTCAGACTCAACTGTTTTGGAAATTGTGGCATTTCTGGAGGAAAACAAACTCGTGCCAATATAAAGCTTTAGTGGGTGAAAACGAAAATCCGGTGAATCAGAGGATGAAGCCATCATTTCAAAGAGTCACAGACCAAATAGCCAAAATGATTGTTGGTAAGAGAATTACTCATTAAAAAAAAAACAGAGGAAATCCGTGTAGGAGCTTTTACAGACTCTGATTGGAAACTTTTTCACATTAAACACTCGTTTTGGACACTTCAATCAAACCAGATTCTCTTTTAACACTTTAAAGTCGCACTAACAACAACTTTTCCTAACTCTGGTTAAGTTTCCTCTCCTCTCCTCTCCTCACCAGTCGACTCACCGCTCTCCGGTTTGCAGCTAGATCCAAGTCTCGTAACGCGGAACCCACTTGGTAAATTTAGACCTAAACCCTCTGAGCTCGTAAAAAAAAAAACTTTCTCTGCTAAACTAATGAAGCTGTAAAAGAAAAGGGAGTAATCTGTCGTAACGTAACGAACTTTTCTCGGTGCCAAACACCCACCTTCTGCGCTCCGATCCGCGCGCGTGCCGTGTTCGCTCCTCGTGCTTAATTGCTCGACCAGGTTTTCCTAATTAAGCGCGCGCTCCTCTCGTCTCGCGTCTGCGTGCGTCCGCGTCCGAGGCAGCCGTCAGTCTGAACCCATCCGGCCCGTGTTGACCCCATGTGTCGGGGTGCCGAACAAGAGGACAAAAGAAAGCTCTGCTGATTCCCGCAGGCTCCTGGCGGCTCCCCTCCTCCCTCCTCCTCCTCCCCCCTTCTCCTCCTCCTCCTCCCGCACCTCCTCCACCGCTCGGCCCCATTCAGAGGAGGCCCTCTCGCCTGAAACCTGAGATCCACGACGCTGACTACCGTTCGGCCCTCACGACAAAGGACTGTGGGGATCCTATTATTCGTCTGATAATATGATGATGCAGTTTGAGTGTCACAGTTAAACCTCCAGGTCTCTGTGGACACTTTATAGGAATTTCATAGGATCACAATATGTAGTAGCCTACCCTAGTCCAGTGGTTCTCAACGTGGGGTCCAGGGACCCCCAGGGGTCCTTGAGAGGGTTCAAAGGGGTCCCCAACTTTTTCTTGAAATTTAAAAAACTTTTTAAGAAATTTTACCACTTCTCTCTGGAAAATTTTTATGACTTTTTAAAAAAAAAAAAAAAATATATATATATATATATATAATTTTTACCACTTGTTCTAGAAATGTTTAAATGTTTTTGGGGAAATTGTACCACTTTTTTTCCATAAATGTCTCTATAATATTTCCAAAAATCCATGCCATTGGCCCTAATTTGAATGCACGTTTAATAAAAATTTAATATTCTTCAGTCTCAGAACAAATATATGTGTATTTCTGGCATTTGCTTCAAAATGGGGGTCCGTGGTCTACTTTGTGTCAATTTAGGGGTCCTTGATGTAAAAACCTTTGAGAACCACTGCCCTAGTCTATAATCAAACTGATCTGGCTTCCTATGTGTGGATGTGTAGCTATAGCCTATATTTCATCATAATTATATATCTTTTTAATAAAACAGGAATAAAATCAAAATAAAACACAAATAGACATTTTTATACAGCTGTCACTTCATTTTAAGTTTATTGTCCAGTTTATGAGAGGTGTGGATTCAGTATAATGGTCATCTTGGAGCCTGTGGTTTGTGTTGTTGTTGAAATTGGTTGCTATTATACTGAGACATGTTTCTGAAACGCAGTTCACCCTCTGATCTTAATGGGCTGCGCAATATATCCACAAAATACAGCTTAAAACTGGACCAAGAGAGAAATAACTAAGATGTTGTTTCGGAAAAATGAGGACAACATTAAAAAAAACAAAAAAACATGTAGTTGGTTGAGTCAAGCTATTTATTGGTAAGGAACTGGAGGAAACTGATACACAATAAACGAAGTGAACTGGGGTAGAAATGGGGCAAAAAACGAGTTACTGGCTTCCTAAAACAAAAATGAATATAAAACCTGACTCCTCTGTAATAATGATTACTATAATAGTCGGAAGAAAACAACCAAAGGAGTGTGTGGGCTCACTTTGAGTCATTTCTAGGCCAGTCCGGTCCAAAAACAACTGCACAAACGGCGGTCGGTTGATTGACAGGTCGGGCCAGGTGCCACACCAATCGGCATTCAATTAATGGGTATCACCCCCAGCGATTGTAGCCAATCATAGTTTGGGGGCCACACACCGAATTTGCATACTACCAGTCGGTAGCTAAGGTATAAATACCAACTGCCCAAAGTCGGCCCGAAATTGCTTTCAGTTGATTGGTGGGTCGGAATAGGTGCCGCACCAATCACGTTAAAGGGATAGTAGCATTTTTTTTTTAAGTGGGGTTGTATGATCTACAAATAGCCCCTCAGTACTTTAATTGCAGTAGAAGACTCTCTGCACTGCAAAAAATTATATTATAGTGAACAATGGAACTGTGTATTTTTTTTCCAGGTAAAACCTCTTTTAGGCTGCGAAAATAGGCCAGTTTCTTTGGGTCTGTTCACAACACTGTATGTTGTAAATCTCTGGGCAGGGCTATGGGCTGGCGTTGCTAACGGGAGGAGTGCAGAGAGTCTTCTACTGCAATAAAAGTACTTAGGGGCTATTTGTAGATCATACAACCCCACAAATGCTAATATCCCTTTAAGGCAACCGCGCAGCTAATTTGCATATTACAGTAGGTATAAATACCAACTGCCCAACTTCGGCCCCAAATTGCTTCCAGTTGATTGGTGGGTCGGACTAGGTGTCACGCCAATCACGTTAAGGCAACCGCGCGCGCAGCTAATTTGCATATTACCAGTCGAGCTAGGTATAAATTCCAATAGCATTTCGGTCATATTGCTTCCAGTTGATTGGGTGGGTCAGTCTATATGCACTATGGGAATGACGGGATTTGAACTGGAGCCGACTACACGGAGGACTGCCTCTGTAGGCCTACATGGGGCGCCGGCTCTACCCACTGCGCCACACGTCGCTCCATTTTAGTTTACTTTTTATTTTTATTTTATCGGTAGTAGCGCCTCCATATTACTCCACAAGGTTCAACGAATTAGCTCACGGCTAGATCATGAGGCTAATTAGCTCGCTACCGCGGCCTTTGCTTTGCCAGGTTTTTCACTCGGTTCTAAATGACGTCAGGTCGGTGCTGCTCCAATCAGAACGCAGCTAACGAACACATAGTCACGCCCCAGCAGGTGCAGCCAATCATAGCTTGGGGGCCGCACATCCTATTTAGCATAAAATGAAAAGTCTACTGTTGAACACACAGAGGTGCTACAAGCTGTGAAACTGCATCAAATTTACTGTAGAAGGTTCTGCAGCACTTTTATGTTTCACCATTCCACAGAGTAAGGGATGGATTAGAAATATAAATATCTGGCTCCAAAAAAATTATACATAGAGCACAAGACAACATGATTGTCAATGCCATTAGACATGCTTTTTTATGCCAAAAAGTTAAATGAGTGCAACAACATTACAACTATAGTCTTTCCTCTTTTTGCTGAGGACCCTTATCCCCTGGCCTACAGTTTGGCAGCCCACCGGCCTGACGGAGCACTGCGTGACTGCAGCCTTTAGAAGAAGAGGCCCACCATCCAAGAATTTAGTTTGACTTGAGCGTTCAGCAAAACAACAAATTTCTTGCTGTCATGCACAGTGCAGCTGTAATGCTCCTGATTTACCAGAGGACCTGAAATGTTTGGAGGAGACGGTGGGAAGTCAAATCAGGCCAGATGTCTGCGCCCAGCCAAATCGCCATGGCTGCATCCCAGCTTCCTCTCATACTAACTATCCACCCTGCTTTCCTCCACTTCTCACATGTGGTCCAAGTGAGGCATGAACTTATTCATCTCCACCTTTTCACCACTGCATATTAAACAGAAAAATAATGAATAAGTGCTTTTTATGTTATAATATTTACATGACATTTTGGTATCTGGCCAACAAACTAAAAACCACTGAATTTTTCTGCTGATGAGAAGTGAAATGTGTCTGATCTGGGGGTCACAAAGGTTATGCAATAGCCAAAATCAGAATGGGGGTGGGGCGAGTGCCTCGTGGGGCTCAAAATTCCTTCCTAACCCCCTGCAGTGCAAATCCTAAAGGCTTGAATACTCAGCGGTATGCAGCACTTTTGATTTTTGCCCACCTGCATGTTTCATCACCACTTCACACTAAACTGATCGTACACATGTTGTGGTTACATCCTACCATTGCTCATTTCCTCACATAACGCAAACCAAAAGCATAAATTCATAGCGTGCAATCAGTATGACTCATAAGTTTTTTAAGGCTGAGTTTCTGGGCTCATTAATTTTACCATATTGCAGGCAAAAACACACAAAAAAAGGATTGGGGATGGAAACGCAAGACGTTAATTCCTGGCAGGATGGAGGACGAACGACAAAACAATTAACATTTCCATAAAAAAACAACAGAAAACAAAGAATAAATAACACATGGATATAAAAATCAGACATGGGCATGTGAAAGTGCAGAAAGCGGTCTCAGATATCACATCATAAACTTCTCAAGTTGTGAAAAAATGTTTTGTGCATCTGTTTTCAGACAAACAATCCACACTCTCTATCATGGCGATGATCTCTATACTTTTTAAATCCAGTTCAAACACTTAATATATTCACCGTTGACATGGATCTGAAAATCCAAACCAGGGGAGCTGCAGCTGTTACACACAAGTTGTTATTATGAAAGCTTTGTCAAGTATTTCCACACATATCCTTTAATTCTCATGGATTTGTGAGCTGTGAATGAGCTCCCCTCTTCTTTTGTTTGGAGGTTTTAAAAGGTTGAAACCTCTCAGAGAGGAAGCCAGTTATCAGTCATCTCTATCAGCTCTGAGACAGATGTTCTGCACCTGCGTCTGACCTTTGACCCTCTTGTTTTTGTAGCTAAAAGAAAACGGAAAGTGAGAAACAGGGCATAAAAAAACGTGTCTTTGTTTATCGCGTGAATCAGATTTATGTGAGGAACTTTTACGACCAGGATGCGGGTGAGTAGTCGCCAGTCACTTGTGCGCCGGAGGATCAGGAGTTTGTCGGCCCATGTGGGCGCAGCTGAAGGAGATCCACGTCTCCCAACCAGCATGTGCACTGCACATGTACAGCACCGGTGGCTGAGGAAATATTTACTCTGTGAAATTGGTTAACATACCTTTCACACAGCTGAGCACAGACTCAAATCGCACTTCACTTTGAGAGGAGGGAGGGGGGGATGTGACTGGCAGTTTGGTATTGAGAGGCCAAAGAGAACAGAGTGTTGAGAAGGCCACAGGTTTGACTTCTACAGCGGCTTTTTCGCATTCCTTCACCGCCGCTGCTTTAAACCGGGGCCAGAAATAAGGTCATGATTAAGCTGACCCAATAAAGCCGAGCTGCCTTGTGGAGACAGCAGGTTTTTTAAAAGAAATAAAACAGTTAGTAAACTATGGGAACAGTTACGATTACACAGTTCACAAGTCTCATCAGGTTTGCATTTGAAGCCATTTTCTTTGAACGTTTAGTTAAGCCGTCCCCGACAGAACAGAAACCACCTGTCCTCGGAGCCCGGCGCTGATTCAACGCTGGCCAGAAAAGCCAATATTGACGAATTGTTCTAATCTACATGTCATTGAAGTCAAACGCGAGGAATTCAAGTGATGTTTTCGACATCTTCAGGTCACTGGAACTCAAACGCGAGCAGGTGCGGGGGTCAGAGTCGTCGCAGCTTTTCAGGTTTTAGTGGTTTTTCTTCTTGGCCGAAGCTACACTTTTTTGTGCGGTCGTCCTCAACACAGGACCACACGAACTTTGTGTTGACACGGGCGACCGTTTGTGATGTCACTAGGCGAAACAAACATCTGGGGACTTTGCAGCGCCGCAGCTGTTTCTCTCTTCTACGCCTGGAAACAAAAAACAACAAAAAGACTTCACAAAACACAAATGAATACACGACTTTTATACTGAATTATACACATCATACATCAGCTGTTGTTCCTCATATTGATACAAAAATAAAAGACACTTTTCTCACTGGAAAAAAAACAGGAAATAAATTAAGTTTTACTGGTTTAACTAAATTGAAACAGTGCTGGGATTATTTGACTTTTTCCTGCATTTGTACATAGTTTCATATGTACAAGTTCACATCACAGTGGATACATGCTCAATGCACAGGAGCAGCAGTTACTGTCTTACACCGATATATATATAAATATATATATATATACACTGTAAACTAAACAGACACAAGAAGAACTGCTACTTTTCATCTTTCCACATAACACGGTGCAGAGAAGCATCACAAGACCCTAACTGGGGGGAGAGGGTGTGAAGTGACCCTCTGTGACAGACTTGAGCCCCGGCCTTACAAAGCAACCCCGACCTCGTGTTGAGCGCGTGATGGCAAGACTCGCTGCGCCCTAGGATGGCGAGGAAAGCCACGAGGAGGGGTGGACAGAAGTTAAGGCTCGGCTCTGTGGATTATCCCCCCCCCCAAAAAAAAAAAAAAAATCCTCAGACAAAACTTTTGTTCCCAACTTAATGCTCCCAAAATCCCCAAATCTGCTCGACGCTACAGTGAACGGAGAACAAATACGAGATGCATTAAGGTGCATTTCAAGGCACACTCCGTTTTCACTTGTGGAAAAGTTCGGCGGGATGGTATCTGGAGGAAAAATGATGCAACCGGTGCTTTTACAGGCTTGTGCGCCACATGAATGAGTGCAATCACTTCCAAGTTCTTGGCTTAAAAGACGATGAAAGCGCCGGGCGTAATGGGACCAGACTGAGTGCAGATTGTGTAAAAAGAGAAAATAAAGACGCACTCGCTCATGCTTGCTAGACACACACACACACAGGGGCACAGAGTCTGTATCTTTTGTCTTTTTTTTCATGCCCTCCCCCATCACGCTGCCTCGTCTTGCAGGCTTGTGTGCAGTTTAACTCCGAACATGGCCTCCCACTGTGCTCTGACCCAGGCCAGCAGACCCTGGAGCAGCTCAGTGCTCTCCGAGCGCACACACCACGTCTTCTCCTGTTTCACCGTCTGCAAGAGAGGAAGAGAAAAAAAGAAAGTCTAATTAAAGCAGTTCATCATGAGGAAATACGACCTGATGACACTGCAGCTTGTGTGTGAGTGTTTGCATGTATCTGAACTGATATCACAGTTGTTAGGATCATCAAACACAACACGAGATGCACTTTGGTCACAACACGGCGCGGCCTGATTTCCCCCCGCACACATGCTGCAGTTAACAACACAGTGATCTCACCCTGAATTATGCTCCGACATCAAACACAACTTGATTGTGTTCGATTACAGTGAAATTCTTCCTCGTAGCGACAAGTAAATAAATGAAGCGGCCGTGCTTGCAGATCCCGGTGAAGAGTCGGACAATTAGAGGAGTTGCTCACATGTGGGACGAATCAATAAGAGAACCTGGCTTGATAAATACATGTTTTTACAGTTTGGGTTTCATTCAGGAGCTCACAGCTGAGACAAAAAGGCATCAGGGAAAAGCAGCGATGGGATGATACAAACATCCTGGCCTGTATTTAAACGAAAACAGCCCGGCCGAGCGCAGCCCAGATACCAGATTTCATATGGAAATACTCATTTCTGCTGCATCTTGGTTAACCGTTGTGGAGAATCACATTTTAAATAGTTGGACGACGTCTGATGCTTTTCCAAGTCAACAAACTCGTGTTGGTTCTGTTGCTTTATCATTATCTCGCTGCTCATGACGGATCTGTCTGGTGCCGTCTCCAAACACAAACACGGAGATGGACGTTCTGCAGAAGGAGAGATTGATTTTCGGTGTGGCTTTACATTTAAACTGTCTGTCTCTGCTCCTGTTGTCTGGGTTCGGATGCTGCACATTTGGCTTTTACTCTTCCCCAAGAGAGAGACGGTAGGGGCCAACATGATGCCTTCATTATTATCATTTTCTATTTATTTGGTCATCCTATATTTCTAAATCTCATTAGCATCAATGCTGATTGCAGAGAATTCAATAAAATACTTAAAAGAATAGTTCAACATTTTGGCAAATTGGCCTATTGCCATAATCCCTATAGTTTTAGGAGTAGGTTTGTTACCTTTAATTGTCGGTGCAAGCTATTTTTTGATTGGAGGAGCAGAGCCACGAGCTGCTCAGAGCTACACTACGGAGGCTAATGGGATTTCTTGGAGTTGTTTTCTAGGTAAATTCATGCAAAACCGCTGATCCCCGCTGTCGGGGGAAGTTTTTCGGCAAGCAGTCTCTGCATTTGCCTCAAAAACAACTCTGTCTCGTAATGTTCCTTCATTATCTCATAGCGTGGTGAATGTGCAGGTCACAACTTGTCCACCAGAGCGTTTTGGAGTTGTTGGATTGTGTATTTGATGAGTTTGATGAGAGAAACCAAGAAACCAAGAAATCCCATGAGCCTCTGTAGCGTAGCTCTGAGCAGCTCGCGGCTCTGCTCCGCCGTTCTAAAAATAGCTTGCACCGACAATTAAAGGTAACAAACCTACTCCTACAACTATAGGGAATGGGCCAATTTGCCAAAATGTTGAACTATCCCTTTAAAAGAGGGATTAAAGTGGGTCAAAACACAACACTGACCTCGTCGTACAGCTTAATATCTAATCTGCACTGATCCGAAGGCCACAGGTGGATGGAGCTCACGCAGCTGATGGGCAGCGTCTCTAACACCTCCACGCCGCCGCTGCTCGGCTCCTTGTTTTCATCCTCCGCCGGGACGCCGGAGCTTTTCCTCCACTGGTGGTCCTCTCTGAGCAGGTACAGGGTTTCCCGGGTCGCCAGGACCGTCAGCGGCGTCCAGATGTCATCTGTGAGAGAGAGAGAGAGAAGATTTAAAATGGTCAAATATGTGGTCACTTCCTGTGTTTTTCCCATTCTTCCACTTCCTTATAGTGTAGGTATACATTAGAGCTTTTTAAACTGTTACAACATGAGCATCCAAGCAGACTAAACACAGCTTTGTCAGGCCAGGCTTTTATCCTGTGATCTAGTTCGTAGTAGCAGAGATGGTCGTGGGTCACTGCTTGACAAAGTGCCTCTCTGCTACAATCAAAGATAACTCTGAGTATAGGATTTCACATCAAGAAAGTGCAGCTTCAGAGGAGCGAGCGGAGGGAAAGGGGCAGATCTGGGCTTGCTGAAAATTACGGCACTTGAAATTCCTCCGACGTGCACAGCTGTGTGTAGCCTGCAGCTACCTTGGCTTTAAAACGCGTCTGTTCAAACACACACGGACGGGGGAGGCATCCTGCAGCACCGCTACACATGTACAGACCGCGTGCATGCCAACACAATCAAAACACAAAGATTTGTGTCTCATTTTATGGCAACGGTTGTTAAGTTGGCCCGTCGTCAGGCGCCTGACGTCAGCCGCTGCCCACAAATCACATCCTCTCTTCCATATTTTCCTCGTCCTGCCTGTAATCTGCTTTTATCTCAAAGGAAATCAAATCTTTTTCTTTCTTATTTCTTCCATTTTGTATCTATTCCTGGAAGCCGGGTTATGATCTGGCTTATTTGACTTTTTTTTTTTTTTTTTCTCTCCTGTGCATAACTTCAGCAGAATCAGCACCCACGCAGGCCACACCAGCGCAAATACAAGAGGCAAAGGCAGAGACGGTGTTGACATGTAAGATAATTAGCGCTAACAAGACTAATCTTTGCATCTCTACAGGTCATCAGTCATGACATGTTGTGTCTTGAGGTGTAATCTTTCTCGAAACAAGAGAATATGTAGAAAACTAGGTTGAGACGGAGGAATGCAAGGTGAAAGCAGATCTGTCTCTGCCCCGATCGGCGATGTCACCTTGCAGGACGAAAGCCAGGATGTAGAAAAACTGCAGCTGGCCGTCCTCCACATCTGCCTGGATGTCCTCACACACCAGAGGCCTAGGGAACGCACAAAGACATGACACTGGATGTAAATATGTAAACATGCACAAGAGAGAATCCCATCGTTTGTACTGTAAAGCGGCTGCACACACAGACACACACACAGACACACATAGACGGTGGTTTGCGGCTGGCAGGTGGAATCACTTCAACATCTCGGGGTGAATTTCACAGCAACTGTGAAGCAAAGGGGATAATTGACATAATAATAGCTGACAGGAGCTGGATTGCACAAACACTGGACAGAGTATTGAGACTGTGGTTCGCAGCCTCGCAACACACCAAGGAGTCACTTTGATTTGTTTTTGTTGCTGAGCTGTGGAGTCAGAGAACAAATCGCTATTATCTATTCTTCACAATAAAGGGTGGTCTTGGAATATGTCACAGAAAATGCGTTTTTTTTTAAAAGTTGTTATTTATTTGACTTCTACTAGTTGCATAGCGTGTGTTTGCCAGGTCGTCCAGACTGCTGTTTGTGTAACTGAAATGTTTGATTATTCACAGCATGTTTTTTTTAACACTTGCCTGGGAGAAATTTTATCCTTTTTTTTCTCTCTCTCTCTCCGAAATTATACTTTCATTAAGATAACCGCATTGTTTTTCCCGCGACCGCCTAAAGAAAGCCACCGCCGCCGCCTTCTGTTTAAAAACATACAAACAAAGGTGTAAAATAAAAAGCTACACAAGGTGATAACGAAACACACCACATGATACGCATGCTTCAGGAGCGCGACATGTGTTACAAATTAAGATGTGGTTTACCAGCTAATTTAGCGGGGCCGTTTTACAAAATGAAGTCTAAAAAAAGCTGATTATAATCGACTAAAGATGTGTCAGAAATGTGAAGTGTTGGAGCTCCAGCAGCCATAGCCTCCCTTTAACTTACACCTCCCGACCACATATAAATGCACACAACACTCTTTAGGCCCACATCTTTAAGCATCCGCCCCAAAACGTCTGCCATTTTCTCGCGCCGCGTCCATAAATGTTTTTCCCTCTCTCTGCTGTAGAGCGCAGCGTACCAGAGGTGGTGCTGAGGGTTCAGCCTGGTGGTGGAGATGGACCGCAGCTTGCTGTCCGACTTGTGGGCCTTCTCACGCACGATTCCTGAGGAGATAATGGCAAGAAAACAGGTTTGAGAAGACAATAAAGAAAGCAAAGACATACCAGAGCAATTAGTTGGTTATACAGACTCATTTATCACTGCTAATTTCATTATTAAATTGATGTTTCCTGCCACTCAAATGCAGAGCACTTCAGTTCAGCTGCGTCCAAACAGCTGGAACAGATGTGTGGAGCTTTGATCATCATCAACTTCAACTTTATTTGTGTCCAAGAAGACAAGAAGAGACAGACACAAATACACTGCCCATCCCAAAAAAAAAAAGTCACACACTCTAATATTTCGTTGGACCGCCTTTAGCTTTGATTATGGAATGCATTCGCTGTGGCATCGTTTCAATAAGCTTCTGCAATGTCAAAACATTTATTTCTGTTGTACTAATTCTTCAAAGATTCTCAGTAAGGTTCAGGTCTGGACTCTGTGGTCACATTGGACCACATTTCTTCCTTGAAGATGATGGTTCACCACTGTCCTTCCAGTTTGTAATAATGCGTTGGACAGTTCTTAACCCAATTTTAATCTCAGAAATCTCCTTAGATGTTTTATTTGCTTGATTCCAATAATTTGACCCTTCTGAAACAGATTAACATCTTTTCCATGAACACAAGATGCATCTTCTGACATGGTTGTTTAAGAAATGAGGCTGCATCATTTAGGGTTAAATATCTTGTTGCCAGCTGAAACATAATCATCCATGCAGTAATTATTATGGGAGGTTCTTACCTATTAGCTTAGTTAAATCCAAGGATGATAAATACTTTAACAGTGAATGCAATGAACACAATGAGTGTGCTCTGCTGTGCTCCCAGTATGTTGCTCCCCAACTTTACCATTTTATAAGTGGATTTTTTTTGGACTAAATGTTGAGGTTCCCATCCCAGCACATCAATGAGACGGTCAGAACAGACTGGATGCAGGATTTATAAAATAGGCTCACGAGGAACCTGTCCAAGTATTGCTGACCCTTCTTACATAACCTGTCAGTAGTGTTGTGGTCGAGACCAAGACCAAGTCTGGGACCAAACCAATGCGAGACCATTTTCAAGACCATTACTGTATCAGTACCACTACTCATAATTATCATGTGGCTTGATATTTACATTAGTCCTCAGCGAAAAAGAAAAGATAATATTATATAAAATCTAAACCATATTTAATGGAAACAAAGTTTGGATTGAACAGAAGCACAGAACCTGCTGAAGTCTCTCACTTTTGACACTGATGCAACCAAGTTTTCAGATGGTTACACAAGGAAACTCCTTTTGTAGAACAATTTTTATTATCTCAAAGTTATTGAATAAGTGAACGAATGACAGAGATGTCATAGCAACTGTGATCTTGATCGGTCTTGAGAAAAAACCCAGAGTTTAGCTCGACCAAAACCAAGTAAAGATGTAGTTGATTCCGAGACAAGACCAAGATTTTTGAAACGACCGGTCTCGAGTACCACAACATTGAAATACTGTCAGTCTGCAGGTACATGTACCTCTCCACAGACTCTACCACCTGCTCCTAGATGACGGTGGTGTGGGCTTTGTTTTGGCAACACTGAGTTGTAAGAAAACTCATCACACCACTGTATGAACTCATTCACCACAGGACCACGATTATTTCCGCTGTCATGAAGGAGACTTATACAATAACAGAATCATGGGCATGTTTTACAATTAATCTGTTATCATGCTCACTCGGGCAGAAACCTCAGAAACCCCTCTCTCTCCTTCTCTCTTTGCCTCGGCATGGCCACCACAGTGTTGACACACGTTTCGTCAGTGTTGTCGAAAAAAGTGAGCAATCAGGTGAACCACGTGACCACGCCCCGTCTGAAAGCCAACACCCGCCGCCGCCACCGCTCATAAAAAAAGGACACAGTAGCCTAAAAATGTCACGCCCACACCTCGATGGAAGGACGTCTGCACACAAAAGCAAAACTGGATCTGAAACTTCTTCTCCTTCCACTAAACTGCGATAAGAAAGCCAGAAGGTCTCCGGTTGCAAGTCTAACATTTCATCTCCATAGAATCGCTGGGTGAGAAAATGTTAGGGAACACAATGCGCCGAGGTCACGCTCGCATTTCGCGAATCGTAGCGTGTCATTGGGTGTGACAACAATACAGGGCAGAGAGGATATCTGCAGTGTGGCTTCACAGTCAAGTGTGAATGGACGGCACTTCAAAAGGGGATTTAAAGGGACGGCGGAGAAAGACGACCCTGCTGGGCTGACAGCGGATGGACTCGGCCTCATCAATGCTCTCCTTATGAGGAAGGCGTGAGAAATGGAAGAGGGAGGCTCATTGATATCAGTTTTCCACAAGGTCACAATAAATGACACTCCTGTATTCCCAGAAGAACGTCTTTAGTCGTGCAGAAGGAGAAGAATCCGACAGTCTGGCTGCGTCTTGACCGGTTGATTCCCACAGATTAAATATAGACGTGTTTTTCAGTGTTGAGTTGTTTTTGTCATGAAGGATCTGTGGTCTGCAAAGAATAATACGGCTTAAACAACAACTATCTGATCAAAGGTTTGTCCACTTGAACATTTTGTCTTTTTAATACAATGATCTTCAATTTTATCTTAATACGACACAGCCTCATTAAAACGCTGTTTGAATTAGAGAGGTTCTGATTTTGAACAGGGACTAAAGTAAACAGGGCTGGGAACCTGACCGAGCGTTCAGTTTCTGATTGACTGATTCAGTCAGTGGTTTAAATTATTTGTCAATTAAACTTTTTTTGTTTTCGCCAATTTGGACAGGGGGAGCGGTCCACACAGGCCGCGTACCATCCACCAGCAGCCAAATGCAACGTTCTCACTAATAAACCATCTCTGCTCCGGAGCCATTTTCCGTCTACGAAGAAAAAATAAATCATATTTGGTTGTTAAATCTTTAACTGTTGAATTGTTAAACTGTTGTGGATCCTGGAATTCATCAAAACATGTTGCTGTTGGACAAAGAACTTCACATTCTTGTCTCGTTCTGCGTAACGTCTCTGATGTTTTTAAATACTCTGCACAACAACCGAAAAAAAAATGTCAGTTTTGATCAGTTTCATTTCTGTTTTTAATCTTGTAATCTTTTATATATTTTTTTAAATTAAGTAAAATCTTCAGTAAAAAGCCAGCGATGAGTTTCGCTTTGCCTCAAAATATTTTGGACTAAAAAAAAAAAAAAAAAAGAGGGAAGAAAAAAAAAGAAAAATGGCTGATGGCTCGATCGCTGTCACGAAATCAGCGTTGGGCTGGAGTCAAAGTCTCCCACACTGCTGGCAGAACATTTTCACATGTTTGAGGGGAAGCAGTGGGCGTCAGACTAGCTGTGAGATTAAATGACCTGTTAACATGGACAGATTTAGCGAGGTGCCATCCAAGATTTCAATCACCAGCGAGTGAAGGCCGGCGGGGCCGAGCGCCGTGGACCGACTCTGCTTTGTGTCAATATTGCTACTTCCTGTTGGCTGCCTCCATGACCGACACCAACACCAACCAACTCTCCTGATGGTTTTCACATGATATCAAACAGCTTGGTAGAAAATCATATTTTCAATTGCCAGTTTCCCAAAAGCTGCAGCTAAAGGTGCATTTCACCATTTAAAATCTTACTTTACCTCATCTCTTATGATAAAGCGACAAATTCCCTCTGAGAGAAGGAAGAAAACAAGAAACCGAGCGACAAGAGCAGATGATGATTGAGACCAATTCCCGACTTTTTGGCTGCAGGCTCCAGAGGTCTCGTGTTATCGCTCATGTTTCAATAAAGCTGTGTCAGACTTGGTTAGAGAAAGAGGTTTTGGGCTCCAGAAAACTGTCCCACTTATAACCACATCCTCTCTCTGTCTCCCGGCCAGCGAGTCCTTCGTCATTCCAGTTGTGGTTTTCATCTTTGTCCATACGATGGGAGCCAGGTTGGACGACGGACGGGGTTTGTTATGGTTAAGCTTTTCCATAAAATATTACAACAGCTGTTTTGGGGTTAATTTGGTATTAGGAAAAAAAAACAGAGGATGTCTTTATCTTCACGGATCAAAGGGAATTTAACCATGATGCACTCTGTGTGTAGGTATTGTGTTGCGTTTAACACAGATTCTCATGCATTTTCGTTTGAGGATGCACCTGAAAGGTTCCGATAAACTATTATCATGTTTTCCACTTTGTCTGCTCCGTTTTTGGACAAACTCTGTGGTCCTGCTGAAAGAAATCTGGAATCATTTCCAGCCGCGAAGAATTCAACACAGTAAATGAGCTGTTTATGAATCTGGACAGAAAGAAAAAGCTCTCGGAGGACACACAAGGGTGGGGGAGGAGGAGGGAGGAGGTTGGGGTGCACTGCAGGCCTACTGATCGAGGGAGACCGATGAAAACAACGGGAAGCAGAGTATGTGATAGAAAAAGTGAGAAATGCATCTTAAAATGTTTCTTGATGCCTGAGCTTCATTCATTTGCTTTGCGACGTAGCATTTTCATTTAAGCTATTTCTTTTTCTCCTTTACCTAGGTTAAATCCTGTCTATCCTCCTCTGTAATGTGTGGCAGCTGTGAGCCTGGCGTTCGTATTTACTGCTGCGGCAATGTTCTCTTAAATAACTGCGTTAAATTCATATATGCAACGCTGCGAACGTTAGCAGCGACTTCAGTGTGTAACCTCTGTGGCTGTGTGTGAGTGAAAGCTGGACAGAAACAACAGCTGGAGGCAGAGAGTTGTGGAAAAATGTGCAGTGCTCCTCTTCTGGTCACTAAATCAGCACTAATCAGTAACTTGAGCTGTGACATTGGTAAAAAAAAAAAAAAAAAGACACAGGAATGATGGGAAAATACTTTCATACGTCACATTCTCTAAGTATGAATTTAAAAAAACTGAGCATCAATACTTTTCCATGTGCGCCAAGTTCCTGTTTTCTCCGAACGTTTGGCGGGGCTCGACGATTGCCAAATTAATTTTCCATATTTTTCCAGACATTCCAAAGCCAAGCAGGAGCCCCCCCCCCCCCCCCCACCCCCCACTCTAATAAAAAGGTTTTTCCTCTCAGCCTCTGGTGCTCTCTTTCAGACAAGTTGGTCTGGGCAGGATGTGCTCAGTCTGCGTGAACCCAATACAGAGAGGGACGGGGCAAGAGATCTGCGTCACATGTGGTGTAGTATTAGTCTGAGAGGGGAGTAGCTTGGGTTTCGCAGTCTGTGGCACAATGCCTATGAGTGGAACACGTTGTTCCAGTACCTGCCTCGGGGATCCAACAGAGCTCTACGACTCTCTTTTTTCTTGTTTTTAATCTAAATTAGCCAACGGTTTATTTGGTGGCATCTTCCCTCATTGTGCCTTGAGGAAAGTGAAACCAGTGTAACCAGTATGTGCACAGAGAATAAGGTCAGTGAGTTTCTCCCCCCTGATGAAAGTCACAAAAGGAAAACGTCCTTTTATGTGATTTTCCATACACTAAACAGAAACCATTTTTCCCCCAATTTTCCTGCATTTAGCTGTGTGTGTGTATGTGTGTGTGTTTTTTTTTACCTGTCAACAGGCCAAAGAAGCGCTTGCAACGTAAACTGTCCCTCACGAGGAGGGTATAGGCCACGCCCCCGTCTCCAAATTCCATGTGGATGCTCTGGGATCCCAGCCCCACCTCCAGGTAGCTGAGCTCCATGATTGGGTGGCTGTCCCTCTTCTGCAGCCAATCGGAGAGCTGGCCTCTGCTGGGAGGAAAAAAGACATGGGGCATTAGAAAGCTGCAGAAAATATACTGTCACAGTGAGATGGATTAAACGGTTTACTTGATCTCTGACACTCCGAGGTGTGACTGCCAGAACAACACTTTAAAATGTGTTTGTTAAAACCACTGTTTATTCAGTGCAACCATGGTAATCACTTATGTAAGACCCAATTTTTCAGGGATTAAGATAAAAGGTCAAATCCAATATAATAGTTTGGTTTCTTGCAGAGTCGAGTTTTTATGTTCTCGAGGTTTCATTGTAGTAACTTGTGACTCTGTAGTAATTCTGTAAGAGCCAGCACAGCGTGGGCTCCGGACCTGTGGGGAAATATAGTTTGTTTTGATGGGAGGAGAAAATCTCTTCATCTGTGTGACGGGGGAGACGAACAATAATAATAACACGAAGAAAAAGAAAAAGGGGCTAAAAAGGCAGCGGGAGCAGAAAAGACTCCACAGTCAACAGACACTTTGAGGTCAATGTGTTCTCAAGATGTGACCCAGAAACCTGGACAGGTTATGCAATATTATCCACATCCTAAACAGAGAGGGTGTGGGGCTGCACACACCGACATCAAAAGTCATAATTGTTAACTGCAGTGTGGCGCCCTCTTTTGAATCGCTGTCCACACCAGCAGGATTTGATTAAACCTCTGATAACAAGGAATGTGTGTTGTCAGTGTGTCTCTGAATTGAGCTTCACCATGCACACAGGTTACTTTTACAAATCCCACTTAAACTTAAGCATTTTTTTTTCTGTTAGTCTGTTAGCATATCTTAATTTAAATTATCTTTAATAGCACATGGACAGAATAAATGGAAAACATATGCAACACTGCAGAAGATACATTATCACCATGCAGCGTAAGTAATTAAGAAATGAATTGTGGCAAATAAGCAAAGGTTGTTTGCATCCTGTGACGTCGCTCCACTTACTGCATCTCTGACGTCGCTTCCAGGAAATAGATTTGCTGGTTTGACACCACCAACAGAGAGGGAACCTCGCCTGGCTCCCCGTATTTGACAGCTGACATCTAAGAGCACAGAGAGAGAAAAAAAAACAGACATGACATGATGTACCGCCTCTTAATAATAGCTATTAGAGTGCGATAATGTGCGCCGTAAAGCAATAAAAGCCAAGCTTTTTACTCTAAACAACCGTATTCCCAGGTTGTCTGACATTCACAAGCTCTGTGGGGGGTTTCAGCTCAGAACCTGTGGATGGACATCTTTCTTCATTTCCTCTTAAACAACAGAAGTGAAAACACGTGGGAAACAGAGAGCAGCCCCTGTCACTGGATAAATAAACACAACCAAAACGAATGGAGCTGGACCTCCTGTTTCCAGCTGCTCCGTCCCGATCGGCTCTCTGCTCTCCGTCCAGGTGTCTGACAGGAAAGAAGCAATAACCTGCTGATTTGAAGGAGCTCCCAGGATGCAGTGCATATTAAAAGAAGTCTCTGGGAATGTTGATTGACAGCAGGGGTGGGGACACACACACACACACACACACACACAACGAGTGGAGGGAAGCTACAGAAGAAAGTGGAAGAGGAGCGAGGCTGAACGGGGCTCCCGGGAGATTTACTGCTGACTGCTGCGTTCATCTTGGCTGACTGAGATGAAACCGCAGCTCAAGTGTTGTCGGTCTTAAAGTTGTCACCACCCATTAAGCTGGAATCTTTTGGCCAGCAGGGACTTTTAAAAACCGCAATCACAAAAGAAACAATAACTGCGACATAAAAAAACGCTGTACAGCTAAATTTGAGGGATCAGTCACAGGCAGCAGCGACGACGAGCTCGAGTCTGGAACTTAATGCTGCTTCCTGCTTTAATATTAGCGCCAGTAAACATTATGAAAGCCTGAGAATCTATTTCATAAGGCAGCTTTTTTTATTATGAGTGACGGGGGTTCAACATGAATTAATTATTTTCTGCCAAAGTCAGAACAGTTGCGGTTATTTGACGTGAGAGATTTCTGCAGTTCTGTTTTTGCCTTTTCTTTTTTGTTGTTCTTGCAGTACACAGCTGGAAAAAGTGTGATATCAGATGTATGCATGGACCAATCAGAGTTGAGCCACAATTAACCAAAATGTGATGAGTTTTGAGTCTGAACCTCTTCATAAAAATCTTTTATTATGGAATAGTTTGACATTTTAGGAGATAAACTTATTTGCAGTGTCATCTACACCATCTTACTGGTTTGTGACCTACTCTTACGCACCTTGAGGAAAGAGTGAAGCTCCTCTTCCTCCTCAAAGACCTCCACGTCCAGGAAAAGCTTCAGCCGATGGTCCACCGCCTCGTAGTCCTCAGACAGCAGGTCCACATCATCTGCAGACACAGTAATAAGCATTCAAATTGCTGGTTCGACGCAAGCAACAAGCGAAAAAAACAAAACAAGACACAAATCTTCATAGCTGGAGGCTGGAAAACTAAAAAATGAATGAATCTTTGTTTGGCCCCTTTATTAATCCCCTCAAATGATACCTTGCATTGATACTGAAGCCATAGTTTCCTGGCAGCAGGATGAAGACTTAAATATTTCTTGGCTTCTATGAAACGTTACCCAGATTTTACTGCAGCAGACCTTAGCATTAGCCAGCAGCTCTCACAAAGAAAGGCATTTAAGAGCAATAAATCCACCAATGAACAGCTATGGAGGTCATTTGAACAGTGATGAATGGTTTGGGCTAATCAAAAGTGACAGGGCCTGGACCTGCGAAGGCCAAAACAAACCCACCGTCTTTCATTTGAAGAGAGCACAAACAGATGAGATTAAAAAAGCCTTTGAACCCTCAGACAACGCTCTTTCGTGAAGAAAAAAAAAGGTGAAAGGTGCACGTACGCACACACATTTATAAACACAGGTTGACCTGTACTTGGAGACAAAGAAGTTCTTCAGAGAGAGGAGAATCAGAAACTCCAGCTCCACAACAATAGCAGCTCTGTGTCACCCAGAAACACACTATATTCAGTGTCAGTCAGCGCTTCAGGATGAGTATAAGTTGTCTCCAGTGTGAGACTGTGGTTTCAGGGCACATTATGTGGTATTGGCAATACAACTACGGTATTACAACAAAAAAAAAGAGAGAAAAGATACAGAAAGCTATTATTACGACTCAGCCCTCCCTCTCTTCGGCTTTCATTCCTCTCCCATCACTTCCAGTAATGACTCCAATCTGTCTTGTTGCGCTGTTACCATGTGGTTCATCTAAAAATGGCAGACAGATGTGGCGGAAATCGGACGCTGTTGCAGAGATACACAGGATTTCTCTGCCACACAACATCCACAAGATCCAAATAATCCCCATCTCTGCTCAGCTTCAATTAAGACTTAGATTTATCTTCAGGAGAGGCAGCGAGGCCGACGTAAACAGTTTATACCACATCTGATGGGTTTTACAATCACTATGTGAGCTGCAGAATGGGAACCAGGTAATAAAATACCATTTATATTTTACTGCCGTTTGGGCAAACCTCCAGCAGACAGTCCTGCCAACATCAAAATGATATCTTAACTGTTTGTGTTGTCAGATGAGGCCTCCAGCTTCTAAAATGTTTCTTTTGTATCACTATAAATTAAAATCCCTCAGTGTTTGACTGATGCTCGATCTTGAAAATAATTGTCTTCGGCTCTGAGGAGCTGTTTTACTCTTTTTCCCGTTCCTGCTGTTTTATTCTGAAGCTGTGGTTTCCAGCCGATGCGGTCCAAAAGTCAGGCCTGGGTCCATTTTGTGTGGGTGATGAGCAAACAAAACATCAAAACCGACTTCATCACTTTCTGCACTACAGCAGCTGTGTTTCTCTGGTGTTTTTTTTATCAGACCTATTTATATGTTATGGTTGAAAATTGTTGGAATAGCATTAATTGTTCATGGCTTTTCATGTTGATTTTAAGCCCTGATTGCGTCGTCATGCTCTAATGCCACTGAGTTAAAACTGAAGGGGGAGCATAGAACCTCCTATTGTCTCCTCAATAATAAGGAGGTCCTGGTTTGGGACAGACAAATAAACTGTTGACCCACCGTTGGGGGTTGATCTTCCTGCAGGCGGGGCTTGTACATCAGGTGGTGTTTCACCGGTGATGGTGTAGTGGTAGCTCCCGGCCAGTTCCTCCTTACTCTGGCACTCGGTGCTGTAGGACAGGCCGGAGGGTTCACCAGGGCCGTCCCCGATGAAGAAGGAGCTCCCCTGAGCAGTGATGAAGGTGGGGTCTCCCGTGGTGACGGCTGTCTCCAGGATGGGGCTGCTGCTGATACTGGCATCTGTGTAGTCGTCCTGAGGTGATTCAGAGAAAACACAGGAATAACAAACACTACTTCACAATGTTCATCCCTTTTTTTTTCTTTCTTTCTTTCTTTCTTTCTTTCTTTCTTTATGGAAGAAGAGGATAACAGATTAAAGCTTGATTTTAAACATACATTTGCAAGGGCTAAGATTAAAACAAATGTGTATTTCTGTTGCAGGTGTAAAACTATGGCATTCACAAAGCAATGAACTGAAAAGTTGTACAAGTGTATCTCAGTTTAAGTTTAAGTGCCTACAAAAAAGAAGGAGAAAGAGAAAAAGAAGTCGAAAAAAAAATAAAAGATAGATAGACGAGCTGTGTTCATTGTTCATCATCTTTAACTTTTTGAAATAGTGTATAATATTGATGTTGACACTAAGTCAATGCAATTCTAACTTTAGAAAGGAAGTTTTTCTTCATCCTGCTCCTTTTCGTTTATGGTGATTATGTGTACATCATGTATATGTGCAGTCATGTGAAGTATGTAAACCACGAATGGAATAAATCGAAAAATAAAATGAATTGAAATATTTTTCCAACAAATTCAATATGCCTGCTCAATAACCCTCTGCACAATTCCACCCCCCTTTGTTTTGTTCTGTCTTTGTTTGTCTTGTAATTGGCCCTTGTCCCATATGGTTCTGTTCATGTCAAACTGTCTTGTAATGTGTGATTAAATGTTCTATAAAAAAGAAAAAGAAAGAAAGAAAGAAAACATGGAAAGTTTGGACTGTGTCAAAACTATTTTAGAGGCAAAAAGAATGAGAAAAGCCAGTGACCTTGGTGGCACTGTGAGTGCTCTGGGTTATGTCGAGGTGATCGTCCTCGCTGTCAGGTCTGGATGGACGCTGGATGGGCGTACTGCTGTAGGGAGTTGGCTGGACAACGAGCTGGACCACATGATCACTGCCACATTCTGGACAAATATTACTGATCCCTGAAAAAAGAAAGAAAAAACGACAGAAACATGATTTCCAAAGAGCTACACAATGGCGATGGTGCAGAATTTGCATTGTCATTGATTTTAAGCCAGAGGATTATTGGTTGACAGTTCTAATAAATGTCAATAACTTCTCACTATATGTAAAACAAACCCACTGTGAGTGAGACTTGTATTTCAAAAGTATATTTTCTACCGAATATCACATCTGTTCAAGAGCACGAGGACAGCTGATTGATTGTGACAACCAAATGATGCAGGAAAATGGACAGAAAACACGCCTGCTTTCACTCATAACAAGTTTCACATGAAGCAGGGCTTTTTTTCTTTTCTGTCTGTAGGGCATGTATTTCTGTAACCCACAGAAAAACAATGTCTAAGTTCAGACACGTGCGAATGAAAAAAGGTATTTGTTGCATGAAATTTCAGCAGAGCACCAAACTAAGCGCACGAACAAAGGGAGCGTGGATCCAAGAAATCCCCAAAACATCTGTCGAACAAAGTCTGCGTGCTGCCTGTGCGTGCTGGGGCAGGTCCTAATGTCAGGTTTGGTGCAATTGCTGGGAGGTGGCTGCTGGAGCGAAGGGTATTATCTGTCTCCTGCTGATTATAGAGGTGGGAACTCAGCAGAATGGGTCGCTTGGCAAGAAAAGAGAGGAGATAAGTCCTAGGACGCTTCGCTCGCGTCCATCTGAGACCAGCATTTTGTTTTGGGAAAAAACGCAGACCACCAATGGGAGGCTGATAGCCGAGCAGCGCTTTGACGTCAGTTGATAAACATCGTTTGCATGAGCTCTCCATGTGACTGTGTTCTGTCTTTTCTCTTATCGTCCTTTTTTTTTTTCAAACACACAACCAGCTGTCAATGATAAGACGAGGGATGGAAAGTGATTGTTTTTGAAGGAAAGCGGTTTACATCCACTGCCTCATTTTTCAGGATGGTCTAGAGTGAGCGAGGCTTGGGCGTGACTCATCTGAGACTGTGCGTGACTCAGTTTGAAGGATGATTCAGACTCAAGCCTGTGGCATGTGTATGTGTGTGGGATTTCTTTATTTCTTTATTTTTTGACATTGGACGATGACAGATTCAGATGTAAACTTGAGCCAAACATCACAGTAGTTATGTTTTCCCGCTGACCAGCTCATGGTCGACAGATGTTATTCTGTTTCTATGATGCTCCATAAAGGGATAGTTCAACATTTTGGCAAATTGGCCCATTGCCATAATCCCTATAGTTTTAGCAGTAGGTTCGTTAACTTTAATTGTCTGTGCAAGCTATTTTTAGAACGGCGGAGCAGAGCCGTGAGCTGCTCAGAGCTACGTTACGGAGGCTCATGGGATTTCTTGGTTTCCCTCATCAAACTCATCAAATACACAATCCAACAACTCCAAAACCCTCTCGTGGACAAGTTGTGACCTGCACATTCACCACGCTATGAGATAATAACAGAATGTTAAAGACGAGTTGTTTTCGAGGCAAATGCAGAGACTGCTTGCTGAAAAACTGCCTGTGAAGGGAACGTGCATCAGCGGTTTTGCATTAATTTAACCCGAAAACAACTCCGTCTGGTAACGTTCTGTTATTATCTCATAGCGTGGTGAATGTGCAGGTCACAACTTGTCCACCAGAGCGT
This sequence comes from Trachurus japonicus, assembly GCF_045865225.1. Taxonomy (NCBI): domain Eukaryota; kingdom Metazoa; phylum Chordata; class Actinopteri; order Carangiformes; family Carangidae; genus Trachurus; species Trachurus japonicus. Next base: position 10,624,193 of record NC_140908.1, on the reverse strand, counting down.
TTTGGAGTTGTTGGATTGTGTATTTGATGAGTTTGATGAGGGAAACCAAGAAATTCCATTAGCCTCCGTAGCGTAGCTCTGAGCAGCTCACGGCTCTGCTCCGCCGTTCTACAAATAGCTTGCACCGACAATTAAAAGTAACAAACCTACTCCTAAAACTATAGGGATTATGGCAATGGGCCAATTTGCCAAAATGTTGAACTATCCCTTTAACATCTGGAGAGTTTTTTGTTTTGTTTGGTGTGTTTTATATTAAATGTCTGATACAACATTTGATTCTTTGAGTCTCATTTTGCATAAATGTCTCTTCGCTCTCACCTTTGCCGTCTCCATCACACTCGGCCTCTGACAGCTGCTCCCCTTCCTGCTCTTCCTCCCCCTCTGGTAACATTGGCGCCCCCCTCCTCCTCCTCCTCCTCCTCCTCCTCCCTCCTGCCTCCTCTTCGCCGACCCCTCCTTGAAGCACAAACTCTGACCTGCAGCGCAGGCACTGCAGGTGGACGCAGCTCGGACGGAGCTCTGAGTCACGCCGCTGGTTTTCCTCGGCCACATGACACAGCACATCGGTCAGAGCCTGGTCAGAGGAGAGGAACATTTTTTTGCTTTTACACAGTGTATTTATAGTTTGAGCAAAAACCAAGTTCCAGACGGAAAACAAGTTTTTCTGTGAACAAAAGTCCAATGAAACAGCTCATGAGCCATGCAGGGGTTTCTGTTTCCTCTGCTGAGTTTCATTTGGCATGTTCAAAACTTCACGGGAATGCATTTTCATGTTCATGGAAGAAAGGGTGTTTGCTGGGCTGTGATCCTTGTCACCTCAGTTCTGTGTCTGCCTGTTTAAAAACCATGATTCATAATTCCCCGGCTTCTTACAACAAAATCAGGAAAAAAAATCTCACATACCGGAATTGGTGTTGGCTTTGTATCTACTCTGGCACAGAGAGGAACGTTGCATAATACAAAGAGACCAAAATCATGAGGAAGGTGCAGGCGTAAACATGGTACATCGTGTACTGCGAGATGTTGACATCACACTTGAACACTAAGGTAACGGGGGTTGGGGTGGGGGCAGCCTGTGAGCGAGACCAGGCTCGTTGAAGTCTCTCTTTAACAAGTGCGTGAGCTTTGTGATCTCCTGATGGTAATCAAGTATTTCCCTGCCCACGGGACTCAGTGTCTGTGTGTGTCTGTGTGTGTGTTTTATCAACCTGGAGAGCTTGCTGTGGGTCGTCGTCCAGCACCACGTAGCGCCTCTTCTTCTTATCCCTGCTGATGTAGTCGAACTGAAGCTCCACGGCTGGAAGCATCTCCTCTGTGCCCTGAGACGAAGACAAAGAGGAGAGAGAAACCTCGACTGTGAACTTCTTCAAACTCTAAAAATGTTTTTTAACATCAGAACATCTGCTTTGATACCTCACGGGTCCACGCAGCCTCTGTGGTCTCCACCCGAGCCAGGCTGTCCAGCTCCAGGCGGCATCTCTCCTGACCGCGCTGCATGTCCACCTCCAGCACCAGGCCTTGTTTTACACACAGAAACACCTCCCTGCTCTTCTGTTTCCCCTGCTGGCTGCCATCCTCTTCCTCCTCTTTGTCAGATAGGACACCCACAAGTAGAGGGTGACACAGGTCCACTAGCAAGAAAAAGGAGTGTGATCATTAATTCCCATAGGAATACTAACAGTCATTTTATTGGTGCTTATTCAGGCAACAAATGATACCCTACCTCCCAGGTCCTCCACCTCTTCTTCCTCTTTTGTGTCTCCACTCTCTGCTCTGACTGATCTTTGGGACTCTGGACTTGGCCCAGGAGAGCTCACAACTCCCCGACTCGCCAGCTGACCGTCCACCATGCTGTCCTCCAAGGTGGACTCTGTGTTGCGGGTGCTCTGACCAGGCCACTGCAGGGTGGACTCTTGCTCCAGGTCTCCGTCCACATCCGACGTGTCCAGCCTGGGCTCGGATGAGAGGAGAGGAGGGGGGAGGACCTCCTGGACCAACAGGGATGGAGGAGACGGGTGCTGCCCAGGGCTGGCGGATGGACATGGGGTGGTGGTGAGGCCGTTGGGGAGGGCCTGGCGGGGAGGGGTCGGCTGGGTGGTGCTGACGGAGGTGGGAGCATCATCTAAATGGTGCTGGTACCTCAGCCAGTCCTCCCCCAGCTGCTCTCTGAAGCTGGACATGCGCTCAATCTCCTGCTGGTGGGGGAGGACAATGCCTGGAGGAGGAATAACATATAAACAGTTGCATTCAAGAAACAACTTTTACTTTTATCTTGGTTAAAGGGATAGTTCAACATTTTGGCCCATCACCATAATCCCTGTAGTCATAGCACTAGGTTCGTTACTTTTAATTGTCGGTGCAAGCTATTTTTAGAACGGCAGAGCAGAGCTGCAAGCTGCTCAGAGCTACGCTACAGAGGCTAATGGGATTTCTTGGTTTCCCTTATCAAACTCATAATTTACACAGTTGTTTTCGAGGAAAATGCAGAGACTGCTTGCCGAGAATCAGCAGTTTTGCATTAATTTACCTCGAAAACTACTCCGTCTCGTAACGTCCCGTTATTATCTCATAGTGTGGTGAATGTGCAGGTCACAACTTGTTGGATTGTGTATTTGATGAGTTTGATGAGGGAAACCAAGAAATCCCATGAACCTCCGTAGCGTAGCTCTGAGCAGCTTGCGGCTCTGCTCCGCTGTTCTAAAAATAGCTTGCACCGACAATTAAAGGTAACGAACCTATTCCTAAAACTATAGGGATTATGGAAATGGGCCAGTTTGCCAAAATGTTGAACTATCCCTTTAACAACATAAAGCAGCACATGACATGCTTTAAAAACCCACTCTGTGAGGAGGAAAGCCGTCTGGTCTCGTAGTCTGTGTCACTGGGCTCGGATATGCTGGCCCTCCGCACTTTGACTTTACTCTGAAACACAAAATGGTTCAGAAATAGAAAATGATTTCATGACTGAGCTTGTCAGTATTTACAAGTCTCATCAACTAATACAGTTAGGAGCAGCTCCGTTACCCTGGTTTTCTTCTTGCGAACGTGTGAGACCCCTACATCTCCGACGGACATGCTGTCACTGAGCTCCCCGGCACCACTGGACACTTCTTGGTTACTTCGTTCTGGTGCCATGGCAACTGGAGGCGAGGTCTGGGCATGGACGATCAACTGGCCTGGTTTAGGCAGAACCTGGACAATAGGGTGATAAAAATTTGAGAGATGCATTGTTAACATTATTATCTAATACACGATTTACTGGGTTGATCATTTATTGATTATATTGAGAAACTTACTGATAGCTCAGATGAGGAAAGAGGGCAACCATCAAGTTTGAGCTGCAGAGAAACAAAAATAGGAACATCAGTTACGGAAAAACAAAACATCAAGTGTCATTTTTCTCGGTCACGTAAACCCTCTCTGGCTCGTTGATGGTTTTCAACTGAATATGACTAACGACCACAAACCAGTGGGAGGCATAAGCAGCTGTTTGTGCAGAGAGGCTGCAGATAAATCAAGACATAATACAGTGCCTGCTGATTCAGAGCATATGATCCAGCTGCTGTAAATGTAACTATATATTTTAAGATTTGGAAATTTACCGGCTTCCATTTCAATTTTATGTGTTTTACAGCAGGACATTTGCGATGCGCTCCAGTTTTCAGCTGCTGTTTTGTACTGTAACTCTTATTCTTCCATTGCTGCTACTGCCAAGACAAATGTCCAGCTTGAACTCCTTTATTGTTATTTTTGATTTTTCTTTAATGCTTCAGCTTTCAAGTTTAAAAAACGGCATGTCAGGCGATGTTATTACTCACTCTGGCGTTGGCCGCCTTTGGGGAGAGATGTCGAACGGTGCAGGTGCGGTGAGTCTTCTGGAAGAACAGCGGGTTGCCCTCCAGATTAAGCTACAAAGAGATATTAGATTTTACAGCGCTCCGGTCTTATGCACGGTATGTGAAGCGAATGCTTGTATCCGCTAAATCCCATACAGGAGCCTCCGAGTGCATGTGTGTCCTTACTGTTTTGAGGCAGTGCAGTAAGGAGAGAGGAGCCAGCTGGGAGTGCTCCAACAGGAGGTTGTAGGCCAGGTCTAAGTGCTGGAGTGAGGACAACTGCTCCACACCTGTTTCATCAGGAACATGATATCAAGAACATATAAACAACATGTGCACACGCATGTATGTACAAAGAATATTAAAACGCAACCTGCAGCTCAAATGTCTGATTTGTTTCTAATGCTTTTCTCCCTTCAAACACAATAAACAGGCAGGTATAATGTTGCTTAATGCTCGACTCTGTGGTGATAAACAAGTTTCCAAGACAAACAGAAGGACTTTCAAAACACTGGGAGGCAGGGGTCACCGTCTGAGAAAGTCTGCTAACTCATAACAGATCAAGTCGTAAGTTTGTGTATCTGCACCGCGATCAGCTTCCTGTTTTTCCAGTGGTTTTCAAGTTTCACTGGCTCACTCCTCCTCTGTGGTCTGTGAACCGATTGGCCGGCTGTCAGCTCTGGCTGTGGGGCTGTTTGTCTGCATCTAAAGAAAACTACAAGAAAATCTGATGGTCTATATCAGTTCAGTGTACCGTTTATTGTCTCAAGTTCATTGTTCCTGAGGATGAGTGTGAGGAGTTTGGCCCGGGCACTCAGGCCCAGCGTTGGCGCCCTCTGCAGGCAGTTGTAGCCCAGGTTCAAGTGTTCCAGTTCACTCAAGGGCTGAGAGGAAGCAAAGGGGAAATGAAAAAAAGACCCAAAAGCACAAAGTGAACATATATTTCAAATTATTTTAACATTTGTCCCACCTTTAGAAATTCAGCACACTCCTGAATCTTGTTATGGCTTAGATCCAGAAATTTCAGGACGTTCAGTAAACTCTATGGAGGAAACAGATGAATTCATATGATAAAATGGCCAAATATGTTTAATAAAAGTGCATCTCTCTGTGTGTTTGTCTCACCAGTGACTGGTCAAGGCAGACAATGGAGTTGTAGCTGAAGTTCAGCGTGTGTAGTTCCAGCCAAGGCAGTGCAGAGCTCAGGTCGCCTCCACACAGAGAAAGCAGCTCCTAGGAAACAAACCAGACACACACATTACCTATCTTTGGGTTTTTGTTGCCAGATGTTACATATACAGTATACGCTCAGTGACACCTGCTCACAACAGTGACAGTATACTGCAGTACCTCCAGGGAGCTGAGGCTCTTTGAGCAGATGAAAACCTCCAACTGGGAATAAACTCCCCTCAGTCCCTCCAGACAGTGTGGGGGGATTCGCTTTAGCTGTTGGAAAAAAGCAGGTAATGTCAGGTCAGACAGAAGTGGGACAGGTTTCGTGAAGGGAATTGAAAGAGTAGAAAATGAAGAAATGAAAGAGCTCAGGACTCATACCTCTAAACTCTTCAGCGACTTGAACGGGAAGATTTTCACCACAGATTGAAGTTTCACCTCTGGTGGGTTGATGAGCTTTAAAGACAGACAACATGTCATAATTACAAACTATTCAGAATTCTCCTCCTGGAGAGCATCTGACTCTATTTCGGGGGCTTGGGCTCATTAAAATCACTCCTTCGTGATGCAAAAAGTTCAGAAATACCTTGAGTGAGACGGTCTTCTGCAGGATGTCGAACAGGAACTGCAGCTGCAGCAGGGAAACGGTGTCGGCGGGGTGGGAGGGCAGCGCCAGGAAGCCATGCTGCTGGCTCCTGGACAGCAGGTGCTGCTCAAACAGCTTGGTGAGGTGCTGCAAGCTGGCGGCCGGCAAGGTCAGTGTGCTGCTGCCATCCAGAACCAAGTCACCTGGAGGGAAGAAAAGATAATTCAGTTAAAGGTCCAGTGTGTACGGTAATATTTGTCAAGGTTTATTGGAAAAATCTGAATAAACTACCAATGAATATATAAGTGTATAATCGCTATAATATAAAATCTGTTTGGTTTTCATAGCCTTTTAAGTGTCACCATCTTGCCCCGCCATGTTTGTACAGAATGGAAAATCCAGCCAACCAGAGAGCCTGTTTCAAGCGTTTCACGTTCATAAATAAACAATAGGATTATTTAATAGATAAATAATAGAATAGGAATGCTAGATGTCACTGTTTTCCCCTCATTTTACACACTGGTCCTTTAAGCCCGAGGAATCTCACAGGCAATTCTCACTTATAAGAGATACTACAGCCAGTGTCACTTGTTGTATAAAACTGAATGAAGCGTATGTCGACACTTTATTGGATGAATCTTTATTTGATCAAATATCTCTGTGCAGTATTCACACAGCAACATTAGATTTCCACAGTAACAAAGAGACACTTGTGCTGACATTGTCCACTGTGTGTTGCAGCCCAATAGCACATAGCTGCTATTGTTTTAGCTTGAATCACGCCTGGTGACTTGCACACGACACACTTCACGCTATATAACTACACATGCGACACAGTGCAGTAAATCATTACCGTCATTTCGGAGGAGAGTGGCCAAGCTGTGCACAAGGGAGGACTGGGCAGAGTGAGATACAGCCATCCTGTAACGTTTCAGAAAAAAGGCGTAATGTTAGCACGACTCCATAATAACAGAGGTAATTAAACACATGTTCCCTTGTTGTATAGCAGCTTCTAGCCTCAAGTTGTTCCAGTGAGTCTTATTAAACATCCAAAACTCTGCACTTGACCTGCTGCAGCAAACGAGCCCTTGGCTAATGTAAATTAGCATTAAATCAGCAAATCTATTTCCTGGTAAGTTAGCTTTAAACTACATACCTCTGCAGTGACAGCCGATAAACGGATGGCTAACATCAAGTTCTCACGCCGAAAAGTTATACGCTAAAGCATTTTAGTTGTCTACGTGAAGGAAAAACAACATTTAAGTTATAATTTCTCGGCATAATATCACACTGCACAGTGATGTTGACTTTTTTTTTCTGAGTGTCACATGACGACGTGCCAAAAGCTTCTACGGTGGCTCGAAGAGACCAAACGGGATATTCAGCAAAATAAGGCGCAGCGTCTTGCCTTCCCACACTATCTACTCCAATCAAGATTGTTCACTATAGCTTAAAAGGTTGGTATATGCGTGATAATAACATATTTAATATTTCTATTTAAAAATAACTTTACTTTAACCCTACAATCACTATAAATGTGTATATTCCTGTCCTTCTCCTTCACTGCAGACTGAAGTGACTGCAGATGGCCACTGGGTGGAGATCTTCAGCAAGAAGTCTGGACCTCACAACGCATGCATACATCATAACATGAGTGCAAATAAAAATGTCGAATTACTACAAGCAAAAAAGACACTTAATCCATCCAGTTAAGCCTATTCATATCTTAGAAATGCAAACAGCTGCACAGGGCATTAGTCTGTTTACATATGTAAGTTTGAGGCAAAAGCAAATGTAAGATCCAAGTTTCATCCATAAAACCAGACACAGTATTACAAATCTTTCATGTATGGACCCTTTAAAGGTCAATACTAGACCTTTTGTGCTTCCCAGTTTTTAAGACCCAAGCGGCACAGAGTTCGTGGTGGCTGAGGTTTTAATAAATGCCAGCTGTCAAATTTACCAACCTGAGACTCACACCACATCTGCCTGTTGGCAGACACTGGTCAAACCATATCCGAGTCATGGCACCAATAAAAAACAGAGCTTGGTGGCTAGTTGGCCAGGGAGAATGAGTGTTATTTGTGCTTATTTTAGATGCAGAAAAGGCTCTGATTTCTGACTGAATCAAATCACATCAAGCCTGATTTTGATTTGGGTTGCTTGTTATGCAAACTATCATGCACCATAGCCAGATTGTTTAAAAAAAACAAAAACAGTTGACCTTCTGTTAACTTGATGTTGTGACAAACAGATTAGCTATGGTATAAGAGGGTTTTAAAAGAAGGCCATACAAGACGGTGATGATCTCAACATTGTTACCAGAAGAACAGTAGGTTTACAGTGTCAGTGTATGGTGTAATGATGACATCAGCATATAACCAGGGAGAGAGCTTCAACTTCTGGGCTTTAAAACTGTAAACCCACACATCTACTCAACACATCAGGAGACCTTTCAGTAGGTCTTTATTTTGTTTCACTGGGGAATACATAACACTGTTTCTCCATAACAGATACTTCACAAAGATTTGCATGAGCAAATAAAGCAAGAACGTTCCTAATTTGCACATGCATCACTGGTTGCTAGGCAGCAAACAAACACAGTCACACACAGACACACATACACACACACACACACACACACACACACACACACACACACACACACACACACACACACACACACATGCACATGCACACATTATAAAAAAGAACACACATGCATAAGCATGTTTCCATTTGGGAATTGTGATGCAAACATTTCCATGTAAGGATTTATGTAGTGTAATTTGGTAAACATTTCCATTCAGAGAGATGTTGCACATTGCACCAGCTAAAGGGAATCTGCATGCACAGTTGGTTAACTGTACATGCACGAAAAGTAGTTTTGACAGCTCTCTTAGTCTCGGGACATCCTTCTCAATCAGTATTACATTCAAATAAAAAACTTTTAAAGTTACCCTTTTTGCTGCAGGGTCATGAAATACTCAAATTCCTCAAATATGTCCAAATTTCTAACATTTTAGTTATGGAATAAACATATAATCAAGCTGTTTAGTTGCTGTAAGTGTCACTTGCATAACTCCATTTTATACGGGCCCAGTAATCAGGTGATAAATGACTTTTCCAACCCTCCTACCCATTAGCTCTACTTATCCAATCAGTAGTCAAAGCAAAGAGAGCCTTAATCAAGTATAATCAAAACCAAACACTAAACAGTGCACACATTCATTATCAAAGTCTGAAAAATGAACATGAGCATGTCTTCAGGGACCCGGTTTAGTTGATAAGTAGCTACAGCACAGAGCCAACAGTACAGTAATATTACACTTTGTTTGTGTTGGGGATATGCATTATGGCCTCAGAGCCAGATGTGAAATTATGACTTAGGTCTTACAACACAAGATACGATATTCTTTAAGGACACATCACTCTTTCTGACTTTCAGGCTACTGCCATTGTTGCAGCAGTCTTCCAGACGGCCTGCTGTGAGGCTTAGCAGCTCAAAATTAGTTGGATGAAGTGTAGCGTTACAAACACTAATTGCCTAGTTAGTGGTTTATATCACTGCTGCATCGATTAGGACTAATATATTTGGCTTGCTCCGAGAAGTTATTTTTGACTCTGCCTTTCTCGGAAAGTGTAATCTAGAAAAGAGTGTCGATATTTAGTTGTTTTTTTTGTCTTTAGTCATTTGTTTATTGTTGGCAGGATTGGCAGGATTTGCCTTTATAAATTACATGACATATTCCACTTTGCTAAATGAAGTCAAGGGCATGTTTTAGACCAACCTTTGAAATATACATTAACAGTAAATAGATGTTTTATTAAGATTTTGTTCATGTGTGTTGTGTAATTAAATCTGCACAAGTGATGGATGCTCTAAAAGAGGAGTAAAGGTCTATACAGTAATTGTATGAATAAACATGCATATGCACATAAAAATGACATTTTAGTGTCTTATTTATATGTTTTGTATTTATATGTGTTTATGGCCTAAATGCTAAATACGGAATAAAATAAAGTGTTATGATACGGTTGAAAGGACGTGCAGAATTTTGGGGACATACTGTACTGTAATTAAGGAGATGACCACTTGCATACAAAACTCTCTCTGTATACTCACTGAGGCACATGGACTGTATGTGTCCTCAGCCCATCAGTGATCCCATACCTTCTTCTATCAATGTAGAGTTTATCCAGAGTTTGTGTTTGCTTAACAATTCCATGGGGAGGAATTTAAGTAACTGACCTTGGTGGGGATTACTTTGCACACATGGGCAGATACTGCGGCCTGTTAGGCCTATTAGCTAGTGGCCATCCCAGACACAAATCCTCACCCCCAGGCTCATATTTATAAAATGCCAGGCCTTCTCTCCTGCTGCTTTTCCATCCACGGTTTCATAAAATGACATATGAGGTTCTATGTGCAAACAGCCCTCTGGGCATCCTCCTGACTCACACCCCTGAGATACAAGACAGCTTCAAATGTCCCCTTTCTCCCTCCCTCCGCTCGTAGGGTGAGCTAGGATGCCGATCGTGAATGGGGCCAAATAGTATTAAATCAGGGGGCACCCACAAAACAAAATAATCTGCATTTATATCTGCGGAGTAAGGTTACACATGCCATTTCTATTTCTGGGCCCTTGGATAAACACCGATTAGTCTACCACACTGGACGGGGTTAATAGGAGCTTGTTTGGTGGGCAAGCACGACACCTCAAGGCTTGGCCTCGCCGATCGATAGGAAACATTGCTGTATACGTGCACAGTAGCATTACTGTGCACAGGCATATAAGTTGGTAGCAGCTGGTGACTTTTAATTGAGTGTCAATGGACATGTCAGCCACAGTGGGGAGGTCTTTCCATGTAAGGAATGCTCTGCACATAGTCCTTTTGTTTGTTTGTTTGTTTATTTATGCATTCTGGGAGTTGGGGCAGGCTGTGCTGATTGAAACAAACAGGCCACAGTATGTATAGTAATACAGAGTCTTGCAGGCAGGGAGTTATGATTCACTGTGCTGTTACTAAATTTCACATCTTCTCCTCTTTTTTTTTTTTTTTCAATGGATGCTGTTTTACATTTGAGAAAACAATTTTATGAAGTGGTCAGGGGTCAACTGGGGAGTAGGAAAATGGCAAAGATGATACAGTACTTCATGTTATTTTCTTGATGATGACAAATATGTTATTTTATTTTATTTTATTTTATTTTATTTATTTTAAGACATCCAGGTGGGGCTCATCAGTTCAGTAACAGGCAGAGAAAATAGCATGAATATTTTCAGGTGCATGCCTGTACTTAATGTAATCTCACATTTTTCTATCAACCACTGTTGTACTGAGGGTATTATGTGTTTATTATCAATATTGACTTATTGGGGTGATGGATTTAATCAAAAGTGAGAATTCTTGTGAAATATAAAACTATGCTTTACTTGTGTTATATTATGAGAAATTCATTTTCCCCCTTTCCTTTTCTTTTTTTGTTTAAATGTATTTAAATCTGCAGTCTGTTCTCATTGAGGCAGTCGAGAAAATGTAAAGTCATTGCCATATCATCCAAAATCACTATAGGGGCTGGTAATGTGTTGTAGGTAAGTATTCTCACAACTTCAAATGCATAAAGTCAAACTTTTAAAACCCATTTTTTACATCCTGGGTGATATAAAACCTCAACATATAAAATAAGGAGATGGGAACAGTTTAATCTTTCCTGGGGTGCTCTGTGTAATTTGCAGCCAACATTTTGAGAGCTAAAAGATGAAATTCGAACTAAATCCTCTGTCTTCTTTCCCCCCCAAATTCACACCCTTATGTGGCCCCGAGAGCAAACCTGGGAATTTGTAGGACCCAGCAGACCTCCCAGCCCCCGGCTTCACCTGTTCGCATGCACATTTCTTCCCCTTTTTTTTCACTTGGGATTGCCTTCCATCGCCCCATGATAATGACCAAAAACCTCATGCCTATAACGATGCTGTCGTACGTGGGCTGCTGCTTGCTGATCCTCTCCGCGTCTTTCGCCGGTGCCTCCCTGGCCGAGATGGTGTTCCGCTGCCCGGGCTGCACCGCGGAGCGCCAGGCGCTGTGCCCAAAGCTCACCGAGACTTGCGCGGAGATAGTGCGCGAACCGGGCTGCGGGTGCTGCCCCGTGTGCGCCCGGCAAGAGGGCGAGATGTGCGGCGTGTACACCCCGAGATGTTCCACCGGTCTCCGATGCTACCCGACGCCCGATTCGGAGCTTCCCCTGGAGCAACTGGTGCAGGGCCAGGGGCAGTGCCGGCGCAAAGTGGACACCGAGACGACCACTTTCAGCCAGGAGCACCGGGAGCAAACCAGCGGTCAGTCAGTTTACTGGAAACCTGCTTTTCTTCTATCAATTTTTAATGACACTGTCTAGACTGCAGCCTGAGGAATAGTGTAGAAATGTTGCATTGTCATGAAGGCTGAGCCCAAATCTGTGGAAAATAGGGACTGTTACTCAACAGTGAAGTTCTGGTGGATGATATTCCTTCCTGATATTTTTTATGATGTTACATAGCCTACATTTAGATTTACTTTGATGTCTGCAGCCTCACATCGTTCATTTATAAGCCCATTTGGAGCCCTTTGCCTGCAAACTTGAAATAATCTACAAGTTTGCACTGCCAGCACTTTGTGAGATGTGCAATTCCTCAACTTCAAGTAGAGTAATGACCTATTTAATGCGCGTTGCATGAGGTATTCTTACACTCCTTTTAATCCCTGTTGCTGCATAGACCTGTTTTAAGTGTTGTGAATCATCCTGGTGTGCATGAGGTGAGAGAATCAGAAAGGAACAAGTTAGCCGCAGTTATGCTCCAAACAGCTGGCCATGCAGTCTTTCCCAATATCAAAAAACCTGCCCTTAAAAACCGTGTAACAGAGAAGAGAGGTAGTGGCCTGCAAAAATTCCCAGAAGTTGTACTCAGTGGGATGGACACAGAAAACATCATAGTATTGATGTTGACATTTCCACAGGGGAGTGGAGAGAAAGGAACGGAGAGAAACAGCAAGAGGAATGCTGCATTGATTGGAAAAGTGGACTTCAAGCTTTGACCAGATGTAACTGTAAACTGCTGTTGACAGTGACTGCATTAACTGGATTGTCTAGCTGGAAAATGAGTTGGATGTATGTGCAAGAAGGGTCACAATGAAAGCTGCGTGTGGCCAGGAGCCAGCGAGGCTCATGTGGTTTGTGTTTAAACAAAGACAGGTCACAGTGAAGAAGAAAAGTAAACAGCCTCATTAATTGGCTGATTTTAAAGGCTGCAAACGCACACAGTCAATGAGGGTCCAGTGGAGCCAGCCAGGGTGTGATTTCTACTCATTTCCAAATCCATGCTTTGTCAGAGTTTACCTCCAGACTGACACGTGTTTATTTTGGCACTGCACTCCTGGAACGTAGAGAAACTACCGGAGATGGCATTCAGAGTAACCCTGTTCTCTGCAGGACTCTCCGGCGTGCTGACAAAAGGCCAGAACTGCTTCATGACACATTTATGATTTCATAATCATCCAACATAATGACTTAATGCCACATTTATGTTACCTATGCAGTAAAGTTTATTTCTGTGGTCCCTTCTCAAGCAATAATAGACAAGTAATAAAACAGGCATGGAGTGCGGAGTTACATAAGAGCAAAACACGGGAACAAAATACATGAACTCATCATGTAAAGGCTTGCTTGCATGGAGGCAATTTGTAAGATATCAGATTTTTTTTTTCCTCATTTGGGTTAGGCTGTGCTACAGCTTGCAAGTTGAAAGCTCTGAGATGTGGTGAGATGTGTTCAAAAGAGGAAGGAAAAAAAAGAAAAAGAAAACAGTAAAAGCTCAGAAATTGGCTCCAAAGGCTGAATGCGGAGTTGTTTTGGATAAAAGCCTTTGCTGCTGCAGATGGAAGAGTGATTTCTGACAAAGACAGAGGTAAAGAGTGTTATGGTGAGCGGTCTGACTGAAGTGTGCAGCCCTCTCAAGGTCGCACAATGAAAGAGGATTTTTCTCATCAGAAGTGAGGCTGAATGTGCCTCGAAATTTTCTCCCTCTTTCGTCAAAACTGCAGATTCACTCCCAAAGATTTTCAGCTTCACAATAACTTGTCAGGCTGCCCGTTAAATCCTGTTCTATACACCCCTCGGTTTCTGTAACAAGACTTGATAAATTTACTGTTCTTGTTACAGATGGTTACTGTCAGTCTCATGCTTTCATTTGGCCCAGTTTGAGACTCAACTGATTGATTTCCTGTAATAAATTCTTCTCAGATACACAGCAAAAAAGAGGAAGTAATGAAATCCCTGATAGAAATCAGCTCACAGGCTCTTTTGGAAGATTGAGAGCAAACTTTAATGTTCTGGGCACTATCGCTGCATCTCCTTTGTTCCAGGAATTAATCTGTAAATTAGAGAAAAGGGCTGATTATAATACAATAATGAGGTGGTTGTATTTAGCTGAGCAGGGGGAGCAGTGACTCTTAAGCTGATTTGACACCCTGGGCAAAGAATCAAAGGATGAAATGCTGCAGCTGCTTTATTTGGATGTTTACAGCCTTCAACATCCTGTTTTTCAGGCTTATTTTTATTCCACTCCCTCAATTTAACCTGTAAACCTCTTAACAAGGAACACCAAGGAAATGTCACTATATCTCATCAGATGTGACATTCACACAAAGGAGCAGGAATTGATCTGATGTGGATTATCCACAGCTGCACTGACAACAACGGTCTGATCCCTGATCCTGGTCTGATGTGTCCTGGAACAGCCGAACAGCCGAACAGCAAAGAGGTCAAGAGTCAGCCATCATTTGACCTTAGAGTGAGCATTCGCAGATATTAAAGAGAGGAGGAGACGATTGTTTTGGTGGAAACTAATCAATCAGTGGAGGAAAGAGAGATGAACACAAACTGCTTCAGTCCCTTTCTTGTTTAGATAGAAATACGTCAACACCTATAAAACACAGGGAGGAAATAAAGTGGAGCAATGAATTCATTTAGCCTCTTGTTTGTTCTAATTAATGATGGCACATGGCTTTTCTGCTCTGGTCAGGACCACAGGGAATTTCTAACTTATTAGTAATTCACAAATTAATCAGCAGCTATTGCTTCATGAAATGACCTCCACAGGGAGCACGAGTGTTTCAAAATGTCACGTTCAGATCAGCAGCAGGTTTTTAGGCCCAGGCCACACTGGAAATTCATTTGCAATAAACTGGAAATGAGTGGGTGTTTGACAGAAAGTGTAAAAGTGTGAAGTTTTTCTGAATAGTGGATGATAAGAAAGGCTGCAACTAATTGCTTTTTTCCATTGATTAAAAAATAAAAAACATAACCTGGATTCAGTCGAATAATGTTTTGTTCAACCTACAGTGTAAAAGTACAAAATTAAAGCATGAAATCCTCACATGCATGAGGCTCAGACCAGCTCTGGTTGCATGGTGAGGGTCATATATCTGGTTGTAAACATCAACTATATAAGAATTGACAGAGACAGAGTTAGAGGAGATGACGCTGTGATGTGAATTCAGCGAACTGCCCGTGTTGTTTCTGTGGTGCCGGGCCGAAACTCCATCACATCATGCATGGGGCCACGAAGACATGTGGATCCGCTGATTTCAGCTGATCATCTGAATTGAAAACATGCATTGCACTCAGTTAAGCAGAAAGAAACCAAATCCTGTGCGCTCTTATTTCCTCCCCTTGTGCCCTTAGCATCCCTGATCTGTTTGTTTGTGTGTGCTGCATGAGTGATTGTCTGCATGTGTTACACTGCAGGCAAGTCTGCTTTCATTAATATAACCCGGAGGAATTATTTTGGCATGTGCGGCCCTACCACTTCAAGTAAAGCTTTAGTTTGGTGCCAGAGCTATCTCAAATCATGACCTTATATCAAAATAAAGAGAGCATTTAAGCCACCAAAGATGTGTCACAACATCAGACTACCTGAAGCCAACATGTTGGTACATCTGTCCCACTGAGCCCTCTTTGGTTTTGGTTTCGGTATCTCTATCGGAAATTTACAAGAATTCACGGAGTATAGAGTATCTTGGGATGGATTTAGTAAGATGAGATGTGATGATGATGATGAACCAGGGGTGGCTGTTGGCAATTTGAGACCAATTAGTTTAAAAAAAAAAAAAAAGGATGGATGAAATTAGAGGCTCCCAGGTCGCATGTAAACCCAAGAACTGATTACAGTGGTTAATTCCAAGTGATATCAATTTCAGACTTTTACTGATAACAAAAAGATTCAATGTTTTATTAATTTTTCAGCTGAAATGCCCTTATTTGAAATCTCTCCCCATTCAAAACTAACACGAACAAGTTTCCCACCACCCCCTCTGTTTATGCACAGTATCACTTGATATTCAGTTCCCACAGAAACCTGGACCCAAATAAAGGTTCCTCTAATCAGATTGGATGGGCGTTTAGATGTTTTGACTGGGATCGTACCATATATGACCCTGAAGGGGAGCAAGTTGCTCAACGAAGCCCACACAGAGCGCATATTTGGCTGCTTGAGTGTCACCTGAATGTGTAAAAAAAAATTGATACAGAAAGCAACAGCAGCCAGTCTTCATTACGAGATCACGATAATTGATTGTTAATTCCTCAAACCGCCATTTCTTTCCGTGTTAATTCCACCCAAAACTATTCAGACAATGAGAAAGGGAAAACCTGATACAAACCCTTTGTTCTACTCAGCACTGTTATAAAAGTCGTTATGGAGAGGAAAAAATGAGGTGGAAAGAAAAATGGGGAAAAAACCTCCTGTGCCATCTGGTCGCTGAAATAACATTGTTAGCTAACAAGGGGCATTCCATGTGTACCTGCGGGGGCGTCCAGACGGAGCCCACAGGACTGAAATAGCTCCGAGATAATCCCCAGGCTTCTCCAAAAACAGGGGCATTTGTGCCATCTCCCCCCCGGGCGTCAACTTCACGTGTACCCGTGCCAAGAATCTCCTCGTGCCTATTGAGATCCAGAATAACTTCCCACCCTCCTTTTTGGTCAAGGGTGATTTAAGACAATACAAACACTGTCTGAAATGCTACTGACACTGGAGGGGAAGGGGACACGGGGTGCTGCAGGGGAGAGGGACAAAGGAATGGGAAGACTGTACATCGTGTCCTATCTATATTGCGATTATCTAACTTTTGAAGATAGTGAAAGAAAAGATATATTGCGCATCTAATAGCTTATGTCAAATGTATATTAGATGCACATTTATGTAATCAATAATTTGCTTTGTTCACCCCTTGTTCTCGCCCTGATAACAGAGGGAGCTGCAGACAAACAACCATCAGGTTCTCCACAGACCCCACGCTCCTCCTCACACCCACTGTTTTGGGCGTTGAGTGGAACCAGAGGATGACGCCTCAGTCATTAACCTGAATGATGAATGTCTTAACTCGCCGGTGACACCGCAGGACGCTCGTTCACGTCCCTGTACAAATCGGCCCCCACAGATTGTAGTGGAGCTATAGCTGCCTGGTCTTTTGGATGCCGCGCTGTGTACGTACGTGCCCGAGCCTGTCCAAAACCTGCTTGTAGATGACTGTTGCGGGCCAGAAAGCCTGGAAGGTAAACACATCTGCACTCTGCTGAGTTTGTATTTCTAGGAAAACAGTCCCACCAGGCCTTGTAATGGATGATGGACTGCGGCTACTCTTCGCAGTGCCTTTCATGAACGCCTTAAGTGGCACATGACCTATTTCACACTTCAGAGGCGTGTTAAGAGGTTTACTGGAGAGATATGCATTACTCTTTTCATTTTCTACCCATTTCTACATTCCTACGTTTAAAGGGATGGCTCAATTTCGGCTCTTTCGCTACTTAAGAGCCTCTCTCATCTCTGTGTGTGCAGTTTTGAGGTATGTTGATCGGTGGTCTGAGGTTAGATTAGATGTAGTGGGAAGTAAAAGTAATTGATCCCTTTGGATTTACCTCAAATTATGTCCTTAAAATGTCAGATCTTCATCAAAAGTTACGATTATGAGCAATCTATTTCAACACACACCAGTCAAACCGTGCTCAGATCTTGGTGCAGTGTGCACGATGTCCTGCCACGGACAACCGCAAGCCACTGCTCTCTAAAAAAGCAGCTTTCAGCCTTGCCTGACTCTCCACAGCACCACAGGGAATTGTTTTATAGACTGATGAGATAAGGTTGAATTGTTTGGGAAGAACACGCAGCAGCAGTATGCATGCTGTAAAAAGGGCTCCGCATACCAACTTGAAAACATCATGATTTGGAGCTTTGGGCCCAGACAGCTCGATATCATCGAGGAGGGAATAAATTCTCAAGTTTATCGAGGTCTCTTTTCAGGATCGTGTCAGGGCAGAGGTCCACCTGCTGATTGAATTGAATTGATATTTATTTAAGTGTCATGCACCAATTAAGGCGCCCAGCCTGTAAGGGACAAAACAAAACAAAACAAAACAAAACAAAACAAAAACCACATGGAATTCACTTTTTCTTAGTGTCCAGGCACTTTTTATGAAAGTATATAGTAAAGACTTCTTTTCTGAAGAACCATTCCAACTTCACCTCAAAATCACTCAGGCTCCTGAAGCACAGGAGAAGCTCGGTGATGCAGCTGTAGAATTGAAATATCTTATAAATAAATATTAACACAGTGTTTAAACAGTTACCTAAATGTTTGAACTTTTATTTTCACTTTTTAAACTTTTTTTAAGACAAAAAATAGAAAAAACCTACATACAAAATGGGCTTACAGCACCTGACATTGTTAAATGAAGTAACTGAAGTAAGAAAAGGAAAGTCAGAGGCTATATGAGGATATAAACAATAATCAAAGTAGCCCAAATCCATGAACTTTTAAAAGCTAACCCCTCGCCATCCCTTCACTTCACAACACACCCACGAAAAAAACAGTCCATGTGTGTCCATGGAAACACAATGGCGCGGCAGAACGCTGGTGCATGCGCTTGGATCTTTCCTTTTTCAACCCCGTCCGTTTCTCCACCACCACGGCCAAGTCTGCCATTTGCTCAGTTGACCAGAATCTGGACAATCAGACATGACACTTCTGGCTTACGTGCCATCTGGGAATTCAACATGGATCAGATATAGAAAGGAAGCCTCCCGGGCCATTGTGTGAGGATTAATTCAAGCAGTAGACTGGACAGTAGGCCTGCTGCTCTGTTGATACTGCTGATCCCCAGCCCACCGCTGTGGGACGGCTTGTACTGCAGAGGCCTAGTGCCCCCTAAAAGTGGGGTCCTGACCCTCTGTGTTTGTGTGTGTGTATGTGTGTGAGTACATTCAAGTAGGAGATTGCTGTTTTCTTGCTTATAAACCGTCCATTCCTGTCTGTGTCTGTGTGTGTGTGTGTGTGTGTGTGTCTGTGTGCGCCCACACGGTGTATTTGAGCGAACGGCTCAGGTTTCCTCAGAAGAGAGGGAGTGATGGTATTGCGCTTGGATACTGTGGGGATTATGTAAGACAGCAAAACAAAAGTCACCCCAGCTGCCAATATTCCTGAGCGTGTTGTGTGTTTATCTGCACAACTTGTGCGCACACACACACACATGTGAGGACACACCTGATTTCAGTTGACTTTTGCCCCTTTTTGCGAAGAAACCCGGTCTTCAAAGACAAGCCCGAGAGAACATGGTGGAGCGTCATAGGGGGAGCTGAAGTCCAACAACACCACATCTATCTGATGGCAGAAGGCGCCAGCACCTTGTTATTGCTTCGTTTGGAATTTCCTTTCTCCCGTTCTCTCTTAGGCCTTTTGTAATCATATTCTACAACCGGACGTCAAATTTACCTCTTGCAGAGAATGCCTCTCCAGTCCACCACCACCACCACCAACAGTAACACACACTCGCTTTCATTCTCTGTCCTACAAATGCCTTTCCACAAGTCTGCACGTTACAGCTTGGCCCTTGCATAACTGTGAACTCTTCCACGTTCTGGCCGACTATTTGACCTTCTCCACTGTCTGTGCTTATTTCCCTTCTTTCCTTCAGGTGTCAAGTGTAGTCTTGCATACGTGAAATAAAGGCCGTCCTGCGAAAGAAAAAGAGAAAATAAACAGTCTCCTTTGCGCATATAGTCACCGTTTGAGTGGCTAAACTGAGCTGAGATGTGATCATGTTGCTTTCTGAGGAATTTGACTTATTTCGCTTAAAGTCAGCTGGTTGGGAGTGACACTCCCTCCCCATCAACCCTAAACCCCAACCCAACTGCGAAGTATGCTCTGTTGTCAGAAACAACAAGTTGGCTTGGACCTGATGGCCTCTCACATTGCTCGCTCCATCTGTTTGAGCATTCTTGTCTTTTTTTAGATTGATGTTTAATAAGACTTCAAGGAGAGACAAGATGGTCAAAGTCAATGAAAAGTGGCTGGAGGGATGTTTCAGTGATAGTTTACTTTTTGTGGTTTTGTGGAGCAGTTGGAAGTCGTATGTCTTTTTCTAATGGCTGTAAATCAGAAGACAACTTTCTTTCTTTTTGATTGTTGTGCAGGGATAGCAGCTTTTGGATGTGATGCACCACATGATCGGGGATTAGAGATAATGATACACAGATGCTACCCAGACCCTATTAGGACAAATATGATTCAGACTAATCATACAGTCTTCCAAATACAAGTGTAAAACCTTACATCTCTGATGATAACCTCCGTTGTGTTCGTTTATCGCCACTTTCAACATCTGACTGTGAAGCTGAATCACATAACTCGGGGGGGAAAAAAAGCAGCCATGGAAACCTGACTGTGACTGAAGTTCAGCGGTGGCCAACATTTCTCAGCCCACAAGCTTGTTAATGGAGCTGCATGTGGTTCCTCCGCTGTATGAGAAAGGAAAAGGATTCTGGTGCATTTCAGAGCATTTTAACAGTAGTTTTGGACACACAGACCGCACCGTATTATCGCTATTAGTTAAAATCTCAGTTGTGACAATGTGGAAAATTGTCACAAATGCAAAAGAAATGCTAAACGTGAACAACTGGGGGTGTAAATGTTGGCAGGGAAAGCAACGCACAGCTGAGAGGTTTGTGCTCTGGAGGCCAAACTGAAAAGAAAGATGCAGTCAGCTTTTGTTCCCTGGAAGGCCCAGGTGCACTAGATCAGCTAATCAATCACTTATCCAATCATTTAACATCGTGGGGGATAACATACTGTAGAGTTTTGTCATCCGTCTCCCCCCTAAGACTTGATGTTTCCTACAAGAATAAACTGTAAATGTTCAATAAAACAAGGTCAATCTGCTGCCAATTTCCTGACGAATACAACTGAGCATAAAAAGAGCAGGCTGTGGTCTGTATACTCTTCCAGAAAGAAGCAGAACATGTCCTTTTATTCCCCTCAAGGGGCTCAGGCTGCAGGGTCACCGTCACCTCTGCAGCTGCACCGAGTCCGTCTATCCATTTCCCCCAAACCTTTTTAGCAGGGCAGCCCACACTCTTTTGTCACTCTGAAAAATGATCTGTGCAATTCAGAGCTTATCTCACCCCCACTCCCCAGCCTCTAAAAAGCCCCAATCCATTACCAAAATGATGGCAGGAGGGCAGCAGGGTGGCTGAGTGCACGGGGGAGACGGTCCAGAGGAGTCGCAGGTTAAGTGCTTTCAGCGGCAAACGTGTCCATCAAAATGTCCTTGGAACAAGGATTGAGATTCTTTCCCGTCCGGTTTAATTTCTACCCTGTTGTTCATTCCTTTTGACTTTGTTCACAATGTGATAATTCATTTTTTTTCATAGAGGAGAAATTGTCAGACCCCTGGCAGTTTGATTTTATGGCTTTTTTTCTTTCTGCAGGTGAAGCTGTGGAGCCGCTGTCTGAGCAGGGAGTCAGCGACATCCCAGTGGTCAGGAAGCCCAGTAAAGAGACCCCTTGGCTGGGCCCCAAAGAGAGCGCCGTACGCCAGCATAGACAGGAGATGAAGACCAAGATGAAGACCAACAAGGTGGAGGAGGTCAAACCTACTCGGCCTAAACAGGTGAGGCCTTTCAGCAGAAGTCTGAGGAACTGCAATGACTTGTTTTTTTGTCGGTAAATGAATGAATAAATCATTTTATCCAGGCAACATGGTGTTAAAGCTTTCCCTTTGTGCAGTGTGTGACATCATGATGGCAGTCGGTCCCACTAACTCAGGAGTGCAGGTGTAAATCTTCTGTAGTCACGCTCAGTCAACAAAGCAGCGCCTCCCTCTGGTGCAGCACGTCTTAATGTTTGGATGTTTCCCTGACAAGTGTTTTATTGCTGCATTTGAAGATGAGTCAAAGTGCTTTTTAACGCCTAAAACTGTCAATAAATTTGAGTAGTGCACTTTGATTTCATTTCAAGGCTCACAGGGAAATACCAAATCGTAATTTTTGAGGGGATTAAAACTGTCATGGCACAAAGAAAAGTCTTTTTTCCCCCCACTATGTTTTCCTTCCATTCAGCTCTCACACCAAACGCTGCCCTTTAATCAACAGGCAGATTTTCACTGACCTTAAATACACCTGAACTGCTCTGCATCCCAGAGCCGGGACTCGTGGGTGAACCCCGGGCATTTCTAACCAGCATCGTGGTATTTTCCACCCGCCATAAAAATCATTTAAAGGTTATTGCTCTTCCAGAAACTTTATTTCTCATGTGTCCCAACAAGACATTTGGCTTCACTGAATTGTGGGGTAAACCTGAGGTCACTGGCAAGAGTTATTATTCATTACTGGCAAGAATCGTGATTCATATGCTCATTACCAGAAAGCCCTTCAGCTTTCTAGGTTTACTGTGTGTGTTTGTGTGTGTGTGTTTATGTGCATTTTATTAGATTTTATGTGTTGTGTCCAAAAGAATGTGCCGATTGCCATGCAAGCACATCTTAGTGTTGATGTATCTTGGAATAGTTCTCTGCTGTGTAAATGGCTTTTACCAAGCTTTTGGATATTTTATAAATTAGATTTTCATTATTTAAAATGTAAAAACAGATGAAAGTTATATAAGAGATGTGATTTCTTTTCTTTTCTTTTTTTCTGTATGTTAAAAAACACTTTTTGCCATAGCCCCCGTGTGTCAACGAGACCTTGTGGCTCTGACACGCCCAGATGTGACCATATGGGGCCCGTAAACATGACTGTTGTTGTTGTTTCTGCTGCTTTCAAGACTCAGTGTCAGCAGGAGCTCGACCAGGTCCTGGAGCGGATATCCAAGATGCCCTTCAGAGATAACCGAGGGCCCCTGGAAGACCTGTATGCCCTGCACATCCCCAACTGTGACAAGAGGGGGCAGTATAACCTCAAACAGGTGACTCCAGGCATTCTGGGAAGGAGGGTGGTTAGCCGAGAGGGTGTACACTGCAAAAACTCCAATATCTTACCAAGAATATTTGTCTTATTTCTAGTCAAAATGTCATTTCTAGTCAAAACAAATCTCATTATACTTAAAATAAGACTCATCACATAAAAACTTGTTTTTAGACACGTTTTACTACTTTCAAGCATATTTTCACTTGAAATAAGTAGAAAAATCTGTGGAGCGTGTTTTTCTTCCTTATTACAAGCAAAAACAACTTGCTATCACTGGCAGAAGTGAAGATTATCTAAAAACAAGTACATTTCTAGGTGACGAGTCTTATTTTAAGTGGAAAGAGATTAGTTTTGACTAGAAATGAGACATTTTGACAAGAAAGAAGACAAATATTCTCTGTTTTTGCAGTGTAGCCACCTGAATGTAATTGTTTAGAGGCTAAAAGGTGAATAAAGCTTCACAGGAATCAATTGAAATTGTTATGTTTTCACAGCAGAATAGTCATTTTGTTGCACAAACAGCACTAAGGCTTGTCACAACTCTGTAAAATCATGATAACCTCAAATAAAATCATTATTTTTCAGTGCAAGATGTCTCTTCATGGTCAGAGGGGCGAGTGCTGGTGTGTCAACCCTCACACTGGCCGACCCATCCCATCAGCCCCCACCGTGAGGGGCGACCCCAACTGCAGCCAGTACCTCAGAGAGCTGGAGCCTGAGCACCCTGACATGGCCCAGATATAGAACGGCATGAGACGAAAAACAAAACAAAACAAGAAACTAAAAAACTGTAAAGTACTTGGGAACAAAAAAAACCAAACATCTGAGTAAGCTATATATTATCTTTCTGTGTGTATGTTTCTCTAGTTCATTTGATGACAGTGACATTTGAAATCTTAACCACCAAAAACGATGAAAAGATAGAGTCCAGCTTGCTGCGTAGGATGTGAGTGCAGATTACTTTTAGAGGAGGAGGGGGTGGGGGCAGTAAAGATAAGAGTCCTCTTCCTCATAGATATTCAGTAGGCGTCAGCTGGAGCGTCAGTGTCTTTGCTTTACTAATTGTGACTGTGCTCAGATTTGCTCTGTTATCAGTGTTTTGTACTGTATGTGTTGAAATATGAAAAAGCCTTCAACATATTTGATGTTTTTAGGTGTGTGTTCGTGTCCTAGCTTGCAGACTACTGTTCCGCCTCATGCTATACTGTAGGCTTCGAGTACACCTGGCTTTTAATACACCGTTTAAGATGAAACGTAGTGCGTGTTGGCAGTAGCGTGCATTAAATGTTCAGCACTAGGGAGGACATGACTTTAGACTGCCTAGTCATAAGCAGAAAACGCTATTAAAATGTTAATAAATTCAACTTGCGCCTTTGTTTTTATTTCTGCACTTACAGATAAGATTTTGATGGTTTAAGGTCAAAGGTCAAGGCCAGTTTTACCTCACATACTATGTCTAAAGTGATGCTTTAAATGCTTTTTGTTTTAAAAATTGGAACCACTGTGATAAACGTCGTGTTTTAACCCACATTGTCTTGTTGGATTTGACTCAAAACTGCTCCAGTGGGTCAAATGACTGGGTGTAATGTGATAGTAGTGATGAACTGACAGATAATTATCACCAGGCTTTGAAGCTCCCCTGTGCTGCTTTGCTGCTTTCTGTGTCTTCTCCTATAACTCTAGCGAGACAGCGAACGCTATGGGTGGAAACATCCCTGTCGCTGATGTAACGGAGGGTTGACAGCACCGCCTGCACGGAGCGTCACCTGAGTGACAGCGTCAAGGTCACAGAGATGACTTATCACATGAAAACTCACCTGCTGACTCATCAGTCTAGACAGAGAGACAAAAGTGCAGATATGCATCTTTGTGAGTACAGGAACTTTATTTAAATAGTGATTTGTCATTTAAAAAAACAATGAGTACACAAATTACACGCCTGATAAATATTTCACCATAATGTTCACATTAATCTTTTTTTTTTTTTTTAATTGAGATTCTGAAATGTTCAAAGTGTCACTGCTTGTGTTTCAATGTGCGCTAGAATCAACAGCACAATAGAGGTGTTGTATTGGGAAGAATAGGCCGATGAGCCCCCGTCAAAGCTCTCCTAACATCACAAAGGAGTGATTTGACATTAGGAATGTCTACAATTATAAGTCATTAACTGAACATTAAGATTATTACAACAAGAAAAACAACAAAACAGATCAAATTCTGAATTGTAGAACAAAGATATTTTGTCCTCTGTCCGTCGTCACATGTTCAGCAGCGCATGAGCGGAAGATCATGATGATCTTTGTCAGCCACCAACTGAAAAACCATAAAAACTACAATTCCTCCAAACCACATCCACACCTGAAGTTGTTTTCCTCTTTTGTGCCGGAGTATCCCGCATTCAACAACCCAATGGATCCACATGCAAATCAAAATTCAAAGCGGTGTGGGGCAGAAGGCACTTGAATTTACATACAGACTCAGCGACCTTGCTCTTCGCTGGATAATGGACCCGATGGGCCCTGGGAGCAGGTCACCATCGGCCGACGGATTTGCCTGTGTGGTGGCAGTGAGGACCCTACACATGGAAAAATAAACAATGTGGGGCCTTTGCATATGATTTGGGTACGAGCTGTGGAGGGAAAAGCACAGCGTTTGCTGGCCAGTAGCTTGGGTAGACCGGGCTTATGAGAATTTAAACAAGAGATTTGGAAGTTGAGAACTATTAGTGGCATGGCACATACAGCACACACACACACACACCCACACTCTATCTCTCACACACACATACACAAATCCAGGAGCATGCACACACATGCATACACATGAATTACATTAACAAACAGTGGACACAGTTGTCAGGACTATGAAAACGGCTTTTCAAAAGTCAGATATGGAACCGATTACAGTACAGTATTTGTGTATGAGCGAGGCTTTTTTTTCTTTTCTGTTCATGAAAGCACTTTGGGCCTTAGAGCAGGAGAATTTAGCAAGCACCTATGTTGAAAACTGATTTTTTTAAATTTATATTTAAATCTGTTAATTTGGCAATGAGACAGGTTCGATGGTTTTAAAACAAAACCTGCTTCACGAGCGAGCGCCGGGTTTGACAAGCAGAAGCAAACGAGGCTCATCTGACAGTGGCAAAAAAAATAATGAGCTACAGTTACGGCTAAGTGCACTGAGAGGACAAAGCCTCAGAGCAGAAGCTGACTGAAATCATTTCCATAACTCATAAGCATACTGTTATTAATTCATGATGTGAACTCCCACAATTTAATGCTGAAATCTGAGCATGGATTTCTTCTTGGTTTCTTGGCTCAAGGACGGTTACTGCTCCCCTGCTAAGAAACAGTGCGATGTAGCCTACAACTCCCCCCATGAATGGCATTTTTACACTGTTTAAATCATATGAGATTTAATCTGCTGACAGGAGGACTTCGATCTACGTTGCAAAAACAATCAAAGCCATCATGCCAAATGAGCCAAGAGAAGGCCATCAGCTGATCTGCCTCCTGCAGAGCCCTTGCTGCTTGGTCTCCTGCACGTAGACTAGTGTTCAGTGACAGTAGGTGGAGGGCTGTATTGTTCACACAAATCACAATTGGTAAAACGTTGCTAATTTAGATGAAATCTGACTTTGTCTCATAAATTTAGGAGTATATAAGTTGCTACTCAGACTCGGTACACAAAATGTTATCAGTATCATACAAATATATATAATGCTCTATTATCTATGGATATAAAGAGAGGAGGCGTTAGCTAAACTCAGACATAGTACACAGTCGGTGGGGAGCCAGAGTAAGACCCACATGTGCAGACTTTTCATCTAAGCAAAGCTTTTCAGTTTGGCTCCCCTTTGGAAAAAAAAACAAAACAAAACAATAATGCAGTCCATCACACCTGACCATATATAAGCATTTGTGCCATATTCTCCTGACTGGCAGTCATTACGTGAGCTAGCTTGATTGGCAGGTTCTCAGAGGAACGGAGCTTGGGTGACTCGACAACCTCATTCGTTGCTGTTGCTGTTGCTGCTGCTGTCCAGATCCTTGCATTGCAGGTCTCCTCCGGCGTAGTTGATGCCGGGGATTTTCACGCCGAACCGGTCGACGCACCAGCAGATCCCCCTTTTTCGACCACGAGACGGCTTACACTGCAAGGAGCGGGTGATGAGAAAAGGATTAGACGCTTCAGTTGGATTAAAAGGTTTCATATTGGTCTGACAGAACAAAAAAAACAGATGATGAAGCAGCACAATGATGGTTTCCACACCTGTTTGCGTTTGAAGAAGCCCTTCTTGTCACAGTTGGGGATGTACAGTGAGAGAGCCAAGACCCGAGAGGTGTCTTTCATGCTCTGGATGAGATTATCCAATCTTCTCCTGCAGGGCCCCTACACACACAGACAACAGGTGTGAACTTTTGTGATCATGTTAAAATTATGACTTTAAATGCCCTTGAAAGTTTGTAAAAAAGAAAAAAGAAAAAGAAAAAATCCCTAGAAATCAACTCCACGAATGAGAACTTTAGTGATTTGTCATTTCACACGTGTTCACACCACCTTGTCACGTGTGAAAGTTGCCCTGTGGGGCATCTTGGCTGATGTGTCAGAACTGGTTTCCTTCTTGTGTGCAAAACAAATAAAGCCTGAAGCACTGGGATTCAGTATCTGAGCTTGCTCTGATTTACAATTGAGCTGCATTTGTCAATATCCACGCTGGAGAAAATTGCTCCAAATCTCAGTCAAAGGAGCAAAAAACGTCTCTCTGAGCTGAGTCAGTTTTTCTCTCTGGAATGCATCTTTGTAATCTCTACTTCACTTACGAACTCGGGGTCCATTTTATCCAGGCTTAGCGGTGAGAAGTCCAAGTTGCTGGCATGTCCCACCCTGGCCAGCTGCTTCTTGCGGTCCTTGGCTTGCTTCATGGCCTGGACCTTCCGACTGCTGATGTGGTCTCTTCCATATAAGGGCACCTTGGTTTGGGGCAGCATGGACTCGGGGACGGGCAGCAGGGTGTCATCGTTGGATTCATCTTATGGAGAGGACAAAGACATGAGGTTTGATACCCATAATGACAGGGGTTAGTGCATTTTTTTATATTCTCCTCCTGGTATGTAAGTCTTGTGTAGTTTACATGCAGCCTTCTGCATCTGGCAGGAATGTGTACTGTATGCATCACATGCATGCTTGTGCAGATAAAAATAAATCAAAACATCCCCCCCTTAGTGCTACTAGTCATCACAAACTCCACTCTGACTCTGAGTGCACCAGAACTGAACAGTCTCTGCCAAACATGTGCTTTCATTTCTTTAAAAATCCCATAATTAAAAAAAGACAAAACCCGAAACAGTCATTCAAAACTCCTTCCAAAATAATTCTTGTTATTGCTCATATTAAATTCACATTTCAAATTGGTCTCAAACTCATCTGTTCACAATTGACCCTTTCTTAAATTATTACAGGCATGGGATTTACAGAATGAAAACACAATTACAAAAGCAAGGAGAAGAATGTGCAGCTGCAGTTATCTGAAGCTTGATTCACGCAGGATTACTGTTATCAGACAAGCTATGGTCGGTAATTTACACCGGAACTTTACAAATTACAGACATGGCAGGATTAAAATAACCAATGATACCAATTATTACCAACAACTGAATGTCCACAGGTAATATTAGTCCTGTGGGAACAAGGCTTCAAAGCATTTTTTCTCTTTGCTTTCAAGAAGACAGTTAGATGGGTCAAAATCAAAAACACTATGATGGCTCCCACCTGGAAATATTTGAGCGGCTAAAATTAAAAAGCAAAGTTAAACTCAGGAGGGCACAGGACAGGAGCGTCCAATTTGGAAACGTCACAACACAACGTGATGATTTCACTGCACCAGCTAAATGCTTATTTAGTACAGTTCGTGGCTACCGGCCAGTTTCAGACTGGATGTGTTGACATACTGGACAACATAGCCTACATTTATGGCAAGTCGGGTTGCCAGTTTGGGGTATATGTAGACCAGGGGTTTTAAAACTTTTATAGCCAGTGACCTAAATGAGACATTTAGTCTCACCCTGGCACCCATGCCCATGAAAACATGCTATTACACTTGTCATGTGGCAACCCACCACAAACAGCCGCAGCCCAGTTTGGGTCCCAACCCCCACAGAAGCCCTCATGTACATGCACCTTTCATCTGTGCAAAAATACAGCTCTTTTTGCGAAACTCTGGGGAGTCGCACACAGTCGTATAGGCTACAAACCACAGCCCTCGCCCCTCTCCCTCCATCCCACCCTCTATTCATTCGACCACAACGGCTGTGTTGAGGCCGGATCTTTCTTTCCCCAAAAGCTTTAAACTGATATTTGACTTCATTTATAGCTTTAAACATGCATTATCCTTGTACGAGTCCTAAGCCACATTTGGCCCATTTCCACTGCTGTGTCACGCACTTGTTTCCGCTGCATTTTGGCAGATTGCAAACTCTGCACATAAACCCCTCCGTTTCTGCACTGACGTGATCACTAAGCTACTAAGCTAACTGGGCGGTGAAACAAGGTCACCGCCTTGTTGCAAATGATGCTTAAAACCTCCCGAGCCCCCCTCTCCCACCAGTGATGATGATGGTGGTGATGACGATGATGTCATCGGTGCCCATAATGACAGGTTCTTGGAAAAACCAGGAGAGATTCCCTCCAGTTTCCTGCTGACACCGTTTTTTTCCCCCCTTTCCTCCAGAGAAAGCTGAGGCAGATCAGCAGCCACTCTTAAGTCCAATCAAGTCTTCACTTGGTAATCCTCCAGCTTGTCTAATCTGACCTGTGCTGAGTGATCACGTCTTTCTTTTTTCTTTTTTTTCTCCTCCTCTCTCTTTTCCTCATGTTGAGAGGCAGTGATATGGAGAGCTGGGGCTCTGCAGGAACACTTCTCTCCTTCCTCCCTCTCTCCCTCCCTTCCTTCCTTTGCTTCTTTCGCCACATGCACTTGTGAGCATGATGAAAATACTCCACTTTTTTAGCCTTTACCTCGACTTTGATGACAGCTTATGCTATTATTTCCTGAGCTCTGACTTCTGTGCACAAAATGCTCAAAACTCCTCCATCGTGGTGCATTACAGTAAAGTAGCCGTGCAAAAAATCCTACACTCCATGTCTAAAAAGCAACTGCTGCTGCACATCGCGGGTGTAAGGTTTAATAAATCCTCTCAACTGTCATCCTTACATGTGTTTATCAGCGTGCATATGGGTTTTGTTTAATTTATGTGCCAAGCGAGCGCCCAGCAGGAGATGTGGTGTTAATGGAGGAGCTAGCTGACGGGCAGACAGGCGGGAGGGTGGGGAGGGGGAGGGGGAGGGGAGGGGGGATCAGTAACCCACGCTCAGCCTGTATTCTGCTGAATCACTGCACAAGCCTGCCTGCAGTGCTGAGACACAGAGAGAGAGGGAGGGAGGGAGGGAAAGGGGGAGGTAAGAGAGCGGGGGAGAGCCTGATGAAGGGACCAGGGTGGGACTAACAAAGTGTGGTGGGAGGGAGCAGATGATAGTGTGGGAAAGGGAGGAAAGGGGGGAAGGAGAGATGAATAGTTCTACAGTGATTCCTCTGATGAGGATCTGCTCTCGAGGTTGAAATGATCTTCCTCTGGTTAAACGAGTGAAGCCAAAAAAATCTTTTTGACTGCAAAGTGACTAAAAGGAAAGCCGATGACAAGAACAATTAAAAAATGGACTGTTAATGTGGGACCGATAGCCGGCGAACATGCTTATCTTTGATAGAGCTAAATTGAATGTGACATTGATACATTTATCTGGCAACGTCTCAATGCTTCCCTCTCTTATCTTCTGCCGTTTGTTTCTGGACTTAATGCTAATGTTACTTAGCCAGAAAAACTGCGGCTCTTTGGCTCAGCCCACTGAGGTTTAACTCAGCCAGTAAGATTATTTATGTTTCCAGAGTAGCTTTGCTTCAACACTAAAACTCCAATCTGTAGGAAAATAAAGCACAAGAGAGACTGGAAAGGGTGAAACCCTGAGAAGAAGAATAGGGTGGAAAAGATGAGGAGGGACAGTAGCCAGGCAGGGAAAGAGGAGAAGAAGCAGTGTGGTGGGAGAGAATAAAGAGACGGGGACAAAAAGGTGGGTTAGGTGTGGGAAAACTGTACAGGTGGTAGATGAGGGAGAGTAGAGGTGTGCAGTGCAGCTGACAAAAGAGAGACTGAAAGAGAGAAAAAAGGAAGAAAAGACAAGAAACTGAAGACGGAGGGAAGATGGTTAAATATGATTTCACACCTTGGAGGGAGTGAGTGCGAGGGCCACAAGCCAAGATTTGTCACAAAGCTCCCCTCAGTGCTTCCCAAAGCAGACACAGTGACTGTCCCTGAGCTGCCATTCAAAAGGAGCCAAACGAGGAGCCTCACAGAGCACCACCTGTAATCTTCCCTCTTGTTTTATGTCAGCTGGCTGGTGAGGGCCCCCGGGGGCGACGGGCCGCTCACACGTAACCCACTGATTTACAGCTCGCAGCCACACAAGGGCCTTTTTCAAAAAACCCCAAGATGACAGGTTGATCGGCACTCGGCACCAATTGTTGACAGAGTTCACGGGGTCAAGACGCATGGGGGCCCTTTAAGTCGTGTGCCTGGGTAATGACAGGTGTCGACTCGTCTTAAGGAGGGCTGGGGAGTTGACCCATATCAGCCTCACTGGCTCCTAAAGACAAGAGGAAGGGCATCCACCCTCTCTCTTTGTGCTTCATCCCTCAGCTTCTCTAAACATAAACTACATTCCTGCCTGGTGCAGGGCTGCAGGCTTCCTGACAGAGTCAAGCATCATGGCTGGGTGTGAGATTGATTTTTGGATTAGTGATTATAGTCTAGAGATCTCTTTTTTTCCAACTGCATCACTGGCTGAGTCAGTTGTGGGCTTCATTAAAATTCCTGCATTGACAAGGGAGGAGTAATATCTGCCCAGCTGTTTGTTATTTCTTTGCATCAGAGCCATTTAAAGCCTCAGCTGAAACATGATTTGTGCAATCAGAGGTGACATGATACTGGCATTTCTGGTTGAGCACTGCAGATTTCAATGCAGCCAATTGATGACTCGATTAATTCACTTAATTAATGTCCATATAAATGCAATGACCTGTTTAAGTCATCGCAGTCACAGTGTTCTGAATCAGTCATCTCCGTGCACCAGGCCTACCTTTTGACGGGTGCAGCAGTTTATACAACTTCTCGTTCCTGCAAACCCCCCGTCCGTGCAGGAGCGCGTGCAGCGGCTTCTCCTCGCCGTTCTTGGGCAGGCAGCGGAGTCCGCGCGTGCACGGCCCGGTGTACACGCCGCACGGCTGGCCCTCTTCGAGCGCGCACGTCAGGCAGCAGCCGCAGCCGGGCTCCTTCACCAGCTGACAGCCCACCGGCACCGGCGGACACATGGACAGGGCCTTCTGATCGCACGGCTCGCACGGCACGTACGACGAGCCGCAGCCGGTAATGCTCAGCAGGGGAAGCACCAGGAAGGAAACACTCAGCAGCATGGTGCGCTTCTCGTCTAAAAAAAAAAAAAAAAAAAAAAGCAAAATGCAGGGGTGTCTGAGCGAAACCGCAGCGATTATCAACTAAATCTGGTGGCGAATCCTTTCTTGGCAATAGGTTTGAGTCCGAACATCAGTAGGGTGTCCGCTGCATCCACAGGTGCCTTGCGCACTAAGGTCCCAAATGTCACCGCATCCGATGCTCGCAATCCACGAAGAGAGTCACACACTGCTCACCTCCCACTCTGCGCTGTGCTTCAACCTTGCGGTCACCAATTTATTAAAAAAAAAAAGGCAATAAAATATCCAGACACCACGTATCTGTCCCTTCAGTGATGCCCGGTGCCGTTTACGCGCAAGCCGCTCGTCTCCAAATGAGAAAGAGATTCCCCGTGTTGCTCTCTCTGTCTCTCTCTCTCTGTGTGTAGGTTATTTTACCCGCACGGTTTGTGAGCAGAATGTATAATCTGTGGCTTTGAGCTTGCCTTTTAAAAAAGAAACTGCCAGAGGCGAAGCCTATAACGATGGGTATGTCAAACAACGTTTGGAGGGGGAGGCGCACTTGTCAACTCCGTGCGCTGAGATGCTGATTTCACAGGGCGGGTGCTGGCATGTCTCCAGATCTGCCAGATACGAGACGATGCTCCTGAAGGCGACTGAATAAGACCTTTTCTCTCTCGTTGCAGAGTGGCCATTGAGTGCTCCCAGCCTTATAAACGCTTCTATACTCTGCTTGTTTGTGCTCAAGACAAAGCACATCACTCATTCCAAAGATCAGGCTTTAAGCTGGATGATCTAAAAACTTAATTTGACATTTTTGAGAGCCAGTGAATCCATATCATGTTGCAAGTGATTTTTAAAGAAAGAGAAAAGTAAGTTGATGCCATTGATACAAGAACAATTTGGCAGAAAAAGAAAATTAGACCCAACTGAATGTCACATGCTGATCATCATGTGGAAAATGTGGTTATATGAAGAAAAAATATTAGGGTCAGCAAGAGTGTTAAGATTTATTGTTAAGTTTTTCAAAAGTTACTTTTATGGACCAAATTTCAGTGGTGAGATTACGACCAGTTTATTACTGGCCCCTAAATGTGATTTTCTCTCTTTCAAAACAGCTTCTAAATAAATTTGTGGTGATTTCTGCCTGTTCCCCTGGTCACAGAGACCATAAAAACAAAATAAAGAGTCCATTTACTTCCTGCTCGTGCTCAGATTGACGTTTTTACAGTCCTGGTCCACACACTTGATGAGTTCTTTGTGTGGCTTAACTCAGCATTAATGATCTTTTATCGTCATATCTGTCGCAAGACACAGGCAGATCTGCTGACTCCCCATATTTCTGCACACAATGCTCCAATTCCCAGTTTGATTCCTTGACTCCAGAGATAATGTGTTCTCTGGAGAAAGTCGACAGCTCAGCTCTTAATCTCCAACCAAAATCTAAATACTTGTACAGATGCAATTAGAGCACTGAGATACTATGGTGACCACAAACATGGCTTTCATTGTTCCTCTGTGGAGCTTCCAGATGGGATGGACCTCGCCATACCTCAAAACCCTAATGTGTGTTATCTGTTCTTTGTCAGAAATTACTTGGTGTCATTATACAGTCAAGTTTCACCAAATGTGCGTCGACTCTTCCAAAGTCAAGGGTGGGTTCATGCATGTGAGACAAGAAAGCTTCATAATTCCCCTCAGATATCTGTGGATTTCTCTTGTTTTGCCAAAGTACTGTAGCTTTAAATATTTGTGCGATGCTGTCTTAACCATAACAAATGTGCTCTCCAAAGACACAGTGACTCGCTGTCAGAACCAAAAAAAAAAAAAAAAAGGTCTAGATCAGGGCAAACTGCACTCAGAGTGACCTGAGTTTACAGCTCGGCGAGGTCAGTGTCCAGTGAGATTAATGGCCAGAGGAGCTGAGGACAAAACGCTCATAACTCACTTAATGTTTTGTTTTCAGGACTGTAGATGATCAGCATGTTTTTGTTTTTAGTAAACAGAGTCCCAGCGGAGGCCGAGAGAAGCTAATTTAATGCTTTTGACCCTGGTCACGTTGGAGTAGGTTGTTGCTTCTGTGTATAATTCCTTGATTATTTCGTTTTATTTGATTATTTGCTCCCTTCCTGCCATTCGTCATGTTGATTTTGCTGTTTAAATGAAGTTTAAGTGTCCAAAAAGTGCGCAACTCCAACTTCAGACGCCTGGAAAGTCAGTCAGTGCTGAAACTGACCTTTAAAAACCCACGCTGATCAAAGCGTTTTGTTCCTTCGCTCTATTGAGTTTCACTTCCTTTTTCTCCCTTCCCCACTTTGTGAAACTTTGCCGGCGAGATCATCTGACCCCCGTTTGCCTTTGCCGTTGACCTTTGCGCCGTATCAGGTGTCGCGCGACGTCACACGTGGCGGAAGAAAGGTCAGCTCCGTGTCGCCCACTCAACCCTTTCATTTCCCTGGCCTATACCTGCCTGGAGTGGAAGAAAGGGAACCATTCAGATTGAAACCTGCACGACACATCTGTCTTTCACAGGTTCCAACAAAGGGGAAAAAAATCATTCTGAGACTCTCCTGCACATTTATGATTCATAAATTGATGATTTATGACCCAGAGGCATATTTGCAATGCTAATATATCTACACTTGTTTTGCTTTATCCAGATGTGAGACACAAAGGAACTGTGGTCCAAGTGCTGCTAGGGTTCATAAACGCCGGCGTTAGGTCTGTTAACGCTGAGCTTCCTGTATGGTTTGGGCCGGAGTCAGTTGGTCTATATGGGCCATATGATGCACAGATGGCGGATGGAGCTTCTCTGGATTGAGATGCAAAGTGTGGGATTTCCTATGGAATCGAGCCATGTGCAGAGGTTTCCACCGGTGTCTGTATTAGTGACACACTAACGGAGGGGAGTGACGAGTGATGGTGGGAATACACTGTGCCTTTGGCTGCACGGTTTGGTACATCCGACTTTGGCTGCAAGCACATGGCTTTTATCCCATCCACCATTCTTAATCCAGTGTTATGTAACTTTACTGTGATGCTACAAAAGTCCTAAACCAACTGTAAACCGGGTGCGAAACTAATGAATAATGTTCAGCTGACCCAGTGAAAAAAGCTTCCTTCCTGCTAAAGACTGCGTTTTCTCCACTTCCTCACCTGTTGTAATGGGTCTAATTACACCTTCCGCGTTCTTATTGGCCCAACACGTCCAGGTGCATCTCGTTTATCCTCAGCAAACCTGAGGGGAGGGCTAATTAGCCACTTTAACTGGAAACACCTGTGTGACTCTTGCACATCGAGCTGATTTTAACACGTTTACCTCATTTGTCTTGGTTCATGTGAAATACTTCACCAAAAAAAAAGAAGTCCACAATTCAGTTTGGGTTAATGTCCCATTTAGACTTTTAATGATCACTGCTGAATATACAGTATCACCCCAACAAGCCTGGCGACCAGGCATAAAAGTCCACTTGAAAAAACAGTCCCAGTGCACGCTCCATTTAGTTAGCTGCTCTGGAGCTTTTCGATCACATTCCCCGTTTGCATCCATGATGTGTCCAGCTGCTATTGATTTCATTATGGAAAACAATTAAAAGCTCCAGAACAGCTGCTAAATTGACACTGCTGCTTCCAGTAATAGGCTAAGACTGAAATGTCTTTCTGTCTTTAAACGCAGCATATATTTTATTTAAATGTACATATTAAAGAGACCTCGAGGTGTTTGCTTTTGGTTATAAAAGAGTCTCATATTAATGTGGATGAATCTACGTTACCCACACTTGTTAATGGGTCAATTTTCGCTAAATATATAGTTTTGTCTTTATAGTTATTTTGATAGTATTATTTAGTGGTCGACTCGCAGCATTTCCTGGTTTCCTGGTTTCCTGGTTTCCTGGATGCTGCCCGGTGGTAGATCGCTAGTTGGCATCGTTTCTGGAACTACGACGGTATCTGATCATCTTCCAACCTCCGATTTTCATTCTTGATTAAAGAAAACATTCTTGGCAAATGCTTTTGCTTTCGTCCGTCTTGCACCGGTCCAAGAATTTCACTGTGCGTGCGGAGGCTCATGGGAAATGTAGTGTAAAAGCACAGGCTTTCTGAAACTCCTCGTAGTCCCTTTAAACATTAAAAAAAAGAAAAAAAGTTCTCTATCATTCAACACTTATTTATTCGTCAGGTGATAAATCTGGCGATGTTTTGACTCACGGAGTTGCTAGGAGCACCTGAATGCACCATGACTTACTGGAGCCTTTTCATGTATTTTGTTTGATTATAATTTTGGTCCATTACTGTACAGCGGAGAAAACGTGCCACGGACGGAGGAGACGGCTGCTTGACTCTCAGCCAGGAACAGAAAGGTAGTGTGAATTAAAACATCCATCCACCAGCCAAATGATGTCATGCTGCTCATACTTGGACACTCCCGACCCTGCAGCGCTGGTTCGTCTCCAACTCCTATATAGCAGCAGTATAGGAAAATTGAAAAAAAGGAAAAAAAAAAGTGTTTGTGTGTGGTAGAAAAAGAGATGTATGCATTTCATAGCCTACCTGTTTGTGTCAAGAGGCTCGTGACAGAATACCACCCACTACAACCTGGGTCTTGGGGGCCTCAGCAGGGCCCTCGGGCTAAAGAGGAACAGTATAGACACACAGACCTTATCAACACTCATCTCCTCCCTCTCTCTCCTGATCTCTTAACCTTTGTCTCTCTTCTTTTTAGCTGCAGCCCAAAGTGCAGGTCAATCCTCAATTTAAACATTGTGAAACATGTTGTAATCAATAAACTGACTATCTTGAGAGGTATTTTCCTTCAAGTTCATCTGTGATTCCCTCCTCTCTCTCCACCGCTGCTCCTCTGCTGCAGCTCGCTGCCTTTCATATCCATGACCTACTTTGTGTGAAGCTGCTGCTGCACTTGTTTCTGGAGGAGATAATGGAGCCGATCAGAGCAACGTCTCAACTGAGAGCTTTATCAAAAGAGGCGAAAAAGAAGCAACCTCAGCAAAAAAAAAAAAAAGTGGCTCCGAGCCGATTCAGTGTCGTGTTTCCCTCCAGCCCCGGGACCCCGGGCCAACGTGCTGCATTACAGGACAGAGTCAGGGGGAGGAAAAGCCTGACACACAATGAAGTAATCCTTGTGAAAGTGATACCTTGAAAGCCTGTGCTGCACCTCGCGTTGGATGCATCTCTTTTTCAGTCAGCTTAATCTGAAGATTTATCATCTTGTATGATAACCTCCTGTGCTGTATCACTGCCTCCCATTCTCATGTTTCAAAGTACTGGAGCTTAGCTTGTCAGCTGATTTCTATTGTCCTTCTTCGCCATGTGTTTGCCATTTGGTGCTTTAAAAAACCCATGACTGATGAAGATCTTCAACAGCCTGGAGCTTCAGGCTTCCACTGTTGCTCCTGTAACAAAAAATCTGCATATATGTGGTATCAGGCCGCATAGTGGCTCTAAATTAAAAGACTGTGAATGAGGGAGAACAAATGAGCCTGAAACCGACAGGTGCAGCAATGAGAGTGTTTGATGTTGGTGTGAGCCAGTTGAGGGGGTTCAGCACGTGATCAGGATGCCTCTTGGAGGTGGCGGTATCCTGGACATGTAAAGCTCAGATTAAACCACAATACGCTAATCTCTTAGGGGATGGATGATGTCAACGGCCTGAAAGAAACACGGCTACTTGCAGGAAAAATGGGCTGAAACCCAACGCGAAATGCAACGTAGCCAAATTTTTTCCCACTAGCTGCCGCTAGTTCTGACTCTTGACTGGATTGGGCCCAGTGCAGATCAGCAGATGACTGGTTTATGTGACTGGTGTGCGCCATATGATACAGTCAGAGCTTACTGTAAGTGACAAAGCCGAGCAAACCGCTGGAAATGTGCTGAGGCAGCATGCATCACCCTCCCCCACACACAGTCTCACACAGAGATAGAGAGTCGATTCCCAGAATACAGTAAGCACTCGATTTTCTGAAAGAATTAAAGAGAGTGTGTTTGTGAGAGAAAAACAGGTGGAGCTCACAGATGGTGACTTTCCCACAACAAGAAAACCCCCATGAATCAGATTTTTTTGCATTATTAGCATGTTAATGTCCCTTTAAGAGCAACAAAGTGACATTTTCATAAGAATAATCGTCCATTTTTTAACTCTCCTGCCAAGATTTTATGGAGAATTATCCGCTGTTGCACAGGAAGTGGTGTATTTCATGTTTCTGGCGTCTGCAGCAGTGTTTGCTTGGAATAAATAAACGGAGAGCAGGGCGGTAAACATGCACAGCGCCATCTACAGAAACTCATGTGTCACCAAGGGAAAATCCCGGGAAATCAGACGTCTGGGGTTGTTGTGGCCACGCTAACAGATTTCCGTTTCATGAGTGGGACGTGAGCACCACATCAGTGATGGTATCTGAATCAGAACAAACAGAGAAGAAAAACATTGTAATGTGCTGTTTACAGGCCACAGGAGAGGCTGAAAACAAACACCAATCAATACTTCTTCAGCCAAAAAATTTGCCTTTTTTACGGTAAACCGTGTGGCTGCGGTCGACTCTGACTCACAAACGTGTTGAGATGACCGTGCACTTTTATTCCCATGAGCGCAGCAGCTGGAGTCACCGACACCAAATTACACATCAGGCAGCGCGTGTTTGGGAAAATCTAGACCGCAAAATCAGCAGGACGCAAAAACTATAGCGCAAGGTAAGAGGAGGGGGAAAAAACAGGCAGAGGAGCTCGGCAGGCTGCAGGGTTTGGTGAAGGAGGAGGATTATAGGAAGCAGTACGTGAGATGGCAGATTGGCTGAAACCCTGTCAGCACATCTGTGTGGCCCTGGCAACTGTGGATTGGACAAAGGCGGCTCATTGGATCCAGATGTTGGAAAAGCTTTGGCGCGCCCGGGCCTTTCCGATTCTCTGCTCCTTTTCTACGAATTCATGAAACCTGGACATTGAAACCCCCGTTGGCAAATCGTTAGTCTTTTGTAAAGTGAGCTGTACGCAAACGGCTTTTAGTGAAGACAAATTGTGTCAGGTGGTCGTTCGCTCAGAGGGGAGACAGCTCCAATTTGATCCATAACAAGCACGCTGACACGTGGCGAGGGGGGATTTACACCGACCTTTAACTCTCCTTTCAAATTCCTGGTTTTCCAACATCCCACATACAAAAACACAGTCTTAAATCTAACATGTTTTTGCTAAAAGTACAAGCGTGTACACTGGCTCTTTAATAACCAGATTCAGAGTCGAGCTGCGGCGCAGTACGATGCCGCAGTAGCACCTGCAGAGCGCAAAGTTAGAATCTTACAAAACATTTCTTGGAAAACAGGAATTTGGCATCGCCTTTTACCACCATCACTTACATGAAAATGCTTTCTCAGAATTTGCGGTTGCTACTCGTCTGCAGTGTGTTATGAGGAAGATCTCCCAAGAAACTACGGACAAATTTGGCAAGAGGAGGCTCTCCGAGGAATCGCTTTGATTTACTGCTCTGAGGCTTCAGCCCTTGTTGTGGGCCTGAACTGTCTGAGGCTGCGGTCACGCTGTCCTCTGCTTTGTTGCTTTCCCACTGGCGTCGATGCGCAACGCTATGAGTGATGGTTAAGTTTTTGTAAAAGGATCTTTCCCAGAATAAGTCCTGCTGTGGTTTTCGGGGTCACTGTGACTTGGCGATGCTAAACTAACTTCATCTGGCCTCGCTCGCATTTCTCGTACATCATTCGTGTCAGCGTGGCTACACATCACGTGCCAGAGACGCATTTCTTGCATTCATTTTTAGGATATCTTGCTTACAGAAATAAAGTATTCATAGACACACAAACACGGTGACACAGAATATAGGTGACTGGGTTACAACAAGCATAACAAAAGGCTCGGCAGGGATCTGGCTCATGTTCAACCTTCGCTCTCCCATGGGCTCGGCCTCTGATCGTGCCTACAACCAATTCTGGACTCTTTATTTTCATTTTTCCATCATTAATAATGGCTGAAAGATAAAGCCGTGACCTCACGTCACTTCACATCTTGTGTCAATAAAGCAGCCTCACGTGTCTTCTTTTATAGTGATTAAGTAGGTGTGTCTGGGATGCACCAACTTGCCATGAATAGCATACAATTAACACTTAAAGAGGTGAAAACAATGGCATTAGGCATTAAACAATTGAAATAAATGTTCCCCAAATGGTTATTTGATTAAAATTGATTCAACTCAGTATTTGTTTTTTTATCTTAAAATAAGTATCAGTATCAGAAATCAGTAGAAGGTAAAACAATAAGCCTCCAGGCTGTGTCTTCACAAAGCAACACATTGTGCCCTCCATCCAAAACCATAAAGCAAATCTATAATCAGGTTAATCAGGTTGGTTCCTGTCTCGATTAATTCTTCCCCCCCGAAATGGCCGAATCATTCGCTGAAATCTGCTGACAAAGTAAAACCTTGCACACTCTCACTGCAACCCTTCAATCAAGCAGTAAATATGTCAGGTTTGAACGCTCATAAAGCAACACCCCTAATTTAGTCTTGTTTCACAATGGTATGGTATTATGGAGGGGGGACTATCCTTCAACTTGAATCAAAGAGAAGAATGTGCTTCGAAATGAAAAGCACGCTGTGGGGTAGATGCAAAGGTGAGGTTAACCCTGAAGAAAGTGTGAAAGATCAACCTTTCTGATTTCTTTGGGTTCTAAGAGACATATTCCTAAAAAGTTATATTAATTTAGAGTCAGATATTTGACAAGATTTGATAGATTCTTCCACTAATTTTAAGAAATTTTTAACAATGACTGTTTTTTTCCCCCTCCATGTTCTGAACTCTGATGTGAAATCAACCCCCTTGTGTGTGTGGGCTTGTATAAACACTGCAACACTGTGGTTTTACACCCTCAGAGGAAAACGATCTTCGACAATTATGCCTCGCGTATAATAAGGTGTCAGTGTGTGGTGAATCTGCGGTGAAGAGTACAATCCAGGGGTTTGTTTTACGAGGCTGGCACGGCTTGCGTCAGGTAAGTCATCGCAATAATTCAAGAAATCCTGCTTTCGTCAGTGTCCTTGGGGATCTTGTATATCATGGCAATGTGAGAAGCCAAGGAGACCAGCATGATAAGGAGACAAGAGGGAGAAAGAGAGAAAAAAAAACGGTTTTCCGTGAGCGTTGCAGATTCCTATCAGAGGTGCTGAGCTTGTCAGTTCCGCATTCCGGGTTTGTACACTGATGAGAATCATGGAAATGTGCATACACTGTCTCCTGCAAACAAAAACAAAACAAAAAGACCTTCCTGTCTGGTCTCACTCTGGTTTTGCACTACCAACCCCCACCTTCCACTCCACCCCTCCTTGAAATCTGTCAAGTATCGGATTCATGCAGCGCCACCGCTTCCAAAAATCAGCTGGATTGGAGCTCTCGTTCTCATGTTCACTGATCTGTGAGCCGCTGCCAGAGACGTGTCTCTTTGCAGGACATGCAACACCGTAACATGAGGGCTTTGTCAGGCTGGAATGAGTCAGAAGGTGTTGTGTTAACGCAGACAGAAACTCAGCAAGAGATGAGCGAGCGAGTGAGGACGCATATTCAAGAGACGTGTGGTTCTTCTTTTTTTTTTTTTACTGATTTGAAGAGATAGAGACACTTTCACCTGGCAACATGTTGTAGATTCAAGATTCGGGGTGGATGGATGGAGCGTTGCATGGCGCTGCAGATAGAAAATGATGAGTAATGCAGACAAAACAAAGGCAACGTTAAAGAATAAACTCATTACTGTGGCCTACTTTGGTATATGGTGCCTGAGTTTACAAAATAAAAGCCTGTAAAAACCGCTTCCATCTGCAAAACCATTAATCCAATTTCATTTTTCATGTTTAGAGTAATTCTTCCACACCTGCAGCTCTTGAGGCCTAATTTGTGACCTCGCCTCCGTCTCTGCCTCCATCTGTCTGCAGGCTGCACTCCCCAGCAAAGAAAAACACAGCAAAACAAACCTTTCACTAAGCTGTCACTGACACGTCTTAATACCCACTACAGTCTTGATTTAATGACATGTCAGAAGTGCGGCCCTGAGTCACTCTTCTTGGCAGACGTGAGGCTCTTACAATCACACTCGGGGGGTTGATGGAAATCTGTCAGAGGGATGCACCTCTTTCCTCACAAGTGCGCACATAGAGACGCTCTTGTTTTTTTGGCCAGAGCCGGATGTCTGTCACGTGCATGTTGATATTTTGGCCATTGTGTAACTTTCTCCGAGGTTTAAAATGTCTAACTTGCTCATCTTGGTTGTTATAGAGCTTGCACTGGTGCAGAGTGGCTTCACATCTCCAGCCGGATCCTCCTCCACCACAGTGCGTGAGATGTCTGCGTTCAGAGCTAAACTAATATCTTAAGGGAGCTTTTTGTTGTGGTGTATTTGCAAAGCGAGAGTCTTAAAGCTCTCCAGGATTATGGTTTTAGACAGTGGCATTTCTCAGGGATTATGATGCATGTACTGCTTGTACTCTTCTTGCCAATTCGTCAAGGGCTCAAGGCAAATTAATGAACCCGCTGACATTAGATAAGGCTGCAGACACGAACGCAAATGGTGACTTCATCTCACACCTTTTAGGCCATTTTCGCATTTATTTATCCATCCGACTATATAGGTTTTCAGGTTTCACATTGAGACTTTCATTCTGCAAATCCAGTCTAAAAGGCCACAAGTAGCTACGAGAACTCTGAAAGGCAATCTAGTGACGGGAAGAGTTTGGGAAATTTCATAGTTTTTCTCTTTCCACAGGTAAACGAGATGGCAGAGGTTCAGTCTGTTACACAAGAGCAAATCTTCTCCACCGCAGGGACCTGATCCTGAGTTTTTGCGGTCAAGGGATGCTCTGCTCTCCACTGCCACTTCCATCCAGCTGATCCAACTCAACCACGGCCGGCAAGGAAGCAAAGTTTCCGTCCGTCTGTGTTTGCAAACCAGCTTCCTTCCACCGGCCAAAAGGCAGAGCGGGCTGCTATTAATTACAAAGAAATATTATCCTCTTGCAGGAGGTTCGCAACAACACCAGTATCCAAAGCAAACAGATACGGTGTGCTTGGAAGCTTGGTGCCTTGTACGGCTGCCATGCCAAATCCAGGCCCACAGATCCTCTTACAGCAGATCAGAGACAGGGAGGAG
This sequence comes from Trachurus japonicus, assembly GCF_045865225.1. Taxonomy (NCBI): domain Eukaryota; kingdom Metazoa; phylum Chordata; class Actinopteri; order Carangiformes; family Carangidae; genus Trachurus; species Trachurus japonicus. The sequence goes on along the minus strand of NC_140908.1, from coordinate 10,580,648 downwards.
GGGAGGTTTGTTATCATGCACGCTGCAGCATCATAATTCCCACTTCATCCTCACGCCTTGACTTCAAAAGTGAGAGGACAGCAGTATGCAGAAGGGATTTCATTGAGTTTTTTTTTCCCTAATTGTAACTTCCACAATATCTGCTGCGAGACAAGTTGTGCAATGAGCGAAACTTCTCCGGGATCAAAGGAATGCGATTGCATGATAAATACTTTCCTACATGCAGCGTGATGGCAGGTGGTTGTGTGGGAGGGTTGTGAGTTTTTAAACATGCATAACACCATATCAGCCCTGCAGAACAGCACGGGGGGAAGTTGGAAAATTGCATTCATTACACTCAAGATGTTACATTTTGTTGTATGAAAAAAAAAAAAGAAGAGAGAAGCCTTTCCAAGGTCAAGAGCCATTGAGATGTGATGATAAAGCTTTTCAGGTGGTCCTTGGGCTGCAGGCACATCAATCAAAAGAAGTCACCTTTGTTTAGCTGGAAAATGATTAAGTCACTGGAGCTCTTGAAAACTGTCATTTTACGGTATGAATGCGTGAAGCTGGGGGGCCCTCGACGACGCCCCACTATTTACACACAGTAAATAGCCATTATTCCTTTGACGCTATCTGCAAACTGTGAGGAGAAGACATCCTGTGCAGGCAGAGGGAGAACACCGAGTGTCAGGATGATGGATGAGGCCAGACCAGGTTGTTTTGATGGAAAAGATGTGCAGGGAGATCAGCGTGTGTGTGTGTGTAAGAGAGAGAGACCGAGGGGCGGGGGGATGATGCCCAGTGGGCTGTTTGAATGACAGCACACTCTCAGACTTTAGTGGCTTTTGCTGCTTTGCTCAACAAACATCGCTCAACTTGTTGGATTTGGTGACAGTTCAAAACTTAGAGGCTCGGTGAAGACATGAAGTACAACTGAACTGATGTAATTCATTAAGCACATGTTTGGTAACACTTGCGCCGTAGCTTTCTCGCAATTTCTTAAAAAACAAAAAACGAAACAAAAAAAACAAGAGAAAATATTAATTTTCAGGAATTTTCCTGGAAAGGACTAAGTAATAGTAGAATGTGAAAGTGGAGATGGTGTTCAACTGGTGCAAGTCCATTTCATAAATTCATAAAAAGCAAGAAAACAAAACAGGCGTAAATCTGAAGTGCGCAAGTCAAGAAGTAATGAGAATAAACTTCAGCAGAGTAACTGAACATTTCCTCGTGTCCAGATGGATCTCTGTCAGATTCTTTGAGGTATTAATATTTCAGCATCTTTGTCAAGGAATTTCTTCTTTGGAAATAACAGCAGCTTAAAAAACCTGGGCCAGATCTCAGAGAGTTGAAAGGACATCAAGTTCGGCCTCTCCTCAGCTTCAAATGTCGCGTTTGATGACAAGTCCAAACCAATTTGCATGTTGAGATCTGGCCTTAACGGACATGATATGAACACCAGGTGGACTCATGTCTGCGATTGGATATATTTACGTAGGTAATGCACGCAGATCCAGACAATATGTTAATACCAAGGACCCCGAGTTCCAAAACGGTGATTAAATCCAACATAATTTGATTAAGAATCCAGCCCAGACTTGAATTTACTTTGTTTCCATCCTCTCTAAAAGACAGGCCTCCCAAGATGTGTGTGTGTGTGTGTGTGTGTGGACTGCAGCACTGTCATCAAACACTCCATCATCGGTTTCTGTCCACAAGAGGCTCAGGGGAAGACAAAACAGCCGCCGCATGCTCACATCGTCGGGGAGCCGCCGCACCGAGGCCTGTGATTTTCTGCCGCACACAACGTTGGTTGGACGTTAAGAGACTTTCAAACATTCCTCTAACTTCTTCTGATGTGGTGGTGACAACAACGCTGCTGCAAATAATGCGAATTAGTCCAATAATTTTGTTGATCTTCTGTCTGACCAACTTGTTTTTCATGTGACTCCATATCTGATTCATGCATTTACACCGGAACTCCCTTTGTTTACACTCCAAACAACCTGCATGCGTAAGTCATGTAGCAGATGTGGTCGTAAACAACTCCCAAAACCGAGCTCGGGGGCACGGCCTTCACAGCTAAACCAACATTGACAAAAAAATGGACAAAAACAAGCTCAGAATCTCTCCTGTGTAAAAGCTACAAGTGTCTTTAATCACGGTGAAGGCAGACGAATGCAGTAATCGATATTTTTACGATATAGACGACCATTGACGACCCCAGAGAGAGTTATCGCAAGACTTTGAGCTAGCATTTTTAGCACCTTTCAGCCAACTATTTTGGTTTTGTAGCCATCAACATTCTCATCTTACTTATTTTGTAAATTCCTGGATGGGTTTTTTTTTAAATCTTGGGCCTTTGAAAATCTTTCAAATAAGTGGATTGAAGAGGGAAAAATTACATTTTGGCGAAGAGGACATTCAAATTGGATTGGAAAGGGTTTAGGGAACCGCCGATTTAAGCTGCACATCCTCCACCGTGAAGTCAAACAGCAACTGAACCTCCTGAACTTCACTCTTTGCTTCACACTTGCTTGATTTCCTCACGAGGTGTACCTCAGAAAGATGATACTGGCTGAACCCTTTTAGCCAGTTATGTTGACGCCTTTATCCAAACTCAATTCAGACCATAACATCGCCTCGGGCTGACAAGACAGAGTTCAAACGGCCGCTGATTGACACATTGGCTGTTGCTTGTGTTGAACTAGTGACCCCCCGAGTTCACGGACATCGCCGTCAACCTTGATCTCCAGGTGCCACTGAGAGGTTCTCCTCTTTCCTTGTCAGGTAAGGTGAGAAAAGGTGGGTTTTGCCAGCACCACACTTAAAGCTCCCTCCAGGCAGACGTGCTCGGTTCAGCGAGTTCAGCCCCGGGTCCGGCGGCGGTGTTCGACCAGACGCTCTGGGATCTTCTTCTCCTTCTTCTGCCCGGTGACTCACATGTTTCTTCTTTTCACCACCATTCATCCAGCGGAGTTTCTGCTGAGCTAGGCACGCTCTCCTCACTGCGTTAACCTGCTCATAAAGTTTCATAGCATCACACCTGGGAGCCGCTCTGTAAAACCGCATTCTTCGACTGTTGAGTGCTGAGCTGCTCCGCTGGCGCAGCGGTGGACTGAGTATTTTGCTCAAGGGTACTTCTGACAGTCGCTGCTGAGAGAGGGGTGAATTATGCTTTTTGACTTCCTCTACCCAGAGTTTTCCTGGCAGACCGGGAATTTAAAGTGGTTGAACTCGTGTGTGCGTGTGTGTGTTTCCAGGCTACAGTGGGAGTTTGTATCATGTATCTTTAGGGGGAGTGACAGGACGGATGACCAATGCCAGCTCTTCATCGATCACTTTGCCAGGTGCTGAGATTGCTGGCTTGCAAAATCTTTCTCTAATGCTTTGTTTTTGGAAGAGATACGACTGCTCCCCTCCCAAGTAAATTAAGTTTGCATCAAGAAATACGGTATCTTCATCTGACGCTGCAGGATTACACTACACAGCTAAATATGCCTTGCAAACGAGATCTGTATCAACAACGAACACTGTTCCAACAAGTTACACGATCCATATTGTGCTTCTTATATTTGTATAAATGAGTTGATTTTTTCTTGGCCTCAGAAATGAAAATAAGCATCGGGCCCAGAAATAAAAACATGTCCTGCTAGAGGACAACTGGTTCTGTCTGTTTACCAGTCCCTCCTCACACTTCACACTTCACAGCTGCTGACATTCCTGAGCCTGTGAGTCTGTCTCTGGTTCTTCATGCCCGATCACCTCTTTACACGTCACGCAAGTCGAGACAACAATGCAATATTGTTCAGCGCGTCTCTTAGGAACCGAATCCACCGTGTTTCACCTACTCTGACATTTCGAGAGACAAATTGTTGTGTTGGCTATAAATCTCGAGTCAAAACAGCAAGCGATGATGCAGTAACATGATCACAGAGCTACGTGTGGCGATATATCGTTACCTCGTGCGTCCTTAATGTCATTGGCATCAGTTACAGGTTTTTTGTAGCTTAAGGCGCAGGTGAGACAAGAGCGTTGGAAAGGCGCATGTATAAGAAAGAGTAAACCGATCACGGCAATGGCCAGTATCATACGCTGGTGTCAGCATGTTGGAGCTCTGTGTTACAGCCATGTTTCACTTGTAAAGTAACCAAACGCTGGGCAACGTTTCTCTATTACACAAAGCTACAATGGGCCTCACAGTTCACAGCAATCGCAGGCTCCACCTTTCACATGTGCAGCGATGTCATAATGACTCAATACACCGCAGGAATCGTCCTTCCCAACAACACCCCTTATGTATAAATGGTATTGTCTGTTAAAAGGAAAAGAAAAAGCAAGAAATAAAATGTTAAGACTCCATCGTGATACCGTGCTGATGCCACACAGTGTATAAGATATCCCCTTAATGCAGAACTCCTGCTGCCCTCAAAGAATTCTTGCTATGTTGGAGTCTGACAGATTTACAAGCCGGTGGACGTTCGCAGTTTACAGATCAAGGAATTTACAGCATATACAGTGTGCAGGGTGTGTGTGCGACTCCTCAGATAGATTTGATTCGAGATGGAAAAAGAGCAGAACAGTCGTGCGAGCCCGAGAAAAAGAAATGTGATGTTTAAAGACTAAAGTGGTGATTTAGAAAAAAAAAGGCGTGTTAAGATGGACACTTTCTGCAGCTATCTGGCAGCTTCATCTCTGAATGAGTGCGTCGAGGGGTATAAGTTCCACCATGGAGGAGATTGTCTCGATTTTTATTGCCGTTGGCAGAATTCATAGACTAAATAATGGTTGTGCAATGGAATCGGTGCAGCCTAAAACACAGGAAATAAATGGTGGTGGTCATGTTCATTCATGCTGGTAATTATCACTGCCTTTTAAAAAAAAAAAAAGGAGAAAAAAGGCAAAACCCCCTCAAAGCAAAGAAATTATTAACTTTGGAAAGACCCTGACTGGGGTGTATTGATCCAAAATTTTTAAAACCGCTTGTGTGTGTCTGTCTGGTACACTCCACATCTTGATACTGGGCAACCACTGAGGAGAAATCGCTGCTGCTCTGGGAGCATGTGTTCGCCTCAGAGGGCCGATCCCGGCCAGATGAATCTTCAAGTTAAAAGGTTTCTGTTCCTTCTGAGCTTGGGAAAGATTTTTTCGAAATAAGATCTCAGAAGACGATGTGAAGACTAGAAGGCGCCTTGTATATACATGTCATATGTATAATACCACTTTTTTTTTAATGAAGGCATATGAAACAAGTAACGCTGGTACGACGCCGCACTGTTGTGGATTCTTTGGGAGATCCTGGCTCCTCTGAGCTGGCCCGAGGACAGGCCCTTCCCAAAGCCCAGAGGCTCCTCGAGGGCCACGTCGTAAAAAGAAACACTTACGCCCCGCCATGACTCAAGTTTGGGAGTATTCACATTTATGACAGTTTGTGTTTTCTCGCAACTATAATGCTCTGTGCTGTGTTTGAAGCAGGTGACCCCCCTAACTCCCTTTGACCCCGTCTCTGGGGCGGCGGGTTTGAATTCTTTGACTTGTTTAACCTAACCTGCACGCTGCTTTATTGCTTTGTTTTACGGTCCCCTGCAAGATTGTGGGTTTCATTTCATGATCACAAGGGGTTTCACTCAAATCACAGCAAATCATGCAGACTTTACACGGCCGTTAAACAGCCTAAAACATGAGCAGCAACCTGCACTTCTTTTAATGGCCACTGGACACTGGCTCAGTCAATTCAGATACACCCCCAACAAACATGTTTCCACAGTATATAAACTTAAAATTCGGCATTATTAAAGGGATAGTTCAACATTTTGGCAAATTGGCCCATTGCCATATAGTTTGTTACCTCTATTTGTCGGTGCAAGCTATTTTTAGAACGGCGGAGCAGAGCCGCGAGCTGCTCAGAGCTACACTATGGAGGCTAATGGGATTTCTTGGTTTCCCTCATCAAACTCATCAAATACACAATCCAACAACTCCAAAACGCTCTGGTGGACAAGTTGTGACCTGCACATTCACCACGCGATGAGATAACGGAACGTTACAAGACAGAGTTGTTTTCGAGGTAAATTCATGCAAAATCCCATGAGCCTCCGTAGTGTAGCTCTGAGCAGCTTGTGGCCCTGTCCCGCCGTTCTAAAAATAACTTGCACCAACAATCTAAGGTAACAAACCTACTCCTAGAACTATAGGGATTATGGCAATGGGTCAATTTGCCAAAATGTTGAACTATCCCTTTAAGTTCCTGCTGCTTTAAAGAACAGGTGGGCAAGCGTACGGTTGCCACAAGCTGGCAAGCTCCGAAGTGGTGCAAATTCTCTTTGCACTGTCTTAGCCTAGCTTAAGCCTATGCTAAAAACACGTCATATCATTAGTTGTATGTGAAGTTTCTGATGTTAAATGAATAGTTTGAAACATTAACGTGGAGTCAGATGAGAATGACTTGATCATCCTGATCCTGGCGAGAATGAACCTGCTTCGTCCCTTCCAAATCTGAATCCACGCTTGACCGAGATGTCTCATAGTCTCCAGTCAGACCCTCTGGGACCTGGATTTGAATCTTCTTCACTCGACTGGTGTGGGTAGATACGAGCGCTGATGAGCCCTCTGATGCACAGTCGTTGATCCGGAGAGATTTCACACGAGCGTGACGCTAAAAAGGGAGTCAGTGAGCTGTTGCGGGGACACGGCGAGGAGTCTTCACAGGGGCCTGTTCATGCAGCTTTGGCGCGAGAACAGCTGGCCCGCTTCAGAGCCCAGCGCTCGCCCCGGCCTTCTTCCTGACCAACAACATGTGGATGTGAGGAGAAGCCCAGTGTACCGTTTCCACCCCTAATTAGCCTGAACTCGGCGCTGTTATGTTAAGGAAACCCTCAGGAGCTGTGAATCGGTCAAACAGCGGATGTGACAGGAGGTCGGAGCGTTTTTCTGCAGCAAATGGGCTAAATCAAGACTTCTCCTGGGAAGATTATCACTGGCAGGAACAGCTCACCAACACTGCTGATGAGCTTTTAATAATTTCCTAATAATTTCCTCTTCTTCGTCGCCAGCCTGTGTGCTGACAGCATCATCGTGTCATGGATGTTTGGAGGTGGCAAAAAGGCAATTACACGTCACTTGTAATAAGCACCTGCTGCTCCGTGGCTACAGAAGATTAAACCTATCACTCTCATTTAATCTGTTTTGTGTCTAAGAAAATAAAAAGACCAAGTTTTCTTTGGGGAGAAAAAAAGAAAGAAAAAAAGAATCAAGTAGAACAAGTAGGAGGTGGAGTGCAAACCAAAACAAGCAGGTTGATTTTTCCACTTGATAAGAGCAGAGTGGGAATTTTCCCCTGTTTGAATATTTACAGTCCAGTGGCATCTGCATGTGTAGGGGTCAGGTTTTTCCAAAATGACGGAGTCTCTGTGTGGGAAGGTCATACCTGGGTGAGATGCCTCTCACACACTGTGCACATTTCCACTGCACACTCAGTTAAACACTGAGAGGTTCATGTTCATGTTCTGGCTCCTTCCTGCAGGACATTTCTTTCTTTTTTTTCAATTATTTTTTGGGGGGTTTTGCCTTTAATTGACAGGACAGTAGAGATATGCATTTATTGATTCTCATCCAGCTGTAGCACCACCTATGTGACCCCATTCTGGCTCAAGCACCATTGTGTTTAGGGTTAGGCTTTGGGGATGGTAAAGTTGTATTTGCATTTCCCACTTTTTCTCATGAGTCATATTTAGAAGAGAAAAGAAGAGGGAAGAAAGATCAGAAGAGGGGGAGGGGAATGGGTAATGGAACTCTCCATTGTTCTTCTTTTGCAATGGCAGACCAAACCCAAAGGATACTAAATTGTTAAACTGTAAAATGTAATTTGTAAGTTATTTTGTTATTGCATTGTTTGAGTTTTATCATCATTGATTATTATGATTATGAGTATTTCGACCACTTATCACAATACACTCTCAAGAAAAGGTTGAAAGTAATGATGAAGTACAAGTCCTATGGTCCCGGAGCGTCCACGGCCGTCGGCCCAGCCTCCAAACAGACTGAGGGACGTGTCTTTTTGGTGGAAGGTGACAATTTGAAGGACGCCCAAATGGAGTTTAGAAAGTGGGAGATTCAGATTTAAACGTATGTGGTGCAATATGGACTGGGTAACGTTTAAGATTCTGACACTCTGAACCACCACTCCCCTAGTGCTGCTCTAGAGTCGGCACACGGGGGGCCGCATACTTACCCCCTGACCAGCATGAACCACTATGTTAGCACCGCAAGGTATCTGTGGTTCAGCCGAGCAGGGCCGTGAAGTTCTGGTCTCATCTTCCCACCGCACCTGGATGGTTCCCCCTCTAGGAACAACCAGGACCAGCCACGTCAGAGCGGTGCCTTCCCGATCATTCCCAGAGGACTGAAGGGACAAGGAGACCGAGACCAGCTCAACCCCAGAGTTTGCTGACACATAAAAGACATTGTTCAATATATTTAGGGTTTAGGGTTTAGGGTTAGGTGAAGGGTTAGGGTCTGCAAATTGCTTATTGGCATCTGTGTGTCACATTCTCATTTAGTAAATACAGTCAATTTAAAGAAGAATCTCCTCTGTAATTGTGTATTAAATGCCATCTATGTATTTAAGACCAGCTCCCAAAGCATCCACTTTTGGCAGATCTCATTGTGGTTCTGTAAATCCGCAGTTTAATTCCTTGAAATTCAAAGTTTTATTGCTAAGATCTGACCTGAAGACAAGCTGGAGAAAACCTTGTTTTACTTGACAAAGAGAGTTGGGTAAAAACCGCTCCGTCAGGTGGATTTGAACCTCGGTGGGTCGCAGGTTACAAGACGAACTCCTGCTTCTTCTTGTTCTTTGGCGTTGGACTCGACACACAGACTGTCAGACTGGACGTTCCATCACAGCAGCTCACCCTCCATCAAAGCACATTTCAAAAGCGAAGAGGCATATGGTACTGATTTTTAATTCAATGGCTTGGCCGCGGATCAAACCCCAAACCAGCCAGTATCAGGGTGGATGCTAACCGCCATGCCGCTGATCTGATGTTTGAACTGTGGCTGTGTTTTTATTGCCTTGACAGATTCTGTGTTTTTAAGTTTTGCTTTGTTTTCTCTGTGTCTCGTGTTATTGAAACGCAAAACGTATTCCTCGCACAGAGGATCTCTTGTCGAGCAAAAACTTCGGCGTCGAAGGGATTTCCTTCCTCAAATAAAAGGTGCCAAATCAAATCAAAATCACATCACAGAGATTACAGACAAGACCGAGAACGTGTAATGTGTCCACAGCCTGTTACCTTTACATCTGTCCGATCTGAGGGCGAACACACATGTAACTCAGCCGCGTGACCCATGATGCACTTGGTGGGAGCGCGCGTGCCTCCCTCACAGCTCATAATGTGGCTGCCGCCGAAGCAGGGAGAGCGACAGCGTGCGTAATTTGTCAGAGGGGAAGTGTGTCATGCATTTTTGTGCGTTTGAACACTGTCTGCAGCCGTGAGAACCTCACACAAGTTTTGATTATGTTCCTTTTTACTGCCTCTTGACTTGTCGTTCGTGCCGGAGCGAAGGTGGGGCGTTGGGTCTGAAACTTAGAAACAAACACAGAGCAAACAAACACGCCGGGCTACTGCTTGGAGAACTGCCTTGTTGACTCTGCAGGACTGGAACTCCCCCAGCCACTCAACCGCACACACCTGTTATCAATTTATTTGCCCGTGTAGTGTACGACAGAGTAGTTCTGCAGTATTTTATTTTCTGGTTGTGGTTGTAGCTCATATTGCAGACCTATACTTCCAAACGAGCAGGTTTAGATGGTGAAGTAGAAACAAATATACTGATATGTGTTTGAATCAAGGGAAACACATGTGAGTTTCACACTTTGACCTTGAGATCTTGCACCTCGTCTGATAAACAAGTTGATTTATTGGAGGCAAAAAGCCAAAAAAAAAAAAAAAGAAAAAAAAAAGAGATCAGACCCTAGGCTCAAACTGTTGCGTGTTTTTGCCTTTTGAAGCTCTGTTCAATTACTGATGATTGATGTCGTGGCTTAATTGCACAAAACCAATGTTTTTATAACTTTCACCACATTAGCGTCGGCTCTGCGCCGCATGAGCGTCCCAGCAAGCCATGGGATTAAGTGTGTCTCCATTTTTATTTGTGCCTTAAACTGTGACAAGGAGAAATATGTGCCAAAAGTTTGTTTTTTTCACACTTGTCTGAGGTAGAGAAGTTTGTGCACTGATTCTGTAAAAACAAAAAAAGGCAACAAATGGAAACAGACTTAAAGATCATGAAATACATGGAGCAGACAGAGGTGTCACGCTCTGGAGTTCCTCATCACTTGGGGAGACCTGACACTGCGGCTGTGAAACCCAAGTCAGCCATCTTTCATTGCAGTGCTTTTCCCGTCCTGTGACATGTCAAAGCGCCATGGCGGCCTCTCTGACCTGCTCACCTGCTGCGGCTCAGCGTAATGACCGATATGTGGTGAAATGCAGATAATCAAGAGAATTAAAAGAGGTAAATCAGCTTCTCTGTCACGAGAGGATCACGCCGGCGGAGGCAGCGACTAAAAACAGGCAGTAGTTTGACAGTAAAATGACGTGGCGGGGAAGTAAAGGTGAGGAGGGCAGCGGGTGAACCAACGGTCACATGCGCCTTCAACTCTTATGCAAATCTATTTCATATGAGGAGGGGGAAGTTTTGATTTTCAGAGATTTTTATTCATTCTCAATTTAACTGTGTCCAGCAGCACCTCGCTTTTATCTCGGTGCTCATCCCCCTCCTTGACGCCGAGTTAAATAAACTTCCCCAAGGTGCTGCACATCGAAGCCAACGAGGTAATCAGAGCCGCACAGCTGACAGAGAAGCTGAGTGATGAGAGACTGAAGGTGATGTTGGATGTTGTGTTGAACACTGTGAACTAAAGAAATGATAAAAAAAAAAAGCTTTGGGCAGTAAAATCATGAATCCAGATTCTTCTAAACTCATTTATGGAGTCACAAAAACCAAATGAACACCCACATAGCTTTAATGTAACTGATTTGTATTGCTTTAATGTTTTTTTTTCTCCTTAGGAACAGGTAAGCCATGACAATATAATGTAAATGATAAGCGCAAACAAAATCTGAGACCCTTGTGTACATCCATAGTAGCACATTCATATAAGCCCATCTGTACATAGGGGTCACAGAAACCTCTTCTTTTTCACTGAAACAGGGTAACTCTTGACTCAAAGCCAACAGGTACAATGCAAGTTTAGATTTTTTTTTCAAAATTTCTCATTTTGGCAACATCTATTTTTTAGTTTTTTTCTCTCCAAATGACTAAAAATGAAATTCAGATTGTTCCAAGTCGATTCAAGTGCACTGTACCTCTTAGCTTTCAATGAAGCGCCACCATACATTCCCCCGTTCGTTAACACTGAACGTTAAAACTGCGATAATGTGGTGATAATGCGACAATGAAACAAGATTTTTTCTCTTTTTCTTTTTTAAAACAATGTCAGGAAGAGAAAAAAAAATGTAAAGAATAAATAAGAATAAATAAATCGTTGACTTTCGAGAGGGCCGGAGAAGACACCTTTGGCAGTCTGACAAAGCTGCAGCTGTTGAGCTTTAGCATCACGGTGTGAGACACGTCGAACTTTATTTACCTCCAGCGCTGGCACCCATATGGAATTTATGTCACTCCTCTTTTGGTATAGTGAATATAAGTGCTTTGTTTACACACTTCGAATTGGGGCACAGCAGGCCTGTTCTCTCTTGAACAGGCGACGGAGGTGGACACATTTTTCTAGCATTGAGACGCCAGTAAAAACAAGTAAAAAAAAAAAGAAATGAAACACTTTAGTCATGTGCAGCTGAATGTCTCCCTATATAAATGCAAGGGCCCCTTGTGTGTTACATACATGAGCTTATAACACCCATCCCTGCGTGTCCTGGCTGGTTCAGCTTTCTTACACTTGCTGCTAAAAAGCTGAGCGAGGTGTTGCAGTGTTTAAGTGTGAAACACAAGAATGGGAACTCAAGTAGCAGCTGAACATAAAAAAAAGCAACATGCATCCCGTCAGGATAGATGTAAAAGTGTTTGAATCTTTGGCAAAAATCATAACCGTAACTGTCATGGGTGCATACAGCTGTTTTCATATTGCATTTGAGGTTGGCTTCTCAACTTTGTTTTTTCTTTTTTTTTCTTTTTTTGTATTGTCGTGCTTCCCTTTTTTTTCTAAAATGGGCATGTCTTTACCTTAATATCTACCAGCTACAACGCATTGACTCCTATGAGTGTGTCTCGGCTGCGGAGAAACACTCTGATGCTTCTGTCCATGCAATTCAGACTCTTGGCTTCTACCTCATTCATGCCCTACCTCGTTCTGAGAGAACGCAAAAATGAAAAAAAAAAACACGATGAGCCGAAAACAAACAAATATACATGTACAAAGTAATGTACACCATATATTCAAACACATTTCAAAATCGTCAGACTTTGAAATCATTAGCCAAAATAAGTATATATTTTTTTCTCAACCCATTAGGTAATCTTCTTTATCTAGACTGTACAATATATGTATATATGAGTAATCATGAGGGACCAAAGCAACAAAAATAAATACTTTTTCGCTATGTCACCTTTCAAAGTATTATATCTATGTACATTATATCAATATCAATTTTCCTTAGCTTATTGTGAATGGTTGAGCGTGTGTTCAACAAGCAGGCATTTAAACACAGTGTGGAAACTCCATGTGTTCTTTTGTTTTGTTTTGTTTTTTCCTTTTTTTTGTTTTCCTTTTTTCTTTTCCTTTTGCCCTAAATCGTATCTAAATGTAAATTTTGACGACATTGTGGAAAAAAAATGAACAAGGACCGGATTGTTCCGGACAGTGAAAGGTAATCCTGGCTCAAATGGACCAAAATTAAAGAAAGAAAGAAACAAAAAAACAGAGAATCAAAAAACAAAAGTAAAAATAGAACATCTCACCATCATGACTACTTCAACAATGGGTTGTCTACTTCTTTTCAGGACTCTGAGGAGAGTACAAAAATGTTGTCTATTTCATGCAGTCTTTGACAAGTCATACAACCTCAGTGTACTTGTCTAAAGGTTTTTAAGTCGTTTTTAGCACACAGCATAGAATGTTTTCAGTGATGTTGAATGTAGCTATGAGGGAGGGTATATTGTGGGACAACAACATGCATAAAGAACAGTGCATAGGTCCAGGTCATTGGGCCGGTCCCTGGTGATTTCCAGTGTGTTTCAGTGGCAGCGTCTATCAACAGATCCACTACTGCAAGCAGTTTGGTGAGGGGCAAGTCTATGTGACGCTGAGGGAGGGTGGGGGGTGGTGTTGGAGGAGGGGGTGGGAGGGAGGGAGAGTGTGGGCAGGGTCCAAGCCTGAATGAGGGGCGCCATCTTGTGGACTAAAACAGTCCTCCTCTCTCCGTCTGCCATGCTATCAGGAGGTTGCTGATTTCGAGAGTAATCCAATAAGCAGGTTTTAAGAGAGAGAAAGAGAAAGAGAAAGAGAAAGAGAGAGCGATGGGGCTTGGACCGGAGGCCGAGGTGATGCAAGTGTGGCTGCACTGACACAAAGTGCGGTGACCTTAGTGTGGAAGTTTTTGTTTTTTTTCCCCGTTTTTTTTTCTTTGAGTCTGGTCTGCTATGCGCAGTTTAGATCAGTCATTGTTTCACTGCAGAGCCCTTTCCAACACACAACAGACCTGGAAAAGACCACTCTAAGGATTTCACAATGACTTTTGTGGAAGGTAGAAGAACCAAGCTTAAAGATCAAGCTAACATGCATAAGGTCTTCAGACAATGTTTTGCTAAAAGCCATCAAGGCCAACTTTTTTCCTGAAGACAAGTTCAAGAAGAAACCATGTTTCTTTTCTTTTTTTCTGTTTTGTTTTGTTTAACACTTCATCTTTTGAAAAGAGGAAATAATAATGGCTTAATAGCTACATCATTCTTGCACTTGTATTGCAACTACCTTTGGTAAATCAAATCAATCAAAACGACAACAAAAAACCCCTGAAACATACGAGTCCTTACGTGTTCCCCGACTAAACTTAGCATTGTTCCTTTTTAGTCTTTAGCTAGCTTTTTTCTTTTAGCACAGGAAGAAATGTTCTCCCTTCAATGGCCTCCGTGTTTGTCACGTTCACAGCTCCACACCGCACATCCTCTAGCGCCACTTTGGATCCACACCAAATCCTTCAAAGAGACTCTTCCCGAAAAAGACCAAAGTCAAGACAAACCAGGCAAGGCAGAGAGAAAAAACAAGAGAGGAGGGAAACAGAAACAAACCGACAGGAAACGGAAAATAAGGACGTCATCCGTGTCCTGGCCAAAAAGACGCAGACGCAGGTTTTCTGAAACGGCCACTGCCCTTCAAACGCCGAGAGGGGGGGTCGGGGTGGGGTTTCACCGTTTCATCATCTTGGAGACGAAGTTGACGATGGCGGAGGCGGGCTGGTCTATGTCCAGCTCAGCGAACAGGTGGCTCACATTGTCTGTTGTGCTTCCTTGTTTCCTTGCCACGAATCCAAAAAGCCTGGAATCAAAGAAAGACAATTCAAATCTGTATTATTCTTTTGTTTTTTTGCACCACAGTGGTAAAACATGTCAACACAGGAGCATTTGAACTCACTTCACTGAGCCACCTCCTTCTTTGCCCCATCTACGGAAAGAAAACACAAGAAATGGTATCAATAAATAACAAAAAATATATATTCCTGTTTATAAAAACATTGAAGGTTCTTACTTTCTGTCCTGGGGGTCGATGTCACAGTAGGTTATTGTGTTGATGGGATAATGTCGCCTGAAGAAAAGTCTGCAGCAGGAGAAATCATATTAAAATCAATTAAAATCCAATAAAATAACTGACACAGACAGGTTCTGAGTGTCACTATAGTCAACTCACTTCCTCTGACTGTCGGTGAGCGTGATGCCCTGCGTGGACGCCTTGAAGTGGACGGTGGTGGCGGCCGGCAGCGGGTTGGTCGCCAGCGTCTGGCTGATGGCCTTGGCGACGGCCTGAGGCCCCGTGAGGGACTCCATGTCGACCGAGTTGATGTAGAGGACGTTGCAGGCTACAAGTGACACAGAGTCGCTGTTTAACGGAAAAAACAGATGCGGGGGGAGGGAGACGCGCGCATGCAGGCGTGAGTGAGACGATGGAGGCTGCAGTGAGGTTACAGTGGTTCTCATGCTCTGAACAGCTGGGAGCCAATACACTAAGATCCTCCCACTGCAATATACACATGCTCTCCTACAAATAACAAGTCATCCCATACAGAAATGTAACATATCCCATATATGGCCCTATATTAGGAATGATGTGGCCATATATCTCACCTGTAAGGAGATTATTGTTGTCACATGAGCTCATTCTCTCCAGATATAAGAATGAAATCCTAAGAATATGATGAATTTTTATATGTTGCTCGCATACCCATGTGTACATGTATTTCATACATGGGTAACACTTTATAATAAGTACACACTTTAGTTAAGCATTAATAAATACTGAATTATTCATTTAAAACACATGAATATACTTAGTGCTCATCAATGATGAGTAAAACATTTTAACTGTGTTTATAAACTACATACTAATGAGTATTCATGTGTTATAAATGATGAATTCAGTATCTAATGCTTAACTAATGCTCAATAGTGTGTATTTATTATAAAGTGTTACTCATACATGTAAATTAAATATATGCACATATGTATGTTACACTTGTGTATGGGCTTTTTCCTTTCAGACAAACTCTAAGTTGGTTGCAGGTTTCTGTGAGATCAGGCGTCACCACATTCTCATTCGGTCAGAGTGCATGAGAGGGCAGAGCAGTTGTTATTTACCATGGGCTTCCTCAGGGACCTTCTGGACTGTAAGGTAAGGGCGACAGTGTGTGAGCAAGGGAACTGCTTTATGAGAGATTTGATATCATTGTGTTTTGAATTATAATTCTCTTGTTAAATGTGTAAATGTAATCTTCTATCTATTGTTTATTTTTTCCTATTGAAAGAATATTAACCCTTAGATGCATGAGTGACTGGACCCTACACTCTTCCATGAATGGGTCAAAAATGACCCGCATTAGAATCAATGTGTTTTTATGCTGCATTTGTCATTTTGGTTAAAAAGAATCATCTGTATTATATCTTCTATCTATATGTATATTTAATATTTTTTCACTTTTTTAAAGTTTTTAAATGGCAAGCTAACTATATTCCTGATAGTCACAGTTGATAAGAATCAAAGGTTTCTGTGATATTCCATAGGAAATGAATGCAGGTCATTTTTGACCCACTTCTGGAAGAATGGTGTAGTAATATAAAAACAAAAACTTCTTAAAATGTATACAAGGTAAGATAAATATTTAAATGGTATAATATCAATACCATGTTTTTTGAGGAATACCTGGAATATGAAACGATAACAACTTTTCATTATGAAGATACTGCACAAAAACGACCTCACCGGGTCATTTTTGACCCACTTGTGCATCTAAGGGTTCAGCGATGCCGCCTGCCGGCTGGTAGACGGTCGATTATGTAAGAAAGCTTTCCATGCTCACCTGCTCCCTGCTTGAGGAGTTCAACGACTGGATCAGTGGGCGTGGCCAGTTCCAGTGCCTCTTCATTTGGGTCTGTGGGTTTAGAAAGTTGATTGTTACTTTTTTCTACTTACTTTTCATTATCATTTAATTGTTCCGTATTTTCTTGTCTTTACTTGTAACAAATTTGGTTTTTGATTATTATTCTTCATGGGTGAGGTTTTCATATAAGCCCTTTCTGGGTTGCATACCTCCCCTTTGCACATCCCAATCATAATAATTGTTCATACTATTTTAAATGATATGTTCGTGCAAAATAATAAACTAGACCACAGATAGATGTTTAAAGGGAATATGTGAGTGGCTGTGAGGAGCAGGGCTGCACTGACCTTTGGCGGGGATCATCAGCTTACAGGGCAGAGCCAGAGGAGTCATGGAGTGTTGGTACACCAGGGCAGAGAGACAACCTGCGCACACAAAGTGATCTCTCTGTTAGACTGTGTCGCTTTGGCGGCAGGTGAAACGCTCAGGCGCACAACACTCACCAAAGTAGGGCTCGTTGGGGCAACCCTTCAGACGGACGCCTTTAGGGCTCGTCTCAATCAGGAAGTGCCTCACCAGCTCGTTAGTCAAGTCACCAACTGGAAAAAAAACATTTGGATCAATGTTAAATTTGTCCAGTTGGGGCAAATTCAGATATTTTGTTGTAATAAAGCCAAATAAGAGTTTCTTCTTTTAACCTTTTTTGTTCTGCTGGACAGTCGGTGGAGGACAGGCCACCTTCATGGCCAGACCATAGGCCCCGCGGAAGGAATGGCTGTCCCTGATGATGAAGGCCCCGGGCTCCCTGTCCTTTAACAGGTTGATGGCTGAGAGGAGGAGAGAGGGAGAGAGCACAGATGTAAATGAGGAGAAGATGAAGAAACAAAAGAGAATAGACAAAAGGGAGAAGGAAGATGAAAAGAAGACACCTCACCTTGCTCTCTGGAGATGTCTGGTTTGTACCAGTACTTGGAGGTGTCCTGGACAAACTTGACATTCATCTTAATGTCTGGATAACCATCTGTTTGGATGAGAGGAGACAGTGGTTACAGGAGAGGACACAAACCTTCTGCAGGCTGGAAACAAAGCTGCGTCCTCCTCTCCGTGTCTTCCTCACCATATATGGACTTGGAGATGTCCGGGAGCATGTGAGTGCCAGTCAGGTTTGGCGTGCTGCCTCCGCTGGCTGGAGTCGGTGTCAGGTTGTTGTTGTCCATCCTCTCCGCGTCCCCGCTGGACATGTGTCTCTTCTCCGGCAGCTGCGGGGAGACGGGGAAGGCGGGCGTGGAGGGGGGCTGGGCGCTCCCCTGGCGGGAGGCGGCGCCCAGCTCGTCGGGCGTGCTGTGGCCGCTGGCCGCCACGCGCCGGCCCATCAGGGGGCTGGGGGGCACGCCGGCCGACACGATTTTAGCGCTTCGGCCGATCAGGGGACTGGAGGGGACGGCGGACGGAGGCGCGTGTCTGCCCAGCGAGGGGCTGCTGGCCTGGCCCAGGCGTCTCTGCAGGGCGGGGCTCGGGGGCGTGTTGGTGGCCACCGTGCGGTGCAGGGTGTTAGGGCTGCCGGGGACGGTGTGGACGCCCATGATGTTGACCTGGGAGCCCTCGGGGGACGCGGGTCTGTGAGGGTGGGAGAGGACGGGGCTGTGACAGGGGCCGTCTGAAGATCCCATCCTCCTTCTACGGAGAAAGAAAAGCAGACAGTATCATTTTACATCTGTTCCCTGTCTGTGTTTATTCATCCGTCCTATAAACCTTTTATTTTATAACCACTGTGCATTGGTGTATCTTAAATACGTTCTTTGATGTAGATGACAATCCGATTGAACAGATTTAATATGAGTTTTTGTTGACTTGTCTTGTCTTTTTTGTGTGTTTGTGTGTAAATGTATGTTTAAATGTACTGGTTTTCAAATGTGGACCCCTAACAAATAAAACAAATGTGATTTGCAGCAGGGTTATTATGATGAACTAAAACTAAGACTAAAACTCAAACTTGCAGTGAAAAAAATAATTTAGTAAACTGAAACTGTTTTTCCAAAAACAAGAACTGAATAAAAACTACAGTGAACAATGCAAAACTAAAACTAAACTGAATTGCAGATAACATCAGCTTAGCTTTCTAAGTTTTCTTAGAGATGCTAAAGTTGCAGGAAGAAAACGAAAGAAAGAAAGAAAAGATTAGAGTGAATGTAATGTGATGAGGACTGATGGAAACATTTATGGGATGTAACTACAGTAAAAGGGAAATACCCCACAAATTTGGAAGTTCATCTTAGGAGGTCTCACAGAGGCTTTCTCCTAAAACCTGAACAACTAAAACTAAAGAAAAACTTGTTGAACTAAACTGAAATAAAAAAAGCAAACTGAAAAACTAAATAAAAAAAACAACTAATGGAAACTGAAAAAAAGGGACAAACGCTCTCACCCATCAGTGCTGTGAACTGGACTGCAGGAGGAGAGAGGAGCATTGAACGCTTGTGCTCTGGAGTCCACGAAACCGCGATTATCTGAGGATCAGAAAGCATCGAAACACAAATAAAATCAGTCTCAACTTCATACAACCTGAAAGGTTTTTAATGGGATGCAGTTATCAGGCGTCAGAGACGTAGAAACAGAAATAGAAAATGATCCAAGGGTCAGTCTTAATAAAACAAACATTCTGTGGAAATCTGATGCAGAACTGAAAAGGAAAACACTTGGTTGCAGTGAAACACACAAATAGACATAAAAAAAAAAAAAATGTGTGTGGCGGTCAGGAGACTGTGCTGGCTTTTGGGTGCAGAGGGGCTTATGGCGGAATTCCACAGAAAAGCCCTTACCTTGTTCTCCATCATTAGAATCAGAGTCTAACATCGAGAAGAGACAGAAAGCGAGGGAAGAAGAGGAGGGAGGAGAGGAAATGTGTGGAAGAGGAGAAGACAGGGAAGATAAACTTGAGTGGAGAAGAGGAAAGCGAGTGTGTGTGTCAGCTTAAAGCACTGCGTGTAGGAGTAAGAGCAGATGAGAGCAGCAGGGGGCAGCAGAGACTCACAGTTAGAGCCACTTTCTGCTCACTCAGCTCCACAGCTCCAGTATGACATAATGCAGTGTTGCTGCACTGCACTGGCAGCAGCTGACTACTTTTCCTCTGAGGTCGTTAAAACTATCTAATTTAGATCATTATGTTCAAATCACAATGTCTTTAGAAGCTCTGGGATCTCCAACACGAGGAAAAACTGCTTGTTCTCACACTCAGCAGAAAACAAACAGCCCATTTACTCCTGAAATCCGATGTTTCAACTTCTAACAAAGGTGAGAAAACCACATCTGATGCGTGTGAACTGACCTGAGCCGCCGTGCTGATGTGGCTTCAGTCCCAGCGTCGACAGAGGAGTCTTGGCCAAACCTGCTGGGGAGCGCGCTACAGGCAGACACAAGCAAAACGAAATGTGTGAAATATAAAACACAACATGTGCTGCATAATTACATAACATGAGGATGAAGAGAGAGATGAGAGGACACATGGAAATGTATGAGATGGTGGGTTTACGATGTTGGAGGTGGACTTTTGTATTTTTATTCCAAGTGATGACTTCTAGTTGTTCTCACAGATGGATGAGCACAACAGTAAAGTGCAGTGAAGGAGACGCATGAAAACTGAAGAGTCATTTCCAAAACTGAAAATGCAGCATGGATCTAAACACTTTATTCTAACAGCGAGGTTCCAGTGAAGGCGGTGTGGAGAGGGTGAGGATGGTAAACATGGTTTAGCGCCACAGAGCAGATCGTTACCGCAACAGCTGTGAGTTCAGGACTGACTGCAGGAGGGGGGTCGGTGGAACTACTGCAAACATTTGATTTGAATATGTACATGTGTGTGTGTCCTCTCCTTCCTTTCTTTCAAATAATCATGGAAAAAAAGAGCATATGTCTCTCAGGCTGAAGCAATGAATAAAACAGGAGAAAAAGAGGATGAAAAACGAGAAAAGGAGAGAAAGCAAAACTGTGAATCCCTGATTGTCTTTCTCATTTGCTTTTCTTTTTCTAAATTTGTTTCCCAAAGAAAAACATGACACTTTGACAAACTATTTCCTCCTCCCATTCAAAAACATGATTTGCACACACCTGATCTGCGCTGTTCTTTGCTGCCATGTCATGCAAGACTTTTGTTTGGCCTGAGGCAAATTCACAATTTGTTTAGTTTTTGTTCTGTCCTGGAACAGAGAATCCTCCAATGTTTCTGTTTCCTTTCAGTCTTTTGTCCCAGTGATTTGATTTGATTTGATTTGATTTAATTTGTGGTTTTGGGCTGAAAAATAAAACTGACTTGACCGAGATGCAGATTAAAGGCACAAAGATTGAACCACAGTGATGAGGTTTCTCCCAGACATCACTCACTTGGACTTTTGGCATTCAGAGTTAATGGTAATTTTAATTACTGGTGAATCTGATCTAATCAAATCCACTGTATCTATTTAAAAAAACAAAACAAAAAAATTAACCCAAGGAAGGAAGATTGTAATATTCAACTGAAACCTAAAGGGGGACCTTTAATAGGCTGAGGGGCAGTGGACAAGAAGGTCCACCCTATGCAAATACTGACAAACCTACAGGATGTACTGTTCCACAATCTGTTTGCATACTCAGTGTCCTGCAGGACTCTGAAGACAGTGATGGATCAGAGCTTCACGTGCACGCTGCTCCTGCTGAGCTTCTCCGCAGCCTTCGGCAAGTACGTTTACATCGAGGAGAAAAAGAACTGGCATGAAGCTCGAAACCACTGTCAGATGTTTTATACAGACCTGGCTCCTGTCAGCAACACATATGACATCGGCCTGCTTCGGAGGCTTGTCGGTGACAGCCAGGAGTTCATCTGGATCGGAATGAAAAGACACTCCACAGACCCTGAGAAATGGATGTGGGCTGGTGGTGGAGAGGTGTCCATGTTTTTCTGGGCCCCGACGCAGCCCAACAACCGAAAAAATGAAGACTATGGCGTGATTCACAACTACATGGTGCACGACTCAACTGCGGACTTTGAAGACCCTGCCTTTTGCTACAGCGTGTTTGTGGTGAGAGAGAGGAAGACGTGGGAGGGAGCTTTGGATTACTGCAGGACGCATCACAGCGACCTGGCCAGCGTGGGCTCGGAGGCAGAGATGCTGCTGATCCAGAGAGAGCTGAACAAAAATGTCAGCACCGAGCGCGTCTGGATCGGTCTGCGCTTCTTCTCCGGAGACTGGCTGTGGGTGGACAAGCAGCCTCTGCGTTACGAAGCCTGGGCTCAAGAGGAGAAGCCTGCGTGCCCTCACGTTAAACGGGCATGTGCTGCCTTACAGGTGAGGGGACGGACGCCTAACGCCTGTGATGAAGGAACTCTGGATTCTGCAAAAAACTGTGATGATGGACTGAATATTGCTGGAGGGAGTGTGGCAGCTGCAGGTGTAAATCATGCATGGGAGGCTCGTGACTGTGAGGAGAGACTCCATTTCATCTGCTACTGAGAGTTCACCTTGCAAAAATGTATTCTACTAAGATCATTTGTCATAGTTAAATAGTTTTTGTGAAGTAGTTTGCTGCCACAGTCACTGACAGTTATTAATCTTTAGGACTTTTATGCTAATTTAGGTGTGAACAGGTGTATATGTATAATCCAATTATTTCTATTCCTACGGTATTTGCAATGTGACAAACTGTCATTAGAATAAGGATAACAAAAAATTCTCATAAATTAAAAGTGAATAATAAACTCTGATAAAGAAATAAAACCTGCTGTCTTGATTTTCTTGCCTGGAGTAAGCCTTTTTTAACAAGTAAAGACAGAGAAAAGAGAGGAAAGAGTCAGTGCTCAGAGGATTTAGAGAGCGCCCCCTGTCTGCAGGCAGAGTCCACCTACACATGTTGAAGTAAGGAGTCTGAGGCGACACGGGGAAGCTGGGAGTCAGTGGAGAATTCTCACCACCGCCTCCGAACGTGGGACTGTTGCCAAACGCGTCTGCCTTGTTGTCCTCGAACGCCTCCCGGTAGCTGTGCATGGGGCCCTGGGAGGATGGAGAAAAAAAAAACGTGTTGATTCTAATAAATCAGCAAAACACAGGGCCCAACCATAAGGAAGGCAAAATAGCGCACCTCTCTGGGTCTTCCTCCAGGGTTGAGGGCCAGGTTGTTGGCAAAATCTGGTGAAGGAGCCGCCGATGGGTTGTCCAGGCCGCTCTGATACTGTCCCTCACTGGTGGTCCGACGCCGGCCCGTCTCTTGCGTCACTTCAGGTGTCATCCCTCTGGAACGAACTCCTGCAACACCCCAAAATATTCACTGTGCGGAAGTGACAACTCACTCATGTCATTGCATCACACAAATTCCCCACAGAAGAGGCTCAAAGTGTAAAGAAGTGATGAGGAGGGAGTAAAACAGCAGTGGAGAGGGAAAGTAGAGCACAAATAGGAAGTGATGAAGAAAATAATCATTCAAACGTTTTTAAAAAAAATGCCAGGAATCAGAGAATGATTCAACAAATGCAGGAAATTAAAAAGCGAGGGAAAGTGGACAAACCAGAGAAGGAATAGGAGCGATGGCGGTCAGATTGAGGTGTAATGCTTGCATTGATGCCCCGGATGCGAGCGTTGTACTCTGTGCCCAGGGGAGGGAGGTGGATGGGAGGCAGGAGGTGGAGGAGGAGGAGGGTGAGAGGAGAAAGGTGCAGCGCAGGAAGGAAATAGTGGGGAGGGTTGTCCATAGAGTGGAAAAGATGGATTGTGCAGAAAAGGAAAAGATAAATCAAAACAGAAATGAATCTAATGAAAATTAAATAAAAATATGAAATGAAATCTATCAAATGAGATAATATCTTTTTCATAGTTCAATTATGTGAAACAAAATTCTTACACAGAGGAAACATCTGCATGATCAGGCTCTCTAACAAACCTACAGATGAAGAATATACAACTTTGCTCCACCGGGAGGCGCTGGAGAGCTTCCACATGGTTTCACATGGAGGTAAACATGAATGCAGACAATGCCTGGAAGCAGAAGCCTCTGAACGCTCGGCTATTCTTACTCTCATCCTATCTCCCCTCTCGGCAGCTCTGCTGTATTTCATGCTGCAGAGCTAATTTTATGAGCACAGGTCACTCCTGCGGTACGGCACCCCATGATGACTCTGTAACAGGAACTGCCGAAAGCTGCTGCTCACGTGCAGTTTGGTGAGGAAGACTAAAGATGATTCTTGCTGAAGTTGTAATATTATTAAGTAAAGCTCTAAATTAAGCCTGTGTTTGTTCCAGTAAGCCTTGTCAGTATTTTAGATTCACTGATGAATTATTTTGAAAGGGTTTCAAAACATTTTCTTTAATTCTCTCCTTTAAAAGTTATTGTTGATAATGTAATATCATGTAATATTCAAGCTTGGATGTAGGGGGGAACGTCTTACCAGCGATGCGGTGAGCC
This sequence comes from Trachurus japonicus, assembly GCF_045865225.1. Taxonomy (NCBI): domain Eukaryota; kingdom Metazoa; phylum Chordata; class Actinopteri; order Carangiformes; family Carangidae; genus Trachurus; species Trachurus japonicus. The sequence continues at coordinate 10,556,634 of NC_140908.1, read as the reverse complement.
ACCAGGCCTTCCAAGTTTAGCGTCTCCTCCTCTGCGTCTTGTTCCCGGGCCAAGGAGGTAGAGGAGGTGTCCTTGGGCTGGGGGGTGAGAGCGGGCAGCGGGGAAGAGGAGGCGCTGTAGCCTGGGTAAGGGGACGAACCCTGCAGGTCGGGGGAGTGGGAAACCGGGTACGAGTTCACAGGCTTCACGGCGGCCTGTTGGTTCAAATTGGAGGACGGGTCGGCGGGGTAGTGGTGGGGCTGTTGGCGCGAGTGGAGGTAGGGCTCGGGGGTGTGTGTCGGGGTGGTGTTCTGGTGTTGGTAGTTGGCGTTGGGCCTTTGGGGAGCGTACGACTCCATGACTGGGCTCTGGTTGGGCAACGTCGACACCCTCCCGGCGGGTCGCGCGGCGGGCTGATGGTAGGCGTTGGGGGCCGGCCCGGAGTTGTTGTAGCCGTGGATGGCTGAGTCCGCTTGGTACGAGGGCCGGGCCAGGGTCTGGGAGAAGGGCGCTTGTGACGAATTCAGGTTGTTCTCCCCGGGGGGCGCGCTGTGGGACTTGGACATGTGGGAGTTGATCGGGTCCAGGTCCAGCATGAGCATGTTGAGGGCCTCGATGGACTGCTCGATGTCCCGCTGCGAGGCCGGGGTGGGGAAGTGGGGCAAACTGTGGGTCGACTGCAGGGGCGGGCCGAATGGGTCATCCGGGAGGCTGTACTGGTGCCAAGTGTTGAGACCCCTTTGAACCGCCTCCCGGCTGCTGGTGCTCCTCTCGGGGGCCCTGGGCATCAGCTTGGGGTTGGTCTCGGGGCTGCTGGGCGGTGGATTCCCGAACGACTGCGAGCGGTACATCCCCCCTCCGTTCTGGTAGTTGCTGTATCCCTGTGGCGATGCCGAGTCCACGGATCTCTCTTGCATCGCCGTGGGAGTTCGTACTCCATGCACCGGCATCTCGGTCAACTTCTCCAGGTACGGCCCGTCGTTCTGCCCGCTGACGGGCGTCTGCGATGGGTAGTAGAGGTCGCCTGGTGTGGCCTGGCCGTCTAGGGAAGAAATTGTCCCTAAGCTGTCCACGCTGTTGCCCTCTTGGCTGTGGGGCAGTTCGTCGTCAAGGATATCCGTCTCCCGTTCCTCTGCCGAAGGGGCGGCGACGAGCCTGGTGTGGCCGCCGTTGACGTGCACCTGCGCCGGGACCAGGTGCCGTACTCCCCCTCCCGGACTGGTGGAGGTGGACAGGTAGGCTTGCCGCTGATGGGTCGGCGCCTCGAGGCCGCTCAGGAGCTGATCGAGCTCTCTCTTCTCCTGGGGGCTGAGCGGCGGGTGGGTCGCCGCCGGGTTGTTGTGGTTGGCGGCGTTCAGCACCGACTGGCTGTGCTCGTCGGTGCGATCGGTCTTGATGGACGCGGTGGAGTTCCCCGAGTCGCTGCTCACCGAGAGGGTGTGGTCGACGGCGGGGAGGGAGGCGTGGCCTGTCACGGGAAGTGTCTGGTCGGCGGTTTGGAGGGGGTGGTTGGCGTGCTGCAGAGGGTTCTTGGCGCTGGTCAAGGGGTTTTCATGGACTGGGAGGCCGTTGATGGTGACAACTCCCTCCAGGGAGTCTTTCTTGCGGACCCGGGCATATAGGCTTCCATCAAGTGGACCTTGGGTATGAACCACATCTGGAAGAGACATAAAGAGATGTATATGGAAATTATTCAACGACATCCATGTGCAGAATCAAAAGACAGAACAAAGTGAGACACATATTTGCCTTTTTTCTTTCTGTGAATGAGTTCAAAGTACAAAAGCTGCTTTAGGGGATTTAAATCATCTGGTTTCATTCCATGCCACTGGCTCCAATCATCAAGTCATTTGTGAATGGGACAAGATCACTCCACCGCAAGCACAGTGACCCCCCTCTGCACCCATTCAATCTGACCTGAGGTTGAGCGCGTAGCGTGGCCACCAGCAACACAGCCCCTCGGGCTCTATTAATAGCCAATTTGCAGGGCCAAAGCCCCTGTCACGTTGCGTCAGTGCAGGCCCACATGGTCTGACGTGAACCGGGGGCGGGTCCTGCCCAACACACGGAAACAGCTGGTCTGAGTGAGCCAAAGAGAGGAGCAGCAGTACCAGGCTGAAAGCTCAGATCTGGACTGGGAGACTTGGAGAAGTCAAATAAATTGATTTCTGGCTGCTGAATCATGAGTCTGTCTATGAAGCCTGAGTCATTCACTGTAAACATGTCCCACAATCTCATAAATCTTAAAATATTTTTTCACAAGAATCTGAATATGACAATAAGTGCGGCGGAATTTGTGTTATCTGTTCTCTGCTGCGCGTAGCTTGTAGCAAATTGGGCAGGTCAGGAACCGATCAACTGAACCAAATTCCTTTGGCCTGGCTACACTTCAGATGAAGGAACTGAATGTAACTTTAGCTGTGAAAACTTCGAAAACAGTCTTTAGACTTCCACAAAAACACCGACCGACTGTCGTGCAGCCATGTCTGTGAAAGAGCCTCAAGAGAAGTTACAAAACCTTTACACAAAAGTTATTTTTTCCTCAATTTAAACTCTTCTGTTTATAATAAATCATCATCAGAAGCGTAGGAAACTCATTCGACAATTCTTGGACTCTCATAGCCCACCTCATGTCATCACGTTTGATTTAGGATCAACATTTTATGTCATATAATGAGCTATTCTTAAGACACGAGAGAAAGAAAATACACAACAACTCATTTGTGGCTTGTGAGCACATAATCATGGGTGTGCGCAGTTGTGTAATTCACACAGTTGAGAAATAATGTGCTACAATTAGAGGCCTGGGCAACTTTTCAAACACTATACTGGCTTCCAGTGAAACACAACAATCACACGTGCACCAGCTCATTCTTGTGGTCACACGTACGCTTACAGGAAGAAAGTAATACACCGATACTTTTTTTGCACAGCGACACACATTCAAACATATACATGGCAGCATACGTGGGGGTGTTCCAAATTGAGCGACCCCCGGGGACAGATGGTGGATCACTCGGACCGCAGCTATTTCAAAACCCATGTCAACAACAACTCACTGGCCACAGTAGGAACAAGAGCGAGCAGGCAGGCGAGGAAGCTGTAAACACAGTTTGGTCCTGTGGTTGTGTTAAATGATGACATACAAAATTAACATAATAGGAGTATAATGGTAGGGCTATTTAAAGAGAATGGTTCAAACTCTGATGAAAGCAGTAAGCACCAGATTTTCAGTTTTTCAGAATATTTTGTTGTTTATACTTGAATATAAAATTAGTTATATTTAAAAACCATCCTATATAATAATAAACTTTATTATATACATATGTCGCACTTTATATTCTCACAACTGAGTGAAAGCATCCTCCTTACCTGTCGGTCTACCCCTTTTTTCTTTTAGTTTGTCTTCTTAAAAATGAAAAGAAATCCAGAGAAGATGAAATATTTCCTCTTCTTTAACCAGTTAAATCAAAAAACCACATTTCAGTCCATACATCGGAGTCCTTCAGTGAGACTGAACTTTCTGCCTCTGGGCTTCTTCTCTCACTCTTTCTTCCCTCTCTGATTCATGTCCTCCTATCATCCAACATGTGCTCTAGTGGAGCGAGGCGGGGCCGTACCACTGAAGCTGCCGAAAGGGGTGAGCTGGCACTCTGGGACGATTCTCTGGACTGTTCCCGGCAGCGGGGGAGGGACTCCCACCGCTGCCACCACCTCCACCCCCACCCCCACCCTGCTGCCTGGGGAAGAGATGTCATTTCAAATAAACTCCAGCTCCCACGCCATCTGTCTGCCCGCCACTGCAGCACCCCTGTCTGGTGACATCATTAGAGGGGATCCCCTCACTCAGGGTCACCCTCACCCTGAGTACCTGAAGGTCTTACAAAGCCAAGTTCAACATATTTTGCAGAGACATCTTGCACTGCACAACAAGAATCCATAATAACTTGATTTTATTAGTTTTTCAAAGCTTTAATGTCAAAACTTTTCAGGGAACAGTGGTCAACAGTTTCCACCCACTGAGTTCCCTCGCTGACCTTTAACAGAACAGGGAATTCCCTTGTTCTATCTAGTTTACAAAGATGATTTTTCACTGCTGTGTGGCAAAACCGCCTCGACTTTGCCAGGGTGACACTTTTTCCAGCTGCTGGTTAAACTCCATCCTGAGGTTAAATGGGGAGAGCAGACAGTGCCGTTTGACATGTCGCAGCTCATTGAGGAAAGAAAAGTATAGGCAAGCTGCACACATGGAAGGAGCAAGGAGCAATAACTTTTTGGGCTGATTTATTTTTGATTTTTAGTTTCTCAATTTGGTGCTTGTTTCTGTGGATGCTGCCTTAAAAGTTTCCATCACCACAAGCCCACAAAAACCAAATTTAGATGCTCTTCTAAATCCAAGTCAGTCAGTATATCTTATAAAAGAAGAATAAAGTGATTGTAAATTTACCAAAACTCAAACAATCACTCTATTAAGATTGGCTAATTATCCGAAAATGGCTATGTCTGATGTTCACTAGCCGAGATGCAGAAGTCACGGGGGCGACTGACTCACAGCTGGAGTATGACTCTTTCCACAGTGAACACCTTCTCTGCTATTTTCTCTCGGGGAGGAGAAGAAGAGCCGGTCTGTACGGAAGTGACAAACAACGCCGGGCACGAGAGGAACTCACTGAACCAGCGTCGCGAGGTCACAACCTCTACATTTGCCACACACCCGGTATGCGCGTAAGCTGGGAAACAAACACACATCGTCGCAGCTACATATACATATACAGTAGTCCGTGCATGGACGAAGGCAACAGAGGCCACCGGTGTTGAAACCCGGCTGACCTTGACATGAGGAACTTGTCTGCTACGATCGGAGCTGCTGATGTGCCCTTGAGCCAGACACTTCTCCATAACACCTCGTCTTGTCTGGTCTTGTCTGCTCTTTTCATCACATTTACTATAAATATCTCAAACAGACCTACAGCAGGTTTTAGAATTCAGTTTTGTGCTCTCAAGTCCTGGATGTCAGAACCTCCTTCAGCAACAATCATCATCATACCGGTCTTAGCAACAGTGTAATATTATAAGGCTGTTATGGTATAATGGTATAATGGTGTAATTACTGCCGGGAAGGAGGAAGTCAGCCCAACAAGTTATGGCTTTTAGAAAAAAAAAGATCAGACTGGTGTGTTACTCTCGGAGCCAACTCCTTCACTCAACTGTAACCCAATGCATCACATAGCTGAAGTGGAAAGTTGAATTACCAGTTATTCCATATAAAAAGATAAGTAAAAGATAAGATTCATCCCGTTTTGCATTTAAACACAGATCATCCAGCTATGATGACACTCAGAAAGTATCTCTGCTTGTCTGTTCCTGCACACAAGCATCAATTCCAGGAGCTTAGGATGTGAACAGTGACCATATGGCCCCAACAAGCAGCTCGACGTCTAAACGGAACAAATAGCTTTCTTCTGGTGTCAATAAATACTGTAGCTGCAGCAGACCTCAAATTAGATCAGTTGAGTCACCGAGGCTCGGCTACCACAAATAGCTAACAACTTGTGTCCTACTGCGGTAAACCAGTGAAACACGCCATTCTCCCTGCTTCAAAGGACAAAACCCACGTTTACTGCTGCTCATTTATGTATTCAATAAAATACAAATGAGCTTCGGGAAGAATTTGTGCAAAGAAAAAACATCTTTCAACATCCAAACTAGAAAATATATTTATGCATCTAAATAAACTGTCCCTCTGATGAATTTAGCACTAATGTCGGCCTCTTTTACAGCCACACATACACTCACTCACAAACCCACACCTGTCTGGTCTCTGTATTCTGTCATGTGACAGGTGTTTGCGTCTCTTGTGAAAGTACCAAAGTTATTGCTCATACACACACACACACAGCACCTGCTTCTTGGCTGTATTCTTTTAAGTGTTTGCTTGAGTGTCTCACATCGCGGCCTTGGAGACCATTAAAAAGCCATTTAAACACCTGTGGCCAATGGTTTATTATAAATAGACAATGTGCTACACAACCACTGTCACTGCTGTATCACATGGACCGGCTGAGATGTGGATTATTATACATCCTGTAGTTAGTATGTCTGAGATGAATAAACAGTGATTGAGGAGGCCAATTTGTCAGCAGGGATGAGAACATGGCTGCTATATCACTTTAGTACTGGACACTATTTCTGAATGTTGTACTTATAGCTCAGAAATGACTCTTCATGTTTAAAACTGTGAGAGGTCAAAAATAATCACCCCCATGTGGATAAAACATGAATACTGTTTTTAAAATATTAGTCAAAGGGCTGGAGTTCCTCTGGGCTCTGTTCTAGGACCACCTCATTTTCCTATTAATATTTCTCATCATTAAAATATTCTAAGATTTTTTTTCTTAGCTTAATATATAACTCATCCTGGCACTTGAAATGCAATGAAAATCATGTGCGTTATATAGTACAATAAATCACAGACACAAATATCTTTTAAATGTGTTTTTAGGCGGATATTTTCCTTCAGATTCTCTTATCGCCCACTCCTGAAGTTTCCAGGGGTGGAGGAAAGTTAAAGATGGGCTTGACACTCTTATATGGGACATGATGACCTCATAAAAAGGGCCAAACCCAATTTTACAAAATGCTGCCGCTTATAAATATAGAAACGCACCTAACGGTTACACGGTTGATTAAAGGGCCCTGAGGTGTGTCTGTCAGAAAGGACGTCTGTAGTAATAGTTTTATTAGATATGGTGTATGATTTCATGTAGGTTTATAAATATATGCATAATATGAACTCACATGCATTGACAGTAAGAGCTTTGGTGGTGTATAGGTCAGAAGGAAACTGGGTGTGTGTGGGAGCAGTAAAACTGGGAGGTTGGGGAAAGTGGAACAATCAGGCTGAGCCACTTGTTTTCCAAAACTCATTAAAAAATGAGCTTTAATCTTCCAAACTACTGTGGGAACTGTTTTAATTAACTTAGTCAGATTATTGGATTAGTTTTCTGATAGTTAGTTTAGTGTATCAACTGTGACTCCCTTACATATGCAGGGGCAGCTATGCACAAACATCCACACACACACACACACACACACACGGTGATGTCATTGAGCCACCGGGTATCTCACAGCAGGATGTGACATTCACTTTCACAGCTTTCATATCACCGTGACGACGGCCAGTCTGCATGCCAACGGTGGGTGACAGAGTTTGACTGACAACTGGCTTGTCTTAAAGACCTCTGTGTGTGTATGTGTGTTTAGGTAGACGTTTGATCTTAAATTCTTTTAAAACATACTTTTTGTCATATATTCATTTACTTTTTGGATTTTTTTTAAACTAAAAGGAAATTAGTTTCTAGTAAACATAAAAAAAGAACTATTTTACATGTTGTATACTGTAAGAAAACAAGTTCCGGCTGTAATTTTCTTGCTGCATCGACTGAGAGAGAAACAGAGACAGAGTCATAAGGGATGATGTGACAGTCCATCGGTGAAAAAGGTGTCATGGTTGGTGTATCAGTGACTGGCACAAGGAAAACTGTCGCAGTTTTATATTTGCCATGTCTGCCTCTCGGCCCATCTATCACTCAGTGTCCAGCTGTCACAGTTTAAGGTAACGTGACTGTATCAGTGTCTGTCTCCAAGATTACTCTCAGGGTGATGTCATCCAGCCGCCTGTCTGCTGTCACAAAAAGCTACCTGTCTGACTGTCTCTACTGTATGTCCGTCTCTGTCTGTGTATCTGAGCCCAGCTCCTCCGTCATGTCTTCTCTTTGTGGGAGAGGAAACGTCAGCTCAAGTTGCAGATTGGGATTTTTATTGGGGCTGAGTTTGGAAGGAGATTTCTTTGGTTGGGCCACACCAGAAACAACAAACTCAAATTATTACCGCTGAGGAAATATTCAGCCCCGAAATATTACTTTGACATCGGTTCAAAACCAGAGAGGTCGGCTTCGCATCCTCGCATATGAACGAGAGCAAAATTAAAACCGCCAGTGTGTCGAGACGTTGCCTCAGACGTCGGTTCTGCATGTCTGCCTCGGCGGGTCGGTGGGTTGGTTTTCTGTGCATCTGTCCGTCCATCTGTCTTTCACTTACGAGGATCAGTAGCCGTCATAAAAGCGCCTGCTGTCAACCTAGATGTTGGTCTGTCATCTCTGGCTCTTTGAGGGCTTTGGCTTTGGAATGGCATGTTTAACTTTCAGAGAGAAAAGTTTATTTCTGCTGCACTGCAACAAATTAAAGCAGTAGGGTTTGTGTTGCTACTGTACTCATGCACAAATATGGCTTTTTTTATGAATACATTTATCAAGCAAAACTGTTTTTTTTTTTTTAAATCACAAAACCTCAGAATAACTCTATATTTTCTTCTAAAGTGATTTGACAAAAGCAGACTTGACTTTTAGAAATTAAAAGTAAAGCTGAGCTAAGTTAAGGTAATGATATGCAAATAGAAAAAGGCAAAATCAGAGTGGGACAGTGAGAAAGCCGTATGGAGACATCTAGACAGACAGTAGGAGAAAAGAGGCATTAAGAGATGAGGGCTGGCTCAGCTGGGTTTCCAGGGCTGGGATTTGAACCTGCTGCTACAGCTCACCGTGCTGTCAGCAAGAGGCCTAACTAGAGGCATTATCTGCTCGTGCAAGACACACACAGGCGGCTTTGGAAATACCTGAAATCCATTGCTGAAGGTTACACTTTCTTTTGGTTACATCCATGCATACTGCTCTACTTAAAACACTACACTTTATAAAGTCTGATGCCATATATGATCAAAGTTTTATCTGTGTTTATGTCTTTTCTGCAAAGAGGGCTGGTTGCAAATAAAGTATTTTGATTAAAACAAATCCCGTCTTTACTTTGCACTTTGTATCACCCACTTTGCACTTGCGCCGTTTAAATACACAACAACAAATGAACAAAAACCATAAAGAGTCCTTCATTTTCGACTCCACGCTCCACTGAACATTGGTCATTTGTGCCTGAACCACTGGCAAAAGCAACGAAACGACAGATTGTAAAACAAAATCCTCCACACGCACTGCATCCCCCCGTCCAAGCTCTCTGGAAATCACATGAAGCTACCAACCAAAGTCCCTCATAGTTTTGGTGAACCCAAATTGCAGCCTGCTCATAAAATGTTCCACACACAAATTGCTCGCTCCATGACTCATTTTTTTATACCATACTCTGTAGGTGCCAAACACACAGGATGCAACCATGTCGGCATGGAAACGCAAACAAACAGACAAACAGACGCTTCATGTCTGCAGACCAGAGGTTGTGTTCTTGTCATGTTCATCTGGCTGAAACCGCCAGGAGCTGGTGCTTCAGAGGGAACATGCGCAACAGTTTGGTTGCAAAAAACACAGTTTATATTTTTGCACATTCTCAAATTTGATCAAATTTGGATTCACTGTTTGTTTTTGAGTCATTTGAAGTCAACAGAAGTTTCTAATCTTTGATTACTACAATCCCCAAGGCCTCACAGAGCTACTCACCAGTCAGTGCTGTTCATCTGCGCTCCTCTCTTCATTTCTTACTCTCTCCTTTTTTCTCCTTTCGTCTTTATTCAGAAAAACAAACCAACCAAAAAAAAACAAAAACAACAAAAAAAGCCCCTCCCTCGCTTAGAGTTTGGTTAAATCTTTGCAGAAGCCTGTTCCTCTGAGCCTCTCTGTGCCTGTCTCACCGTCTCTGTCTCTCTGTCTGTCTCTATCCAGCTATTCCAGACATGTTTCAGGGCTCGGCCCCAGCCAAATATGGGAGGAGTGCGGTAAACAAGGAAGACGGCCTCCGCTGTCGCTGGGCCCGCTGCCCTACTGTACACCACACACACACACACACACACACACACACACACACACACACACACACTTATTCTCCTGTGGCAAGACATTATGTTCAGTGGTTATTCTCATTTTTCAGAACTCAAGGGATCATTTTTATTCCCACAACACAAACTGCATCCACTGTCAGAACAGTCAAGTCAGTAACTTTAAATCTTACCTACTTAACGGTTTAATAATAAAAGTGTATTATATATACATTATCTAGGTTTAAATGCTCATTTAAAGTCTTAAGAGCCACTGTTCAGATTAGACATTATTTCCTTGCATCTCATCTTTCTATAAACCGTTATGGAAGGGATATTATCTACTGTATCATCCTTGCACACTATTTCCCACTGTAATGTAGTTTCTGCACTGGAGCAACAGCACTGTCTGATATCCTGCAAATTCAGCCCTTGTGATCACACTAACAATTCAACCATTTCCTGACACTGTAACGGTAAATGTGTCTGTACTGTAGTTGTATGCCTACACACTGGCCCAAACTGTGGCCTTTTGACTGGTCTGACCCCCGGGTCAACAGCTGCCACCGAACCCCGGGGCTATTAGTGGAGCAAAGGCAAGCCGACAAACACAAGGTGCACCTCACACAGACACACACACATGCACACCGTGTAAAAGACCAATAGGAATGTATACAAAAATTTACAGACATTGACATAGACAGGTATGCATCCCCATATAGCGCAAAAATACTGTATCATTAACTAATACATATATATAACTTAAAGGGATAGTTCAACATTTTGGCAAATTTGCCCATTGCCATAATCCCTATAGTTTTAGGAGTAGGTTCGTTACCTTTAATTGTTGGTGCAAGCTTTTTAGAACGGCGGAGCAGAGCCGTGAGCTGCTCAGGGCTACGCTACGGAGGCTAATGGGATTTCTTGGTTTCTCTCATCAAACTCATCAAATACACAATCCAACAACTCCAAAACGCTCTGGTGGACAAGTTGTGACCTGCACATTCACCACGCTATGAGATAATAACAGAACGTTACGAGACAGAGTTGTTTTTGAGGCAAATGCAGAAACTGCTTGCCGAAAAACTGCAATCCTCCGAAAACTATAGGGATTATGGCAATGGGCCGATTTGCCAAAATGTTGAACTATCCCTTTAATTAATTGTATAATGAACTATTAAAACACACACACACTTCACATAAGTGCTTAGGTGTAACACCCAGTGCAAATTCCTTCTGTTAAAGAAAGCTGAAGACTCCTCTCCTCACGTTCGCCCCCCCAGCGAGGCTGTCAGTATGAAACACACACACACACACACACACACACACACACACACACACACACACACACACACACACACACACACACACAACTCTAAAGCTGCCTAATCCCACGGACCCATTTAAGACGCCCGTCTCTTGTTGAGTCCTCTCAACTGGATTTCCAAGGTCGCTGATGCTGTGTTAAAAATGGCGTCAGGAAGAGTCAGGCGAGCCCCGGACGCATTCAGACGTCAACGAGTGAGGATGAAACATTCGTTTAACACTCGGGCGAATAAACAAGTCTGGATTCCTTTAATGATACCTGATGAGTGATCAGTGTCCACTGTTGTAAAAATAGGCCGTTCTGTCATGGAGCCTATCAGTGCATGAGGTCACCTGGATTTACCACCTCAAATATGTATTTTACACCTGATTAACATTCCCTCACCACCTATTAATAATCCCTTTCCCCCCAGTGACTTTTTATGACACCAAAATAGAAACGCAAGCACTTATTTGTCATAATTTAAATGCTACAAACTGAACCTCTCCAAAAATGTCTCCTGAAATGCCCATCATCTCATTGTTGCATCCTTCAAAACAAGAAAAGACCTGCTTCATCCCCCCGTGTGTGTGTGAACAGACGCCGCGTTCACGCATCAGCTGCTTGTGCACAGTCAGATCATCACGTCCAAGTGTAAGAGCGAAGGCTGCAATTAGAGGAATGAATAAACTGGCCGAGAGGTTTTTCTGCTGAGTGCTCAGAACACCGCTGCCCATTCAATTAGGATCAAACTTGCAATCCTGGCGATTCTCACTGACCTTCTTGCAACACAGCAATTACCGCAACGGCTCTCTGGTGATGTTCATAAAAATGAAATGGGTCTTTGCAAAGCCATAAAAAAGAAAAAAGGGAAAAAAAAAATCCCATATATAAAAGTGAACGCAGTACCACAATGGCTGCCAAGTCCTGACTCAACCGAGGGCAAGTGCATCCTCCTGTTTGTGCAAACTTCACAGATTAACAGCGGTAATGATGGATCTCATCATCGCCGAGAGGATCCAAGGGACTCTTCAAGACTGTCAGTTGGCTTCAGTGGCCGCACTCTGTCTTAAAAACGCCAAGACAGGATATTTTATGATGTTATCAATGCGCGATGTTCGGTTTACGCCAGAAATGATCTTGTAATGATGTGTTACAGTCTGCTGTTCGCTGATCCCACCGAGACACTTTCCATTACTCATTCATGTACTTGGGACAAACTAATACATGCACGGAGGTAATAGAAGTATAATCATAATAATAATAATAATAATAATAATAGTAGCAGAGCATTAAGAAAGTCAGAATGTGCTGCAGTGTGCCATGACTGTCAAATTAAAAAAAGACTACATAAAAAATGATGCGTACACTGTGATGATGAGAAAGATATATTACAAATAGGCTGGTGTTGCCATGGGCTGCAAATCTCATTGAGCTTTACCAGTTTATTCAGTTTGTGATGTCATCGATGGTGAAAACGAAGCATTTCTGCCTCTGCAACAAATCTCTGAGTGTGTAATTGGAAGAAATCTCACTTCTTCAAATTTAATTTCAAATGGACAAACTTCTGGCACAGAGGTTAAAGCCAACCAGTGGAATGAGGTGGGTTTGGGCAGTTGTGAGACTCGATGGTCGGTGGGTGTTTCAGGTTACACCCCCCCCGTCCCCAGAGAGGGAGGGGGCAGCGCCAGTAGCAGGGCGACTGACGCCCCCCTATTTCTGCAGCAGCTATTTAAAGGCCTAATTGACAGGTTGGGGGAGGAGGAGGAGGAGGAGGGGGCTGCATGGGGAGCTCAGAGAAAGCAGTAAATGTGGGTGAGGAGCAGAAAGCCAAAAATGTTGATCCCTGGTGACGGAGGAATTTGACTGTTTGGCATCTGAACTGAGGAGAGTGTGTGTTTTTGTTTATTTGAAATTGGCAAGTGTTGTTCAATCAGCACTACGACGTCTTACTGTGTCCTCACCATGAAAGCCACTGGGCAGAAACCTCAGTCTGAAAGTCTCGATTGGTAACTGTGCAGTGGAGACGACCTATCCATCAATCTGTGTGTGTGTGTGTATGGACATACCGTGCTCTCCATCTGGGTTCTCCTCACAGCGATGGGTGAAGTTATCATATGAATCCCAGCGGATCAGAGGGTCCTGGGTGTTGTAGTCCACGGAGACGCTCGGCCCGTTCTCCAGGTGCCCCAGACCTGAGGAACACAAGGCATGATGGGTACTCACACAGAGCAAGGCAATTTATGCCTGCAAATTCCTTTTCACTAACACATTTAAACCTGATAAAGTATCTTTGCTAAAATTTTAAAATCTTATTTTCTATTATTCATAAAGACATTTTATCATTTTCAATGGGGAAATTACCCCGGATTTTTTCTGGTCCATATGAGAAGACGAACTCCACTTTCCCATACTCTGGAAACCTCTCATCTGTATAGACAGAGACAATGTGGATAATTACAAGATGGACACACACACATGCATACATAATAATAATGCACAAATATGATTATATTAAAATGTAAAATGAGCATTATAGTGAAATATACAACAGTATCAACAATCTGTGAGTATAAGACACATTTTGTGTTCACTTTGAAAGTTAAAAAGCTGAGAGCTCTAAATATCCTATACATCCCATAACATCTTTATTACAATTTGCTGCTGTTGTGCATTTTCTGCCATTGTTTCCTTCATTTTCTTTGACTGTATAATACTGAGCCTCCTCCGCCACCAGAGGACCCTGTTTACTAGGAAAGTGAGGAACAGTGTTCCCATGCAGCACAGCTCAAGAATGTTGAAGCAAGAAATAAACAAATACCAGACGATATCTTTCAGACAAATTTGGCAACAGCTGAAACAATAACAATGAAACAATCCTAGTGTTACTTGAAGGAGTTAAAAATGCACACTTGGCCGACAGCAGTGTGAGTGCGTACGGCGGACCAGTGCTGTTAAATATCTCTGCCTGTTGTCTCACACAGTTATCTCCATTTGTCATGACTGTTAATAAACTTGTCACGTTGCCTAACGCTCGCTCGCATACACAATTACTGTATTTTTTCCTTCAGTTTACAGAATGATAACGAAGCATTGTCAAACACACAAACGCAGACATAAACAGAATACTGTAAAAACACACCCACCCGGAGAGCCGTTACCTTTGAAGGACTCGTCCAACTCGTTCTTTCCAAAAACCACCCCCAGGTCGTGGATGGCGCAGGTGTGGAACTGCACCCTGAAAATCACATCTCTGGTCGGGTTTCTGTACCTCTTGTGGTAACACTTCAGCTGTGAGAGAGAGAGAAAGGTTGTGAAAGATCAATATATCTATAAATGAGGTGAAATAAAGCTGTTTTTTTGAAGTCTTACCAAGATGTCTCCCTTCAGAAGCAGGCCCGGTTCGATAGTGATGCAAATACTGGTGTTGCTGTCTCCTTGCACATTGCTGTAATAAAAAAAAACATCTGTTAAAATGCAATCTCCCTTTCACATGGTTATCTTTGCCATGTTGAACTGGAATAAGAGTTTTCATACTATATTCCTGATGTATAGACTGGTTGCATTGCCTGGTAGATCTTCAGGAAAGGGCGGCAGCCTGCGAGGGGAAATGAACAACATCGCTGAAAACATTTTCCGGCAAACCAGCAAAACCTCTTTCTGCAGAGTTCGGCAGAGGACAACGCTCACCTCCTTTAGACTCAAAGTTGGGTATGCCGTGCATGATAACGTGATGCAGGAACAGAGGCTTGTTGTTGATTTTGATGTGTCCAGACAGAAGGCCGTTGAAGTACCGCACATACCTGCAGACAAAGGACGGGAAGCAGAGACTCTAAGATGTCGAATCCTCTTTTACTTTCAGGACTTTGTCCCCTTGGATGCATCGCTTGTGCCAGAAATTTCAGGTCACTTTGCCAAATAATTTATGAGATAACTCAGATGCAAAATTGAAAGTGGTGCATTTAGGATAGACTGTGCCCAGTAAATTTCAAAGCAAACTGGACATTATAACTCTTTATTACCTTTCTTCAAGCATGATTTCTGCCTGCTGATAGTGATGAACGTCAGGATAAAGGTCAGAGGATCACCGACACCAAATGTAAGTTGAATCCTTACAGTGTTACAGAATCTCTAAACTGTTATTAGCGTGTCAGGTTCTTCTGGCAAGATTACACACCACATCCACGCTACTGTAAATAAACCTTTTCCTGTGTGGTTCACCTTTGCAGCTCTGACAGCACAGCCACAACCGAATCCCACGCTGACTGTAAAACAGGCTTTATCCACCACGGGAAGCGTCAGAGTGAACTGGTGTGTACAGAGGCCAGTTGGGGGTCTGTTGAGTTAGTGTGGTCTGGTTGTAAATGATGATAATGATGATGGTACCGAACGTGACCTTGACCGTGGGGTTGCCGCATGCAGACTCTCCCCTTGCTCTGCTGTCAGTGGCCAGATGGTTTAGCCTTTCTGAAATTCAATTAGAGCGAGCCGGGGACGCCGCCGAGGCAGAGAGGAGAGGAGGAGCTGAGGAGCTAAGGAGCTGTTTGTGTGGAATCGGAGGAGGAACATGCATGTGAATGTATGACAACTATAGTAATGATTTAATGATACTTAAAGGGATAGTTCAACATTTTGGCAAATTGGCCCATTGCCATAATCCCTATAGTTTTAGGAGTAGGTTTGTTACCTTTAATTGTCGGTGCAAGCTATTTTTAGAACGGCGGAGCAGAGCCGTGAGCTGCTCAGAGCTACGCTATGGAGGTTAATGGGATTTCTTGGTTTCCCTCATCAAACTCATCAAATACACAATCCGACAATGAGGGAAACCAAGATGCGTAGCTCTGAGCAGCTCGTGGCTCTGCTCTGCTGTTCTAAAAGTAGCTTGCACCAACAATTAAAAGGTAATGAACCTACTCCTAAACCTAAAGGGATTATGGCAATGGGCCAATTTGGCATAATGTTGAACTCCCTTTAAATACTACACCTAACACCTAACACCTAACACCTAACACCTAACACCTTCAATCCAAACCATTACAGCCTTTACAGCAGAACACTGAACTCATCTTTTACTCCCGATGTTAATGTCACACATTCCAGACCATAATACTGGCAGACTCTTGGGGCACAGATAATTATATCCGAAGCAGGAAATAGCAGCTGGGCAGAGGGCAAGCCTATAGACCTGTTAGAGAATGGCTGGCTGCCTAATTCACTCGTTGAAATGAAGTGGTGTTACGTCCCCGTGGTGTTTCCTGTGTTTCTTTGTTAATGCTCCCTCACCTTTTTCCTCACTCATCCTTTCTGAGAAGCTCAGCTCCAGAGCCCTCTCATCACAGGTGAACAAGGTAGATGTGAGGGATCAAATCTAAGAAGCCGACGCCAAGGGGTTAATAATATAGCACAGGCCGTCTCCCACGAGTGAGCAGCATTTGGAATAATATGCAGTCTTTTAAATAGCTTTAAACCGCTCTTCATTGGTTCGACTTGCTCTGGTTTGGAATTTACTCTGCTGTTCTGCCCTCTATTCATGGAAAGGACATTATCTCCAAACAGTCACTGAGAAATGTGGACAAGAACTGGAGGGAAATATGCTCTGATATGCTTAAAAGAGAGAGGAATGAAGTGCCACTAAGCCCCGCAGTCTCCCCAGAGACACCAGAGGAATCCTTCAGACAGACAAGACAGATTAGTCCTCTCCATGCCGTGACATTTACTCACAATTATCCCAATTAAAACTAAATTGGAGATAAACAGAAAGAAAAAAAAAGAAGGGAAAGTATTTCCTCTGCGAAATGTTTCTAAAGCTAAAAGGAGAAAGACGGAGTCGGGCCACGACACTGATCCATCAGTTTGTTGTGTTTGTGATTGTGATTGTTCGAGCTGATCGTGGCAGAGCGATACTCTACACATAAACAGTTTGTCGTTTTCTGTCTTTCTTTACAAGAGCACAAATATAAGGAAACGATGGAGGCGTGAGGGAATGGCTCACCTTTTCTGCGATGGCTGACCCACGGGAAGTGCTTTGTCCTCGTAAAAGCGCCTCATGGCAAACCGGTCCAACGCCTGGTCAGCGCTGCATGGCACAAAGTCAGACAGATAGATTAAAACATATCAACAACTCTTTGCATACTCGAAATAACCTCCTCGACCTTCATCAATAAAGCAGCTTTAAATCCTCCCAGCATTAACATCTGGTTGCATTAAAGAATGATGACATTGTTGGAGCGCTTCGTCTAACAGAGCCAGAAAAATAAGCTGACCAGGACTCTGTGTTTTGTCATAATAATCACATCAGTATTTAATTTTCAAGACAGCTCAAGCCCCAGACCTTGAGGTGATGGATTGGAACTCCTGTCCTCACAAAACCTCGCGAGGAGGAGATTTAAAGTGAGTTTAAATTCCACTCTTTCAAAAAAATTGACAGCTGCAAATCTTCGCCGTGTCTACTTAACGTGACATGTGTGATGATACCTTGCGGATATGTTGCTGTAGTGCATGTACGCAGCCACCACCACCCCCGTCCGACCTCGGTTCCCCTGTGACACAGAAACAGAGCGGAGGGAAAACCTTGTCAGCAACCGGACTGTGGTTGATTAAATGGTTTATTTGACACGGGAAAGATCAAAGATTTTTTGACATAAATATAAAGAAACAAAAGGAAATGGACTGGTCAGTAAGCTGCTTGATTTATATTTGAAAATCCAAAAGCTGGAAGAAACATAAATCACATGGAATAATGTTTGATCATTCCGCGTGTTTGGAGTGACTGGTCAGGCTCTTAAAAGAAACAAATCTATTGCAGAGACAAGCAGGAGAGCTGGGAGACGGTTTTCACTTCTGCTTCATCTGGATAGCATCTGCAAATACTGTATATTTATGTACATTTAACAAAGGAGAGTTGATTGTATCACAATAAGAATTGAACAACATGTTGAGTTCATGAGAACATAAACATCAGTTGTGGTGTTACCTTGTTGTGCAGTACAACAACGTTGCGTGGGTCTCCGTTGAGCCACGTGTCGATGGCCTTGCACATGCTGCAGATTTTGTCCAGAGCTGGTGCATGATGGTCCGGCCAGCCAAACTCCAAGACCTGGAAGAGGAGGAGGGGGAGGTGGGGGTTCATTTTTCAGCTTTGCTCTTTTACTCCTTCTCAAACATTAGGTTTATCTGATAGACAGGGCCGTTGCTAGGAATTCTGGGCCCCCTTAAAGAATACTAAAGTGGGCCCCTCCCCCTAACTTTTCCTTTTTTTTTCTTAGACTACGTATGTATTATCGTTTTTTATATTTATTTTCTTTGTTTTGATGCTAATGCAGCATTACACTGCAAAAACTCAAGTATCTTAGCAAGAATATTTGTCTTATTTCTAGTCAAAATGTAATTTCTAGTCAAAACAAATCTCATTATACTTAAAATAAGACACATCATATTAAAAGTAGCTTGTTTTTAGACACTTTTTACTTCTTTCAAGCAGATTCTCACTTGGAATAAGTAGAAAAAATCTGATAGTGGAGCAAGGTTTTCTTCCTTATTACAAGCACAAAAACTTACTTTCACTGGCAGATTTTTCTATTTATTGTGAATTTAAGGGAAAATTATCTAAAACCAAGTTAATTTTTAGGTAATGAGTTTTATTTTAAGTGGAAAGAGATTAGTTTTGACTAGAAATGAGACATTTGGACAAGATTTAAGACAAATATTCTTGGAAAGATGTTGAGTTTTTACAGTGTACTATGAGTATTAGTCAGGGTCTTACGCAGAATAAATCAGTCATACAAAGATTAGACTACTGGGGTTTTTTATGGGCCCCACTGGGCGCTGGGCCCCTAGAGTTATCATCACCTTTCTCCCCTATACAACGGCCCTGCTGATAGATGCCTGTGTGTGTGTGTACCTTGTGGTTTAGCTTTGATATGTCGTTCCTCTGCTCGCTCAGGTTGAGCATCTGGAAATAGATAATAACACAAATCAAAGATGCATAAACAGGAAACAAATGAACTGATATGAGTGGACAGTGTTGGATCCACTGGTTTGGGGGGGGGGGGGTATCTCACCAGGTAGTGTTCACCGTGTTTGGACCGCAGCATGGTGGCCACCTCCTTGAGGTGGGTGGTGTAGCTGTGCTCCTCGGCGCCACCGGGGAAGGAGACAGAGATGATCCTCTCCGTGATGTAGACCAGGTCCACCTCATAGCTCTCCTCCATGGCCTGAACCACACTCTGACTCCTGGTCAAGCAGAGAGAGGAGGGCTTTGACCTTTTGACCTTCTAAACACACGACGGTCTTCCCGCATAAAGGTTGCGATGATTGGATTTGTCTGCTTCACGCTGCTTTCCAATTTTCAAATATTATCATCTTCGCAAAGTACATTTTTACAGCAGCTGTGAGAACACTTCTAAAACTCAGTTCACCACAAACACCCACTTGATCAAATGTAAACTCCTGCAGCTCACTCACTTATATTTCTTGGAGAGAAAAAGGTTTACAATCCTTCACTGACTGTTGACATGACCTCTGCTGACATTATGCAATCTCTTACAGCGGCCAACCAGCGATCGGGTTTATTGGCCGGTGAGCATACAGTAAAGCCCCGCATGAGGAATAAGCATGCTTGAAGAATAACAGACGAGAATTTACATTCCTAGAAAAGAGGCCAAATAACTGTTATTTGATGTTAATCACAAAATAAAGTTGAGCTGGGATCGTGTGTCGCAGAATTGATTTCAAAGGACTGTTAAACATCCATGATGGTTATGCAGGAGGGAAAATAATCTATTCTTAACTGCTCCTATTTTATCGACATGTTTCTGGTGCGCAAGTGTCGACATCTGTGCACCTGCATAGAACACAAGTCTTACCGTGACTGCTTTCGCCTTATCTCCACACTCTTGCAGGACCTCGCAGATCCCTGGAGAACACACATACACACACACACACACACAGAGAAAGGGTGAGGGAGGGAGGGAGGGAGGGAGAAGAGAGAGGGAGCAGAAAATGATTCATAAGCAGACCCCATCTGGTTATGATGATGATTTTACAGAATTGCACTCTGACATAACCTGTTAAGGAAGTGTTTTGGAGAGGGAGAAAGACAGAGGAAGCGCAAGATAAAACAAAGAGGAGGGAAGGAGTTAGAGAGGAAAGGGAGAAATGAAGAAAAAGAAGAGAAGAAAAGGAGTTCAGAAGAAAAAGGAGGGGAAGAAGGGTAAAAAAAAAATCACAATACATCAGGGTGTTCCAGGAGATCCTGACTCAGGTCTTGTCAGGACTTCAGCACACTTTAATTATCTTGTCGTGAATCTAGTTATTTACTGGGGAAAGAGGTGAAGTCAGGTTGTTTTACTGTGACAGGCCTGTGGAGGGAAAACGTTACTAAATATGTACTGTCGAGGAATCGCTGCATAATAGATAGTCGAGCTGGCTCTTCGTCTGACTGTTTGCATCCCCGGGGGGAAAACGCGCCTGTATGAAGTCAGATGAAGGCCTCAGAGAAGATAGAATTTATCTTCACAGGCATCATCTGTGACATTTTAGACTTTTTTTTCCCACAACGTCATAAAAGGGGCGAGTTTTACCGGTCAAGTGGTTAAACAGAGACGTTGGCAAGAGGGGTCTCTAATCATGGCAGAAGGTTAAACACACAGCCCAGAGCTCTCTCTCCTTATTGCTGCCGAACGGCTTCTCCCAGATGAGGCTAATCCCACCCCCAAGAGCCAAAATGGGAAGCATAATTCTCTGTGATTTGACAGGAACCAGATGCCAGGCGGACCGCGGACGTTGGTGTTTGCAAAATGAAACAGCCTGTTCGCGTGGGGGGGTTTCTGGAGGGGGTGTTATGCTGCTACGTTTCACATCGCGGGGACAATCTGCTGTCTTGTAGCGACATGGGTGCATGAACGCCTCGTGAAAATCAATGCAGCATGTAATGCGGAGTATAGCCACAGTGTCTACACATTTAAATGTACTTCTTTTGCTGGATTTCACAATGAAAGGCTGGTTCTCATTGTCAGGAAATAGAAATCCAATGAAAAAAGGCCAAAACCAACAATAAATGTACCCTTCTGACATGTTTCCTGCCAAAGCATGATGCAGTTTATTCCTTTGTGCCACAGGCTCCATTGTTGTCCAAGAACTATTAAAGTCACATCACTGAACCACATCATTGCACTGAGTGACATGTTCCTTTATTACCATGGACATGGGCACTGCAGTTGTTTTAAGTCAATCACACACACTCCACATCATGAAACAACTCACGAGTGCATCAATAAGAGGCTGAAAAAAAAAAAGTCCCTGACAAATTTGGTATTTACTTTAATTTGCTATAAACCACACTGCCACGCTGTTCTTCAAGATTTTCATCCTCATTATGAATAAATAGACTTGGAGCTAATAAGCTGAAATCAACAGTTCCCAAATTGTGAATTGTAGTTTAATTACATTTATAAAAAACTCAAGTTTTTTGATGACAATTCAATCCAAATTGAATAGTTATAGAGCTATATTGTCAAATATTTATCCCTCACATGAACAGATCTGCAATTAAACCAGCTTAAATCATCTAATGACATACAATATATTTTGACAGCTTTCTCTACCATTAATCAAGTATGACATGAGCATGGCTCTGGTGCCACAGTGAAGGTAAATTAGACTGAAAACATCACATAAAATTGAAATTGGAATTGGAATTTGGTGCAGATCTTAGCATTAAATCACAAAGATCATGTAATAAGAGAGAAGGCTCCACAACAACGACTAATGGACCATGTGAATGGGTTTCAACTAAAAAAATTACAAATTTAAAGAAGCAGATGTCAATAACAGTTCCGATGTTAAAGACTTACGCAGAGAAAAAGACTGTTGTATCTTGGACTTCCTGTGCAGCAGTATCCTACCTTGTTGAACAGGTAGCCAGTGCTCCACCTCCATGATGAACGCAGGTGGGCAAAACGCCTTCGGATGGAGCTGCCCAGGGGCATGTTTTAGCACAATCACTCCAATTAAACCAATTTCATGTTTTTAAATGACGGGGCATCATCATCCAGGTAATCACGACCTTCATCGCCTATAACGCTACAGCCAGAACTTTTCCTGCACCATCGTGACAGAAAAGATGCTTCATTATGTAATTTATCATGATGCATCTTCCCTCTCTCGCTTCCCTTCTGCCTTCTCCCTTCTTTCTCTTGTCCTCTCCCTCCCACCCACTTTGTTCTTTCTGGAACTACTCCTCCCTCGGTCTCATTATCTCTCATTATTTCTGACTCCCCTCCTGCTTTTTCTTTTTTCCCAAGCCATGTGTTTGTTTGCTGTGTGGTTCCTATGTGGATATACAGTATGTGTTCTTGTTTGCTGTGCACTTCAGTTTTCCTGAAGCGTGACAGAAGTGAAATAAAATAAGAACAAAAACACTGTTTTAATGTCTCCCTATTGGCTTAAGAAATATCATGTTAGTCATGTGAAATTACACATATGTCACTCTCTATCCTCCCTTGAGTGATGAACCGATTCCCCAAAATCCCCATAGTGCACTTGGATGACTGACTGCACCGACTCAGCTGGATGTTTCCATGTAAAATCATCATGGATGAATCCATATGGTCTAATCCACTAAACTTCCCCCCTCATACACACAGCCACATGTATGGGAAACTTCATGTGATGATGATTCTTCAGTTTAAGCATGAAAGCAGAGGATGGCAGGATAAGACAATAAGAAGACAAATGACTTCCTTTAAATCCAGCCAAAATGTACAGAGCTTAAGAAGACAAGATCTCCATTACATGTGAAATCAAAGCCACATCATATGATGGGATAGTGCAAGGAATGCTTTGATAAAAGGTAACAGCCACACAACAAAGCTTCTTTGGTTAAACAAAGCATTTGGATGAAAGATGAGGACCACAACCTCAACTGAGGGATCACATGTATGTGTATTTACTCCCACACACAAGTTTGCGACAACTTTTGAAAATTAAAGCAAAAGCACGACTGTGGTTGAGACAATTAGTAGCCTCTTTCTTGCTATATTTAGTGCTAGTGTTTCCCACAAACCCTGTTGCTTGCACATGCATATGCAGCATCATTTAGTCTTATTTAACCCCCTCTCTTCTGTATTAATGAAGACATCCTCTCTGTCCCACTCTCCTCTAACTTCCTCCATATTCCATCCTCTGTTTTATTTTTTTTCTGTGCGAACCCACCGAACGTGAATTAATCTCCAAACAAGCTGGTGTACACAGACCGATCTGTGTTTATAATCTGACTCTGAGTCATCGCGGAAGTAAACATTCAGACAACGAGTGAAGCGCACACTCATTTCTCATTGTTGAGGCTCTTGAAAGACAGAGGAGAACAAACAAGGATTCAAGACATCAGTACTGCTTTCATCTTTTGAAAATATGTAGCTTCTAGTCTCTTGGAAAAGAAAATAAAGAGATGGGAGCCTTGCATCCTTAAAACATGATAAACAAGCGAACAAATTTTCCCTTTGTGACTGCTGGCTTGAATAAACTGTTTTCTTTTTGCATTAGCGGTGGTTCTCTCCTCTCTTATTTTTTTGGAATCATGCCTTTTTGGAAACCCACCCTGCCTGCACCCTTCATGGTTTAGCAATGTCAAGCTAAACATGCATGCTTCGTTTTCAGGCCAGGCCTTGGCAGCGACTCCTGGCACAGACGAGGCGTAATTTGCAACGAGCTAACAAAAACAGATGTCGGGGCAGCTTTTCTCATTTTGTTAGGTATGTACCAAATATTTCTTTCGACTGGCACAGGACAGAGAGGGTTAAATCGGTTCGCTCAGACCACCTGGTTGTACCGACTCTGGAGTTTGCCACTAGAATAATAAGATCATTGTTCATTGTTTAATTCAGAATCAATTAATGGGGTGATGAATTAGATAAATTGGATAATTTGACAAATGCATATCACAGCACAGAGCAGCAGCAGCTCTGATTGGTCAGCTTACATGCAGCATGTCATGTTTTGCATGGTGCTGCCACCTTCTGCAGTCTGCAGGAACAGACATGAGCCTGGTACTTGTTTGAGGGTCAGGGATAAACAGACACTAATTTATCATGAAGGGAATAAATATGTATCACAGGATGGTGGTAATTTGTCGGTACAGTTTAGATTTTTTTTGAAACAAAACTGCAGTGTTTTCATCACAAGAAGAAAATACAGTGGCTGCTCTGTTTTGTGGCTCTATTGCCAGTTGCTTAAGATGGATAATTTAATACCAATCATTTCATTGGACAGGTATCAAAAGAGAGGGCACCAGTTGTTCTGAGGGAGCTAACTACACTAAAGCAGTGGTTTTCAACCTTGGGGTTGGGACCCCATGTGGGGTCGCCTGAAATGTCTAGCAATTGAAAAAAAATTAAAAATAAAAATATCATGATTAAAAACACCACACACAATCTTAAACAACTGTATTCTATACTTTCACTTTTCACTTTCACTTACACTATAAATTGAGTTCAAATAAAATGCAGCATAATAAAAATATCTGAGCTGGTACATCTTGATTGACGACCGTGATCACGTGATCGTGGGGTCACCAGAAATTTGTGATGTCAAAATGGGGTCATCACGAGCCAATAAAGGTTGGGAACCACTGCACTTAAGTATGTGGACACTCAACATTATACTAATCTGCTGCTGTACACACAGCTGCAGGAATGGATCTGTGACATTTGGGGATAAGATGTATGGCCAGTGTTCCCCAAAGGTGTCAGATGGGACCCAGCTTTGTGCAAAGGTGAATTATCGACCTTATCATGACCCAAAGTCTGCAAATGTATGTGAAGAGTGTCCACATTTGGCCATGTCAGACAGTATATATAAGTACTGTTATTCCAGCTCTGTGTTGCAATAACAATGACGGTGTTTATGAATGAAAAGAGTTTTTAAAGCATGTGTGTTTGGCGTTAACACTTAGAAGGAAGAGGCGTTACTTACCGGTGTTTCTACATGCTTTAACGGCAGCTGAGGAGTGGGAGGCTGGAGAGAGAAGCCAGACAGTCAGTGGGTTAGTCATTGTTTCTCTCACACCGCGGAAGAAACAACATGGTGAGTGAAAGGATGAGAGAGAGAGAAGGAGAGAAAGAGAGAGGGAGGGGGAGGGACAGCCTATTTGTTTTATAGACCTCTCTCTCTCTCTCTTTCTTGCTCTCCGTCTGCCTGCTTGGTGACACACCAGACGCAGTCACTCTGTTAACCTTGAGGAAAACACAACGTCTGATTCTCCCTGCCTTTCTCACACATACACAAAAATACATTATTATATATTATTCTTCATTAACATCACGTTTTATTTATATGTGCATATGTACTGCACTGTAAATCCTTTTCAGACAGTAAGAAAGTATGTGAGTAAGACAGAAATTCATCCACATACACACACGCTCATGCATAGACTGACAGGGATCCATGTGTTAAGGAAAATCTCTTAACTGAGTTAAGTGCAGCGTCTTAGCCTGATGTGAGCTCTATAAACAAAACCGGGGGCTGTTTAACAAGCTGCAGCCGTCATTTTAAAAAAAGGCCGGCATCCAAAGTAAATAAGTGAAAAGTAGCATGGAATGTTCCTAACTTGGTCATATCATTGCTGTTTTATCCTTCAAACGTGAAACAGCACCAGCTGCACTGCCTTTTATTTGATATTATTGGATATTGACTTGAAATCAAGAGATTGATCAAACTGTCACTGGCTGATTTCTTAAACACGCGCTCACTCCCTATCCCACCTTCTGCTGATTGTGCAGGATTTACAGAAGTGAAAGAAAACTCCTATTTAAAAGCTCAATAAAGTGAAAATAAGTCAAGACTGATGAATCACATTCTGTCCTCTAGAGGAAAGGCTTTGATTATCCTCCTCTACCATTTAAATGCATCAACTGTGTACATTAAAGACAGTACACTTTTAGTTTCTACCAAATGCACACTTTAACATTTTTTTACAGCATGGGGGTGAGAGGGAGTCGTGTCACTTAATTGCAGCGTTCCCACCTCAAATGTTTATAAAAGAAGTCAAACTGGTGATGAAAAAGGGAAATGTATGTAACTATGGACCTAAATATTACAGAGTAAAGGCACCTAAAGGTCGCAGTGTTTTTATGACTGGTTGCCTTTCCATTGATCTACAGGAAGCCGTAACACGCCAAGAATGTGACAGTGGCAGTAAAGAAGGAGACTAGAGAGCAAACGTGGATGTAAATAACAAATTCATCTTTGTTTCCGTGGAAACTTCACGTAGTGGATTCCTATATTCTGCCTCGCAGTCAGCAAAATCTTGACCTGAAATGACCTCCCGCGCAACATCTCCATCATCATCATCATCATCAACTTCTTGTCCCCTCTGGCTGGAAACGGCACCCAGAGAGTCGTGTGTTTGAGCTGCACTGACTGGATTTTCCCTCTGAGAAAAATGGAGGAAGCTCTTGTGGTTATAGCCTCTGACCTCTGACCTCCAGCGACAACCTCAAAAAGCTCCCCGAGCGTGTGTTTCTGCCACAGCGACGGGAAGGCTCGCAGCGTTACGACGGGGATTTCAGAGGTCAACCGGGGTCTTTAAGAGTTTCCTTTATGGTCTCATTTGCGCCACAAAGTCACACACATACGACACAAACACGTGGACATGCACTCGGTGTACTCACCACCTCATAGTTGGTAGTTGTTTGACATGACGTGGTGACCTGTGGAAGGAGGAAAAGGAGAAGAAACACATTAAAGCGACTGTTACATTGAAATAAAAGAGGCGCAGAGAGATGTAAAACTCCAGTATATTCTCAGTTAATGCTGCATTTTAAAAGGGAGGGAGAGACTCTGAATCGTTCCTCCTGAATGCCTGAGTATTCCCAAAATCACCCTCAGCAGTACAGAAATAACTGCCTCAAAAACACAGAGGCTCTTTGGACAGTTCCTCTGTGTGGGAAACATGTCAGGGCCATTTCAGGCAAAATCACATTTGGCAGCAAATTCATACTGAAACACAATAGTTCCTGTAAAAGTCAGAAACAATTCACCACAGTTCATAGTATTGGTTCACTCATGGGTTGAAGCATCAGACTGTGACTGTAACTCATGATGGTTTTTGCAAATCAGTCTGTGTGAGAGAATCCAGGCAAAACACGACAAATAGCGCCACATCTAACACTCCCATTCATGGGTTTATGTTTTTTGCACAAGAGGGGAACTGGGACCACGCTGTGATATCAGACCCATAAATGTATGCAGCCCTTTGAGATGCTTTGAGGTGCTCATTGAGTCATCAGTTCAATTCTTTGTGCTGGTTTTTTTCAATGCTTGCTATTGTTTGTGCTAATGTCACAGCTTTATGTGCTATTTACAGTGCAGGTGTTTTTAGCTGCAATTGTTTTTGTCTGCATGTTATCTCTGCATGCCAATGCTGCTATGTGTCACCTGCCATCATGAGCTGTCGTCATGCCATTTTATATATATATATATATATAACCATACTTATGAGTTATAATGCAGTTATAGCACTGTATAACTGTAGTTATAAACACTCATAAATGATCATAATATAACAATAATCAAAAACACTATAAAGCATTTTATTATGACTTATAAGGTCAGGTATTATAATACGTTATAATTGTTAGTAACTCGTGGACAACCCCCATCCATAATGCATTATGAATATAGTTATAATATGTATATTGTTATCAATTGGCTTATGAACGTGTATAACTATCATTATAAACACTCATAAATGATCATAAGACTTTATAACAATACGAATAACACATCATAGACCATTATAACTCTATTATAATGCCTGACCTTATAAATCATGATAAAATGCCTTACAGTGCGTTATTATGGTTATTGTTATAAAGCATTATGATCATTTATGAGTGTTTATAATTATAGTTATACAGTGCTATAACTGCTCTTATAACTCATTATAAGTATTGATATAATGCGTTATAGAGATAGGCGCTACCAAAGTTTCTTATAAATACTGATGATTAGTGTTGCATTGTCCCTGTTAAATAAACCAATGAATAAATAATAAGTAAATGGATAGACATGACAGATTGGACAGAAGCCAATCACAGCTTGTCTGTCTGAGCAGGGTTTGTTTCACTCAAACCAAAACTGCGTCCCCCCCCCCACTATGTGCATTACAGCAACAATCAGTTGTTCAGTAAAACAACAGTTAGGTTTCCACATGCAGCTGGGTGGCACAGCAGTTCTATGAAATGCGGTACCTGTTGCCAGACCTCCCAGCAACAGTATCACTTGTCCCCTAATTATAATACCACCTCAAAATTAGAGTGGTATGGATTTCCTGATGTTTCAGTCCTGCATGTAGCATCTTTAAATAGCAGTTAGAGTGTCACAGGACGATTTAGCTTTCAAAACAGTTTGCTCATAGTATCCATTGCAGGCAAAGAGTGGCTCCTAATAGTCTGCAGTGCCCTCTGCAAAACAAATCACTCATTACCATGCATAAACAGTCACTCCGGCAAATCCGAGCGACTTCCATTTGACTGTATTTATTTTAGTGTGTACACACAAACATGCATTCATACGTGTGGAGGTTAAAGGAGTATGTGTGTGTGCAGCGGCCAGTAAGCAGCGAGTTGTCAGCTGATGGATGTTTACGAGCGGTGGGATGAGAGCGCCGCGCTATCAGCATGCAACAGACGAGGGCGAGGAAGGAAGCCGCTGTAATTAGTTTGCTCTGGGAAAACAAAAGACTCATTGACTTTGTAATGCTATCATCAAGTGTATCAGAATACAGCAGCAGCAGAACAGATCCCACCTGGTGCACGATGATATGCAATGTGATGGCATCGGTTCACTGCTGATACGGTTTTATTCTACCATGAAAAATACAAGGAACCAGAACCAGAAGTGCACAGTGAGATATTTTAAGAGAGCCTATACAAGTTGTGCAAATGTCTGTGTTTTGTTCTTGGGATCATACACATGCACTGAATGCATATGAATACTGGGTCGTAAAATCATCCAGTAGTTGATATTAAGTGCCATTTTTTATCCCATAAAATCAGACTGTATAAGCTAAAAATTTACAGTCAAAAATCGCCCTCGAGGCAGCGTGCAGAAAAAAACAAAAAAAAACAGCCACTTGAAATTTTACAGACCAAATTTATGTGGCTCAAACCTCCAGTGGCCAGTATTCAATAAAAGGCCAGTCCAACCTTATTCTTGTTGAGTGCATATGCAGATGCAGGAGAATGCATGACTGCTTATGGGCCATTTGATTCTGGAAGGTTTATAAGCAGCTGAGTTACACTGTTGCTGCGGCTGCAGGTGCTGCAGAGAGATGGAGTCAGGAGGAGAAAATGCAGTGTTGAGGATGCATGTTGGCAATTTATTGGTTACACCAATCATAAACTAATGTCCTGCAGGAAATCCTACTTTAATGAATGCTGCTGTTTAGAATTATTTTGTTATTTTAGTTTTCCATTTCTATTTTTGCTTTCATTTTCTATCACTCACAGCATTAACAAGACAGTCTTTGTTTGGCAGTATCAATTTAGTTCCATCTCCATCATGGAAAAACACACAAAAACAAAAAAAATACCACAAACCTATTATGTTTTTTTACTTTATTTTCATGAATGAAACATCTTCCTCAGCTGCTGCAGCTGGAGTGCCCTTTGGCAACGCGGCTTAAACCCAACGACTGAACCGGAGCTTGAGAGGCCGACAGTACATGGAGCCAGGAGCGAGTTAGCTCATGCTTGCTCTTTACTGTTCCTGCACTATACCTGGGGGCCAACACTGACATTCATATATCAGTGTTGCGGGTCCCTGTCGGCCCCCGGGGCCTCGTAGCCGGAGCATCTGCCTTTATTATCACAGCTGACAGGAAGTGCTGTTCCGTGCACTGTAGTGGAGCATACGCCTGCAAATGTCCTGATGATGACTCCCTCTAGTATTGATCTAAAGGTCAGAGGGGTACGGTGATGACTTTGAGTCTCACTGAGTGGCTACTGTACACTTCCATCCTCAGAAACCAGAATCACAACATATTCCTTTAAGAACATACACTGTTTGTGCATGAATATTTTACGCAAATACAGTTGTTGTTGTCGAGGCAGGAGAGAAATCACGCCGGCTCCTGCAATCTCACATTCCTTCAAACACTGTGTCTCAGTCGTGTGACATAAATCCTCATCACATCACTGTGCAACAAAGCAAGAGAAAAACAGCTACCCCGACTTCATCCATATATGGTGCAGCTGAAAGCCAGACTAACACAGGCTTCACATGCTTTTTACCCGCTCAGACGGATAAAAATGCAGGAATCTGCAAGAGGCCCGGCCACAGACTAACACCTGAACTTCATCCTTCAGTGTAATTGCGCATTTCAGTCTGTGCCATCTCAAAATATGCACGAAAGCCCTTAAATTGGGACTACATGTATCATCCGATGCTTAGGAATGATTTAATCCCAAATATTAAGGGTCTGTGGACCTTTTCTCTGACCTCTGCATGATTCTCCCTTAATCACATCCCAGCAAAGTGACCAGCCAAACCACAAAGAAAACTCTCCAGCGACAGAAACAGAGTCATAGTGGATTTAAGCTTTTAAAACAGACAGCTTATAATCTCATCCAGTCACGAGGGGCGTCTGGGAAGCCACTGAACTAGAACAAGAAGTCAAGCGAGTCACCAGGGGGGGGCCCCCTCCGCAATCTCAACCCAGCCGAGAGGCCTCATTAGGGGGGCAAACGGAGGTTGAATTAGGGTCAAATGTGTCAGGTGAGTCCGAACAGTTTCACCGAGCTGCCCCTCGTCTTTTCTTTTTCTTCCTCCTTCCTCCTCAGCGCAGATCAGCGAGAGCTTTAATGATTTTGGCAAAAAAGTGCTGCTCAAGTGGGTTTATATGGAGATGGAGAGCGCAGAATATCAAAGTACGGGTCTTGGGGGGCCCCGGTCCATTGAGTTGAATCATGTGTATAATGAGTTAACGCGCTGCAGTTCAACCAGGGCAGTGATGAACCATTTTCTCTTCACTCTTGCACTTCAAACAGGCTCCAACAAGCATCCTTCTGATAAGCAAGGAGGAGTATGACTGGCTTGTTCAGCAATCTCTGTACGCTCGGTTTGCATTCTTTCAGACAATGAGGGCATTTTCAGTGCCTTTATTGTTTTAGTTCTGCACCATTTGAAACATAAAAAGCTATGAAATTTAATATTTTCGCAGATAAGCATTATGTTGGAAATCCAGCACGGCGTAGCCATTAAAGTTTATTTTTTCTTCCATTTGAGAAGATTTCTGCCCTTTTGCCCCTTTAACGTAGCAGTAATCACTCTGATCTTGATTCGTCTACATCAGCCTAACTGATGGGAGAAAGCCTGTTTGCCACTGTGCATAAATCATCTCCCTGGCTCCAATAAATAAGCCTGCCATTGGTCCAACCACACTCAAAATTCCTCAAGCACTCCTCCTGCCCACACAAGAGCCACTGCCGCGCTGATGGCAGTCTGCCTGAGAAAGTAAATTCTTCACTTTCCAAACGGGGGCCAAATAAGGACTGAAGCTCAAACAGCCCCTTTGGAGGGACTCATACATCGGCTGGGTTTCTGTTTTACTTGGAGGGCTAATAAATCCGCTCAGCGCTGCGATGGCGAGGAGTGTGTTCCTTTTCCCGCTTTGACATTTTGACATAATGTCAAGTATGTAGCGCGCCATGTTCAACTGGGTGGCATTGTGTCGCTGGCAGGAGCGCAACGTTGACTGATGCTGTCAGTTGTTAAATAATATCTGACGAATTTATAAGGAGGGTTAAATCAAGAAGTCGTAAGATAACTGCAAAATAAATGGCTCCTGCTGGATGCTGCCAACAATAAAAACTGCGTGGGAAGGTTTTACCGCTAAAATGTGATCTATCACTTATAAAAGAGTCAGTTATTCAAAAGATTATGCTTTATAAACATCTTATTCTGTCAAGGGTCTCTCAGCTACTTGGTGGATTTCTAGAACCAAACCCTTTCAGATTCTGTTGGACCCAAACAGGATGGAAAAGGGCTGGTGTATACACAAAAAGTCTAAATAATTGTTTTCGTAAAGTAGAACACGCTGCCCGCCAGCTGTTTCCACTGGCATCCATCAACACTGGCTATCGCAACACAAACAAGAGCTTCCCACAGCATGAAACCATCCTGTGATGGTTGGACAAATGATTAGACTGCTACTGGGCAGAAAAACTCTCCTTGAAGCTCTTCAGGATGCTTTTCCAGTGACATGATTTTCTACCAAGCAACGCGTTCCTCGTCCCCTCGCGAGGAATTCACCATTTAAATGTTGTGGAATCACAAAAGACGGGGGTATATTTTTCACACGCGAGCAAAATTGCTTCCACATGGTTAACACGCCATAAAGAAGCATAAAAAACTGGCAGACGGGACGTAAGTGTTTGCTTCTGCCATAAATGGTTCAGACAAAATACACCACAACATACAGGAGGGTATTTACAGTGAGATTCATCATCGTGGACGGGCCTTCTTATTTTAACAGTTCTGATTGGCAGCCAGTTGAGATTCGCATCCAACAAAGGCACTGACGTTGTTTCACCTCGAAAACCGACATGCCGATGTTGGGGTTTGAGGCCCAAAGGAACTTCATTGAGTGGAGGTGCAAGAGGCCAAAGACCATGGATCACTGAGGAAGCAGCTATTTGATCATGGTCAAGCCACATTGAGTGGTAAGTGGGCTCTGGCTTGGCTGCTTTGGTTACAACCAAATCGCTGCGAGCTACAGACGACAAAATACCCCATTAAACAAAGAAATGATGAATATCAGATGTGCAATTGTGGCTCGCTCTGGACACAGGTTGAAAACCTCCAAATCTGGAAGGCTGCCTCGGAGTTTTATGCGAGAAGGGCATGACTACATATCATAAATGTTAGGTCATTTAACTGTGGTTTTAGTTGTGGAAGAAGTCGAACATTTGGCACAGGTTTAAAAACCAAAGCTCACCTGATTTGCAAGGTCTTCGGTTTCCACTTGTGGGAAACAGTTGCATTTATACACACAAAAAAAGTGAGCAATTTTGTAACACTTCAAAGGGCCTGGCCTCTATGGAAGTTAAAAACAAGCATGTTTTCATCATTACTGGATGGAGTCGACAGTGGACGGTGCTGATGGGTCTGTTCCGGGCTGCGTTTGCAGATCAGTTCCTGTTTAATTAGGGGTGGCTGCAGGATGCTTACTCTCATTTGACCACTAATAACACAGTTAAGTGAGAATAAAGAAACAACGCCAAGCCAAAATCAATGGTATACACACCAAAAAGTGCAATAAAATATAGGTTTACTCGATGTTCAAAAGGATTTGCGCATGTTCCTTTGCTGCAATTACTTCCCTAAACGCCTCAATTTTTGCTTTTGTCTGCATTTTTCTTACAAGTGTGAATCTGGAAACAGAGTATTTGCCTTGGCTTGAATTGGAATTCTCTTAATCTCGCAATCTAAACTTGCTCTTTATTTTTCCTCGTCAGCAACAGCCAGTCACTTATTGATAGAAATGAGTTAGCATGTAGGCCCAGACTCTACTGATTCTTGTGTGGTTGCAAGTTAAATGCCATCCTCCCTGGTTACTACTGCTTTTATGACACTTCCTGGTACACACTTTAGGGCTGATGCAGCTGGGAGATGTTGCACTTTTCACAGTTTACCAGTCCCTGTTTGTGAGCTCTGTGGTAAACCATCTAAATCTGAAAGGACAAAAGAGACATAGGAAAACAAACATCTTATCTGCACAAACTTGTTTGAGGAATTCTATTCTATTGAAAGATTTCAAGACGATTTTGTGCGATTTATAGTATTTCTTTTCCCTCAACATCTCTCTTCAGGCTGCCAAGGTTTCACTTCTCTGATGTGTCAAAAGATAAAGTGCCCAGAGGGAGACTTGGTATGTTATTAAGGAACGGGAAGGACAGATGGAAGAGACAAATAGTTCAAGAGGGATAGATCTAGAGGGAAAGCAGCCGCTCAAAGGCATCACTCTTTGAGAACATCTTCATGTTATGAGACACGAGGGAGGAATGAGTTAGGGCTCCTCTGGCAGTTAGAGAGACTTCTTGGACAAGGTAGAGAAAGTGGTTGAGCATTTTCCCTTGAGATTCATGACCAGTTTTGAAAAGTGTGATGCCAGAACCAGAGCACCAGGTTCAAAGTTATGTAATGTCTTCTAATGAAATTCAGAAAGTGCCGTGGCGAGGTGAAAAAAGTGTTTAATTTTGGGGTCGGTAATGAAACTGCATTCCTTTCTGTTGTTTTGGCTGTTTGGAGGGAGAAGCCTTGTGACCTCTTGACCATTCATGTTTGACTGCCATCCTTGTGTTAGCCCAAGGTCAGAGGTGAATGATTGCCGTCATCAGTCTGCATCCTCTCTCAAAGGTGTCAGAAAGGAAAAGTGTGAGAAAAGTGGCATGAACAGCGCAAAGGAAAGGTGAGAAAAAAGGAAATGCTCTTCCTCATCAACTGCTGCACTGATGCCAAAACAGATGCAGGTTACGCTGAGAGAGAAAACACGTGTTTGCCCAGTTGCCCTGCATCTCTCTCTCCCTCTCTCTCTCTCTGACTCTGCCGCCACAAATCACGACTCGTCGGGTCATGAAAAGGCTCCCGGGGGCCTCAAACGGCAACTCAGATGAACTCTGTCTGTCTCGCTCCCACGGGAAGCAAACGCTCCCATGAGTGCGTGGTGGCAAAGCTTACATCCAAAACATGCAGGGGAAAAGTATTTGCAGCTGGAACAACGTCCAAAAACATGCTTTTATGTCGCTGAACAACTCGTGCTTACACTGCATTTTTAACAAGCTACAAACACTACAATTCAACTTTTGAAGCCATGCAAGAATGCAAAGAATTGGGAAATCAAAATAAATAAATAAAAACTGATTGAACATTTCCAGTTACACACTCCAACCCCCTTCAATAAAACACTAGGAATCTGAAAATCTACTCTTACCTGCACACCGGTGCCACTTTTTTCTCACACTCTCTTCCCCTCTGCCTTGTTTCTACCTCTTCATTCTCCCAGCCCTCAGTCAGACCCCCCTCCGGGAGAGAAACAGGGCAAGAGAGGGAGTAGGCCTACCAAATACAGACTCTCTCCTCCTCCTCTTCCTCCTCCTCCTCCACCTCCACCCCTCTCACTCAAAACAACAGCAGTAATCCCGAACGCGTGCCAGAGAGCTACTGAACTCGATTCTGTGTGAATGTGTGCGCGCGTGTGTGTGTGGATGTCTGTGAGTGAGCGTGCAGCCTCACGGACGGCGGGACCGGGGATGGGATGCAAGTCTTTTCTGCTCGCTGGCTTCGCTTCCCTCCGTCAACTGCCAAGAAGTTTTTGAAACACGCTATATAAGGCCAAGAAAGTGGCTTGGGGCTCCTTACGATTCCGGTACCCAAAACGAGAGAGCAAAAGCCATCCGGGGGCAGACAGTAACTGTATCCCTCTGTATCCCTCCCTCTGCTCTCTCTCTCTCTCTCTCTTCCCTCTGCCTCCTTTTCCTCAGACTTCTCTGTAGCTGTTGACACATGCTTGACAGAGAGAGGGAGAGGGAAACTGAGAGAGAAGAGAGAGAATAACTTTGCTGTTCTTGTTTTGGCATTGCAAAGAATCTCCTGCTCACATTTGTCAGTGATGAATCCTAATGATGACTTTACTTCCTTGTTGCACTGCCGTATGTTGTTAAAACCCAATGCATAACCCCCTATACTATATTTGCAAGCCTCCTGTTGAGTTTTGGGAACTCGGGGTGAACTTAGCTCTTGACCTCCAGACCAGCACCGGGGGTAAATTGGGCCATCAGTCATCTGCTAGCACCCGGTTATTAGGTCGTCTGTATAGTTTGTCTGCCGGCGCTATCTCCCGTCTCCCGCGCCGCATCTATACCGCTGAAGGGCGTCGCTATGGAGACACGCTGTGACGGCTCTTTGATGTGACGTGTTTGCGTCGGGGAAACAGACTTGCCTCTGTGAAGGGCTGCTGAGGAATGAGGAGGCTTGGCTCTCCCTGTATGTGTGTGTGTGTGTGTGTGTGTGTGTGTGTGTGTCCCATCATTTTCTCTCTCCCTCTCCCTCTCTCTACCTCTTGCTCTATCTTTCTCACTTTCATGTTTGGATGGCTCCTTTCTTTTCCATGCCAACATTCTTGAACGCTCCTCATCCCTGCTTCTAAGCACGTCTTGCTGTGTTTTTGGTTTTGCTCCATGCACTTTCTCCTTTTGGAAGATAAAGCAGACAAAAAGTAGAACCTTAGAAGGAAAAAAAGACCTCCACAACATCGTTTAAAAAAAAAAAGCCTGGTCAGGAAAAAGTAAATTTGGCAACTAAAATTGCACGTACTGATCACGTTAGACAGAGTTACACAAATAGTCCTAAGTTTTACAGTATGTGATAAAATGGGGTTGCACCCGTGCCGCTTGTAACATTAAAGAACTTCTAGGTTGCATTTTATAGAGCATGTCATTTGCCTAAGGTCTAATTAAAGGCTTCTCCCAGTTTTCACACATCCACAGATGTTAGGATGTGGATTAAAATGTTAGGACGCCAGGATTAAAACCTAAACCTACAAACACTTGACCTTGAAATACTGGACCACACGAGGGGCCGTCCGGCTTAGCGGAGTTTGGAATGTGCATGAATGGACTCAGAGACAAACAAACTATAGCTTTAAGGCCGAGTAAAAGCAGTATGCTGTTACAGGTGCAGGCCCGATCGTCCTGACAACGCTTCCTCTCTGTCTCCAAAATGCTTAGCTGTCTCTTTCACATCTGTGTTTGTGTTATGTAAGTAAAAAGTGAGCTCAGGCTGACAGACAGGGATTTGGGGCCACTAGAGATTAAAGGAGACCATCTCAGTCCGCTCGCAGCAATAATATCCCCGGGATTTTCTTTTGTATGACAAAGGAGTTTTAGATCTTCTCAAAATAGAAATTAAGCATGTGCCTGGATTTTCAGATCTGCCTCAGACTGTTAACAGCTGTAAAACAATGGAGCACTTTCAAAGCCTGAGGCCCAACAGGTTGCGAGGGAAAAGAGCGACTTGATTGATAGGTAGAGAATCCAAAAATTGCCATGAACAATGCATATGAAGCACAAACATACGATGCTTGAAGAAAGAAATGCTCTTTATCCCAGAGATTGCAAAATCTGGAAGCATCAACAGGAATGCACTCTGTTGGTTTTTGATATTTCTCACACCCTCTGTTATTTTGATCTTGAACTGCAACTGTGACTCACTTCCAAGTCGTCCTGTTTCTCTCCAAGCTGCTGCTCCAAGATCTGCGAACATCTACAACTGCAGGAAGTGGAAAAGCCCGACTGCCGGAGCACTTTGTTCGGTGAAAAGTAAACAAGTCCAGAGATTTTTTTTTTTTTAAATACTGTATACCCACTGAACAAAAACTTGTCAGTGTCCAGTGCTGACAACACAGAGCGGTGCTGCAGGGTGGCAACAGTCTCTAAATCCAGAGAAGAATCTGGGTTGAAGGTCAGAGATCCCCTACCTGGTCCCTTCTGTGTCTGTTGACCTTTACTGTGTTCATTAGAACAGAACAACACTGGCTGTGCATAACAGCAGTCAACAAAACCACTTCTCATTCTTGGATCATTGAAGAATCTACTTGAAACCGATCCAAGTAGCCTGGATATGTGATTGACAAGGTCTTTCTGTTACTCAGAGATGAACACTTCCTGCACTTGACTGAACAGAGGCCTGGCTCGCTGCCACTTGGACTTTTCCACCAACGTTCACACTGGAAAAAAAAAAAGAAGCAGTCTGCAAGTCAGGAAATTGTAAATTTTCCTAGATTTATCTCCAAAATCAAATTTAGGTTTTGAAACAGACCAAATCAGTTACAGAATCTTGCTGTTTTCTGATGTCTACAACAGCCACTTGAAGAGCTTCTTATGTGGTTTTGGTGTTTTGGAGTGCGATGCACTGAGTCATGAAAAGACCTATTGATTGCTCACAGTTTGCTTGTTTGTGATGCACACAGCCCAACTCGCCTTAATTAAACGTTCCAGACTCGACTCTGGGAGCAAAATCGAAAGCTTGCAAGATTCAGACTGTTTTTGTAAGACTGGAAGTTTCAACTTGGCTCTGACTATCCAAGGGGACAGGTAAGAGCTGCAGCAGCAACACATCTTGTCGAATAAGGCCACTCTGAGTTGAGCAAAAACACAACACAAACATGTAAACAGTGCTGTAGGAAATCAAGCCAGTTGTTTACATGAGGAATATTCAAATGTCTTGCGCTCTCGCTCGTCTGGTCCGGCCTCTTCCCATCATTCCTCTCCGGCCCTGGCTCTCCCTTTGCCAAACCTCGCCTGTGTCTTCCAGCACAAAACCGCCGCAGCCTCATTCCAGGAGGCTCCTCCAAGACATGGCAGGGATAAATCATAAGGAATACTGCAGGGCTCCTTTCCATGGAGAGTGAGAGAAAACAGAGAGCTGTGCAGATACTCAGATGTCCAGTCGATGCAAGACAACAGACATACTTGTCCTGCACACATGGACACTGAACGGACCTGTTTGCATCACGTGATGCAATAGAGCCAAAATGAACCCTGAAACCAGGTAATGGAAGTCCACATGTGACCATAATAATAAATAAGTCAAGTTTCCATGGTGATGACATGCATATGTAATGTGCAAGTCAAACTGGTCCACACACAGTGCTGTGCTGGACGTAAACTACAAGTGAGGATGCAGGACTTGTGAAAAGAAGCAGCTTCAGCGTTAGATATTCTTTCTATTGCTAACACATTAGCCTCACCAGCTTCTTATAAAATATTCTTCATCTCCTTTCTTACACCAAACATTTCCTGCATGACTGAAAACGTCTCAGAGAAGCCACAGCGGGCGAGTCAGGTATGAAGACCTGGTGCACCAGACTCCCGTCTAACAGAGAGGCCTCTGTCTCCAGCCGCAACTTGGGTGTCCGGCCAGATTTCAGTGCTGTATCCCAGCCACAACTACCCCCCCACCAGACACCCATAAGAAGCACATTGAGGTCGCTCCGAAGTTCTGTCTGTCTCCTCCACGCTGCGGGACAGGCACGCATCTGTCGCCTTTCTCAGGGCTCCAATAACAGACGCTCACACAGAGACGGTTGCGGTCGGACGGAAAGGAAAACAGAGCGCGAGCGGTGGCCAGAAACTATTAGCCGTTCCTCATCAAGGCACATTACTGGACATTTGTCTTTTGGATGCTCTGCAAAGACATTTTCATAAGTTTTATGAGTTAATGATGGAACCGCATGCGGTCACAGATTCTTCAAAGTTTCGCTGCACTGACAACAAGATTACAAGGACACTGGCTAAAATATTCTATGGACTTCAAAGGTGCAATAAATCAGATTATTTTGGGTGAAATGAGCTGTGTAAAAGACATTTATATCCTCCATTAAATGAAGCAATTAAAAAAATAAGTGCACTTATGATACACAGTGTTTCTCTGACTGTCTGTCAGTTGGAGTACAGTGGATGTTTCCATGTTGTTGCAGTTTCTCTGCTCACCAACAGATGTCAGGAAATGTCACTAGATGCTTCTTCATCAAAAACCTCCATCACATCAGATTTTAAATATCAATTTGAATAGTCAATGGGAAAATCTATTATACTGTCTCACATCAGACGTTAAAATCATTTACTATCAAAATGCCATAAAAACACAATAACACTACAATCAAAACATTCTTCTGACGTTCTTATTCTGTACAGAATAAAAAAAGGGAAGTTGTGGCAGCTTGAAATAATAAATACATGTCAGGAAATCAGTCCAGCGCTGCATTTATCTTCAAGTCTGGTGAACTTCAAACCCCCGGTGACGACCTCATTGTGCTTTATGACAAATTTACTGTTCAAGGTCAGCGCAGAGTCAGGTGAAGAAAGCATCGCCATGAACCGCACTTTTACAACCTTTATGATCTCCCTCTGCTGCTTTCAACATTATTTATTTGATGTACTATTATCGGTTTTCATCTCAGACACACACACACCTCTTGCTCCTCCTCCTGTCCAGTGTCTGTCACCACCAGAATGAATGACTCATGATTCTGGCTATCCTGATTATTCCCCCAACTGCCACCACAAATGGCTTTGCCTGGTTTTAGAGGTATTTGGCAGATTTCTCTTCACCCAGATGGATTTGGGAACAAACAGCTTTTGTTCCTATAGTAATATTTGGGTACAGCGATGGCTTTGGGGGGAGAAAAAAGGAAGTGGGAAGTGAGAATCAGGGAGAAAAGAAGAGAAGAGATGTTGCAACATCTCTCCCAAACCAGTCACATCTCAAACCACTAAGAGTAAACTTGCTACACTTTTCACCTCCGCCCTTTTCCTCCCTCCTCTGCGTTATTCATTCCTCCCTTCCTTCCTTTTTCATTTACACTCCCCCGTGCATTCTTCCCCTTTCCACTGCAGATTGGGATCAAATGTGCTGAGCGCCACTTCGAAGAGGTGGAAATGTGGAATACGCAATTTGATGCAAGGAAGCAGAGATGCTGCTTCACTTCCTCTCCTCCCATGAAAGCCTCACATTCTGTTTTCTGACACATTTTTCTTTCTGCAGTTAAATCTTGTATAGTGTGTTAAATACTCATATGCATGCATGATTATACGTGTGAGTTTGCATATGAGCAGGCATTTGCATGTCAGTGTTATATGTTGAAAGAGATATTCACTGTCTTACCTTTACTTCACATTTTTTATGGCAGGACAAACGGCACGCTGGAAGAGAGGAGACAGAAGAGTCACAGCTGAACGACGCACACATTTACACACATTCTCCACCAGATCAATGCAAGAAGAGAGGAGGAAAAACACACTGATGCTCCTTGTCTAAACTGATCGCTTCTGCTGAGTGCACTGCGTGTGTCCTGACACTTACATGCTGTGGTGCTGCCCCCATGTGGCCACATAACGCAAACAAAGGCATGTTATAAAAAGATGCTGATATAGTGCCTCTAGAAGTCAATATGTTTGTGAGTATGTGTGTGTGTTTATTTTTGTAGGTTAAGTATGTTTTTTGTTTTTTTTATTATTAATTTGTATTATTACTATTTTATTTATTTATTTTATTTCATTTTATTTTTTTAAATTATTATTTTCATTATTATTATTATTATAATCAATACTCTTACCATGTTCTTTCCTATGACATCTTCATCTTTCCTGATTCCTAATTGTCTTTCTCTGAGAATCCATATTGTATCCCCTGCAATATTTTTGTTTGACTGAATGGAAATGAAAATAAAAATTTGATCACAATAAAAAAAGCTGCTAATATAGGTCAAACGATGAGTTTTGTTAAGTTAAGTACAAATAAGATGTGTTAAATATTTATGTCATCATGAGAAGCAGAGGCGGAGGGAGAGCTGTGTCGACCTCCAGGTCATGTTTTGGCGTCTGGGCAGATCCGACCCTTGACCCTCCTTCACACCTGCCGTCTCGCTGTCGACCTAGGTGGTCCCCAGGTGGTATATATGTGTGTGCACATGTAAGTGTGTGTGTAAATGCATATTTCTGATGAGTGAGCAGAACGAGTGGATGAGGAAACAGTGGGTGCCAGGTAAGGAGAGGGTTGCTCTGGGTGGTCCGTTAGAAAAACACTCTGGTTAATTAAGGTAAACCTGTGTAATGGTGATAAATGGATAACTTAGTCATTTTGTGTGAAGCACTGATTGGTGATTATTTGGAGATGGTAAGTAACCAGAGGGAAGAGATGCAGCTGTCCAAACCTGGAAGGTCTTAACACTTTAAAACTGGCGGAGAAGTCGAACAAATGTCTGACTACTGATGCTGATATCAAAAATCATATTTGAGACCAGATGGTCGTTAAAACTTGTCTGAGGCGTTGTAAAACTTGAGTGCTTGTAACATCTAGATCACGTTCAAGAAAACGTCTGCCTGCGCCGCTTCTGTGTAAATTCCAAAAAACATTAAACGCATCGTTAAATCCATAAAGGAAACTGGAACTGGAACCATAATGAAGTTTCTTCACAACGTCTTGGAAACATGCAGCCGATCCGCACAGGCACCAGGGGGAATAATTACCATTGTATGGTTTTATACACTGTTAATGAGTCCTACTTATCCACGGGAGGTAACACGCCTAATCTCACACTGCTTCACCTCAGAAAAGAGCAAAGGAAAATGTAAATAACCCAGAAACACGGGGCCTACATGTGCATGTTGACATTTTTGCACACATTAAAATTTCTGATGTTAATTATGTGAATCTTGAGAAATATTCGGCTCTGCGGCATGAATTTTAAGGAGTTGACGGCACAGACAGTAAATCAGGGGGACAGGCTCCTGTTTGAGTGATCAGTTTTTGCTGAATACACAAGTGCACGTTCTGTCACTGTAGGACTTAAGGAGGCAGTTTTGGGTTTTGGGCTGGATGACTTTAAGATTTACCATTTGTCAAGGAGAGCTTAATGCACTCTGCTGCATTTTAACATAGAGGATGGGTGAACAAAAGAGGGATGAAAGGGAAAGTAATTCTCCTATGCTCCCCTTTGCACTCT
The DNA here is from genome assembly GCF_045865225.1 of Trachurus japonicus. Classification (NCBI taxonomy): domain Eukaryota; kingdom Metazoa; phylum Chordata; class Actinopteri; order Carangiformes; family Carangidae; genus Trachurus; species Trachurus japonicus. The sequence goes on along the minus strand of NC_140908.1, from coordinate 10,513,968 downwards.
CTTTCCTTTGTTTTCCATGTATATCTCCCAATCCCCCTATACCCCAATTTCTCTCTCTTTATCCTGCCTCACTCTACCCCGCCACCCCCTCATCCCCCGTCTCCCCCTTTTCCCTCTTATCTAGGCTAATGCAGCAGCAGCCATGCTAATTTTAACAGCAAATCCTCAGCCAAAGCCCCATACAGGCTCGTTCTCTACTCCCGGGCTTCTGTGTGTTTGTCAGCTCTGCTTCTGCTAAAGACGTTGCTGCGTTTTGGAGTTCAAAAAGGAAGGAGCGGGTGAAAAGTGTGGGAACAGAGACAGAGGGAGAGAGAAAGGAAGAAGAGAGAGGAAAATGTGAGGCTGCCCGGGAGTCCTGTAACGTTAACGTCCCCTGGACTTTTCTTGGAGTGACAATAAAACCTTTAGTTCTTCTAAAATTAGAATAGAAAACATGTGACTGGGTTGTGGAGGGAGAGACCAGAGGCTGGGGTTTAAAGGGAGGGAGGGACTGCACTTTACTGTACACTGTATGCACTAAAGCAGTCAGATGAAAGGGGGAGACACATGTGAAGTATGGAATATGAAAGATCAGTCTATCAACAACACTAACCTACATTTGCTGCTCTAAAAACCTGATATCCGAGAGGCCTTTCCCTGGAAAAGTCCTCTGCTGACAGGAACTGATGCAATTTAATGTTTCCAATGGCAACAACAATCTGACGACCTCACTATGCGTTGTGATGGACTGGTAGATTAAAAGCATGGTTATTCTGTCCTTCTCTTTGAACAAACCAAGAGAGGATTTCCATTTACAATAGTATGTATATGTGTTGTAATGTGTCTTGTGTGGTTGTAAGACTCACCTTTGCAGATGAGGCCCTCCTTGGTGATGGCCTGCTTGCATATGTCACAACTCTTGGCCTTCTTGAATGGCTTCAGCTTAAAGGTGTGTGTGTGGACGCCCTCCAGCTCGTCGGGCTGATGGAAGAGAGAGAGAAAGAGGGGGGGGATCAGGAGTGAGTGGGTTGAACGGATGCCAGCAGGTCGACGGCCAATGGAAACACATTTGGTATTCAGCTATGATGCATTCGTCTATGGCTGCACATCAGGGTTTGACTGGTTCACTCATGTCTTTGTTTAATTTCGCTTTTTATTTCTTCATATGTAAGAAAACGTACAATTTTCCTCCTTAAAGAGCCGAGGAACAGGCTGTATACATTTAGTACTTTATATATAAGTTATAAAGAATAGAGAAAGTACTGTTTTCAGGATGAAAGGCGCCACTAATGTGTGAATTGTTTGCTTATCCTGATTTTTATTGATTTTAAAAATAGTTATGGTTTGATAAAGAGCAAGAACACCTTCAAAAGCAACATTTCTGAGAAAAAAAGTAGCAATATTTCAAAATGATTCACAAAACATCACATTTTCACATTTTTTCCACCACACGATATTGTTTTTTTGTAATTTAACAAAAGACCAAAGAGAAATTCATCTGTACGAACACACAATTTCATAACTGACATGACTTGATGTCACAATATTGCGAATGCATTGCACAACACACACACGCACACACACACTGACACAGTCCGCCCACCAGCAGAGGATGTTTTCACTTTGAAGTTCTCTAATTAAATGACTAATTAATGATGAAGAGGAGAGAGAGAAAAGCCTCACAGCAGCCAACAACCTCAAAAACTCTAGGAATGATGTAGGCCCGTGTATGTGCATGCACTGTACTCTCCGCATGCATATGTGTGTGTGTGTGTGTGTGTGTGTGTGTCAGAGGGGGGTTGGTGGGTGGCGCTGGAACATTTTTCTCAGCAGCCTGAGGACACGGCAGCTCTAGAAACTGCACCAAAACCTGAGCAGAGCAGTGAGGACACAGCTCCCGCCTCCCAAAAAGCAAAAGGTATCAAACCCCAATGATGATGATGATGATGATAATAATGTATGCATGCTGCTCGTGGCTTATCCGACGAATATCTGGCATATTGCGGCATTTCCAAAACTTTCCAAGGCCTGCAAACTGCTGTAAATAGGTCAGTGATATTCCACACAGCTAAATGTGACACTGATTGATTGACAGTGATCAGTTTTAACCATGATGCATTGTCTTTTCCACTTGTTTGGGTTGCATGTGCTTCAATCAGCTTTTATGCTATTGTAAAAAAAATAAAGGGCAAAAAAAAAAAGCTGTTTCATACTTTCCCAGTCTGAAGGTCAAACACATAAAGAAGGACAGACAGCAAATTCAAGATCTCCAAGCTTTTCTTCATCTGGCAGCTCCAAAGTCAGGCCAAGGAGAACAAACACCCTCCATCCCTCTGTCTGAACAGCCTCCTCAGTGAGTCATAATGATGATGTCATTTCCTTTGTGTATTTGTGCAGCTGGGCCGGTCTGGGCTGGGCTCCGCTGGACTGTAAATCGCAGTGAAAACTGCACTTTATATAGACACCTTGTTCCAACTATCACCTTGGAGGAATGACTGCCTCCAGGAATACTTAACACTAATTCGGCCAATCTGACAAATTATCAGTGAGTGCTTCCAATTATGTCTCTTATGTCACTTTCCAACTGTTGAGAAAAAGGTGAAACAAATAAATGAAGAGGAGACAAAGCGCATGTTCTTCCATCATCTCACAGTTTCACCGACTCCTACTGGAGATCTCACCTCTTTTACAATGTGCCACTAATTCACTCACTCACACAGATGGTGTGTGAGCCGCAGCCTACAACCATAACACTGTTTGCAGGTGCGATGAGGCTCCGTGATGAAAGAAAGAATAAGATGTGTAATCCTTTACTTCACTGCCCTGCAGCTCATTTTTTGGCGACTTTCTGAAGCTGCACAGCTTCTCTCTCTCACTCTCTTTCTCTCTCTCTCCGTGTGCTGCAGTCAATTTGGCTCAGAGCTTTTACAGAAGTGTATTTCTCAGCATTTTCGCTCCCCTATCTCCCTAAATCTTAATGGCTTTTGTCACACTGTGACACACTTGCTATAAGCTCCGGAGAGGAATCATGGCCGACCTTGGCTGCACAGGGCCAAAACACAGCGCGTTGCAACAGGTAGCTTCAAAGCAACAATATGCTACAGGCACTGATCATTCCTGTAAAAAAAAAAATAGACTTAATTAACAGCCACTCTGCCATCCGTCTCATTAGCGACCTGTGTTTGTTGATGTGCCGAACAGCAGCAGGTTTAAACACAGTCAGACCACAGACGCGTCTCCCACACACAGTTTCATTAAAGTGAGGGGATGTAATCTGAGCTGACTGACATCCATCATTACTCTCGCAGGACTGCTGAGCTAGACAAATTAAAAAGGACAATGTGAGAGGGGAAAAACAATATTGCAAAAGTGAAGAAATAGAACTCCCAGTGCATGCCTATCTAATTCAAATGCATTAATATTGGAATATTTCCTCTCCTTAGACATCAGGAGATATTTTCCAGTGGGTTAAGGTCAATATTTTTTATGTTATATATTTTCTATACATTAATAGAAACAAAATAAAAAACAGTTTTAGAGTACATAAGCCAATAAGGGACATCTTATGCAGTGGCCAGTTTTAAAAATAGCAGATGGAGCACGTTGGTGCCACTCTACAGCCATGATGTTAAAGATGACCTGGCATAAAGCCACCGCTTAAACCAATCAGACGCAGCCAGCTGTGTCACAGGCAGGTGCCATGGTTACCTGGCTGCCACGGCAACTTGGGTCAGTGTGTCCTGTCAAACAATGATGGATGAGGTAGGATTTTTAAAAAAGAGAGAGAAAGACATACAACGACAAGTTTGCACACACACATTCTCACCACACACACACACACACACACACACACACACACAGAAACATGCATGCCCTGGCACACAGGCCCACAGTGAGTATCGCCACAACAGGAGTGCAAATGGTTCTTGGACGACTGCCATGCAGCATCTGGGATTCAAGAGGGAAAAGGGCCTCAGCAGCTTAACTGGCAGGTAATCAACAAAGAGAGAAAGAGAGATCATAGCAGTCTCTGCCTCTTACAATGGAAATGACCCTCATTGTTTCACTGGCTCTCACACACTTCATTTTAGGAAAACGCTTTTGTCTTCAGGGAGTAAAAATGTCACAATTATGCACTGATACAGAAATCTGATTCTCTAGTCTAATGCGTGCCATCAGCTTTTTACAGTAACCACATAGGAGTCAATCATCTGCGACTTTCTTTTTTAATCTTTGCTGATGTGAGGCTGTTTGGATGTAATATGAGTTAAAAAAAAAAGATTAAATCATCTTCATGAATATAATATGGTGTTTTATGAATGACACCATGTGGAAATCTTCATTAAAGGAGACATATTATGCCCCCTTTCCACAAATTAAAATAGTTCCACAGTGTCTTAAAGACCTGTCTGTGACATGCTTTGGTCAAAATACCCCAAGGATCAAACATCACAGCTCTTTTCATCCTCTCAAAACAGCCCTGTTCAGAACGGCTGGTGTCAGTGCCTGTCCCTTTAAATGCAAATGAACCACTGCTTGCCCCGCCCCTTCTACCGGTCCCAGGTAGGGGTGGTGTTATGCAAATTCGAATCCTAGTTACATCACTGGAAGACAACTGAGGGAACAGCTCTTAAAACCACATGGATTTCAACCTAGGGAGCCTGAACATTACATATTTTTTTGTCAAGTCTCACATTTTGGGGGCCAGAAGGCAAGACAAACACCCAATAAAGAGTCTTCAAAAAGAGATATTTCAATAATATGTCCCCTTTAATGTTCAGCCAAGTTGATTTTTTGGTAAATAAAGCCTCATACATCACCGGCCAAAATCTGATCATTTATCATCGAAACTTGGAGTCCGTTTTCGATCTAAAAGACAGACACTTCGACATAGATGGCGCACATCTGAAAGCAGTCATCCACAAGACAAGCCGATGCAGAAAACTGACAACTCACAAGCCCTGTCCTCAGTGTCGTGTTAGAGCGAGACTCCCAGGAGAGGCCGGAGGGAGAAAATGGAGAGGAGAGTTATGTAGAGAGACAGACAGAGAAGCTAGAGAGGGGAAGGGAAATGGGTGTATATGGGGAGAAAAGGAGGGATAAAGGGATAGAGTGTACAGTCTAAGAGCTAGGGATGGAGAAAGAGGAGAGAAGGTGTTTTTGTGAGTGTGTGTGTCCAGGCATATAGACAGCAGGCCCAGTAAATCAAGGCTCTGTGCTCCTCTCCCCCAGTTGCACTTAGCTAATGAAAAGCATCACTACGCTACCTCGACCGCGACCCCACTTAGAGCCAAGACGAAGGAGCAGGAGGGAATTGAAAAGGGAGGGAGGGGGGTGAGGTGGTGAGACGACTCCGTCAAAGGCACCGCTCTGTCCTTCTGCTCAGAGACGACGCATAAACACAAATTAGCCGTGGCACATACAAATGATCCTAAAAGAAACGTGTGTCCAGTCACGCATTTGAACTAGATGAATACAGTACAAGGCCTCGTCCTGGTGGAAGATGGTTCAGAGTATAAACACAGTTTTAGTTCTTGCACAACTCCAAGAAGTTTGGCTTCAATTAAAACAGTTTCAGTTTGATGGTGGCCGTTTTGACAAATGTCAAGACTCATATAAATCTACTTCACAGACTGCCAGTGCTTAAAACTAAAAGAAAGATGGGAACACTTCGAGTGCCGTTTGATTGGTTGTTATTTGAATTCCAAAATCTCAAGCACATGAATAAAAACCACAGTTTATTCTTTGCGTTGCTCGTTGATTTGAAGCTAAACAGCAGCTCACCAGTTTCCTGCACTTTTTTAACCAAATTTTACACCCGACCGACAACAACGTATCTGAAATGAGAAGTGCTCTGAAGCTACACTCATTAACCGCCATGAATGGAGCGTCTCGGTATAAGGATAAACATCTGTAACCAGGACCTCCTGTTTTTTTGCCAGGTGCATATCTAGCGTCCACATCTGGCACTAAGCCCCAGACATCCAAATCCACATTCACACATGTGTCAACACAAACTTCCAGCTTCACTCCCATACGCATGGCCAACACGCCTCCTTCCAATGTAAAACTCCACATGTGGTTCCACTTAGGGCTCAGTTAGAGGAGCGTCTTTTTGCATGAATTGGAAGAATGGTTTTAAAAACACAAAGAGGGCCATGTTGGAGAGAAGATGTAGGCCACAGTATCATTTTGCATAATGATGTAATTTGACACAAACCCGGTGTAGTCCATTAATCGAGGGTCCCCTGATGTGCAATAAGTGTCTCATAGAAACAATTAGTGCAATAAATACAGGCCTTTGGAGATTAAAGTCAGACAGTGAAGACATTTTTAGCAGAATTTGTGTTTATCTGTGTAAAACTTAGCAGAAGGAACACATGTTCTTCTCCGGGGTGCAGTTTTTTTGTCTTTTTAAAAAATAAAATCAAGTGCTAAATATTCCTTCTTACACATAAACAATGGGGGTGACCCACAGTGAAAGGATTCCAGGATGAGGGACTACCTGGCTGATGGACGGGGAGCGAATGAGTCACTCCGGAGGCCAAGGGAAAAAAAAAAAGACAAAGACAAAGAATGCCAAGCCAAGCCCCAAAAAACACTGGACGACATGACTCAGTGAAGTCGAGCATGAGGAACAGGCCCCACAGAAAGTAACAGGCCGGGAGAAGAGAAAAGTCCTGCACCCCTTCCGAGATGAAAAAAAAAAAAAAAGCGGAGCCACACCTGCTTTCAATTTCCACCAAATTGAAATTCTGTCAGGAACAATGGGCGCCTTTGTGAGACAGAGAGAGAGAAAGAAAACCAGAATGAGAGACACAAAAAGAGGGGAAGCGAGACCCAGGATGATATTTGTTATATTTGTGTGTCAACATGTCCATGTTTCATACACTATCTCAATCCATGTGAACGATTTTTAATACAGTAAATATCTATAATGATCTACAGTATGGGTCAAATCAATGGAGTGATCCTCTTCAGATTATTTGTTCCTACGTCATAGTCTTTCCACATTTTCCCAAATTTTGTGAGACTCAGCATCACCTCGTGGGAAACTCTGCTCTCGTTGGCAGCCGCCGCTCTTGAACTCCGTCTGAATCTGTGATCTCAACGCGCAGATGGCATATCAAACGGCTGGAATTAGCGGGGTAGGGCTAAGACGAAGCCTGAGATTTGATTCCGATGGAGCTACACTGCCAGATCGCGTTTGTTTCACCCGCTTTACTCGGCACAGAAATCAGAGGCATCTTCAAATTCTACACGTCAAAGACCCTCTAAATTAACAAGTCTTAGCCATGACTCCCAGGCTGATGAGGTTCTGTCCTATGGCCCTCCATTTATGAACAGTTTTTACAGTGGATGAGAAAATAACAGAGGGGAGAGTGAAAGCTCTCATCAGGACAGTCATTGTTCTGGTTATAACCCCCAAGGGGCCTTCTTCGCTGTGATTATGGGCACATCGTGATTGGCAGATAGGAAGCACCCATGATCATAGGAAAGCATGTCTAGCAGGCTGTAACTGTATAGTCCACATGCACACTCTCTTTCAGTGGAGGTATATACATTTGGGAATTCACAAACAGCACAAATCAAGAAATATATGTAGCACATCAATCTGAATTTTTACAGCTTTACGGCGCTGATATAACACACGTCTTTCCCTTTCTACATCTATACATCATGGGAGTATGGATCAGTCTACAAGAACATATATATGAGTTCAGGATGTTTTATTTATGACAGTGAATACAGCCGATCCCAGTGGTCCGACAGTGTGGGCCGGTTGCCAGATTGTAGTAGATTCCTCCTCCAAGCATCAGCAAACTCAGAAACACTGCAAGTTCCATGTGTGTGTGATGTTATAATGTATGGATGCATCAAATCTACCTGCAAACATGTACACTTCTGTGTGTGTGTACGTGAGGACGCAGCTGTTATACTGTTTGCGCTAACGTGCGATATGATCAATACCAGATGCCGACTGAGAGACACAAAGATCAATGAGCTGTGATCATGAAGTCTAGGCCGCTTATGATCATTAGTCGACTGCTAATGAACTTAGAATGCCGCGTTTGCGAACGAGCTCCCCTCTCTTTGAGTTAATGTCAGAGATAAGAGGACAAAAACAACACATACTGTAAGTGTTAACACAACAGACACGCACACTGCAAAAATTCAAAATCTTACCAAGAATATTTGCCTTATTTCTAGTCAAAATAAATCTCATTCTACTTAAAATAAGACTCATCACATTAAAAGCAGCTTGTTTTTAGACACTTTTTACTTCTTTCAAGCAGATTTTCACTTGAAATAAGTAGAAAAATCTGACAGTTGAGTAAGTTTTTCTTTCTTATTACAAGCACAAAAAACTTGCTTTCACTGGAAATGATCTAAAAACAAGTTAATTTTTAGGTGATGAGTCTTATTTTAAGTGGAAAGAGATTAGTTTTGACTAGAAATTAGACATTTTGACAAGAAATAAGACAAATATGCTTGGAAAGATGTAGAGTTTTTACAGTGCAGCTTTGAAATGTGTATATATAGTATACATATCAAATTCCTGCTTATTCTGCTGATTTGCACACTGTTGTGTAATTTTAATTAACTGCAGTGTTATAGCGATTATTTCAAGTGCTTCTACATTCTTGTTTCCAATAGTCTGCAGACAGATCTAGTCTGCAGCATCCCAGCCAACATCTACTAAACTACATGGGCAGAGATCCAGGCTCGGGTATGAAAAGTGAGGGTAGAGCTAGTGCCCAGGGGAAGTGCGCTGAAGCTGGGTCACGGGCCGGCTGGTGGTGGCCTGGGGGGCCCGCAGGGAGGCATCCGGTCACATCGCATATAAATCACCTGTTCAGACATATACACAGAGCATTGTTAAGCTGCAGCGATGGGGTCACTCTCCAGAGGACGGTCCGGTTTCTCCAAGATACAGCGCCACGCAGCACGCGCGTACTGGTTAGAAGAAGAAGGACGGAGCTCCAGAGAGCTGGAGGGATCTCTAACAGCGGACAGCCAGCCTGTGTGGCAGCTGAAGAGGACATGAGGTCCCTTTGGAGGCTGTAAACTAAAACTAGGTCTGAGTGCAGTTTCATGTCACATGGAGGTGGACATCATCATCATCACAGCCACAAATATCATCACCGTTTTTATTTCCATGCTGGAAAAAATGAACTTTTTTTCCTGTAAAGTACTTTTTCCCCCCTTAACCACATCAACAGCTCTCAGTTCACAGTATAAAGTAATAAAACAGAGCAATAAAGTTTGGACAGTACTTATTCCAGAGGGTCAAATCCTCATAATCAGCAGTTCCCTGATGAAGCCACTTGAGATAATTTGACCCTTTACGTTGTCCAATATTTCAAAAATAGCCCATTAATTGGATTTACACTCAAGTTGAAGATGTCCTCTTTTCATATTTTTATTTTTAATATATGTTTCCAACATTTAGACTCAAACTATCCAAATTAGGTGGAGATACACTGTTATGTTTTTAATATGTACGGTAAAAGTATTGATGCTGTTACAGATACAGCACATAGAGACGCAGGGACAGACTCATTACTCAGATGAATCTCCTCACTCAGCGCCAGCTAATCACCAGGTATGTCCTGACATACACTCTTGTTAGCGGCGGGGAAACGGCATTCCTAATACACACTGGGCCACACACATACGAGCGTGCACACAGGAGACACACTCATACAGAGGTGACACACACACACACACACAGAGGCGTGGCGGGCAGTAACAGTCCAATCAAAGCCTGATTGATTTTCAGAGCTCTCGGGGGATTCTGTCCAGTCAATAAGGGACTCTGTTAGACAACTGAAGACATGATGGATCTGCCATACGTCTTGGCTTTCAGTGTACGGCTGCCTTCTACTGGACTATGACATAGAAGTGGTCTGTGAGCTGCCTCTAACAGATTTGTTATATCGGAAAGTGTGTGTGTTTTATCATTCTATATAAGAATTAAAGGGATAGTTCAACATTTTGGCAAATTGGCCTATTGCCAGGAACGTTACGAGACAGAGTTGTTTTCAAGGCAAATGCCTTGAGACTGCTTGCCAAAAAACTGACCATGACGGGAACGCACATCAGTGGTTTTGCATGAATTTACATCGAAAACAACTCTGTCTTGTAATGTTGCATTATTATCTCATAGCGTGGTGAATGTGCAGGTCACAACTTGTCCATGAGAGTGTTTTGGAGTTGTTGGATTGTGTATTTGATGAGTGAAACCAAGAAATCCCATTAGCCTCTGTAGTGTAGCTCTGAGCAGCTCGCCACTCTGCTCTGCCATTCTAAAAACAGCTTGCACCGACAATTAAAGGTCACAAACCTACTGCTAAAACTATAGGGATTATGGCAATGGGCCAATCTGCCAAAATGTTGAACTATCCCTTTAACAACAACAGCCATTTAGCGTCAAATAAACCACAAGAAAGCTAAAAAATTAAGGAAAACCACCAACAACATTAACAAGAAGTTAGTTATTTTATAGACATGTGATTCTTTAACCTCCTCTACCATAGTGAGAGTTGTTTTAATTTTATTTTGCCCATAAAAGAGTTGGGGGGAGTGTGTATACTTGAGAGTGACACTGGATGTTTAATGTAATTAAGTGGAGCTATTTTGAGAGGCACATCCAATTGAGGTTATTTTAACTGACTTCCGTGTTTCTGTTGGAGTACTCAATCATAGAGAAACAGCTAGTGCTGAGGTCAAAGTGCCTGTTGGCTACATGTGGTAATATTCTTGCTCTTGGGGAGAAAGAGAGAGTCACTCCTGCCTGCACAGATGGGATTAACCGTGATTTATTGTTTGCTTGAGCAGAAGTTCCATCCATCTCATGCAAACAAAGCTTCCCAACCTTCTTTACCATGCAGCCAATCACTCATGGAAGCCAGAATCAGAGTTTTAAGAGGGAAGAGTGGTGCTTTCTGTTTTGATACAGCAGAAAAGTGGTTGGCATGAAGAAAAAAAAAGAAGGGATGTCTTTATCCTGACACTGGAACGTAATCCCTGGTTTTAATGGAGAGCCATGGCTGCACTGGGGAAAATAGCAGGAAACTCTTCAGCGAATTATGTAAAAAAAAAAAATCATATCGTCGATGTTGTGTTGTTGTTACACACTCATGGCGGGGCTGCTTAGCATATTGTAGGGCTGTAATGAGCTCGCAGAAGTGTTTGGCCAGAGCTGGAGGAGCTAGCCTGCATTTGTGGCTGTTTCCGTCAGCGTGTCAAATCTAATATTCTCTCTCTGTGCATGGGGCTGATAAATTATTAATAGCATGTATTTGAGGAGCTTTCTTAGAACCCACTCCTCGCACGTCACTCAGCCTCTGCTCGTTACTCTTCCTCCTCCTCCTCTCTGCTGATGTCACTCATCAAGACTTCCCCTCTCTCTGTCCTCCCCAGTTGTCTCTCTGTTGTTGACGTGCAGGGCGATAACGTTGCATGTGGACAACCCCGGTGTCTCACTTTGCGTATGAACTGCGTGAGAGCTTTTCCCTCCGCCCCTTCCTCCTTCCCCCTTCCATCTAAATGGCTCACTCCTCCACTGCAAGCTACAGAAAAGTAGGACAGATGCTTCATTTAACACTTGGGTGTGATCATTACGCACTGTGTATACATTATAAAGCAAAAGAAGCAATAAATCAACACTGCTTCAGTGCAGCCGAGAGGAAAGACCCTGTGTTTTATGTGGCTGAGGAGCATCTTCACACATAAAGCAAGTCCTCAACAGTGACTTTATGTGAATACACAGGAAGAAAGCTGCTCCATATTCAGTTTTCTAATGCCAAACACAACTTTGTGCTTGTCCAGGGGGTGTGCTGGGCTGGCATGCCTGACTTTTTTCCTTCTTACTATTAACCGAGATGCTGTGTGGAAAGCCCCCCTTGTTCCTGACACACTCAGTCAGTCCCAGATAGAAGGAGAAGCGAGCAGCAGCAGATTAAATTATACAGGAGAAACCAGAAATAGCTCCAGAGCCGAGGCCGCGTGGACTCAACGCAAGAACACACACCGATGCGAGTCGCCACAGAGCAAGTCAACTAGATTAGTCCTCCCCGGATCACGGAACTCGGCCGACTACTGTAGATTTGCTCATCGAGCTAGTCCGTGCAGGGTGGGACGAATGAGAAAGGACCACTTGACCTTTAGTGAGTAGAATATCCTTCGAATAAAACTCCAACTTTAAGCCAAACATCGAACACATGCAAGACTTGGAGGCCACCTCTGATTTCAGAGGAAACCTGTTTAGATGGTTATTTAGAAACCTCTGAGGAGAGAAACCATCAGGTGGATCATTCACGTGACTAATGCAGGTACCCACTCTCATGCATGTAAATACTGATTCTCCACAGAATCCTTTTTCCATGATGATGCTGACCTTTTTGCTCATCACTGACCCACATACAAGCTTGCATACATCCCCGACAATGGTTTCCTTACCCAAAACATGCAGGAGAGGCAAACCCAGGTCCTGGCCCTCCCTGCCAGAGCAGAGGGCATAGACAGAGACACAGAGGGCATTCTGGAAAAAGAAAAAAAAAAAAAGAAGTGCCACCCCGAGGGCTCTCCAGGCTCACGGCAGAAATCCACAATATTCCCAGAAATTCCCGGCGGTTTCACGTCGTCTCTGGCGACACAGATCCATGCCAGACGTGCGAGGTGCACACGGGGTGGGAAAGGGAATGCTGCTCTCGTTTTGTCTCTCTGATGGCCTTAGTCAGTCTCTCTCATCTGAGCTCCCTCCCTCTCTCGCTTGCTCTACCTCCTCCAGTGCTGCTCCTTCACTCTCTCTCTTGTTCTCTCACTCGCTTCTGCCTTCCTCTCCGTCCTTCTTGAAGTGTGGTAACTTTATTCCATGAAGGAAAGGGGGGAGGTGAATCCTGGCCTTTATTTTTCTCCCTGCCAGAACTCCCCTCTCCTCAAATGATCCTTGTTAGTCCCTCCTTTCTCCTTTTCCCCTTTACACACACACACACATACACACACACACTCCATTCATTGACCCCCCTCCACCCCGTTTGGCTTTCCTTGCATTGCATACCTCACCTCTCTTTCCCTCCACCTCTCTTCTGCAAGCATGCTCGCTCATGTCTGTGCTAATGTCACTTCAATTTTTCATCGGCAACCCCTTCCTGTTTCCAGATCTCCTCTCCTCCTTCAAAATATCTGGAGCGCTCGCCAGCAGCTGCCGGGATGCAGCCGAGTGGTCAGACAAACAGATATTGTATACACAGGTGTACATGGAGGCACATACTTCTCCTGCTGAACACTGGTGTTACCACTTAAGTTCAAAAAACTGTTTATATTGAACGGCTGAGTACTTACAATGCAGCTTTTCAGTCTTTAAGCTGCCTAAAAACTGATAAAGGATCAGTTTGTCATGAGATATGAGCCAGTACTGGTAGCACAATGTTAAATCAAGATTCACACATTTCTATTGATTAGAATTACCTGTTATTGTATTGTTGAATATACTTTTTGTATGCATATAAGTTGGTCAATGCTTGCAGATCCTGTGAGCAAACTTAACATGCATGCATTTCTGAGCACATGTGCGAGGGATTACTATATGCATGTGTACATCTATATAAAGTACAGCACTGAATCAACATTATATCAGCAGTGCGGACACATTACATCACTCCACAGTCAGATCCATAAAGGGCTAAGAGCCAATTCATTTTGAGAAAACACCCTCTATTGATCCCTGCTGCACTCCATCATTTCCACTGTAACAGTTACCTCGATCCATAGGCTAACCTGACACATAATCTGTGTGTGTGTGTTTGTATGTGCATGTGTGCCTCTGTGTGAACTCTATTAACATAAAGTAAGCAAGGAGCACAGTGTGGACATGTTATAAAGAAATGCTGGATGTGCAAAGGCACGTCATGTTAGCTCCTGAGCTGGTTTTCCAATGGATTTGGTGCCAGTGTTGGATACACGACAGTCAGTGTTTCCCTGCAGCCAGCTGGTCTAAACTGGGTTGCTAGCAGCCTCTAGTGGCCTCCAACCAACCCTCAGACACTCTGCAGATGCTAAGCGGTGCTTGTGCTTGTCTGCATACACAGCTTAAGCATGCAGTTTGTTTGTTTTTTCCATCTCTGGATGCAGCCAGAATAGCCATTTAAGTGATATTTACTACCTGCAAAAAGCATTGATTTTGGGGCTGCTATTGGGAGGGGTGTATTTTCTCAGTACAACATTTTTGCACAGTGAGGTCAGGTTCTTATTCCCTTATTCCCAATGCAACATGCCGGAGCTCACTGAAAACACACAGGCAGGCAGACAGGCACACACACACACACTTACACATTCACTTTGTCCTCCCTCCACAGAATTGTCCTCATGGAAAAAGGGATTTAGACCATCATGGGACAGTAAAACTCTCCATTAAAGCCCAGACTAACGACATTAACAGCCTGCTGTAGCTATTTAAAGGTTGGGGGAACTTTAATACACAAGTACATGTGCTGACAAATGCACAGAGAAAGCGATATTTGATCACCAGCTCCACCAATGCAAACACACCCCCAGACAAGATGTTCAAATATTTTGGTTGTATTAGAGAGAAGAGAAGAGAAGAGAAGAGAAGAGAAGAGAAGAGAAGAGAAGAGAAGAGAAGAGAAGAGAAGAGAAGAGAAGAGAAGAGAAGAGAAGAGAAGAGAAGAGAAGAGAAGAGGAGAGGAGAAAAAAAAGAAAAAGCAGTGGATGGGTTGAAGAGAAGTATTCCACATTGACTCTGCAGTCTCCTCTTCTGTCACTGGAGAATCCATCACATTAAAGCTTTAATGCTAGAATAACAAAGCATCCATCATGCTGAACGCCAGCCCAGAATACACTGAGCCATTCAGTGGAAGTCTGCAATTCTCTGGGCACCGTACCTGCACAGCAACTCGCCACGGCCGGCCAATATTTCTCAGTGTGAAAGGTAAGCTGGGAGCATGTGATAAATACAACGAGCAATGAATGAGGTTTTCATGCATATGCTGGAGAGGCAATCTAGGGGGAGAGAATAAGGAGCCATTCAGTGGACAGGTTTCCCATCACCCTCCTCTCTTTTGGCTGTCTGCAGTACTGCCTGATGTGAATTTACTGCCCGGGGGGACATTAGTTAAATGAATAGGGAAGCAAGTAAACACCAAATACAGAAGAGAAGGGAGGAAACAAGGAGAGAAAGGAGGAATCAGATGCAACAGATGTAAAGAAAAACAGAGAGGATAGGAGACATGAGGGGATGAAAAGGATGAAAGGAAAGGAAACAGAGAGACATGAGGAAAGAGATGATTCAAGGGAAGAAACGGAAAGGAAGATAAATTGGAGCGACAAGGAGATAGGATGTGAGGAGACGGTTCTACCCCTCCATAGTACCACAATAGTGTCTCCATAGTAACACACATGGAGAAAGCCTTTACGCATCATCATGCCGCTGCCTCCCTCCCTCTGTTGCCACATCTCTTCCCTATACAAAAGCCTCAGCCCTTCACAGTCAACCACACGCCACGCCGACAATGTTCTCAGCACCATCTCCTGTAGTAACCCGGCCCTATCGTGCGGGAACTGCCGCGTGAGCCCCGTTGCCATGGAAACTGAACACCTCAGGGCGGTCCTCGGAGGGGAAGACACAGAGCCTTACCTCTCCACTTTCACCTCCCCAGTCGGTCACGTGACCAGCTCTCGGTGCTGCAGCTGGAGCGACAGCGCAGCAACAGTCTGAATGGTCGTTGTGGTGGTGCGCACTGTGAAAAAGTGACTGAAAAATGCCATTTGGAGACATGGATCTCATTTAATTAGTTGAATCAAACAAGATGAGGGATGCAGTGTACGTCTAACCGGAGTTCAGCTGCCTGATGGCCTGATACTGCTGCTGAGTGTTGCGGTAACAAGGAAAACAGTCTGTGTGCTGGATGAAATATCAAAGTTGATCATATCGGGAGAAAAATGAAGTTTTGATTAAGTGCAATAGAACTTTTTTCCCCACAATATTCTAGATTACTGGAAAAGAGAAAGAATAAAGAAGGCTGCAACACTGGTATTCAGATAAATAACTAGAATATGTTGAGTGTATGTGAAAACGAGTTGAAATATTCTTGTAAGCTACTGCAAAGGGTCAAATACAGACAAAAAATAGATGTATATGAATGTTCCCAGTGTATAAGAACCAAGGGTAAAGATGTGGGCCATGCCTAAAGGCTACATGTCTATATCTATATCTTAGAGGTGGAGCAAGTGGAGCATCTGTCCCATTTTACAGTACAGGTGCATATATACGTAGGTGGAAGATGTTGCAGATGTCCTCTCTCTATAAAAAGGCTGGGGTCAGTTGGTGAATAAGCCTCCATGTACCACACTGATTTATGGATGGTTTGCATACGAGTGTTTCTGGGGGTGATAACATTTCAAACAAAAGAGAAAAATCGTCTGTGACCGAATGTACATAATAGGTTGTGGTTTCATTGCATGGAGTCGAAGAGTGTGTATGTGCACTAACAAGCTCCACACACATACAAGAGAGTGCGACAGGGGGGGGGGGGGGGGGTGTAGTTGGATAGAGCGCGGGTGTAGAGATAAGGAGCTGCGGCAATGGGGTGGGGAGGGGTGGTGGTGGTGGTTGCTGCTGGTGTTGGTGTTGGTGCTGATGGGAGGGTGTTGGGGGGGGGGGGTTGCTGGAGGAGACGGGCGGCTGCAGCACTGCATGCCACGGCGTCACCATGAACCAAATTCCCATCATCATCATCATCACCGGACTTTATAACAGCACACGGCTGCCCGAGCAGTTCTCATACGCAACAGCAGAGCGCTGGCAGTGGAGGGAGAGTTACAGCACTGCAACACTCAAGTTTCCACCGAGATCCATGTCCAGGATTAAAGCTTTAGCCAAAGTTGGGGATTAAAACGTAGAATATAAGGGCACATGAAAAGCCCCATTACTTTATGGTAATATTCTCACTCAGGGGCCGATCATCTTTAAAGAAAAAACTGCTGAGGGTGCAATGCATTATGCCGTTTGGTCACTGTTTGCAATGCATTACGCCGTTTGGTCACTGTTTCCAGGCGTAGGACCATTACACACACACAAAAAAAGGTGTCTTTGATTGAGAAATGTTTGTGCAGAGAACATTAAAAAAAAATCCAACCCATCACCATTCATCAGAGGATCACCTCAGGCACTGTTTCTGGTGTCCTCACATGTGTGTAAGTGCGCATGTAGGAGTGTGAGAAGAGGAAATAGTGCAATTTAGACATACCGGAGTTGTAACACATGATTGATTATCTGCTAAAGGGAAGCAAAAAGGCAAAGATTGCAGTGCAGGTTTTGCAAAAAAAAACAAAAACGTTGGTTTCAAGGGGAAGCAGACCAAAAAAAAAAAAAAAAGCCAGAGTGTGCATTGAGCTGATACCATTCAATGAACTCAGATTGGCCTTTCTCGCTCATACACATGTGCAAAAACGACCGTCGGAATATGGCGCAGGGGATGAAAGACTCACAACCCCCTCATCAAAAACCAGCAAATACAGCATGACGTGCAATGGAAGGAGATGAATGGGGGGGTGAAGCGGGAGCTCTTTCTTGGGAATACGCAAACCCCCCCAATAATGGTGCATTACAATTCTGCAGATGTGAAAGCAAGGTGACCCTATGTATCAGGAGAAGGGGAATCATTTTGCTCCTTGGTGGCTGTTGCAAAAAAAAGTGGCAAAATCCAAATTTTGATCCCACCATCTTTATCTGGAGCAGCTGCCTGGAGATCACTTGGAGATGTAACACTGACCTTGAGTCAGCACTTAGGAGGGACAACCAACCAGCCTTCCAGAAGCCCATGGTCCATGGACCAGCTCGTTTTCACAGCTACGTCATTTGGTGGTTTAGGGTAAAGCCGACTGTACGCATGTAACGGCTGAGTGGTATGACCGAGAACAAGGCCCATCCTGATGTATATTTCATGCAGGATGAGAATCCCAGATGTTTGATGGCATTTTATTGTCAAAGCAAGTCACCTGGATGGGTTGAAGTGAGGCATGAAAGACGACACGTGCAAGGAAGTCGTCCTGTAAGTCCAACTGAATTGCACCCCCTTTTCCTCCACGAAGCCTTACCTTGTCTCGCTTGGCCCCCCGCAGAGGAAAGAAGCAGGCGAAGAGGAACTTGCCCCAGCTGATGACGGCAGCCAGGCACCAGTTGAGGCGAGCCATGCCTGCGTCTGTCCCGTCTCGTCTGCCAGCCTCTTATCTCCCACCCCCCACTCGTCTCCGGGGTTAGGATCCTGCTACCCCCCCCTAAAAAGAAGGATGTCAAGCGGGGGGGGAAAAAAGCAGGAGACCCTCTTGTCCTAGTCCGTGGCGCTGAATTGAACTGAAAAGCTTCCTTCAAGTCAGACGATGCGACGACTGGGGATTTATTTTCCTTTCAGTGGATTTTCTTTTTCTTTTTTTTTGTGTGCAAATTTTGGCTACCTGTCTGGATGTGTGTCTGCAATCCCAATTTTCATGGGGGGGGACAAGGAGAGGAGGGGAGGAAGGGGATGGCCAGTGAGAAGCTGCTGGCGTCCCACAAACAGACTAGACCCTTGGACGGTCTTGAGGGACCAAGAGCATCGAGAGCCTAAAACTGTCCTCCTGTCTTTCCATCCATCTGTCTCTTCCGTCTCCACAGCTCTAGATGAGTCAGTCTTCAAAGTGTGATGAGCACCGTCGGCTGCATAATGCGAAGAGCCTGTCGCTGATCGACGACACAGTTACACATAACACACGCGCACGCTGGCATGCCCGCACTCACTGTCTCTCACGCACGCGCGCACACACATTCATGCACAAAAAAAAGAAGAAAAAGAAAAAGAAAGGAGAAAAAAAAGCTGTCCTGGCACATACATCCACCGGTAGAAGAGCCCCCCTCTCTCATCACACGGCTCCCCTCCAAGCTCAGGATCCCCGGTGCTTCACGCTCACACACTCCGCTTACACACACTCCTCTCGCTCTCTTCCTCTCTCTCTCACTCTCTCTTTCTCGCTCTGTGCTGCTCTCTCTCTCTCTCACACACACACACGTACACACATACACTGATGCTGCAGCACTTACTCAGCCAGCGCGGGAGGAGGGGAGCAAAAGAGTGAGGAGGAGGAGGAGGATGGGGAGGAGGAGGAGGAGGGGGGGAAAGGGAGAAATGATTGGGAACAGAACGGTTGAAAGAGAAAGGGAGAGAAAAAAAAAAGACAGAAAACAGAAGGGGCTTCTATTGAGAACGACTGGTTCAGTGTATTCAATCTGTGTTGATATTTCAGAGTGTCACTGGAGAGAAGACAGGAAAAGAAAGTGTGCATCAAGTAGTGACAGAGAGAGGACTGAAAGAGTGAATGGAGGAGTCAAAATGGACGGATGAGAGACATCAGGAGGGGAATGACAAAAAGGGGGAAGGCGGCGAATGGCAGGAGAAAGGAAGAGGCAGGAGGGGAGAATGTGTTGGAGAATATTGAGCAGAGACACACACCAGCCTGCGCAATACACTCACAACAAAAAAAAAAAAAACACGGACGCACAGCAGCCATCGCGGTGCACGGCTGATTCAAGGCAGATGATTGTGGAGTGTGTGGAGAATTGGGTCGAAGGGAGGAGAGGGAGAAAGGATAGAGGATGGCAGGAAAGGAGAGGAGCAGGGTGTTGAATCATTGTGTCTTGGGTGATTATTTCCCCTCTCTCCCTCTCTCTCCTAGATACACACACACACACACACACACACACAGACGACTGCAGGTGGTGCACAGGCTCGTTCACTGTGCTGCAGTCTCTCTACGCTTCAGTGGGAGCACATTTTCACTGCAGAACGCTTTTCTCTGCTACAACCACCACCACCACCGACCCCCCCTTCCCCTCTCCCAACGCACACCACCACCACCACCACCCCCACCCCCCCTCCCACCCTGCGCACAGCCGCCACACCGACACAATCACAACACATCAAAGCAATGAGCGAGGGAGATAAAGTGTAGAGAGGAACGCTGTTCTGTCAACCAAAGCTAGCTTAGCCTGCAAGGGGAGGGGACATGGGGGGGTGAGGGGGGAGGAGGGTAGGGGGGGTAGTAGGGTACATAACACAAATTGTTGGCCATATGGAAAAGCACTGGCTATAAAAAATACAAATCTTTCCAATGATGACAGAGAACTGCTCCCATCAGACCTACTCTTCATGTTACTGTGTAGTGAAATCTGCTCTGCAGCAGACACACACACACACACACACACACACACACACAGTAAATCATGCATCCATATACGTTTCTATATGAACAGTATCTTGTCTCCATGACAATGTGTATGATGTAATTTATGTATCTACTATCTGCTCATATGCAGCGACCACGGAACGAATGAAAACGTGTCATTTAGGGGTTTTATGGCATAAACAAATAAAAAGCAGGTTAAAAAAAGAGATGCCTTTGAGCAAGGCACTGCAACACTAGTGACTAGTGATACAGCAGAATGCGAAGAGGAGACATAAACACTATATAATGGCATGTAGCCCTGTTAGTAAGATAACACATGAGTTTGGAGACTCATAATCTGCCTTTGAGATGGATATCTCATTGCGTATATTCACCACATGGGTGATGGAACAGCGGCGACCCTTGGGGAGGCGACTGAAAGAGCAGCGGCAGGCAAACAACATCAGCTGTTTGCAAACAACAGGCCACGACTGGTCACAGCATCCACTGTGAGCAGCTGTCGGCCAGCGGATGATGATGGAGGGGGCCGACGGAGACCACAACCACCTGTTATCACATGATGACCCCCCATCTAAAACGGTGGGCTTCACTAAATAAGCATCTTACGCTTTAGGAATACTTATCACAGAAGGGGCGATTCCTATATGTTTTTCAATACCCTAAAAATAATAAGTTTGAACTTGTTGCTTTCATTTATCGATGAGAATATGTGTTTAGCCAGCCGGCGGTTTTCGAAGGCACGCGGTGTCGCATTGCATTTTGTTCTACTGAGGTTCCAGTTGGAGGAACAACACAAACATCTCCCTTAACTGCAGCGGTCAATGGACGATGTCACGATGATGCTGATGTAAAATGGCAGCTCTACAGAAAGCAGCTCCTCACTGCCTCACGCCGACGGACCGACGGCGGATCCTCCTGACAGCCGACAATCCTGAGACGTTTAAGACCTGGCTGCGCCGCATCTCGTCTGCAGGAATGAGAAGAAATGCGCCACCAAAAAAAGCAAATGGGCACACGAATGCAAAGCAGGCAGTGTTTTTCCATTAGCGCAACGTTATTGATGATATTTTGTGGACCTGCTCCTTTTCCACTGAACTAGTCCAGATTTATTTTGTAAAGGCTGCGACACATCTATATATAAAACCATTTAGATACGAAGCAGGCAGCGTTTTATGTAGAATAAAAAATGAACATATTTTAAGAGGAGATTTTACTTTCCGCAGAGCAGATGAATGAGGACTGTGTTTTTGTCCTGCACAGTATCCTACAGCAGTGTGTGCTGTACATCTCAGTGTGAGACTGGGCATGTGTCCCACTCTCTTGGCAATGCGCTGACCTTTCTCATTAGGCATAAGCAACTTGCATAATCACTGCTGACTTCTATTGACTGGCCTGTCACACTGCCTATCCGTTTGACTGGAAACCCTGTGAAAAAGAGCAGCCTGCCAAAAAAACTTCTCCCTCAATGACTTTCCCCTGTCATCTGCAGCACGATCGGAATCTATCATTTTTCACCAACTGCACAAAAAAGCAGGGGCTTTACAGCGTTAGCTGCAATTTATCCTCTGTTGCACCGGTGGTTTTCAAGTAATGTTTATCAATATTTATCAACTGGTGGTTATTAATGCTCACTTTCATATTCATAGAGTAAAGCCTTGTCCTGTAATGCTCCAGGTGTAAAGCCTCACCTGCATGCTCACATCCTCTGTGTTTCTTTTGTTCACTGCAAGGTTCATGTAAATTTTTCATCACATTCAAACAAAATCTGAGTCAGTCTAATATGAGGTAATGCTTTCCACAACAAAGGTTGTCATGAATGTTTTATATGTACAGGGCATCTTTTCTATTGAGCCCCCTTGTTGATTCAAAGGTCTAATCATAGATTAATGGAGTTACACAGAATTGTTGCCACTGATGAGATTAGAGACTTTCATGAGAAGACTGAAAGCATTTGTGACAGGCTAACTTAGCTTAGCAGCGAAACACATGTAGGTTTTCATGGCATTTCATGCATTACCCATGCTGCCTTGCGATGCTGCGATTTTATTCGCTCTGCAAGGCAGCCTGGAAACCAAAGACCCAATTTTACGAGGGAGCCAATCACAGAACGGGGGAGGGGGCCGCAAGACGATGACGACACACCGATGCGACTTTAGCTTGTCGATCCAACATGACGGCAGACGCTTTACCTTTCGATGCAGCGTTAGAAAGTGTTTTAAATAGTTTAGACCGCAAGTTTATTTTGAAAAAAGAGCAACGTTTTGCGTTTCTTTCCTCATCGGATTTCTGTCGCTCTACATACATCATCGGGTATGATTAATACGATTAGCTAGACGCATTTGATAGACATTCGTAGCGCCAAATAAACAGCTCTGGGCTTTCGTAAACCACGCCTCAAATACGAAAAAATTAACGGGTGGTTCCCAGACCAAATCTCACTCTACATTGAGATGAGGTCTGGTGTTAGCCAGGCTAGCATGCAGCTGATTATACAGGATAATTTACAACACAAAGCATGATGGGATGCTTTGGTTTTTGCCTAAGGACAATTTCACACAGCAGGTTGGAAATGTGACCCCCCCAGCTGTGAGAAAAATCTATGCCATCCAAGCACATAATCAAAAATAATTAGTAAAAGCAGCTCACCGCCAGAGTTTGCAGGCGTGCAGGGGCGTCGTATGGGGGCCTACGCTGGAGAGGGGACAGCCAACGGGTGTGTTGGGTGTGACAGGCAGCGGGTACAGCCGGGTGCACGGGCTGCAAGAGAAACAGGAGAGAGTCGGAGGTGCAGAGTTTAGTTTTCTGCACCGGCATCCCATTCGCATTCAGTGCACAGAGCGTGCACTGTACTGAGCAGACAGCAGATTAGGTCCCATCACACACCTCATCATTCACTAACACACAGTTTCATCTGCCTTCCATTTCTCTCCCTGTATTCCCTCTTTTCCACTTTCACCTCTCCTCCATTTTAACTCTCCCTTTTTTTTTTGCCGTTTTCTCTTTTTGCTTTGGCTCCCTCCCGCCTTTTAAGACAAATACATACATTACATGTGTTTTTATCCTCTTCCTCTTCTTCCTTTCCTCCAGTGCTTGTGTAAAACCTGCCCAGAGCAGGACTTAACAAGTTCAGTTAAGAATTACTTAACATTTCCCCCTTCTTTAATTTAAGAATAATGTGAAACTCTAAAACACACATGAGATAGAATAAAGCCTCCCTTTCCTTTGCACTGCAGGCGTGCCAGTTCTGACTCCCAGGTGTAGGGTGCCATACATAATACATAATAATACATAATAATGACAACACCTCGTTGTATCAGAAACGTCCCTTTTCATCACATCTAATCCAAGAGAAAGCACCGCAGAGACAGAGGTGACCTCTATGGCCTGTGATCAATGGCTCAGTCTATTAAGTGAAGGTGCTTTGATCAGTAGTTCTCAATGACACTGGATCATAGCACCTCAGTGATCTCCCAGCCATTCAGTATTTTTAACCAGCTGACTGAGGCTGAATTTGATCTTTCACAAAGTAATAATTATAATCATGACCGTTTCTAAGGGGGAAAAAAAGGGTAAGGATGGAGCTTCTTTTGTTCTGCGCTCAGGTGGATCATGGGGTATGGAGTCCATCTCCGCTCCAGGTGACAGGTTCATCTTTAGCGGGAGCAAATTATGCGCGGGGACGGGGGGGAAGCACTTGGGTGCGCTTAGAGTGGAGGTCTATGAACGGTGACACTTCGGGGGCATGCTGCCAAGGAAAACTCAGTTATCCGGCGACGTCTAGTCCCCCTCCCCCCGGTACACACAAACACACACACACACAAAGCGACTCCCAACCTTTCCCTTTGAGACCCCAAGGGAGTGGAGAAGACGGGAGGGAAGGCGTGATGTCCAGGCTATTGACAGAGAAGTGGATAAGCTCTCTCATTTGATGTTGGTCAGTACATATGTACATAAAGATGTTTATATGTTATTATTATTTTTTTTAAGTATATCTTTGAGGCTTTTGGCCTTTAATTGAATGACATGCAGCAAAGGACCACCAGATTCGGAATACGGGGCGCCTCCTCAACCCACTGAGCTATATGGCGCCCCATGTTTTTATTTAATATATTATTATACACTGAATTGACATTGCATTTTGCAGATCCAAATAGATTTAACGTCTGCTTTGTCATAATTGTCATGATCAAGAATTCCACATGGACTATTTTTTGTCAGATTAACTGTTGTACAGTCTGGACAAGGACAGCTGATCGAGGTTCAGCCGCAACAGACAGAAGGTAATCAGTGATGTAAATGCCCCTGATAAGATGCAATCAGGTATCAGGCAGGCGACAGCAGCGTAATGCAACTCAACAGCACCATTATCGTCGCAATCAGCTGAAGTCCCAGGCCAAATTAGAATCGACCCCTGACTCTCCACTTTATTCCTTAAATCATGCGCTGTGCAGCTTTCACTGTAATGAGCCTTCAGGAAGTGGGAAAGGCCCATTCTGGTTTGGCTTTTTTAGAACTGATAAATAGAATCAGCCCAGGAGGATTATAACTGTCACTGAAATGCATTTCAGAGATAGAGTACAAAAATAAGTCCTATATTTTGCCAAATTATTCTTCTCTATGCATATTATTAATCATAATAGTTTGGATCATGCCATGCAATTACCACTGCCACTTATACTTGCTCAGCTATGCAAGGTTACTCCAAGGAAACAGGACACAAAGAGCGATGTAATGAACATAAAATGGCAAATGAAATAAACAATCAATGCCATTTTCTCAATGAATTGTTTCTAATATAGGAAACGAAAAGAACATCCAGCACTGTGTTTATAAAATCTCCTTGTAGTCATCACAGGTTGTGAGACTGGAACACAGCAGCAGGACACTGTATTGTGGCTATTTCATTTGGAGCAAGAAAAGCCTGAGGGAAGTTATCCAACCCCCCCTTCCCCCTCGCTCCCCCCCACTTATATCTGAACATCCAACTCATAGCTCACACCCGCTGCTGACTTGGCTTTTCCTGGCGTTGCTGTTAGCCCCACTAATGTAGCTACCTATGTAGGTTAAAGACCCCCTTGTGGTCAACAAACACACCAGTGCCAGGGGAGACATCTCAAGGTGAACACTGTGTTCAGATCCCACACACACATCCCTTTTGGTGGCAACAGTAAATAGGACAGGAACAACAATGTCAGACAAGTGTTTCATCTGAATGGCACAGGACAAAGACGACATTTGGCGATGATAAATCGACAGAGAAAGGGTGGGGTTTCTCTTTCGGCTATCAGTAGATGAATATTTCAACAAAATAACTGCAAGCATGATTGTAGAAGTCAAGTTTGGCTCCCTTAAGGATGAGACCCTCTCCATTTCATCCCCCTCATCCTTTAGGATTTTGCAGACCTCTTAATTCCCTAAATGAGCCAATCAATCAATAGGAAAGACTACAAGACCCATACTCAGTCTAATTACACACATTTATCACCAATCACAGCCTTAGTTTTGACTAGTGACTGCTAGGGGCCGTTGTGCTGTAAGGCAATGTGACAGTCCAGCGCCATCCAGTTCATCCGTACAGCAGTGTGATATCGGGATAGGGGCAATTTGCAGAGCAGGGGATAAAGATGAGAGAAAATAACCATGAAACCAGAGGGAGGGAACATGAAGTAAAGACTCAATGTCTTCTGGGTAATCACACAACATGCATTTCAGATTGTATGAGAGAAAGGCGGGAGTCGAAGAGCGCAGCCTTTACATGCTCGTAGTGGCGCGCAAAGAAAATGCTGTAATCCCAGCAATTACTGGGCAGCGGGGAGATACAGAGACCTGTCTGGACCAATCTGGAGAAGACTTACTGGGCTTTGAGATGGAAATCAACAAGCCCACTCCATGTCCGAGGCAAGAGTTTGTGCTAATACCTAGTTGCTATTATGTAAACCTTGACAAATGCAGACATTTCATTTCAGAGCCCCAATTGGTGATTTCCTATTGCTATAGATTTATATACCGTAGCTACATATGGTCATGATCACTTCTGGGTAAAAACATTTAGGTAAATGGCTTTTTTCTATACAAAATGATATCAAAAGCCAATGTGCTTCTTTGTGTCCCCTGTGCAGACACACCTACACAAGTTGAATTTGATTCATTGAATGCCCAGTGGCCTTGAAGGAGACGTGAGAAAAAAAAGAGGACATCCTGGATCTGGCTAATGCTAAACTGTCGCAGTAAGTGACATAAAATTTACATAGTGACACAGAGGTCTGTCTGCTTCTTAGGGAAATAAGAACGTTCGGGAAAATGATGGACAAAAAAATGAGCAAAGGCAAAATACTTCCCACCCGTAAGGCACCGGAGCAGCTCCCCCTTCCTTCTAAATCTCCTTATCTTGGCTGAAAGGCAGAGAGAAGAAGGAAAAGGACAAATGGGAAAGGACAGAGCAAAGCAGACAGAAAACACACAAAGAGAGGAGGGAGGGAGTCAAATTAACAGAAGAGACTGAAGGTGGATGTAGACGGACGTTTACAAGGAAAGAGGAGCTGCTGAAATGGTTAGCTGAAGGAGAAAAGGCGTTAAAGGTCCGATTAAAAGAGGGAAAGACCTCTTCCATGTTGTTATTTTCCATCTTTTCACATCACCTATCCCGATAACAGACCATTATACTGTACCACAACACGAGATGTACATTCGGCACAGAACCATGCAGGTCATGTAAGAAAGCTCTGGCAAACCAGACTGCTTTCGTGGACAAAGAAATGTCGACTCGATACGAGCAGAAGCGTTTCGAGGAAAACAGCGAGAGACACAGAGACCTCTACTCTCCTTCAGAGCCGAAGCCATGAGAGGCAGTGAGCAATGTGTCTCTCCTGGGGGAATTATGGGAAATGAACCGTTCTAAAGGCCTAGTATATCCAACGGGACACAACTTCAGGCGTCGCTGACAAACTGTCACAACACTGGCAGGGCCACAACACATTGTGGCGCACAAACACAGAGACGCTGCACAGAAGCCATACAAACAAAGAGGATTTCAGCTGCAGTCTTCTGGCTTTGTGTTCAAACACTGCAGATGAAATAACACAATTTGCATACATGTTACAAACATAAATGCTCTGTAGAACTGAAATATTATTGTAATGCTCATTAGCTGACTAAAGGCGGGGCTAAGACGGACACACTTTGCATGCACAAGAAACACATGGCTGTAAACACCATGCATCAAGCCAGCTGACACTCAGCTGACCAGAGCGACGATGATGTCTTCCGGTGACGGCTCCTTCTCCCTGCCTTTGCCTGGCGCCAGTGCACTGTTGCCATGGGAGATGTTTATGTAAGCCATGCCTAATCCTGTTAACTGTTACTGCGGCTGCTGAGCAGTATAAGTGTTCGGCAATGCTGCACTGCAAAAAATGTCTAGCTTATAAGTCCTTTTGTAGAGTGTAAGTTTTTTTTTTTTTGAAACAAGTGAAAAGGGGAAATGGGAAAATGTGGTTTTGGGCTTTGATTGAGGAGAAGAGAAGAGAAGAGAAGAGAAGAGAAGAGAAGAGAAGCATCAGTGAGGTGGGGGCCTAAACATTTGCATTGCAGAGCTAAATAGATGTATATTGTCATATTGTCTATCTGCATTTTCCGACTTGCTATGATTAAAACATATAGTTTATTGTAATTTCACACAAAAAAATCTAATTCTTGTTGCACCAGTCCCTAATTTGAGCACAGACACTTTGCTGCATGTTTTCAGAATCAGATTTTGTTGTCCTCGAGCGAGACATTTTTGCACAATTCGTAAATGACGGATATCCCAGTCATTTCTAAAACTATTGACCCGCTGTGCTAATAACTGAGGATCATCTTTTGTGTCAGGAGGAGGAGAGACAATGAGAAGAGACAAGGCAGAAGTCATGCAAAGCTGAGCAGGAAACCTGCGATGCAGCCACGTACCATCGTTTTATTTCCTGCTGCAGAGCGGAGCACCGTCACTAAAATGGATTTTGTTCTGGACATTCTGAGGCATCATGGACCATAAACCCCAACCTCACTGGCTTATCTTCAACCTTCACCACTGTCATAAAAATATAACCTTTAATTCATTTTTTAGATGATTATCCTTCAATAATAGGACCATTATTTTGCGCACACATTCCACCATCTTATGTAGGCAAGGAGTGGCATGGGAGAAGTCTAAGCCTAATTATCCTGATTAAAAAGCAGAGAGTATGAACGAGTCATACAAAAGAGGATTATACAGACATGAAAGAAGGGAGAGTGGGAGAGGAACAGAAGAACGAAGAAGTGAAGGAGCTCATGTAAAGGCGGACGTGGATGATGACATGTCACATACATATAGCATACACCTCAGAGGGGATTGGACAGGGAACCTATATGCATGGCCGTCTCCTGGCCTCCTCCCCCCATTCTCTCTATTTTCTTTTGCTCCATTAGCTTTATTACAGTCCCTTGGCTGAGGAATCAGGCTATTGTACAGTTACCTGATCGTGAAGGTCAACATTATAGTACACCCACTGTGGCTTTGATACTGCGCTGCAGTCGGTTTTTGGGGGTTTTCCCGAAGCCACTGGGGCTCCTGTCTGATATCTAATACAATAACTGTGTCTTAAAGGTCCAGTGTGTAAAATGAGGGGAAAACAGTGACATCTAGCATTCTATTATTTATCTATTAAATAATTCTATTGTTTATTTATGAATGTGAAACTCTTGAAAACATGGCCTCTGATTGGCTGGATTTTCCATTCTGTATAAACATGGCGGCGCAAGATGTCGACAGTCTCTAAACAAGACCCTTACTATATGGATATATATAAAAGAAGAATTATAAGGCTATGAAGATCAAATGGATTTTATTTTATAGCGATTATAAACTTATAAAGATTTTGCCAATAAACCTTGACAAATATTACACACTGGACCTTTAATGTTGTTCAACGAATATTGAACGGATTGCCGTGTGGTCCCAAAAGTATTAATCCTAAACAGCAAGGCACATTTGTTCAATAGTGTCCATTGTAAAACTAACTTTCAATTTGCCTTACTTAGCAAATGTGTATATATATATGATATGATGATGATATGATATATATGTGTCATTAGAATGTTAAAGTTAACATTCGGTTTAAAACATTTCTATCCCTAAAAGAATAATGGATAAAACTGAACTGCAAAAACACTGGACTCTAATGTAGAAAAAACATCCCATGCATTGAAAACACACATTTCTTATACTGTACATGTAATGAAAATAAAAATGCACACAAACACACATGCACGCTTCACCCTCTGCCTCCACTCTGTGCCAGCACTGCACAGCAGCCGGGCCGTTAGCCCATTAAACACAGTTTTGTTCCACTCAGCGCGTCATCATCATTCTAATGCATCTGCTGATCACAGCGCGCAGAGGAACATTAAAACTCAGGCTCCGCCAGTTGCCAGGTGACCACAGGGCCTCAGCTGCATCTCAAAGCTTTCCCCCCTCCTAACTCCCTGTTCACACCTCCTGTCCAGTTGGTGCTGCAATAAGAAAGAAGCAAGGATCTCTAAAGGTATTTGATGTGGGTCGTCATGAAGATTATAGATGAACAGGGCAGTTGTTCCACCTCATACTCACAGAACCAGATTTTTCTAAAGGCAAAGTTATACTCTTACTGCTGGTTATAATTCTGACAGGACCTTTGTGACTGTCAGGGCAAATGAACATCTAGTATGAAGTGGTACAGGACACGGCAAGACAATTTACAATTTTGGACATTATTCTTGCAAATGTAAAACCATGCAAAGACATCCGTGTTACCTTGGCAATGAAAGAAGAGTCATATCTAACAATGACGACGATTACTAATGGTTTCACAGTAATAAAAACAATTAGTGGACAATATCATGGTAACACCCACGTAGGTGAGAGAATACAATATACAACTCGCAGGAAGACAAATCGTTCAGAGAAGCCAAGATTTTCTCATTTGCTGTGCAAATGAAAACACGGATATGGATAAGCACTTTTCTGCACTTTATGGGAGATACAGTGAAAAGGACCGACGACTCTAACCAGCCAGCACAGCACAGCGGCTCAGTCATGTACAACGTTTCCAATCATAGAGGCGCATGTCACATCACAACTACATGCACTGTAATTCACCCTCTGTCCTTTATCTACTTTCTAGATTGTAAAAAGGGGAAGGGGAAGTATTCCCTTTTGCATTCTCATTAAAAGTCAAAGTGTATTTGGCCTTTCTTTGGACCAAACTGACTGTTGGCATCTGACTAATGGGGGTTTAACACAGACAAAGTTTCTCCCTGATGCCAGAGGCCAGGGGAGCAAAACAAGGTTTAAATCGTACAGCATGTTCGCTGGAAGAGGGACGAAGCAGCAGTCGAGCACCGCTTCTGTGCCAGCTCAGTGGTGACAACAGTGGGGCGGCAAAGTTGTGATGGAAGCTGTTCCATGAGACGCAGGAGCTTGGATTAGAGACGCAGACACGCGAACACACAGATGCAAAAACACAGGCAGTCTTTATTTATTTTTTAATTAGCTATTAAGATGATAAAGCTGATAGTGCGTTTGGCTGGATCCATTCAACACACTAATGCAGACTGTGACCCGCAGCAAGAGAACAGAACCCGAGCTAGACTCAATTAAACTCTTAGGGAAGAATCCATATTGGATGATTCTGCACCTTACAATTTATGACCAGTCGAACGTTCAGTGCCACTGCACGAAGCAGAACCTCTTTTATGTGGCAAGTCCTGAGGACAGTGCTGGCTGGACAGCACTGATTACAGGGATTCATGCCCGCACCGCACTATGAACTGACACCAGATCAGAGGGACATGCTGCGGCGTCGGTTCGCAATGGTACGCTTTCTGCACAATATAAATCACCTAATAGCAGTTTATTCACGTCTTTCAAGACAGAGCAGTCTATTTACACCATGACACAGGAAGAGACAATCTCTGAGATTCTTGGGGAAAGACTGGCTAATGAGTCAGAGCTGTATGGAAGCCAAACGTGTTACATCCTCCCAGGCTTGTCTAATTAAAAGTCCCATTTAGTTTACCATTCATCTTCAACACAGGGAAACTACTTTTCTGTTTGCAGAAGCTTTTGCGGTGGTCTCCTCTGTGCAATAGTGCTCTGAAGATGAAGGTAAAACAGGAGCCATGTCCAAAACTGCGAAAATGTTCCTTTCATTGTTGTGGACCAAGGTGACGCATGATTTAAGGGAAATGAAAATATAATCTATGTTGTGCTAACTCTGATGCATTTAGTGTGAATCTCATCCATGTGTGAGATATTTATAGCAGTATGTTTTGTAATGTAATCAGTGTATGTGCTTTCCTATGCATTATTGAGGGGAGATGAATATTTATGAAACAGTTGTGGGACAGTTTTGCCTTTTTCTACTTGAAGAAATCATGCAATGCATCCAGGGTGACCCACATACTGCTGGAAAAGTCTCACTGTCTAATCTCACCTTCTACCACTCTTCATGCATGGACAAACACAGATATGCACACACAAATATGCACAACACACACATTCTGTGTGGATCAGCACTAGCAGTATTTGAGTTTTTGTGTGTGTGTGTGTGTGTGTGTGTGTTATTTTCAGGCCTTCTCAAAGGTTTGACATTGTATAGTTGAAGAGTATGTGATATGAGGAGTGACCTGAGTGTGTGGAGGGTAAACGGAGTGACTCCCCAGGGGGCAGCTTGTTCTCTCTAGCCCTCTTTTAGAGTTCAGACAAGTCCCATGATGCTGAGAGATTAATGAAGCTGCACTGGCACTGTGATCCCTACAGGACGCACACACACACACAGTCACCGGCACATGTGCACACACATTATTCATTTCAGATTATCAGAGTTTTCATGTACCTACACTGATCTGAGCTGAACAGGATGCGGGTAATTATTACACTGAGGGTGGTGCATACTTTGTGCAGAAGTTAAAAGCCCTCACAGACAAATCTGTATGTAAACAGATTAAGACGACACAGTTACGTCTGCATCACTGTACATGTAGAGTAGAGCCAATTGCAGATACGACACTTCAAGTGGATTGTCTAATTTAAATCAATAAATCTTTCCATCGTGTCTTTTCTCCCATCAGAGTCGTTATATATAGCCTTAAGTGGAATATTTTAAGAAAGATCATATCTATCTTGCATTTTAATGACAATCCTCCCTATTGGTCGTTACTACAAATTCAGCATTACATCATCAAAAACACAGCGCAGTCAAACATCTGCAAGTCGTCACTGCTGAGATGAAAGTGGCCTGACTGAGTCTATCTGCTGCTATGATGATACAAGCAAGCTGCACCAGAGCTTGGGAGAGTTGAGAGGATGTCGCATTAACACAGGGGCTAATCTCACACCTGCAGTCTGGCCAGTTACCTTAACAGTGCAACACTGCCCCTCTGTGGTTACAAACACATGCTACACTTCTGAAAGCAATCAACCACCACAATTATTGAGAGCCATTGTTGGTGTCTTTCTTCATTCCAGGAAAAAAAAGCACCAATCCACTTCATAGATGTTGATATTTCACGGTTTAATTATGACATTTAAAAGAAAAATCTGGTAAAACATTAAAATACTCCACTAGTAATAATAAGAAAATGGCAATCCATCCATTACCTGGTGAAGGTTCAATTATTTTACTTTTAAACTTTTGCTTCCTGGTACTTCGAAACACCACTGAGAGACACAGCATTAGTCTTAATATATGATATCTTAATAAATGTGTTTGCTTGTCTTTGCTATTTGTATTTGTCTGGGTTTTTGATTTGTGCGTAATACTGTTATGTATAAATATTTCATTTCATTTCATTTCATTTCATTTCATAACCTTTATTTAAACTCAGAGATATATTGAGGAGTAACCTCATTTACAATATAGCCGAGATGAAACACAAAACACACAAGGACAGAAGACAAAATATTTGAAACATACAAAAACAGTTAGAGGTAGAATAAGATGTAGTTATGGCTTTAAATTGTCCCATTGATAAAAGTGAGGTAAGTTTCAAATGATTCTGCAGAGTGTTCCAGGTTGTAGGTGCACAGTAAGAGAAGCTGCATGGTCTTTCCAAGTTCGGTGTTAACAGAGGGAACCTGCAGTGTGAGCCAGTCTTTTGAGTGTGTGTGATAGAGACCTGCATTGAAAGATACTAGTGAGTTAATATAAGATGGTAAGAGACCAGTAAGAGCTTTAAAAATAAATAAAATCCAGTGTCGATCACGCCTGTTAGATAGTGAGGGCCATCCAACTTTGGAATACAGGTCACAGTGATGAGTGTTGTAGCTGTCGCCAGTAATGAACCTCAGGGCTGAATGATAAACGGTGTCAAGTGGATGTAAAGTTGTGGCTGATGCATGCCTGTATACGATGTCTCCATAATCTAAAACTGACATAAAAGTTGCTTCAATAAGTTTCTTCCTGCAGTGAAAAGGAAAGGATGATTTGTTTCTGTAAAAAAAAGCCTATTTTTTGTCTTAGTTTAATGACCAGATTTAATACATGATGTTTGAAGGTGATTTTGTCGTCGATCCAAAGTCCAAGACATTTGTATTCAGAAACTCTTTCAATGTGTACCATTAATTGTGGAGATGATTTGCATATTGTAAGTGATATTTTTTGATTTAGTGAAGAGCATAAATTTTGTTTTACCTGCATTAAGAACCAGTTTGTGATTATTGAGAGCAACTTGTAAGTCAGTGAAACAGTGCTGAAGAGCTTGAATAGCAGAGTGTACAGAGTCAGAAATGCAATACAAAATAGCGTCATCCGCGTAAAGATGAGTGTTACAGTCAGTTACAGTAGTTACAATGTCATTAATATACAGTGAAAATAAAACAGGGCCAAGGATTGAACCTTGGGGTACACCTTTTGTGATATTTAAAAAGTTTGATTTGACATTACCGAAGGTCACACATTGCTATCTGTCTGTGAGGTAACTTTGGAACCATTTAAAACGCTATCAAGTCCGATATTGAGAAGTTTGGTTAACAGTAGTTATATTAATATTAAAACTATGGATAAAAAAAAAAAGGTTTCAGCTTGAGTTGTGTGTTCAATCACATTTTATCTAATTGGCAAAGAATCCTTGAGTTGCCATAGCAACTATCTGCAATTTAACGAGGGGGATCCATATCATATCATATCATATCATATCATATCATATCATATCATATCATATCATGAAATACCATTTGCATCATCGCATGTACCTGTGAAGCTGTCAAGACTGGATTCAAAGCTCAAGCACATAATTCAAAACTGCCTACTCCCTTTAATCCCAATAGTTCATCCATCCCTTTAGCCACCTGTATTTGTACGTTCTGTATGTTTATTACTTGTACATTTATTTTGCTATTTGTATGTTCTACTTGTTTGCTATTTGTATATTTTTTTTATTTGTATAATTTGGTACTGTACAGTTCTAATGTTTTCTGTTATCTATGTATAAGGCAACCCTGAGTGCCTAGAAAGGGGCTAAAAAATTAAATGCATTATAATTATAATTATTATTATGATTATTTACCTTTACAACAAAGATGAACTGGCTGATTCTGATAACCTTCAAAAACCTATGGCAAGCTCATCAGTAAAGTGGTGAATATTTTTATCTATCAAAGTTGTCACAAAAAAGGACAGATATTCACACTACTTTAAAGTAGATCCAACAAATATGTTTAGTTACAAACAAGTAAGTGAGGAAATACATATTAGATTTAAATAAGCACCAAACCGTGTGTAACCAAAGCTGTGCAAAAGAGTTTCAGTTACCCTGCCAACAAGATGAACACATAAACTAAAGGTACTAACATTACATTAATTATATACACATATTTGTTTCATTTATATCACAAATATTGTAATATCACAATACCCACAACCTACTTGTCATATTAAATTACTGAGTTGAAGATAGATAGATAGATAGATAGATAGATAGATAGATAGATAGATAGATAGATAGATAGATAGATAGATAGATAGATAGATAGATAGATAGATAGATAGATAGATAGATAGATAGATAGATAGATAGATAGATAGATAGATAGATAGATACTTTATTGTCCCCCTGGGGGGAAATTTGGCTTGGGCACAATGCCACTAGACCCATCAACCACATACTGTACACAAATACACATAAAAACGCCATAGAGAGCGCACAATAAGAATGAACAAATTCAAGTTACTAAATAAGCAATGTGCAATGAATGTTACGGAAACAATAATAACAATATCAATTAAAAATAAATAAATTAGTGGCATTGGAAAAAGACCCATACTCTACACATAGTCCTCAGAATCAGAAGAGAAAACTCTGCCAGGTAAAGGAGGAGGAAAAGTTGGTAAGTTCTCCCTCTGTGCCTGCCAATTCTCTTCAATCTGATTCACACGCTCTTCTCTACTCAGATGGCACACCTCAGTGCTGGCTCTAAACTGACATTTCAGGCAACATGAAGCCAAGACTACTTGCTTAATCTGCGGATTCCAGATGAGAAGGAAAACTGCATTGATGCATGAGGGTATTATCATTAGAAGTAGCCTCAGTATGTGGGTAGTCATCCTACAGGAAGGTTTTTCTGCTGTCAGTGTTAGAATGACAAAAACTATATTTGGTACCAACTGCAGCAAAAACAATAAAATGTAGAGCCCCACAGTGCGGCTGGCTTGGTAGTTTCCACATTTAAGAGCCTTGCACACCCTGAGCGCTGCATGATATATGCTCCCGTAGCACCAGCAGATGGTCAATATGCAAAAAGTTGTAATGACACAAGGGGGCCCAAAAGCTAACATGTCCTCTTCCCAGGAAAAATTGACATGTTCCTTGATGGTAACAGCATTGCACAGGAGTCCACTGATTGGTTGCTGGCCAGACTGAATCTGGCTCAGCACAAACCCTCCATGAATGCTCACCACCACACTGACCAGCCAAAGGACTCCCAAACTGATGAGAACATTGCAGGTCTTGATCATCCTGAGGTAGTGGATACCATGTCAGATGAAAATGTAGCGTTCTATAGCCATGAAAGCCAAAGTCATCTGGGACATCAGGAAAAAACAGCGCAATATACAGAACTGTAAGATGCACCTGAATCTGTAGATCTGAGTCTGCTTCTGCACTATGGCAGATAATACAAATAAAACAGAAATAAAGGTCATCCCAAAACCGCACACTGATATATTCTTTAGGAGAAAGTACTGTGCCTGCCACAATATTCGCCTATACCTTAAGATCACAAAAAGGAGCAATCCATTTGCTGTGGTTGAAAAAAGAGAACAGCCAAGAAATGCAAGAAAAAGTGCAAGAGAAGTTTTATCTGAAAAAGAAAAGTCCCAACTTGTAGAGGTAATGTTAGATGGGCCGGAGAAAGAGCAGTCTGAAGAATTCTGTGGCAGCATCTTCATGAGAAAGGGGAGATGACTGTTCATCCAAAGAATCTGAACGAAATGATGTATGTGGAGGAGGGGCAGGAGGAAAGATCGAGAGGTGGAGATGTGAACTGGATTAGAAAAGAATATAATGTATTACTGCTCTTGATATTTTGCTTCACAGTCCCGTAAAAAAAAAAAAAAATGAAACAGATTAATCTAAATCTTGTTTTTTTTTTTTTTAAATACATACAGACATCAGCAGTTGATTATTCAAGTAATTAAATCATCAGCAACAGCTGTCCTCTGTGGTCAGTTACATGATCAATAAAAAATAAATAAATACCCATTGGGAGCTTGGCAACTGTAACCTATAGATAAATAAATGTCTTCATGACGTGATGCAGCCCCGTGTCCAGTGATTTTTTATGAAAAAATACCAGTTACACACTGGTATTTTTTCATAAAAATCTTGACTTTATACAGGACAATAAATCTGGACTCAAATAAATAAATGTAATTCACTTTTGCAATGCAACACTATGTTTCTTTAACATACTGTAATTGCCACACATTTAGAAAAAAAGCAGCATTTTTAGGATATGTCCTGCCCACTGTTGCTCAAATGCATTAAAATTTAAACATAGAAATACAGCAATCTATTTCATTTTCAATATAATGTTTTCAGAATAAAGTAAAAAATATATACAACTTCATTTTAGTTCAGTGCATAAGTACCACTTGTGGAGTCTGATTATTTTGTCCATTTTCTGATGGTTAAAAGGTTGTCAGTAGAAAAAAGAAAAAGAAGAACGCCACACACTCGGCTCCAGTTGCAGAGAGTTAATAAAAGTTAAATAAAACTCTCTGCAACTGGAGCTTAGTGTGCAGCGTTCTTCTTTTTCTTTCTTTTTTCAACTTTATCCATCACCATCACCTCTACAACCTACGGTGTGCGTTGTTTCTCATCTAAACATAAAAGGTTGTCAGTGACAGAAATCACAGAACACCTGTAATCACCTCCTTCATATCCCCTGAATTTCAGAGGGCTAACCTTTAGTTATTACGACCTGTCTGCTTGCCATTTAACATAAATATCGCTCCGTCTGTTAATACTGCACCAATAAGAAGAAGCCTCTATAGGCCTGATTTCACATGTGCTGTGGAGTTACTCCAAAACATGCCTGCAAATAACTTCTATTTAGCAATATTGAAAATGTTAATTCTCACTGAGCACCACTGTTCTGCAAAGACCAGGTTACACAGCATCGTGCAGCGGGTGAAAATGTGCATGCAACTTTATGTAGGGTGCACAACGTGTAGTCACACAAACCTGTGTTTCGCTAACCACTGGAGACGTCTTGGCTGATTTTTCTTCCGAATCACAAGATTAGCCATCTTTTGAACCATTAGCACAGATAAGAATGGAAGTACAGCTTATAATGTAGGCCTGTGTCAGTGCATCTGATGGATAGACCCATTGAAATTAATGTCTCAATTAGTCTAAGCGCAGAATAATCAATTAGAATTGCATTTTACAATACACCCTTTGTACTAAAAAAAACAGTCTCTGTACTTCCCCCTTCACTGCCCTCATCCTGTTTCTCACTCTCCTTCTAATCAATCTCACTTTCTCCTGACAAGTATTCATGTAGCTCGTCATCTTCATCACTAATTAATTCAAATTCATCTTCACTTTGTTATACTTTAAGTGTGATTGCTGCCCTCTACTTCTCCCTTAAAGGGTCATAGGGTGATTCCTTCTGTAAATGGAGGAAAATGTGTTGAAATTAGAAGCAATAAGACAGGCAAAGATCACTACTATGGCCTGAAGTTTACTTAACTGCAACCAACATCAAATTTATCTTTGTTAAATGGCAAAGATCAAAATAAAATTATAATGGATGGTATGCTGTGGAACATTATATATACCTAAACACACACTACCAAATTCTCAAGCTGCCATGGTAATTCCATTATGGATATGCATACATATGCAATTTTCTACAATGATACGTTGTAGAACCCGATAATGTAATAAAACCTGATAATGTAATAACTTCCCAATAATGTAATAACGTGCATTTCCCAATAATGTAATACACTCTTAACCAATAATGTAATAAAGTATTACATTAACAGGAGGTTATTACATTATCAGGTTAGCCTTCCATTTCAAGGGACCTGATAATATAATAATACTCCAATAATGTAATAATTTAACAGGAGATCACCCATTACTTGGTTTCAAGTGGTGTGTTCAAGGTTATATTTCTGTGTAAGCAACACAAGCTCCAGAGCGCCACCAACAGGTCAAAGTTGGACATGCATACATTATTGGGAAATGCACTTTATTACATTATTGGGAAGTTATT
Source organism: Trachurus japonicus (assembly GCF_045865225.1). Classification (NCBI taxonomy): domain Eukaryota; kingdom Metazoa; phylum Chordata; class Actinopteri; order Carangiformes; family Carangidae; genus Trachurus; species Trachurus japonicus. The sequence goes on along the minus strand of NC_140908.1, from coordinate 10,474,967 downwards.
ACATTATCAGGTTTTATTACATTTTCAATCCACTCAAGTGAAATTTTTTATTACATTATTATGACAATAATAGTAATATAGCTGCAAGCAGCAATTAAGGCGTCAAGCAACAATAGGCCAGAGTAGCCATGGCAACAAGATAGAACTACGTCAGCACTTTAAACAAGTTTCACATGTGAAAATGGATAATGTGATCTTAACAACTTTCAAAATGGCAGCAAAATTCTGCTGTTTTCGTTTAGAAACTGTATGTGGAGGTCTGACATTTAAAGTATAATAAGTATAAAAAGTAAATACGTTTAAAATCTACACATGTGAAGAGAAAACAGTTTAAAACACAGCGCCCCCCAAGGTCAAAGGTCCCCAGGATGATGTCATGAATCTGTGGACCATGTTTGAGAAGAATTTGTTTGACACATTTGTTCAGCTTGCTCTGAAGATCAAATGCTAAGTTTCATTAAGATTGGACAGAATATGTGTCCCCCTAGAGGTCAAAGGTCACCAGATGTTTTGGGTGTCCCCGGGATGATGTCATGAGTCTATATACCAAGTTTTGTTGAGATATGTTAAAGGGTTGCTGAGAAATGGGCTTACTACTTCCTGTTTGGCGACCATGTCAAGTTTGATTGGCTGTCACGGCTAAGCGCCTTCGAATTTGAAGAAAATGCTGAATGCATTTGTGTGTCATGATCTGAATATCATCTGGGCGACGTTTCAAGAAGATTAGACAAAATTTGTGACAAGAGAGGCCTTTTAAAGGTTTTTGATCAAATCAAAGATGGTGGAAATCCAATATGGCAGGAAAAGACATTGAGGATGTGTTTACCTCGGCTTGGCCTGAGGGCTCCAGTGATACCAGGGTTCCTACAGCTTAAGCCAAGTTAAATTTAAGACTTGTTAAGATGTTTTTAATGCCACTTGAAATTAAATTTAAGATCGGCTTCACAATAAACACAAATGCAACCCCCCCCCCAAAAAAACAAAACAAAACAAAAAATATTTAGGCTACTTAGGGTTAGGGACAGTTTTACACACTTTCCTATGTGGTCCAAGGTAAAGTGACTGCTACATGAATGAATGGGGGGGGTGTAGCTGTGTAGTTGTGGAGAGGAGATGATAAACAAAGGACACGTTTGCTCTGTTTCCATCCGAAGTGATTCGAATTATTGGGAAATGCACATTAAAAGAAATTCGAATCCTGGTGAAACTTTGGTGAAAACTACAAACTCGCACAAGTTTTCTGCAGGTTGGCATGTCCCCCCTCATATAATAACCTCGTCCACGTTGTTTATTGGTGGTCTGATGTGGGGCGGATAGCACTTTGAACCCTGTCCATGTGCCCATGTGTGTGTAAGTGCGTGTGTGTGCGCCAGAAGTGTGCGAGAGAGAGTCGCGACAGCCGTTTTTAAATGATGATTAATACTTTTTCATACTACTACTTTTTCACTGCACTTTATTTAATGGAGAGGGGACAATACCTGATGTTCTCAGCTGTAAATGGTAGCTAAATATAACCATAAAAGGCTGAAAACCACAGACCATTTGTCCTAAAGGTCAAGCATGTGGTAGCTTTCTTCCATACCTAATTGGTCTTAATTATAAGAATAAAAAGTCCAAGTCTACTTTATATAATTGTGGGTCATTTTTTTTAATAGAATAAAATGAACATTTAAGTGTGACAAATCTGCAAGAAAGTAAGAAATCTGGAAGGGAGCAAATACTTTATATGGAGAGCGAACAATACCTGATGTTCTCAGCTGTAATTGGTAGGCTAAATATAATCAAAAGGCTGAAAACCACAGGACATTTCTCCTTTCATATCTAATGGGTCTATAATTGTGGGTCATAAGGGGTCCAAAGTGCTGCATAGTTTTTTGTCAATAATGTGAACATTTTCCATGTTCACATACCCCCACCCCCTGGACCTCCTCACCAATTAAAAAAACCTGTCTACAGCCCTGCTGAGGAGGAACTATTGGCGCATTTCCACTAGCACGGCTCGGCTCGATACGGCTCGGCACGGCACGGCACGGCTCGGTTTGGTTGTGTTTCCATTACAACTGAGTATCACTAGTGCCGCCGTGACGTCATTTACACGGCGCCGAGCAACGCTCTAAACTCTGTAAATATATAACTTTAGCAACATTTGAAACATTTTCAGGCGAGAAAGTAGTCGTTTAGATCCCCAACGTGTTGAAAAACTGACAAAATACCAGCTGTTTACAATTTTGTTTCAACGAAGTCGGCGTTACTAAAGCTAGCACTTCCGGTTATTTTCACAAAATAAAATACCCGTTACCTTTTATCATAAGGAAAGCCATTACGATAGAATTGGTGCTTTTACTTTGTAAACAGGAAGTGAACCTACCCTCGCTGTAGCTAGCTTTAAACCGCCGTTTTGACTGCTCTCGTCCCGTTAACGGCATTTAACCGTTCAATATGCCTTACCGGAGAGTCTTGCCAGCTCTGAGATCGGCCTGGTTCATTGTAAAACATTTATTTATTGATGTAATGTGGTGTTTTCTGTGCGTAGGCTGACCCCAAGGCAGTGCTGCTCTTCTGTCTAACCACAAACAAACTGCTGCTACAGCCACAATTGTTAGATTTCATCAATGAGACCAACATTTAAGAGTTTAACCAGCCGGTGGTAAACCTCTTAAAAGCCATCGGGGAAGTTAATTAGCGGTCTGTTCTCCTCGGGGTGACGGTGGTAGGCTGGCCGGCGGAGCACGTCAGGAGCCGGGGCTGCTGCCTCTGTGATGTCGCGGTCGCTGCTCGGACCTGGAGCTTCACTTCTCCGAAAAACATCGGGGCAAACTTCTAAACAGCCGTCGTTTGGATAAACTAACCGCACATGGGGATCTAAACAGTTACTTTCTCGCATGAAAAAATATTAAAACTTAATAAAGTCACGTAATAACAGAGCCAGTCTAAATATTAGAAATTCTCTGGTAATAACAGCTTCAGCAGGAACATTTCTGTTGTCGGTCGTCGCTTCCAGTGACGACACTCATCGGCCAATCAGTGGAAGGCAGTCGGCTGACGTCACGTTTTAGTAACGCTTCGGCTCGCTTGGAACCAGGGCTGAGGTGATACCAAAAGTGTACCTGGTTGCAGGTACTGCGTGCTAGTGGAAACACGCAAATAGCGCGCCGAGCCGAGCCGTACCGAGCCGAGCCGTGCTAGTGGAAATGCGCCATATGTAGTGAACTCAGCTGTGATGGAAAAGCACCTGAACCGAGTCGAGCTGTTAACTGTGTAGTGGAAAGGGGTGCAAAGTAATGGTAACTGGTAATGGAAACCCTGCTTTACATTGTTTTAACATAAGAAAAGAAAACATTATTCTGAAGGTGTGGGGGCTTTTATTTTGCTGTGAATCACAATCAATTACATGTAGTGGAAACCCTGATGTTGTTGATTTGTGAGTGAACTGCAAACACGGGAGCAGTTGGGGTGAAAGTGCGCTACGTCACACTTAATTTGAACATAACTGTTTCCATCCCTTTCAAATCTACCAAAACCTGGCTCTAGCGAGCATATTTTAGTTCGAATCAGGGGATTTTAGTTCGAATTATGGCGTTTCCATCATAACGTGTGTCTGCCCCGACTCCGAAGCAGCGGCGGCATTAATGACGCATCGATCGAAGAAGCTCCGATAAAATACGTTGAGCCATGAGCGCTGTGTATCTCACTTGGTAGAGCACGCCTGCTACAGCCACCCTGGGTTGGATTGTGTCTCTTTCCAGCTGTCCTTTAAAAATAAATGCATAAAAAGTCCGGAAAAAAAACCCCACTGACTTGGGAGCTGGTGGTGACGGCCGCCACTAACTTCTCTGTCGGAATGTTATCAATTATTTTGAGATTTGAGCCTAATTATAATCATAAAACCCCAAATAGACATTAACATTTTTAAGACCTTTGAATTATTGATTTAAGACATTTTAATGCCAATTAAGGCCATGTCTTTAGATTAATGAATTCAATGCCTTTTAAGACTTTTTAAGGATCCATAAGAACCCTGGATACATCGTTTGTGAAAAACGGATGAACGGGTCACAGTTAACCATTCATGCATGTCCAACGCTGACCTGTTGGTGGCGCTCTGGAGCTTATGTTGCTTACACAGAAATATAACCTTGAACACACCACTTGAAACCAAGTAATGGGTGATCTCCTGTTAAATTATTACATTATTGGAGTATTATTACATTATCAGGTCCCTTCAAATGGAAGGCTAACCTGATAATGTAATAACCTCCTGTTAATGTAATACTTTTACATTATTGGTTAAGAGTGTATTACATTATTGGGAAATGCACGTTATTACATTATTGGGACGTTATTACATTATCAGGTTTTATTAGATTTTCAATCCACTCAAGTGAAATTTTTTATTACATTATTGGGGTTATTACATTATCGGGTTCTACATACGTTGTTGCCTCAAGGCAACAGGTGCTTTTTAACAAATTTCCATTATGTACACTAAGCACACTAATTTCATGGAACTATCAAAAATTAAACTTTACGAACCTATTAGTGTCAATGTTCTTTTTTCCAAGATGGAAAAGGGCCAGGGAAGTATGTTTTCAGACCCTTTTTGTGGAGCAAAATGGCAAAGCTGTTTCATTTGAAAAAGTCTACAAAAATATGGCTTCCTGAACGTCATGTGACAAATTAAAGCATTGTTATTGGCTTATGCTCTTCCCTCTTTTTTAAAGTATTGCACCATTCAAAGAGATGCATTGTGGAGGGGAGGCAAAAATTGGTTTGTTGTCTGAGGGCAACATGGTACCATCAAGGGTTAAAATAACAGATTACACATGTGCCAGGGTCTAATTTTATTGATTACTTTCTTTGGAGGTGCACTGATCTGATTCCACAAATCCACATGGAAATGCAGTTTCTTTGTCAGTGTTGCTATTAAATTTAGTATTTCTGCACTGACTAAGTTCTACCATTTTAAACTTTTCAGAAAATGAGAGGGAATGGACATTTTTAGAAACTTTGAATTGAGATCTACGGATTAATATTAATATTTTCTGGATACTGATAAATTCAATAATCATTCCTGCACTGTGATGTAGGAATAAGCTGGTGATTTCTTAAGTCAGAAACCTAACCCTTAATTGAATATAAAGTCAGTAGAGACATTACAGCAGAACTAGTTTTTAAAAATTCACCTTCAGTGTATAATGCCATGGTAAATATGCAATGTCTTACCAGTATTATAGAAGAAGCTTGCTGTCATATCATAGTAAGAGTGACTGCAATGGCCATTGTTTTTCCAGCTATCACCAGATGTCAGAAAGACCTTTCAAACCCACAAAAAAAAACAACAACCACACAGTTTCCCACCTAAGCAGCCTCAACTTTAAACAGCGACTGGAATTTATTTTTGAATTAAATAAAGTGTTGTACATTTCACAGCTATAGGGGCCTACATAGTAAGCAAAACAAAGTCTACTCTTTGTCCATGTGCAGAACTACACCACAGGGTAGTTTCAAGACAAGTTTGTCACCATCCGCAATGAAGGAGAGAGGGGGAACAGCTGGTGGAGAGAAGAGAGCCGAAGCCAGAGAAAACACTCCCCAAAAGACAGAGTGATGAAAGAAAAGATGGTGTCCTCGATTTGTGCGGCATCAGGAAACATTCTCGTGCCAAATCCATCCAATGGTAGACGTCCACAATTTCAAATAAAAACGTGACAGTCTGCAAAATATTTCACCAAGTTACCATGCTTTAAAGGCAGATACCTGAAGTTCTTTGTCATGAACACATAGAGACTGAATTCATTATATTTTAGAGATACTGTATGGTAAACTTCTGTTTTGTTTTTTCTTTTGCTCCTTCGCAAAGTCAACATTCAACATTTTGTGATAGAACTTCATAGTTACTGATATTAACATAATCTATTATGGAAATGTCTCTTGATAACCTTCTTGAGCGTGGCATCATGTCCAGTAGCTTCACTCTAAACCCGTTATTCCAGATCCAAGACTTAAGAGAGCACAGCCTGGGAGTTCTTGATGCCAACCAGGTTGTCTGCGCTGACAGACCTCCTCATAGCAGATTTACTGAGGTCCTTGTATTTGTCCTCGCACAGCCTGGAGATGGCCTAGACAACACCATATACAGACAAGTGTTAGACAGCCAGAGCAACAGAACAAGGAGAAATAGCAGGGTGCAACACATGGACATTGGAGGATTTCATCTGCAGGGATGGATCTACTCACCTCCAGTTTTTGTGCCCGCTTGTTACTGAGCGGCTCAAGCGGGAAGCTGAGGTTGTTGTCGTCAGCAAGCGAGCGCAGGTCAAAGTAATACTTGGCGTAGACGCTGGCTGGGACATTGATGTTGAACTGGAGCAGCTCCAGGAAGTGACGCTCCATCTCATTCCTGCATGAAATCAAGTGACGCATAGTTGGTCAGAGAGGTCAGGATTTTTATTTAGAAAAAAAAAATGCAATAAAGTGGGTCACACGCACATGTCCTCCACGGTGATATCTTTGAGGATCTGGCAGTAGTCCACATTCCACACCGCCTGGTCGTCCCAGACCTTGGAGGCCAGCAGGATGGCACCGAGAACGATGCGCTTCCAGTTGCAAGGGCAGATGTCCATCTCCGCATAAGTCAGCAGCCTTTCAAGGTAAACCTAACACAGCAGCACAATCATTCACTTACACAGGTAGTACACACACAAACACACGTAGTAGGTTGTGGTTAATCCGGTGTTGTCAATCTACCAGAGTGACGATGGCACACTCAGCAGTGAGCTGGGCGGAGCTGAAGAGCGTCCTTATGAAGCGGTAGATGAGTTTGTGTTCCGGGTCTACCACAGAGTAGTCGTCTGGGACCTTTTCTCGCTGTCAGGCAGAGGGGCCACCATCATCATCATCATCATCATCACAGAGCGAATAAACACTGCAGATTACTGTGATCAAACATCTCAACTTACCGAGAGAGGGTGCTTCTTCTCGTCAAATATGTCAAGGGATCGGTTTGAATCTCTGCAGGAGAAGATAACATTAAATATTACTTCATTTTCATCCCATATAAAAGTAAGAGTAAAATCATTAAAGGGATTCTTCACCAATTTTCTCTCAACCCTTTGTTGGCATGACGGTGAGCAGAAAATTGGTGAATTATCGAATTTGGGTGAAGTATCCCTTTAACCATCTTCTCTCAAGTCTGATCTTATATGGAGTTTCTATGTTACTGACAAATTACTACGGTAATTAACTACTTACTTTCAATTACTATCTATCTATCTATCTATCTATCTATCTATCTATCTATCTATCTATCTATCTATCTATCTATCTATCTATCTATCTACACTGCTGCTACAGTTTGATAAACCAAACCTATTTCATTATCACTTCAATTGCTAACCGAATACCTACAGACATGACAGAAGCAGAACAGTGGAACAACACCTGAGAGGTGGTATCTATGACAACAGATAAAACTTTTCCTACCTGTTCTTTATGTGATAGTATATGGCCAATGCAACGCTGGAACAGAGAGAAATCGACACAGACAAACAATGAACCACTGGGTGGGATTTCATTCTGTTTTTTACACCAAACAGGAGGTCCGATGGTGCATTTGTACTTCCTGTCTTCTTCCTGTCTCTGCAGTTTTACCGACTGTGGTGAAAACGATCAAGTCTGTCGCAACTAGCATTCAAGAGCGTCTTGATATTTTGTCTGCAGTTCGGAGAAGTCGCGCAAAAGTTAAGGATAAATGCCTCAACTCTTCCCTCATCACATGGCCTCAGACATGCTACATATACAAACTAAGGTGTTAAGAAGACCGAGGTGAAGTCACTCACCATTTGATCGTGCTCTTGAGGTTGGGCTGGCTGACTGTGCTGTCATCGATGAATATTGTTGAGCAGGAACTGTACTTTTTTGTCAGGAGCCCTGGGGACATCTGAAACAGAAAGCAAAGATGAATTTGAGAGGGAATGAGTGGAAGAATTTGGAAAAATCCAAATAACTGGAGCAATGTCAGTTAATATTCCAGATGCTGTTGCATTAAAATTGAGGAAAAAGATCCAATTAACTTTGTTGCACCCAACGATGAGAAAAAAAAGATCATAATAAGCACATATAGATCAGTAGCTTACATGGTTCAAATAGTTGCTTTTCCTCTTCTCACGCACTGAAATGCAGAAGAAAAGAGGTGTGTTAGACCGTGGGACTAAGGGAAGGATTTAAAAACCAAAATCAACAAATGACATCTTTAACAGAGAAATAAATACCATCTGTCTGGGACTTGTTCAGGAAGAGTGTGCTGGCTCTGGGGTGGTCAGATGGGTTGGCCTCTTGGGCCAGTTCTGTAAGATGCAAGCATGATTCAGTACTATTCAATGTAACAACTTACTTTTTAAATAAAACCACACATATACAAGTAAACCCACCGTCCGGGAGCTCCCTGTCGCTGATGTGCTGCAGGTAGGTCCCAGTATCTTCACTCACGTCCTCTGTGGTGGTGATGGGACACTCCTCCAGCTCCACCTCTCTCCTGTGGATCTTGGGACTCTCTCGGGGAGAGATGCAGCAAGACACCGAACCTCCCATCGTTGACCTACAACAGTCCTGCTACAGCCAGCACCGTTTCCCATACAACTGCGGAGGGATTACCTACTAGTCTAACTTAACGCCGTCTGGGCTGCAGCAGGGAGTCTGCAAGTTACGCAAAGTGTAATCTAAATCTTTAAAGTGGCAGCTGATAAATGTAAAATCAATGGAGATCTGAAAACAGCTAGGTTTTAACTCTCGATTGGAGGGGACGGGTTTCGCATAAAAGCTTAAATTGAACATCCAAAACGGTCTGATTTGAGTTTAAATGTAATCGGGACCAGTCGAGCCTATGTGTTTGGCTGCGGAATGAAAAAAAACGAGCTTCTGAGTAGGATGGGCTCAATGCAATGACAGCCAACCGGGTATCTGCGGTATGTGCAGGACAGCTGACATATTCGTAACGTGTGCGCAGCATAGCACTGGCGCACATTAATAAGATTTACATGCGTGCACTGAATAGATTCGGGCGGTGAGTGACTGATATCGACTCATTTTACGGAACCAACGTTACAAAGTCACAAGCTCCTCTATCTCCCCCCATGGCTAGCCGGCTAACGCTAGCTTCCGCAGCTCAATCCATTCCTGGCTCCTTCAGCAGCATGGATAAATCCATTTTCGCAGCCGTTGCGGTCTCTGTCACGGTTAAAGACTTCCCTGCCCGAGTAAAACACTAACCGCGGGAAAACGCTGTAAATAATTAAGGAAGCGGAAAGGCAGCTGGAGCTGTAGTTTTAAAAAGGTAGCCTACGTTAGCTTTCATCTCGTCGCATTTGCAGGAGACATGTCTTGGATGTCAAATCCACCGACACCGTTAGTTCAGGGGTAACTTCCGGCTGTTGCCTTTCGATATAAAAGTCCTTGTCGACGTCCACCAGTCAGTTTAAAGTCCACCGCTTTTATTTTGAGCGCAGGAACGCAAATACAACGGAAATCACGTCGCTTCGGCTCATGGCTAACTTCACAGATCCACTGGGATTTATCCGCAGCCCCGCCCCCTTAATGACGTTTGAAATCACTGCCGCTGAAAAACGCCCCCCGCCACAAAACCAGGCTCTGTGATAGGTCGCTTTCAGCAGAGGCGTTGCATGATTGGTTCGAATTGTTCATTGATGAGTAGGATTGGAAACATTTCATAAAATATAATACGAGTTGATTGTAAAATGATTAAGTAGAAAACAAGTTTGATATCTATATTTTATGTAGCTATATTGGAAAGAATTATTCGCATGTTTAATATGGGATGCACAGCCACCCCTTGCCTTTAGAGGGCAGCATTACACTTTTCAGTGTGCAGCCAGCCTTCTCAGGAATGAATTAGAAGAACAAGAAAAAAAAGAACTCAACTGCGCATGTGTATTAAGACACAAGGATAATATAATTATTACACAGACTCGTTTCTGTTTATTTCACGGCATGGCTCTCGTTCCGTATGAAGAAAATCCGTTGCCTGTGCTTTCCAAACTTCACAACTCATCAGCACAGTTTCATTTTGCCAACCACAACATCCGTCTTTCCCAGGACTGGAAAAAGCTCGGGGTAGCAGCAGTTGTGTGGGATGCAGTAAGTGATCCACTTCATTACTGTTCACCATTCATTACTAGCCTACGTACACGAATTAAATGCATATTATGTATGTTTTCCAGGCTGTGGTCATGTGCATGTACCTGGAGCTGGGGCAGGTGGAGTTAAAGGGGAAGGTGGCAATAGAACTCGGGGCTGGAACTGGACTGGTTGGGATTGTAGCAGCCCTGCTGGGTGAGTATCAACCATTCATTGTATTTTATACCATCAAACTGATTAATCCAGGTGTGTCTGACCTCACAACACTGGTCAGACACACCTGGATTAATCAGTGTGTCCAATTGTGTAAGACAGGAAACAGAGGAGCTGGCTAAAGTTCAGGTAGTGCAGCTGTGCATAAAGCCAATTGGAAAATGCATTTTAAAGGGATAGTAGCATTTTTTAAAAGTGGGGTTGTATGATCTACAAATAGCCCCTAAGTACTAGGTCCAAATAAAAACTGCGTTTTTCCTGCACTTTGAAGGGCTGGAAAAAATTATATTATAGCGAACAATGGAACTGTGTATGTTTTTTCACGTAAAACCTCTTTTAGGCCGCAAAAATAGGCTGTTTCTTTGGGTCCATTCACAACAATGTATGTTGTGAATCTCTGGGCAGGGTTATGGGCTGGCGTTGCTAACGGGAGGAGTGCAGAGAGTCTTCTACTGCAATTAAAGTACTTAGGGGCTATTTGTAGATCATACAACCCCACTTTAAAAAAAATGCTACTATCCCTTTAAGGTGTTAAATGTGCATTTAAAAAAGAATATTTCCTGTTATTTTCCTCTCGCCTAGGTGCCAAAGTCACCATCACTGACAGAGAGCCTGCCCTGGACTTCCTCTCTGCTAATGTGAAGGCCAACCTGCCCCCAGATTCTCAGGGATCAGTGACTGTGTCTGAGCTGACCTGGGGCGAAGGCCTTGAACTGTACCCAGCTGGGGCATTTGATCTGGTGCTTGGAGCTGACATCGTGTACTTGGAGGACACGTTTGTACAGCTGCTGCAGACCATGGAGCATCTGTGTTCAGACACCACGGTGGTGTTACTCTCCTGCAAGATCCGCTACGAGCGAGATACAAACTTTTTGAGCATGCTCAAGCAGAAGTTCGGAGTGGAAGAGGTCTACTATGAGAAACAAAGAGACATCCATATATATAAAGCATGGAAACTGCCACTCAGGAGGGACTTGTGACAGCTGAGTGTCCTTACTACTTTGTCTGCCTTCTTTTTTTGTAATACTGTACTGATTTTGAACAAGATTTTAAATAAAACATCTCATCATCAAAGATTACCAGAAACACATTTATTACCAGCTGCCAAAAATGTAATATTTGAATAGCTCTGACATAATGCACTGAATTATACGAGTTGGTGCTGACATTTATAAATTGTGAATACAAAATTCATGAAAAGCAACATAAAAAAAGCATACTATGTCATGGCTATACATAATACCTAAAAAGAATACAGTATGACATTCCATTATTATGAAAATATCCATTTTGTTCACTGTGTTTTCTGATTTGGTCGCACTTTGCAATCCTTTTGCAGGGTTTGTGATAGGTGCAATCGGGTTGGTGAGGTTTAACTAAGGACGCCTGATCATGATCAACGTATGATGATGCCTTAATAATTAATGAGCAACAAAACTCTCAGACACTTTGTGATTAATTACTGGTTAGTCTTACTTCCAAGTAAAACCTTAGAGGCATCATACCTTGCAGCAGCCGGCTTTGCCCTATTAGTGCTGCAAAAGATTCTCCTGTTGAAACATGTGAAATGTACTAGGATTGTATATGCAAGGAAAGTGCGCATGCCACTTTGTAATCTTGTAAACAGAATTTGGAGACAGCCTCTGCTGATGCCTGAACAGCCATGGGCGCCACTTCATAGAAGCGACCTGGTATCTTAAGATTCTTTGCAGTTGCCAACCCTGAACTGCAGGATAGTTTTCTCTCCTCACCTATACAGACCTTATGTGGGCTTTCCCGATAAAAAACGGTGGAGATATTACATGTTCAAAGACAATAAAACACAGACACATACCAGGCAATTCCTGATTCCAGATAAAGGGCCATGTCTCCAAAATTTGTTTATAAATATGCAGATATTATTCCATTGCATAACACGTAAGGCTCGTCGTTTTTGGTTTTGCAGGAATTCATAAAACAAACTTTTTAAAAAAATGAAGTGACAAAATACAAAAATATGGGTGAAACCAAATAAAAAAAGTTTAAAAACACAAACAGGTTTAGCCCAAATACAGGTTAACCTTCCTTTGTTTGTATTTCAGACTCTGGTGCATGAGCAACAGTTGATTTCAGTCTCACTTTTTTTCATATTATTCCTCAGTAGGAACTCCTACTGCAAATCTGTTTTTCTGACTCTGAGGTTGTTTTTGTCAAGACAGGACAAAAACAAACTAATGAACCTCAGTAATGGGATTGGGAATATGCATCACAGAGCCCAAAACATTTGATTAGTTTTCAAATCAAATGTTCCATTTGTGGGACTTTTCTCTGGAGGTCTTTGTTGCTGTGCCTTTAAAGCTCAAAATAAAGCTTTTACAAAGACTATGTTTTTAAATTATTAACGCCCATAGTTTCCAAATTCATCAGTCTCGTCACAATTTTTTAAAGCTGCAATTACCATGAACGCATTTTACAACCTGGTTTAACAGTTATCTTTTTTTTTTTTGTTCACGTCGTATCAAGGCAAGGTAAATAAAAGTTAACAAAAAGTAAATGGCATTTTCAGAGCAGATAATCTAGTACATTAACCGAAACACAGTTCAAAGATAAAATATCCATGACACAGCCCATCTATAGTTCAAAGCATTAGTAAGTAACAGATGTTAATGCAAGAGCTCAGTTACGATAACAAACGTTGCACACAAAGGTAACCTCTCAAGATGATCCGAGCGTCTCAGGGAAATTAATCTGTAAAAAGTTCCGTCGTTAGTGGTGATGGTAACGGAGCAGTTCCCCGTTGCTGGTGATGTTGCCCAGTTTGTCCCAGGCACCAGTGACTGGAATGCTTCCCTTTGGTGGCGCGAAACGAAAAAAAAAAAAAAAAAAACAGCCTCATTGTCTGTTCTACCACTTCACCACAAGGACCCTGTATCGTTGCAAACTCCACCACATCCGTTCTTCACGCTGCCTCACCATTTTATGGGAAACTTGATGGGAACAGAATTTGGATGTAAAATCGGTGAAGTGGGAGGGGGAGTGTTTTTATTCTATTCCTGGAGAGTCACTTTACAGATTTTCAGCAGTCTTTAAAAAGAAAGCAGAGTAGAAAAAGGGGAGGGGGGGAGTAGAATCCAGATGCATGGCTCTGTGCTGAGTCTCTGTACAAGGGGACAGGCGGCCACCATGCCGAGCCCCTGGCAGACGTTTGCAGACATTTCTACTCGGATTTGTGGCAGTACAAGTCTTTCAGGGCTTTGAGTTCCTCAATGAGGGTTTTGTTCTGGTTTTCCAGCACGGCCACGCGGTTCTCCAAACATTTGACGTACTCCTTCTTCTTCCTGCGACATTCACGGGCTGCCTCTCTGTGTGACATGAAAAACCAGGTGTTAAAATGATGTCAGTGAGAATAATTTGGACCCAAACAACCACAGTGTCACACATGCCCCTGAATTCCATTGTTTATTTTGAAGGGATAGTTCAACATTTTGGCAAATTGGCCCATTGCCATAATCCCTATAGTATTAGCAGTAGGTTTGTTACCTTTAATTGTCAGTGCAAGCTATTTTTTAGAACGGCGGAGCAGAGCCGCGAGCTAAGCCATTCTAAAAATAGCTTGCACTGACAATTAAAGGTAACAAACCGACTCCTAAAATTATAGGGATTATGGCAATGGGCCAGTTTGCCAAGATGTTGAACTATCCCTTTAAGGATTGATTAATATTAACTGGTATCGGTGCTACAGGAATCAGACACACCACAAGGGACCTCACCTGTTTTTCATAAGCCGGACCTCCCTTTTACGTGTGACCTCTTCTGTGCCTCCTCCTGAGCCCAGTGCAGGCGAAGTAGCCATGACGACGCCTGGAGTGATGGTGCTGGTGGGGGCTGTGCGGATCTGATACGCTTGGACATCCCCAGAGGCAGCTGACAGAGAAAGAGGGAGGGTTTTTTTTTCATAAATGTTACAAAACTAATAATAAAAGTATTTATTTACTCATGATTATCATCGTCTTTAATAATTCTCCAACCTTGTACAACCACTTGGTTGCTGGGCACCAGGATTTGCTGCCCGTCGCTGGTCTGAGCGTACTGCAGAATCGTGGCACCAGGCTGGGCCGCAGCAGCGTTGGCCATGGTCAGTGTCTGCAGGCCCTGTACTCCATCTGTGCCGTTATTGGCCAGCTGGATGGCCCCACCCTGGGTAATGGCAACTACAGAGGGACATCGACATGTGTTAAAATTTACTGCATATGCTCGCCATATCCAATAAACAAATAAGATAAATAAAAATAAGAAATGACGATTTGGTCATATCTGATGATGCAGATTTTGTCAATTAAATCAGCCTCGCCCCAAAATATATCATATTGGTAAAGGTAAGATGATGCCACAGGAAATCCTTCACATTCCCAGTATCACAATCAAAGCACTCACTGTACTGGCCACTGCTGGTCTGATAGATGGGAGTGGGCATGGTTACTGTGGTGATAGCAGGGGCTGAGTCATCCTCTGATTTCTCTTCCTCAATCCGAGCCACCGCTGGAGCATCTGATGATAAGTCGTTCAGAATCTTCCTACAAAGGGGAACAGTTGTGGAAACATTTCAGCGAACGCTCTTCTTATAAAAAAAAAAAGAAAACTTGGCTTTCACCATGGAAACAGCTGGAACAACAATAGTTTCTCAAGAACAACAATAGTTTATACAAGTGGAAGGAAGCGTCAGTCATTCTCTTCCAAACATACAGCTGATTTACATCTTTGCTGATAAGACGCCACACAGACCTGTAAGAGGGTCGCCTGGATAGGATCTCTCTCCTCTTCTGAGAATCCGTCACGCTGTCAACAGACTCCTGAGAGTCCTCGCTCTCAGCGACAGTCGAGATCTGCACGTTAACAAAAAACACAATACTGTGATTGCAAAGAAACTAACAGCTGGCTACAAAAATAAATAAGATGCATCAGTACCTTGACAATTTACATGTAAGAAACAATTTAATATATTTAAAAAACAAAATCAGTCTTAAGTTAATGTATGATATCATCTGCTTCCAACTAGGAAGCATTTCTTCTTCCTCTCACCTGTACTGTCTGGACTTGTGGGGACTGGATGACAGAGGGCTGTGCAGCCTGGATCACTCCGTGCACTTGGACTGTCTGACCGTTGGGTAACTGCACGAGGGTGACTGTGGGACTACTGGACGTCACCTGGCCCGCAGCTATGGTCGCCTGCAACCACATTGACACACCTCTTACACTGTGATCTGGAAAGTTACAAAGAGTTCTGAGCAGATCCACTGCTCTTTGGTTCTACAGTTTCCATGTAGTAATAATGCAACATGTGTTGTAACATGTACATTTAAAGTGAGGGTAAAGTGATATGTACCTGGGCCAGGGTGATCTGCTGGGCCTCAGACTCTGAGACAACCGTTTCACCACTTTGCTGTGTGTCACCAGCCTCCATGGTCATTTAAAATCTGCAAAAAGTAAGACGTCTCTTATTATCACACATATTACCACGTTTAAAACAGGAGCGGTTGGCGGGAACTGTGAGAAAGTGGTCTGATCTACACAGTCGACACCGGTAATTATCCTATCCACAACTTTACAGCTTGTTGATGTCGTGAAAGGAGGGTGTGGCTTAGCCTAACATGCTAGCATACAGTCCAAATACAGAAGCGTAAACGAGTGTCGTTGTAGAATCAAGCGGGATTGTTTTTAAACAAATTTCTTAAAGCATGTACAAGATGCAAAACAAAAGTCCAAACAGTATGACGTTGATGCACAAACATAAAATAACTTGTTTGGTGATTTTTAAAAGCCAAATGCTAAAGCTAACTCCATAGTATTTCTGACTATTACCAACTTGAAGTTAGCATTTAGCATGCTAACAAGCTAATAGCGCTATTCTAAATATTAGCACAACTAGCAACGGCATTTATTAAAACTGTATTTAAGACCACCAGTTTTATATAACAATGTTTAACAGCTCGTATCACCAACTGGTGCTGTGTTTTTAAGGTTTCAACTGTGTGCCCATGCTAATGTAGCATTAGCCACCGCTAACAACGGTGGGATGCTAACGGTGAGCCTTTATGGAGGGAAACGTCTGCATGCATTGTATGCCAGTTTGTTTGAAACTAGGGCACCCCACTTTCACTAGCGAGTTTGTTGCCTCAATTACAGTTCAACACAATGTTAACACACATTAAATGCACGTGGCTGATTGCCTCTTTAACTTTAATCGAGATTGTTAATTAAAAGAAGGAAAAAAAAAGATTCAAGCCCCCTCCCAAATTAATACCTATGTCTCAGCTGTGTTGAGAGCCAGCGAGCCTTGCAGAGACTGACTCATTTTGTGAGCCTCTGCAACACCGCCGCCATGATCTCTTTGTTGGCTTTGTGCGGATATTAGGCGCAAATAACTTCTCTGGGCAGCCATCTATCTGTTTAGCAAACATCGGATGCGTATCCTCTTACCAACACAGACTCGCTTCGTCACTCCCGGGTCTACGGAGCTCCACTTTTATTCAGACCGACACGTAAGAGACCGCGTCAGGCTACACCTCCGTCGCGTCACCGAGAACAACAACACTGAGAGGAGGACGAGGGAGACGACGACAGAGAAAATCAGCTCTATCGACAGGAGCCGAGCGGTGACGGAGAGGGCCGGAAAGTGACGAAGCCTGGCGAGGAGACGAGGTAAGACCACGAACGCAGCCGAGAAAGAATGCGTGATGCTTTCAAATTTACCTGAGCATGCGCCGAGTTATGTAATCAAAAAATATCTATCTATCTATCTATCTATCTATCTATCTATCTATCTATCTATCTATCTATCTATCTATCTATCTATCTATCTATCTATCTATCTATCTATCTATTATAGCCTATAAATTATTAGTTATAACTAAAATTTAAATAAATTTTACACTATTTATTCTACATCAGATCATAGTTTTGACTCGTAATCCATTGACTCTTTCAGTAGAAATCATGCACATTGCTGAGATTATCATTGAATTGAATGGGCTGCATGGCTTATGTTGTCCACATGGTGGCAGCAAAATCCTTCTTTACTTCTTCCCACTGTGACAGTCAGCACTGACACTGTCCCACCATGGTTTGTGCAGGCACATGTTTCTCTTATTCCTGCTTGATATGATCAGTTGCCTGTGAATTTGATTAGATGTAAGAACAGTGGTACTGGCTATCTACTGGTGAACCACCAGATTGTGATTTCAGCCTGGGCTCTGGCTGCTTATTACATGTTGTGTACTATTCATAGTCCTCGTGATTCACATAACATTTTCCTCTCCTTGGTTGTTGACTCCATAGCCATAAAAATGTGCTCATTAACTCTGTCACTCAGCGTGTGCGGACTGGTGCAGTAGGAGTGAAATGGGTTCAAGCTGTGGCAGCTGGTCAAAATCCTGCAGGGAAAATGAGACTTCAGACCAATTTATGACCATCATCTCTATGTGCGAGGTCATTTCAGAGGCCTCTTAATACACGCGCGTATACACACACAGACGTCAAACATACCCATCTTCACCTATTGAGTGATTGACTGCACCAGCGAGGCAAACATATTCACTGCTGACCCAACCAATCTTGTGTCCTTTACTATAAAATCTGGCTGAATAGTAGCCTGCAACAAAAGTCCTATTTTGTCCTTCTCTATTCAAAGTGAAGCACCAATAATGAACTGTGCCTCCACCTATTCTTCCTCTGAAACCCTAATAGCGATATAATAAATATTTGTCACGGAGCAGCCTTTGTATTTGCTCCTCAGTCCATGTCAATGACTTGATTCATTGATTTCCCTTAATAATGATCACTAGCTAGGGTAGCCTTGCCATAATTAGCCTGCCTCCCTACATGAGAGGAGAGATTTCATCAGTTGTCATTGAATGCTTCGCTTAGCAAGCTGTGCACGTTCCGATTATTTAGTCTTTCTGTGAAAATTAGTCTACAATTTGTATGTCTGCTGTTCATATTTTGTCAGTTTCTCATTGTTTTGCACATAAATAAACCAAACATACTGGAGGGAAAAAGTTATGTGCTTATTGTTCCTATTCCCCAGGCATATTAATATCAGGCTTGTGCACAATAATATGCTTTTCATTATTGCAACAGACTAAATAACCAGCATGTTTACAGTGTTTTCTTTTTTCTTTTCTTATTAAAAGAATTATAGATCAATTAATTCTTTTTGTCACTGAAATATTATGTTGAAAACACATAACCTCCAAATTCAGTCAGACTGTCTTTAGACCGTCTGCATTGTTCCCTTCTTGTATTTTCTCAAAATCCTGTTTTTTTCCGAGTGTACAGCACCTTGGTCAGTGTGCACGCCACAGTGATTAAAGCCAGCTAATGCCGGCGAGTTCTTGTGCAGAATGTCTGATTGCAGAGCGCTCTGCAGCGAAGCCCACCACCACCACCACCACCACCACGGCAGCAAAACCCTGTCTGCAAATCACTGCTGAAACACCCACAAACAGGCACAGCAGAGAGAAACGATGCCACAGACGTCCAAAACGGTGTAGGAGGAGGAGGATAGCAGTTTAATCTTCAGAATATGAAGGAAAGACCTGACTCCAATCCATAGCCCTTTCCTCTCTCCCTAAACCCAGCTGTCAAAGCCCCTGGCTTAACACAAGCCTCCAAAACCCCATCGACAGCAAACCCTATGACACTTTCTATTTCCCCAATTTTTTGTGTCTCCCTTTTTTTTCCCTGTCTCCTTTTCTTCCTGGTAGACTTTATTTATCCCGTTTTCCTCTTTTTTTGGGGGGGGTAGGTGTCTGTGTGTGTGTTTTAATTGACACAGCTGTATGAAAAATCATGACCCTATCCAAATCACAGCCTGAGGCGGTGTGTGTAACAAGCACACCTCGGTGTCAGGCATGTCTTATCCGCGTGGCGCCGCAATATTGAGTGCATTAATAACATGCCTGATATATTCTGTCAAGTTTGTCGTCGCCTTTTTAAACGCAGTCCTCAATCAACCCGAGTGGAAATATCATACCTGCCAGTCAAGCAGGGCATTGTGGGGGATATCTGCTCGCGTGGTCATGCAGAAGGCCATGTGGCGCCATCCAGAGAGAAGGAGAGTGAATATGAATACAGAGGGGTGGAGGGGGGGGCAGAACATGCAGTGAATTTGAATACCACTGACCTTATATGCATGCTTTTCATCGTAGGTTGAATTACCTGAATCGCATATGAACCAATGCACCTGGCTGGGGTTGCCATGGATACAGGGCCCCACAGTCAGTCTGTCTCCCTCCCTCCCTCTCTCTCTGTCTCTCTCTATCCTGCACACACATAGAAGCCAGGTTCTCCAATCTGAAGATGTTAGTTTCAGAGATATCCAGTGAAATATTTTTTTTTTTTTGCCGCCGCGTCGCAGTATCAAGCCGCAGCTGCAAGGCAGGAATGTTATCTAACACACAGATTGTGCTGACCCAGACCTCGTGCTAATCCGGGCTGCAGGCAACACCGTGTATTGGGCGATTTCAATCAATCCGTCAAGGTGTCAGCTCCTCCCTCCTTCTCTATCTTTTCCCTTCCTGCAAGGATTGTTTGACCACCTTCCCCTCCTCCCTGCTGATTCTCTCTGTCTTTAAGGTCACCGATTTTTTTTTCAAGTGTAATCTTAATACAGTTCTCATATGCAAGTGCCAGGACAGCATGCCACATATTTCAATAGGAGACAAGACTTGATGCACACTAGCCATCAGCTGTGATGGGAATTCACATTAAATCCAGTCTCTTTGATCGTGTCATTACAGAAATCAATAGTTTTGACTACATTCATTCAGGCACCATGAAAGAAGAAACAGTTCCTTTTGGTTCAGTGCAGTGATGAAAAAGCTGAAATCCTGTTCTGAGGCATCAGAGTCTGTGTCTGGAGGAATAAAACAGTAGATAGGTGCATTTTCTCATTAGAAGCCCTCAAAACATTTGCCTTCAGATTTTTCTTCAAACTTTGCAGGAAGTTTTATACGAGTAGGTAGAAAGACACCAAAAAAAGAAATAAACCTCAGTTTTACAGGTGAAGCTGTGATCCTACAGGGCGCATCCTTGTATATTTCATACTTTTCAATCCTCATATTGCTTGATGTGACCACTGGGCTTCCTTTCCGACAAATATTGGAGACAGCTAACAAATACAAATAACATCACATTCAGTAAAGCCGTACTGATACTACAAACATGGCACTGAAGGTTTCCAATTTCAGTTTTTCATTTTAAGCACCACCTTGTTGCACTCTGTTCAGTTTTTTTTATGCCACTGCCGCATCTGTAATTTTCTTCTTTGATTGCCGTGAGTGTTGAAGCCGGTCTCCGGTGTTCCTTTATCGCCGCGTGTTTGGCTTCACACAGCTAGACGAGCTCTTTCCGCACCACGCCGTGTTTGTCGAAGCAATTTGATTTCCAGCTCCTGCCATCTCATCCCCGTGAATAAACCAGAGCTATAGCGGGCCCGATACCAGATGCTCCGTCCTCGATTTAAGGTCCTGCGGAGGGAGAGATAGCTGCTTGTTTGGGTATTCATGCCTGAGGTGAAACACGAGGTCCTCACCCTGTAAGAATTATGTGATTGACGTGGAGGTTCTGCCCCGATGAGCAGAACATTTTCATAACACTGTGTGATTTTGCACAGTGAAGAAAATCATGTTAAAATACCTCTAGAAGTTGTTCTGAAGTGATATCAGACTGGAATCTTGTATCATTTTCATGTATCTTAAAATATTTGATTCAAAAAATATATTTCTATATATAAAAAAAAAAACATCCAGGCACTTAAAATACAGAAGTGCATTTTTCATATTCTAGCTTTTGATCTTTTTCAGCTTCTCAGCTGAAAATCGACACTCAATCCCCCCTGTTGTGTTTTTTCTTTTAGTGATTCGGTAGGAGGGCAAGACAGACACGCACGCACACACATACACGCACAGATGATGGGCTATGTGCTGTGTGTGTGTTTGTGTGTGTGTGTGGACTTGCCGCAGTGCTAGATCCCGTCATAACATGTCATTCTGGACACTATTACTCCCAACAGAGGCAGACACCGCGGCTCAGTGACTCAGAGCGTAAGGTCATCTGTCAAACAGAGAAGGCAAGCATGTGTTTGTGTGTGTCTATGCAGAATGTGTGTGTGTGTGCATCTCCGTCTGGGCTTGACTTGTGAGTGCATATGGTGTGCGTTGTTTTTGCAACTTGAATATGATTCTAATTGAGCCTGTGTCTTGACTTGAGAAAGATTTATACAAAGAGCATGGGAAGCTGTCATTCACACAGGCAGATCACCATTACCTTACAAACCCGGCTCTCATCCCTCACCTCCTCTTGCTGCCGAGTTCAAAGGTTGCCATGGCTACCGGCGTCCCAGTGGGAACACCGCGCGCTCTTGCCCCGGAGCCATCGGAGCAAGCGCGCTCGGCGGGCGGGGAGGATACGTTGACCTCTGACCCCTCAAGGTCTTATGGCAGGAGCAGGGAGGAGGGGTGGGGTTTAGAGGAGCGAGGGCTGCGCCGGGTTGTAAATTCAACTGATCCTCACCGAGCGGAGGCACAGGGGGCGGTGGGCGGAGTGGCCTTATAGCTTCTGAGCCCAGCGACTCGTGCCGGCTGCCTCCTGGATTTCAGAGGGCCCTGGGCGAGAGAGATAGCCGCCCTCTAATCCTCGGAGTCTCTCTTACCTTGCCTCCTCCGTGTTTCTCAGATAGTGCATCTTTTGTGTCAGATCTTTGCAGCTGTCACCGCCACCGCTTGTAAGGATGATGCTGGCTTTGTGTGTGTGTGTGTGTGTGTATGTGTAAATGTGAGACAGAGGCACAGGAAAGCTAGCAGATGTGCGAGTTGCCTTTATAAACCACACCCCAAAAAATGAGAGTCAGGCACCACTGGGGTCACATGTCACAGATATTATATTTATTTTAAAGAGGAACTAAGCAGGATTTCCCCATGGCTAGGCTATGATTAAAAAGCTCTGCAGTAAAGGGATAGTTCAACATTTTGGCAAATTGGCCTATTACTATAATCCCTATAGGAGTAGGTTTGTTACCTTTAATTGTCGGTGCAAGCTGTTTTTAGACAGCGGAGCAGAGCTACGCTACAGAAGCTAATGGGATTTCTTGGTTTCCCTCATCTCATATATGAGTGGGATATTCAAAAAAATGTTTTCTTGGAATGTATCTCAGGGCCGCTGGAGCATGTAGACATTGTTTATACAGCACTGTTCATTTTCACTCTGCAGATCTTGTGATGTTGAGATGAGCTTGACATCAATTATACAAGTGATAGTGTTTAATATTGAGCGTTCAAGTCGTGTTCTCTTCAAAAGTAGACCAAGATTAATTTCTCACATAATAGCATTTGTTTCCAGTGCAAATGCTGTTTCTTTTCCTCATGTCATATCTTAGGACTTGATGTTAGAAAATATTACATTTTCTGCTGTGTGTTTATAACTTAACATGAGAGGAACTGATTGACTTTAAACTTTTTACCCTCTCGACAGTTGAAACTTTCTAATCATCAAGCGCATTTTAATGCTTAAATCTTAACAGAGAGCTTGTCAAAATATGCAGCAATATTTTTGTAGAGAAAGAGCAGCCAGAATGTGTGTGTGTAAGTGTGTGTGTGTTTCTCTGCCTGCGTATGCATAAGGGAATAGGAGGGGACAGTCAGGAGAAGGGTTATTTACTGCACGGCCCAGGCGACCTGTCCGTCCTCACGTCCAGCCCCAGCAGATTAAGATGCAGCCGCTGGCGGCTGCCAGAGCAGGCTGAGATTGATGGGGAACACGGGGGCCACAGAGGCCCTGCAGAATTCTGAACAGAGCCTGTGGGTACGAGCCAGCCATGCTGCTCCGAGACAGCAGCGCCTCTCCTTCCCACTCCCTCTCTCTCTCTCTCTCTTGTCACACTTTTTTCTATCTTTTTTCTGACTTTTCTTCATCGCTCTGTTGCTCTTCCAGGCGTTTTTTCTCTCTCTCTGTCACTCTGCCCTTTCTGCATCCCTGTTTTTCTGTCACTCTATCGCCCCACTGAGCCCCCCAACCAGTCTCACAGCCCCCCCTCTTGAATACGCTGTCTCAGCAGCTTCGGCACATTTGGATGTCATGAAACTGCAGGTGTGTCAGCATCGTGTGTGTGTGTGTGTTTGGAGGAGAGAGGGTAAAAGTGAGGGGGAATATGCACTCAATAAATAATTCTCTAGTTAAGATGGGTAGCAGGAAAGTTAACGTGAGATGGATGTCTGTTATGTGTGTGTGTGTGTGTGTGTGTGTGTGTGTGTTGGATCAATTGCAGCCTCTGAGCCGTCTGCACAGCTGAACAATTTTAGCTGAAGGAAAAAAAAATAGCAATTATCCCAGCGTGTCAACATCTGCATGTGTGTGTTTGTATTGCGCTGGTTTTCAGCACAATAATCCTGATGCAGCAGTGATGGAAGCAGGAAAAGATGAGCATGGAAGATGGATGTTTGTATGTGTGTGTGTGTGTGTGTGTGTGTGGGCACGAGTGACCGTGTGTATGCTGAACAAACTGCACTGGCAGGGTTTTTGTTGGAGTCCCCAGGGCAGAAGACACATGAGTCAGCGGCCAGTAGGATTTATAGCCAATTGATTAAATTAGCATTTGTTCTGCTACTGGAGCAGCAGCCTGTCAGTATACAAACATGCACTGACACACACTCCAAACACACACCTGTCCCGTGCACCCCACTGCAGAGGAGGAGAAACCAGACAATGAGAAAAGAAAAGAAGGGGGGAAAAAAAAGAAAATCCACCGAGAAGCGGCGCACAATTAGCAACGATGTCAATAAGTCAACATGATTAACATCAGGATCACTGGGATGTAAATACTGGAAGAAACAAACACAGCACTCCTGCGAGCCTCCTTCCTGAGCAGCTCCTTCATGTGATACAGCCAGTGAGCAAGGGGGTCGCACACACTGGGCTTGCTGACAAGCCTTTTTTATGACATTCATCAAAGCCATCTGCCATTTTCCGCTCAATTAATTTGTTATGGGAAGTGGGATCAATTAAGTGCGCACCGTAATGGCTTTATATCCTTGTTTCCCTTTTATAGCCCAATATTTTCTGTGCTCCACTCTGGCATGAAAAGGCGAAATCGATATCCCCGGCTATTTTCCTCTCCCGTGGACTAATTTGTTTTTGCCACTCTCTTCCTGGCATGATAAACTGGCTGTAATGAGGGGTTAGGGCGAGGGGGGACAGACTAAACATAAACCTGCTCTCCAGCCAACAAGCAAAAAAACCCGGAGGGCCACCGAAACCAAGAAGCCGCCTGACTCTAATCTACCCAGATCTCATTTGGATGATTTCCCCCCCACACTTAACTAAAGACCAAGTAGTATCAAGAGGGATTGACCTTCGGCCTCGCGATCATCCAACGACGCTGGTCACCCGCGGAGAGAGTGAGTGGCTTAGGCGAAAGGTGGACACGGTGATGATAAGGACAATGGCCGGCTCATTCGGGGGACAGCTAGTTTGACAGTGGAGTGGCGTCGGCGCCATTAGTACGAGTGTCACGAGCCGCCCGGTGCGTTCACCTCGACCCCTTGCGACGTATCGATCCCTTCCCCATTAAGCCTGCTGATGGGCCTGATGATATGATGAAGAAGCGGAGGGGGGGGGGCGATGTAGGCGTGTTTAAGCGCGTGCATGTGGTTGAGGAACCCATCATTACTCCTGGAGCAGGCCTGATGACATTGCCATATTGATTTTGACATCATCTGTTCGGGAAGCGCTTCAGAGGCTGGGCCTTAAAACCAAGACGGCCGGAATGTCACCTTGTTTGTGTCAGCAGGGCCACGAGGTCCCTGAGCTCAACACCGCTGAGCCTTATTCAAGATATGACTTTTAAAGGCTCTTATTATCACAGATAAAATGAAATTCCATTCCTGAAAATACGCCGTTGCTCCGCAGAGTCGACACTTTTCGTGGGGACTTTTTCCTTTTTCAGAAGTGCTGAGATCCCGCAACACGACGGTGACAACAAGCCTCAGAATCACTGTGCCAGCTGCTGCACGTCAAGAAACAGATACAGCATGCAAGATACAGCTTGTTGCATTTGCGTTTCGGTTTAAACCTACAAGATGACAAGTTAATTAGTAAGATTTTGGAGCAGCAGGAAAGCTTGTTACAATTTTTCCGAGCAATTCTCTGTGGCGCTGAATATTAATGCGTAAATAAGCAACAAACGCAGAAGCAGGCTCTGCAAAAGTAATGATGTTGTGTTTGTGCACGGCTTTTCAAACCTGGAAGCTGGTCGGACTTTTCCTTCAGCGTCTTCAGAGGTCACAGCCCCCCCCCATTGTTTTCAAAAGTGCATTAAAGCGGTTGTTGCTGCACCGGTGGACATAATTCATCACTTGATGGATGATGACCCTTTTAATTTTACCAAACGTGGCTCTGTAGCTCCATAAAGTCACAATCATTTCATTTGTATTGAAAGTAGCTCCGCTCTACCGGAACTCAAAGTGAAGAAATCAATGCACGTCTCCACCTAAATTTACCCGCCACTCCGTCTTAAGTTTGTGTTTTGACACTTCATTGCAGGCCAGAAGAAGTATGTAACAGTGCACTGTAATAGAAAAAATGAAAACAGTGGCTATTAATGGATTTTTTTTTTTTTTTTTTTTTTTTTAAAACAATGGGTGGCTGTGAGGCGAGCTCTGGGAGGTGAGACAAACCTGCAGAGGAACACACAGTAGCTCCAGACAAGCAGGCTTTATTTCGTGTGGGCAAGAGAACATAAATCAAAGCAATATTATCTATTTAAATATCAATAAATCATTACATTGCATTGATTCATTTACATTTTAGTTTAATTACCATAAAAAAGGATGAGACAAATGAACTTCCTCTGCAATGCATTCAAAGTAACACCTCCACATGCATGAGAATCACAATGAAAGAGGTAAAATAGTGTTTAGAGTATGTGAAACATTTAAAACAGCGTAAGCTCATTTTTCCAGCCACTTGGGGGCAATGCAGTAAATTGTAAATTCAGCTGTGACACTAGACATTTGACATGACTAATGTGCTATCAAACTGTGGTCTATTCATTCATTAATAAAAGTACAGATGTTATCTATAATTCTCTCTGGATGTGCAACCGTTTGCACTCCAGTCATCAGACCAATCCCACAAACAGCAGCTCCAAAAATGTTGTATGTTTGCATTTTTGTGTGTGTGTGTGTAGCAGATTTAACGCAGGCCGGCCACCGGAGATAAAGGGTCAACCTGCTCGCCACAAGTTTCATTCATAATCAGGCCGCCAAGCGCAGCAGTGGGCGGGAGGGGCGAGCGAGACTTGGCTGCCTGTCAAGACCGGCCGCAGATTAAAACCCCATCGATCCGGCTGTAATTTATTTATCAATTCAACTAAAAATTAAACATTGACCTCGTTCTTTGAAAAATCCCCCCTTTTAATCTTGTTGTAGGCCTACGTGGCGACTTGAATACCAAGCGAGCGGTCAAATGTGAGGCCTTTTCCTCTCCAAAAGAAAAAAAAAAGTTAAACAAGTTGCAGCGAAACAGCATCTTTCTCCTGCTTTGGAGTTCAAAAGAAAGACTATTAAAAGCTCTTCACTCCAACTCCTGCTTTGCTGAATCTCCCGAACCCTTAGGACTTCTACTTCTGACAATAAACAACTCGCACATTTCTCTCTGCCACGCCGAGACATCAGTTCCCCTCTCCACCATCCGTATTCTCGTCACTCCTCCTGCTCTTCTGATCTTTTCCTTCCCTCTCTGGCTATCACCGGGTGCTGTCTTTTCTTCGCCGCTCTTCTTTTACTCACAAATGCCAAAACGTGCCAACGTGCCGTAACATTCATATCGGCCCCATCAAAGCCCTGTCTCCTCTCTGTGCCAACCTGCCATCCCTGCCCTTCTCTGCCCCCCCCTCCCCAGCCCCATCTCCTCCTCCCATCAGGTGCAGATGTGCAGAGTTTCTCTTAAAACACGAATCCTGCTGACTGCAAAAAAACAAACACTCATCACATCATTAGAAAATCTCCTCTCTCCCTCTGTCCCCTCCATCCTTCCTTCCCCTGCTCCTGCCCCCCTCCCACTCCCGCCTGGACAGAATAATAACGCCACCTCTCTCCCACTAATGTCAAACATCTTTTTCCTCCCTCATCTCCTCACCTCGCTCCCCGCTCTCTGTCGCCCTCCTCACCCCACCCTGAACCCTCCCCACGACCGGCCCTGTAATCCAATTAAAAGCACATTAGGGCCAAATGAATAGCAGTAGATTTAATTAGCTGCTGACGAAGGTTGGCTGAGTGGCTGGCTGGCAGTTGGGTGGGTGGACGGGGGGCACAGAGGCTCGGGAGGGGGGGAGACGAGCGATGTTCGCCTCTAACTCGCTGATGTCGGAAGAGGCTGGCGCAGGTTTTGCATGTGCTGCTGCTGCTGCTGCTGCTGTGTGTGAAATGAAGTCATTTACCATTTTGAGAGTATGGGATTATAGTAAAACCGCTCTTAAAGGAACATGAACAGAGTCAAACAGGCCTGAAGGGTGGTCTGAAAGGTTGTTAAAGGGATAGTGGAACATTTTGGCAATTTGGTCCATTGCCATAATCCCTATAGTTTTAGGAGTAGGTTCGTTACCTTTAATAGTCGCTATTTTTAGAACGGTGGAGCAGAGCGGCGAGCTGCTCAGCATGGCCGTAGCTACCATTGAGGACACCGAGGTCATGACCTCGGTATTTTTTTCGGCCTAATGAATGAAATTTAAAAATTAAAAAAAAGTGCGGTGAAAGTATTAGGGAGGACAGATGGAAGGTGACTGAGTGACTCCTCTCTTGTCCAAACAACAACTCCGGTAGGCCTATAATGCTCTTGTTTATTGACGCCCTCACGTACGCTGGTGTTTGTTTACTGGTCGCCTGAAAAAAGGCGATTCATTCGGAAAAAGCGAGTGATACAGCGCGTCGCGGAGCCTGCGTGCATGGAGGAGAAGGCTACTGAGTGAGTCGGTTGGCTCTAGATAAACTGCTTTTCCAACCAGTTGTTACACTGTAAAAGTTTCGTACATACAGTACGTGCACTTGAACCGCTGTATTATTTAGGGACGGGTTCTCATGTAGGCCTATGCGGAGAAAACAGCTGTTTAATAGCGTCAATTCAGCGCCATTTACAGTCTGTGTCCTGCACTATGCACTAGTTGAGCTACAGTAAGTGGGGGAGAGCAGAGACCTCTTTCCTGCAGATACTATACTGAGGGGGCATCTACTGCACTGTCCATTCTTCCATCAACATTATGTGAAAAGCACAGTGACACGATACATTTTATGTTTACAGACAGGGGCGTCACTAAGTTTTAAGGACAGGGGGGGCTTAGCCCCCAGGAGATGCACAAGATGTGAGCATATGTGGTGCACGAGCACAAAATTTCACAAACAGCAAAGACTGTGAAATTGTTTCTAAAAAAATTTGGACAGATTTAACAAAGAGCATATGGTGTAAAATTTTTAGGCAACCATTAGTTTTATTTCAGTCTTTTTTATTTATTTATTTAAAGAAAGCTAAGACCTGTGAGATTACTACAGACATGTCTGGAGTACAGTAGAAAATGTAAATTTTTCATCTCTGCCTAGTAAAAAACAAAACAAAAATCACATTAGAGTAAAATCTACCTTTGAATCATGGGATATCAGGCAAATGATTAAGTAATGTGTAGGCTAACTGTGTAAAAGTAGATGCTAAAAAAAATGAACTTGAGCAATTTTGCAGCTGTTTTACAGTAGGCTATTATCAGAGATGTCCAGGTGGAATTTGACCTTTGGAAAACTAATTATATTTCACTAATAGCCGGTGTCATAATATTCACTCCATCCAAATACAACTGTTTTTGGCTCATTTTGATTTCACCTAGACCTCTTCATATTTTCCTATTCAAAGAAGACCATACAACTGAAATGAAGTTTGACACCAATATTTTACAAATAAAAAATATGCATAGAAATGTGAAATACTACATAGCTAAACAACGTGAATAACCAATTATAACACAAAACAAAATTTGCTTCAAAAAGGAGCAGTCAGATGTATGTTTGTGCTAACTATAAGGAAAAGCAAACAAACTTCCTGGGCCTGTTTCAAAGTGAGGAACACAGCTGACGCTTCAGAAGGAAGTCACCCCAATAATAGTAGGCTATAGCTATGGTAAAAAAGAGTGCACACTTCACCCTAGAAACCTGTTCATCTTTATGTTAACAACCAGGACCTTCACATTGCATTTCAGACTTTTTTTTCGAGCTGGAATTAAACTTTATAATATAATATTTTTGCTACTCAGTGGCTGCTACGAATGTGAGGAGCTAGTCTCCTGTTTGTAATAGATGGTGTGTTCTCATCAGAATTCAGTGAAGTTGGGTCTTCTCTGGATGATCACTAGTGATGATAATATCATAAAAATGGGATTAATCTAATATGATGTGTGTAGTTTTTATCTGTCAAAGTGCACCAGATTGAAGCCTTTTAATATAAAATTGCCCCAAATTTCTGACAGCCGCACCCCAACCCCCCCCTCCCCCCCGCACACCACGACTAAATGACCTCGGTATTTCAAAAATCCTGGCTACGGCCCTGCTGCTCAGAGCTACGCTACAGAGGCTCATGGAATTTCTCGGTTTCCCTCATCAAACTCATCAAATACACAATCCAACAACTCCAAAACGCTCTGGTGGACAAGTTGTGACCTGCACATTCACCACGCTATGAGATAATAACGGAACATTACGAGACAGAGTTGTTTTAGAGGTAAATTCATGTAAAACAGCTGATGCACGTTTCCGTTGGGGGCAGTTTTTCGGCAAGCAGTCTCTGCATTTGCCTCAAAAACAACTCAAACAACTCAACGTTCCGTTATTATCTCATAGCGTGGTGAATGTGCAGATCACAACTTGTCCACCAGAGAGTTTTGGAGTTGTTGGATTGTGTATTTGATGAGTTTGATGAGGGAAACCAAGAAATCCCATTAGCCTCCGTAGCATAGCTCTGAGCAGCTCACGGCTCTGCTCCGCCGTTCTTAAAACAGCTTGCACCGACAATTAAAGGTAACGAACCTACTCCTAAAACTATAGGGATTATGGCAATGGGCCAATTTGCCAAAATGTTAAACTATCTCTTTAACATGTCAGTGGACATTTTGTGTTTCTATGTTTTATATGATATTTAATGAGATGTGAGATTTTGGTAACCACCACATTGTCGCTGCACAGCATGTTTCTGTGCCTGTGACAGCTCAAATCACTCTCTCTTCTTTCTTCTTCCATCTGTAGTAAAACATTTCAACTTGCACAGATGTGCCTCCTCACTTTGGGATAAAAATATCTGTTTGTGTTGACTTGCATTCCTCTGTTGTTGCTATCTGCAATCAGACTGTCTCAGAATTGTCTTTGTGGTGGCTTTAGTCTGAAGACTCTGTTGCTAAGGTATTTAACTCTTCCTGCCATTAGTCATTCCTGGCGACAGTTTCTATAGATGCTTTGATACCCTGACTGTAATTTTTGTGACCAGGGCAAAAGCTGCAGCTGATTTCAAGCCAACAATGGGCAAATGTTTAATATTTAATACTTTGAAAATAAAAAGAGCGAACACGACATTAAAAACTCACGGCTCATTAAGCGCTGTAAAAACTTTTAGGATGCTTGTTGTTGTTGTCGTGCCATCAAATCACACACAGCGCATCTCCTTTCTGCTTCTTCGCTTCCTCTTCTCTCATCCTCCCCTTGCTCTTAGAAACTGGATGCAACCTTTCCTGCTGCAGCCTCCCAATGTGCACAGTCAGCAGAGTAGTCAGTGTAACCCACTGTGGCATTTGCATCATGCCCCTCTGAGTGTGTGTGTGTGTGTGTTCAGATCCTAATGAAGAGAGACAGTCTCTGCTGGGGTCCATTTTTGCAAGCCACCAGGGCTCTCAGGTACAGTAGGTGGACAGTTGGTGTGCACTCGAATGCCTGACTATGTGTTTGTTCATATGCCCATGTGTGTGTGACAGTTTTTTTTTTAATGTTTGCATGCACGCAAGCCTGCTTTTGAGCATGTGTGCAAACGTGTGTGTGCATCCATCCAAGTATGTGTGTGTGTGTGAAATGAGATCCAGGTCCTGGCCTCTCCATTTCTCTCTGCAGGTAATAAAAATATAGAGTGCCCTCCAGATCCCTTTATAGAGAGAGAGTTGAGACCGCAGCGAAATCTAGGACAGGCTCCATTGATTTGGAGGCTACAGTATTACTAGCCATCACAGCCAAGGCAATATGAGAGGCCTTTTTTAAATCACACGGCCACCCCGAGCCCAGAGGGACAGAGAGAAGGCACAGAGAGAGAGAGGGCGGCTGGATAATTGGGAAAACTATCTTTATTTTGTTTCCTCTCCCTGCCACCCTTCGCCTCGTTGCACTGATTTTATCACTGAGAGAAATAACATTTCACATTTCCCCTCACATTTATTCCAGAGCGATGTCTTCCCGTTCCGCAGCGCCGACCGATCACATCTCCACGTCTGTAAGAGGACACAGAAGATGTAACGTGAGCGCCGCGTCCCCTCGGTATTCACGTCTTTATATATATCATGTGTTCTCTGTGTTATTTGTGTTGAGCCTGCCGGGGTGTGTTGTATCACTCCTGGGTCCATTAAACCTGTTAAAAGCCCATTGTATGAAACCCCCAATCATAAGAGGAGAAAAAAAAGGGCTTTCTGCCTCTGAATTTGGTTTTCATCCAACAGCAGTGGAAACCTGAGGTTTTCTCACTTCAAAGGTGTGGACAAATGGAGGGGAAAAAAAGTGTTGTCATAGTGTCTACCTCTCCTGGATTGGGCTCTTCCAGATCTCAGGAGAGCGGTGGAGTGTTCTGGGTCAGGCTGGGGAACCGACCCCCTCTGTCTGGCTAAATAAGATAAGACCCTGTCATTGTATCCCTCCACTGCACAGCCCTGACCACATCAAATATTCATGGGCCACAGCAGACTCTTAAGTAAACTGGCCAATTTGTTGCGGAAGACGTGCATTAAGATTGGCTGGGCCGATATGCGACCGGCCCCTCTGGGATCGGGCCAGACAGTTGCAGGCAGCTGCCATTTTGGCTCTCCTGTCTCTATTGTTGCCACCCGTCAGAGCGGTGAGGGACGGGAAGCGGCACGCGGCGCGGCGGGCCTGTCTGACGGTAATGGGCTGGGTGGGTGTGAATGGAGGGAAAGGGTGGGGGGAGGCGGGGCAGGAAGGCAGGGGATGGATGGAGGTCACAAGCTGTCTTTCACCCGGACGCATGTTAAGAGAGAGTTAAGGCTCGCAATAAAGGATAGAAGGGGGGGTCATGTTTGTATGACAATAGACATGAAGTGGTTGGCTGAGGGGCTTTGAGTTGGAATTAGAAAGGGCAGATTGGCGCGGCCGCCGATAGTCATCATGTGATCACCGTCGTGTGATAGCTGCCGACAGCACACGGATGAATTGATGCAGTGCACACATGAATGGTAACAACTTAATAGATCATATCG
This sequence comes from Trachurus japonicus, assembly GCF_045865225.1. Taxonomy (NCBI): domain Eukaryota; kingdom Metazoa; phylum Chordata; class Actinopteri; order Carangiformes; family Carangidae; genus Trachurus; species Trachurus japonicus. Next base: position 10,442,074 of record NC_140908.1, on the reverse strand, counting down.
CAGGGACAAACAAACACAAGGCACGTGTGTAGCAAGCGCACACACGCAATCATGACGGGAAGTGTTTGCCGCACACTTTTTGAACGATGACTCGCACGGCGTCTCCAAAAACAATAGATTCCAAGGATAACCCATCTCCTACATTATATCTCCTCAAGGACAGGAGTTGACAAATCACTAAAGCACATTTTTATTTTGCTTTATAGGCGCGGAAGTTGAGCGGCGGCTCGGGGTAGACACAACTTTACGCTCGGCGATTCCCCGTAGGGCATCCAATGGAAATGAGCTGGGAAAGTTGTCTGCAGAAACGTCTGCTGGAGAAAAAATGGAAGAGGAGGACAAAATAAGTAGATGATGCTCATAAAAGCAGAACTCGTAAAACTGTTGAGCGGCTCTGAGAAGTGAGGATTCCTTGAGGCGGGAGGAGAAGGCGAAGAGGGAGGAGGAGGGGGAGGGGGGTGGGGGGGAGGACGCCGTAATCCTCAACGGCAGCGGGGGCGAGATCACGATCTGTGGCGGCCGAGCGGGCGGCGGGGACAGAGACGGCGGGGCCTGGCACAGTTATTAGGTCACTTCCGCAGAGGGCCGGCGGGGTGTTTGGAGAGCGACCGGGTTGCCGGGTGACCCCTGACAGCCTGCTCGTCATCTGGCACCAAGGGAACTCTGGGGGATTGGCGGAGGAGCTTGTTGTGAATATTAAATGTGACATTCTGCCTTTCAGAGAAGAAAAGGCAGAGAGAGAAAGAGAGGGGGAATGATAATTTGAGGTGAAAATGGCGAACATTTCTTTTCCAGCCCGAGACGATATCGCCCCGCGTTGCGTTCAATTCCTCCTCCCTGAATCGTTGCCGAGACGGGCGGCACTTGAAACCTGCATTCACAGTGTGGATGCAGCTCATTCCTCACATCTTTCTGAGAGGGTTCGGTTAGTGCCTCAATTGGCTACATAGTGAATGAGGCCATTTACATGCTAATAGCCACGCTGGGCAATTTTCTTATCATGTATGTAAATGAACACATTTGCTGTATCTGTGTTGGCCAAATACAAACAGTAAACAATATGCTGACTTCATGTCAACGTTTCACTTTATTTATTCGTATGGTAATTAAACACTGCCGACACACATGATTCCTGGTTGCTGGCTCGTTAGCATTAATTAGCGCTAATTAGGAAAAGGACCAATCCAACACACCTGTGGTTTCTTATGTGTCTTGAGGATTGGGAGCATCCAGCATCTGAACGTATGAGCATCTGCACTTACATATGGAAAACATATAATATTCACATGTGTGGGCGTTTGTATACAGGATTGGTTATTAAAGTAGGAGTAGAAAATATATGAGAGGAAAAAAAAAAAAAAAAGGTATAAGTGAAGCCAGTGTGTGTGGGTGTGAATGAGGATTATTCTGAGCTCTGCCATCTGTAAACAGGCAGACAGGTTTGTGTTCAGAATGATGAGACGGAGCAAGTAAAGCAGCACAAATAAGCAGTTAAAGTCAGGAGAAAGCATGCTTTAGATGACAATAATGGCTCTTTAGTTGTAAGTTGTAGGTTTGTATACAAGGAGGGAATGACAGTCTTTTCTATTTGTGTGTGAGAGAGGGAGAAGGATTGTTTTTTGCCCCAGGAACTTCAGCATAAATGTATACAATATGTGGTTATACCCCACTGGCCCTGTGCAAACCTGGCACGCACATCTGCAATGCAATGCAGCTTTCATACATGTACACTTCCTAGTGCTATATTGTGATAAAACATTAGAACAAAGGGACCACACAGCGTGTTTTCTTTGCAGCTTGCAAACACATATTTAAGGCCCAGACAGCAGCATTATTCCCGCCTAAAACACCACTATGGACAGCTTTCAAGTTTTTTAATCCAGCCTATTCCATACTGTCTGAAGACTTTTCTTTTATCAGCCTTTTCCAGCTCTTTGTAGAAGCTAAATGGCATTTGCTAAATGTAAAGACTGCACAGTTCCTGAAAATGGAAAATAAAGGGAGGTATCACTTTATGAGTTGTCATAGAAAACAAACCTAAAAGCTGTGGCACCTGAACTATCCACGCAACTAGGCTTCTATTCTTCACCATGCACATAAACAGTGGTTAGCTCCTTAACAGTGGTTGCATTCTTGCCTGTCCTCACTTTCTTATATATATATAAGAGAATGACTTTAATCAAAGAGGCACTTAAGCACTCAGCCTAATAATTATTCACTCATGTGAACTTGATTATAATGATGATAATGAAGTTTGCAGACCTGAGATCTATTTGGTAGTCAAATAAAAACCTTTATAGTGAATTTCAATCAAGAGAAAAGTGTATTTTCACACATTCTGAATATTCGTCTACACCTGAATGAGTGTGTTTAATTATGTGTGTGTGTGTATAGTCTGTGACCGACTCGGAGGTCATTCTCATAAAAAAGTAGAGGGGACATTTTGAGCAGGAGAGGAAATCCAATTAGGACCCCGGTGCGGTCGTAGTGGCATTTAACAAATAACTCTCCCCTCAGTCTCTCTGCAGCGGCGGGGCGAGCGAGCCCCGGCACTATAGTAATAACGCACTCGTTCTAAGTTATAGTCTTATACTGTATTATGTCTCCTATATGTCCGATAAGAGCTACGCTTCCATTCGCACCCATGATGAAAGCATTAGTCAACACCTACTGTAACGACCAATCATCTGCGGGTTTTATCCATCATGCGTTTATGCATGTGCACACACACACACACACACATATAGGCCCATCCATTCCCTGAAATACTGGTATTATCCCAAGGTGGATAAGAAAATCAATGAAAAGCAATATTCCTATTGGATTTAGTTTATGCCATCGACCTATTTCCTGGAGTCAGTGCGTAGATCATCTGTGCAGCGGTGAGTGGATGACCTGCTAACCTCCATCCAGGGTCACCGCCGAAATAGACAGATCGCATCTCGTCCATGCGAGAGCTCAACACACCGCAGACAGCGACGGAGCCTCAAGCTTCAGCATCTCCTGGCAAAATAATAAAGTAATTAAAGTGGTAAATCAGTTTAACAGCATTTGATAGTGCAGCTTGTGACATATTTATTGCTTTGTGTCACTAAAAAGCTTAAATAAGCCGTGTTTTCATATCAACTTGTTGTTTTTAAGGGCTTTTATTCACAAGAGTTAACCTATTACAAGGCTAACTGTTGTTTTGCAGTGTTAGTGGCATTTTGGAAGTGGCCCAACTAATGCATCATGAAACCCTCCACAGACACAGCATGTGATGCCCCATAGACCCTAACCAGGCCCCTTGTGTGGACCGTTGCCTTGTCTTTCTGTCTCCTCCCGCCAATGTGTCTCCACAACCTATATATTTGAACCCGATGTCACAAAGTGATGCGGTGGCAGGAGACCGACCTGGCGACTCATGGCACTGCTCGTCTGGGAAGATAATGAGTTCCCATAGGCCAGAGATGGGGCGCCGACTGTGTGTATGTGTGTGTGTGTTGAACGAAGGTGTGTACGTGTGAGCCTCTCCTTGTTATTAAAGTACAGAGAGATAGCGGCGGAAAGAGACAGGGGAAATTCTTTAAACTTTAGACTTGAGATCGGCCCAGTTTGGTCAACCCCCAGCAGGATTTGGCTGTAATGAGGACTGGTTATGCTCTCTCTGTCTGCCGCCCTCTGTCAGTTTCCCCTCGTTCTCTCTTTCTCTTTCTGTCTCGGCTCTCCACAGTTGATGGTACAGACAACAGATCGCTCCCATGAGACCTAGCCCTAAAACATTATCCATCATGTTGACAGCAGCACAGCTCAAGACTCTTAAAGTGAAGAAAATATCATGTACTACACATAGATAAACTCCTCCTCGAGCGCTTTTGCAGTCTGCTTTTTTTCTGTTCTCTTGCACCGCATCATTTTCACTTTTCCTGCCTGAGCAGGTGCTGAGGAAGAAAGCAATGTCTTGTCACTGAAAGGTTACCAGATTATTAAAAAAGTCGCCGTTTTCATGATCAAGTGGCACCTTAAATCCATATTTATCTGACAGATACTGGAGCACCACCACTCTGGCCAACAACAGCAGGAATACTGTGATACAAGTCAACCAGCAATTGCTGGCAGTTTGTCATCCTGCCTGTATATGTCCTTGTAAAAAATAAAACCGTAAATATACAAGTGTGGACAAGAAGGATGGGGTAATATATGACGAAGAAAAGAAGGAGACAGGACAGAAGGGAGGAAGGGAGTAAGAGGATAAAGACCTAGATAAAAATGATGCTCTCGCAGTGAAGTCCTGTCCTCATCCTGCAGTGCATACTAATACTGTAATATATAGTTCTGCATTTGACTTTTAAAAGTGTAAAAGTTATCCAAGATCTCAATTCTGCAGGTTTTGGCACCACCCTCGTGTTCTTTCTGCACTGCATTTTTATTTTCAGTCTGTTTTATTTGTATGACCTCCAGGCTTGGGAGACATTCTCCAGACTCGTCGTATTGTCAGAGAAATTCACGGCTGTGGTTCTGGAAAAAAGTTTTCATGTGGCACGGAATCAGGAGGCTGAAATTTCCCCCAACAAGTCTTAGAGAACATGTTTGGTTATATCGCAGGACGAGTCATGAAAAAGAGGACTCGAGTCGAGCGCAACTTATGCTTTTTCTTCAGGTGCATTCAATTTCAACTTTCCCAAGGTCTGGTCGGGCTGAATGAAGCCGAAGGTAAAGAGGAGAGATGGAGAAGGGGGGGGATGAGGGGGACGAATGTGTTGAAGTGTGTGACGACTCTGTAAGAAATGATAAAGAGACAGAAAGAAAAGAGAATGCTTCTTTTTACTGCACCAAGGCCGACATGCCTGGATTTATGGACACGGGGGGGCGTGTGTGTGTGTGTGTGAGCGTGTGTGTGGAAAGACCAGCGTCCTAACTTCACTCCCGACCTTGTGTCTGAATTCGTTCAGTGCAATAGTACTTGCCATTTCCAGTGGGTTCATTAAGTGAGGAGCAATACACAGACATTTGAAGAGGGTGTTAAAGGACAGATCTGCTCTCAGACTCTGTTACACTGCAGTAAATCATAAATCTGTGATCTTCAAACCATGCATGAGTTATTTTGTGATTAAACGCCTCAGCCTAAATTCTTTGATGCGTCCGACTTCTCTCTCTCTGCTAAGAATTTCTTGCTGCAGAGGTGTTATTGGTGAAAATGACATTTTGATGAATTATATTTGAGACATTTAAGTCATTGTTTCCAATTGTATTTTGATATACTCACCTCTACTCTTCACTTCCTGCCTCTGTGTGTGTGTGAGAGTGTGTGTGCGAGTGTTTGCACCTGTCCCTCATTATCCTTCTCTCCCTTGTGTATTTAGTCTGTGTGCTCCCTGCTCACAGTGCCAGTTCCTCTTTGTTCCCAGTGTCAGTTGTGCTTCGGGGCCGAGTCAACAAGTTCACAGATATCTAACAATAATCCAGTGGGGGGAAAAAATTCGCAGCAGCTGAGGGAAACGAGTGTGACTGCTATAAGCACTGATGCTGATTGGCACGGCCACTCCGCCACTATCTGAAAATAACCGCCATCACAGTGAGACAAGAACTTATGCATTAAAGGCACACAGTGGAGTTTTTCATATCTCAGTGATTTGAGGAAATGTTTTTGCACATGATGGGAACCCACTTTGTTTGTTAGCGTACAAGCAAATAGTCAGTGATTTGATGTTATTTTGTAAGCCGGTGCAACTGATTGGCCAGTTTTAGCGATTTGTTGCTGCGTAGCTGGACTCTATAGAGCGGGAAAGCAACTCTTGCACAGTTAAGGGGATAGTTCAACATTTTGGCAAATTGGCCCATTGCCGCTATGAGATAATAACGGAACATTATGAGATAGAGTTGTTTTCGAGGTAAGTTCATGCAAAACCACTGATGCGTGTTCCCGTCGAGGGCAGTCTCTGCATTTGCCTCGAAAACAACTCTGTATCATGACATTCCGTTATTATCTCATAGCGTGGTGAATGTGCAGGTCACAACTTGCCCATGAGAGCATTTTGGAGTTGTTGGATTGTGTATTTGATGAGAGAAACTAAGAAATCCCATGAGCCTATAGCGTAGCTCTGAGCAGCTCGCGGCTCTGCTCCGCCGTTCTAAAAACAGCTTGCACCGACAATTAAAGGTAACAAACCTACTCCTAAAACTATAGGGATTATGGCAATGGGCCAATTTGCCAAAATGTTGAACTATCCCTTTAATTTGAGGTCAGTGTTGAGCACTCTGAAATATGAGCTGATAAACACATTAATGAGAAATGTTTACAATGGCTGCAGTAATTATTTAAAATGCAAAACCATAAAAGCAATGCATCAGAAAAGTGGCGCATACGTGTCAGAAGAGGCATATTAATAGTCAGGGTAGTATAAAGCTGCAGGAGGTGATACAAATCAAGGGAAATCACATTAAATATGCAAATATATGTACATTTTATGAAACAATTACGTGTAGATTGATATACGACGGCATGCAGTAAGTATTTTCCGAGTTATGTGGGCAAAGAGAAGAGAGTGAAGATGACTTGTGTGTGATTGCTGCTAACAGCACAGAAGTGGAGGACTGTCTTATGTGCACTCACGAAACACGGAGAATACTGTATATAAAGTGACTTCATGGCTCCATCACCAAGGCCTGATTTGAGTATAATGATCAGCTTACAGTGAAGTCAGTGAGGGGGAGGTGAATACTCTATTCAGAGAGAGAGAGGAAGGAAAAAAAAGAGAAACGAATACTCGGAATGTGACAGCGGAGCAGCAACCTTGAAACCTTAGGTGGGCGAGAGAGGAGCCTGAGGGGGCTTTATGTTAGCGAGCGAGAGAGCGCGGGAGATCATAGGCCTATTGCAGCACAATGACAAGAGCCTCCACACGGGGACAAGGACACATGCGACTTCAATTCTTCCCCTGCTCTACAGTCGGCGAAGGGGACGCGGCCCGCATGTCGTTAGCCCTCCATGCCGCGCGAAAAAAAGAACACGGCAGAGCATGGAAATGAGGTTCATTACTGCACACACAGCCTACTTATCGCCAAAAAGGTGACACATATGCATGCACATGAGCACACACATATGCACATTTTCTTCTGTGATGTTTCCCCACGCAGATAATGTCAGTTTTGGCATTTTTAACTTAAAACAGTTTGTGAGTTGCGAGGAGAATATACAGTATGTGGCATAAAGTGTCATCATTTGACCTCTTTCATGTAACGATTGCATATGTGGGGGTCTAATAAAGATTGACTTGTTGTATTTTTGCAGCCGGCATACAATAGGACTAATTGTAAGCTTCTCATTTAGCTTAACCTTGACTGAACGCCTTGAGATGCTGCTGAAAGCTCAGACGCCTGTGCAGCAGATTCACTGTTTCTAAAGGTTTGGAATTAACACCCCAAGTTTTGGCTGCTTTGAACATTTCATACACCTCTCTGTACTTTTTTTTACGATTTGGCTGGAGTGCATCACAGAGTGTAATTTTGTGTCATTTTTTCGATGACATTGGCCCACACAGATACGAGCACAAAATATGCACGCAGGCTCACACACACACACACACACACACACACATGCATCCCTTCTTTCCCTTTAGGATAGCATCCGTTGGATGAAAGGTGCAGTCGCCCACCCCCGTCCCCCTTCCTCCTCTCTCCTCTCTCTCAGTTGTCAAACATCAAAAAGAAGGGTGCTGTCTCCAGAAAGTCTCACCCAGGGCTCACAGGGGGAGGGATTTTTTTTCCTCTCTCTCTTTTTTGGGGAGGGTGATCGGTAGAAAAAGGAAAAAAAAAGAAAAAAAGAGAGAGAACATGGCTGACGTGGCTGTGCCTGAATCAGTCCTCTTGTATGTTGGGTGAAGACAGGGCTCCACTGATTAGTTCGGGAATCTTCTAAAGAAAGCGAGAAGGTGGCGAGCGGCCGCCTGTAGCAAAGTTACACAGAAGGAGAGGAGTGTGTTGTGAATATGTGTGTGTGTGTGTGTGTGAGCGAGAGGGGGTGAGAGACATAGCGAGATTGTGGACTGGTGCAATGATTAAGTCATTTCTTATACTCGCCTTTGAGTGTCTTGTCTTTGATGCTGTGTAAAAAAAAGAAAGAAAGAAAGAAAAGAAAGAAAACGAGCCCCTCCCACACATGCATCATTAAGGAACAGAGGGATTGTCTCTCAAGTTGGATGAGGAGGATGAGGAGTGTGGTGGGGCGCGATGAAGAGTGAAAGGGGGTGTCAGAGAAGTCATCCACAGAGAAACAACACTGCCGATTTGTACGGCAGTCTTAGCATTTTGCAGCCTTTGTTCTGTTGCACCAACACGTCTGGAGCGCGTTTGCTTAGCTAACGGCTCGGCTGCGTTACTGAAGGCTAATTTAACAACATGGCATCATCTCCCAAATCACTTCCTCAAGCATCTTTTTTTTTACATAACTGTTAGCTTCTGCTGGTTTTCTTCTCGTTGCACCCCACAGTAATCATCATCACAGTGGCAGACGCCGCAGCAGCAGCAGTGGTAGCTAAATTAGTGCATTGTAGTAGTGACACAACCAGTCTTTCACCGTTTTGTCAATGCAATGTGTAGCCTACAATTTGTACTTTTCAAAAGAAAAAGCATAGAATGGAAGAAAAAGGTGATAATAGGCCCAGAGTTATGAAATATCACACAGGCATTCATGATAAGCTATAAGGATGAACTTTTGCATGACCTTTATTCTAGTTTTGAAATATTACTTTTTGGGTTAGGCCAAAGATATACAAAACATATGCACATTTTAAGAAGATGTTTCAATAACCCTTTAATTTACAGGCTGCTAATTACTGTATGTGATAATGTCAAGAAATATAAGAAATAACAAGTAATTGCATCATATAGCCTAGAAATAACGGTCAATTTCATTGTAATGTCGAGAAATATAGACAAGAAATCGATTGTGTAGAAATAGCCCAGCTTTTTAACATGATATTACTATGAAATTGACCATTATTTCTGGGCTATTTCTTGACATTACGACACAATTACGTGTTATTTCTTATATTTCTTGACATTATCACATAAATAGCGGCCTGTAAATTAAAGGGTTATTGAAACATCTTCTTAAAATGTGCATATGTTTTGTATATTTGGCCTCACAAAAGTAATATTTAAAAAGTAGAATAAAGGTCATGCAAAAGTTCATCCTTATAGCTTATCATAAATGCCTGTGTGATATTTCATAACTCTGGGCCTATTATTGTAAGAGCTATTGACTTTTTAGTACGGAGATACAATGGTAGTATTCACAGCAGCAATAGTGTAGGTAGAGATAGAGGTGGCAGTGATGGTTGTGGTCATAGCAACGACTGCAGCAACAGGAGTCATAGTTGGATGTTGTCAGGACATGGGGCTGGTCTCATCCAGCAGATACACATCTGTCAGCGTGTGAGCCTCGTGCCATCACCCTCACTGATCCTGTGTTTACTTCTCCTCATCTTCAACGCAATATGAAACTATAAAATCTACATTAAGCGCTCGGGGGCACTCGACACAAAGAGCCACGCACTTGATCATGTCGGATAACAGTAGATCGGGGCTTTGATTAATGTGTCAGTCAGGAAGGCCGCGAATAACATTACCTCAGAGCACGTAGGTATAAAGTTCTCCTGAGTGAGCTGAGGTATGTAGCTGCTGAAACACTCCAGAAAAGTAGTGTTTATGCAACATGTGTTGAGATAATAGGAGGAATCATTCACTTTTAGTGTGGATTATGTGAGGATGGCGATATGATAGTGAATAATGACCACTAAACGCCACTTTAGATGCTAAAACAAGCCAGATAATCCCACTCGATCCAAATTGCAGGTATTTCTGAACTCGTATTGTATCTCTATGTGGCTCGTGTGTATATATATATTAAAAAAATGGACCATGTGACGCAGAGACGGAGGAGAACATAACTGGTTTGTTTGTCTTCCTTTATCCCCGGCAAGATGAAAAGAACACTGTTAAGTCTGATGTTGTTGGTTCTCTCTGCCGTCAAAATGAAAGGCTCCTCGACTGACAGACACAAAAGGGCTTTTTGAGATTTGTTGCAACTGCAGGAAGCTGCCTCTCCCTCCAAATTTGCCACTTGACAGTGATGGAGTGCCTGTCTAATACAATAATGTGTTAGTCCGCACATGTGCACGCAGAGGCGCACCCGCAAACACAACTGGGAGTGTGTTCAAAGAGTGGAAGGCTGTCTGACAACATCATTAGTGTGTCTCTGTCTGTGTGTATTATGTCTCCTTTCTTCTCTCTCTTACCTCTTTCACCCTCTCCCCACGCTTTCTCTCTGTCTGTCTCTCCTGATGGGAATCGTTGGGGTGGGGGGGGGGGACAGGTTGGAAGAGTATTCGCGGAGAACACACATCATACATTCCCTCTGTTATGTCTCAGAAGCAGATCAATGTGGCGAGGTGGAGATACGCGCCGCTACCTGGTGACAACAGGGGGGGAAAGTGCTGCAAAGAAGTCGAATCTAACTCTGCAGCTCAGGTTGTTCAGTCTTCTCCCTAGTAGAGCTCACACTAAAGGTTCATCCCGCCACTGTGAAGCGCTGTCTGCTGCTTTCACACGTATCTTATTGCCATTACATGTAAAGTTGCTAATTTGATGCACAACAACACTCTTTAATCAGCCATAAGTCCAGCCCTCTTTTGGATGCAGCCACGATCATTTTTCCAGACATGTTTAATAGAATTGTTTTGTGTGTTTGTGCGGTTTTTCAGCAAAGATGACAAGTTGTGGCATTTGATTTGCTGCCGATGAGCACAGTCTTGGCTTCCCGACAATTCATACACTGCAAAAACTCAAAATCTTTCCAAGACTATTTGTCTTATTTATTGGCAAAATGTCTAATTTCTAGTCAAACCTAATCTCTTTCCACTTAAAATAAGACTCATCACCTAAAAATGTACTTGTTTTGAGATAATTTCCACTTGTTTCAAACTAATTTTCACTTGAAATAAGTAGAAAAATCTGCCAATGAAAGCAAGTTTTTTGTGCTTGTAATAAGAAAGAAAAACTTGTTCCACTATCAGATTTTTCTACTCATTTCAAGTGAAAATCTGCTTGAAAGAAGTAAAAAGTGTCTAAAAACAAGCTACTTTTTAATGTGATGAGTCTTATTTTAAGTATAATTAGATTTGTTTTGACTAGAAATGACATTTTGACTAGAAATAAGACAAATATTCTTGGTAAGATTTTGAGTTTTTGCAGTGTAAATAAGGAAATGATCAGCTAAAGTGAGTGAACTTCCAGTAACAACATGTGTTTGCATGCTCCTCGCACACCGCAGTAAGCTGCCGTCCTTTGCACAAACACGAGAGCAAGAAAAACACTGTTAAAGAGAGGATTATACAACAAAGGGTAAAAAAAAAGGAGAAGAAGAAGAAAGGGGCGGAAAGACAAGGAGGTAAAATTGTGCTCTTCACCGCTGAGCCCGGTGCCCCCTTCTCTCCATGTGAGAGGGAGGCCTCTGATGAGGTGTTGATTGCCTGTGGGCACAAGTGCTTTCTCCAAACACTCTAAAAGTGGCCTATCCTCTGATTAGATTCAAGTGTTATAATGGCAAATAGGCCCAGACACTCGACCATACATTACGGCGTCGGGCCAGACCTCGAAATCGAAGGCTTTCATTAAAACGGTTTCTTGTAGAGACCCGAATGGATCCAGAGGTCGTTCTGAGAAAAAGTTGTACCGTTTTTTTTTTTTTTCTCTCTCTCTCTCTCGGTGTTCGAGCCCATTGGCTGTTTGGCTGCAGCCTCTTTGAGTTGCAACACTGTGCTTAAGTACCACAGGCCTGTAGGATCCTCTCAGAGCAGAGATGGGTCGCTGTGATAGTGCTTCGGTCCACAACAACAAGCAGTGTTTTCCTCAAGAGGGCTGACAATTAAGTGAATATATAGAGGATCATACATACTTTAGGACCTGAATCACACTCAAGCACTTAAGTGAGCAGTTAGAGTTACTCTAAGGGTTGAAACAGAACTACTGTTTTATTTTGTAGGTTTAGTTTCCATAATATGTAGTAAGTAAAACATATTTAAAGTTCAAATTTGCTCTGGCTGCAGTTTGTATCTATAATAAGTAACATTTTTCCTGTAGAAAATAATTGTATTTTTGTATTTATTCATTGTTTATCTGTGTCAGCCTTAAATTTAATTTCAGTGGAGATTAATTTTATTTCTGTTGTGATTTTCGGCAGGTATTTTTAGCAACACCTGTCAGATGACGTGCAAGATGGCTGCCGCGATGAGAAGAGTTTCACTTTGCGAGATCAGATGTGATGTCTTTATAGTTGAGAGAGTGTGTGCGGCGCAGACTGCAGCCGGCAGTTGAAATGTAGGACGATAGACGACAGCTGCACAGTAAGTACGCAATCATCTTACACACAAGTCGAGACTGACAACTGTCTGCAAAGGTGTGGATGCACACACACACACACACACTGTACACGCACGCGCACAAACATGCACATGCTGTCTGTGATGCACATGGCGATGTACAGGCGCACAGACGAGGCATGAATATTTAAGAGGCTTCAGTCTGCATGTGTTCCATATATGTCACCATCAGCGTCTCAAGAGCTGGTTGTAGGGCAGGGTGCTGATGAGCAGTGTGTGTGTGTGTGTGTGTGTGTTGGTGTGTACGTGTGTGTGGTGGTGGGCTCAAAGTGGCCATCTTCATATATCATGTAGCTCCTCCTTGCCAAGAGCACTGCTTCTGTCAAGTGTGTGTGATGAGCACCCACAAGACCTCTCCACACTTCACCCCCTCATCTGTGCCCATGTGTGTGTGTGTGTGGAGAGAGAGAGAAAGAGAAGAGAGGGAACATCATGTGCATCTGCTGTGATGTGAAAACAGGTCAGTGGAGTAGGTTGGACTGTATGTGTTTGCCTATATGTGTAGGTTTGTATCAATCCTCTTTGAGGTGTCGGTTTATTTTTAAATTGTATTTATTTTATGCATGTTGCATGTTTCACTCAGAGACCAGATCAATATTTGGCATTTTCAACAGAAACAGTCAAAGTTTATTTGTGAGAAGGCTGAAAAAAATACATGATGAAAATGAAGATTCTACAACAATCTTTGCTAAAATTATAAACTATTATGATCAGATTAAATGATACTGGATTTTTCAAGCACATTGATATTTGAAAGTTACAAAATTTGGGTTAGAAAAACAACTACAAACTACATCAAATGCAACTCAAATATTTAAAATACACCTTATAAAAAGTTGAAACATCAGTTCTGACATCAAAAGACACTGAACTGTTATAACCCGTCAAAATAAATTGGACACTTTAGGGGCCGAAATTACGTCTGCTTGTCGAGACGCATCCACACGTAAAGGGTTAACGACACGTCCGGCGACGCCTGGCTTTCCACAACGCTGCATGATGGGTAAACGACACCCCCCGCCGAGTCTGACAGTAGCTCGCAGCGGTCCGTCACCTCGAGTCCACTCGCAGCGTGACGCCTGGCACTTGTGATGTAATGGGATATTGCACACAGAAAAAAGCCCCGGCCGGCCCCACTGATGTGAGCGCATCTGAAGTAAAGTTGATGAAACAAGAGAGCCGCCATCTGGAAAATAGGGCGCAGAGTAAATAAAGGCTGGCGTGAAGGTAATGCTTATTTATAAGCTCCCTACCTGAGACTTAGAATGATAATATAACAAAGTAAGTGATACAGCAATGTGCTTTGTGTCAATTTTTTAATATATTAAAGGGGACATATTATGGAAATGTTTTTTGTTTGTCTTGGCTTCTGGCCGCCAAAATGTGAGAATTGACAAAAAAATCTGTAATTTTCAGGCTCCATAGGTTGAAATCCAGGTGGTTTTACGAGCTGTTCACTCGGTTGTCTGACAATGATGTCATTAGTTTTCGAATTTGGGGCAGGGCAAGCAGTGGCTCATTTGCATTTAAAGGGACAGGCACTGAAACCAGCCGTTCTGAATAGGGCTGTTTTGAGAGGATGAAAAAAGTGCTGTGATGTTTGATCCTTGGGGTATTTTGACCGAAGCATGTCACAGACATGTCTTTAAGACACCGGGGAACTATTTTAATTTGTGAAAAAAAGGCATAATATGTCTCCTTTAATGCACGAGTATTTATCTATGTTGGGAAACAGTCCCTGACATTTGCACTGCTTTTTCACGTTGTTGTCAGGGCCAAACAAAACCAGTGCAGCAGACGTGTATAGGTGCATTGTTAAGTGGCTGAGATTAGAGTATATTGTGAGCAGTGAAAGCAGTGAGTGTTTAGCTACTGAGTGTGCGACGCGGCAATGTGGCTACAAGCCTCGCTATGTGGCAGATATGAGGCAGAAACAATCATGCGATACATTGGCCTCGTCCGTTGAGCCGGGCCCCGTCGTCGTCGGGAGCTTCTGTTACAGAGCAATCTATAAGTACTTAGCTGCTAAGGAAATTAGCCGCTCCACCGGCTGGTGAATGGAGAAATCATTGTGGAGCCCGGTATGCTCCTGTGCGCCTGTGTAATTGTATTTCTAACAAATGTGCTCGCAAAGTAGGGGGGCTCCAGACCTTTTCTCCTTCCACTCCTTCCAACTCCTCCTCCCTCCTCTCAACTCGGAAAAAAAACCTCCTCGCGGCCTTCCCTTTAACGGGCGAGCACAAGCCGGCACCGCGCACGGGGGCCCCACACCAGCGCACCGCAGCCAACCTCATTACCGCGTGATTATGCGAAATCAGCAGAGAGGAGCGAGTGAATCAAAGCCGCCACTGGAGATGAGTGAGTTGTAGAGTAAGTGTCCCTGCCCCACCGGATTGGTCGGGGGGGGGGGGGGGAGATTAGAGAACTCGCACCCAGAGATCAAATTCTCTCTTAGTTTGCCCCCCTCTTGGGTGTCAAAATGAGTTTCAGTGATGAGGCAGATGTCGAGGTCTATCCTTTCGGTTGCTGCGGGGATGTGAGGGAGAGCAGGTTTGGATAAGCTTCGAAAATGAGGGAGATCCTCGCTATGATAGCCATAAAGAATTCTGGGAGCCTTGCAGAGAGGAGTGGGCTGAAACACAGTCATTTATATTCAAGGACAGCTGCAGCCAAGGAGTGGGTGTAAAATCAATGCAGGGGCTTTACCTCGTCTCATCCTTACTTTTTGTTCATGCTGAAAAGACAGCTCTGTGCTTGCCGCTGCAGGCCTCAGCAGCGGCCGAAAATTATGTTTAGAGGCGTCGAACATGGGGATGACAAAATGGCAGGCGCGCATGCAGAAATTAGGGTGCACACACATACACACACACACACACACAGCAGCCGTCAGTGCTGCGTGAGATAACAAGGCCATATTGAGGATGACCGGAGGGGCGGAGAGACGGAAAAGGGGGGAAGACGGATGAGTGAAAGAGTAAGAAAGTGGTCATGCTTGGCTTGCTTTCGCCATGTAGCCGCTCCTATCTCTGCGCCGCACTGACCCTCTCTACACGACCGAGCTCCACGCCTTATCAGCGCCTTCCTTGGGCTGCCTCGCTCTTTCTCCCCCGGTGAACGTGATGCCGGAAAACGCAACGCCAGATATAGGTTGAGTCATAGAAGCGGCACTATCAGCTTCGGACACGGAGCCCGGCCGGCCCCCACAGTCATCAGGCGGTTCAAGGTGTGATTTAAAAAGCACGGATTGGTCTTGTCCCTCGGGGGCGTGTGGCGGGAACCGACATCCGCGCACAAACACACACTTCGGTGTCCCCTATGAAAACGCACACAGTTATGAGCTCGCCTAAGTGAAGCCATTAATTGAAGTGGTGCTGGCAGGTAAAGAGCTCATTTATATGCATTTCTCCAGCCTAAAGCCAGCGGCTGCCACACATGCACACGCAAACAGACACACACAGACATTTCGCAACAATACTTATTGAAGCCGACAGAGGCCTTATCCGCTTAATCCAAATTTACATACACCACTTCCGTTTGGTATTCCAACAAAAGCATTAACCCACCCCCCCTCCTCCCTGTGCAGTGCAAATAACCTCAACATTAGCCGTATTGTCCAAACTGTTACTGCTGGGGCTTTCAGTGTGAACTAAAGATGCAGAACTGAAAGCCAAGTGCAGACGCAGGAAGTAGAACAGTCACATTCAGAGCAGACGCACAGGTTCACAAGATAAAATGTGCAGTGTTGCACGATTAGTGCAGAAAATGTTCCTAATCCTGCTTTTTTTTCCTTTTTTTATTCTTATAAAATCCTGGATATGATTTAGCTTAGTGCGTGAAGCGGTTACTGCATAGCTAATGAGCCTTTCACACGTAGCCGCCATACAGGCAGCCTCGGAGATAACACACGCAGCGCTGATAGCGAAGACAATCTTTAAACAAATTGAAGAAAGGCTCGGATATCAACCCGGCGAACTCAGTTCCAGTTGGCTGTGTTTGCTGCTCTCTTAACATGGAACAAAAGGGCATCAATACCTGCAGACGCACAGTGATAAAACAAGGTAAAATAAAACCTGGGCTGTATAGCATTTACGAAGCGACTGCCATTGACCCTAGTGTCAAGGATAAATCCCATTTATGCGGGCTATAGAGTCTGACCCTGCACATTTAACTAAGGACACCCCAAGTTGAGTCACCTGTAGCTGCAGAACTGAACTGTGCAGACTCGTGGTGTGCCTGCTTCAGCTTTGACTTTACTTTAAACACTAATATCCTGCACTAACAGCTGTACTTTGCTCTTATTGGTTATTCTAGTCTCAGCTTGACCATATGACCCATGCGTTACGGCCGTGAAGTTGTGCTTTTATGACAGGGCTGCTCGCACACCGTCCCAGCCTGTCGTTAAGAAATGCACAGATCCCAGCATGAATAATTTGAAGTCCCTAGCAGACCTCTTTGGGACATGCAGAGGGTGTGTGTGTGTGTGAGTTGGGGGGGGGGGGGTTGCTGAATCAATAGCCATAAGGAGTCTGGCTCCCGTTTGCTTTCAAGATCTACAGCCAAAGGACCCAGTCATCAAAAGTTAATGAGCTATTTAGATCACGCTGTTTCCTCCTCTCTCTAGTGAGAAAACTCTGCTGGACCAGGGAGAAACCAGGGAGAAACCAGCCCCCGCGCCTCTGTGTGTGTGTGTGTGTGTGTGTTTTTTTTATGTGCTTTATGTGTCTGCTATAGATCTGCAGAGGGAGATTGGCAGCTGAGAAAGAACAAAGCGAGGAGAATGGTTATCATGCGCGTGCAGTTGTTCTCGCATTGTTCGGCGCAAATGCTTGACACAGGTCACAACCCCTTTCTCTGCCCAGTAATGTGAAAACAAAGCTCTTTTTTTTTTTTTTTTTTGAGACTCAGTGTAATGCTATGGGTAGGCAGCTCAGGCGATGTGGCAGTCACACCGTTTGCCTCTTGATGCATGGATCTCTAAACATCAGCTTTATAGAATTTCTTATATTTTGTGTTTTTTATAGTCAGTCAAATCTCTCTCTCACTCTGTCTTCTTCGGCTTTAGCACTGAGCCAAGATCTGAATCCAAGTTGTAATGATTCATTGCTCATTAGGCTGCTTATTGATGGTTTCACTCCTGTGTTTTTTTTCTCCTGTCCTTCCTTCCTTTCCACCTTCTCTCCTCACCACCCTGCTTCCCTTCCTCCTTATTATTTTCCATTTCCCCTTCCTCTCCGCTAACGATGCCTGAAGCAGACCGGCAACATGTCACACAGCACTCCTGCCTGCTTTCCCTCGATGGCTGTTTCCCTGGCCACTGGCCTTGTTAAAGGGATGGCACACGACTGTGGCAGAGCAAGAAGTTATTGCCGTCTAAATCCCCCAGCAGCTAGCGCACCGAGAGGATGGGGACGACTTCTTACTGCTGGAATGAAATGTACAGTATCCAAGAAAGACACGATCATGAAGAATTAATCTTTTTCTTTTCCCACAGTGGCCATTATGGGGACTTGAGAAATGAAAAACAACCCAACAGACTTATAAAATATATATAACTCAAAGCAAGCTACAGTTCCTATTCTGTATGTGATGCATGCTGGGTATCAGCGCTGTGGGAATAAGGTGGAAAGTAGAGGAAACTTTTCTGCTGCTGTTGTTCATATTGTTTGACCACCTTGCCAGTATAGCAGCATTGAAGAAAGACTCAACCTGAGCTGATGCAAGGGGGAGAATTGATTTTTTGGGATGTGCCCAGTGGGCGAGGTTTTATCTCTTGTGTTCTCCACAGATGCACTCTGTTTGAAATAACCCCCAGAGGACTCAAACCTCACCAGTTGTGGTTAATTGGTCAACCTCTATGTGGTACTGCTTCTGCCAGTCTGCCCGGCTTTTTTTTTTTGCTTCTTCCTCTCCTTCTTCTTGCCTCCACCCCCATCCCACAAGCCGTCTGTCAGCTTTGATGCCTTCCTTTCTCCTGTGCTTTTTTTTTTTCTTCCCACAAAACCCAAATCCTGCAGCTTGAGAATCAGGCGCTGGGGGTTCAGGGAGTAGAAGAGCTGGGGGGGTTGGTTGGTTGGTGGTGGGATGAACTTTAGCTTACTGTCAGGCTTGGCAACCCGTCAGCGTAAAAACCTCTGAGAGCAGGCATACAGATCACTGATCGCCGGATGATTGACTCGCTGTTGTCGGAGCAAAACTGCAGTTTATCTTCACATTACGCCTCATTCACCCAAACATAAGCGCGAAACAAAGACTTATATGCAATACTCTCAAACTGCAGCATGAAACAACTACAACTAATTCATCTTTCCTCTACTCATGCAAGATCCTGCAGGAGATGTCAATCAAATCGTGGCGTATGGAGCCTAAATAAGAAAACACCTGCACAGTGGCTGCAGCTCTGACGTCATTGGGTCATCTCGAGAAGAAAACACTAAAGCAAATAATTACCAGTGGATGTTACTGCCCACTCTGGCCCACTAAAGGCAAAAAAAAAAAAAAAGAAGAAGGCTTTTTTCGAGATGGAGCCACTAGGGATGTTCATCGGTCACTGATGAGCGCTCTCCACAGGACTGGAGCAACAGCCACTGAATTATTGAACACCACAGCGTCCCCAAGGTGAGGCGCCGCATGGAAGTCTTCAGTCTGTGCCTCCGACAAAGAAAGAAGAAGGCTTGATGAAACATGGTGGGATGCTTACAAGCTATCCGTCACGGTACCTCCTCGGTCACACAGAGGCGGGATTGGATTTCCAGCCAGGGGGGATTTGTGCGTGTCGTGCTGAGGGGGGGGGGTGGAGGGGGTTACGGGGTCTGTGGGGATTGAGCGACACTTCAGTGGGATTCGGAGGGATAGTTTCCAGAGTTTTCGAAACTGTCATGAATTAAATATGCTTTTGAGAAGAAGAAAAATCTATAGCATATGGCAACTCTCTGCATGTGCGTATATGGAAGACTATCATATATGTACATTCACATGTGTCTGTTTCTGTGCATGAAAATCTATAATACATGCATACATGCGTGTAAGTTATGGGTCTGAGCCCACGAGGCCAAGGCCTGACCCAGCGCACCAGCAGTAATACCATCAGAGCTCTCCCACTGAGCACCTGCTTTATTACGTTACATACCCCTGATCCTCAAGCTGCATATGAAACCTGATAACGGCCCTTTGATTTACCTGCCAGAGAGACCATGCAGCTACGGGCTGGTGTTGTCGGCAGGAGCCGCGGCCGCTGGAATCGCTCGCGAAATCTGCAGTCTAATGGTGCCGGTGCAGCAGCGATATTACATCAGATACCACCGGCTTGTTGTGGAGGCCGAGTTCCTTATCGCGCTTATGAAAGCGAGCTGGGAGATTTGAATTTAGCAGCGCAGGTTAAAGCTGTGCATCAACCTGTTTACGTCCTGTCTTAAAGGGATAGTTCAACATTTTGGTAAATTGGCCCATTGCCATAATCCCTATAGTGTTAGCAGTAGGTACGTTACCTTTAATTGACGGTGCACGCTATTTTTAGAACGGCGGAGCAGAGCCGTGAGTTGCTCAGATTCTGATATTTTTATTCATGTACTTTGCAAGAAAGAATATATTACAGATTTACAATTATGACAGATGTACATGAAAGGGAACCCCAAGAAAGCAGAAACTGCTTATAAATAGAGGGCCCAACAAACAACAAGGACATGCTCTATCCCACAACCCCTCCACCCCACCCTCCCACACCCACATAATCACAAAAACACCCCGAGACCCGCACCCTTTGCTAGCCATCTATTGGTACACGCAGTCATTGACCTCAGACTGCTCAGAGCTACACTACCGAGGCTCATGGAATTTGTTGGTTTCCCTCATCAAACTCATAGCGTGGTGAATGTGCAGGTCACAACTTGTCCACAAGAGCATTTTGGAGTTGTTGGATTGTGTATTTGATGAGTTTGATGAGGGAAACCAAAGAAATCCCATTAGCTTCCGTAGCATAGCTCTGAGCAGCTCACGGCTCTGCTCCGCCGTTCTAAAAATAGCTTGCACGACAATTAAAGGTAACAAACCTACTCCTAAAACTATAGGGATTATGGCAATGGGCCAATTTGCCAAAATGTTCAACTATCCCTTTAATGTCTTTCTTCCAGACAAAAAGAATCACCTGAATCACCTTGAACGTTATGTTTCCAACCGTCATTTATGGCGTCAACAGCTTCGAAAATGTTTCCAGAAATGTGAAAGTGAGGACGAAAACGAGGAGGCAGCAGAAATTAGCCGCTGATTACATGACAGAGCCCCTCTCGGTAATCACATTGAAGTACAGAAAATGGTTTAGCAACAGTCTGCTGCTGCACCGTCTTCACACATCCCCCCAAAAACTCCTGGCTGCCATCTATTCTCCTGCTTAAACAGTTCCAGGTATCTCACCTACGCATGTATACACATCTCCCAGCACAAGCTACACAAACACTCACTCGCATCCAACCCTCCCCCCCTCTCTCTCTGTCTTTCCCGTCACCGTGTCCCATGTGGGCAGTTGCATCAGCAGCGGGGGCCCTGTGACTGTTGTCGTGGCGCGTAACATCCCTGTAACCCCAGCGGGGTTCGCCAGCCCCCTCTGCCTCGGCGCGTACGATGCAAAGCACCCCTGCTACCCAGCCAGCTGCTTCCCACAGGTGTTGTCAACAGATAGAGGATGCTGGAAGGAAGGAGGAGGAGGAGGAGGAAGAGAAACAAACACAGGCAGTCCTCCTCTTACCTGATGGAAAGCATCTCATCTGGGTTTAAAGATCCCTGCAATGGTGCCTCTTTTTTTTTTTTTTCCAGGAAGGCTCCTAAACCCCTACCCTGCTCAATTTTGCCGGCTTTGCCATTAGCTGTAATTGCCTGGCAACCACACCTGGTATCATCCTCATCATCGCCGTCCCCATCATCGTCATCGCATCCCAGGTGAATTAGCTGTGCACAAACAGCGGCTCAACGGCTTTACAACATCAGGCTGTAAGAGAGAGACGCATACGTAGAGTTTTGCAGATTGAATCAGCAGCTTTTGCGAGCGAAAGAAAAACAATTTGGTTCAAGAGAGAACACCGCACCAATCAGAAGCCACCTCTGAGTGGTACATTACTCCTCAGGTACAGGAGGAAAATAGGCCCGGGTGATGCAACGGAAAACAAGCGGACATCGTATTTGCTCCATCATGCCCCATTTCGGATCTCTCCCCGAGCCCTCTGATTGGCCGAGAAGAGTGCTGAGTGCGTGCAACAGGACGAAAGAGCGCGAAGCCGGGAAAATAGATGGAGAAAGACAGGGAGCAGGAGTCGGCTAATGGTCGAAATGGGGCCGGCTGCTCGCTGAATAGTTAATAAACCCTCTCAGAGACCCTGATGAGCGTGATTGATTGGTTCTGGCCGGTAACAATATGAGCCTCTCCAGCGCGCTCAAACTCATTTACCTTTCACCGGCTCTGGCTTTTTAATTCCTCTTTGTCCCACTATCCGCGCCAATCCTTCATGTATTGTCTTTGAATATGAGAGTGCAGCGATTGAGTCCTCGCACAACATTCATCACTGGAGAAGAGTCATTCAGTGCCTGTGAAAATGACCAGTCGTGTGTGTGTGTGTGTGTGTGTGTGGGATCATTATCAGTCTGTTTGTGCTGCAGTGTAGATAAGCATCACTGTGTGTGTGTGTTTATGCAGTTGTACTATCAGTCTGAGTTTGTGCTTCTGTTTGTAGATGACTATCGCCGCATGTGTGTATCCACACGCGTGTTTTTGTGGCCGCAGACAGACAGGCAAACATCATCTCCGGCCCTCCTCTTCCTCCTCCTCCTCCTCCTCCTCCTCCTCCTCCTCTGTTCAGATACCGTCTCCCATCTTGTCGACTTCACCTAAGCCTCCAGATTGCTCTCTGACAAGCAGCGATCATCTCGCTCCGTTCCCGGCATCAAGACACCAGACATGATGCCGCCACCGCCGCCGCCACCGAGATCTTATTAAACAGAAGGGGATGGAGAGGAGGAAGTGGTGTAGAATGAAAATAGGAAAGAGAGAATGTGTTTTACAGTTCTTCTCAGATCAGGATGAAAATTCTCACAACTATTAGTTCAACCTCCACAACATTTAGTCATTTGTGCACATCATAGTAGCAATTTATCCTTCCTTTGAAGAAATTGCAAATGCTTTTGGACATGTATCAGTTGCTTTCATACAATTCTCTGCTGTTTTATAACATTATCATTTGTTTATGTCCTGTCAGTCAAAATGATTATAAAACTAATAGTCCTCATTTCATTGCTTGAGTCATTACATACCAAATTGTTGAACTAGTTGTCAAAATCTGTCAAACTCATTTTAAATGTTGGCAAAACCAGTGTAAATTCAATTATTCAAACAGAACAGGTATTGGACAGTAATTCAACATAAAACAATCTGCACTGCACTACAGGCATTAAGCTACAGTGGGACAAGAACTTTTTACATTTTACATTTAGTGTACTTACAGCTTTACTACAGTACAGATTTCCTGTATTGTAGTGTATTACAGCAACCTACTTGTAAAGAGTTGTCATATTTACAGTTTCATTGACATGAATACTTGCTTTTGAGGAATCATTTTCCATTTTGAGCATGTGACGTGCTTTTGCAGGTTATCCATTAGGTTTTGCAGTTTGTAGGCCTACTAATTGTTTTGAGAAATGCACTAACTGTTGTGCAAATGTTAATTGTGCACCAAAGCCACTGAGAAAAACCGTAATAAAATCTCTTCATACAGGAGGTCAGTTTAGCTGAGGGTTGCTCAGCTGCCAGAAAAACAGGGAAAGCGATGCGTTCTCGACAGCGAAGCGCAGGCTAATGTGTTGTCAAGGCTGGAGCGACACACACCTCAGACAGGGGAGATAAGATAGGGAGCCCTGGCAGCGTCGCGAAACGCTGTTGCCAGGGAGCTTCATGAAGTAATCTATGCATGCCGGAGATGGCGGCGGAAGAGCCAAACATTATTCAAACGCAGGTGAGGAAATGAAAACAGTCAGTAAGAAAAGCAGAAGTGAATCCTTTTGTAATATATCCTTGATTTATTCCGCACGAGCCGGAGAGCGACTCAGAAAAGGCCCATTTGTTAGCCTCACTTTTGCCTAATGCATGTACTCCCCCTCGCTCTCCCCCTCCTCTGCAGGTTTCTCTCCCCCCTGCCTTTCAGGTGCACTAAAGCCGAGGCCAATCTGTCCCCTCGCCATCCACTTCATCCCCCATCTTCACTCTTTCTTCTCTCCTCCAGCTCCTATCACTCCTCCATCTCATCTTCTTCCCTCAGCAGCCTCCCCCGCCTCCTTCACTCTCACCCTGCTATCTCATTTCTTTCTCTCTCTCTCTCTCCCTCTCTCTTTGAAATGCCTGTTGCTGATCCATCAAGCTTGCTACCAGAGTGTGTTCCCACTCGTTTCTCACAGTGAGTAAAGTCTCTCTCAGAGGAGGCAGCGGCGCCGCGAAGTAGCATCTACTCCAGTAGGGTACCAGCCAGTTATTAATTACTCCCCAATTCCTCATCCGTCCTCTGTCTGCAGAGAGAAGTAATTACGTCTCTGCCCGTCCCTCCCCCTCGTCCGCATCAGAAATGACGCGATAACCAGAAACCCAAATTACTCCTGCTGATGAGACAATCATTGAGCAAGAGAGAGCAAGCCGGAGATTTTTCAGCCCCACTGTGCTTCACCCGTCGGGGTAATAGCACCTCGATTCGGTTTGGGATGTCTCCCCCGATGCATTTGCCGTTTGGGCGTTTCCAATTTCCACCTCGCAAAACACTAGATGATGGGGAGGGAGAGATAGGCAGAATGAATTAAATGAGGGTTTTTTTTTCTGTTCTCACTTTTTTTTTTTTCACTCTCAATAAGAGTGCAATCATGAGGTGGTTCCAGCTCCAATCAGCGTTTTGCAGCTGGAGAGCCGCTGTGATGGAAGAGGGACATTAGCACCGGATCCTCATCTGCCACAGAAGACAGAGGGAAGGAAAGGGTGGAGAAAACAATTAGGGATGCTTTTCTTTTTCTTTTTGTTTTTTTTTCTCTCTCTCTTTGAAAGAAAATAACAAAATGGTGACATTAACCTGATGTCCACACAGGTGCACAGAGATATATTTGGCATTCATTTGTATCTGGGTGTAATTTCGAGTAGTTTTTTTACACCTCAGAGTGCAGTTTATTATTTTAACCCATTTCCTCAAGTTGCTTTCACCATCTCATTTAAAAAGAATGACAAATAACACCGCTGCTGTGGCTTAACACTGGCGAGAGTAGCATTTTGAAAGAGAGATTTTCTGAAATGTGCTGCTCCTGTGTCGGGGCCGGTCGAGACATCTCCGAATGCATCTCCCCCTGCTTCCCTCCCCAGCTGTCAAACTGCAGTTTAAATGGAGCAGAAGAACCAGCAGGCCAGTGCTGTTCTCTATATTGTATTTCAGTACCTGTCAAGTGCTTATTGATTGGCTGTGGTGGATTAGGACGGCTGCATTTCTGCACAGTGTGTGAGCGTCGTGCAGCGTATACATAGATGAGTGTGTGTGTATATATATAAATATATATATACACACCTATGTATACACTGCATTCTCAGGTATATGTCTCATGTGTGCATGTGCAGCTCCAGCTACACTGGAGGCCTCTCTCTGCACTGACAAGAAGCCCTCTCCAAATCAAACCACCTAATCCACCACTCTCTTACTTTATCTCTTTCTACGTCTCCTTCTCTGGGCCCTAATAGTCTTTTTACAGCCACTGGCTAATGCTGCCACGGGGGAATGTAACAGGGCCATAACGAGACAATCCCATCCCATATGCAGAGGATATGAGGGGGAATTTGTCTGCTTCAGCTGTGACAAGAGCAATCTGTACTGTGGGGCCCGCTCCAATGAAGGGCCCATCGACCAAAAAAAAAAAAAAAACCTGGGTGTATTCAGGATTATGGTGTAGGAGCCCATTGAAAATCTAATGGACTAGTCACATCAAATAGACTTGGTAGGAGCATGCTCAGATGAGTATGCGAATGCCACCGCACACACACGCAGAAGGAGAGTCCATTACCAACAGGCGTTGGGCCATTACTCTCTGTCCAGTATGCCCGTGTGTGAGACTGTGTGTGTGTGTGTGTGTGTGTGTGTGTGTGTGTGTGTGTGTGTGACCCAGCCATAATGTTTCCATTCCCAGAGGGATCTCAGTACAGTACGGCCGTCCTAAATAATTACCACAGGCCTCTTTATATAAGAACAGGGGAAGGCAATAAAGAGACCTGCGATATTGCATTGTGCATGCCACACTGATATAAAGACAGCGACACAGAGGACGGCTCAGAAACATGGCAGGTGGTCATTTCACAGACCTGTAATGGAAATATGTTAAAAAAAAAATTAAAAATTAAAAAAAAAACAATGTAACATTTGCTCTGTCTGCCTCTCGGACAAATATTTGAGTCTCTTTTCTCCAAAATGAAGCGACAGATGAGTCACTGTTTGCAGAGGGAGAAGCAGAAAAGAAGAGGCTGAAGGTCTGGGTGTAAAACCAGGTTCAGGACTCGGAGGGGGAGGGGCTGTTGGGGGGTTCTGCATTAATGAGACTCAGGTGTCTCAGTGAAGAGAGCCCCACCATCCTCCTCTTTGTTTCGCAGCTGTGGGAACAACGCACACCTTCGCCACGGCTCCACAACTTAGGTGACTCATCAATAATCAGTGCTGCCGCCAGTTCATTTGCAATCCGCCGACTAATGGATCAAATCAACTGGTTGTTTTTAGCTCCAACGCAGCGACGTGCACAGGTGTTAACATAACAGTATAATGGTGATATTGCTCTGTGATTAAACCGTGTCGCCGTGACGACACCAGCAGAAAGTGATGCAGCTTAATTAGTCTGATTATTTACACCTGGGCCTCCCCTGCTGTCACATGACTCCGTCCAGCTTCAGTCTCATAGCAACACCACCAGACACTGTTGAAAGTCTCTGCTCTTCTACTTTTTGAATATCAGTCACATGTTTTTTTGTTTTAAAAAAAAAATGTGGCTCTATAATCATCATATTAAAGGAGAACTATGCAGGTCCGGTTGCTTTTACGCTGTTTTGGTCGCTTCTTTCTCGACGGAGCTCCCCCTACAGCTTCAGAGTGCATATTTTTAACCACCACTAACCCTCCTCCCTCCCCTCCCGGCCATGTGCACTTGTTTTCAACGAAGTCGGCGAGAAGGCAATCAGTTTCTCGCAAGAGAAGATCTGGGACACACGTACTGTAGGTCGAAGGCGCCGATCTTGCACGGTTGGTTTCCAGCCAAGAGACGGCAGGTGGCAGGCAGAGAGCCTCCATTCTCCCTCTAACAACCATCACAATTACGCCGAAGCTGTCTAATTAAGGTGCAAATCTTCCATTTAGATAAGATTTCTAGGTGCTCTACAGTAAAATATTGTACTGAAATGATAATGATGGAACTTTAAAGGGATACTTCACCCAAAATCGATAATTCACCAATTTTCTATTCACCGTCAGAGCCACTGGGAGCTACTACAGTACTACAACAAGGCTAAAAACAGAGATCAAATTAATTTTTTCCGAACAACTTTTTCATGTGGCGGCTTCAGGACACTTGGGTCAGTACAGACGAGCAGTATGGAGGTATCTGGATGTTTCATAGTGTGTGTTTTGGACAATTCAAAAGTGAGCTCTATCCGCTGCCATTACATGAAAATCCGTTGACCCCCCCTGGAACTCTAAAAGCGTTTTGATGATTCAGAAATTCTCCAAACTCTTCCTTGGCATGACGGTGAATTATCGATTTTGGGTGAAGCATCCCTTTAACATGCTTTCCAGTTTAGTGTCACGCCTGAGCCAGGAAATCTCTGATTAACCAAACATATTAAACACTGGTTTGGTTTTACAAATCTTACAGTCCCAGATGTTTTAGATCCCATCTTCTCCAAACCCACCTCATCTACAAACATATAAAATCCTACCAGGGCTGAAGCGAGGTAACATCCAGGAAATATGATGTGATATTTCTGATGCACATAACACGGATTCACACTTCATTTCCAAAAGTTTTCTGACTCCTATCTTCACAGACGTAGTGGGTGGATGCCCTACAACATCACATCATGGCATAGATTTATCTATGCTAAGTCCCCAGGCCGCCTTGGGAGAGATACGTGCCTGCCGGCGTGGCACATAGGCTGTCTGTTGCCCCCAGATCTATCCCCCACCCCCACTCCCACCCCCACCCGTCATAATCTGCGTAAGTCATCCTTGATTAACCCCTGCTGAATGACTCTAATTAGAGCCAATTAGCCAAGGCAGAATGTGACACTCTCCATGCAGATGAACGCGATGGAGAGGTGGAAGGATGGATGAAGGGATGGAGCGGGGGTCGAAGTGGAGGTGTGGAGAGCCGGGGAAGTGCGGCATGATTGAGGGATAGAGGTGCTCGGGGCAGGAGAGGAGAGCCGAGGCGTGGTGGAAGGGGAGGGTGGTTGAGAGAGAAATAATGAGGGGATGAAAGAGAAGAAGGGCGGTATATGTGAAGAAGCCACGGTGGTTCGATGATGACTATCTGGCAGTGCGGCCTTCTAGCAAAATGTTTCTGTTCTCACGTGTGAAAACTGTTTATTTTCTGAAGGAGCTGCTGTTGTGTAAAAGGAATATTTAAATGAAAGTTCTGTTCTCTTTCTTTCTCTTTTTTTCTCGACTTATCCAAAGTCATATTATTTCGATGTGTGTTATGTATGTGTGCAGTTTGTTTGTGTGATAATTAGAGTTCTGCAGCCTCACCCAAGACAAATGGGATTGACAGATCAGACGCCGTCGGCCGAGTTCAGAAACATTCTCACATGCACATCAGTGGGGGAGAGGTCCACAGATCTTGTTTGTGCGTCTGGTGGCCGGCTGGGTTTATCAACAGCTGGTGAGAGCCACATTGCTCACTGTGCATGTCTTGGTTTTCACAGCCTCGACTCTGAACAATGTGCCAGTGAAAGGGGGTTTGAAAGAAAGGAAAGTAGAAGGGGCGGAAATGGAAAGCGGGAAAGGTTTTTGATGTTATATCACATTGACTTCAGGCCAGGATCACTCGGATGAAGTTTGTTTGCCAGTTCTCTCACAGAAAGATTAGCTGGATTGATTGGAAAGATTTTAATTTGTCCAACTCTTAAATGATTTTGTACTTGACTGAAAAGTCAGTTTGTGGAGGATGTGGGTTTTAACTGTTTGTATGAGACTGTAAAAATTAAAGTCGGACATTTTACTGTAACACCAGACTCCAGTGGCCGTTCATGGAACTACAGCTTTTGCTCCATTCGGAGAAGGTAGAACAAAAGATGTTGTGTTTCTGGGGCTTCTGTCATCCCAAAAACTCCATTCTGTGGACTAAAGGTCAGGATATCTACGCCTCTGCTCCTTCAATTTTCACCATTCTTTTTTTTTTTTAAACATAGGCTATCTCTTGTTCATCCTCCAACTTGATGAAAACGCAATACTGGATCAGACTCGAGTGCCCCTTAGCTGGATGACCTGCTCTTCAGCTCGCTGAGAGAATTCTCCTGCTATAAAAACCCTTTCAGATCACATATGAGCACATCAGATATATATTGACACTGAGCTGTTTTGTGGCTTTTTTTCTTATGGTTCCTGAAATCTAAAGATGCAGTGCAGGAATTTAAGAGGATTGGTAATGTCATAACCTGCAGGTGCATACATACTTGCATTATAACAAAAGAGAAATAAGAATGCCTGTAGGAAAAAATAAAATAGCACGGCTCCTTTAAATGACAAACCATGATGCACTCTATCCCCCCTCCCAGCCTTGAGTGTTTTTTTCTAGTTTTTATTATTGTTGTTTGTTTTTTCTAGCGTACGTATTCACACAGTGTGCCAGCCAGCCAGCCAGGGCTCACAGAGGCCTCCACCAGATACCCATGCCAGCCCCCCCCCCCCTGCTATCAACCAACAGCAGGGGTGGAGAGGCCAGACTGAAGAGCCCACTCAGCCTGCCCGGTGATTGCCTCAGTCTATCATCAGCCAGAAGATTTCTATTATTGCAGAGGGATGATTGGTCTGGCTCGCTGCCGGCCTGGCAAAGCAAAGCTCATTTTAGAGCAGTTTGAAGTGCGAGCCCCACTGTACTGAAGCAAACGGGAGGGTGCGAGGGGGGGGCAACAAATTTGAAAAGGGGGATTTGGTGAGTTGGTGCTGAAATAATGGAGCAGAAATGGCCATAATCACAAGGCACGCTGACGCCGGGAGCATTATGCACAGAGGACGATGGTTGTTAATGTGGACTACCTCCTATTTACAGCGGTAATTTAGACGCTAATGGGGAGCGCTTTTCTGCTAAATAAATAGACGCCCCACTCTTCCAAGAAGGAGTTTGTTTACTGTTTGTACGGTGACGCCGGATCAACCCAAAACCCTGTGACGAATCCGCCGCGTAAGCTCGCTCCCATTTGCTGACAGGATGAAAGGTGCTTTCACGAAACGAGTTTAGTTTGGGGAGAAAATCACCATCAACAAACATGATGATCACCATCGAGCAACAATCTCAGAGAATATGTTTCATCCTTGTGGCTCTGTGCATCTGTTTTGTTGAGGATGTTTTTTTTTTCAGTTCCATGAATGCACCATTCACACTCAGACAAAAGGTGCAGTATTCATCGCTTCAAACAGCCAAAGGGCGCGCAACCTCCCTGTCATATGACTATCATATGGCCACGTCCACATCACGCCACACTTTTACAGCCGTGCATGAGCGTTTAAAGCGTCCAACTTAGCAGCATTGGTTTTACTTTACTGCCTGCCCTGAGGTCAGTTTGCTTTGTTGTTGAAGCGCTGGACTCTGCGACCTGCACCCCGAATCGATTAAGGGAATTTACAGTATCTGACTACATGGCCTCTGCACTTGGGAGATTGGAGAAGCATAGAGGAAATGCAACACTACATGGTTTTTTTTATACAGTATTGACCTGGGCATACAGAGCTTTCAAGCAGAGTATTACAAAACAGGGGTGAATATATGATGCTCTTTGTTCTTGTGGTGTAAAAAGCACTCCCATAAGGGTAAATAACTTGAATTCACCAGCATAAAATCAACAATTCTGTCATTATGCGATGAATTATCACTTTATATTGTTAATTTTTGAATATTATTTTGCAGATGCATGATCATGTTGAAG
Source organism: Trachurus japonicus (assembly GCF_045865225.1). NCBI lineage: Eukaryota > Metazoa > Chordata > Actinopteri > Carangiformes > Carangidae > Trachurus > Trachurus japonicus. The sequence continues at coordinate 10,411,477 of NC_140908.1, read as the reverse complement.
CCAGCTATTACTTTGCTCTTTGCTTTCTGTCCCACTCCCTCCCTTTGACTTTCTCCCGTCTCATCTGTTTACGTATGCTCAGGTGCTTTGAACCTCGGTGCATCGGCTGGCTCGGCTGCCGCTGCTGTCACCTGCTAATGTCACCGGTAATGATGTGAGGCTGTTTTTTTTTTTTCCCCTTCCTTGAAACGCCGTCACAGAGCCAGGACTCAATCATTTCATTTAAGCAAAACAAAGTGCGACAGACACAACTGTGAACCCGTCGAGAAAGAGAGGGAGGGAGAGAGGGAAGGAGGGAGAGGCGGCGACGGCGCTTTCGTCTGCAAATCATTTCACTAACACCTTTTGAAGTGATGACATGCCTCTGGAAAATGTAGCGAGACGCTCCCGGTTTTGCGGGATGAAAGGGGAGTCAGCTTCTTGTCAACTTTTGACCTCTAAATGGGAGAGATCAGTTGGGGTTTGGGCCAGCTGCTGCTCCAGACGCTGCTGCCGTGTTTGATAAACGACAGCAAGAGTTTTCTCCCACTTTATTAAATTGAGCCGAACTGCGGAAGAAAAAGGAAAAGTAAACTGAGTTAAAATGAACTCGGATGAACTGAGCTAAACTCAAACAGAAACTGAATCACACCCAGACGGAAAATCTATTTACCAGAGGATGAGTTCATCTCCACTGGGTCGCAGAGGTTAGATATGGAGCAGCGGCTGGGAAGGGTTCGTCTTGCTCAAGGACTCTTCGGCAAAGGTGGATTATGGGAACTCAGATCTTCAATTGAAAGACTAGTTGACCCTGCTCTTAGTCCCACTAACCCAGATGGGATAAATATTTCAAATTTATTCTAAAAGACACTTGACCTGGCCAAAGCTGAGGTGATCTAATCCTGGTTAACAGCTGCCAGCACTGGTCACTATGGACTGGATCTCATCTGAAGAGGGATTTAGGTGGTGCAGGGGTCAAGATGAGCTGCAGCTTTATGGCAACATCAACTACTTGATGGACACACAACAGAAAGGTGGTTTTGCATGCAGAAGAACTGAGAACTTAAAGCAGAAGTAAGCGATCCGGTCGTTTTGGCTAATGCTGCGTTCGAGGCAGGCTTTTGAAACCGTAAATTACAGCTTCAAGTCACGACTTACGACTTTGTAGCGTTCCAGGCAACCCACTCGTGTTTTTCCGACCTGTTTTACCTGTGAAAGTCACTATAACGGCCACTCGTAACTTCCGACCCGTGAACTCGTACTAGATCGAACTGGTACGACTTCACAGGTCGGAAAAACACGAGTTACGGGTTGCCTTGAACGCACCAGCCGTGTCAGCCGATGGAGTTAGCAGCCCCCGCCCTCGTCATGGATCTATTGGTCCTCGTCCCTACGTTACCACAATCACGCGCATCCCTTGGCTGCACACACAGCCCTTCATGCCGTTCTCTCTCCTCATTGGATAAAACTTGTAGGATACAAGGAAAGTTTTCTCCTCGGCTCAGAGCAGAGCAGAGTGACTGACAGACCCGTGTTTCAGTCCAAACACTCTATGTAAGTGATTGCTGTCGGAAGATATAACTATTTAAGACTTATATTAACACAAAAATATTGCTTACTTCTGCTTTAAGTTTGTCCTTTCTTAAGGCTTTTAATTTGAAATTTCAGGTTCAAAGTGATGCCAAAAGAGCCAGTGCACATGATCACTTGGACTCACTGTATCTGTGATATTGTGATCAAATAAAATGCACAATCAAAGCAACTTCATAAAAGAACAAAATACGAGCCTCTTCTTGTTCCTGTAAAGATGTAAAATTAGGATTTAGAGGGTGGGATTCTGGCTGATAATCAACTCTATCTTTGGACCACTATCAGGACTCCCACTAGCATCCTCAAGCCAATTCTATGGCATCATACATCAATAGGCTCTAGTATTTGTGTGCACATCCACAAAATCTCCTTGGGATAAGACCAAAAAGCCATTAAGAGTTTTGGCTTACAGCTTTACCACCATGATTGTTTGCCTAAACTTGCACTACAGTGGATTACCATTGAACGCAGCAGCACGCGGACAACACTTAAGCCAAGAACATCCCCAGTCAAATTATCACCTCTGACAGTCTAAGAGTAACATTTAGCATTTGCATAGATTCCCTGTGAGGATTGTTTTCCAACACACCACTCTCCTCATTGAATTCAGCTTCAAACCTGCGACTCCAGCGCACGCTAAGCCCTTACACTGATCGCTGATGCGGTGGGCGTGCTGTCAATATTGGCCCATTCACTGTGAGTGAGCAAATCTCCCCCTGACATGGCCAGCCATGCGAGTAATAGCTAGGATTAAGATAGGAAGGTACACACATGAATATACAAAACGCAGTACGGTGCGGGGCGGATCTGAGGCAGCAGGCGGCGGGGAGAAAATTACCAAGGCCTCAGATGTGCGGCGTGCACAGAAACAAGATTGACTGGGAGCTCGGACATGAAAGAACTCATTCACTGTCAGTGACCCCGATGACGCATTGGCGCTTCTGCATTTGGGGAATCTATCAAGGTAATTTGGACTGTTGTACAGTTTCATGTGAACAATGTGTGAAAGGATAGGAAAAAAACAGGCAGGAAGATAATGTGTCTGTGGCTGTGTGTGTGTGTGTGTGTGTGTGTGTGTGTGTGTGCAGGAGCTGCATTCACATCATGTAAATATCTCATTTTACTGTAAATAACATCTGCTGCTTCACTATAGCGACAGTTGCCATAGCGCCAAATAGAGGAGGTGTTTATGTCTGACCTCCTAAAATCACACATCATTGTCGTGAACCTGCTCCCATGATGCTGCTGCGCTTGGTTCAGGAGTTCTGTCCAGCTGCCACCAACTGATCTGACATCAGTTAGTATTAGAACTGATCTAACATCAGTTTTACCAGATATAATTTATTTATTTCTTAATTTTCTTTTCACATTACAAGATTTGGAAAGTCTGGCTTCTTGTCTTCATCTGGACTCATTTGATCGTGTTGCACTTTTAAAGGGATAGTTCAACATTTTGGCAAACTGGCCCATTGCCATAATCCCTATAGCTTTAGGAGTAGGTGCGTTACCTTTAATTGTCAGTGCAAGCTGTTTTTAGAACGGCGGAGAAACAGGAAACCAAGAAATCCCATGAGCCTCCGTAGCGTAGCTCTGAGCAGCTCGTGGCTCTGCTCCGCCATTCTAAAAATAGCTTGCATCAACAATTAAAGGTAACAAACCTACTCCTATAAGACTATAGGAATTATGGCAATGGGCCAATTTGCCAAAATGTTGAACTATCCCTTTAACACAACACAGAATCACATGCAAGCAAACATGAAAAAAACATACACAGTCACACATAGACCGAGTGACTCACTGGATGTGATGCTTCCCTTTCAGGAGCTTATCTACGACTGGGAGAAAGCCCCTAAAAACCACTTCCCTCACTTACCTTATCATTTTCTGTGTCACGGACTAAATACGCGAGCGAATCCACTCGCTAATTGGACGCCTGACACGGGCCATTCTCCTTTGGCATAATGTGACAAGCTCTTACAAAACATCCTTTTCAGCGGCCTTCGGAAGAGGCCAGACCTAAATGGAACAGTAAATCATAACCCACACTTTCAGTCGACACTGATGTGACATTACCTAACAGTGGGTGGGAGATAGAGGGTGAAAAGGAGAGCGACTCCGGGAAAACTGACAGGGATTAGGCCCTGTTTGTTTCACTTTCCCACTGCTCCTCCCTGCCTGCTTGCAGGAGTGTGTGCGTGCAAAATGGGTATTTCCGTCTCCCACTCATCGTCGCCTAATTGGCACTTAACAGCTGCCCCTCATGGCCTCGTCAATGGCTGTGCTTCCGCTCTTTTTTCCCGGCGTAGGAAGCAGCATCGCCGCATCAAACATCACCCAGCTGAGAGGGCACTTTTCCCTTATCCACCCTTTCTCCTCCCTCCCCCCATTCCCTGTTCCTTTCCCCCTCGCAGCTATCTTTGCACGGGAAGGAGTTTGCACCCCAGACAGCCCCGAGCGCTCATTATCGCTTTTCTCAGTCGGCCTGTCGCTCTGAAATCCACCCCGCCCCTGCTCGTCGCCCACCTCCACCTTCTCCCCGCTCCCCTGGTTCTCCCCTTATGGAGGAGCAGAATGAAGAAGATGTCAGGATGCTGAAGATGCTCTGCATCCAGGCTCTGAGCCAAAAGAGACAGTACATAACGGCAGACATATGGCCACATTTTTAAAATCTTATCTTTATTTAACCAGAGCCATCAATCACAGGCACATTTCCTCCCCTATGCTGATGCTGGGTGCTTCGAAGGACAGATGTTGTAAGCGAATTTGTGCAGTTTTTATTTCCTCTAAATATAAAGGTTATCAGTGTGTTCCACTGAGGCAATTTGAACAAGAAGGCAACGCGGCGTAATTGTGCAAATATTATGCCCGAACACATCAGGGCATGTGGATGTCATATTACACCAAATGAGGCAAAATGAAGCAAAGCTGAGCGCTGACACTCTGTGTCCTTCGACTGCAGCAGACTAATGGGTGGAGAGGTGATCTGCTGCAAAACAAAAACGCGCTGTTTTCAATCAAGTCGACCTGTTTGAGAACATTTTGCAGCCCCCCGGTTAAATGATGTTAGCGGAACACGGCGGTCTTCTTCTTAAACTGTTCTGGAAACAGTGTGAAAAAAAAGATCCCGCCGTGTTTGTTTTTGTGCCGTGTCAGGCGGCACAAACGCCGGGGAAAACCGCTGAAGTTCAGAGGAGACGCTTTGAGAAATGGCGGGAGTTACAGTAAAGCGAATACTGTGATGAAATGCCGTTATGAAGTTTTAACCCCGGCAATGTCAGCTAACCATATTAGCATTCCCACATGGGGGAAAGGCTGTGAGTTGGAATAGAAATGGGCTGGTTCAGTGAGCAGGGGGAGCAGAGGTCCCATTCGTCTTGTCCTGTTTAAATACACTGGTTAACTCCTGCCAACTGGGAAGCCATTCAGCAAAAGGCCAAGGGCATCTGTCATGTGTTCAGCACATTGATATTGTCCCCTTCCATCTCTCTCTTCCCCCTCTTTTCCTCTATTATTCCCCCTCTCTTTGTTTATCTCCTCTTCTCACCGTCACTTCTCCCACTCTTCCTCCTTTCCCCTCTGCCTCTCTCCCACTACCTCTCCTCCTCTTTTGATGAAAGGAGTGAATATGCAGGGAGCTGACATGATTAGCAGCCTCATATCCCCATGATGGATGGTGCCTGCTCCATTATTAATATAGTAAAAGCACCAACTGCCAGGTAAGAGCAATGTCAGCATCCACAATATAACGCTGTGTGCCCACGGATAATGGTGAGCACTTATTTTTTATCTATGATATGCATGGGGCTTCAGGCCAGGGGGGGAGGCGGGGAGGTTTGTGGGGTGAAAGGGGGGATACACGTCAGAGAGGGGGAACGAAAATGAGGCATCCAGTTTTGCTAATTCCCCCTGATGACAGCCCGGTGGTAAAAAGTCGGAGGGTGAAACCATTTCTGCTTCTTTCTACGCGGCTTCATCAACTTTTAGGGACCTGCCTGAAACAAAGTGTGGATGATAAAATTAATGGGAAGATTATGGCACAAAATAGTATATATAAAATTCAATACAGCAGCAAATAAAGTGTCTCCAAGTCAGTAATAATGCAAAGACTTGCTAACCAGGTTGCTAGACGACAGACGGCTCATTTCATCACTTCTCTATGTAAAGTATACATTTCCCTCCATACAGGTTGCCCAGTCACCTGACAGTACTTTCTGAAACTATCCTTTTTTTTTAATTATAACCTTTATTTAAACTCAAGACAAAACACAAAACATTTGAAACATACAAGCATATCCGAAATACCAAAAAGTAAAAGTGACAAAGATAAATTGAAAACAGAGAGCAGTTGGAGGTAAACGTGTAGTTATGGATTTAAAATGTCCTAATGATAAGTAAGATAAAGTAAGTTTCAGATTCAGTTCAGTTGTATGTCTTACACAAACATAAGCTTCTGAGCTGGGAGGATATCATAAAATAAAATATAGGAACATCTGTCTGGTCTTTAAAATCCTGCATGGTTTAGCTCCTCCACCATTGAACTCATTCATAAACCAACGCAGTAACACTAGTCAGATCACTAGAAGCGCCACTCGTGGTGACTTAACAGTCCCATTCAGGAAAAGTACATTTGGCCAGCTATCATTTTCTGTTAAAGCATTACAAAATTGGAACTCACTTCCCACCCATATTAAAGAAATACATACATACTGTACTTTTACATCCAAACTAAAAATATGGCTCACTCATAATTACACCTGTACCCACTAAGATATTGTGCTATTTGCGTCATGATCATGCTGCCTGTCTGTGTTCTATCTGTCTATGTGATGTCTGCATGCACCCCTGTCTGTCTGCATCCCAGAATGTGTAGTACAGTATGTGCTGATGTAGCCTATTGTGTGTGATTACTGGTATATTGCATGTGCTGCTCTTGTATGTTTCTATGTGCTGTCTTTGCATGATTGTACTGATGTCTACCTGCTCTATCCTTTCCCTATTGATTCTTTTTAATCATTGTGTTGTAATATATTGTTGTTGTTGTTTTTTTAGGATGCCCATTGTCATCTGGCCGGGGACTACAGCAGGATATTAGCCATGCTGGCTAAAGCTGCCCTTTTTACTGTATTTAATGCAGTTGATTAATTGGGACTGTCCACGTACAATAAAACAATAAAGTAAAGTAAAGTAAAGTAAGAACAACTGGACTTTCCAAATTCAGTGTTAACAGAGGGAACCTGCAGTGTGAGCCAGTCCTTTGAACGTGTATGATAGAGACTTGCATTAAAAGATACTATAGAGTTAATATAGGGTAAGAAACACCATAGCAGTTCAGATTATTCCATCACACAACAATGATACAGTGAGTTTTTGAAGCCAGGTGCCAAAATCCATGTTTAGAAAGAAAAAGTTTGGTTGGTCACATAAGGGAGGTCAGATTTTGATTTAAATATGGTATTTACTGCAGCAAATAGAGGTCATGTGAGAGGTTACACATGCAATTGTGAGACCGGCTCTTTTGATTTGAATACTTCTGTGTAAATCTTTCCCTTTATCAATTTGCAGAGAATAAAAGCCTTTCCCTGCTCTCTTTCTCCTCCTCTATAATCCAAGGGGGCTGCATCAACAATGCATAAAAATAACAGGATTTGTCTCTTAAATATTTTACAAGTCACTCAGCCATGCCATGACTGGATAAACAGGACCCAGGCATGCTGGATTGTTGTTTTTCTTTCTCCGGCACATGGCAACCGACGACGGTGTTTGCGTTCATGTCTCTATCATGTGTTTTCTTTCTGTCGTGTCATCGCTGCTGAGGTTTGCGGGGAAGAAGCGAGGGACAGATAGATGGAGGGTGGCAGAAAGAGAGGAGGGATATCAGAGATGAGGGAGAAAAAAGGAGGAGACAACAGCCAGAGAGAGGCAGACAGAGGAGGGAGGGGAGGAGGGGGGAGCAGGGAAAGAAAAGAGAGATAGAGTGAGTTGTGTCCAATGGATAAATGTCAGCAGGAGCTTCTTCGTCCGTCTGAGCTGAGCTCTCCCTCCCAAAATGCCATGTGTAAATCGCGTAGCCGGGGCCCTCGGCCAGCCTCCCCTAGCACTGTAATGAGATTACAGACCTCTACAACACTGTGTGTGTGTGTGTGTGTGTGTGTGTGTGTGTGTGTGCATGAGAGAGAAAGAGAGAAAGCGTGTGTGAGACAGTGAGCTTTGCGTGGAAGCGTACAATTTCAATGGCTTTACACGGGGCGAGCGAATAAGCGGCATTACTCACACCACCAAACAAGACGTTTCCAGGAAGATTTGGCTTCTTATTTATCATTCCACACACACACATAGACACACACACACACACACACTGGACTTTTTTTCACCCTAACAGCACATGAGCTGCATAAAAGAAGTGCTGAGGCAGATTTTTATCAATGTGGGTCACTATGAGAGCCCTCTCTTGCCTGTCATGTCTTAATATGAAAATACAACTTTTAACCCCGGCCAGCAACTTGTGAGGGCGCCCCCCCTGAATGGATGTAATGTTTTTATCATAGAAAACATACATACATACTGTATATAGGAAGTGTTATTATAGGAGATCAAGCATGATAAGTTTACTGTGAGCTCATTATTAAAGCATGATGCAAGTTTATTTTCCTATAATGCCTCATTATAATTAAATATTTACACAGTGGAACAATATCACAGCCTATTAATACTGTTTCCCGCTCCTGTTTGTGAGCACATGATGTTTACACCACGGCTTCTCCTCTCGGACTAGCCGTTCAGACCTTTTTCCAAATCTAATATACCCATCCATAAATAGCTCACCTATCCAGCCCATATTTGGCATGAGTGGCAGGGCGCCGGAGCCAATCCCGCCTGCAGAATCCGCCTAGCCCCGCCTCTGCATGCTCCACCTCCGCACTAATGACTCCCCCACCGCCCATTTCCCTTAAATGTACAAGCAGGGGGAGTTGATTGACAAACCAAACGACGCCCCTCCGTTTACCAAGCCCCTCCCCTCCTCCGGCTCCCTATCAGTGTCTATTTTGGCAACACGGATACGCATGGAGCCTCCATCACATCCAGTCTCTTTTTACGCACCGACTCCGATAATGCGCGCAGGTACAGGGAGCCCTACCGCCACAGCGAGCATTTAATCTCATCTCCCGGACTAATATGAAAGAAGTGGATGTAGAGGTCTGACACAGCCGAGAAAAGGAGGCATATTTCTTGTGGATCACCCCCTTGTTTTTTTTTTCCATCACCGAGCGTCAGCATGGATGTCTTGGCGAACCACAGTATCTTTCAGGAACTTCAGCTCGTTCACGACACCGGCTACTTCTCTGCCATGCCGTCGCTGGAGGAGAACTGGCAGCAGGTAGGTCTCCACGTCTCAACTTTCAACCCCCCTCCCAGCCGCCGCGCATCCCTCACCGCTAACCAGCCTCCTCCTCCTCCTCTTCCTCCTCTCCTCTCCTCTCCTCTCCTCTCGCTGATCTGGGCTCACACGCGCTCGTTGGATGCAGGCGTCAACTTTTTTTTTTCTTTTACCCCCTTGAACAGCGCGGACGTGCGGAGTTCAGGGACAAACGAGGAGGTGAAACGCTGTTTCTATCACTCACAGATCTGACATTTCTTTTCCGAGAGATGGCAAAGTGGATAAGATGCGAGCGCACGCCGGGCGCGTAATAAAGCTGTCAAATGCGATTTGGGAAAGATGAAGATCCGAATCCCATAATAGGGACTGAATTGGTCGTGAATAATACATCTACATCCCTCAGATTACTGAGTTGTGAGCCCCCCCTCCCTCCCCCGCATGGAGAGAAGTCCCCTCTCTTATTCATAATAGATATCCTAACATGTCTGGCTTTGTACCATCTTTAAATGCAGTGGTGAAAAAAAATGTGCGAAGGCAGTGTGGGAGAGGAAAAACTGTCATCTGCATGTTCTTTTCCACCCCCACTCTCTCTCTCACCCTCTCTCTCACTCACTCACACACACACACACACACACACACGCATACACTTCCTTCATCCAACTTCAGTGGATGAATACTGAGAGAAAAGCTCGGGGATCCACGCGGCCACATGGTGATGGATGCACCGGTACTTTCCACGGCCATTACTGCTCCATACTCAGTCTCACATGTCTCCTTCCTGCTGATATCAGCCCTGAGATCCACAGTGGAAAGTCTGCTATTATTCCACTGTTTGTGTTGGTTATGGTTGTGGATTTTTTATTTTTTATTTATTTTTTTACACCTGTCACAAATTTTACTCCTACATGTGGAAATGCTGGTTTTTGATCCTTTTCAGGGGTAAAAATCAGGTGAAAAATGCTTCTATAACTGAACAAACCTGGCATTCATACCCTATTAGCTCCTCTTAAGCGTATTTCACTGCCTACTTTCCTTATTCCTTATAAGCCCCAATAAGGGCGATACAGGCATCAGCCCACCTGCATTGCTGCCTCTGCTGCTGCTGCTGGTGCTGGTGATGATGCTTTCCATGCTGCACTTGACTGACCAGGCAAAAAAAAAGAAAAAATCATTGCATGGAAATTTGATGCCGGTATTGTTCAAGCAATAGGAGCTTCAGTTTTTCCTCACTTCTCTGCTTCATGGGGGGAGGAGGAGGGAGAGAGGGAGGGTGAAGGGGAGGAGGAGGGAGAGAAACCGGTGCGTGACCGCGGATCCATTCGTTGTGGCCAAGCAGCCTAATTGGCATCCTACTGTTAAGCCACCGACTGCATCTTTTCATAACAAGTCTCCCAACTCCCTGCCTTCACTGCCTGTCAGTGGATTTTTAAATTGCATGGGCCCACTTGTACCATATGCAGCGCATGTCTCTGTCTCTCTCTCCTGTTTCTCACCCACAGCCTGCATATCAAAATCAATACCTAATGCAAATGGAAGAGAGGGAGACAGAGGGAGAGCATATGTGCAGGCAGAAAGGCTGGAGAAAGCTCTGGGAATGTCAGTTTGTTTCTCTGACTGGATTTACTGTCTGCAGCTCATCCTTCGCCGAGGACAACGTCCATTTTGGACCGAAAGACGGATCACCATGAAGTTAAATAATCACTGTCTCCTAAATCCAGAGGCTTTAGTTCAATTTCTGCTGCTCAAACAGGTCCCTGCTCTCATGGTGAGATGATATAAGGGATGAACCCTGTTACTGCCCCCGGATTCAGTCTGGGGTGAATAAACATCTCATCTAAAATAGAGATGTCATGCATTTCTTGCCTTATAGCATCAATACACGTCCATCACTGGGGATGTAAGATGACTCTAGCCACTTTTGTAGCTGAAAATGTCTCAATTTCATGTCACTCTCTGTGCATAGATTATTTTAAATCCTTATTCTATAGCAAAATAGGACAGTAATTAAATAATTTGCAAAAAACAAAATAAGATCATTTATAGAGTGTAAACACTTTCCCAACCAAATTGCTGGCTTTAACTCAAAGCGTTTCAAGCCTTGTGTCCCATTACAAGTCACTGGAGTAAATATCAAAGGCGTTTTTTTGGAAACAACCCTTATTCGGAATAAGACGATTGCATTGTGTCCTTCTGAGCTAAAGGATTATGAGTTGCCCCACACTTTGAAACCCCCGCAGCACAGACATGTTCTTGGCAAAGCGATCTGTGTGTTCATTGTAGCGACATGAAGATGCCACGGAGGCCTGCCTGAATACAGGAATTATGAGTAGTGACTCGCCTTAAAAGCTCTGTCTCCAGCCGAGGACGCCGAGTTTGAGCAATCCCCTCTGTGTTCCAGGCACAATTTAGATTTTGATGCTTTTATGGGCTGCGATGGGGAGATAGGAGGCCGTTGTAGCCGGCCCCTAAATGGCTCCCTGAGATGCGATGACAAGAATGAAGACTGTGTCCCCTGTTAGTGTCTGTGAGGGATGATTCAGGCGGTTATTGGAGGATGGGGAGCAGAAAAGGAGGAAAGTGTTTTGGAGGTCTGCAGATGGTACGTTTGAGGCTGCTATTTGTTCCATTATTGAACCTAATGGTGCCAAACTGAACTGTGCTGTCTCGCTTCCAAATCCCAGTACAGTTGGTTGTTCAGAGTTGGAACAAACAGCAGCGCTGGGCTGGATTTGGAACCAGCACGAGCTGATCAGAACTCACTCATTATTCGCAGAGCCCACTTTCCCTCAAAGCAAAGAGTCCACGTGTTATTTTTGCATCTTTATACCAACAGAAATGTTGTTTTTTTTTTATCTTGGCTGCAGTTTCCAGTGCTTGTTATGCTCCTTTGTAAACTGGAATTCACGCTGGTAAAACCTCATTTGGCTCTGCTGCCAAGCATTTATCAGCATCTTCAGTATTTAGATGCTGACATTAAAAAAAGACAAAACATCTGGGTTGGATTTCAGCCTGATTAGATTTTTTTTTTCTCTATCAGATGACGTGGCCTCATCCACAGCACTTGACCCTGATGGGTAACGGGACACCACAAATGGCTGTCTGTCATTGACCCCCAGGACACACTCCATACCCTCCAGCATAATATATAGTACGCCTTGGGGGCTCAACAACACACCCACACACATGTGTCTACTGAGTGCCTGATGCCTAGCCAAGCGAAATGTCTGTATGTTGCCGCACGGTGCATTATGGGAGTCTATATGTGGATGTGGACAGATTGTGCGTGGCTTCTGTGTTTCTAAATGTAGGAGGGGGGGGGGGGGGCAGCTTGACCTCCATATGCAAACCTGCGTGCTCAGATGCGTCCACTTCTATCCACTTCTCGCTTGCAACTCAGTAACATACACATTTCCCAAGTAAGAGCAGCAGCAGCAGCAGCAGCGGTGGCGGCGGCTGCAGCAGCTCCATCTGGGGGAGAGCGGTGGGGGAAGTTGCAGAGCATGCACATTCTCCCCGCTGCAGGGTTTCGCATTTCACAGTCCGGTGGGCTCGAACCCCCCCCCCACCGCACCCACCCACCCCCCAGGAGTGACACGCAGATAGACAGTCAGAGAACAAGATGCATAGTGTCCAGAGGATGCAGATAGATGGAGCGATTGCGATTCTGTGGCGAAGCTGAGAAAAGTCACTCGAGTCGGCACTGGGTGGTTAAAGTTGTGTGGACACGGTCCGAGAGATACAGCGGCACGGTGACCCCCCCCCATGAGAGGTCATGATGAAGAGAGGAGGAAGAAGTGAGAAAAGATAGAGCTGAGAATCTGCAGAAAAACTGAATCTATATGCATCCATACCCAGCCGTGTGTGTGTGTGTGTGTGTGTGTGCGTACGTGCACGCCGGTGCGTATGTGTTTCAGTATGTTATGTAATCCTCAGTAGGCCACAGCTGCTTTCTCACACACAGCAGGCATGCTGGGGATCGCAGCCAACCGGCCCCCTCCTTCCTGTCTGCGTCTTCCTCCATCCTTCATTCCCTACTCCCCTATTCCACCTCCTCCTCTCTCTTTTTCTTTCCTCTTATAGAATTAGCACAGTATGGATTTTTGATCTCTGCAGAGCTGTTGTGTAAGCTCGGGACCTGTGCGTTTTTCCCCCACGCTGCACGCTGCTCAGTTGTGTCGTAACACAGCGGCTGCCAGGTAACAGTCCTTTCCCCATGCACGAGTCGCTCTGTGGAGCACCAGCCATGAGAATGAATGAGTTTAGGAAGCGAAAGTAAACGAACATGCTCTTAAAAAGCACTTTGTATCTTCCCCGTGACCTTTTACCGGCTTCTATTTGATATAATTTTATGCAAATTGAAATTAAATCAATCCTGTAACAGGCACAGCTCAGTATTCTGCGAGCAGGAGGAGGAAGGACAAACTGGGACTTAATCTTATTTGTCTCCAAAGAGCTCCTGGTGGTGTCTCCGCTCCTCGCCTGTGGCTTTATTAAAATGTCACATCAACTGTAAGCACGAGATGTGGGATTCCTGGAATCAAGTTTGGACATGGACCAATGGAAAATTTAGTTAATTCCCTTTTTAGTTTAACTGATGCCCGGTCTCATTTGCACTGAGCCTGAGGAGACAGGATGAAAGGCAGGACAGTAGCGCTGCAGCATCACCTCAGAGGTGACGGCGCGGCCATTCCTAATAGTTTAGTTGCATTCATCCATCACACCGTCGCTCTCCTCTTGCTGCAGTTAATTTCCAGGTATGCTCAAAGTAGTCCTGTGCAGCCTCCTGACACCCCGATGTCAAATATGAAATTGATTTCCCGCAGCGTTGTTTTGCCCACCTTCGACCCGATGGCGGTCAGAAAGATCGCGAAGATGGATTCCACGTAAGAATCTGTTTGACACGACTTGGCCCCCGTGACGCGCTGAGCCATGAAAGGAAGCCTTTGTGTGTAGCCTACAATGCAGCATCTCTGCTTTGCTTCTAGGTGTGTTTTCAGAGGTTATTACTCGATGCATCGATTCTGAGAGGAGATGCACGATTGTTTATAGGGGGGAGACGGAAAAAAAGACTCTAATAAAAGAGCTGTGAGTTCATCTAATTAGTATAAACAGATAAATGAGCTGTAACTGCAAAAACTCAATTTGGCTCCTGAACAGCAGCAGTTATCTTATCAAGACAGTGCCTGCTTTGCTGTCTAGGAGCTCAGCAGTTCACTTTTGCATGCACTTAAGTTGTTATTTTGCCTTGATTTCAGTCTCCAGAGGTTTGAGCATCCTCCGAATTTACTCATCTCTGCAGCATCCGTGCATCCTCGCATGCACATGAGCGTATGTTGTCAGAATTTCATTATTTGGCTTTGATATGATCTTATCTGGATGGATTCCATGCGTATACTCACACCGCCACACGCAGGTTTGTGTGTCTGTGTGCGTTGTATAACGAGATGTGCGAACGACCCCCTGACCCAGTAACATCCATTCTGCCATAAGAGCGCTTAGTGAACTCTGCCACCTCTGTCTCATCACTCAGGCAGCTGAGAGGCGATTGCCGGTGATAGGTGCCTGCTACTGCTTTATGGGCGTTGATGAAAAGGTGGGAAGCGCTGATGAAAGAGAGGACGGCGGAGGAAGTATTCATTTGTCTGATGCTTTGGTGACTGGCAGAGAGAGAGAGGAGGGGGTGGAGGAAGCGAAGGGAGAGAGGACGAGGTGGGGGTGGGGAGGGGGGGCGAGGGAGCGTGGTGAACAAGCACATCTTTATGTATGGCTTCCGTCTGTGAAACGCTCTGCCACCCCAGGTTTGATTAACAGTGAGAAGAGGAGCCAGTCATTTTTTTCGCCTCACACCAGCACACATGGCTTGGCAATGACTTTCACATCATTTGAGGCGAAATCGGGAAGCCGTTACAGCACCTTACAGTGATCCGACATGCTTCGCTTCTGCCATCCGGCTTGGCAACCGCAGGGAGAGAAGAGAAAAGAGAAGTCTCAGGGACTCATTTTATGCTTTTGGATCACTACAGACTCTCTCTCTCTCTCTTTATCTCACGACTCGCTCTCTCTCCCTTTGACAAATTCTGAGAAGACAGTTTTGACGAAGTCACAGCTGCCTTGTTTGACTTGCCCCGCTCTAACCCCCCATTTAAAGTCAGGCTCTGCGAAAAGTTGAACTCAGGAGAGTTATGCAATCAAAATTTAGCACAATGCCGAACAAAGACCCCTTTTATACAGAGCCACAACATGAATAAAAGGCATGGAGAAAAAATTTGCTGAAGAAACTGTTGCATCAAAAGTATTTACATCTAATTTAAGACAATCCCCCCCAGTTATTTCAATGAAGTTTCCCACCATGAAGAGGAGAGGAGCTGCTCTGACATAAGGATATACTGCCCCGGCCTGCTTCAATGGATCAAGTCTATCATCATAAAATCCTCCAAGAACGTGGCAAATGCACATCTGTTTGACTTTTAATCATGTTGTTAACAGTTAAATGCCCTGACTATTGGACATAAAGCCACAGACAAGTGGCAGAAGAGATATATTGGCTTCCTCTAAAGCTCTGGAATGAACATGTTTCATCATGTTTGTTTAATTAGTGCAAAAAAAAAAAACAAAGCATAAAATCCTGTGGGACTATTTTATTGCTGGGTGCAGTGATTTCCTGGAAACTTGTCCTCACTGTGACATTGCCAGGGACCCAGCAGAGACTCACTGTGCCCAGCCAAGAAATAGTATGTCCCTGAAAGTTCCTTTAAGCTAATTTCTATCATCAAACTATGCGGATACTGTACATATTCCATCTGATAACTGAATTCAAAGTATCTGTTATTTCTTGCCTTGTGCAAAAAAAAAAGAAAAAAAAGCGTTGGCTGCAGTTCGAGGTAAACATGAATCAGGTGACTCACCATAACATTGTCATTTAGCTGTTGGCAGGTTGCTCATTGTCACTGGCTGAATCATATCATCTCAGTATGGTGATGTTTTACTTTGCGGGTGAATCACTGTATGTAAAACGGCCTTGACTATGTAAGGAAGTCTTGATTACATTGCTGGGTCCACAGATTTATTTTTCCTCAATGTTGCAGCCTGTTCACATAATGTGAAAACCCACCGGCTTTTGGTCATGGCCACATATCCACACTATGTCCAGGCATTTCACAGCCACCATTGGCTGCGACATACCAAGCGTTAACATCCTCCATCCTCCTGCCTACCTGTTGCTAGGCAGCCTTGGCAAGCGGGAAGGCCGGCTTTGGCTTATTTGTTTGTTTAGCTGTCAGTCCAGGAGGCTAATCCCACCCCGAGGGGCTCCTAGCCATCCAGAACCGGAGATCCAGCCATGTGGACCATCTCTCTTGGAAGATCGAGCGAGAGCATTGGGGGGGGGGGGGGGGGGGGGGGGGTGGAAGGGGGGAGAGAGGGAGAGAGAGACAAGGGCAATTTGCCCTGAGTAAACACCGCTGCTTGTTGTTGTCATCTGAAGCCAGCCATCAATCACGGCCCTAAGCTCTTGGCGGTGACAGCCGCAAGGACGCGGCGCGCTCTGAAACCGGTTGGCTAGTTTATAAAGCAGTCAGTGGTGAAGATCACAGCTGAGAGCGGCCATAGACCAGGCTGTGTTGACTTTTAGACAGCGTGCGCTTTTGTAACAAGATATCATCATGGCACGAGGTTGCATTCATGGAGTCCGGTAGAGACGTAACAATACTGCATTATGTAAGCAGCAGAGACTTTGTGTGTCTTTGTGAGAGTCTGTGCAGGCCCGTGTGTGTTTGTGTGTGTGTGTGTGCTTTGCATGCCGGCCTCGGCGCTCAGCTGCGGTCGCCCGACATGCAAAGCCAGTGGTGTTTTTCCACCTGCCATGGCTCACTGCTCCAAAGCTGTCCAGCTGGTTGCACAGTGAGTCGGGACCTTTCTCTTCCATCTCTGTGTCTGTCTCTGCAAAGACTCCTCACCTCCTTTTCCTCTTTCTATCTCTCTATTCCTCTTTTCTTTTCCTTTCCTTGCTTTTATATCTTTTGGTGAGATGACTCTTTGTCTTTTAAGTTTTCTAACAGCACCCTTCCACAAGACAGGGCCTAAAGCAGGGCATATTTTAATTGTGCAAATTCCCAAGATGAAATTTGCAATTAATCAAATTACCACAAACCTCACTTTAGGGCCACTGGAGGTCTGCAGCCTCACTTTACCCAGTGGATTGAATGAACAGGAGGTATACTTCACAAAATATAACAAATTACTACAAAATTAAATTTGAATCGGCCTCTTTGTCACTCCCTGTGTTCCTCAAAGCTGCCTTACAGCGTGTACCTGCTCTGGCAGCGAGACACCATAGGGATGGGTGGTCAGGAGCAGATGAAATATGTTCTCCTTTTTCAGCAGATGATGCTAAATTCAGTGGAAGATTCAAGCGGGGCCCCATATTACCCTAAAGACACTGGTGTCTGCAGCCAACTGGGTACGTCGTGTAGTTTCAGTCCTTCCAAGCCCCTGAAGGGTTGAGTTGTCTGGATAAAATACGACTCGTGTCCTCAAAACCAGGCAGATTCGGCTTGAACTGTGATGTCAAAGCCTGAAACCATGTTTTTTTACTGCGGGAAAAATATTATTTTGACATGCAAGAAGAGAAAAAATGCAGCAAGTGGCAGCATAGACGGACAGAGAGGATGGTGCACCCTGCTTCACTCTTCCAGCGGCCGAGGAAGTGCCCTTCTGTGATTTAATGAGACCTGTGGGGAGACCCATTCATCAGCGTGACAGCGTACCTCTGTTTCCCATTGTTCTGTTCTGGTATGTGAGGAGAGAAGTGTGTGTTTTAGCCTTAATGATGGGCTGGCAACCCTTTGATTAGATGAATCTCCTGGTGCTAATTAAGATTCGGGCTGCCAAAAGACATCTGTGTTTACGCCTTCCGCCCTCTCCCGTTTCCTCGGATGCACATCGATGTGTATGGCGAGCAGCCCGGGGGATGCGTTCTGCAGCGGCGCTAATTTTAACGTTTTCGGTCTCAGCTGGGAGTTTCGGTCCTGACCTGTGGGCTCACATAAACACAGGGCCTTGGGCAAAATCAAGTCGCCAATTCAAACAATCTACCTGTCGAATCATTAAAGGGATAGTTCAACATTTTGGCAAATTGGCCCATTGCCATAATCCCTATAGTCATAGCAGTATGTTTGTTACCTTTAATTGTCGGTGCAAGCTATTTTTAGAACGACGGAGCAGAGCTGCAAGCTGCTCAGAGCTACGCTACAGAGGCTAATGAGATTTCTTGGTTTCCCTCATCAAACTCATCAAATACACAATCCAACAACTCCAAAACGCTCTGGTGGACAAGTTGTGACCTGCACATTCACCACGCTGTGAGATAATAACAGAATGTTACCAGACAGAGTTGTTTTTCGAGGTAACCTATGACTAGGACCTATGACTATAGCAATGGGCCAATTTGCCAAAATGTTGAACTATCCCTTTAAGAAATTAGTTCTTCATAACACAACCGTCATTTAATGTCTTCCAGTAACAGAATCTGTTCATAGATTTTTCTATTATCTCATCTCCCTGTGTAGAAATGAGTCAATAGCAGTGAACTATCAGTATGAGTGATACAAATACCAGTTTGCGATTTAGAAACATTTAAGAACCCCTGCCGCTTGATGTTTTTCCCGTCTTTTAACTAAACTGATGTTGTCACATAAATGTTTCACTACCCAATTCCCCCTTGCTTATTTTCAGGGAGGAGAATCTGATAACTTATGCTAACAAGAGCGAAGGCATCCCCAGTCCTCCCCCCTCCGTCAGCCCTCCCTCCCTCAAATCGCCCCGTCTCTGCGAGCATTTGCGTGGCTAGACGACACATCCTCCCACTCTCTCTCAGTTTACTGCTATGTGTTATTCAGTCTATTGCCCCAGATATTATTTCATTGTAAAATGATGCCAATTAGTAAAGCCAGTCGCCGGTGGCTGTGGTCTGGCTCCTTCTCTGTTCCGGCGGGGAAAGTTATTTGGGTCGGCAGCTATTTTCAGCCTGTGATGTTGCCAGGAATACTTTAGGGAGCAGCCACTGTTTTATAAGAGAGCACATCAATAATTTTCACTGGTGTGTGAGAGTGTGTGTGTGTGTGTTTGTGCAAGAAATTGAAAGAGAAAGAGCTTCACAGACAGAGTTTATTGGGTTTACATGTGTGTTTGTACCCGTGTGTGCATCAGTAAGAAAATTGGCAGTTGAATATTCAGCAGAGCAGGTGGCATGTGTGTACTTTATGTACATAAACACATGCACTTGCTCCTGTGTTGCACACGTTCCACTGCAACTGTCATAACCCCCCCACCCATTCATTTAAAACATGTTAATTTGCCAGCCTTTAACACTTTAACCCCAAATCTTAATTCTGGTGCTTTGGCCTTTTCCCTGTAATCACTTCTGAATGCTCTATGTGCAGAACACACACACACACATACACACAGAGCAAAAGGCCAAAGTCAATGAGTCCCTCACACCTTTTCTCTGAGCGTCTAACCACCCTCTTTCCCTCTCCGCTGAGCAGCCCAAACATTGTCGGGATGAAATCGGGGTGAAAAAGTCCTCACACTCCTGCCGGTGCCAGCCACTCTGCGCCGCAGGGTGAACGGGTTCAGCTCTCCCCGCCCATCTGCATACAACCTAAACTCCCATGCACTCTCCTCTCCACTATCTCTTGGAGGAGAGCCCACAGCAGCAGCAGCAGCAGCAGCAGCAGCAGCAGCAGCAGCAGCAGCGGTGGCACGGAGACGTCTTTCAATATTTTAAGCAGCTTGGGCTAATCTTAGTCGCTCAGGTTCGGTTTTTGAAAGCATTGGCGGAATAATAGACAGAATGACAGCGCCCCACCTCCTGTTTGCACGGTCTCGCATGCATGTAAAGTCACCGAGATGCACACACACATATACACACACGCTCTTGCGTAACCACACAGAACCCCCCCCTTGAAAACACAACGTCTGCGACCCTGAGCTAATCCACCTTGGCCTTGCGAGACTGTTCCACTGACCTGCTTTCGCTGCTCACGCTTGTTTTCTTGCTAGCACGCCCCCCCCAACCACTTTTTTTTTTTTGAGGTTTCGTGTCGTAATGAGTGAGGACGACTGAAACTGTGATGCTAAGTGTTACACAACACCTGCGCGGGGGTAAACACGGACACAAGATGACTGGCGGGAAGAGAAAAAAAAGCAGAGGTGGGCTTTTTATTCAGTGTAAGAAAAGAACCATTTTGGCTCTTATCAGCGCAGGCATGGCGCCACAGTTGCACTTCACGGTTTGTGGACGTGATCGGGGTACCGAGCGTCCTTCTCTGACTGGCACTGTATGAGGAGGAAGCAGAGTTTTTCCGCTTCACTGTTCCCTTTATCTCTCCCCCCCTCTCTGTTATTTTCGGCC
The DNA here is from genome assembly GCF_045865225.1 of Trachurus japonicus. Taxonomy (NCBI): domain Eukaryota; kingdom Metazoa; phylum Chordata; class Actinopteri; order Carangiformes; family Carangidae; genus Trachurus; species Trachurus japonicus. The sequence goes on along the minus strand of NC_140908.1, from coordinate 10,391,120 downwards.
CTCCTCCCCTCCCTCCCTCTCTCCCTCTTTCTCTTTTTTCGCTGCTCGCCACTCTTTTGTTTCTCCTTGCCTTTTTCCAGCCAAGGCCCCATTCTCTTGCCCCGTCATTGTGTGCGGTAATGAAGATTAGCCAGCCCGCCGCACACAATGGGGTCCCCACATCCGGAGCGCAGACTCCCCAAATCCTGCTGCAAGCTGCTAGCCCTGGTGTAAAACCACTGTTGTTGCCGCCGCCACCACCGCCGCCGCCCCCTTCCTCCCTCTCTATCAACCCCACACACACACAAACATGTCCAATATGCACTCTGCACTCTGCCGTGTTGAAAGCGAATGGGCTGAAATGTCTCCTGATTAGATTAGGATGGTTTTGACAGCTGAGAGGGAGCGCTCGGCGACTCATACGCCGATAAACAGCAGCTCACCCAAATCCAGTTAAAGAGAGACAGAGTTCCCCTCCCTAGCGAGTGCAACACTGCTCCAGTCGCTGGGATTATAACCTCCCCCTCCCTCCCTCCCTCCAGCATCCCCCCCTTCTCCTCTTCACTCCATGCTCCTGCTATTCTCCTCCTCTCTCCAATCTCATCCTCCTCTCCATCATTCATCCTCCTCGCTCACAAGGTGCGTCTTCTCTCCCCTCCTCTCCTCTCTTCCCCTCCTCTCCTCTCCTCTATCCCATTTCACCCTCACCTCTCCCATCCTCGACTTAATACCAGAACAAAGACATTTTCCACACTTTGTCACAAGCTATTTAGATGGAGCAGTAGAGGTCTTTATAGGCCCTGTTCACTTGTTGTATCCCAGGCGCTAAGACCTCTTAATAACGTCTGTATCGCTCTCTCAAGGTCAGCAGATCTCCACCAGTTCAGTCTGTTTACTTGTCAAGCTTCTTTCAGCGTTTAGAGGATGCGTGTGCAGCTTTGTCTGCGCAGAACGATGGATTATCCACCGAGAGCACAGATATATGTCAACTGTTTACATTTTGGGAGGATATGAAGATTTATTACCTCTCGTCACCTTCTTGTCAAAAGTGGAGATGTGATGAGAAGTGTAAAAAAAGACACGTGGCTGCAGTTATGTCACATTTCTATTGAGATGAATTGTTTCAAACACAGGAGCTCTTCATGTGGGCATCCATGTTGTGATGCAGGGAAGGGAACACAGAGAGAGGGTTGGTTCGTCGGTGCCGGGACGACGAGGATGTGTGCCTTTCTGTTGTGTCTGCTCCAGAGAAAGCAATGGGAAATGTCTTTCTGCTCCATTAAGCAGAGGTCACCAGGTTTTGGAGCGCTGAGTGCTCCATCACTGTGGTTTTCCTGCAAGATGAAAGGCGCTTTTGAAGATCCCCCCCACCCCACCCTCCCACCCACCAATCGCACACAGACAGCGCACATGTCACGTTAAAAAACCCACCAGCACCGCTCGCATCTCCCGTTTCCACTGAAGACAATGTGTCAAAGAGCGGAAAAACTGAAATAAAGCATGTAAATCTAAGTATTAAACTGAATAAAAGAAGAGGAAAAAAACTGAAGATGCTGTTTCAAGTCTATTAGTGCACCCATCCAAACAAAAACTGACTGTGTGTAAAAGGAGGTGTCAGTTTTTACAACCAAATGTGCATTATTCCCTCAAACTCCGTCAGCAAATTGTGATTTTAACAACTGGCGGTGTCTGTTATCAGCCCGGAGCCCACACTGTGTAAAAACTGCCTCAAGGTGCTGCGTTGCCAGGCTTTGACGGAAGAGCTGACGGCGCCTCTGATTATTACTGTGAGGCTAATGTCGTCTGATAAGGCCGTGTGTGTAATTAAGCTGTTTCCGTGGCATGTTATCTGAAGCTAGGTGAGGCCCGGCTGCCGGGAGAGATGGAGCTGTTCGTCAGCGAGGAGGAGGAGGAGGAGGAGGAGGAAGACTCCTGTCTCCTGTCTGCTGCTTTTCAAGCCACCTATCTCCCCCTCTATTTTTTTTTCCTCCTAATCTGTGATGTAAATTTTCTTGCTCATGCATCTGCAGGTGAGACGATGCTTCATCCTTCACCTCCTCCACTCTTCAAACTCTCTTTGCATAGCTTGTGTCTCCATCTCTCACCTGTCTGCCTCTGTCTTCTCTCTGTAAAGGCAGATAAATTAGCTTTGTCTCCCCCCCCCCTTCCCTTCGAGCTTTTCTCCTCTTTGTGTCTCTGCTCCTTCCACCTCTGCCCGAGCCCCTTAAAGATCCCTCCTGGCCAAAACTCTCTCTGCACCCCTGCCTCGCGCTCCGTCGAGAATAACAGGGTGACGCGAGGGCGCCCGCTCCGCTATTCAGATCAGTGTCGAGGAAAATGAAGCATTATCTCCACCAACCCCGCTCCCCCCCGCCCTTCCCCTCCTCTCGGCCCCCGTAGGCAGGTTCCCCGCTCGGCTGGGAGCCGCCGATGACGCCATGCTGCTCTCCAAGGAGTCTGAAATCTGGGGGCCGGAGCTCTTAGCGAGTGCAGGGAAGGAGCTAAAAGCCCTGAAGGGGAGCTTAGAGAGAGGAGGGGTGGGGAGGGGGGCTGCTTTTTGGAGATTTTGTCTGTGTGTGTGTGTGTGTAGATGGGGAAGGGGGGGGGGCTGCTGTGCAAGTATTGCTCAGCCAAGCTATAGATTACCGTCTTTGTCAGCTGCGATGGCCACCGCTGATGAGCTCCTGCACGGTATCATTTCGTATCGATTAGGCGCTGCGACGCAAACACACACGCGCATGCACACACAAACACACGGAAGACAAACACACAAAGGCTGTTGGCGAGATGGCCGCTGCCTCGGGCCACTGGTCATTTAGCTGTCACCTCAAAGTGAAGACTTGGCCCGGCTCAGCAGATCAATGAGAGACACCGGCCCTATAACACACTGTGGCAGGACAAGGCGCACACGTGTGCACAGAGACACACACATATGGGCATCGCACACTTGGATTAAATGGCTGCCAAAAGTTTTCTATAGATAAAAGTGACAAGTGTGTCGCAGAATCACAAACAGCAACAACAAAGTCGACTGTAAATAAAGTCAGTAAAGTCACACTGTGTCATAAAAATGAGCAGAGGTAGAAAAGGAGAAAACCTGTAGGCTAACACATCAGGGTTTTAATCAGAGCTGCCGTTGCACTCACACCCTTCTTATTTCCCTGTGACCAACAGCATTGTGCGATTTCAATAACAGCGTGCAACACGTAATGAACAGACTGTCAGTTCAATGCGAATGGACAAAAGAAGCGCCACCGCGGAGATGCCGGGCGTTAATTCATCCATGACGCCAATGTTACTCACTTTTTTAAAACGAGTAATCAAACCTCTGCCAGATATTGAAATGGCACTGGCTATGTAATGAAAATGTCACGTCTGGAGCTGAAAAGGACGCTGACGACAGATCAGAACCACGCATTGTTTTTTTTTTGTTTTGTTTCTGCAAGACAACAAATGTGTAGAGTCACCACAACACAACACTCCAGCTTCAGGAGTGCTGGTTGGTTGCGTTTGAATTTCTTTACTTGTCTCTTCCATTTCCAGTCTTCAGCTAAGATAAGCTATGCTAAAATAAGCTAAGCTAAAAAACCATCTGTTTCCAGCCATTGGATTGACCACAGGCTACAGAGCATACTTCTCCTTTAACTGTCAATAAAATGAATGAAATCAAATTTTAATGAATCCCACTAATTAATACAAAAGACAACAGTCATTTACTGTGATTTTACACAAATTAACAACATGGTTTTCTTTTTATTTGAGATCACAAACAATTTAGATCAATGACCGAAATCTCAACTCTTAATAAAAAAAAACGACGTCCTCATCGCAGCTCAGCAAGGATGGTGCTGCTGGGGGGAATCATGGGTCATATTTGAAAAGATGTGACAGCACCCCCCCAACACTCCCCACCCTTGGTGCATTTAACAATAGTGCTGCATCACCCCCTCCAGCCCCCCCTTATAGTCCTGCCCTTTTCAACCCTGCTGAATATTATTCATAGCACCTTGTCTCTATCACGGCATCTGTAAAAACTAAACACGATCATCCTAAAATTAATGAGCCATATCCACCCCATTACATTTATCTGTTTAGCGGTGTTTTGGGCCTTCCTTTAGGGCATTATGCATGCTCCTCTGTTCATATTTATAACCCAGGCTTTTTATTAGCGACGTAGTGGGGTGCTAACAGTTGGGAGGCAGCCTGCGCTTTGATGGTGATGGCAGGCGGCTCGGCGCAGGCCAAATGTGAGGGGAGGTGACGCGGGGAGAGAGAGGATCAGCTGCCAGGCCGAGGGCCTCGTGGAAGAGGAGGGGAGAGGGTGAGGAGCAGAAAGAGAGAGAGAGGGGGAGACTTTTACTTGAAAGTCAGAGAATGAAAAGAAATGAAGAGTGAATGGCTTCGCAGTTTGACTTTGCGAAGGAGCGCGTCTTGTGATCAGCAAGCATTTCTCACACCTGTGGTATTTTAAGCCTCAGCAACCTGAGGTGTGTTCACCATGCATGATTCAGTGAGAGTGTGTTTGTGAGTGCATCCGCTCGTTTCACAGAAAAACAAGTACAAGAGCGTTTATATCTGATTCTTGTCCCTCTTTATTGGCTTTTATTTTAATATGTGTGCATCTACTGGGGTAAAGGTGACAGAGAGGAGAGGGAGAGGATGAGATTTAAGTGATTTGACCTCATCTGAGAAACTGTGACCTGACCCTGACCCTGACCCTACAACACCTTCCTGTGGCTGGATTTATGTGTTCATGAACAGATGCTCTTCCTACAGTCATTTCCTATGTAATTCTGCACAAAATAAGATGTGCATTTATGCATGAGAATGGAAACACATTGTGTTCCATGCAAGTCATTCTTCATCATTTGAGAGTGTTGCAGGGCTGTATACATCAAGCTGCAGAGCTAAACCCATTTTAACATGCTCTGGAGCTGAAACCCCTGAAATGAGCCATTAACAGTTTGTCCAACTACTTTAATAATTGCTTGATTAATTCAACAAGTTAATTCAAAGCTAAATAATGAGCTTTTTCTAGGTTTCCAGCATCTGAAGTTTTCTTTCTCATCGTTGCATGTTCTCACCTCTGGATAATGACGGATCAAACGATCGAAGAAAGAATGTCACCACATGATGTGATGATGAAATTAGTCCGGACCTTTCAGTGACAGTAAATAAAAATGATGCAGTGGCGCCAGGAGGGTCACACTAACCTTTAATCTCATGGAGAGGGTAATAATCCCGTACTTTGCGGTGGTACTGTAGCTTGGATTTCCTCCCTCAGCGCTGCAGGAAGACCTCAGCCTCAACTTTGACCTTATTTGGTGCAGCTGCACTGATCAATCCATTAGATGAGACATCACCTGATATAACCTGAGAGTGACTAAAAGGTCAAAATCAGTTTTATACTCTCAACACCTCTTGATTGATCTTGATAGGCGTTTTGTTTTTTATCAGTGATATGTCACGGTAGGAAAAGCACAGGCTGAATTCCATTTAGCTTCTGGGATTTCAGGGTCCTTCTTGGCCCGCTGTCACTCTGTCATGCTTTACTAGGACACACCTGCACCTATAGCTGCCGATGACTGACTGTCTCGCTCAGGAGAGATGCTTGAATCTTGGGTCGGAGGACAGACAGTCCCCGATTCTCTCGGGCTTGAAGGTGGAGGTGCTGCTGCCGCTGGAACAGGCGCCGGATTCTCTCGGCTTATCCCGGTTTGTGTGAGGGAATCATCCCAAAAGCCTTTTAGGAAATGAAGCCTCTTTTCTTTTTTTTTTTTGTCGGGGCCTGTTCCAGTCACCCCGTCCAAATCGGCGTTTGTCCAAACGGAGTTGAAGCTCCTTACGGCTCCTTTATCTTGGCTATTGTGCGACGCTTTTTGGCTCTTTTCGTTTTCTTGCCTACACAAACACAAAATGCAAGTTGCACATTCACTTAAGCCCACGAGAGCAGCAAATAGATGTGTTTATGCATGTGCGTGGGCGTTCACACTAACACACACACATGCTCAAGAGCTGCGTAATTGCACACAGAGTAGCATAATTATGCAGCTCACACATACATGTGCGCTTGCAAAATTACATGCACACGCACACACTAGCCCAAACTAGCCTAATTACATGCAGCCACATACAGTACACACACTATTCACACACAGGAGCCGCTGATCAACTGCATGACCTTCTCTCTAACAATGTTAATGTCACCACCTGGGGGAAGAGGGGGGAAGGAAGGAAGGAAGGAAGGGGGGGTTGATGGAGTGATGTTAGGAAAGAAGATCATGCATGCTAAGCTTGTCATACCTGCCGCCCCTCCCTCACCTGCATCCTCTTTCATCCGTCTTACTTTGTCAAACATCCCATATTCTGTAAATGCACACTCCGTCTCTCCCTCTCTGTGTCTTGTTGTGTCACAGCTGACACCTGAGCACTTCCCAGCACATCACCGTGGGTCGCAACCTAACATTTAGTGTGCATGAACCCTTTTCTGTGTGAGTGTGGTTTGCCCGCTGACAGGATCCTGTTACGCCAAATGTCACACTTCCAAAAAGGATTCACCCCCCACCGAGAAAATGAAGTCAAGACCTTCCTTCGCTCTGTCTCTCTCCCTCCTCTCCCCTTCACCTTGCCCCTCCATCACTCTCCTCCCCCTATCCCCCCCTCCTCACCCTCACTTATCCGTTTCTATCCTCTTTTCCGCTCTCTTGAACTATCTCTACGCACACGCGCGCGCACTCACCTTGGTGTGCAGTCCTCAGCGTTTTGCTGAATAAAGTCCCCTTCAACTGGTTGGTTTTAGTGGATAATTAGTCCTCACCTTGGGAGAGGAGGAGACCACAATGAGAAGAAAAGGAGGGGAAGAAGGAGAGAGAGAAAAGGGGTGATTTTGGCGGAATCGATCGGGGGTGAAGCAGAAAGAATGGTGAAAATGAGTGCGGAGGAGAGTGGTGTAGAGGAGGGGTTGCGAAGGCCGGGGTGCAAATGTTTATTTCTCTCCGGCACCTCACGGAGCAGCAGCATGCCATTCTCTTCATCATGTCTGGACGCTTTCAATATTTAATTTAGCTCTGAATGAAAGAATAAAGGGAGGGAAAAAAGAAAAAACCTCTCATTTAATTCACGATTCACTGGCTGCAGCCATCAAGGAAACAGTAGAGAGAGAGAGACCTCTCAGACAGTGCATGAAAGAAGTTATTTTTCAGAGAGGAAAAAAAAAAACATGTAGGCGTGCAGTGGAGGGAGGAAGCACAACACATTATCTTCTCTTCTTACTGTAGATGTGGTCTGGAGCAGCTTTTTAATTTGATGTCAGTATGCAAATACTGTAAACAGTCAAAAAAACAACAACTCCAAAGCCTTTTTTTTTTGTTCCTGGAAGAAAAACGACGACTTAGAGGTGAAATCGCGCTCCCTTAGCAACAGACGCCTCCCCCCCCTCTCAACCACTCCAAAAAACATGTGCGGTTTTATTTTTAGAAGGTGCAAACAAGGGAAGGAGGGTGTGTTGTAAGATTGTAAATGTCTCTGATGTGTTCAGTCTGCACAACCTTATTCCTGATAATGGAACTAGCTACTCTGTCTTGTCAGTGCCTATTTACACACAAATGAAGTGGCGAGTATCACGCGCCCAGTGGAACCGCTCGCCTCCATCTCGGCTGTCAAAACGGGTTAGCGGCTACAAGCGAAACACAACGATCCCTGGGATCAGACCGGCGCCGTCCGTTCAAACATAATAGCATCATCCTTGGACATGGAGCGTCTCTTTCCCTCCCTTTTCAGAAACCTTTTGCCAGCTTGTTGCAAAGTAATAGACTCCTCAGGATGCCAGTTCACACAAATTGGGGATGCAGTCTTTTATTTGCCCTCCGCGGGGAGAGGTGTTTGGAGTAATAGGGATGAAGCAGACCATAACTACAGCTGAATAAATCTTCCTATCTTGGCTCAGTAGAAGCCGGTACACACATGGCTTGTCAAAGCTCTGTAAAAAATGCTGTTTGATAGGAGTTCTCTGCAGTTTAGGACTTCTCCTCTTCGCGATCCACCTCGCCTCGCTTTCGTTCCGCGCTACAGCGGTTGCAATCAATCAGTGTGTAATCAGGCGTCTTGCCGGAGCTGCCAGGTAATCCAGGCTGTCTTGGAGGCTATCTGTGCATGTGCACATGTGACAGCTGGCAGAGCTGCTAAGTTGTCTGTCTGGGCGAGAGAGAGGGGGGATGGCACCATGCAGATTTCCCTCTCCACGGCGTGTGAAGGCATATCAGATGATCTGATGGCTGTAGAAATGGTCAAGTGGGATTTGAGAGTGAGGATGGCTATTTTCAGTTCAGCTGTCCAAAATTGTGTGAACTTGCATGAGCTGAATCTAAATCGAGTTTTCTCTGTCTCTTCCAGACCTGCCTAGAACTGGAGCGCTATCTGCAGACGGAGCCCAAGCGTCTGTCCGAACTCTTCGACCAAGACCTGGACGGTCTCCTAACCCCGGCTTACCTGAAGGAGGACGGAGAAGAGGAGCTGACGGACGCCCTGCTGCCCGGCCTGCCGGGTCTCCCCGAGCCCCCGAGCCCGCCGCCGGTGATCCTCTGCCCCACGCGGAAGAACCTCCCCGCCGCCGCTACGCCGAAAAGGGACCTCAAACCCAAAAGCCAGGGGCTGGAAAATGTAGAAGCCATGGAGGGAGTCCACCAGGCCCAGCTGAGCGCCGTCACCTCCCTGACGCCGCCGTCGTCGCCGGAGCTGGGCCGCCACCTGGTCAAGCCCAACCAGACGCTGACGGCCTCGGCCGACGGGACGCTCACCCTCAAGCTGGTGGCCAGGAAGGTGGGGCTGAGCGCCGCCCGGCTGGTGGCGGCGCACGCCCTCCCCGTCCGGGTGAAGGACGAGGAGGAGGGCGCGGCGTGCGTGATCGGCGTCGGGGAGCTACCGGAGAACAAGAAGAGGATCCACCGCTGTCAGTTCAACGGCTGCAGGAAGGTGTACACCAAGAGCTCCCACCTAAAGGCTCATCAGAGGACACACACAGGTGAGACATCCATGCTGAAGCACTTTCTTTTTTTTTTTTCTCAAGAAATTTGTCCAGCTATTAGTCAGAGTGTCATTTTAATTCCAATGTATGAAAAGCATTGGGAATAAAATGCACAGTTCAATGTGCAATGGTCATTTACATTCAAGCCTGGTTTATAATGATTGTGTGGAATTGCCCACACAGCTCACATTAATACACATTAAGCTGTGCAGATGTGGGTACGGATAGAAACCGTGTAAAGACACCAGGTCACGTGATTTGAATATACTTTGCGAATAGGAGCAGATTAATTCCTGCACTTTCCAGGTGTAATGTGAGTAAGTGGCCCTAAGTGACTTTCAGCCAGGCGGCTCCGAGGACGCCTTTGTCACCAGAGGTAGCTGCTTATTGCGCCTGCAGGTAATGAAATTGATTGACGCTCATTGTTGGTGACAGGTTAAAACGACTCACTCCCGAAGCTAAATGGCTGTTGCACAGCGAAGAGGGCAGAGCCGGAGTGTCACATAGAAACTGAAAGAGCTTCTTATCAGTCTCAGTGTGAAGACTGTTTCCACTCGCTGGACTTTCAGAGGCACCCCGGCTGTTTTTTTTTAGCCTTTGATGTTTTTTTCTCACAGCAATGGTTTTCTCCAAGTCTCTATACGATGGGGGGGCATTTGCTTGTGGGTTATTCCTTTGGCGTATGATGGGAAATAAAGAGTGTAAGCATTTTTCTACACCAGAGATAAGAGAGATGGAAAATGTGGCCTCTTTTCAGAGTAGATACCAGTCTACCAGTTTTCACTTTATCTCTCTATATGGTCAACGTAAGCACTTCATCCATCCACCATCCATCCATCCATCCATCCATCCATCCATCCATCCATCCATCCATCCATCCATCCATCCATCCATCCATCCATCCATCCACCATCCATCCATCCATCCATCCATCCATCCATCCATCCATCCATCCATCATCCATCCATCCATCCATCCATCCATCCATCCATCCATCCATCCATCCAACCAACCAACCAACCAACCAACCACTCAGCTAGTCTGGTTCCTGAATTCCTAGATAACCCGACTTATAATTGAGGAAAATCCACCTGCTCCACATTCTTGGAACAAGAACAAAACGCAGAGAAAGTGATAAGAAATGTTAAGAGAAACAGCTCTGTAATCACAGAACAGACTTAAAACCTGGTCCCCTCTGTGCCATATGGAAATACCACCATGTCAGATAAAAATGTGATGATTTAAGGAAAAAACCCTCCACCTCTCTTATCCCCCTCTCTCTACAGTACCTAAGTACTTCTCTGTGCCAAACCAGGACAGGTCCTCCTTGTCAAGGTTCTTCTCAAGAAGGAAAGGGGGGGGGGGGGGTTCAGGAGCTATAACTCTCCCGCTCTTCCATCTCAATCCCAAACCACTCAGACCCCTGTCGGGGAGCTGTCCTCCGTCTGAGTAACTGCACAGTGATGGATGGATTGACCTGGATAGGCCACCATTTCCCCGGTTTATTTCAGGCCCTGTCGTCCTCTGTGCGTTCTATAAGTCTAGGTCAGTGCTTCTCAATCTCAGGTCTGGAGACAGCAGTAATAAAAAGATCATTTAAAGACAACAGAAATGTGTTTCAAATACATCAGTGCATTATTATCATGAGGGAAAACATATTCCAAAAGAGAAGAAAAGGGGACAAATGTCTGTGTTTGTCATGATTAATGAGCGGAGTTAGAGGTCGTGTTCACACCAAACACATGGGGTGTGTTTATTTTAAGTCCTGAACTCTTCTGGTTTTGGTTAGAAAGGGTAAAATCAGGTGTTTTAGATAGTGTTGGAAAATGCTGATCTCCTCCCCCTCCCTCTCTCTAAACGAGGCATTCAGGGGTAGAATAAGATAAATATTGACACCTGATCAGTTGCCATGGCTCATGCATGGAAGGCCTAGAATAACAAATTAAATGTGTGGTGGCCCTGCCATCTGGACTGATGCTAATATATCGCTGTTTCTTTACATGAGCTACAGCAAAGCGCGTCCATCATGCTAAATGAAGTTACAGCGACTGAAATTAGATTTCTTTGCCCCCCTCCCTCCTCCATCCAAACCCCCGACACTATTTGTTTGACAGATCACCGAAGACGTCCGACAAAGATGCCAGAATGTGACCTGCTCACTCGCTCCGGCTCACTTGTATTTTTGGGATGTGGGGGTGTCAGGGGTGTGAATTTGAAGAAAGTCAACTTGTCAATGTCTGCATGTTGAGGATGATGATGACTCGCTGTATGTGTGATCACACCCTCAGTGGTGCACACCACAGGTTTAGGCGTCAGCCTGACTGGAACAAAGGGCACAGACACGCGATCATTGATTTGCCCAGTGTGGCGTGTCTGCAGCCCCTGTGATTAAACGCCACGCCGGCAGGGTGAGCCCAGGGAGACCAGCGCCACCGATGGAGTCCACTCATAATACAAGCAGGGGATTCAAAAGGAAAACTGAAACAGACGTATCATTTTAAACATCCCATGTGGCGATCAGACCAGATTTGACACAGAAATCCATGCGAAGATGAGTCTCGCTGACTCTGTGCTTTGTTTTGTAACCAAATACCTGCACAGATTAAGACAGCCCCATCGCTCCTGGCTCTTAGCATTCAGCTCAAAGCAGATCAATTAATCCTCATTTTGTCAGATGTTAGAAAAAGATGCTGCGTCACTGCACCTGCGTTTTCCTTGACTCATTGAAATATTTGACTAATTGCTTCAGGATTATATTGCAGTAGTCAGGTAGAGATGCATCCAGCGACATTTTAAAATTGATATGATAATGATTTGATGGCATATAATGTAACATATAGCAGCATAATGGGCTCATTTCCATGAGGAAGCCTCCCTCCTCGAGCCCATCATTGTCACTTAAGGTGCTTTGGATTAAAGCAGCCACCAAAAGAACATCTGTCTTGTTATTCACACTGAGTAGGTAGAATCACAAAAGGGGGAAATGTCGACATCAGATGACAAAAGAAAACACAAAAGCCGGAGGAAGAGGAGAGAGTGACGTGGAGTGAAACAAAGAGTAGATGAAGACGGAAGCAGCAGAAACGGGGGGAGGTACAGTCGAGCAACCCTCTTCAGCAAAAAGACAGCAGTGCCACAGGCTCCCCCATTCACTGAGCCATTATCCTGACAAGTTTAAAGATGTCATTACTCAAATCCTCTTTTTCTTAGTTGTTATTTCCATAAATTACCGACGGAGAAAAGGCTACGATTTAATCTGGAATTAGACGGGCTGAGTTGAAATGACAGTGCCCTGTAGAGCTTTTTGTGAATAGGCTTATGGCAGATAAGGAATGGTACAATTAGATTTTGGGCAGGGTGAGGGAACGGGTAAAACACGAGGACTGTTGAGCTAGTCTGCCCTCTCTCTCTCCGTCTCTCCGTCTCTCTCAGTATATCAGTGTTTTCGTAATATGTCTGTGCACGGGAATGTATGTCTGTCTCTCTCTGCTCTCGTTTTATCAGCTGCTCTTTTGACTCTCTCTCTGAGGGCTGAACAGTTTGAGTAAAATGTCTAACAGTCGTTTTATTTGACCAACATTGTGCAGTTGATAGAAGAATAAGGAGATACAGAGATCTTCTTACCACCTTAATCACAGATCTTCACTATAAGACCAAATGTATGTGCACTGCACACCCCTCCTTTTGCATATTACCACTGACCTTCCCATGGCCCCTTAGTTCCAGTTGAAGGAAATAATATTGCATAAAGCTCTAACTAGGAAAAGGCTTTTTCGGCCCCGTCCAGCACCTTTGGATTAGACTGAAAGACCAACTGCAGGTCAGGGCCTTATCAGCCAGCATCAGTGTTGGACCTCGCTAATGCTCTTGTCGCTGAACGGGGAGCAAATCCCTGCAGCCAGGAGTGGAGGCTGTTTCAGCGGCAGATTAACACCCATGGTTTCGGGAACAAGGCGTTCAAAAGTGACATGTGTGGAATAGGATTGTATGTTATTGCTTAAAGGGATAGTTCAACATTTTGGCAAATTGGCCCATTGCCATAATCCCTATAGTTTTAGGAGTAAATTCGTTACCTTTCATTGTCAGTGCAAGCTATTTTTAGAACGGCGGAGCAGAGCCGTGAGCTGCTCAGAGCTATGCTACGGAGGCTGATGGGATTTCTTGGTTTCTCTCATTAAACTCATCAAATACACAATCCAACAACTCCGAAACGCTCTGGTGGACAAGTTGTGACCTGCACATTCACCACGCTATGAGATAATAACGGAACGTTACAAGACAGATTATGGCAAAGGGTCAATTTGCCAAAGTGTTGAACTATCCCTTTAAGTTAGATAAACTATTTCGATAGCACATTTCATACAATTATTGCAGCTCAAAGTGCTTCACAATAAAAGAAGGAACATTAGAAGAACATAAGAGCATTTATTAAGTGTGTAAGTAAATAGCCTGAAAAAGGTGCATTACCACAAAGATAAGTAGCCTGTGGTGTGAATTACGAAGGAAATACCTGCAATTTTGAAATTTCCTCTTCGAATATATAAAGACATTCATCTTTCAGCCTCTAACATACTTTATTCCTCCATCAGTCCTCTCATCTATCATCTTCCTCTCATAACCTGTTTTTCCTCTCGTCCTCCTCCCTCTCGCTCATCACAGTGCAAGTTGCAGGCAGGAGCCTATAAAACGCTCTCCAAGAGCCTCTCTAATGACCTCTGAGACCCCGGATGCCCAGCCTCAGCTCCAACTAATGGAGGGAATGCAATTAACTTCAACACTGGCACCTGAGAGGCTGGAGCAGGCGCGTGCATGAGCGTGTTCGCGTGTGTGGATGAGAGCATTCGGAAGTAACAGATTACACATAATGGGATTACTGTGATTCAGGAAACACCCAGTTATCAGATTACGGATGAGGAATATGTGATTGCTTATTTGATTATTGCCCCCAAAAAAAAAAAAAAAAAAACACATTTTGAGGGAAAAGCATTCTGATGGCTCCTCGTGGTTTTTCCCTGCTGTGAGTGAATAGCATCAGCTAATGGGAATCGTATTAAATAATGCAGAATAAATAAAGCAGCGCTGTCCAAAAACCCTGATTCTTTAAATCACAGCAAATAATCCACTTAGCTTCATAATCTACATTATATGTTTTACAGGCAAAGTAATCCAAAAGTAACAGAGCATAATCAGATTATGCTGCTGAGTTTGGGCTAATCCAGTGGATTAGGTGACTGATTGTCGTTTTAAGATGCCCATCAGTCGTATTGTATGTAGCATCGGGTCAGAAAAGTTCCACTTCAGTGTGTGTGAGTGTGTTTACGTTCAAGAAGGAGAGTGTGTACCTGTCAGAGGGAGAGGAGAGCGGAGGAAGAGAGGAGGGTGGGAGGGGGGGCAGGAGTTGGGGGATGGGGGGTCCTGTTGCTAGGAGACGGAGGGCAGCATATCGTTGGAGGAGTCGGTAGCTGAGTGGTTCTGTACAGCTGCAGGCTCTGGTCTCTTAGTGCCCCACTCCCCCCCGCCCCCCTGCACCACCACCACTACTACCACCACCACCACCATCTCCCCCCTCCCCTCCTCCTCCTCTCCCTCCCACCTCTTGCCCAGTACAGCTCTACAGTTACCGTCGCTAGGCAACTGCCTCCGTGCTCTACCAGCGTGCTCGGTAATTGGCCGGTGGCATGGCGGCGTGCCGTTGCCAGATCCAGCCGGCTGCACTGACTACTGCCTCCTCATGTTTCACTGCACCCCCCCACCCCCACCCCAACCCCTCCTTCTCTCTCTCTCACACACACACACACACACATATACACCCCCACCCCCTCGCTGCCGTTGCTAGGCAACACAATCAGGCATCCCTGCCTCCCGGGAATCTCATTGGCCAGAGCCGGATGGCCCAGACCTGCTGTTCTGAGTGTTTCTGGGAAGTGAGGCAGGATGAAGGGATACAGGTCCACAATGGGGACATGCATGGTCGGTTTTAGATGTGGACCTGGATAATTTCCCACTCTTTAAACTAAAGAGACATAAATTGCACCATTAGGGTTTACTTGCCTTAAAAATAATTTAATCTAAAATATGAAGAAATAAATCAGAGGTGCTAAAAAAAAATCAAAAGGGCAAACAAGTGTCACCAGTTCATGTTTTTTTACTTTTTGCTGTTTCCTAGCGGCTGAGTGGACCTCATTCTTTTCTCACTTGTCCATTTATCGCCTCATCACAGCTGTAACCTAATGCACCTCTGTTTCTCACCGCCGAACCTTACATGATTCCCGCTAATGGAGTTCCCCCCGCCAACATGGCGGACCCAGCCGAGTGCATTCGACATAGACAACGGGTCATATGTCAAGAGATTGTGCTGCTTTCTCATTTGCCCCGGCTCGCCGTGAAATAGCCATGAAAGTTTTCCATTAAATCGTAGTTCAGGTTAGCAATGGTGGCGTTTTAACACCATAAAAACACAATACTGTACCTTTAATTGGAACAGAGAAACATTGTATACGCTATTGATTTTTTTTTTTACCTTCGCACACATCTCGACAAATCTCCACACAATTGACAGATTTCTTCAACAGCTGATGCAGCTAATGGCGCCAAAACCCACTCCTGCCTTTATCCAAGCGCTCTCCTCTCCTCAGTCTCCGCCATCCCTCACAAAGCTGTTGAGCCACTGATTGTGTTCCTTTTTTTTGATAATCACATTCAACAAATTAAGCCACTTTTTGTGCCAGAGCCACTCAAGCAGAGCTGGTCACTGTGTCAGTGTGTCTCGCATTCAACCCGGCGAGCCAGCGCTCCAGATGGGATGTGAGTGATGCAGGTGACATGTACGGGGAGCTGGACGCAGCTGGCAGATTGTGGCTTCCTTGCCATTATGCCGTGTGACTGGCCTAATTATCACTACCCCTACCACCCCCCCCCAACCACCCCTCCACCCCCTTCCCCTGCCGGCATCTCTGCAGCCTCCTCTGCCTTAATCCACTTCTGCAGCACTTCTCTCCTACTCCACTTTTCCCTCTCTCCCCTTCACTCCTCTTCTGCATGTTCAGCAAGATTGGAGACCAGTGGGAGCTTCGCCATCCCAGAGTTAAACATTGCTTTGCTCTCTCTCTCTCTCTCTCTTTCTCCACTGCTACAAAATCAAAAAATATGCACGATGCAAACCCTTTAAATAAAACCTCTTAAATTTGCAACATCAACTCAAAAAGCACCGAGTATTTGTATTCATGATTTCACACCAAGTGCCACAGAGGTTTTTGTCGCAGAAGACAAACAGGCGTGTGATTGGTCGATTGGCGATGAAACAGGTGCTCATGCATGTTTTTCTTTTTTCTTCCCTGTTGTCGTTGCTTTCATTCCCCAGGTGAGAAACCGTACAAGTGCTCGTGGGAGGGCTGCGAGTGGCGATTCGCCCGGAGCGACGAGCTGACGAGGCACTACCGCAAACACACCGGCGCCAAGCCTTTTAAGTGCAACCACTGTGACAGGTCTGTCAAAACACAACTCTCCCTCCTTTCCTCTGCCTTATATGTTTTTTTGTGTGTGTGTTTTTTTCCTCCATTTTCCAAAGCTTATTTGAAGCACTTCCACTTGCACAGCGGGCTGCGTTTCCCCACCTTTGTGTTTCGTACACAGTTTGGTTTGGTGAAGAACTTCCACAAGATGCTGCTAACCCACCCAAATGTGTTTGGTACTGACCCAGTTTGGAAGTGTGCTGGCAGGATTACTAATGTGCTTCCCCTCTCTGCAACACACACAAGACCCAACCTGCTCAGTCTTTCACTGGGAATCCAAACTCATTCTGCTCTTTACCCACATCGGGCTCCTGTGTGCAGCATATTAATAGTGAATCTTCTCACATGGTGATCCGCGGCCCTGATTTGGAGGCTGTTTTCACACGTGGATAGAGGTGTAAAATGGTTTCAGAACTCATTAGCACCACCAAATGTCACTGGGTAGGAATTTTAATTTGAACTCAAAAGTTTTTTAGGTGTTTATAAGTTAAAGAGTGCTTTGTGTGCAGCTTTTCCTTCCTTTAACACTACTAAACTGTGATTTTTTTATTCTCAATGACTGGTAAGCAACTTTTTAAAAAATATATGATGGCCCAAAATCCAGGTGTGTGTGTACAGTAAATAAAGCCTCAGGCTGACCTGGTGATTGCAGAGACTATCCTGTAAAGCGGATGATTCCTGCTCTGATCCCTGTGACCTGAGTGTCCTTGAGCACAAACTGACCAGCGGAGCAGTTTGAAAAATCATCCTCAGAATGTAAACAGGGCCGACTGTCCTCTGCTGTCCCGTCCCTCTGACCTCTCCCGACAGAGCCGAGCAGGACCCCTCTGAATCTCAGTCAGAGGTGCCGAGGTGGGCGCCCGTGTCACTTTGAAGACTTGACTCTCGCCTCCCTTTCTTAATTAGTCGCCTCGGCTTCTGTTTAATTATGTAGCGCGGCAAAATGTTAATTTGCCGGGGCCTCCTTTTAAAACGTGGCTCCGGTGACGAACTCATCAAGAATTCAGCGGCCCGGCATCCAGCCTCGACTCCAGACACTCAAATCTTTTCTTCTATTTTAATTACACCCCCTCTGTCTGTGATCCGTCCGTCCCTCGCTGACACCTCTGGGGTCTCTGAGCAATATTGTCTCCGGGAGCCTCCACAGTGTTTAAGGCAAAAGAAAAGACCCCAGGTGAAAATTTAGGTGAAAAGGTCATAATGTGTTAGACTGCAAATCTATAGTTTTATCAAATATTTATACATTTCACATTTATATTCCTATGGCCATATTCACAAACCACTTAAAACCTGAATATACATCCTGCATTCATTTTTTTGTGTATTTTTAAACATACAAAAAGTCGAGTTTATGTTTTATATAAATTTAAGATATTATTCACTATTATGTGTATTTTTTCTCTTATATCATCTGTATTTTCTCTTAATTTGTAAATATAGGCTACCTCTGTGTCACTGTTAATTATGACCAGTTTATAAATAAATGTAAATTACATAGCAGAACATTTATAAAGATGTCACTGTTTAAATATGTTTTATGCAATATACAATGTGTTTCAAAACTGCAGCATGAGAGCAGGACACAATAGAGAAGACGTCCCCTCCTGAATCATGTATAGGTTCATTATGAGAGGACAAAAAGAAGTCCCTCTTCACCTGGGGTACTTTGCCTTAATGTGTATGAAAGAGTGTGTGTCTTGGTCATCAGTGCGTGAGTATATGTGTGTATATGTGTGTGTGTGAGGGAGCAGAGGGGCAGGCAGTGTCAACTTAATCAGGACTCAGCTGGACAGACTGTAAATACAGTATCCCTCCCCCCTCCCCTGCAGGCACATCCCCTAATTCGGGCCCACCTCTTGTCATGTGTCACAGGCCGTCCCAACCCCTCCAGCCCAACACACACACACACACACACACACACACACACACACATACACACGCACCCTGCTGAGATGAAGGAAGAGGGGAAACAGGGGAGACAGAGAAGACGGGGTGGAAGATTGAAGATGGGTGAGGGGGGAGGAGGGGGGAGGAGGAGGTGGAGGAGACAGACCCACGGTGTGCCAGCTGGTGTCGTGCCCCCGAGTCGTGACTCATACTTTACCATCTGTCTTACAGAACGCACACACACACATAGGCTTTACACACGCACACACCGCTGCTCTGCACTGCACAACATGTGTTACGCGCGCGCACACACACACACACACAGATGCAGGTGTGACAGTAAGACAGATGATTGTTGGCTCATCACAGTGTAACTCCCCCTCTTGGCCAAACACTGATTCATCCAGACATCTTCGACTGTTGTCTCCGTCTCAGTGGAAAGAGCCAATCTGAAGAAACCAGAGCTGCATCAGGGAGTCGCACTCATGTTTAAACACTTTTTAGTCAAGGGAAGCATAATAGTTTGATGAATAATTACTTATATAAGAGATGTGTCTGTTTTTTTCTCAACAACTAGACTTTCCTCACCTTCTTTCCAGATCTGAGCCCTCTGTCAGTAAACACAGAAACTGAAGAGTCGTGTTTCTCTTTTTTTTCTCCCCCCTCCTCCTAAACATTATTAAATTGAACCACATTAGGAAATTCTAAAACAAGCCTCCATCTCAAATATTTCTTAACACACTAATCACTCGAACACGCAGCTTCCAATTACCTAAAAGAAAAGCAACAATTTGCGAAGCACTCTTGGGAACACAGCGGTAATATTAGTTCAGCGGGCGCAGCAGCAGCAAACACCACCGATTTAAGTGGTGATGAAAACGTCCGTCTCATGTAATGGCTGCATCTGTATGTGCGCGCGCTTTGGCATAAACAAAATGAGCAGCTTGAAAGCATACATCATGTCAATTTGTGGCAATCAGGTTGAAATAATCAAACATTTAAAAAAAAAGGGGGGGAAAGAAAGAAAGGCCAGAGCAATTTAATTCACAGTGCGGTTACGCCCCAGCAATTGTGCAAGCCGGATTTCAGATGAGAGGCTTTGATTCATCTAATTTAACTATCGTTTTACAGCACATGTTTTGCTTTCTGCTGTCTTTCTTTCTTTCTTTCTTTCTTTCTTTCTTTCTTTCTTTCTTCATCCTTCCACAGCATTTCCACAGATCCATCTGCGGGCCCTCTAGTTATTCATGGCACAGCTGAAGTCATTAGGAGTGCTGCTGAAAATGCTGATTATGAATTAGTTACACATATACTAATTGCGTGTGCATTAGTGGCTCAGCACTCACTAGCTAACAGCAACATTTAGCGCCATCGACAAAACAAACTTCTTTCCCCCTCCTTCCCCCTGCACTGGAAACAAGCTAACAAGCTGTTCTCTGTTCCTCTCTTTCTCTCTTTCTCTTTGGTTGCAGGTGTTTCTCGCGGTCGGATCACTTGGCGCTACACATGAAGAGGCACATCTGAGGAAGCGGAGAGAGGTCAGCGGGAGTGGAAGAGAAGGGGGGAAGAGGATGGAGGGTGGAGGAGAGGAGAGGAAGACGAGATGGAGAAATAACACCTTGGATGTGAGAGAGAGAAAGACAGAGAGGGGGAGAGAGAAAGACTTTGGCCGCTGACTGCAGACACACAGCACACACACTCATCCCAAGTTGGCTCCGTTCATCTTGCGCTCGACCAGTTGGTCCATGATTCCACTATGACACGTTCCTCACCTCGCAGACGCTCCGTCCCACCCTTCGTATGCGTCTCGGAGGTGGACCGGCGGACCACGTGCCTGCGGTTGGCAGCTCTTTTCGTTTCAGTCGCCCTTGCAGTCTGAAACGCTTCCAAAAATATGGAAAAAAAACAATAAAAAGTCAAAATAAAACCACGCCAAACTGGACTGGATCGCCGTTGTGCGCTGGCTGCAGAACTGCTGTTTGTATATTCAAGAGCTCGTCCGGTAACGCAGGAAAAGCTGGCGCCGGCTCAGCCTTTTTACAACTCGCCAAAGGGTTTATTATCTTACATATAGGACAGACAATAATTTGACCTCTGTCACTTCTGCCAACCGGACCCATTTATAAATCCTTCCGGTTCGATGGCAGCGGAGCACTTGTTTGAACGGAGCATTAGATTGGATTTCCCGAAGACTTGAAGAACGGGAGCGTGTTGCACTGATGTGCTGTGAAGACTGATTGAGGTCATGCAGGGGGCCGGCTTTGCTTTATGAACATCCATCCATTGAGAGCTACCGTGGGATGAGGCTAACTAATCTACTCTGGGGAAGACTGTTCATCTCCCAGGATGTCAGCTGAAGCCCGGGCGTCTGGACTGATGCCCGACGGCTCCTGAGGGTGGTTTTTTTTTTCCTCTCCGGGATCCTGGCTCTTGTCAGAAAACTGTTGCACAATTGACTTTTTGCAAACTTTTTGTAAAAAAAAAAATTTAAATAAAAATGCCCCACCGACTTGAACTGGGAGACAGTTTTTGTGGGGGGGGCGTGGACAGCCAAATGCACAAGTCGAAAGCAGTTAGCTGACTGGGATAGCACACTGAGCGCAAAGCAAGATCATTATGTATGTAAAGGCTATATTGTTTCTAAGAAAAGATTCTCCTATTTGTTCAACAAAAACAATTGAGGAACACATTGGAAATGGATGCAGCCAAAAAAAAAAAAAAAACACAAACATGTCGACTGTAGATGCCTGAAATGATCTCTTTGGCCTTTGAGAGTGATTGGCACCTCACCAGACGCTGGGTTTGTCCTGTTCGCACCACCCATGCAGAACTCGAAAATAATTTTTAGCAGCTCCAAGACTCAATTCAGAGAAAAAGCAGCGGCTCCAATCTGGCCCTATGCATATCTGAGAACATTCCCGCGGACTTCCTGATCCTACATGTCGGTCTGGACACGGAGAGACCGGCAGGAAGACACGACACGACACTAAATCAATCAATTGGGTGGCTCTTCTCAGAGCGGATCAACGTGAATGTATCTGTACATGTTACTGGGCCTGTGAAAACACTTGAGTGTAGGTGGTGACATCATACCAGAACCCCCATTTGTCTTCATAGTTTCTCTTTTTCACATTACAAATGACTGGTCGGACTTACAGTAGAGTAACTAGCTAGCCACGGGTGGTAGCTTTAGACATTTTACTGGTAGCGGAGCAGCAGGAGGTCATGAGTGCAGCTCACTGTAGTAGGTTAGGGATGGGGATGCAGATCTGCCCTGTCAGCAATGATAACTGCCCCATTAGCTCTTGAAACTGCAGCGGGGTGAAACCCACATGCACACAAAGCAACATATATATGCACTCCCACAAAGAAACTAGAATCACCATCTCTCCTGGTTTCCAGACTCTTTGACAGACAGAACAAAGAAAATCCAGCTTTTTGCCGCATTACACTGAAAGTGTCACTAATGAAAACATTTTTTTTCCCGGCTCAGCTCAAGCGCACAAGAATCAAAAAGGCAGCTTGGACAAAAAAAAGCAGATTATCAAAGATAGTGATGAACTTGATTGGGAACAGCTTCGTCAAAGTGTGTTTTTTGTTTTATTATTATTATTATTACTGTTATTTATTCTTCATTTTACAGGACAGGAGCAGAGCCAAGCACACAGCAATCTGCTTGTTGGCAGGGGATACACAAAATTGATTTCACTCTGTACACCAGAGGCGCATTTCAATTTGGAGTACGAATGCAGACCAGCTCAGTCATATCCAGACATGATCTGTCTGCAGCTGTGGAAGTAGACACTGAATCAACTCCTGCTTCGTATAAATAGCAAACAATTTTTCTCTTAATGTGCAAGAACAAAAAAAAAACAGCGAGGCTTCAGGCCTCTACATGCAGAGAGGGGAGGGAGTGACCCAAATGGAGATAAACTGATATACGTATGGTTTATTTAACTGCCGATCATCCATCCACTATCAGTTCTACCCGTCATTAAAGGGAAAGTTCAACATTTTGGCAAATTGCCATTGCCATAATCCCTATAGTTTTAGGAGGAGTAGGTTCGTTACCTGTAATTGTCGGTGCAAACTATTTTTAGAACGGCGGGGCAGAGCCGCGAGCTGCTCAGAGCTACGCTACGGAGGCTAATGGGATTTCTTGGTTTCCTCTGTTGGACTGTGTATTTGATGATTTTGATGAGGGAAACCAAGAAATCTCATGTGCCTCCGTAGCGTAGCTCTGAGCAGCTCGCAGCTCTGCTCCGCCGTTCTAAAAATAGCTTGCACCAACAATTAAAGGTGGGACAGTTTGCCAAAATGTTGAACTATCCCTTTCAAAACACTTTCAGATTTGGTTTATAGATCTAAAATAATCCAGTTGGGGTGGGGGGAGGATGTCAGAGCAGGTTAGCAGGTTTGTGTTTTCCCTGCTCTCAAATGAAGACTAGCAGTTTAACCCACGGGTTAGAATTGTATCACCAATGGCAGCTCTACTTGTGTGTTTCAGTATTTCAACGGAGAGACGTTCTCCCGTTGAGCTGAACCTGTTGTGAATGTGTGGGAATGCGCGGCCCCCGCAGTGTTGTTCTTAGGTTATTTCTCCCATATTCAAGCACCAATAGTAGACAGTTGAGGATTCCAAGGAGCCGAGAGCCCCCGAAAACTTCCCCAACACGCAGGCCCCGCCTCAAAATTCGGTCCGACTCTTCTTGACATTTAACGAAATAGTTCTGTGTGTGTATGTGTGTCCACCGGGGCGCTGACGAAAAAAAAAAGAGGTGGGGGTTTTTTCCAAAATGTGAATGTGCTTTTTCTGGAAAGGTTGTTTCATGTCGTCGCCGAGGTTGCGGTTCAGTTTTGTGTCATCTTAATGAATGATTGTCAATTCTGCTGTGCCTGTGTGTTTCTTCGTCTGTTTGTATTTGCACTCTGAATTTTTTGGAAAAGAATCACTTGCATATCTGATGTTTTTTCTGTCCCGCTTTACACACACCGCCACACGTCACACACGACTACCACCCCCCCCCTCCCCTCTCCCTCCTCCTCCTCCTCCTCCCCCCGGGTGATGAAACACTTAACACACAAAAGTCTGTATAGTAGCTGTTTTTTAGCACACGCTGATGCATACACGTCACGACAAGGTGCAGACATTACTCACACAGATTACAGTACATGCATGCACTGATTCATACATGCAAATTCATACACACGTGTGCACAAGTACATTCACACATAGCTACACACACTTCTCCGTTCTCCTTGTGTGTTATTTCGCCGTTTTTCATGCCACCTTGTGAGAGTCAGAGATCCAAACTGCAGCTCTTGCTCTTAGTGTGTGTGTGCAGAGGTGGGATAGGGAGGTGGGTGGGTGGGGGTGGGGGGCAGGCATTACTATGTGTGACACCACCTCTGTTTCCTTTCCTGGGTCTGAATTTCAAATCAAACGCACCCCCTTTTTCTACCAGCATTCCCTCATCGCTTCCCCTTCCCTCTCTTCCATTTTCTCAGATATGATCCTTTTCAACTCCTCTGTCCGACCCCCTTGCCCTCACCCATCCTCCAAGACCACCACCACCTCCTCCTCTTCTCCTCCCTCCCTTAACCCCCTTCTCCACCTTTTTTTCCTCTGTTGTCTTTCTCCTTTTCTTTCCGCTGTACAAAGTGTTTCAAATTTATCATTTGTATATTATGATGTATGGGTACGATAATGTTCTTTATTATGGAAAAATGAGAAAGATTTATTTTTGTTACCGGTTTGTTTCATAATTCTTTTTTAAATTGGTATTGTAATATCTCTATGCAAGGAACTGTTCGGTGAATCGTTTTTATTTAAGAATGTAATTATGTGTAATAAATGGTAGAAGCAGTTTGGCATGGAGTATTCATGGTTCTTGGCTGGTCTGTTAATGCTGGTTTCACTCAGCAACAATATGCACCTAATCATCCATCGCTGTCTGAGAATATTTTTCTGATTTCTTATCGAGCCTCAATCACGCGGCCATTCAGTTTCCCAACAATGAACATTCAGACACCCTTTTGCTTTTTTATTCGCACTGACCGCGTGAACTCTCACCGGGCTCCAGGTCTGCTGCAGCTAAATCTGCAAACCAACTGGGTAAGAAGTGGGCAGGAATATTAATCTACATCCTTCCCTTTTTTGTGTTCCATTTGCAGCAAAACCACCCTTAGATTAATTTAGGAAAGTGAATTATCGTTCCTTTTGATCAAACAGGAAAAATGGGTCAGAATACCATCACTTTGCCTGAATGCACTCGCTCACCATCTCTCCGAGGGAGCTACGGCATGTTAATTACATCTGTTACCAACCAAGGTGATGACTTATCCGCTATTCCTGCCTTTTGACCATGACTAGCTGATAAAAGGGTAATCGAATAACTAATGGATAATTAGGGAGTAATTACTCCCTGGTAAATGGCCCTATGCAGTGTATTAATTCTCCTTGGGTCTGGCAGTGAGAAACTCCCATAAGGTTTTTTGTTTCATTTAATGCTCCCTAATTGAAATGGGCACCCTCATCAAGAAGCTTACATGTATCTGTCGAACTTAATGTTCTTTTATCTGTAATTACAGACAGCTGCATATTATCTACCTAACCGCTCCGGCTACGTCAATCCCGCAGACGCGTTATGAAATTAGAAACGATGGAGTCATTTCTCAATAAAGGTCGCACGTCCCATGAGCGAGTCCCGATCGTCATTTTCACTCGGCATGATGGAAATAAGGTTGTATGTGAGTTCACAGCCGAGCTAAATGGCTCCTAATGGGTTTTAGAGGAGAAAGGACCACATTCGCATCAATATGTAGTCGCAAAGGTTAACACACACATTCACAGACGCTCAGGAGGTTTAATGCCGGATTTCTGCCGAGGATACAAGGCCCAAGTGATTACAATTCATCCTGAGAGGGAAATGCAATAGTTTGTCTTTTTTGCCACTCGAACTAGAGGGAAATGGCAATCCATTCAGTCATTGTTGAATTATTTCTGCCTGAACCAAAATGGTTAACAAACAAGATGAAATCTTAGCAAGACTAGTCAAGGATTAGACAAGTGGTTCCCAACACCGAGGCCAAATAACTCCTTCTCTGTGCACTTTTTATTTTAATGATGAAACATCCAAGAGCAGGGGAAGAATAGGAAGCTCGATGGGAGGAGATGTCTTGTCAATTCACCATCTGTCTCTTGAGGCTCCTTCCTTTCAGTTCTTCCTGATGCTAGCTAGCTCTCCACTTTGATTTTCCTGTGCTTGCTGCAGATGCAAACCTTTAATTTGAATACTTTGCATCCAATTTACCAAGTGATGCATCGGTATTAACAGTCTAATGATGTAAGACTGGTTAGTTAATTAGTGTATCATGCATTAATGATGATCTATGGTGCACAAACTCCTGACATCTCTTTTTTTGTCGACTGTTCACTTCTACAAAGTGCTAAAGATGTCGTTGTGGATGTGTAGCTACTGTGCAGCTCAGAGTAAAAGGAGTCATCTGAAACACTATATTTTGCCTATATGTGTGTGACACACTCTTTGCTCTCGCCTCCTCCGTGTCTGCTAGTGAGCGATATTTCTATGTGATGTGAGCCTCCAAATAGCCTCCGCCCTCTCAGCCAATCAAATGCTAGCATGCCTGAATCAATCATGTTGGAGACGTTGCCTCTGGGGGGACACGTTGGAATTAACTAATGACTTCACTCCAGCATGCAAACCTACGCCGTTTGATTCATGTGTCCCCGAACCGAGCGAGCACATATTTAGTGTTAAAAATGAAACTTAAACTTCGGCACATTCTGCACGTTTCTTTCTCTTCTAGCAGCCTTTGACAGCCGAATATAACAGAATCAATTCACAGACAGACTGTGGAAAGAGGTGGATTTGTTACCCGGCTAATTACACCAGGGATCCCAAGCAGAATAATCTAAATAATAGAAAAGCTGAGTTGATAAACACGGCTGTTGAATGCTTGGTTTCGTGTTCTCAGTAACCCCCGTCCCTTCTTGTTGTTTCCACTCGACTGCATCAAATGATAACATCTATGTAAATCTTGTAGGACAATAGGATTAAAACATCCCATGATATTATCTGGATAGGAGATTCGAAATATGCATGTGGTTTGGATTGTCGGTTTTAATAAGTGTGCATGTTTATGTTCAGTCGATGCATGAGTGGGAAGCTTCAGATTATACAGCAGCCTTGAGTTTTAAAGTAAATAGAAGAATTTAATTATATAATGTGTGATTGTAACCAAGCAGGTTGCCCTTGAATCGTCTACTCGCTGCTATTCAGCGCCAAAACACCTGAGCGCTCTGCTTTGTTTTTACATGCAGTGATTTAACCATTGAAGGAGGGCATTAAAAGGTGTGACGGCGCTGAATAGAAGCTACTGTAATGAAAGAAAAGGCTGATTCTTAAGGCAAGGCAGTGATTCACTTAACCAGCAGAACATAAAGCCTTTATTTCTCCATGTGGTTGTGCAACAGAAGATTTCAACCGAGGAAGCTGCCAACGCCTGTGGGTGTCTTGTAGGCGTTTGGCAGCCATATAGGGATGTTATTGTCACATCTGGCAGTGTGGAGATGCCAGCATACTGGGAAGCAGCTACAAGTTTTAAAGCCTCCCTCACAATATCTCATTCCACCGTCGGTGCACTCCGCCGCTAACCGGGGCGATAACAACAAGTCCTCGCTAAGATTACATAGAACTACTTAGCAGCTGATCTGCATAAAGACAAGCTCCAATCTGGAATGCCTGTTGCGATGCTAACTCATCTGAAATGCGAATGGAGCCTGTCCATGTGAGACATGGATCCTTTTGGTTTCTTGCCATGAGCAGCCAAGTGCTTAGGTATTTCCAATTATAGGGAATATGTCGAGGTGGCCCTCGGTAATTAAAGCCTAATCATGCTGGTGGATTCAGAGACGCATCCTCATCAAGCTTTCATTAGTCTCCCTCCTTGTGATGCCCCGGCAACGACCCAACCCCCCTTTAGTGATGCTCAGATGGCCTGTCCCCAAACCAAACCTAGTCATTTAGCAGTGTACGAGTATACCATTAGAAATTATCTGAGGAAAGCAACAAAGAACAGAAATTATCTCTACCAATACATTTTCTTCTACGTGTTTGAAGGAAATAAGACATTTAGGATTCAATGATAGGCAAATATAAATGTAAACAGCATGCTGTGGCCATTACATTGTGTTTATCTCCCTAAAGAAACAGTGCCTCGGCTAAATTTGGATCCAAACTGTGGCAGCATTGTTTCTGAGACAAGAGGGAGTTTCATTCATTAGTTACCGCTGCACAGATCCCAAAAATAATATGTATAAAAATAATTAAATAAAAATGCTGCACGACCTTTGGAACAACAGCGTGCGTTTTGTCCTAGATGTGCAAGTGCTCTGTTTTTCAAAGTGCTATCTCTCCCTCCAACTGGGGCAGAGTATATATAATGTGCATGCATCTTGTACTCGTTGCTCCTGAGCCCTCAAACACTTGAGAGGTAAGATGTGGAGTGGAACCGCAGGTCGGGATGGAGCTGGAGAAGGCCTGGTGGTCCGGGAGAGATCAACCAGAGCGTCGTGTGAGAGCACCTGGCTCTCCTGTTTGACAGACAGCGCAGACACCTGGAAGCCCGGTGAGAGAGCGTCAGTGTAAAAGCCACCGCTGCTCTACAGGGCCATGCATTATGCAGGGAGCTCTCTCTCCCTCTCTCTCTCCCCCTCTGCCCCCTGCTCTGCGGTAAAAATAGATCAACAGACCTGAGCGTTCAGCTCTTTTTTATGCTTCTCACTTTCACTTGGATCTCACCAGGTGCAGCGGCTGTTGGCTCCCGCTTCACATTTCTTCGCCTCAAACGTTTGTGCATCGAGTTTTGAAAGCACACATGTTTGCACACTTTTGACTGTGTGTGTTTGTGCGTGCATGCCGGAGCATGTGTGCATATCAACCCTGAGTTCGTCTTGTTTTATCAGTTTGCCACTGTACCGGGCTTTTAATAAAAGCAGGATATTAGTCTGGCACAGTCACCTCTATTATGGTGGGAAGGAGGATATGATTTGATCGCACAGGGTCAGAGAGGTTCAACAACCATATATTGAGGTTTAAGGTGTTCACATTCTGATATTGCAGTGCAGTACAGGCATCAGCAGAACCTTAAAGTCCTTAAAGCGAAACGCTGAAAGCTCAATCCTGAGGTTGATGTAAGAATTGCATTATTTTGTGTATTTTAAGTGTATTTTCACACTTGTTTTTATTGATATGGCACCTTTAAACCCACATATAAAGTGCTGATTCTCTCTGGGATGAGGTAAACTAATCTATTTTGCATGCATCAGCATCCTATATGCACATATGTGTAAATGTCCCCTGTTGCCGCAGTGCTAAGGCTCCCCGAAGACCATTGATTCGTATCTGTGACCACGGGGGTCTCCAACTCCTCCCTGATTGCCATTCCACTGCTAATTAAACAGTCCGGCTTAACGAGTTCACACTGATAACAAGGTTGGAGGGAAAGGTCACCCTATCATGCTCACTTCAACCGGACGCCGTCAATAACAAGCCTGCTCGGGAGGACAGGTAAACACACACACACACATTAACACACACACACAAAGAGGTAATCATACAGAAGATAAACACATGCTTTTGTGTTGAGAGAAAGCCACAAATTAGAATTTGCTGGCACAGAATTGGCTTCTTTTGTGTCGACCGTTCTTACATAAGCTTTCAGAATTTGATTAGTTTGAAGCACCAGTCCTCAGGGAGACTCAGAGCAATAGCAGACTATTCAACAACTGTATATTTTATCCTTTTTTTTCTGTCATGACTTCACAAGTTTTCTCCTTGAATTTTATGCCTTTGAATTAGAGTCTTTTGAAACAGCATGTGCGGAAATTCTCCATAGAAATATTGAGAATAATGAAATTCATTTAGCAGCATTAGTAGCATTTTAAAAAGTTTTTTCATGTTCCACACCATCAACCTTTAATTAATATTATCCTTAACAATTTCCAAAGCTTTTGTTAAGATGTAAAAGAAAGAAAAAACTGTGAGAAGTTACATTTCGTCACTTGTATGGATTTTTAAAAAAATCTATTTCGTACTGAATGTTTCACCTGGAAATTTTGAGACTTGGCTGTTCAACATTTGGAGGAAATCCAACCTGAGAGATGGTTAAGAAAACAGGAACATAGAGGAACACTTTGAATGCGCCAGAAATGTTGGAATCAAGCTGATTTGCAGGCGGTACAAGCTATTTAAAAACTGGCACAATACTGGGAATACATGTACGAGATGTTCCTGCATATATTATATACTGGTGAGAGTTTGTATTGTCTTGGCAGAAATGAATCTGGACAGTCAGAGATAAAAAGCAAACGTACAAAGTACAAACATGAGGAGAATTGTATAATTTTTCCACATGAAGAAAGTGCTTCTGCTGTATTTTCCAATCTAATGTCCACAGAGAAACCACCGAGCCAGACACACAAACACACGACCTATATATACTATCTGGCCCTCTCATCATTTATCTTACAGCAGCAGAATCAGGATAGATTGGTTCAATTAGACTGGCCTTTAATGTAATCTGTTTAATCCATTTCTATCATCAAAGCCAATACCTACCTCTCTCCTTGGAGAGTGGGATTAGTCGAGTGCATCTCAGAGCGAGCGTCTCGGTTTTAAGAATGCAGCCTCGGAGTCACTCAGATCGCCTCCACGCTTCTCTCTTTACAACCAGCTGTGGAGAAAACAGTGTATCTCGAGTGAAGTTTTAATGGAGGGGGAGATTTAAGATCTCCATATCCTCCTAGAGATTGCGAGCACTCTGCAAGGCCTCAATGCAAGGATGACAAAAGTGGGATTTAACCGACTTGCGGAGTTGGTTTTGGATTGGTAGTTTTTTGTAAGTAGCTGCTGAGCCTTGATTCTTTTGGTTTATCATCATAAAAGACATGGAAATGTATCTTTATATACATGGGACCTGCGAATTTAAACTTAGGAACTGCTGCATCTCCCTCACCAGCTTCAATTCTGGTGGCTGTCATGCTACCTCACTGAAAGAGTGCGTTTAAGGACCCAAGGGCCTGTGAAACCTATTCAAAGAGCCATGACAAAATATCCACCACCACCACCCCTCACAAAAAAAAATTGCATGGCAACAAGCCTGTTTTCTAAATTCATGGATTTCATCCAACAGCTGCAATCTGCTTTTACCTGCTGAGATTTCCACGGGGAAGCAGGATTTTATACTCAATACCCATCTATCCATCCCCCTGCCGTGCAACTCTCTGCTCACACTGTCAGAGGAAAGAAAAAACATCAGCGGGCAGGTATTTACGGCGGCACACATGTCTATTTTTGGCGGGAATGTATTTTTAAGATGCATACTGTACAACGCATCAAATAACATCCCTTTTTCCACTATTCCGACACTCATTACATGGAAAATCCTCCTCAACTGGTTTAAAAACCCCAAACTGGTTTCACTGGGTCAAATCCAGATCTTTCCTGCACCTGGATGCATGAAAAGAAAGGAATCTAATATTTTCTGCTCCTGCTGTGGATTACCTGAGTGTGATTGCTTTTCAGGAGAATTCCCCATGCAGCATTAGCAACACTGCTCGTCACAGTCGATGTAAGCGCTCCCATAGCTCTTTTTTTTTTACTGTGTCGGGAATGCCTGCAGATATTAAAAGCAATACATGAGGGTGCTTGTCTGAGTCCATTGACTTTGTGTTTTTAATGGCTTTCCTGTGTGTATGTGTGCACGGAAAGGAGGACGCTGTAATAAGACTTGGTGGTAAAGACTTGGTGATAAATTGGTTATGTTTGGGTACACACACGTACGTGGATGACAGCGTTGTCCTCCAAAGTGTTCATCATGCTCACACACACACACACACACAGAGCAGTGGGCAGTGGTGGGGCCTGAGTGCAGCTGACAGCTTTGATCAAAGCTGATTGATTGGACGATACAAGGCAGGGCTGCACATAGCAACACGGTGGGGTTAAGGGTTGATGTGTGAGGACACCCTGCGCCCACCTGCCCCCACTTTTGTTAACACAGCCTTATTGCAAACCATATCTGACAATGGATATTGATCAGGTGAACAGGAGAGATCAATGCTTGTTGATTGAGCAGAGAATAAGGGAATGAGACTGAGAGAGCTTCTCAGAGGATTCCAACTTAAATCATCTGTAAATACACCAGAAAGTTTGGGTTTATAACAACACACACCATAATTGTATATAAATATACATTTTAATTAGACTTGTTTTTGTAGCATCTCACGTATTCCCCCTTTATATGCAAGTAAATAAAAATATTTTAAAAGGAAAAATAAATAACATGCCCATGAGAGATTAAATAAGGGAATTAATTGATAATCTCAGTGTAAATATCTATTGATGGTGAATGATGTGATTTCCAAGATTTCCCAATCTGAGCATCAGGGGTCATTACTGCATGTGTATTTACTGCCATCTGCTGCTTTTTGCCTGCAAGTGCACGGGCACAAATTCAATTGCTGTCAACTAATACCGACACCCTGCAGCTGCACGAATCAGATGTTAATTTTAAGCATTTATATTTATTACAAGACACGTGACAAGCTGCATGTGGATGAGCAAGGAAACTTATTTACAGCAACATTAAGTTTAAGTGAGGCCGAGTACTTTAGTTTTAGAAATAAATTATTATATTTAATGTTGCACAAACTGAAGATACTGTGCTTTAATGTCAAATCCAATGATGCCTTTTGTTGTGTGTGGGTGAGATATTTTGGCAGCAGTGCAGACAGGGAGGGATCATTTTAGGTAGTAGCAGTTAATGAGCAACTCAGATTAAATAAAGAGAAGGTCACAGTGCAGAGTTGTGGTGTTCACTCAGACAGGAGGAACATGGCTGTTCGGCTCTTCGAGGGTAAAAAGCATGCAGCTGCGTACCTGCAGTACAGAGTCACGCCGCATGAACTGATCAGCAGGATCATGACTTACATGGGGAGAAAGGTACAGGTAGGTGCTACATGCTGCATGTTTGTGTTTGTTGCATGTCACCAGGTTGTGCTGTCTGTCAAATCTGGTCTGAAATATATATATTTTTAATTTTATCATTCCATTGTTGAATGCTCAATTCCTTTTAGACACCACAACAGTTCAACCTTGCTCTTGATGTGGGCTGTGGTTCAGGGCAGGGGACAATCCTGTTGGCGCCATACTTTACTAAGGTGGTTGGAACAGACATCAGTCCCGCCCAGCTGGAGATGGCACTGGCCAATAGCAGACCTGCAAATGTCGACTACAGGTAAAAGTTCTGGTTAAACCAGAATTGCAATGAAGAAACGTGCTTGATTTCACATGGTACATCTTTTATGTAATTATGCTTTTCATTTCTCCCTGAACTTTGCACCAACCATCTTAAAGGGATAGTTCAACATTTTGGCAAATTGGCCCATTGCCATAATCCCTATAGTTTTAGGAGTAGGTTTGTTACCGTTAATAGTCGGTGCAAACCAAGAAATCCCATTAGCCTCCTTAGCGTAGCTCTGAGCAGCTCACAGCTCTGCTCTGCTGTTCTAAAAACAGCTTGCACCGACAATTAAAGGTAACTAACCTACTCCTAAAACTATAGGGATTATGGCAATGGGCCAATTTGCCAAAATGTTGAACTATCCCTTTAAACCAGACAGTGTCCGGCAGAGGAGCTGCCCTTCGCTTCCGGAGAGGTGGACCTTGTGTCGGCCATGACAGCAGCTCACTGGTTTGACCGCCGGCGGTTCCTCCAGGAGGCCGACAGGGTGCTGAGGCCTGGAGGCTGCCTGGCCCTCATGAGCTACACCATGGACATGGAGCTGGAGTACAGACACATCTCAGACACACTGAATGGCATCTGTAAAGAGGTCAGAATCCAGCCTGGTGATAGAAACTCATTTGTGTGCATTTTATTTATCCAAATTGTGCTGAAAACTTTGTCTTTTCCCTGTCCATTAGTTCTATGCTGCCCTGCTTCCTTACCGACATCCCTACATAGGCTCAAGCTCTACTAAGATCTACTCAGACATGTTTGCCTCCTGCTCCTACCCAGACAAAGAGTGGTGAGTAGTGACAACTTGCACAGCTCAAAATCACCAAATATTCCTTTGTAATTTTTATTTTTGAGTCCAGGAATGAGTGCCTGTTGGTAAAGAAAGACGTGCCATTGAGTGGATACATCGGCATGGTGGAGACCTTCTCCAGCTACCAGCGCCTGCTCCGAGAGGACCAGACGGAGGCTGAACGTCTCTCCACTGACATCAGGAACAAGTGAGATATTAACCTCCAACTCATCCAAAAGTCTAATCGTTGACTTCTGGCCCCGAGTTCCCGCCTCCATTCACCTGGCGCCGAACGTTGATCTCCTAATCTCTCCCCCCTTGAAATTCATTTATCATTAACAAAAAAAAGTGCTGAAATCCGTCTCTGAACGCTGCCACAGTCTTGGGCATTAATCAGTAAAGCCAAACACTGCTTGACTAAGCTTAACTGTTGAAGGCTTTTACTGCTTTGATAATATAGCTGCCATTAATTCCCCTGGCCATGACAGGGCAGAATAGCCCAGCAAGCGAAATATATGGAGAGGAAGTGCTGAGCCATAACTTTTACATGGATGGGAAAAAAAAAGTATGACATTGTGTTTAATTACTATCACACTTTGGGAAGATTTACACACAGTTCTGCTCTCTGGGAAGAGTTTGACCTGTGTTTTGTCTTATGTGGTCTAAAAGGGACGACAGGAAGTCATTTGCTCCTTTATATTTCACAAGCTCATTAGTTTCCATCTTAATTTAGCCATTTGTGCATTCATCAATCCGTTTATTGGATCCTGCATCTCCTCTGTTCTTCCATCCAGGTTGCTGTCTGCCATGGAGGCGTCTTCTCCAGATACAGAAGTCACATTGGTTGTGAAGTACTTCTACTTTCTAGCATGTAAACCTTGATCCCTCTGACTGGATGAAGCGTTCAGTGCCCAGTGACCAGTTTAACCCCAAAACACCTTAGTTTTCAAGCCCCAGACAAGCTGAAATGATAGAGTGAGTCTCAAAGGCAAGTCAAAGGCACTTTATTTTTATTTTAGTATATTTGGATTTTCTACTCGTAAAAAATAGACAAAGTGTATTATAAAACTGTTGTTACTGTAGTGAACACTAGATGGAGCTCTGACAAACAGTGATGGGTAAGCGTCCAGCTGATGTCCAGTTTGAGTCTTAAAAACTTTTATTCCGTCAAGAACGAACGTCCTATTTCATCAACATTGTAAATGCAAACTGCACTGAAAACAAACTCATTTTAACATCTTATATAATCAGTTTAATCTACACATATCTGGTGTGTTTAAATATAATTAACCTGCTAATTTCATTAAATATGAAATCATCATTATGTTGCACCACTGAGTTTCCTTCAAAATATCAGTCAAATCAGCATTGTGCTTCTGTTGGCGGTTTGACTCTGTTACACAATAAGGGACTCGGGGCTCTTTTCTCTATTTCTAGTTCCCCTTTTCCCCCCTCGTTTCTTCACCTCCCTGCCAAATTTATAACAATCATTTATCCAAGTCGGTGCTGTCTCCCTGAGCGTCGTCCTCTCTACTGTTATTTATGTGTTCACAGATTGTTTTGGGCCACGAGAACAGATGGTAATTAACATGCATGGCCTCCAAATCCCCTGAATCTCAAAGAACTTTATTACTTTCCCCTTGCCAAACTTTGACTCTCGTATTGATGATACTGTAATATGGCTAAAAAATGGATAAATTCTATTTTCATACCAAACAGAGCACATAGTAGGCCTATGCATAGTTTAATTTAATCTTAAATACACTCATATTCATATGAACATATAGGAAGAACAACTTCATACATAAAAAAGTCAATTTGTATCTCCAAGCATCCAGCAAACAATGGTCCCTATAAAACTCCCTCTGTACGTTTACTCCTCCACACCACCACTGCAGTCATGAGCAGGGTGATCAGCACTGGAACTGTGATGAAGGGGGCGAGGATGCTGATTGGTGGGTCATGGATGAGCCGGCCGGTCAGGGCACAGTCATGGAAGTAGACCTGATGGATGTGCATGAAGACCCGGTCGATGATCTGGTTGGGCCAGAAGCAGTCCATCCTCAAGGCCACTTGGAAGGTGCAGTTTGTTAGTCCCTCATATATCCTGCAGAGGGAGACAGAGGGAAACATTATGTTCAACTCAAAGGTGAAACGACTCGAGAAAAAGCATGGGTGTCAGCTGTTAAGACAAGCACAAAGCAGCACTGAAGTTATTAACTTATTTCCCCTTATCTCATTTTAGGTCACAGAACTTTATAAGCACACTATTGGGATTGAAATCTGCCAGTGAAGAGGGTTCCTGTTGGGAGAGGGACAAAACGCCAAAGTAATGTCTAGAGTTACCAGTGGGTTTAACGCAGCTAAATATAACTGCTAAGTGGTAGGGGCCAGGAGAAATGGAGATGCATACCAACATGGCAGAGCCCTCCCAACAGCGCTGCACCGTACCAGGAGAGATTGTGTTTCCAGATGGCTCGCTGTGTTTGACGGCATAGCTGGAGGCCTGAGCGGCCAAGTGGCCAGGAAGCCCAGCCTCTTAAAAGGACAAATGCACCCAAGCTCAACAGTTGTTGTGATGTGTTGCAGGGCAGTGTTGCAATCAGTTGTAGGTTTTGGTTTATACTTTTTACTCGTTGTATGGAATTATTGTCCTTTAGATAAACTTTCCATTGATGTTTACACAAATCAATGAATAGAAATACCAGATAATGGTGTAATTGTGAACTTGTTGGTCTGATGGTGCATGTTACATATCAAATGTATATTATTAAATTAGATTGTACATTTAAAAGAGTATTTCAAAGCAAAAAATTATAAAGTCTTATCCGCCCATTGCCTATAAGTCACTCTGGATAAAAGCATGAATTATATGACTGGTATGTGGTGGCACTGTGTGTGTGTGTACTCATGTGTTACAAAATGCCGGTGGATGAGGCTTCGATTTAGAGGTGAGGGTTGATGACAGTTTGGGATTTAGAGCGATGCTTGTGGCTATGATTAAGATTAGGATTTAGTTTGGGTAAGGGTCAAGGTTATGGATTAGGAGGTTTTCACAACTAAGTTAAACACAAATACAGTATGTGTTGAGCTGCCAGTCAGTGTTTGGCTGTAGTGCATGTATTGCTGCAGGGAATATAGTGTGTGAGGCCTGATACGAAGTTCTTCTCAAAAATATAATTTAGTTCATAAGTTTAAAAAGTAACAAGAAAGTGTGAAAGTCAATTTGTGTGTGAGCGAGACAGACTTATTCTCACACATTTCCAATTAGCAGCTCTGGGCACTAATAAATTCTATGATATGAGATACTCTAATCTGATTGCAAAAAAAAGAAAAAAAGAAATTACATTTGGCAAGAAAATCTCATGTGTTACTTTGACAAAAAAAAAAAATCATGATCCTAATTTTAAAAAATCCTTCAAAAGAGGATGATTTGCATCATTGAAGCCTCAGAGCTATGAGTCACATGGTGTGGAGACTGACAAGACCGTCTGTGGGTGTTTGCAGTAGACGTGGAGATAAGACGTAATGAAGAACAACTGAGACACGGCCGACAAAAAACAAAAAAGCTGTCTCCTTTTCATCAGTTGCATCTACAGGGACTGTTTATTTTCTCTTGGAGAAGGAAGGACACAATCGTCGAAATCGCTTGAATGCACTAGAGCAAAACATGTTTGAGATTACTTTGTCTGTAAATATGTAAATATCTCTGTTATAGAAATATATTAGGAGTATCTTTGCATTGGTGTTGCATCCTGGGGGATCCTGGCACAATTTACCCTCAGAATAAAACGGGTATATTCGCTGGAGATCTACAGTACGTGACCTCATAAAACAACAGAGCAGATCTGAACCACTCTGGGACTGGTGCCCATTGAAGCCTGTGGTTTCACTTTAAAGGACAAACCACTTCAGTTCTATAATTAATTAGACCCTCCTCTTCACTACATCCACTCCACTATGTGATTTGGTACTGGGTTGCTCTGCTGGGTAGCATACACTGTACAGTGGCTGTTACCTTGAGCCTATTGTTCACACTTATCATCCCTATTATTATACGTCCAAAGTGTTCGTCCAGTCTTTCCTATGATGAGGCTGCACGCACACACAAACACACACACACTCTGGACCAAGAGAGGATGGTGAGCCAGGAGGGAAATCACACAGTTTTGACAGTAGCTTCTCCTTTGGGCCTCCCAGCTCCTGTCTGACTCATCCTCGGACTGCTGGTGATTGGAGGAAAAGCACTGTCTGACAAACACACACACACAGAGTGAATACAGTGTCCACCAGCTACAGCGAATGGCCGTGACTAAGTGATGGAGCGAGTGAGAACACAGCCTGGAGTGGGTGATGGCCATAAGGCAAACAGTTTTCGACAGCGGGATGAAGATGTATTTTCAGAAGAATGAACTTAACTCAGAGCAACATATTGTAGGAGGCAGAAAGTCAAGGAGAAATGTCCTGTAGGGGAAACAACATACATGCTATATTTGCAGAGGAAATAGCTGCCTTTTTAAAGGGATAGTTCAACATTTTGGCAAATTGGCCCATTGCCATAATCCCTATAGTTTTAGGAGTATGGTTCGTTACCTTTAATTGTCGGTGCAAGCTTTTTTTTAGAACGGCGGAGCAGAGCCGCGAGCTGCTCGGAGCTACGCTACGGAGGCTCATGGGATTTCTTGGTTTCCCTCAGCGTGGTGAATGTGCAGGTCGCAACTTGTCCACCAGAGTGTTTTGGAGTTGTTGGATTGTGTATTTTATGAGTTTGACGAGGGAAACCAAGAAATCCCATTAGCCTCCGTAGTGTAGCTCTGAGCAGCTCGCGGCTCTGCTCCGCCGTTCTAAAAACATCTTGCACCGACACAAACCTACTGCTATGACTATAGGAATTATGGCAATGGGCCAATTTGCCAAAATGTTGAACTATCCCTTTAAGCCATTAATTGTGATTTTAAATGAATTATACTGTGCAAAATTAGAAATGATATTGGTCCAATTTAAATTCTGTAGCCATTTCTGTGTAAAATCCCTGGTTAATAAATCAAACAATAACCCTGCTGTTGGTCTCCTGTATGTAATATTGCTTCTTCTAGAGAGAGTGTGCGGTGCAAAGCAGGTGTCAGGACTGTGTGACACTGATGTATTGGGGTAGTATAACTGAATGTTTTTCCCCCGGTGTTGGTGGATGACTGAGTACAGAGGTATCGCTCGGTGCGCTTCTAATAAAGCTCCAACAAAAGAAATATCAGTCTGGCATAGTTCACCTGTGGAGATATTGATGTTCACTCAGAGGCGCATGTGATGGATAAAATGTCTAAAAAAAAAAAAAAAAAGGAAAGAAGTGACATCACAAAGTTCTATGTCAATCTGCAATCACACGTTGTGATTGGGGATCAAACGAAGCCCTGGTTAGTTGACTGACATCAGCTGTGTGTCAGTCATGCTACAGCTTTACCACCACCCGTTCATTTATCAGCTGTGCAGCTCAATGTTCAATGCAGGTGTACAGCTCTGACTCATCTCACTGCCTCCTCCCCCATGTGGTAGGTTTGTTAAAGTTAAGATTTAATGTTCACATATTCATGCAGAAGGTTCCTCCTCCTTTGAGAATCTAACTCCTTCATTTGTTAGATTCTTTATCCTATTAGTAACTTTTTTCTACCACCTTTACCACCTTTTTTTTGCACATCTCGGTCGGCGAACTCACTCCATTGTGTCGGGCCAGCTGCACCACAGGCCTCGGTCCAGTCCTCCCATGTCGAACTTGAACTTAGCTAAGCAGAGATCACTGACCACCCTGTCGTAGAGACCTTTGTTGCAGCCAGGCACTGATGAAAGGACTTGAGCTATAGGGAGCAAAAGAAAGAAAGAAGGAAGGGGAGGGCATTGATTAAAGGCTCTTTATTGTATAAAGGTTTTGATTATAAAGGTCTAGGCCCTTTATTAATACTGTGAAAGAATCAAAGCCTCAGTCCACAGGGAGATGCACACAGTCTCAAGGATCAACACTTCAAATAAAGAAACACAAGGAAAGTGGCAAATATGGGGCTTTTAATTTGAAATATGACTGAGATAATGCATTTATATTGATGAGGAGGATTCTTATTCGAGCAAAACTTTGCACCATTGTAAAGATAAGCACTACAGAGGTTATCGCTCTGTTTGGTTCAAGATAATTAGGCGTATGCTTGTTCAACAAACAAGGTCATGTCCTGGCAATGGTTATTCCTATCGGACCATTTCTTCCCTATTATGCTGTTACTTTAGCTAAGAAAAGATTTTAATTTGCAGTAGGAGTCCCAATCCCCCATTCCCCCATTTGTTTACTTCAGAGATGTGTGTTTGTGTGTGTGTGTGTGTGTGTGTAAACAGCCTCTTTGCGTGGAAGCAGGCCGCAGTCGTCCCACAGGACTTGGAGCTGATTGTAACACCACAGAGCAGTACAGTAGGAGAGGGAGCTTAAGCTGGCGGGAAAAGGCCTGTGTGTGGAAACAAACAGGTTGTTGCTACGATGGAGGAAAAAACGGTGAAGCCTGGGTCTGCACTGGCCTGATAAGGGCCAACTGTGTGCCCATTATGTTTGCTCTGTCTCCGCTGTGTTTTGGAAGCTCTGAAACACTCAGAGGAAAACTGAATGTGTTGACACGGGGGGTTTCAAAAGAGGTAAACCGGACAGACCCATAGTGCTGGTGTCTATTAGCTTCTTTATCACCCACAGAGCTGAGGGAATGTTACGTGTCACCTGTCTGTTTTGCTGGCAACAGCTGTTGGGGGAAATCTGACATTGAAGCATTCAGAGTTTCCTCATAACTTGGCTGCTATAACCAGCGATGCATTCAGGGAAAATCAGTGCAAATCACTACACAGGGCTTTGGAGTTTTGCACTCCACTGCCTTAAAGTTTTCTCCCTGT
Organism: Trachurus japonicus; assembly: GCF_045865225.1. Lineage (NCBI taxonomy): Eukaryota > Metazoa > Chordata > Actinopteri > Carangiformes > Carangidae > Trachurus > Trachurus japonicus. Next base: position 10,350,694 of record NC_140908.1, on the reverse strand, counting down.
TTTTTTTTGGAGGAGAGGAAACATCCATCAATCCAAACAGGAGTCATAAATTCCGTCTGCCATTCTCCGGCTCAATATTTATGGAATTTTTTAAAACCGATGCTCATGAATACGAGATGATCCATTTAGCTCAAATGTCAGTCGTGTTTAGCCTGCCGCTGCGCTGCTCAGCACGAGAGCCCACTTTCCCCTTCCTCCTGTTCATCAGGGAGTGAAAGGAGCTCATCAAAAAAAGCCCATCGAGAAAAAAAAGCAGGAGAGTGATGAAAGGAAACCGCCAGTCCTCGCGTTACACTTGGATAGAAACATGTCAGGAGTTTTGGGAAACCTCACTGAAGCATTGAAACATGTTTCTGTTCATGTCGTGCTCTTGTTTTGACAGCAGCATTTAAATGTCCCCCAATAACCTGCTGAACTTCCTCTCTGTGTTGCAGGTCATAGAAACCTCATAGGAACTGAAACACGCTTTTGTTGTTGTTCTACTTTACGCTTCATTAGCCTTTCACTTATCTTATATCACAGACTTTTACAAATACTACACAAGTTACTTAAGTAATTTTGAATGGCATATTTGTGAAATTGCTAAATCTAAGTGTTCTCAATAGCTCAAACTGAACACATGTCAAATTTAAAGGTGTAATGCATGGTCAATGTCTGCTCTTTCAGTAAATGCATTAGAATTATAGGAGGAAACAACAAACAACAAACCAAAACCAAAACAACGGCCATAAAAGCAAAAATAGCAGAAACATGAAAGAAAGACACAATATAGAAAAGTCTGTTCACTTATCTACTTCAAGTTTAAACACTTCACACTCCACAAACACTCACCTGCCATCAACAACACAAGCCCTGCTTTCAGGAGCGCCGTGCTCCCCACAGCCATGCTTGAATACCAAACTCCAAGGCGCACTCTGCTCACTCCCTGGAGATCAACTGCCCATATCTCATTCTTGCTCCACTATTCAAGCCAAAGCCACTGATCAGGGAAATACACCACGAAAGCTGCAAACAAATTAACCACAGCTCAGGGTGTGCGGGGCAGCGAGAAGGCGCCAACTAACTGTGCGTAAAAAGCCCCTTGACCTTCCACAGTGGCGGCCTCCTTCCCCCTTAGCGGCCCTAATCATAGAAGCTCAGCCTGTCATCTGATCCCCTTGTCCTGCAGCTTCCAGCGTGGAGCTGCTCACAGGGGACAAAACAAAGTCAAACACTGAAATAAGAGCGACTATAAAGAAGCTAGGGAATCACTGCAAGAGAAAAAAGGTAATTTTATTGTATAGGCATTCATAGAAATATCAATACATATGGGAATAGTAGAGAAAAAACAATAATATGACTCAGAACTTCATATAATTGTTATTTTTACTCAGTGTAATAGCTGAATTGCAATGAATCTCATCCACTTATAAAAATATGCAATAAAGATTTTTATGCTCATGTGCAAAATAGTCTCTTTCTTGGTTACTAAAATGAAAAATATGTTAATTTGCATTACAGAGTTGCAATGACTTTGCAAAAGTCAGTAAGATTTTGTTTGTGCAAGAGCAGATAGTGAACAGACTTACTATTTTGTACAGCATGCCTCCATAATCTGAATGCTGTTTCTTTAATGTGTTCTGCAGGCCCTCTGGAAGATAAGATATTATCAGTCAAGTGAGGCTTCCTAATCACTAATATATTATTTGTAATGGATTACTTGCAATGCTTCTTTCCATGGTGGCCAATTAAACATCATGGTTTAATGGTGATGTTCATCAATATTCTCAAGGCTGCACTGTCCTGTGCTGCCACCCAGTGTGTGTGAGAGAGAGGGAGCAAAAGAGAGAGAGAAAAAAACACTAATCACAAGTCTTTTCCTATATTAAATACTGTGTGGACCCAAAAATATTATATCTGATATTTTAGATGATATTCTTCTTGGGTTTCCTGAGCCATACACCTGTTCTTTAACAACTATGCAACTATTAGAGGATAAAGGTTTAAAGTGTAGTAATTCTCTCAAATATCCCCTAGAGAGCAGCAGAGGACACTGAATGAATCCTCAGTCTGGCACTGTGGGGCATCATGATGGACTACCCTGCTTCCTGTAGCACCCCTGCTGCCTCTGCTGTGGAGTCGTCCTGTCATGGAGCCAGGTATGCAGGAGTCTTCACTATTCACATGGATCACAAATCAATATCTCCTTTGTCCTCGCTGATTTGTCAGCTCCCCCCTCGCCTCCCCCGTCCACAAACCAAGCCAGGGTGCAGAGCAGGGTACACAGGCTTGTAAAAAAGCAGCCCTGAAAATGGTATATTGCTGGAGCTGTTCGGTTCATTGCAGCCCATTTGGACAAGCACCATCAAAGTTTACAGCCCTCTGTGGTGGATGTGTGCAGAGGCTGACCCTGTTGGCACCACAGCAAACTTTTTCTGGTGTTACTTTTAGTCTGAAACCCCACAGAAGTCACTGTGATGCCATATGGGAATGTATCTCTTTAAATCAACACAGCAGCTATAATGTAATGTGATTTTAAATTATGATCATGTGACAATAATTCTTTATTTTTTATTTTTATTTCTAGCAACACAAAGTAACAAGTTGTGCTCCACACCATCCAGCAGGAAGCACAAATGCAATCTGCTCCTGACAGGTGCACTGACAGCAGCAATGAACCCTAATAGCCAATCAGGAGAGGTGATAAGTGAGGTGGGCGGATTTCCAAAAAAGAAGACAAACCTCTCTAAAAAAAATCTTTTGGCTCGCCCCTTTAATAGGCTGAATGAGGCGTCAATCACTTTGGAGAGGCGTGTTCAGCGCTCCCACACACCCCCTACCTTCCCAACACACTTGCACTCCACTCCCCCCCCCACACCCCTCCTCTCCCCCACCCCCCCACCCCAAGCCACCGGCGCTATGGCAGTGTGAGGAGTAAATGGCTCAGAGTATCCGCGGTGGAAACCGACCTAAGCATTGGTGTGGGAACCGATAAACAAACACAACACAGCGCGTAAAAGCTCTCCACGGTGCCGGTCCTGGGTGCGCACGGAGACGCTGCCAGTTATCCAAAAAAGCCAAGAAGACACGGAGGTTTTTTTTCTTCTTTTTTTCTCTTTTCTCCCTTTTTTTTGGTTGTTTGTTTTTGTGCGTGTGACCAACACGGATATCTTAATTGGACATGTGAGTTACTGGAGTTAACAAGACAAGCAGCCTTTTCCAAGATGAAGTTCCCCGCCTGCGTCCTCGTCACTTTGGTGTTGATCCGATCGAGTGCAGCTCAGTCAGGTGAGTTCCTGGATGCGCGTCTCTGATCCTTGGGTCAGACTTCAAAAGCACGGAGGAGGGGGTTGTGGTGGGGGGGTTAAGTGAGGGGTCCAAACACCCCCAAAGCTTTCTAGTCTGTCACTTCACCCAGAGGCAGAGCATAGCGCAGGATCTGCAGCACAGCACTTGTTTGTGGAGTGATACACGAAATGGACATCACAGTTGTGGCTTGTTGTTTTTTTGTCAAACTTGACACAACTTCGCATCCGCGCTCGCTGATGCTGATGTGAATCATCGCGGCGAGGCGAGACTCGCTCACTCCGCTGGCTCCGGGCAGTAAGCTGTGAGATTCAGCAGCCTCTGGGAGCGTGTCGGGCTCTGCGTAAAAAAAAAAGAAAAAAGACCCCCCCAAAAAAAACCCTCTCCAAACTCCCCTCCTTACATTTTTTTGCTCTTTTATGCCCCTTCATCTAGATTTGAGGCTGATCAGACACGAAACCAACCACATTCCCCAGCTTTGTCACAGAGTCTGATGTGTCCAGATCTTTCTTTTTAAAAGATTCATTGAAAAGAAACCCACTCTGTCATGTTAGCGCAGCTCTGTCGCTTTTATTGCCTACTAAATATGAACCAATGCGGCATCGTTTTAATTTAATTCCCCTAAACGGGCATTGATAGACCGATGACTGCGGCTATTTGCGCTAATTTGTATGAATGGAGCTCTATTGCACCAGTGGCACAGCTTTTTTTTTTTTTTTTATTCCTTACTGTCTTTGAATAATTTAGATGTAGCAGATACACTGAAGGCTACACGGGCAGTGGGAAAACATCTCGCTTTCATCATTTGGACCCCTGTGGTGTCAGTCCCTGGACGTAAAATCACTTTAATGTTCCTGCAATGTTTCAATAAAAGCATGCAAAGCATCCACTGCACTCAATAGGCAATTTATAGTGAAGTTAATGACGTTTTTCATTTAGCTCTTGTTATTTCCTCCTGGCATCCCTGTAGGTTATTTGCTGATAGTATTTTCTCTGCTCCTGCAACATGCACTGTAACATTTGAGGTTTCACCACTTGCTGTGTGATATTTCCCATCACCAGGCCGGGTTTCTCAAAGGAGAATCTGACTGTTTACCCATGCAGGCAAATAATAATTTCAGGCTTTGAAGCTGAAGAAAATGTGCTGCTGAACTTTTTTCCATCAGCTTTTGTTCACAGACATACTGATCAATAAGGAGTCTAATGTGCTCTACTATTCTGTTTGGTATAGTGTGGTGTAACATCGCCTCTGGAATGATATCAGACTTTGAGATGCACTTATTTGCACAGTAATGTGTTATTTTTCACTTTGGGCTGATAAGCAGCTCGTGATGCCAGAGTCTGCCTTCCTAATTGAAATAATCAAGCTCTGGCATGGGAAAGCAAGCTGGAGAAAAAAGAAACACACACACACACAAGTAGAAACACACTCAGAAAGTGGGAACACAGGAGAGTTTGTGGATTGATGTTCAGAGGTGAATTTTGGCCATCGCCCAACTTCCCAGAGGCACAAATGGGATTCCGGGATGCTTTTCTTCCCGCCTCCAAGGACAGGTCGAGATTTGGCTCTGGATCTCTGGTGGTTTTGTGGTTCTCATGCAGAGCAGGAGACACACACATACACACTCACACTCTTACACACTCCCCCCACTGGCTCTTGTGTGGCTGAATGCTGACTGTTAAACAGGAGTGGATGGATGCACGGATGGATAGGTGACAGGCGGGATGAATGGAGAAGAACAGTGGCACCCTCAGCGGTTTATTTATTCTCTATGCATACACTCCCATCCAAGATATTTGTGATGCAAATTCTGGCCAAGAATCTGAGCTATGCCTCTTGGGAACTTCATTGTCTGTGGGTGTATAATGAGGAGGTATTTGTGTGACCCTTTCCGTCCACTCTTTCACTTAATCTCCTTATAGTAGTTTTAAAAATTCATGCCCAACACTATATCAGAGCCCAGGCTGGAGATGTTCACTCCGCTGGTGTTTAACGGTGCTGATTGAATCTGTCTGTCTCCTCCTGCTGCGAGACAAATATCTGCAGCATTCCTGCCACTCAGCCGAGCTGTGTACGCCGACCTGTGCATGTGTTTGCATGATGTACAGTACAAGCACATGTGTGCCAAGTGTGGAGGTGTTCACACGGCGAGCGAGCGGCTTGATTGATGTCTGTTGGCAGGGGCGAGACGGGCCGGAGCTGCCGTTTGTGCACATGCAGCCACGGCCTTCCGCAGAACGATATTAATCTTTATTTAATCTGAAATAAACAGAAAATCAGAGTTCAGGATTTTCTCTAAGTCTTCATTAGAGGACGCAGTTTAATCTAAAAATCAAGGCTGATTAACTTGCTCATTCTTCTTGGATTTGCCAGGCAGACTGGGTCATGAGGCAGAAGACCCAACTCATGGAGGGTAAACAACACAGATAATCAGACTTCCCTCAACGCTTAGACCTGCAGGAAGTCAACTGATGCCTGTGGCTTATTGATCGCCTTGCTTCTAGCGGGATAGTGGCTGCAGCTAATGATTATTGTCATTATTGATTCATCTCTCCTCACTTAATCATTTCATCTGTTTATCATTTCATTGGGAGTCATATGAGGTTGAGTTTCAAACAGCTCTTTACTTTAAAACTCACATTAATCGAGTCAGATATTTTATAAAAACATCAAATCGTGATATCTAAGAGAGTCAAATTAATTCTCTGTTGATCTGACTGCTCATCTTCTTTGTGGCTTGGGAACTGCACATAATCACTTTGAGTTCGGCTGTTTCTAAGGTCAACAAAGAAACTTTGGCTGTCTTTGTAGTCATGAAGGGCTTTAAACATCTTTTGGTCAAATCCAGCTTTCTTTAACTTCCTGATGTTCGGGGGAGTCACATTTGGAATTTGCACTTTGGGGGCTGAAGTTTGCAAGGTGCTGCTTCCATCTCACGGTTAAAACGCCACATCAAAAGACGACGTTATTACCTGCAGAGCCCGACAGGAGAGAATCTGGGGTATTTAACTTGTGAGGATGGGATCCTGTGTGTCTGTGTGCTTGATTGAGGGGTGAAAAGACAGTTCTCACAGAAAATTCCCACCTTTTGTAGGCCTATACCTCTCAATGAAGTCTGTACCGCTCATTACATCACCCTCTGTTTGTCTCCTTGGCGAAACAAACATTTTAATTGCCCCAGCTCCTGAGTGTGTATGACAAATGCTGCATTTGTGTGTGTGTTTGGTTGACATTTAAAGACGTGCTCTCCTGCGAAATGGCCAGGGGAGAAAGGGGGCGGCGGAGAAGGGAACCCGGTGAATGCCAGTATCAAATTACAGGGCGTCCGTGAGCTGGCACACACAGGGGCTGCGGAGCTGGATGAGGCTTTGTAGAAGACTGGCGGAAATGAGAATTTATTACAAGCTAATTAAGCTTTTTTTGATAGCATCAGTCTAGACCGCGAGCCCTTTATTTGACAGCATGAGAGATGAGGGGGGGGTGACGGAATTCAATCTTGCTCTAAATGAGTCAACATTGCTATCATAACTTGATATCTGCCAGGCTTAACCCGCGCCAGGCTTTTGCTGGATGTTAGTCAAATACGCTGTGAACGCTTGCTGATGGAGATCTCTGCGTTTTTCTCTGCATTTGTCAGCAGAGGATAAGAAATATGGCCGCTCGGACGAGAGAATAATAATTGCAGTTCAGTGAGGCTGACGTGGAGGTGTGGGCTGTTATTTGCTTCCCTCTGTCATAGCTGGACAGTCCCAGTGGGCTCAAAGGGAAGCCCTTTACAAATGACTATCTGACATGAGTGTGTATGTGTGGGGTGATGGAATGCTTTCCCAAGGCCTGAGACAGCGGTGCACCATGCTCTCGTGGTCTGATAGATTATTATCCACATGGGCCTGAACAAAGATGAGGCTTCTCTCTCTCTCTGTGTGTGTGTGCTGTGCATTGGGGTTGGGTTAGTCTGGGTGGGGTTGGGTTTTGTCTCCCACTTTCTCTTCCCAGGCATCGAAAAAAAAGGGGATTCGGTGATGTCATGTGCCTGTTTGCTTGACATTTACTTTGCCCGCCGGCTGTACAGAGGGGCTTCTGTTCTCCGAGCTTGCAAACCGGCCAAATATTTACATGCGGAATCACAACTGCACAGCATGCAAAGGACAACTTCCAAGACTTGGGTGCATGCAGAATATGGGCTTTATTGTCCTCTGTAATCATCCCCGGTGCTTCTTCACGCTCCCCTCCTCCTCCTCCGTCGTCTCTGGCGCTGCTTATTTTTGGCCCGGGCAGACTTTTTGAACCCACATGCCTTTGCTTGCCTAATGATGAGCAGGGTTGGCTTTGGTTGTGCCGAGGCGTCTGGTGCCAACTCCTAGTGTGAGTTAGATTGGCCAGTCGGAGGCTGGAAGCCTGGCACAGATGTCCCCTTTCAGGAGGACTGAGATCTCACTCGCACACAGAAAACACAGTCCACCCATGCACAGGGATTCACTGTAAACACACTTTAATTTCGCTTTACATGCTGGTTCCTTTGTCTGCATTCTACTCTTTCTTTTTCTCTTGCACACACACTCAAATCATGTAAGTTCATTAAGGTGAAGGGGCAGCGGAAGCCTTTTGGAGTGGTTTTTAAGTGCAAGGCAGTTTCCCCATTATTTAGTACAATAACTACTTTTAGTGTTCTGTTCTTTCTCTTTCATACAAACTCTCTCTCGCTCTCTCTCTCTTTCTCTCTCTCTCACACACGCACACTGCATGACCCGGGAAAAGAAAGGACAGGAAAGACAGAGGAATTTTTTTCTCTTCAGTTTCTTCTAGACCACTGGAGGGTTTGTTCGGCCCGCCACTTGTAATTCCACTCAGAGACAAATGCCTCCATCCTGCATCAGACACACACACACACTCAGACACTCACACACGCACGACACACACACAGATCCTGCCCAGCAGTGCGGGCTTGCTCACACCACTTCGGAGTTTCTCCTCTCATATAAGAACCTTTCTTTTACTTTGACTTTTATTTCATTAACTCCCCTCCTCTTACTTTCTCACACATTTGTCATCTATTTTTCTGTTCCGTCTGTTGCCATAACTCTGCTTCCTGTGTCCTTTCTGCCCCGTTCCATTCACACCCTTCACTGTTTTATTTCCCTACCCTGTTTCATCTTCCCTCTTTTAACAACTTTTTATTTCCTGTCCTTTGCCCCTTCCCTCCCTCCTTCTTTTACTCACTCTCACCCTCACACACATACTGTATGTGCACACAGACTCACACACACTCCTCCCTCTGTCTTTCATTAGCTTTGTGTGTGTGCGGCTGTCACTGAGCACACAGGGAGAATGGAAAACGGCTCACCCCCCCCCACCCTTTAATTACGACACCCAATTTGTTTCACGGACAGCATGTTGTCGGTGGCTCCTTCGAACCCCACTCAAACTGTCATTTACATGCCAACATGCATGTATTTGGTTCTGTGTGTGGTTACGTCTAAGCTTGCTAGCTTTAAACCCTTTGAAGGGAGGTTTAGCAGCTGATTTCGTGCCCACCCTGTGGTTTGTAGTTTATTTCCGAAGTCTGGGTGTGTTTTTGGATGAATGTAAATCTTAGCCATGCAGATCAGGCGGCGTTAGGGAAAAGACAATAATCATCCATGTGCAAATTTTTTCCTTTGGCAGCGTGCCTGATCAGAATACAGAGGAACCATTAAACCTAAAGACGTAGGAAGTTTCCAGAGGCGTAATATTAATCTAATTAAGCTGCAAAGTTGTTTTACTTCTCTTAAGCAGGAATTAAATGTGATAAATCTACACTAATTGTGCAAATCAAGCAGATAATGACATTTTATGGAACAGAAAGGTACTGAACTGGAAATTGCATTGATTAAAATAGCCTATTATTTTTTTTTTTTAAAGTATATTTTTTGGCTTTTTGCCTTTATTTGATACCACAGTGAGATAGACAGGAAAGGGGGAGGCAGAGAGAGGGGGAACGACATGCAGGAAAGGTCTGCCCGACACGGGACTCGAACCGGGGACGCCTGCGTTGAGGACTGTAGCCTCTACATGGGCCGGCCGCTTTAACCACTGCGCCACGCACCGCCCCAAAATAGCCTATTATTAAATAGACCATTATTTAATTGATCATGAATTGAGTTTTTGGCCACTTGGAGGCAGCACCATGAGTTATAAACACAGTAATGATATTACACGACCTTTTGAAGTCGTTCAGGCTAAGATGCTAGAAGACACTTTTTTATTTGCATCACTCCTGAGGGAAATTTGTGGCTCTTTATTGGCAAAATGCTTATTGTCTTAGGGGATTGTTGCATTATTTATACACACGCAATAAAAGTGTGAGTGCATATGCATCCTCTTGTGTGTTTGTGCTTGTGTACACAAGGTGTTGGCTTTAGATCTACTTTTTGCTGTGTTGTGCTCAGGCACCAGGCCAAAGCAGGAAGTGGGACAATGTTCCGCTTCCTTTGATTGGCAGCATTTCTTTGGCGAAGCAAGATCAAGTGCCATCGACTCCGTCTTTCACAGCGAGTCCCGGCTTTTTTCCTTTTGCTTCCTTTGCCTTCTTTCACTTGCTTTCTGTCTTGGCTCTCACCGCAGCACAATAGAAGACATTAGAAGCGTAATAGAATTTTTTTTCTTCATGCTGTAACCTTGACAAAAGGTTTACGTTTTAATGGAAGACTGTGAAAGGAGAAATGATCATTGCTCTCTTATCCCTCATCGATGCACGTGTTGATCCGGCAAGTCAGCCACGACCTGTAGATTTGTTCCTCTGCCTCCACTGAATTCTCACACTCACATTTATTCATATACAGTACACATTCATACTCATCTGTCTCTCATTTGTATCTAATGGTAGTTAAAATCCCAATTATTTTCAGCATTTGCTGTTAATTTACTTACTCTCTCAATGTGTGTGTCTGAGTGTGTGTGTGTAGTCAAGCCCGCCTGCTGCATTGTGTGTGCTAATCCCTGTTAAGATATTCACGGCGGCTAATCTGTTTAATTACACTACAAATTAAGGATATTTACTGTTCCAAGACTTTTATGCGACACCCGCCTTAATCAGGGCCTTAATCTGTTTGGCACTGCGCAAGTGTGTATTACTCTGTGTGTGTGCATGACTGTGTGTGTGTTATTGATACTCTGTATGCTAAAGCATGTGCGCCTTTGTGTCTATCAAGCTATTTCTGCCAAAGTCTCTGTGCTTTCTCTCTCTGAATATTTGAATGCGACTACAAGAAAAGGAAAGAAAAGAAAACAAGAGATTATTGTGTTTTTCCACTCGTCGTGGCAGAGAAAGGATTAAAATGTAATATCACTGATATGTTGTCATAGTATTTAAAGGACAGGCTCAGATCCACAGGAGCATGTGTCAGATTCACGTTCAGTTAATTCAACAAGCTTAAGACTGTGTTCGAAACATGGAGTTTGTGTGCATGTATGTGAGTAAGTTATTAACTGTTCTGGCTGTGCAAAGCTTAAGTCTTATCGGAGCTGTTTCCTTGTGTAGTGGCCCTGGAAGATGGGACTTTCAGGCACATAATGATTTTCTACCATTTTTAAAATTTTATTTTTCTGTATGTTGGTAATTTTTAAAAGGGAGAAGTCACCTGTAAAAAACAACTTCTAAGAGTGCAGGGCCGTTGTATAGGGGAGAAAGGTGATGATAATTCCAGGGCCCAGTGCCCAGTAGGGCCCATAAAAAACCCCAGTAGTCTAATGACTGGATTATTCTGCATAAGACCCTGACTAATACTCATAGTAATGCTGCATTAGCATCAAAACAAACTTAATTACAGCAGAGCAGAGTGACGGAGAGACTCGTGTTTAGGCTGAAATACTTCATGTAAGTGATTGCTGACGGAAAATAGGACTATTTAGGACTTATATTAACAAAAACATTCCACTGATATCTGCTTTAATAAAACATGATAATTCATGTAGTCCACACTGCAAAAACTCAAATAATTACCAAGAATGTCTTATTTCTAGTCAAAACAAATCTTATTATACTTAAAATAATATTAAAAAGTAGCTTGTTTCTAGACAGCTTTTATCTTTCAAGCATATCTTCACTTGAAATAAGTAGAAAAATCTGATAGTGGAGCAAGTTTTTCTTTCTTATTACAAGCACAAAAAACTTGCTTTCACTGGCAGATTATTCTACTTATTTCAAGTGAATATTTGTTTAAAACAAGTGAAAATGATCTAAAAACAAGTACATTTTTAGGTGATGAGTCTTATTTTAAGTGGAAAGAAACTAGTTTTGACTAGAAATTAGACATTTTAACAAGAAAAAGGACAAATATTCTCGGAAAGATTTTGAGTTTTTGCAGTGTAAGAAAAAAAAGTGGAAAAGTCAGGGGGCAGGGGCCCACTTTAGTATTCTTTCAGGGGGCCCAGAATTCCTAGCAACGGCCCTGTAAGAGTGTAGGCCTACTGATAATATGAATATAACAATGACCTCTGTCTAACCCTGAATAGTGCCTCTAGTTTATTTTGCACAGGATGAGGCAAAAAGCCCTGTGGCGTTATAGCTTATACATATCACAAAATTATACAAATATAAAATGAAAATACAAGAAAAATATCTTTAAAAAAAAAATGCCGAGAAACCAGTAGATTCAAAAATAACAGGGTTAGGTACTGCGTCAATAACATAGACAAGCATTTCAAAATAAGAGCATGACGGTGTTGCGTGTGCAACGTAATTAGCGAAGACGAAGAAGAAGCAGTAGCAAAAGAAGAGGAGGAAGACGAGGAGGAAGGTAAACAGAGGACGTTTCTGTGGTTATAGGACGTCGTAAGTCGTGGACGACGTGTGATTTTTTTTCATTATCGGACTGTTAATAACACTGAGGAGCCTCTGGAGGTCGGACGTCAACTTGGAAGAGAAAAGCAAAACTGAAAGTTGAGGAAGTCGACGCGACTCGGCAGCAACAGGTTCATCTGGGTGTTTTGGTGGGACATCCCAGCCTCTATGATCCCAGCATCACAGCGGTATCAGCACTGTAGCCTACTAGCCTGCAGACCTCAGGGTGAGTGAGCTTCATGTCATCAACACTGTCATGCACCCGACAACCGCGACAGGTAGGCTAATTGTTCGATAAAACTAAAAAAAAAATAGGTTGATGCACGCAACTGTTAAAAAAAACCCAAACAAACGAACGATTGATTCGCGCAACCGTTAGGCTAGGTGACGATAGCTAACTAATTAATTAATCACTGACACCTGGTTGCACATTGATTGCTCACAGGTGCGCGTCTTTTTTCAATGACGTAATGTAATTGCTATGGTGTCACTGCTAAATCGTCCCTGCACTCTGACCAGTTATGAGATTTTGAAGTTTAAAGTTTTTGCATTCTAAATAGGAAAACTGATGAACAAGTTTCTTTAATACACTGGAATTAAAGACACCTAAAATGTATTCTTCTTGTAGCCTATGTAGGCTATAGTGTTGATTGAACCTTATAAGACCAAGATAGAGTTTGAGTTTGCAAACAGAACCTTTTTGTGCACAATGCATTAATGCATAAAGCAAAAAAAACAAACAAAAAAAAACACCTCCTGTTATGTTTATAAGTAGTCTCAGAACAGGAATATGTCAGTAGTCTAACTCAATTGTGACAAAAATGGCAGATAGAACCTATAATTCCAAAGGGACAAGATGTCAAAGTGAAAAAAATTGTGATGTTTGTTTGAATTTACCCAGAAGTAGGCCTTTGTTTGTTTGTTGTGTGTATATTTGTGCATTTTCAAGTCAACACACACATGTATTGTCCTCTGCATCCCCTTTATTAGCAAACATTTGTGCATTGGTGTGTGTTTGTTTGTTTGTGTGCGTGTATGTGTTTACCTGTGTGGGAAACCCCAATTTGCAAATAGCCAATGCAAAATTTTGCACATGCTTGTTCTTTGCATGTGCTTATGTACAGTATTTGCATATCTATGCATAGGTTACTGTATGAGATGAGGTGTGTGTGTGTGTGTGTTGAGACGGGGCACGTTGTCCTTTTTAAACGGCCCCTCCTGCGATGGTGACCTGTAATAAATGAGCGGGTGCGAGAAAGTGGCAGCCATGACAGCTGACTGGGGACGGAGGGAATAGAAGGAGAGGGAAGGTGGAGGGAGCGATGGAAGACAAAGGGAGACAAAGCGGAGGTAAAAGAGATGGAAAGTCCCTCAGGATAGATAAGGAGCGAGCATGAGAGGATGAGGGGAAGACAATGGCGAGGAGAGAGAAGGGCGATAGTGAGGGATTGTGGGTCGTTCGGCGGGGAACAATACCTTGACCAGAGGTGGAGACTCTTTCTCCTCCGACACTTGTTCTCCTCATCCTCATTACTCCCCACCCTCCTTTGTTTTTGTCTCTGTGAAGTCACCTTGCAGTCCAGTAGAAATATGGCTGCTCCTTTGGCTGCTTTAAAGGTACATAAAACTCACCAAGGAGAAAACCTTGGCCAGCCTTTGCTACAGTCGGTCACCTTCAGCAGTAAGAGAGATGAGAGAGCTCTGGAAAGAGTGCACTTATAGAATCTGTTTGTGCATTTCTATGGTTTTGTGTGTCGGTTCATTAATTTGTCTGCAGCTGAGAGGCAAAAACACACACTCCCAGGTACACACGCACGCTCGCACACCTGAGTGCTCCCTTGCGTCTTACCCGAACCACTTGCTCCGCGGCAAAAACGCCGCCGCTCTCGGCAAGGTGAAAAGCGAGCTGACGGCGGGTCATTTGCAAGATGGGAGAGTGTATGACAGAGACGGAGAGAGAAAGCAAGAGAGGTGGTCTAATTTCAGCTGAGGAAGGAGGAGGTGTGTGTGTGTGTGTGTGTGTGTGGTTACAGTATGCGTGTGTGTGTGTCCAGCAGAGGTTAAGGTGGAGTGAGAGAGACAGTGTGTTGTCTCTGAGGAGTACAGCTATCACCGCCGCTGAACGCTCCAATTAATCAACCAGGGCCACACACAGGCATTCACTGTGTGTGTGTGTGTGTGTGTGTGTGTGTGCTGAGCTCTGCAGTTGTGTGTTTGTCAGGTATCTATTGTGTGATTGTGAAGTGTGCCGAGATCTATATTGGTATCAGTGGGATGCACCGCCGCACACAGCCGCGGATGATGCTCATGTTTGTACCTGTAGAGAAGCAGGAGATGGAGCACAGATGTGTGTAGGAGTGTGTGTGTGTGTGTGTGTGTGTGTGTGTGTGCTTCATTAACTACCAAATGTTCAATGTCAGTGTCATTGTAGTCCATTTGTTGTCAAACATTTCTGCTTCGGAAGTCTTGGGCATTGTAGCTAGGTTTTCAAAAATAAAACTGCACCATGATGAAATGAAATAAAAAAACATATTTATTGGTTTTTTAAAGCCTTTCCCTCCTCCGACAAAAGTAAACACATTCAATCTAACTTTTGTTCAAAGCACAAACAGCTGCACAAGAACTTTCCAAGGATAAAAGTGTCTGATTGTCTGGCCTTTGATTTTTAAATCCGGATTTATCCCAAGAATCAAAGTGTCAAAGAATAAGTGAAGAAGATTACACATTGGTTGCTGAATGACTAAAACATAAACCAAACAATCCCAGTGTCCTTGCAGGATGTTGCATGTCATACTGCCTCTCACACAGCCCGTCTGCTGCAAGGTAAAAGCAAAAATAAGCCAAAACCTCATTTAAAAAAAAAAAAAGATAAAAAATGTAACCATTCTTTTGTTATTGAACAGAGTTTCAGTCTGTACCAAAAAGTACTTCAGCTTTATATTCAGCCCAAGTAGAACGCAGGTCTAATCAGGAAAAATAGAATTGGAGTGATTTGTCCTCCAAAACATGGTTTGGCAGAAAAGGACTAATGATTATTTTCATTATAGCGTAATCTGTCAATTACTTTTTTTCAATCAATTAATTGTGAAGTCTAATGTATAATGTCCAAATTGCTTGTCAGTTGAAGTATGTTTCATCTTAAAAAAAAGAAAAAAAAAAACACACAAAAAAACGATGACTGTGTTCATTTTGGAAAACAGTGATCTTCTTGCCATTAAAGCAGAAAGTAAAAGAAAACAACAAACTGATACTGAAACGCTAAGGATCGCTCACTGTGTTCATTCAGTGTCCAGTACATTCCAGAGCGGCTGCACGTATTCACGTGTGTTCCTGCAGATAAGCGCCGTGAGCAGAGAAGACAAACATAGAGACATTTAGAAAAAGGCCCAGATAAATGGAGGGGCGGCGCGCGGTCTCGTCGTCCAGCTTTTTTCCGTCCCGTCACGCTGCTGCCTTCTGTGAGAACCGCACTCTGCCTCCAAAATGAAATTCTCAAAAGGCTTTCACTCCCCTTGAAAATCATGTTTCACCCGCCGGGCAGCGGGGCATACAAACAGGTTCACTCACAAAACTCATTGTTGTGGTCCGTTGGTGTGTCATAGCTTTCCGTGCCGGATTATGGACTCGCTTTTTGGAGCTTTTTCCAGTTGAGGAACCACTGAAAATCCAATTAGGTTTGAAAAAAAAAAGATCCTGCTCATCAGCTGGTGGCTGTAAAGAGATATATGGTAGTTAGCACTCATTCACAGAAGGTGGGAATGTTGTAGTCCTTCAGATTTCTGGGCTTACAGGGACATGGATGATGTGTTTGAGGTCTGATGAGGTCTGCTGTGTTTTGCCAGTGTGGGAGAATTAAATCTTAAAAGCAGAGGTGATTTTGTAATGTTAATACAGTGAATGGCTATTGTTGAAGAGATGCAGAGTGTGAATGGGGTCTGATTTTGTTAACGTTCAACAGAGGAGGAACAAAAGACTCAGATGAGAGATTCTGTCCTGGCTACATCACTCCAGCTAAATGTCAGGGTTTAACTGAGCCAGCAAACAGAGCCGGTGCAAAAAAGAAAAAAAAAAAAAAAAGCAGCTCTGTTTTTATGTGAGAGAAGATAAAACAGTGTGAGAGAGAGAGTGCCAGACAGCGAATATGCATACAAACCTTCAGACAAACAGAGTCAGAGCGAGCAGCAGAGAAAATCCACCGACATGAATCAGAGGAGAGGGAGAGATGCTGCAACACAGACAACACACACTTACACTAACAGCCAGGTTTCATTTCCCTCCTTACTGAGAGTTTTCATTTCCGCTCTGGGAGGTGATATCTACCTGCAGGACATGGGACATGGCTGTACAGTAAGCACACACACACAAACACACACACACACACACACACAAGCTGAGGGGGGTGAGGAAAGGAAGTGAGGGAGGGAAAGCAAGTGAGATAAGAAACAAAGAGATCTCAACAACGAGACAGAGCGAGGGTGATGAGGGAGGCAAACAAAGGTGAGAAGGAGGGGAACAGTTGCAGCCCTGTGGGGGGGCACACACACACACACACACACACACACATATGAACACACACACACAGACTGACAGACAGAGGAAGTGTGGCTATTTGCCTCTTCCTCCTCTTCCACCATCTGGCCCTCTGCTTCTCTCATTTACTTAATTAGAGCGGCTGCGTCTCAAGGCCGAGTGGGTATTGACATGTGTGCACACACCTCAGACGTGCTTATGAATGCACTTGTGTGTGTGTGTGTGTGTGTGGTGTTTGCAGGGCTAACCTCAGGCAGGTCTTGTCCAGAACAGAATGAGCAGGTACCGGTACCGGGTGCATATAAAGAGCAGTGACCTGTATTATGGTCAAACAATTACATCTTTTCTTAATGTCTCCTCCTAATAGATGTTAAGCTCTCCTAAGCTTTTATTAATTATCCTCAGCTCCTCTAATCCTACTGATGCATATATTGACTTCCTACATATCATCTTTATGTTGCAGAACAACGGATAATGTAGCTGAATGTTTGTGGACACGTGTCGTCCACACATTTCTGTATAGTTCCAGTAGTTAGAGTAGTGTTGATTGGTCCTTTGTTTGGACTTCCAGGAGACATTTACTTTGCATTTTTGCAAGTCAATCAAAAAAGTTCATGCAAATTTCCAATCAGTTTGTGCCTTTAAAGACAATTGGGGTGATTTTTTATCAGCTTTTAAAATATTTTCTGCATCTAACCTGTAGTAATTCATGCACTTTTCCCTGCCTCACCGTCTGATAGTCTCATACTGTAAACAGGAATGTGTTTATGAAGATAACACTCAGCAATTTTCTTTCACAAAGAGTTCCAATGACGACGTGCAGAAAAGCCTTGAACGCGACATTTTCATCTCTCGTACATCTCCTGCTTTCAACCGGTGCTAATGAATTTCCACTTGACAGTTTTGCAGCTTGTTCAGTGAAGGTGACCCACTACACCTGCCTGTAAATGAGCGCTTAATGAACAGAAATATAGACAGTCAGACTAATATAGAACAACAATGAACATAAACCCGCATTGCAGATTTTTACAGACTTTTTCCCCTTCATGCAGCAGAGCTGAGGGAGGAACATCCATCATATATGTGATAGAGGAGCTGATATCTGCTATTTAATAAAAGGCCAATGTCTGCGAGATAAAATGGCAAACCAATATATCTAACCTCACATAGTCAGACTGTTAGAGCTTTTATATGCAACTTCCTTCCAGTGTAGTACAGCGAAAACCAGAGTTAACAATAGGATTTGATGTCAATGAGAAAGGGTTGTGGGCATTATGGTAATTATGCAAATGAGCATTTGACCAGTCGGTGAAAAATTGATGATTGTGCACTGATTGTTGGTCGCAGTCGAGCTTCCGTTTCTGAAGCGAAAATAAAAACTGCATATTAGCATCAGTACATTAGAAACAGTCGGCCGTGCTACGTTCAAGTGATTTCTGGAGTGCCACGAGGAAAGCAGACATAATGAATTGTTGTCTTGAGTGTTGCTGCCACTTTTTGAGATCGTAATCAAGCTTGTTTACAGGAGCGTGCGCACACACACCCGGGCTGTGTGTGTGTGTGTGTCTGGCAGGAGAGACGGCGGATGGAGTCACGCTCAGGCTGGCATGGGATGGACAGACTGTAAGCTGTCACTCACTCCCCATCTCGTCTCCTTTTCCCCTGGATCCTGTCATCTGACAGTTATCAACTCCTGCATCTCCCCCTCTCATTTTCTCTGCCTGGAAGTTTTTTGACTGGCATGAGAGAGAAAGCGAGGGGAGGGAAAGTCAGCAATGCCGAAAGCTGACACGGCTTTCTAAGTTTGTAAGTGTGCTTGTGTTGCTGTTTCACAGCGCCCTGCTTCCAGGCTGAACGCGCTTTGTTGTGTGACATCAAACATACGAGCAACCACATTCATGCTCCTCCATTCCCCTCACGAACAAGTTCAACTCGGCAGCTTCTTCAACCGAAGACATGCCACCGGAGACCACGTAAACCCTCATTCAAGGCTAATGGGAAAAGGAAACGCGTCAAAGGCAACTCTTCTAGAGAAACATTATGAGGGTGTTAAATTTCTGCCACATACACATTACCTACAGTAATGAAGGCCTTTTATCACCTCCGGTTTGTTTTCTCTTAGATTTTTCAGATTTATACTCCTGCAAAACAAGCACCTTCCTCAGAGCGAGGACTGGCAGCGGCTCACAAGAGGAGCTCTCTGTGCGGAACAATGCTCCGTCGCCATCCTGGAAGTAAATCTAGTTTAAAGAGGGGAGGTAGGGGGACGCACTAACGAAGCTTTGCAAAGAGAGTCGGTGATGCAGGGGCCCAGTTTTACCAGTGGGAGGGCTGCTGTAATCGGCTATCACGGGGAGGGAGGCTGCGGGTGGTCACTAGTTATGAAGACAGCTTTGGAGAGTCACAGAGGAGCGGGAGCAAGGGGAGGGAAGCAGGTGGAGTGTGTGTGTGTGTGTGAAAGTAATCTTATTTTAAACTTCTTTTCAGAGAAGAACCAAAGTAATTAATTATTTTGACATACAGTATGTGCTCGCAGTTTTGCAGACAAAATCAAAGTACAGTTTTATTTTTTTCCATCAGAATAAATGAGGTGACTTTTAATTTAATTGGAGTGTGAAAATGAAGAAAGGAAACTTTGTGCTGTTCGTTTCCTGCACAGCATCTGGTGCTGATTTGACTTAGCACACGAGAAGAGACTCTTGGTGGCTAAAAATGTGTAATCTGATGAGATACAAGGAGGCAACAGCAACCACAGATTTAGTTTTTTTTAATGACATTTTACTGCATCTCAACACCTGCAGTGAATCCATGTGAATACAGAAGTGAGTGAATGAATGAATGAATGCATTCAGGCCCAGGTGTGTGTGATGATGCTCAGAGATATTTGGAGGAATAGCACCTAGTGATTGGATTGGCCAAAAACTTTATATACCCCAACGAAGCACCCTGCTCCTAATGAAAGTGACTTGGTTTATACAAGAGAGACAGTTTATACTCAGGAGAAATCTCACAGACGTATTAACTTACTATATGCAGACACAAATTAAAAGTAATAATCACATTAACTCTGAAGCTATAAACTGCGTATCAAACGGCTCTCGTCCCGTGTCTTCCACCCTCGGCTGCAGCATCCGTATAAAACTATACAGGCGAGGAAAACACTTACTGCTCATTTGCCTGCGTGCCTGTATAATGAGCATCTGTGCTTTTTTTTTATGTAACGTTATTACCTTTAACAGCGCACCTGTCTGTTCTGCGCCTCAGATAAAGAGCGGACATTTAGAAAAAAAAAAAAAATTTCAGAAAGCTCTTTTAAATGCCAGCCGGCAATAGGCTTGGTGGGTAGTTAGCAGCAAAAAAAGGAAGCACTGTGTGGACACGCACACAAGTATGTGGACACGCACTTGCACGGCGGAAAACATTCTGTTGGGAAAATAGTGTTGCTAATTAGTGGAATTAGCCACAGATCAAAAGGTTCAATTAAAAAGTGGTGTTGCAGCGCGGGCTCATTTGCATCACAACACATGTTCAGCACGGACGAGGCAGACGGACGGACAGACAGAGGGACGCTGCAATATGGCTCAGCCCTCCCAGAGAGTGCACCAAGAAGTCAACACAGGCCTCGGTGCCTTACTTAAAGGGGAGGTTCGCTGAAATTACTTTGAAATCAAATCTGCAGGATCTACTTTCTGTACACCGGGCCAAATAAAAATGATCTGCACGGATATCACTGGAGGGAAATGAGATAAAAGAATACACTCGTGTGTAAATAGTCGCCTCTGCGTCGTTGTGCGTGTTCCAGGATGTGAGAAATGGCATTAATTTGCTCAAAGATACACACTCGCATATCTGCAAATGAAACATGGGCACAAATTTGCCCTGAAGCAAACACACACACACACATACTCGCATGCAAAGACACACATGAGCTAATCAGAGGCATGCCATTAATTTGCACACACACACTTGACTTACCGCGTGTGGTCGTCCATACGGTGTGTGTTGATGGCCTTTTGAGTTCCAGGCTTAATTAAGAGTATAATTAAGTGTGTGCCTTTTATGGCTTTACTCAGTGGGGTGTGCGGTTATGTGTGCACATATGTGTGTGTGTGTGTGTGTGTGTGTTTGCATGTGTGGACATCCCTGGAGCTGCACAACATGCTCTCTGCCACAGCTTGGACCAACACGGCCAATTCACAACACTGCTAATTTACCATTTAAACACCACATGTTTGACTCCTAATTAAACACAACACAGACACCAGCAGCACACACTTTTTTTCCCTCTTCCTCCCTCCACGTTATTGTTTATTTCAGTCAAAGCAATTGCACAGTCTAAATGTCACGCAGTATAAAATGTGATTTCCTGCTTAATTTTCTGTTTCATTTACGACTATCATGACATTATGACCATTTCCAGGCTCTGGCCGAACATCCGTGTTTGTTTCTTCATCACTGTCTGTCCTCTTTCAAAGTCACACCTGTGTCACCGTCTTATCAGGGACATGTGGACATGCGTGTCCGGGTAGATTGTATGTTTCCAGGCTTTGAATGTGTGCTCATGTGCGCATGTGCAAGAACTCAGGAACATTTTCCAAACTGGGCTCTCAGCTCGGTGATTGCTTTTTTCACTCGGTGGTAATTCCTCTTAGTGTTTATATGAAAAACAAGTAGTGCAGCTTTAAAGTCCTGCCACCAGCCGTAACAGTGGCAACCGCTGCCAAAGTGTGTGGACATGGGAAAATGTTCATTTAGGTAGTTTTAAGCATTTCCACAATCAGCCGTTGCTCTTACTTTCCCAACCTGGAACCGTCCTGTTGTGTTAGTTTGAGGGTGCAGCCATGCCAGGGCCTATTTTGTCTGCGTGTGTGTTTGTGTGCGCGTGCATGTGTGTTGTGCGCGCTCCCGAGCCGGTACTGTCTGCAACAGTGGCAGTTTGTAGCTCCATGCTGTGTTAAATGGGAGTGTCCAGGCTGCTACCAGGCCTCATTCATCAGCCTCACACAGGAACAGACCTGGCTGCTGGGAAAACCGCCTGGGACACACACACACACAGAGAAAGACACACTCAATACACACAACTGTTTAGCAAACAGCAATCGCTTCCACCCTCAACGCTGCAATAACTACTTTGACAGTCCATATTTTAAAATGCGCACACAAGCTGAACACAGTCCTGATCTCTCACTGGTGATGTTTAACACTGACACCTTCTCCCCCGACCTCCACGTCCTCCTCGCTGTCCCCACGGTAGTTTTTTATTTATTTATTTTTTCCCTAAACCCTTCTCTGCTATTTTGCAGCCGAGTCTTTCACGCCTGACTCCATCTGCTGCTTGGCTGCTACCGTCGTCCCCATTCACACTGCAGCTCCCGCTCGAGCCAAACCTGCACTGGCCAGCACTGGGACGAGTCCAGCACATTTCCTCCAGCAGCGGCCACAAGAATTTAAAAAAAAGAAGAAGATAAAATAGATACCTCCTCCTGATTAAGCCCAGACTTTGTATTTCCCAAGTGGCATGTCACTTCCATCTAGGTGTGAAATGCTTTTGAAAGGCGCTCCATTTTCTTTGCTTGTTTTAATGTTAAAAGGCTAAAAAGTGTAAAACCGGCTGTTTTTTTCTTTTTTCTTCATTGCATTTGTCTGTTAAAAGGCTCTGATGGCACATTGCAAAGCCATGATTGTTTGTGTGCCATTTGGTGAACCCTTTTTATTCTATCGCTGTGAGTGCGCTCCCGTACACTAAGCATGGCTGAATATCCTTTTTGTTCATTGCATTATTTAAATCGTGCACCTTGAGAGAACAGTGGATTTTGACAGGTTTTCTATTCCTCTGAAGTTCCTTTTTTGGAGTGTAACCAAGTGCACAGCTTCAGAGTTTAGTGTTTAACTACTTTGAAAGCACCGGTGGGAATACAGTGTTTTAACGATGTCAGATTCATAATGCCTCGGATTTTAGCGTTGCTTCCAGTCAGAAGTGATTAGGATAACAAAACACAGGCTTTTGAAACCGGGCCCAGTTTGTTCAGCCCCTTGAATTGTTTTTCTTGTAAAAACCTCCACGGCTTCTGTTGCACTTTCCCACAAATTTCAGGTGCTGCGGTCACTGCTCTCAACTTGGAGCTGAAATTCAATCATTCATTAGATCGGCGCTCTCTCTTTGCAATGCAGAAAAGACCGCCTGATAATCGTGGCTCACATCAGGACCTGGAAAGTCTTGAGAAAGAGTTTCCGAGCTGCTCTCATGGCTGCAGCAAGTCTCTGTTCACTCCCATGAACCGAGGGGGAGATTTACACGGCTCTCCTTGACCTTGAATTTCCCGTTTTATCCTTCTTTTTTATTTTACACCACGAGTGTTCTGTTTCTCTTAAGACCTCCGCCTTTGTAGTCTGAAATCACTATTCCCCGTGTTGAGTCATGGTAAAGGCAAAGCGACAAAAAAAGGGAAATGAAGAAGAAGGGGGAAGCCGAGTTTATAGAAAGACAGAGGAAAGTAGGAAAAAGGTTTTTCCCAAATGAAATTCAGCGAGACTTGATGAGTCACTTTATATCGCCCTAACAAGTTGGAAAGCAGTGGAAGTGGTGGAGCCGACATCGTGATCAGTGCTGAAATTTTCTACCTTGAAGAGCGAACTCGAGAAGGAACTGGAGCCTTTTGCTGGAAAAAGCAAAGTGCTGAAACAGCTTTGCCGCTCTGCTGTTTCTTTCTCTTGGGTCTTTTTGTCAGAGGAATCCAACGGTTAAAAAAAAAAAAAAAAAACGCTCACATTTTGATCCTGATTTTTCTGTTAACCCTCACTGAAGGTGCTGGTGTCAGTGAACCAACAGTGTCGTCTTTTTCTAATGAGGTTAACCCCAATCCTGTGGGCTGCAGCCTTCACATTGTGCCGGGAATCAAAGTCGGCGTTGAACATGTAAAGCTTGTTTATCGTTACTACGCGACCTTCTTGGTCCTGCAGAGTAATACGTGCTGCTCGACTCTCCTCGCTTCATTTCCACCGTGTTGCCTACAGTGTGAATTAACCAGAAAAAGCATGTTTTCCCTCTGTTAATGATCCTGACAGTCGTGTTTGCTTCTTTCATTGTCAGAATGTATCAGTGACTGTGTGACCTCCCGTCTGAACGCCCACTTCCTTTCTCCTCTTTGAGCCCCCCTCCTCCCCCTCACTCCCATCCACCCCCCTCCTTGCCTGCCCCTAAGGGGGGGGCGGAGCATGTGATTGACAGGGCTAATAATCAGTGTAATGGCAGCTTGTAGTGGTGCTAGGGCCAGCTGCCTGCCAAGGTGTTGAGGAAAGCCTGCAGAAAAAGACGTGAGGAAGTGGGAGGCTGCTTCTTATCAAACCCACCACTGGTGTTCAGGGACTGTGTGTGTGTGTGTGTGTGTGTGTGTGCAGGCCGTGATGGGTGTGCAGGGACGGCAGCTCAGCCACTGTAAGATCAGTTTGGCTGTGAGCTCACTGTGCCCCTGCCCCCTCCTCTGAGGTGGTATCTGCACCGCCAAATGCCACTTTCATTCTCTCCCCCTCTCTCTCCTCTCCCCTCACTTCCTCTCCCTTTTTTTCGCCCCTCTCTTTGCCCATGCAGCCATGGAGGTGTCATTAGCGCTGTGTCCTAATTAGTCCAGTGCCAGCTAATTGTGCTTCTGACGCCGTGTCTCTGGGGAGGCAGGCCTTGCTAATTTCAATAAGAGTAAACAAGCAAACCGCTCCCCACTGACGGCAATGGATTAATTAGAGACCATCCACTCTCCCTTAAAGGGGGGAAGTATGTGGAAGGCGGTGGAAGGCGGTGGTGGTGTTGGGGGGACTGGGGAAGACGTAGCGTAGAGAGACGGCAGAAGAAGCTGCAAATGAAGAAGGCGAGGTGAAAGAGAGTTCGCGCTCATTGTTGTCACGCCACACGCTCGGAGACTGACGTTCATTTTTGGAAATTACCATCACTTTCATTCGCAAAAGCAGCTCCCTGTCGAGGAACAGCGCCCCGAACGTGTTGTTTTTTCTCAAGTTTCATTTAAAAGGTTGAAATGAAGCAAACAAGTCTGTTTTCTTTTCCTTGAGAGAGGCTGATTTGTATTCGCTCAGGGCCCAGATCGCTACAGTAAAGGCTGTCACTTCTTTACGCTCACTGTTCTCATTTCCCATTCAGCCTCACACAGATACCATGTTTTCTTCCTCTCTTTATTAAATTTCTAAGGTTGGCTGAGCATGCATGCCTCTTCCCTCCTCAGCAACACTTTGCCTCGTGTTCGTGCGGCTCCAGATACACCTGAGAGTACAAGTACAACTTTTTGTACTTCTGTCCACTGAGCAGCTCCGCTTGGCTAACTCCAGTTTGAGTGCCTTGCTCATGGGGGCTTCAGTGGCATCTCACATGTGTAGGAAAAGTGAAGCTTCACCTGTAG
This sequence comes from Trachurus japonicus, assembly GCF_045865225.1. Classification (NCBI taxonomy): domain Eukaryota; kingdom Metazoa; phylum Chordata; class Actinopteri; order Carangiformes; family Carangidae; genus Trachurus; species Trachurus japonicus. Next base: position 10,325,652 of record NC_140908.1, on the reverse strand, counting down.
AACGAATAAAGTTTGGAGAACGTGGCAGCTTTTTCTTTAATATTCAGGCTTTTCAGATGGTATGAGTGGATGCAGAGGGTGAGCAGGTGCTGCGTTCACTTCCACCCCCATATGAGAAGCTCCGAGGAGTCAGCAGCGATTGAATGAACTGCAACGTGCCGGCCTGTCTGTCCCTCTGGCTTCCTTTTCTCACTATCTGTGAGATGCAAGTCTTCACATCTCACTCGGCTCTGAACCATATCGCATCCTACCTTCTCACCTAATTAATCACCCTATTGGATGTAATGTCACTCAACAAAAACCAGTTGGAAGCGAAGGGAGAAAAAGAGACAGGGAGGTGATTTGCCTTCCTCCCCCACACCTCTTTCATATGACTGCGGTTTGTTTTTCATGGCCCCTGTATACGTCGCCGCAGACGTTGTTTAATCGGGTTCACCGAGGGTCCTTCTTTATCACCAGCAGCCTGCCTGTGTGCCACTAGGTCAGGCATTAACAGTGGAGCCGCACATCCACTAGTGATGATGCAGGCTTGTAAATCTCAGGCCGCTGAAGGGTGTATCGCCTCCCTCGGGAGATGAATGGACCGGCGGACTTTCATTACGGGCTTCATTGTCGACACTTAAGCACACCCACGTAAACACGTGCGCGATTAAAATGTAAATATAAGCTCTCCTTTGGTAGAAGAAGAAAAGAGCAAATACAGATAAACTGTGAAAACAGCAAACAAACAGGTACACACACACATCGCACATATCCTCTCACACTCTTTAATGACAGCAGTTAGAGCTGCCTCCAGGGAGCGGAGGTGTTGGCGCAGACAGTTATTTTTCAAGAAGACGCTCTCAAGCGTGTGTGTGTGTGTGTATATGTGTGTGTGTGTGTGTGTGTGTGTGTGTGAAGTTTTGTCATCTAAACACATGTGGATATTGCTTGCCTATGCGACTGAGGGAAAGCGAGAGACAGAGAGAAGGAGGGAGGAGGGAGCGATGGGGTGAGGATTTATGGGTGTAATAATGGAATCTCAGTGGCTGGGCCGTTGACACTGAGGCATTTTCTCTCATTCTCCTCCCATTATTAGATGGATGGAACAGGAGGGAGTAAGCACAGCAACATATGGGCGTGGAGAAAATGGCATGCTGAACTGTCAGAGCGCAAATCACACACTGTGGTGATTGCTGTGCCTTTTATAACATCCAGGCATCCTTACACATCAAGATATATTCAATAATTCCTTGGCACTTGACTTCATTTCATTCGGTTGTCATGCTTCGACTCCGGGAGTGTTAATCTTCATCTTTTGCTACATGTAAAAAATGTCATCCATCATCTGATGTTTAGTTTAAGTTCCCTTGGATTTGCAGTCCGCTCAGGATGAATAAAGTGAATTTGAATCACACTGAATGGAATTTGTAATTAAAAGCTGGTTCCCAGGGCTCGACTCATCCTCCCTCAGCAGTCAGATCAATAATAAAGTGTTGGATTCTCATTTTATCTGTACAGACACAGAGCGGCCGCCTCACTTTTATCCATCTTATCGTCTCAAGGCACCGTCGCTGTGATGTGTCAGAGCAAACGGGCACAAAACAAAGATTTTGACCTCTGCTGCAAACTCATTAGGATTCCTGCTACCTGGCCTGAACAGGTGCTTGTGCGTACGTTGGATTTAGACTCTTTATGTCAAAGTCTTGTCCTTTGTCTGAGTGTGACATCATGGTCTTCTCTGCATTAAGGCATTTTAGCAGTGCAGCTCTATGGGTGGAGACAAAACAATGACAGTAAGCCTGAAGAGCTTATGACTCCATATTGTACTGGCTCCTTTATTGGACTGGGTTTTAAATGTAGCAGTGTCACTCAGGTTGGTCTGGGTTGAGGTAAACTCACTCCATACATTATCAGTCTGCCTGTGCAGCCGAATAGTTTGCCACAGCTGCTGTGCTGCTGATGTTAATTATCTAGCTAAATTCAGTCTCCTATTGTCTTTGTGCCTTCACATTGTGTTATGGTCTCACATTATTGCCTGCTGCCTCATACAGTGCACAGTTGTTGCTTTCTTTTTTTATTTTTTTTCATTTCCAGGGCCATTATGTTGCCACTTCCTGATTATGTGTGCTGTTGTAAACACTGGCAGCGATGACTGTTTACAGTAATGTGATTTGTTCTTATTATCTGTCCTTAAGGTCACTGCCGCATTAAGCAAAATTGCTCAGGCACTCTTGTCCTTGTTCGGTTGGCTGTGAATGAATTAAAGCTGTAAAATCTGGTAAACTCTGCCGTGGTCCAGAAGAAACTGTTAATGAAGGATCCCGTGGTATGCTCAATTAGGGAGATATTTCTGCTTCATGTACTGGATGTTTACGTATTTATGTTTGCTGCTTTGAAATACTGGAACACTTTGCTTTTGCTTTCAAGTAACTTTCAAGTTGTTTTTCTGCAACTTTCTTGCTTTTTTATGCTGTTTATTGGCCGTGTTTCCCATGAGGGGGAAATATATACTTAGTTGGAATAAGCTAGTTTATGTAAAGGTGAATGTGTCCGTCCATCCATCCATCCATCAATGCCACCGTCCATCCATCCATACCTCTATCCATCCATCCAGTCCCCACAATCACACGTCTTCATTATGTTCCTGAAACCGTCCCCTAGTGTGGCAGATTGCCACAAAGACTGACTGCTCATTGGCTGTCACCGAGCAACAAACACCTGCCATTTCATAATTAACACCTGCTGTGGGATAACGGCCACCTGCTTTCGCCGGCATTGATTATTTCACGGTGACAAAGTTGAATGTAATGAATGGCTAAATGCTTTTCCTTCATTTTCATCACTTTCCATCAAAGTAAAAATCCCAAACGCATTCCCATTGGACAGCCGGCTCTGCTGGAGGAAGGCACCGGTCACCTACAGTCATTTCTAACAAATGGCAACATGCAGGATGATAATGATACAGTGGTAATTACATGAATATTTCATATTCCTGGCATCAGACTTGACTCATTGTTTCTCACAGAGACTTTATACCACAGTATATGCATTCCCTTTTCCCTAATATAAACCTCCATTAATACGTTTTTATAACCAGATAAGTTGAATCAGATGGATTAAAGGATTTAGCTCACACATTTCCTACTGGCAAAACTGCACCACATTGAACTCATATGCTACGACATCCTGTAAACTGCCATGAGATCAGGCAGCACCAATGGAAACTTGTAGTCGTTTTCACACAACACATGGTTTTGGCACTCGTGCTTTCTTATCCTCCCTTCATTTACGCCAATGCTCTTTTTTTTTCTTTACTCAAAAGCAGTGTTGCAAAAAACAGAGCTTTTTATTACATTGCATCGTCTTCCTCAATTGCCCAGTTATCATAGAACTGCAGATGTTTGCTTTGACGACTTAACATTTGTGCTGCATGGCTTAGATGTCAAAATTAAAATAGGTTTACCAAAGTGCCGAGTCATACTGTGCTCACTCTCCTCAGGGTGATTTCAGGCCTGTGCGTAAGGCTTTCCAGTAGGTTGCCTCTAAAGCCGGGGCATGCACATGATCCGCCTGGCTACGCTGCCAGTTTTACATTCTCCAGCCCCACACGCCGCGCTGTGTGCGTCTATTAATACTTGTTCGGCACTGTCTGCTTTTTAGTGACAGAATTGAAAAGGTTTCACCTGAATTGCCACAGACAGCGGGTTAGAGTCACCGCAGCATATTCAACAAGCTCGCAGCGCATCAATAGAGCTTCAGCATCTGCTACCAGCTGTTCAAAGCGGGGTCGGAAAAAGGAGCTGGTTTTAGGCTCTTCTGAGTTAACTCAAGAGAAGAGAGGGAAGAAGTGTGGGAAGTAAATTAATTCATCCACTTCTCCTCTGCTCATCTTTGCCCTCGTCAGACTTGGTTAAGCTGGCGCTGGATTCGGTGTTTACCGGAAACAGAGAGAATAAAGAAACAGCCGCTGGAGAGAGATTGGGTGCAGGTTATTTCAGGGATGCTGAAGGCCAGACAGCATTCAGGATCAAACAAGAGGAAATAACACTCACAAAGTTGAGATTTTGGATGAAGCTGTACTAAGTGCGCTCCTGCCAATGGAGCCATGATGCACTCGAAATTTAGGCAGACGGCTGTCTCTCAGAGCAGTCTGACCTCCGCGCTCCAGATCATCGCTTCCTTTCTCAACTTTTCATCCAACAATAAAGTGAGTGTTGCCAGGAGCGGAATTGCCCTCGTGTTCACCCACTGCTGCGTTTCAAACAAGAGAGCAATTGAAATATATGCTAATCCTCGGCTCGTTTTTGCTGCCATCCCACAGCGCGGAGCAGCATAATATTTCCATAGCGATTCGGACATTTTTGAGGGATTAAGAGCGGGTTGGAGGGGGGGTTAGAAGGTGGTCGGGGAACCCCAGGCAGCTCTACACACACACACAGCATCATCTGACAGGGGGCTCGGTAAAGGGCATGTGTTTAACTGTGATTGATGCACCGTCAGTAATGTAGAAGACAGTGGGAATCCAGATAAGAGAAAATGACCCATGGGAGTGGAATGAGAGATGGGTGGGGGGGACGGCGAGAGCAAGAGTTAACGTGAGACAGACAAAAGATGGTCTCTGTGAATGTCTGATAACCCGTTTTCTCACTGCGACGTTTTCGCCTTTTTGGCTTTGAAGCCCGGTCTATCACTGTGCCGGCCCAGAAACCAAGATATGCACGAGTTTCTTCTTTGGCTCCCCGCTGCCTCCTTTTTAATCTGTGTCTCTTGTTTTGTAAAGACGGCTTAATTCCTGTCAGGCGCCGCAATGGTGACCCCCAAAAGGACGCCTTTTCAGAGTCCACCCAGTGACTTCAGCACAACACTTCTAACACTGCGCATGAAATTAAAGTGATGTAGCCATGTTGTGCCTCCTGTGTTGATATTGTGGCAGGAATTCATCTTAATTTGAGAAGTTGTTTCAATCTGCTACTCAGATTATCTTTGTAAAAACCGGTGTCAGGATCACGGTAGAATAACACCTGGGTCACTTACACTTGAGACTTAATTACAAGTAAATAATGTGGGAACTGGGTTGATTACCATGCATTGAGATACTGGTATTGATTTAGAAGTGTTATCATTCCTCAGAGACTGTGTTTGTATGTGTGTGTGTGTGTGGTGCCTCTGTAAAAGAAAATATGTATGAAAACACAGATGCATTCTTTAGACCTCATTAACCCTGCTGGCAAAAAAAATACAGGCCTGGCTTTGAGGTGTCGTTTATTATGGTGATATAACTGCACTAACTTGATTTGCCCGATTATTTCTCAGAAGTGGCAGCTTAAAATATCCAGCCATGCAGGGTAAAAATACAATCTTCAACCTTCAGCATCAAGAGCTTGAGATTGCCCTGAAATTACACCTGATTGTTCAAGAACAATTCTCCCATTTTCTGTCCCTGCACTCATTAATAACCTGACGTCAGCTTCATAGAAATAGAAAATAAACTCAAAGCCATAAAACTGATAAGAGGACATGCTAAAAACAAAGGATACTGTACGACTGTTGTGAGTGGTTGTTACTCATCAAAGATAGTGAATTTTTTGAGGGAATTGTTCCTCCGCAAAGATGTGTTACTTCTAATCTAAATAAAAGAAATGAATAATGCCATAACAACAAACTTCATACTGTATGTGGCAAGAAGTGGCATTATATCTGAGACCGCAGAGAGATGTTTCTGGGAAGTGCATCCGCTGCCATAAAGGCCCTCATAGGACAAAAGCAACAACACTCCCCTCCCCACCGTCCGCTTTTTTTTATGTTCCTGCTCGGTTTCAGGATAAAGTGCAGATTATTTCCTGGAAGAGGAGAAACAGTGGGTGGTTATGGTGCGAACGCACAATAGAAATCTCCAGCATGTGGCGAGCTGTGTCATCCGTTGCCAGCAAGTGGCCTTTGCAGCTATTATGAATGTGTGCTTCATCTATAGACGGATCTGTCTGTGTCAGGGGGCCAGAGAACAGAGCTGAAAGCTGACTGAGAGCTAATGGGGCCCCGACACAAGGACCACAGGGTGCACTAACCGGAAAAGGTTTGTGAGAGAAGCCTTTTGGGATGAAATGAAATCACGGCGAGGTATGAATGTTTATTGAAATTGTGCTGGTGTGTGCGTGCGTTTTGGGCTTGTATCATTCTTGTGTGGATACAAAGAGAGGGAAAGTACCCTGGCAGCTCATCCATTGTGGCTGTAAGCATGGCCCCAACAGAGGGTAATGGTCCTTATTCTAATCCTCTAAAAGATGAGGGGTACAAGAGGTTCAAATGCACAGAGACGACGGGGAGGACAAGACAAAAAACCAGGCAGGGGATGAATGGAGAGGCCCCATTCCACACCTCATTGAGTCCTCATACGGAACGGCCGGCGCTTCATTAAAAGACGAAGGCGTCCTCAGCAGAAACAAAAAAATAAATAAAAAATGGCCGCTTGTTGTTCGTACTCCATCACAGCCCAGAGAGTGTATTTGTTTTATCGCAACCACAGAGCACCAGAGTGTATCTTCTGAAGGAGGCGGGTGGCAAATTTGTAATTTATGATAATTGTTTCCCCCCAAAATGTAGAAATATATAATTCACAATTTACTTCTGGAGAACACACACACACACACACACACACACAGACACACACTCCAGATGATGCGAAGTTTCATCAGATGAGAACTGAGGAAACAGCTCAATGCCGGTGCAGCGAGCGGGGGTGGGACGTGGTGTCAGAACAGTTGCGCTTTTACACATGAATGCACGTAGACACAGACACAGAGTTAGTGTTAGAGGTTTCTTTCTTTTCTTTTTTTTTTCACTTTTTTAAATGGAGTTTGAATGAAGACGTGACAGATTGTTTGAGTGCTGAGCGCTGTTCCCAACAGAATAACAGCATTTTAAACATGTGAAACCTTGTAGCTGCTTTGCTGTGTTTCGTGACTCTATTACTAAGTTTTTTTTTCATTTCCTGCAAACTGCTGCACATATTGAATATCTTTATTTTTTTCACATAATGAACTTTCAATATTTTCATCATTTAAGCTGGCAGGAGCTAGCAGGTCATACTGAAGCACATTTTCACAATAAATTACTTGATAAAGAAGTTTTTGCTACTAAGAAACTGCTTGCTGGATCATTGTCATTGTAGCACATGTTTGGTTCATAAGGGCTTTGTGTGTGAATTTGGCTAGTGATACCTGCGCTTTCCTTCTGTCTGAAATGCTATCATGGATCATGGCTACTTTTCTTAGTATTCATTGTTAGGCTGACTGAGAGAGACAGATGGAGATGAAGCGATTTGAAACCGATTTGGTTGAGAGATAAATTAAAGATGGAGCTTTTGCGCTGTGTTTTTCTCATTACAGATATCAGCCTCAACAGCCATTTGTAAAATCCTGCGACCCAACTCCCCCACATCAGTCAAACTGAGGTTTATCTGCTCTACTGCATTTATCCAGATATAGACCTGTCACAAATACATCACAAATTTGTGCAACTACTGTAAAAGAAACCACTCACTCAAATTCAGTTATATTAAAGAGGAACTATTCAAGATTTTTTAAATCTTAATTAAACAACTTCGGAGTAGTTGTGATGGTTAAATGACTTGTTCCAGGAAGAATAGAGGCTCTCTGCCTTCCACCTAGCATCTCTTGGCCAAAAACCAACCTTGCCAGATCAGCTCCTCTGACCCGGTGTCCTAGCTCTCGTCTCGGCAGCACTACGACACAAACACGCCCCGTAATCCGTAATCTCTTGTTTATGACAGATAAGACAAATATTCACGTTGTAGAGTGTATCTTTACAGAACACAAATGCACAGCGACCGGACTTGCATAGTTCCCCTTTAATGTCCATATAGCACTCCCACCTGCTCACCATTGGTATTGACGATATCGCACCATAAACCACCAATGGGAAGGAGAGTAGGAAGTTGAAAAAGACTATAAAAAAGAAATGCTGTGAAAGAGAGTTTATAATCTGGAGAAATCAGCTCAACCTCTGCACTGGCCCCGTTTTGTCTCCTCAGAAAAGAGCGAACATCACTTGGTGGCATATGATGTGAGTTTCCTCCTCAGAGTACCTGTTCACCTTCCACCGACCTGAATAGTGCGCCTTCGCTATCTGCCGCCGCCCGCTCCGGTTCACCCAGGTCACGCTACGTTTTTTTCTCTCCAGAACCCCCTTCTTTTTGTGCGACCGTCAAAAACCACAGAGTGCCGAGCCCTTTCTATCCGAGTCTCTATCTCTGTGTCTCCATCCTCCACGTATTGATCGCTCCCCGACCTTTCACCCTGCCTGTGAGTAATGGAATTGCCTGTCGTGGACACAGGGTCCGGTCAAGGTCTCGCAAATGTACAGCACATGTTTGCGCAAACTTGTCGATCGATGTCTTGCCTGCTCCCTCGTGTCAGAAAGAATAGAGCCATTCACCATGTTATTTCTGTTTGAGCCTTATCTTCCTGAAAAGTCCTTGAAATTCAGCTGAACCAGTTTGGAGAGGAAAACGACAACTGACTGCTGCTTTTTTGTAATGTGGTGCTGATCTTTGTATCCCTACATCCATTTTTGATGGCTGGTACATTTCAAATTTATCCTCGAATTGCCCAACATTGTTCATGGTGGTGTAAGGCCGTGTAAAGATGATTCTTGATGTATTTTTTTTTTAAAGCATTGATGTCTAAATAAACAGCGTTTTAACACAGCGGGCACCTGCTCTTATAAAATCATTGCAGGGAATAAAGGAAGCCAAATTCTCACTGTTGTGAGTCATCTAAAGGATTCTTACAAAACACTCTGTTAAAGAATGACTCATGTGCGCCTTTGAAGCACTGACAGGTAAATATCTGGTTTGTTCCCATTTTAAAATTTAATTTCTCCAACAAACTCAGACGGAGCGTTGTGAACCCTGCAGACATGAACCGAGAGGCCCGCTCCTGGAGAGTCGCTGGCCGTGAGATGTGGAGACATACCACTCAACAGTCTATCAGATTTCGTTCTGGCAGGTGGGAGCAGAGTGGGGAGGTGCTGTCTGCTGATGGGAAAGATGGTGGGAGAAAATAGAGCAGCGTGGTTTACCGAAAGGTGTAAGCCCGGGGAGTGCCGGGACTGCCTGAACAGGAATGCTTGTGGTGGTTTCCACAGTGATGGATGGAGTGTGTGTGCGTGTTGTTGGGAATAGATATGAGTGTGTGTGCAGTGGAAAAAATCACCTCAGCTCCAGACTGTAAAAGTTAATGATGATAAAAATGGGCTTTGATTGTAATTCCTGTCCGTTGTCACTAGTCTCTGTTTAGGTTTTATATGACTCACACACACACACACTAATGCCAGGTATCCCGTCTCCCCTTGAAATAGTTGAACTCCCTGTGCTATGCCGATGACACACACACAGACACACACACTGGGAGAAAGCCCCCAGAATAGCAGCAGTGCCACATCCATTGCATTCCACCACCCAGCTGACTGCCCTGCGCACACACACACACACACACACACACACACACTATGACACACACACACTGCTGCAGTCTTACACACATACCCAGATTCACCAGACGTGTCAGATGAATATTTCTTAGCGCACTCTGCTCACATACACAGAGGGATAATCACTGGCCTCTGCCAAAAACACACTGATACCTCTTCTCCTCTCTGCTCTTCTCCCGACCCCACACTTGAGACTTTTCTCCCATTAGTCTGATTCGGTGCACAGTGTTCACCACTCTCCCCATCAATGAACAATACCAGTTCAGCCTCAGAGAGCCTGCAGCTAATCCCTCAGCTGTTTGGAGTTGGCAGTGGACAGCCGAAACACTGGAATAGTCTGCGCCCCCGCCAATTGCCGCACAGATCAGATATCAATTTGTCAACAGAGCTGGCCGGTCGGCCGGCTGGACGGCAGGCCGGCTGGCTGCTACGGAGCCTGGAGGCAGAGGTGAGTCAGCAACTCAGACAGCCAAGAGCAGAGACGCAGCCAAGCAGCCAGCCGGTGTGTTCAGCCGCACACAGTCCAAACTCTGACTTTGGGAGAAAAGTTTGGAAAGTTGAGAAGATGTCCATGCTGAAAGAAAATACAACCCCAAACAAACCCATTCCTCCCTGTGGAGGACCAGCTCTCACTAATTCCTATCAGCTCTAATTGGTGGCTTGATAACAGCCATCTTACTGCAGTGTTGTGGGTGTTTTGTGTGTTTCTAAATGTATCATCTGCACAAGGATTCTGATAAGTTTTATCCCAATGGGGGCAATTGAGTACACATTCTGGCGATCTCATAACGGAAAGCATTTTACTGCTGTTCTTCACTCACCTCCCTCTCAGATGCACATTGATGTGGAGAGTTTGAGTGGGTTGCAGCTTTAGAGCACACAGGCATGTTTACTGGCTCAACTCTTGGCCTGAGTTTGAGAATGTTGCCATCCCTTTAGAGACCTGTTGTTTACCTTGTACTCCTCGGACATGTACTGTACAAGTTTTTTTTCCTTTTAGCTAACTGACAATAAATGATGCTGAGCAATTTAAATTACCATCCAACTAGTGGTCCAGTTGTTTCAGCAATCAGCTCTACCCTCAAATAAATAAGTGCATTTCCTTTATGTCAGGTCAGATCAAAAAACGTATTTTAAGGCAGAATAAGACAGATTTGTAAATGATTCCTCCCTCCCTCCCGTCTGAGCCCGTCTTTGGACTCCAGCCACGTCCCGCTGTTCGGGCCGTCGTCGGATCATAAAGGCCTCGTTTTCCCCTTGCGTGGCACATAGCTGAATTAAAATCTATTATGAAATGTGACAGGGCCATTAAGAAGACGGATGGCCGGAGCCCTCCGTGGGTTTGGGTTTGGCTCACTCTTTGTCCACCTCGGGGCCCTCCATCTTGACAAAAGCTTGCCCCCTGGCAGCCCCCTGCTGGGCACGGGACCCTGACCCGGGGCGCTGTGTTTTTCTGATCGTCTTTGTGTTCATGTATACATGTATGTGTGTGGTTAGGAGGATTTAGTGTATGTCACAACAGCTCCAAAGGGGATTTGAGTTTGAGGCAGTGGGATGTGTGTGCACATGTTGGTCAGTTGGATGCTGACCAGGTTAGGACTTACACCGCCACAGGTCACTGCACTCTCAAACACACACACATGCGAACACACACTGCACTGGCTCTCCTGGGTTCACATTGGGGGACAAAAGGTGAGGGACAAAGGGGGGAGTGGAGACATGATGGATGACGGGGACGAGCAGAGAGGCAGGAGCACTCACAGCTCAGTGGGAGGAATTTATAGATTGAACGCAACAGTAAGTACTTGTCTATGTCATCTCCTGTGTGTGTGTGCGTTGGCGTGTGTGTGCGCTGCTGGTTATTTCCCCAGTGTCTTTGGAGATGTCTAGTCGCCATGGATATGCACAAATGTTTTGTCTGCAAGCACTCGTTATTCAGCTATATGTGGGATAGTTTGCTTTTGTCTCGACTCCCTCCTATGATATACGACACGTACTCCTCTTCCTCTGCCCGCTCGCTTTTCTAGCTGCTTGTTATTCCTCTCGGACTCAGGTGCGTTCGAGGAAACATGGTGCCGTTCGAGGTTTCCTCATTGATTTCCTTTGCAGCTGTGTTGACAACATTTTTATTAATATTTTGTACAATATCATCGACCCTGGACAGACACAGGGCCCGGATGATACGAACAGGAGAAGTCTTTGAATTAGACTTGTCCTGCAGAGTGAGACTTCACACCGGAGGAGACCATCACACTTCCATATTTCTCATATCACACTAGGAATTGATACACTTGTGGCGCTGCAAAAATATGCACTCCATAAATGCGTTTCGTGACACTCCTGGAGGGAACGGTGTCGTGACAAAACTCACCAACACTGATCTCGCATAATAAATGAGCTCCAAAGAAGTCACAGGGGGAACAGTTCTCATTCTCTTATGCGTGAGGATTTCAGGAGCTCATGCGTGGCGGTCATCTATCACCCCCGTTGACCAATTACTGTGCCAAGGCGGCCAGCTTCTAATGAGCTGCGAAAAAACACAATGGAATACCAGTCGATATTGAGCAAATAAATTATTAATGGCTGTCTGAGATTTTTATTTGCTAGCTTGCAGTTACACTTGGCAGGGGCTGAAAGGAGCAGAGCTAAGGAAGGAGGTGAGGCTGTGACTTTTCAATTATCTGATTTTTATGAGCTCCAGTGTGGTCTGTAGCTGGGCCGGATGGATTATCCTCTGCGCTTAATACATCGGAGGGGAGCTTTCTCTGTTTTTCTTTGTTTAGGATTGTTTGCCCGTGTTCGTCTCAGGTGAGACAGACTTTCACGAGTGTGTGGACAACAGTGTTTCTGCTGAAATCTACTCTCCATCCATTCCAGTAGTGAAGGACGAATTCACATCATTACCACACTGTAAAAACCCAAGTAACACTGGGATATTTAATTGCACTGCATAAAATCTATCCAGAATCCACAAATATTTGACTAATTTATAGTTTTAATCATTTATCAGCGAGAGAATTTTCCCTCTACTCAATTTGATGTCTGTGTTTTCCTTCTAAATATCAACAAAACCATCAAATATCCATCACATTTTCTCCAAACAGCCTGTGCAGGGCACTATGTAAGTGTTTCCTGTCTAAATGACTGCACCGTGGGTCCACAGGTCCAATATTTACCTAATTATCTCCTCTAATGTCTTCACCAGCGATCGTCTCGCCGGTGCTGCAAGGTGCACACGCGACTGCTCTTGCTCTGCACACACTCAGCCCTGTGTGCAGCGCACACCCAAAGGCAAAATATGGATCCACGTAAACTCAAACATCAAAGGCTGTGCAACCCATTAGCATCGTTTGACTCTTGGTATCTTGCCATGTTCTCTCTCTCTCTGTCTCTCTACGGCTGCTTTGCATTTCATTGTACCTGTGCAAGAACGTTGACTTAGCAAAAAAGAAGATGCTGCAGCTTCCAGTGTGTAACGTTCAGATAAAAGTGTTGACCCAGATTAACCTTATCACACTGCTAACACAACCCATAGAGATCAGTATTAACAACTACTGTACAGCAACTACTCTTGCTTCAAATGTTCCCTTGGGTTCAGTATATACATTTCATTTCTTCTCTGGTATCTTGCAGAACTTCTCATCTTGATAACCTTGTATAATGCTGCTTGGCACCATCTCCATGGAATACACAGGCAATCACAATCATCACATTAAGTCTGTTACCGAGGATTTTTGAAGTTATTTCCACTAATTGTTCTTGTATCTCTTTAAATTCACATCATAAAACGTGATTGGAGGGCATTAAGCAAGAAGTTGACAAGTTAGCGTTGCTCTCTCACTGTAATAACATCAGCAGGAATGTGTCTTCTATTATGGTCAGACCAGCAGGGCCAGTCTGAAGGGAAAAGTGAGTTCCAATTTGCTCTCAGATGTCTCTAATCTGGTCAAACCAAGAATATATATTTTTTCACCGTGTCTGCAGACAGCCATGATATAAATAACTTGTACATGAGTTGTCTCCATTTAAGGTGATTTCGTTGAAAACTGCACCGGGGGGAAAAAAAAAGAAAAGAAAAAAGAAAAAGGAGACAGATTATCATCCAAAGCGGTGTGACCTCTGGCGATGTGCCACTCTCACTATCTAACTGCCTTTAACTTTATTTGGCTGTCGACTTGAAAGAGTCTTGCTGGGCTGGCTGCACACACACACACACACACACACACACACACACACACACACACACACACACACACACACACACACAGCCTCAGAGATATCCTCCCATATGGCATCATTTAAAACTCCTGGCAACTAATGTTTGTGTTTATCAGGACAACAAAGCCCACTCCATGGACCACAGTGGAAAGCAGCTAAAAAGGTTCCCGTTTAATTTAGCAAACACGCTAACAATTCATTCCACAGCTATTATTGCAGTGATAGGGGTCACTACAGGTCACGGCTGGACTGGGCACTGGCTTATATTTAGCCCACATTGTGAACACTTGTCTCTGTCCAAAGCCTTGATCGTGAACCAAGCGTAGCTCCCATTTGATACATGCATAGTGTTAGGTGCTTCATGCTAATCCTCTGATAAGGAATTACTGCTCCTGTTATGAATTAATAAGTGGATTAGTCTTGTAAAAAGCCTGTAAATAGTCGAGCTGCCTGCGCAGGAGCAGGAGCAGGAGCAGGAGCAGGAGCATCATCCTTCATGCTCGCTATTAAGTACAGTACTGTATATGTGAATTCATACACTACATTTCGCAAGGTGGGGGGTAGAGAGAAATCATTACCTGCAGTTCAATTATTCAACTCATTGAATTCATTATTCATTATCGTTAAAATACAGAAGAACTTCTTACAGTTATCATTTTGTCAGGCAGAGGAACCCAAGAAGCTTAATTTGCCCCAGAATCTGTAAAAGGTACTTTAATTTGTATTAGTTTTGTGCTATCAGTCATTTTAGAGGAGGAAGTGTCATTTATGTCTAATTTTGGCACAAAATTGTCTCATGGATAATTGAAAAAGCGTCTTTTTACCAGCGCTCAGTGGCAGGTCTCATCTCGTTAGAGGAGTGTGTGAAGCGGTGGAGTGAAGACCCTCCGATCATGTTCTATCTATAGTGTGAGAGTACATAACACTGGCCCTTTCTGGACTTAGTATTCCCTGCAATTCCTGTTATTCACACCGCCTGCCAATGAGTCCACACACTTCTGGGACTCTGCTCTGACCTGCAGAACAACAAGCCGTGTGTATGTGTGCGTGTGTGTGTGTGAAAGAGAGAGAGAGAGAGAGAGGAGCTGAAGGGGGCGAGTGACGGTAATGGCTGTGAGCAGAAATAGCGGGGCAGCTCCGCTCTCCGAGGCAGACGTGTGAGCTATTGCATGAACGCGAGGAGGCATGTGTGCAGCGGTGGTCTGTGCTCCGGAACAAGATCAAACTCTAACACACACACACACACACACACACTTGTTCCCTCTGTAATGGTGACCTGCTGTAGAGGTCGCCACTGTTAGGGCTCAGCTCTCTGGGCCCCGGTCATAATAACGATGAAAAATGGCCTCGCGGCTGGTGACCTCTACCTCTGCGCTTTCTGAGGGGCAACTCAGCATGGGCTTGTGCGGGCACGCTCGCGTATGAGTTCCATTTAACCATCCTCGCCTTCCTCCTCCCGCTCCCCGTCTGCGTCCAAGCTCCAACTCGCTGAAGGGAAATGGGAAACAATCAGCGTCAAATTGCCGCGCCGCCCGCCCGCCCGCCCGCCACACACAAGTGGAAGGGGAAGTGCCGCGTGCTCTCGCGGGGAGCCGGCTGGCGGTTAGCGAGCAGCAGCGTGCTGATGGATGTGAAGCAGAAATGATACACACTGATAGCACCGTGCCTGTTTCGGTCCCCTGGAAGATTGATTGAGAGGGTGCGCGGGTCTGGGACGACGCCTCATGCAAAGCATCTGGCAGCACGGCCCTTGAAATGTATTCATGGCACTATTCACGTCGACTGGAGCGTCGTTTTAAAGTACTTCTAGAAATAGCCCGGCAAGACGAGCAGTCACAACAATGCATGGCCGCTGCCAGCTCACTTGTAGCAGCGGTGCATTGTGTATCAGATTCACTCGGCACTCTCCTTTTCTATTTGCCAACAAAAACAGTGAGTGAGAAAATAACTCTGGCAAACCGGCAGCTCGGGTTAAGAGTGGTCCGGTGTTAAATCTGTTCGCAGCGATGATGATGAGCGTCAGCATCAGGCCAGGAGTTGCCACGTCAGCGCCAGCCTAATGGAGAGCCGCTGCACAAATTGACAGAAAGGCCGGGCAAAGGTGGAGGAGGAAGTGGGCGCACAGGTGTGTGCCATCCGGAGGGAGCGAGCGGGGGTTTCGCGCTGATTAGCAATTTAGTGTCCGGTTTTGTCGAGCTCGGCGGTTCCACACCAGGCAGATTTGAGACGAGTCCATCAAGCTTTGGCTAACGACTCTCTCGCTGTCCACCTGTTGCCCTCGTCTTCACAGATAATGGAGGAAATCTGCCTGGTTGACAGTGACTGCGTAATGAGATGAACTATGTTTTGTGTAGATGTGCACATCTGTATTGGGTATTTTTGCAGGCTTAAGCGTGGGAGTGTTTGTTTTTCTCACTTGCGTGCGCCAGTTCGAGCTTTAACAAGTGGGAGAGAGGGAGATAAACATGAACTACGCATCTTTTCAGTAGTGAGAGGAATTCAGCCTGATTCTTGCTGAACTACCATTGTGAACAAAACTTGTTACACCTCTCCCTCCATCCCTCCCCCTCTAACTGCTGACAGGTAGCACCTGCCTTGCCCACTATGGCCAGATGGACCATGCCCCAGTGCACCTGCCCCTCTTGGTGGCACTACCTGCCCTGTTGCCAAAGCCTCAGCGCTGGCACCTGAACATGCACACACACACAGCCGGAGCCCACGGATACCCCCTTTCCTCAGCTTGGCAGGACTCGGCCAGGCGCATACGTAATCGCCTGGTGTAGGTTCGCTTTAAGAAGCGGCAGTGAAACAAGCAGAAGGTGGATGCATCTAATTCCTCCAGCTCCGACGCTCTTAGCCAGGCCGACCAGCTGCTGGCCGTAGCCGCATATTGCGTTTAAGACAGTTGAGCTGTTACTTTAAGTGGTGTCTGCAGGCTTCCTTCCACCCATGAGATGCTTAAGACAGCGTGCGTGTAGCCTGAGAGTCCAGAGCCAGGGCAAAAAAAAAAAAAACCCCTCACTCAACACTGCTCTTTGTTGTGAGTGTAACAGCTGAAGGCGACACACGCCTCTCTCCCCTGGATTATGACAGCTGGACAGTAAAAGACATTTTAGTATGTCACTCAAACTGTAGCACTGGTAAAGTGTGTGTTTGTATATGTGTGTGTGTGTGTGTGTGTGTGTGTGTGTGTGTGTGTGTGTGTGTGTGTGTGTGTGTGTGTGTGTGTGTGGTGGGGGGGAGATATAGTCCTGAACACCTGTGTTTACTGTGGCCTCAAAAACGAGAGAGAGAAAGAGCGAGAACAATACCAGAGAGACAAACTTGGCACTGAATAGATAGAAAGCTGGTCACACAACCCCCCGCCCCCTCTCTCCCTCCCTCCATCCTTTCCTCCTCCACTCTTCTCTCCGTTCAGTAGGAGTCTGTTTGATTTGCCTCTTTTGATACCCCTTCCCTTTGCCCCCCTGCTTGGTCCTGGGGGATCTGGCTGGATGCGACACGGTCTGCATGTGATGTGATGTGATGTGGGCTGATGCGGTTCCTATCTTTAACCGAGCTGCAGCCTCAGACCCACTCACACATCTGAGACGAAGCGTTTCAGGCTGTTTATCGGTGTGTTCTGATCTGTTATTGGAAATGCTAAATGACTTCATTAACTCTCTCCGTGTCGCGCAGACCGTCCCGCCGCTCGTGACTCACAGGAAGCTCCAAAAAGAAAAAAAGGAGGGATGAAATCAAGAAAAATAAATCCTGGTGCCAGGTCCAGACAGCTCCTGTGAAAATATTTTAAATAAAAAACAATGTTTACCTTCAGAGTGAGTCACCGCCACCGCCACTGCCAACTCCCCCACCCTCCCCACTTCTTCCTCAGACAGAGGTCAGGAAGGTGTCGTGTTTTCCTGGAGCAGAGGAGGTGGGCAGCCTTGCACCTGCTTTCAGAGTTTCTCAGTAGCTGTCTCCATTTCCATTTATTTGTATATGTTTTTTTTTTCTTCTCATCCTCTATGTTATGTGACTGTGCACATGTTTGCTCCATGGACAAGACTGCAGGAGCAAAGCCAGAGTTATTACACAGCAGGAGTGTTACATGTGTATTTGCGGATCAGTGCCGTTATTAAAGGTTGGCGGTCTCTTTGTAATCAGGTTGTTCTAGACGTGCTCTTAATTTGTCTGGTTATATTGGATTCTTCAGTATTAAAAGTATTGTGGTAAATCCTGCTCTCAGGAAGACAAATTTACTCTTTGATGGCATCATTACTTTTAAGACCATCTTTTACTCCCGCTCTCCCGAGCAAGATCCCTCTCCTCATGACTGCTGACAAAAAAATGTAGCGGCAAAGAAGCAGGAAAAGGTTTTTCTTTTTTTGTACGTGTGCAGAGGTGGGCGAGCGCCTCCTCTGATCACGACCCGTCCTCGTCCCCGGTTGACAGCGAGACGAGAAGTGCCTCCACATCGGGGTGGAAGGCTGGACCGGATTGCCTTTTTGTCCTGTGACAGATACACTCCACACGCGTCACAACGGTGGACCCGACACATCGGCAGAGTGGGGAAGATGAGACGGCACGAGGGGAGAGGGAAGAGGAAGGCAACAAGGGGCGCCGCCGCCGCTGCCGCTGTCAGCCTGCCCATCACCGCGCATTAAAATAGACATCGGCCGCCCCTCGCGCTGTCTCTTCTCAGCCAACCTCCATTGTTACTGGAGGAGGTGGATGTCTAGGACCTGCCTTGCTAAGCACTTACAGAGCACCACTCACTGTCACCGCAAAGTGCCTCAGCTGCAGGGAGAGCCGCGCTCTAACATAGTGATTTCTAGGTGGCTCAGGCAGGCCTCCACATCCCAGACGGAGTGCTTTGAGCAGCTGAATGGTTGAGCGTCTCTTGGCTCTGCAGTACGCGTCGTTGAGAAAACTAGAAGTTGACACAAGTGATTGTGAAGGGCTCTTTAAACTTTTGACATTCTCAGAGGAAAAAGACGAGAGATCTGTCTATAACTCTCAGGCGACATCCAGCAGCTGGTTAGTGTGACGTAGAGTAGTGTTAAGAAAATGAGTTGTGTTATGTACTTTTAGACTTTATCTTAAACTCTGTCTTGGCATCTGTTAAATTAAATGAAACCTGTTTTCTTGCATCTCAGTGAGAAAAGTTTTTGTGTGACTGTACCTGACGGCTTGATGCCAACTTCAGGTCAGTTATGAAACCAAGTTGAGGTTATGTTGTGTTTTGAGCAGATACCGCCTCCTCTGTTTCATCTTTTTTATCTCTCAACTTGTTGTTTCCAACCACCACTCTCTTCCCTCCTCCCCCCGCTGACCAGATCCAATATTTGAGACACTCATCATGGGTGATGATGAGTCAAAAAGTGTTAAATACCTCTGCTCACAGGCTGCAACTTATACGTCACTGCAGCAGACCCAAACTCTTGTTGTGTCTGTCCTGGCTCCTGTTTTGCTTATATCTAAGTTGTAAAAGTTTCACCATAACATGTACTGTATTGTTCACCTTATTCAGAGCAGTCGTCTCCTTACAATGACAGATAAGGAGCTCTATTAGCAAAACACACTGATAATTAGACTCGATAAGATTCAAAATATGTTAAAAATGTGGTTTTTAAATTGGAGCGAGTCATAAAGATGCACAGGCGTAATGTAACAGTTCATAACCCCACTTTTCTAATCACAAGAGAGTCAGGGAGTAAATTTTATCAAAGCTCTCGTTTTGGTCGATCTTCTTTACTCAGTGTAGAAACCTGTAGAAAAAGTAACTCTTTATCAGCTCAAAATTGAAGGTGAAGGGAGGAGAGCAGAACATGTTGTATGTGCTCACACCAAAATGGCCTCCATTCCTTGGAGGACGGGCAACTCTGCCCTCGGTTTTCTCATATAATGCAACTGCCTGGTGTATAATTCAGCTCCAACTGAATAGATTGGACCGGAGGTTAATTGGACTGTTGGCTGCTGGCGAGTGTTTCCTTCCCAAAAAGTGAAATAACCTTCCAAACAGTCCAAACACACATGAATGTTGTGTATAGAGCAGGCATTCGCTGGAGTGGAGGAGGCGCAGTCGGGGCAGCCGCTCGACTATCTCTGCTATGCAAGGAGCATTCGGACTAGTGTCAGGGTCAAAGTATTTTTAACCATGCATGCGTAGACACCACCCCCAACGCCATTCGCCACCTGCTGGACCCTGTCAGCTGCTGAATAACTGGAGGGGGGAGAGGGAGGGGGAGGAGAGACTAAGGTATGTTTCATTTATATAATTGTGTATCTTATACTGCAGCTGAATCCCCGTGGTATTGAAAACCATCCTGCCGTTCAGCCAGCAGGTGAGGGCTGGGGGCTGGGGGGGCGCAGCGATCTCGATATAAGTAGAAAAACCTACCTGCAGTTTACTGGGAAGGAGCTGAACTCGCTTGTTTATTTCACCTGAGAGAGCCAGAGGTGCTGTGAGATCAATATTTAGCAGATATTGATGGCGCTCTAGTGGTTATTTGTTCTTGAACCCTTTGGCTGCAGACATTCCTCCAATCGGTGAAGGCATGGTGGGAGTCTCTCAATATTCTCTCCCCTCTCTGGTCACAGCTGCTCTCATAAAGCAAGGTTCATATTGCAGCAGCTGGGCGCACCTCTATACCACACTAATTGTAACACGATTTTACCCTCTGCTCCGGAGCCAATTTATGAAGCCGCAGGAAGGCCAAGTAATCAATTTCCAAATTTTTAAGTGAAGTTTTTGAAATGTTGATTTGATTTGTGCCGACTCGAGGGTTCTTCTTTTCTCCTCTCCCTCTGAGCTCTCCTCTAAAAGGTCTGCACATTTCAAGGTGGATTTTAAGTTTAGTACATGTCGCCACACAAAACCTTTTGTGTCGTGCACCGTGGTGACAGAAAGGAGACAATCTGAGCTGTCCTGTACTCTTGTCCTTGTGGCTTTTATGACAGTTGAACTACTAGAGCTCCAAGGACTGGGAAAAAAAAACAATCTTTGCGGCAGCAGCAGACTAAAAACACACCAAGGTTAGACAAAACACCAACTATGGAGTGTCTGTCTTTGTTTGTGCGCGTGTACACTCCTGATCATCCGCTGCAAATTTGTTTTCTATTGTGGAGGGGCAATGCAAGGCATCCTGCAGGCCGACAGTCCAGAGGTTCTTCTGTTGCTTGGCAACCGCATAGCATGTACAGTAAACAAGGGTAAGGGGGATTTGTGTGTGTGTGTGTGTGCCAGTCCACTTTTAACTTTCCACCGAGCACTCATGCGCTGGACATGACAGGCCAATTTGAAACCCACTCCACGCTCTAATTTTGGATGAGGTGTGGAGCTGAGGCTTGGACCGATCCATCAGCCGCCTCGATATAGATTGTGTGGCATCGTTAAAGGGAAACTCCGACCTAAATCTGCTCTCCGAGTCTCACTCTTTCTCTAGTTTCAGACCTGTTTTAACCTCTGGAAAAGGCGATAAAACATCCATAGAGTGTTTCCTTGAAGACGAGGTGTCAAAGCGCCGACCATCTTTATATCCACTTGTCTATTATCGTCCTTAAACAGCATAATCCACATCTCTGCTGTCCATCCAGCTGTCTCTCTTGAGCTATATTCTCCTCAAAGTTCAGCTCTAAGCACCACTTTCAGTGACACATTACCAAACTATAATTTTCATGTTTAATATCTTTAAAAATATAGTAGCATTTGACAATCTCTCTTACCCAGCTTTGCTATGATAGATGTAATGCAATTTAAATGCATTATGTAAGTATTCAACGACATACAACACTGGTTATCTATGGCGAGCCTTGAACCTCCATTGATTCATTTATAGATTTAAATATGTATGAATATAGAAGCATTAAATCAGCAAGATAAACAAGTTAAAACGTACAGGGTCATACAACAAATTATTCATGTGGATGTGCATGTAAATTACAGTGTGCTCTTAACTTGGCCCAGGCATCCACTGCGTTTATAAGACTTCCCAGTCAAAGATCATAGAACCAGCGCATCATGAATCACCAGCCGTAGCCAAAATGAATGTTATCACCATTCAAGAGGCAACACTAAACATGGTCAGAGCGTGGTGGAGAAAGTACCCACAGGCTTTGATGATGTGCCAGCCACCCCTGGCCTGGCAGCCGCCGACAGACCACGCATGTGTAAAGAGGCTCTTCATGGACGGACCATTCAGAACCATCTCGACTGATGCGACGTGACAAGGACAAACATAATGCGGCTGTTTCATTGTCTCTGATCGTCTATTGTTTCACTCCATTACAGATATCAAGTCTGGCAGGGATCGGATTGTGTTCTCGGCACCTGCGTCCCATCAAAAACAAACACAGGGGCTGGTTTTGATTTGCTGGATGATTTCCAGTCCAGCTGCTGTTCTGGAGGCTTGTGGGAGGGAAGGTGATGAAAGGGTTGACGGTCTGATCCATCCTTTCTGCAGCTCTGGTCTTTCATATTTCTTGCAAGGGTACAAATAAACCTGGAATTGCACTTTCTGTCCATAAGACATGCGGACGACTTGATGAGTTATATTGACCGGAGTATTTATATATTTTTTTATATTTTCAAGAATACGTTTCCAATCGACGTTCACAAACACACTCTGTAAAATTGTTTCAAGCTATTTTCAGATGCTGGAGTGGTCTTATGAAAAGGGACGGTGCAGTTTTTTGTTATCTTCTCCTATCTAGTCCATCTCCCATCCCTCAATAAAATTTCCTTTTTATGATATTGTTTGTCGACGGAGTGGTTTGTGTTGGGTTGGCATTTTTTTTCCCCTGCTGCTGGCTTTACGGAGCCAACATTTTCTACTGCTTCAGGCTGTTTACTTGGCTGTTTTTTTTTTTTTTTTTTTCTTCAAATCAAAAGCCCCTCCATTTTGCTCACCAAGAGCCCTCCTGTCAGATTTCCAGTGACAGACTCCCACCTCTTATTTCAAATGAGAGACTGTCCGCTGTTGTACTGTGATCTAGGGAAGGCTTGCATTGTCAGGGCTACTCTGCTTTTAAAATTGTATAAACTCGATGTTTTTGCAAACATATAGAACCACATTCATCCACCAGTTGTAAAAAAAATCTCATCTTTCACATGAAACGAGGCTTCCAGACAGTCTTTTAAACTGGAGCCAGGCTGGATTGCTTTGAATTTCACTTGCCAAAGCTACATACACGTGGCTCTTATTAGACGCTAAAGAGATTACAAGGTCGTGTATTTTTATTTTTTTTAAGCCTTTACAAAAACCAAAACGACACAAGAGAAGGTGGAAAGAAAAAATGTGTTTACCCCAGTACAGGAAGCTGCAGTCGTAGCGAGCCCGGCTAACTAGTTTACTACCTACAGCAGCAACATCGCTGTTGTGATTCGCCTGCAGAACACAGCTCCATACCACCTTAAAGATTTATAGCTTTCCCTCCCTCTGCATGGATATTCCAGCACGTCAGCACAGTATAGACTCTTGAGTGTTATCTGTATGAGCAGCCCATAGTTGTATTTCCTGTTGACCCCTCAGCCTGTAGTTGTTTGACCTTATTTATTCCATGTTGATTGTGATTGAAAGTGGCATTCTACAGCAGGCACCCGGGTTCTTACTGTATATTTATTTTCCTTGAAAGCAAATCTTGGTCAATATGTTTTTCTTTTGTAGTCTTATTTATATCACTGTCCCATAGGAGTTGGGGACTGTACGATTGCTCTGTAGTATTTCATTGATTTTCCTCCTTTGCGGTCAAAATGGTATAGCGAAACCCCCGGACTCTTTCTCTCTTTTTTAATCCCCCAAAGGGAAATGAGCGGACATCACTCATGTCAGGGAGATTGCGGCCTCGGCTCGCCCAGATGCTATCTGGAAATTGCTACTGTCTTTGGCTGCTACGCCGCCGTGCAAGATTGTGTCTTTGTCGAACATGTGCGTGTGGACGTTGCAGCGTGTTTCTGCTGACCAGGTGAGGACGGGGATCGATTGATGGGGTCGTGCCTTTGCAGAGTACTTACCTGTGATTAAGAGCCGATAAGCCGCGATGAAGGCGGAGATAGTCCGTCCTCCTCGCAGCCCGTCCTCCTTAATCCTTCTCCGCCGTGTTTTGCATCTGATCAGAGCCAAACAAAAGCAGGAGATATGAAACAGAGGATGGGAGGTATTAGGTGTTTTGTTTTTTTCTTTCTTTTTTTTTTTTCAGCACGTAGGTGTTGAAGCTTTGTGCATTTGTCTGGGAAAAGTCATCGAGCCGTGCTGCTATTTGTGTGATTTGTTTTTCAGCTCTGGCGTGCGTGTTTGCGCACACCGAGAGCCGAGGTGGGTTCACGCCGGGAGGACGGGGCGCCGGCTCATTTTTTATCTCTCTTCTGCGCGGCTCAGTCAGGGGAGGCTTTGTCACCGGCTATCTGCCTGCCAGCGCTGGGTATTGTTATTCCAAAGTACAGGCCAGTTAACATTTCTCTTGTCACTGCTACATCTCCCCAACAACACAGCATGACAAAAATAAAAAAAAAGATGAAGAGGAAAGGAGATGCTCTCTGTGCACTCTGCCCTTTTCCTTCATTCTTTGTTCCCTTCATCCCTCCATCTCTTTATCCTCCTGCGCCTCCTGTTCTACATATGTTACATCCTTTATAAAACACTGATGCAGTTTTAATAAAACTGAGCCGGTGCACTTGTTAAACACTGATTCTCCGTCTCAGTTTCCTGTGTTGAAGCCCTGAGCTCCCTCCTCTCTGAGTGGTAACGACGATGCACAGACATGTTTCATTGTTTGGCTCAATGTGACGTCCGAGAAAACAAAAAAACAAACAAAAAAAAACCACAGAATTGCAGATTTTAGTTCCATGACAGGCAGCTGCTTTTAGTCGGCCCTGTTTTTCTGGGCTGACGCTCAGCATGTACCGTTCAGCCTCCTGCTGAGAGTCTCCTGTCAGCACTATGGCGCACAGAAACCCCTTATATCAGCCAGCCTCAGAGACAAGTCATAAATACCTGTATTCATCAGCAGAACGTGGTATTTACAAATATCATTTGCCGCAGTGATGGATGTCATTGATGAGCTGGATTTGCACTGACTGATTAGGCTATTAGCTCGTGGCAACCTGCTTTGACACCAGCGAGGCTGTAGGCGTCTGCCAGATGCATGTGTCCCCTCGGACTGTTTTCAGTTGATGACAGGGCTTTCTGTGCCCATATCCCCGAGATTTATTTACCCCGCAAGAGGTTGGCAGGCTGGATTGCCCTGCAGTAAAGCCTTTTACGTGGGACGCTGTTCGATTGGGAGCAGCTCGTAACTCAGGCGGTCTATCAAATCAATGGGCAGCGTGTTGAGCGCTGATTTAGGGTGGTAATTAGAGTTGTTAATTGTTTTCATTACTCAGGGCCAGGGGGAGGGAAGCTCCTAAGAAATGGGCGAATGGGCACTTGTGGGAAACAGAATGACCTCCCCATCTCATCCAGATGCTATCTGTGTCTCTATGCGACGTCCACGTGACCTTTGTTGTTAGAGAAGCCGCTCAGTCTGACCCGTGAATGACCTTTGTGCACCGGGCCAAGAAGGTTACACATTGATGCATTGGCTTCGGCTAAACAATTAGCTCTGAAGTTGAACGCAATTTGTAGCAGACGGTAGAAATATTAATGAACGGTAAAGCGTGGACATGGTGTATCAAAGCCAGCGACACTTTCCTCTGCTAATTTTAGCATTATTTATGAGGGCACATCAAAACAAAATTACATTTACAAGCTGTAACCTCGTTGTTCTTAACCGCCGTGGAAGGCTGAATATTTTCCTGTGGAATCAGTCATCCGCAGCTGTGTTGTAAATATATTTATAAGGTGAACAAATGGAGCCAACCGCGGCGAATAGGCCTGGGTTTACACCGGGTAGAGGTCGCTGTGCTTTAGTGTTGCCTGTGTCCTGTTCACGTGCTCAGACCTGACTGGGTTCAGCTCAGGATGAGGTATAGTTTGAAAAACGTGGCTACTTCCATAAAACTGATACAAATGCTTTTAACTGAGACTGAATGATACAAGGTCCTTGGATGATTTAATTGTAGTAGACTGTTACATCAACGGAACAGTGTTTTTCAGATCTGTTTGCTTTTTAAAACAGCAGTCTAAAAGATCCCAGACTGCGGTCTAAAATATGTCCCATATAGTATAAAGATAAGTGTCTGTTTGTTCTGATTATTAATCGAGTCTAGGTGTTTTATTATTAATGTGAAAGTATCAAAGCGTCTGTCCTTAAAATGAGGACGTGGCATACTGTAAGAATAAAATAACCATCAGCTCCACTCTGTGGGTTTTGAATTTCTCCCTAAAAAAGCACAAAAATCAAACAAATCTGGTGTGTTAAGACTGATGTGTGTTGACTGTGCTTGTCATTTACCTCCATCAAAGGCACATCTGTGTCGTGTAGCCTGAGTTCATTGGCTTTACTGTTCAGCGGACAGTTTAGTGCCTTCCCTCCCCTCGTGCCAGTGCTGAAATTTCACACTTGACTGCTCATTCTTATCCTCTCAGAATAATGAGCACGCAGCTCATAATACTTATCTGTAAGTGACATTTTTATTGGGCGAATTAGTCTCAGATGTTACTATCTTTGGACAGGGGAGTAGGACCTCCGTGACCCCCGTATGGAGAAAATCCTCCTCACTTCAGCTGAGTGTGATTAAGATGTTTTAGCCTCCTCTGCCTTCTGCTTTGTGCTCATCACAGTTAGTCCTTCAAGTGAGAAACGCTGCTGCACGGCCTTAAAAAGGAAATCATCTACAATCTGTCCATTTTAAATGAGCTTCTTGAGACTGAATGTTCTCTCGCTTTGCAGAGATGTTGATTTGTGTTTGTGATCTCTCTTTTACAAAGATGTTTTCCTTGCCCTGTTTAGCTGTGTGAAGTAGTCTCAATGGCCTAGTACAAGACTCCTGCTGCTCCTTGCAAGATCAGACCAGCTTGATTCTGGTTTGATGCTTAGAATAAAGGGTTCGACAGTATGGGGGGCGTATATGGCTGCTTTAATCTATGGATATTTTTTTATGTAGGGTTATTCACACTCCTTATCTATGCATTTGGAAAAAAATCTTTTTGCAGAACATCATATAGCAATTTAGTTGATCCATTGCCGTCTTTGAGCTGCAGCGTATGGTGGGAAATTGCAGTCAGGAGAAAAGTAGGCATTTGATGACCCCTGCATAATGGTGTAATGCCTATAATTATGACGGCTGAGGATGGACATGGAGTTAACAGAGCCACCAGATCAAAACACACAAACACTGCAGCCCGCTGCGCCACCTCATCTAAGTCAAGGCAGTTTCCAGAAATAGCCCTGATTGGGCCCTGAATAATTCAATGTCATTTTTTTTCCCTCCTCCAAAAAGGACTTTGGGAGCAATTGATGAGAGCGGATGAATATTTAATGGCTCGGAGTCTCTTGGACAAGCCGGGGCCCGGGATGACAAGCTCAGAGAAATCAAACAGAAGAGAGGAGAATGAGAAAAGGAGGTTGCGCAGTGAGGGGTAGCATAAACACTGAGGGGAGCGAGGAGTTCAGACGCAGGGAGAAGCAGACAGATCTTGGCCTGCTAGCGGCCCGAGCTCACGCCTCCCCTCCAGCGTTTAACCTGCCGTAGCACCGCCGTTTGATTGCCCTTGCGGAAAAACTTTGATACTTTTGCGATACACTCCTTCTTTTGCCTTAGTCTCACATTAATTATTAACTGATGGATGTTTTAGAAATGCATTAAATGTTTTCCACTTCAAAATACAGCCTGTTTGGGTGAGAATGGTTTACATTTCTTCTCTGTATCTTTTCAAAACATGTGAGGTTAATTTCCCAAGAGATTCAAAACTATATGTTGTAGAGAGTTGCAATTTTACAGCGGTAGAGGATGGAGCATCAGAGGTTCCCAGGGTGCATCTGACCCCAATTGGTCACAGTGTGGTGCTATTATTGAGGTTGAATCAGAATTTATTTTTTTCCTGCTGGCAGGTCATGTGAGCAGCAGTCTGAGGGAATATGAATCACACCGAAGTTTTCAAAAGCTTTCAAACAGATTTTGGATTTTAATTTAATTGTGTTTTCTGAAGGTCTGTTTTCCAACTCCCTGACACAGAGTTTGTGTTGTTTTTTTTATTACTTTGAAACCTTGTCATGTTAGCTTAAATGTCAAATTCAAAAACACAAGTCTGGAGCGCTGTGAGTCTCATTGTTAATCAATCACAAGAAGATTTTTTACTCTCAAATCACTGACAGTCTAAAGCTTGACTTCGTTAATGGCTTTATGCTGTTACTCTTAGTCCCAGTTTGACATCGTGTAACTTTGCAGAGTCGATATGATTGATTGGACTTTTTTATTTTTTAAATCCAGAGTGGTATTTTAAATGTTCTTATTAAGGTTTAATGTGAAATCTATTAAAAGTGGAGCAAAATGTCAGAGCTCTGAGTGTCTCTCAGTCTGAGTAGTGCTGCTGAACGGGAAACGTTGCATTGGATGACTCTGAAAGCTGAGTCAGTTTGGCTTGGTCAGTTTTAGCCTCATAATCACTGCACTTAAAGGGCCACTCAACCAAGTATACTTGTCAGACTCAGTTTAGCATTCACGGAGGTTACTGTACTGCTCAGCCTGGCAAACTGCTGCATTGTATACAGTATAATGATGATGCATATAATAATTCTGTTTTTAAAATCTGAACAAATCATATAAGTGATGTTGCACCACACATCTGAGATAGATTGGACCTGACTGGAGCTACAAACTGAAAGACTTGAGCAGTCAGGAAGGATCTACTGGTGTTGCATTAAAGGAAATGTAGGATTTATTGTGTCTTTGAATGAAGCACCCTGCTATGTGTCTGTACAATTTAGGCATATTCCAGTCGCTGTGTATTTACTAGTCATAAGAAGTAGTCCTACAGAAACAGGTTCAGAGTCCTTTCAAGGCAAGACACTACAGGTGAATAGGGTAAGAAGTTAAACAACAGATAAACAGATATCACCATGAAACGTTGCAAGTTTATTACTTACATTAAGACAGTTATTTTTATATTACAAGTTCTGTCAAATCATATGTTTAAATATGTTAATGAGGCAATATATAATCATATGTGTTCATTCCCATACAGTCCAGAACAGAAATCTTTTATTTTGTTAGTCAAATGTTTGAAATGTGTATTTATTTCCATCCACTTTTCTGAAAGAAAACTTCATAAGGAAACAAAATAGCCCAAAGTCTCAAAATTGATCAGTGCATGAAAAAACAGTGTTTTTGCCTGAAGTGTCTTGGCTTAAAAGTGAGATGTAACTGTTAAAAGGATGGAAGTGTTCAGTCCACAGAGAGATGTCTGCTAGCATTATTGAGCCGTCAGGACTTGTATAACTTTATGATGTCACAGCCATTCCCCAAGCCCCTCCCACCTGGACCCAGTGACTTGATTTATACAAGACACATACTGTAGAAACAAATGAACATCATTAGCGACATGGAGTGAGTGACTGCTCTGCCTTTTGATTTTAGAAAAAAAAACAAACTTCCATTTGATTTTTTAAACTTCCACCTCCACAAAAAGCCAAGAGGTGAGATTAAATATTCTGCCCTCAGAGTGTTGATATTCATGTATATTCACCACGTCGAGCGCGTTTTGAAAATGAACAATCGCAGATGGAAAGGTCACCGTTGTGCTGAAGTAGTGCATTATGGGAGCGGAATAATTGCTTTTCTCACATTACTTCCTATTGTAATGAAATCTTGGCAGCTCCCGACACTGAATGACAGAGTATACGCCACGGTTCACACAAGTGGTAGTTGGGGAGGGCTGCAAACCGTGGGTAGGGAGGGGAAGAGAGAGAGAGAGGAGGGGGGGTCAACTGGCTTTTGTTGGAAAGTGCGGCTCTCCCAAGTCTCTGCATAGAAACCATTTGTATCGTTTTCAGTCCTTTAACTAACGGCGCCACTTTCATCAAGGGTTTGTGTCATTGCACTCTAATTGTTTTGAAGTGAGAGCTATTGTCTGAAGAGAGAGACTGAATGGAGCGTAATGATTTGTAATATAGCATATTTAAAGACACGTGGCATGGCTGGGGAGCAGCAATTTAACAATCCTTTTTTCCTTCTCTCTGTCTGTCATCCTTCGTCTCTGAATGTGGGTGTGCGATACGTCACGCGTGTGTGTGCGTGTGTGTGTGTATGTGTAAGCGTGCACGGGTGTGTGTACTTGCGCGAGTGCAGCTAAGCACTATTTCTTGGCGGCGCTCAGATCTTTGAAACCCAACTGTGTTAATCATGGTTTATGTGTGGGAGACATCAAACCTCCCTCTACTTCGCCTGCCTCACCCGCTGGGTTACACACACAAACACGCGCGCACACACACACACGTACACACAAATCTCTCAAGGGCACCTTCACCACAGCACCCTTCATTTACAAGGCTGACCACAGGCGATCCGTGATCTACCGCCGCTCCTCTCTATCACAACCATGAATCACTTTATTTAACATAGACGTTTTTACAGGATGTACAAGTCCTCACACATCAGCTCTGTGTGTTTTCTCCCGCCACATGACTACACCTGTAAATCCTCGCACCGACTGCCCCCGTGCATATCAAGAACATCATAGAGGGGGGGGAGACTTAATACTTCATTTTTCGCCCAAAGGCTTTCTGGGCAGAAAATCTTTATAACCCGTGTCGAGGAGGCCGCCCCACCGGCGCATCTCACTTCAGAATAGCTCCACTCTGTTAACCCGCCGGGGCAAACGCTCTGCGCTGCCACGTTTCAATCCAGGATGAAATGAGCAGTCAAGTCGAGAGGGGTCTGCCCGTTGGCCTCCAGACAGAACACACAAAACAATGAAGAGGTGAGTGAGGGGCTGAGAGGAATAGGCAAATACCTCTCCTCCACAGTGGCACCTCTATTTGTTGTGTTTTTATTTTCTGCAAAAATTTCGGGAGGTTTGGTTGAGGTGAATGTCGTGTCTTGTTCGTCGTTCAGAGCTTTTGTTAAAGCTGACATCTGCCCTTTATGGGGGAAGGTGTGAAGTGAGCGTGTGTGGCAGGGTGTTAAGTGCCAGCTTGGTGATGTTAAATCTGTGATTTACATCTCCACTCACAGAGAGCTATTCTGGAGATGAGATGTTGATGTTGTGCAGCAGAGAAACCCATGATCCGATAATCATTCTGTCACTGTGTTTCCTATTAATGGAGTCATAGTGAAAATAAACACATTCCTGTTATTCCTGGGACCTGGATCAGTTCATCTTAACCACGTACATGTGTTCCAGGTCCACTGGCTTCCTGTTTCTGTCCCTCTCGCCGCACACACCAACAATTTGACTGTTTAAACAGATCTGACCTTTATGCTAATTACTTCTATGAAGATAAAGCGAAGACGATGGGAAGGAGAGGAGGAATGACTCCTCCCACACCCTAAAACAAACACACACACACATTCACACACACACACACACACACACACACACACAGGCTCACTCTTTCTTTGTGCTGATCACAGCTTTCACAATTAGACAAACTGTGATAACGCTGTTTATGCAGCGGGGAGATCCATGGCAATTATGCTTGGAGGGCATTTCTCCTCCAGTGCACGGTGGCAGGATGCTGCTTCCCCTTCACATGCCTCACACACACACACACACACACACACACACACACACACATACACACAATGTTTGGAAAATCACACCACCTCTTGGGAGGGTTTTAGGGCAAGTGTGTGTCCTCGATTCCCTGCTGGGAACTACTGCCTTCAACGATGAGAAAGCATGAAAGATGGGAGTTAATTTGCAAAAAGAAAAGCTGAACAAAACTTCATGCGAATAAACTTTATTAGATATCAAACAGACAGACATGAACATATTTTGAAGAAAAAGTCTTAGACAGCAGCATTTGAGCCCAACATCTGGTGTCAGACTGCTGCAGGAACCAAAGTTTCTTTTTTGCGATTGCGAGCTATAGGCAAGTGGGTTAGTGATGAAAGAATGATAGCTGGTGTGTTGCCGCCCTCAGTTCCCCAGTCTGGGGTACACATTATCTTCTTATTCACACCAGAGCTGCTTCACAATTTGAGGAAAACAAACACTGTGGGTTCGGAAGACAACATCATTTTTATTTTATGACTGTGCCTCGCCAGCGAATCCCCGACTGTGGTAAACTTCCAGCTGCATGACACTTGGTTAGGCGAAGCACACTCCTCGCCCTCGACTGCATGTATATGTGAGTGCTCTGTGAAGAAAAAAGAAAATCAATGTTTTACCCAGAAAAGGGGGATTTCTGTTTCCAAATGTTGTCAGGATGGAGGAGCTGATCACAGCCTGTCGATAAAGAGTTGAATTTTTTATCAGAAAATGCTCCTCACAGAATTATAAATGCATAAATAACTCCCCAACACACAGTCATTAGCGTTTATCCATCAGGACACTAGTTAGTGCTTCCAGTGCTTTCGCCCACTAATCCCCCATCCCCGAGGGCTTCGCTTGATGAAGATCGACGTATCATACCACCCTCCATCCCTCAACTCACACATCCCTCACTCTCCTCTTCATCCACTGCCTTGTTGCGCAGTCACGCTCGCTGCAGCATGAGCTTTGTGCGTGTCGGAGCGAAGAGAAGGCACAAGATGAGATAGACTCTTTTGATCACAGGATGCATCCCCCCCCTCCCCCTGCTCCTCTCCTCCACCCCACATCAGCAGCACGGCCAGTTGTTGTCTGAAGGACGCCAGAGTTAGAAGTTAGTGTTTGGATAACGGGGTGGAAGGGAGCAGTGTTGCCTTCAGGGTGTTTGGTGGGCGAAGGATTTATTCACATACGATCAGGCTTCAGTTCCCTGCTCTCTATTGTGAGTCATAACTATGGTTTCTCTCACCTTTCATACTCGTAACCTCCATTTCTATTGACTTTAATGGAAATATACTCAGCAGGTTAATTACAGAGAATGGAAACATGGCCACAATATAAACTACAGGCTACTAGTGCAGAAACAAAGATGGAGTGAAAACTTACTGTAGTTAAATCCTCCATCTAGTTCATGATGACCTGTTATTATGAGTCCAGACTTTTCCATCTCCTTCTGGAAGATACTGGGAGAGTCCAGTGGAGATATTTCTAATCTCTCCAGTGTGTTCTGGGGTTATCCTGGGGCTGCACATTACTGTACCACAGGACCTCCAGTGAGAGGTCGCCAGGAGGCATCTCCATAGATACCCCAACCACCTCCGGCTCCTTCTGATGCCAAGGTGCAGCATATCTAAGGCTCAGCCATCTTTGCCGGGGAGGAAACTCATTTCAGCCGTCTCGTTTTTAAACATTTTTTTTACTGACTCCCCATCACTCATGACTATAAGTGAGGGTTACTTGCTGTCATTCTGACATACCACCATTTAGACATACCGCTATTCCGACATGGCATCGTCCCACCATTCCGACATGGCACTGCTAAAGTCTCTAGGTATTCATATTGGAGAAGCTATGAGTGATCACGGATCATTTCTCACCCCAGTCAGATTCACTGTAGCGATGACTTTCCTCCATTTTTGCAAATTTTTGCCAAGTACATCATTATCATAACAAACGGCAAAAATGAGTTGTAACCAAACAGAATGATCAGTGAAACTAACTGTAAACTTTCCACCAGGACATTTTCCATCGCATCTCTGATAACTTTCTTCACACTGGATCAACATCAGTCATCATTAGTCTTTGTCACAATCGTATCCAACATACATAATCGTTAGATTTGATAGCCGTCGTATTTTTGCAGCCGTCCCCTCTGCTGCGGCGTTTGGCAGCTGCTCGTCCCCCCTCCCCCCCTCCCCTCACCCCTACCCATGAATCTCGGGGCTGGCTGTCTCAGATTGATGCCGAATGCACCACTCCCAGATGTGGTTATTCGTGTCTCTGCAGTTATTTTGTTTTTGGGAAACTGAATTAATTAGAGGCAGCAACACCAGTGTGTGTGTGTGTGTGTGTGTATGTGTGTGTGTGCGTGCGTGCGTGTGGGATATATGTGTGTGTTTGCGTCGATATCTCCATCTGTACGCTGCCTAATAAATGTGAGTGTAAAAAGAGCGGATCTGTGTCTGCGTCTGTTAGAATAACAGCAGAGATGGACCTTCTATATTTTGATAAGATCAATAGCGACCTCTTTCATCTCTACTCACTTATCTGACTGTGAAAAACACACACACATACAGATCCCCCTCTCTCTTGTTTTCTCCTTCACTCTCACACTCTCTCTTTCATTGCCGTCCAGTGCATTGATGTTACAGATATGAAAACCTATCCAGCAACAATCCGCCTGATCTTCTGGCTGATATATCAGACGCAATGCCTCTCTTGTCTGATTCCAGCGGCAATAAAACACAATATTCTTTTTAACATGCCCACAGATAGTACAGTTTTTCCCCCCTCATATGATATCTGACAGATAAAACCAATCTTTATTCTCATAAAGCGCACACTAAAGAAGAATGAGTTTTTCCCAGCAAATCCCCCTCAGTGCCTTGTGCTGCAGAGTACACAGTGCCATCTAATGAGGGTTCTGTATATTTTCTAAAATGAATCTGCCTGACTCACTGTACACACTTAAATTTAGTTGCCTTGTCCAATTTGCTGGGAAAGAGGCACTAGCCAAGTATTCAGTGTGCATCACGTCCTGACCTGGGAGCTGCAGATGCACTGGAATCATTACACCTGACCGGATAATGAATGGCACCACCTGACTAGTTTTTTTGAAGGAGGAGCAGTTAAATGGGATCTGTCTAATACCCAATATCTTTGTAAATACTTTGAGCCTGCCAGCATTCCTCCTCGAGTGCCTTTGGATGCAGGAACAATGCTCTGTAGCTTTAGCTAATGAAGCATCAATCTTTCCAAAAAAAAAAAAAAAAAAAAAAGCTCCAGGAAATCCTGTTTTTGCGTGACGGGCTAATTGGGCAGAGACCTGCTCGTCAAAAAAGACTGTTGCAGTGGGTTTCGTTCCAGAGGCGGGCAGGACGCGCCGTGACTCAATCCAGCTCCTCTTCCCTTCCTAATCACCAGCTAAAGGAGAGTGGAAATTTGCCCTGTGGTGGGAAATAAGACCAAAGCACCTGCCATGCCTTCGTTAGCCGTCTTTCTTTGCCCGGGTTGATGAAATCGAGGTCTGAATTTGCTAATGAGAAATCAATGAGCGCACGGCAAGAACCCTGAGGCTCTCCAGCTCCTGCAGTGTCATTCTTTTATTCCCGCCACACACACACACACACTCACACACCCCCTCTTTGCTCCCACCGTGCTCCCTTTATCCTCTTCTTACTGTCACCCTCACTGGCATGGCTGCTTTTTGACATATTTTCTCAGAATTTACTTTATTGCGATAAACATCATTTCTACCTTTGAAATAAAGATCAGAGTGGCTTATTTACTTTACTGGCCTATTTTTGCTGCAGAAACCCAGAGCTGTATGTGTGTGTGTGTGTGTGTGTGTGTGTGTGTTTGTGCTGGAAGTGGTGTTTCAACCATGCGTAAATGCTCTGAGTGTCTGTGCATCTGCTATCTGCACCCTGCACTGTATCTGTGAACTAACAGATACATTTTTTGAAAGAAAATTGCTTTTACCGAAACAAATCACCTGACTGACAGGAGGGGACTGTCAAAGGAAGAACTCCTTTTTTGTGTGAGATGCTGTTATTTAGCGCTGGAGGTCTGAAGGTGTGGCGCTCTGTCACAAACTACAGCCAAGCTTTCAAGTTTTGTTTCCTGTTGTGTTACCAGATTGTGCAGAATGTAGTCATCTGATAGATTGGAGTTGCTTTCAGCACCGATTGTGCAGAATAGGAGCCAAAAAAAAAAAAAAAAGCCTCAGGTTGGACCACAAGTTTAATACCTCCACTACATTACAGCTCACACTGCAACGCCATATGTGAGTTTCACCCTTGAGGGTTATTAATTATGAATACCATGACACTGACATGATGATCACACTTGTTTCTCTCTCTTCTCTCTCCTCTAGGTAAGCCAACCTCCCCCCTCCCTCCTTACATATGTGGCTGCAGAGGAGCCCCTGCAATAGTCATGAGTAATGTATGGCTTATTTACTGTGATTCATCCTAATTATGTATGAGCATCATATGGTAAATCAGCTTTATGCCATAATTCATGAAACACTATGGGTTATTCATTGTGTTTATGGTATTGCGCTGCTGATGGGGAATGCAAATTCAATCATTATTTGCAGAACAGGGGGTAACAACAACAGAAAGCGGGTGTTAACTACACACAGTCCTCTAGCATGCTTAAATATGGTTTATTTGCAGATTTATTTCTAGATTTAGTTATGTCTCTTAAAAAACCAACAGTTATTATTATGAAATGAGTTAAATCAAGGCAATGCAGGCTAATTATAATTGGCTCTAATCTGCAAAACATTTCATGTGACCTATCTGTGTTTGGGCCGATATTTGTTGATAATTGTTGGCCAATATGGGGCCGATAATTATCTGTACCAATAGTTATTGTGCATCCCTATAGCCTCTGTATACCTGCTACCAACTGAGCTGTACAACCACCAACATTTTAAGACTTTTAAAATCGGCCGCAAAACAACAGAAACAAATTGCTAATAGTTCTCAATAACCTCGGTATAGTGACTCAAGAGTGCAATTTTGAAATACTTGTAAGATATTTAAATACTTTAGGGACATTTTGCTTTAGTAATAAGTAAAGAAAGTATTTTCCCACCTTTTTACAGCAGCAGAATGAAAAAAACCCCAAACATTAGCTGTCAAAATCATGACAGATTAGTGACGAACCTGCTAATTGTCTCAAAAGAATTTGTTCCCAGCGAGAGCAGGTTTTTGACTGCCAAATATTCCTCCAACTATAATCACTCCCACAATGCACTGATAGTGTGCCAGTCAAAAAAAAAAAAAAAAACACTTCACATGACAATTGCGACCACCTCTCTGCGCTGCGAGGATAAGAGTGAGGAAATGAACTGACCCCCATCCTCCCTGAGTTTCCATCAGCAATTAATGAATACCTGCCAAACATTTGAACCTCGCCGCTGCTTTTCATTTCTGGCTAATTGTGGAGCCGCGTGACTGGGTATACGCGCGCACCCACACACACAGTTTTGCATAAACTCACACAGCCGCTCACACACACAGGTGATTAGCTCGGCAGCGCTAAGTGGTAGCTTCAGCTGGCCCTCCTGATGTCGCTGTTTGGACGTGAGGTTCACTGACCTCTGTCCAGCATCAAGGGGCAACAGTCGGTTTCTGAAACACCATATCATTTCCCTAATCAAATCTGTTAACAGCAGCATCCTGTGTAGTTTCAACTGAAAGTACAGCTCAACAAATGTTTTATATTTATACCCTGACTTTACTACCTCTACTTGAAATCCCTGCTGCCTGCTATACGGGTGGAAACTGTAACAACCTTGAGTTTGTGGGAGACGAGCATCCCTCATGGCTGACCTCTTTTGTTTTGCCTTCTCTCTATAAGTGTAACTGTTTTCTTTTTGCCTCTGGGCTACCAGCGCTCAGACGAGCCTCGGCCCCAACTCTTTCCTGCACAAACTGCAAGATGTGTTCAGGTTACACAAAATATAGGCTACGTCTTATTTTTTAGATATACTGTACATTCCAGCCTCACCAGTAGGATGTCAGTGTCAAGTCCTTGTTCACTCGGTCTGTCTATGATGAAAAATATGTCAATCAAATGGAATCTACTATTTCACATCTTATTTTTGAAACCAGACCTTTTTTTTACGTGATGGGAATGCTCTTTTCCCAGTTCCCCTTTATTCTAGACACTCCATTAACTCTGACCATATCTAGTTTTCTACCTCAGCTCTCTCCCTTTTAAATAAAACAGGAGCTTTTTAGTCGTTGCAGTGTTGTAGATGAGTAACTCCATTTCAAATATTTCATCCTTAAGCGGAACAAGACTGTAATCTGACACGTAGATGAAAATTTTACGATCCCTTTGGGGACTTCATGCATGTTAAAACATAGACGCTCGTATTATTTTATTTTCAGGCTCGAAACGACACTGTTGCTGTGTGAAAATGAAATTATCTAAGATGCAAGGAACACTTCCTGTTTGATTTCTTTGCGACTTCATATCCGTCTTTCTTCTTCGCTGCGGCTGCGGGAAACATTTGAAAAACACGATTAGCGATACAGACTTGACTGAGAAGTCATTGGATTTGTTAGTTTGATCCAGAAATTCAATAGCAGCCCCCTCTCTCGCTATTTTATTTTTGTAAAATGTGGCCAGAAAAATATCCGAGACAGCATCCCTCCAAACTTCAAATCCCAGAGTGAACTTCAGTGTTTCACAAACAGTTCAGAGGAGCAGACAGAGGATGCAGCCAAGGAGAAGGGATTTCAAAAAAGGGGACGAAAGGAGGAAATTGATTTCAAGTCTGTCCTTCAAGTCTGCCTCAGGA
This sequence comes from Trachurus japonicus, assembly GCF_045865225.1. Lineage (NCBI taxonomy): Eukaryota > Metazoa > Chordata > Actinopteri > Carangiformes > Carangidae > Trachurus > Trachurus japonicus. The sequence continues at coordinate 10,287,510 of NC_140908.1, read as the reverse complement.
TTGTGAGATAGTATATTTTATGCTTTAGCTGGAGCCATTAAAGGTGATGCTGGACTTCTTTATGTCTCAGTGAGGGCGAAGATGTCTTCAGAGAAGGTACTTATTTCTCCAAGTTTGTCCATGAAATGATTTATTAAGGAAGTTTAGATGTTAGAGTGGGCTGCAGATGCTGGAACAAATAGATCCTTTTGGACTGAATTACTGTAATGAATTGAATCAGGTCTTTGTCGCACCAATCTGAGAGTAAACCTGCCGTCATATTGGAACCCTCCGGTCGACGCAACTCTCTGCCGTTGAGCTGCTTCGCTTTGCATGAAGAATATCAAATATTGCTCTGGCAAGATCATATTTGGCGAAAACTTCTCAGACATTACAGTATCAAATGAAGAAGCCACGTGTCAACAGCTTTTTCGAGCAGCTCTTTGACGATTCTCTTTGAGCCGGGACTGACCCCTTCATGAAGTTTCAAAACCAGAGACATAAGTGGTGTTTTCACAGTGCGTCGCCCCCCCTAGCTACCATGTAAAATACAAGAGATGTCCCCCGCGACTCGGCAACTTCAAGCCATGTCTCGAAATCAAACACGTCGAGGAGCCGGCTCAGATGTTTCTGCCGCCCCAGCAGCAGAGAGGGAGGGTTCAGAGGAGGCGAAATATACTTCCTGTCTCTGCTAGTTTCACTGTGGTGTACATTAATTCAAAGTCAAAGAGGGGGAGCGGTGGAATTAAAGCGCCAGCCCCCCCTCCTCCTCCTCATGGGCAATAAAGAATTGAAGTGTGAGGGAGAGAGAGACGGTGGAGGGAGAACAAGGGAGTAAAAAGGAGGGAAAAGTAATACCAGGGTGGAAATCTTTTACTATGCTCATTCTCACCTAATGTAGGGCTCCCATGGCAGAGAGACAGAGAGGGCGTGTGTGGAATGGCTGATGAGCCCCCCCGCTGCTGTCACGCAGACAGACGATGATTCCTCCATATTGCCCCGAAAGGTTGTAAAAACGCCGGCCATCAGTTCAGAGCTGACGGCGGTGAACTTTTGGCCCTGGCTTGACCAATGGACTGGAGGAGGGGGGGGGCGGGGGCACACTGAGGCAAGATGGAACCCCTTTAATTAACTTTCTGGGGCTAAAAGACAGATAATGATGGCGCCTGTGGCACTGAGGTTGTGTCTACAAAGATAACGGCAGATCGGAGTTTGGAGATAATCGGCCAGTTCCCTCTCAACATTTTAGTGAATTCTGATGCATTTCCTGAGCAAAGAAAAGAATAAAAGTCAATATTGCATTCTGGTTTGAACATGAACTTTTGCTTTTGAGAATATCTTTACAGTCAACGATCAATGGTTCACTTTCAGCCGCTCAATAGACCAAAAGTCATTCTGCAGCGTTACACTTGGAAGGTTCTTCTCACTGCAGCTTTTATGAGCGAATGTGCCAGTCTGGATGTTGCCACATTGATTTGTCCTTATGTGGCACTTTAATATCTCTTCAGCGCGTTATTACACCCATTCCTAAACTCAAGCACAGAGCAAGGTTGTCGTCGCTGAAATCGACCCGTACGACTGATTTCTGGTCTGGTTTCGGAACACAATCCTTCATTCGCTTTACTGTTTATTTTTAATACGGACAAGTGTCGTATACAGCACGACTCGGTGGCCTCAGCACACTGCGGCGCAACAGCTGCAATGACACAGTTTAGATACCGACGGAGAGGGGTACAAGCAATAAAACACAGGGTCATGTGGCAAAATTTGTTGTAAAGCAGTGGGCGCCGGCGTCGCTCGGGGCGAAGACACTGACCATGACCTGCAGGGTCAACAGCCGCGCTCTTTTATTGCATCTCTCTCCTGCTTGTTTCCTGCCGTCGGTCAACTTCATATACAGTACTAAAGGCTGAAAATACTTCTGGAAGTTGGTGCTGCATTATTCAATATTCAATAGTGCTGTTTGTTTGCAGCTTAAATCCAACATACAACCACGTGTGTTTCTGTTGTGTGTCTTCTCAGCCTTCAAACACAGACCTTTGCTGTGTATTGTCTGAAAACCTCATACATACAACTTGACTAATATCGGCACAGTGAAGGACAATTACATATGTCCAGTCTTTATTGACACTTTGACAGCTTATTGACAGCCTGTTAGTGACGGATAATTTGCGAAGGTAATCACTCATTGTTGGTTTGTTGTGTCTGAAACTAATTTGTCTTTCAGGAGTGATTTGAAGAGCAGCAGAGATAAAAAAAAGAGACTTTTTCTTGACTCTTTTATTTTGTAACATTTGAAAAGTTAAGGTGAAATTTGCACAGCAGTCAGAGCCAGATAAAGGTAATGTCAGTCTTGGTGAGGTCTTTGTATTGGCTGCCTCTCTCCTCCTCTCTCTCTCTCTCTGACACTCCGTCCCAGCGGAGCTCCACCAGGTCCACTCATAAAAGAACAAGTGTGCCTGTCCATATCTTTGACAGCCACACACACACAAAGATGCACCCCAGCATTACACTTGTCACACTGGGCTCACATGATACAATCCCTTGATACAACCCACGGATACCCATAAAAAAAAAAATACACGCACACACATATATCTGACAAACTCTCCTGTCTCCTCCAGTAAAAAGGAGCACATCACATTAGCCCTCTCTGGAGTTAAATCCACTTGAGGATATCTGAATGAAAGTCAAGAGGGGCCCAAAAATAAACAGTCTAAAGTGCCAGGAAGCAGTGCCTCTCCATATGCGAGCCTGTGTATCACTAGTTAAAATGCTTGGCTGTGGACCAATGAGTGTGAGTGACGGCCCAGTGGCTTTGGGCTGTGTTTGTGCAGTAACTTCACATTTCCAGTTCCAGGGAGACTGGTGGAGGAGGGAATGGGGGAATGCTGCCTACCTTCCATGGCTGACCTTGCTCCCTTTCCCCCCCCACACTCCTCCTTCCTTCCATCTCTCCCTGTGGCAAACTGCAAAGTGACGATCTGCCTCTTTTCTCCCCCCCCCTCCCCTCCCTCTGTCTTAGCCTCCTCTGCTCACCAACAGCCGAGGCATTCACGCGCCACATAATCGCTGCCTTTCTCTCCCGGCCTCTCTCCCTTGCAAGGTCACTCCTCTCCCATTGTGTTACCTCCCAAGTCACTCTCAAAAGGCTCATTCAGATCAGTTATGGGGCTTTTGTAAATATTTAGTGCAGGCATTTGCCGCGCACCACATGATTTGCACTCTCCATATAATTCACTGGAGGATTACCAAGCAGTCAGATCGCGTCCTTGTGCGGAGACACAGCAGGGCCATGAATGTCCAATACCTGAAGCACAGTGCAGGGACTGAAAGTGCTGCTTTATGGTCGACAGGCAGTCATTTAAGAGAGTTGCTCCACTGTGGCATGCAACCATACAGTGCTTGAAGTTTTCTGTCTTTTCTTGCTTCTCTTTGAGTGTGTAAAAAAAGAAGAAAAAAACTGACAGAGTGTTTTTCTGCAGGGCCACCTACTATTTCTATTTAGAAACATTTAAGAACAGTATAGTGCAGGAAGACACACACTTTGTGGCTATGGAATTAATAATAGAAAGATGATTACTCTGGACTTACATTTGTATTTGTATACTTCCAAAAAGTAATCAATTTTTATTAAAAAAAGATTGAATAATAATAAATTTAACATGCCAAATACTTCCTGGTCCAGTTCTTGGACACTTTAGTAATGAGATATTCAGTTTGGATATAAAAGAACTAGTTCTTCCAGTGCACACAATGTTTCTTAATATTAATATAATCATCTACAAGCATGATTAAAGAACTCATGAGCATGAAAAAATGTTTTCACCAGCAGTAATTATACTGTGTTTCTCTAACGGCACACTCAGAGCGTCATTTATTGCAGATTACTAACAGAAAGGATTTTGTGTCACTGCATGCGCGCATGTGGGTATTTTAATGCGTGTACTTTGCCATTGGCATGATACAAGTTCACAGAGGCTCGATAAATGGCGTGGCAAACTGTGTCAAGCAGAGCGCTCTCAGCGAGCGCATGAGATTGGTTGATAGATAGATTTCACACTCTGGTGGCTCACTCTTCATGTTGGCTTCACACCAGCTTTGGTGTTTTGTCAGGGAGCATAACAGGTGATTATTCCACTCGACTTACAGGGGGAGAGGGGGGGGGGGGAGGGGGGAGGGAGAAGGATGGGGGGGGGCGGTTACAGTACAGAGGGAGGGAGACATGTAAAGATGAACAGAGGAAATATTCCCCCGGGGGTTTCCTCACATGGAAATGTGGCCATGCCTGTGCTCCAAGAAACTCACCAATGCCTCACTGTTTTAAATGGGTAGTTCAACATTGTGGCAAAATAATCCCTATAGTTTTAGGAGTAGGTTAGTTATCTTTAATTGTCGGTGCAAGCTATTTTTAGTACAGATTCAGAACTAGTTGATTGATTAACAAGGAATTTACATGCAAATGATTTAGGTATTTTCAGCCTTTATTGACAGCAGCAGGAGACATGGGATCAGAGAGGGCTGTGACATGCATTAGAGGTTTTTCTTTCAAAGCTCCACCGTCCTCATTCAGCCGCCGTGGACTCCGGTGTAGGCTCCTGTCTTCTTGCTGTGGCTCTAACCCCGTTGACCTTCCTGCTCAGTCACTGCTACAGTCCTCCTGCGCCCAGCTCTGGCCTCAAAGCAATTAGCCAGAGAAGTCCAACAGCCCATCGGAAACCCTCTCTGACCCTACTTGGGCTTGACAGATCCTATGGAGGGAGGTAGAGGTGTGGGGGGTGGGGGGTCGGGGGGGGGGGGGGTGTCCAGCACTGCTAGCCGCTGCTCATTTGAGTGACAGGTGACACGAGGTGCAGTGAGACGCAGCGTCTCGCGGCGGACTCGATTGTGTCATCAGTCCATCTTCCCATAGGGAGGACGGATGTTAGAGGAAGGCAGAGTGGCTGAAACCTCTTATAATTGGCAGCAGAAGATAGGTGGACTCACACACACTCACACATGCACAGACACACACATTTTAAGCATTTACACATGATACTGAAAGAGAAAGGTGCGCAGCGTGCAGGTACGCACACACACAGACACTGATATTTCAGACGTCGACTACACAGTAGACCCTGCAGCCAGGGACACACACACATGCACAGAGGATGAATGACAGGGGCAGGCAGCTTTGTGTGCACTTGATGTGAGAAAGTTGTTTCTTCCAGTTCAGATCCTCCACATAAGGTCGGACCAGACCAGCAGTGAGGAGCTGTTACTCTCTCTGCTCCCTCTGGACTCTCTGTCTGTCTCTGCCTCTAACACCGTCTCAGTCTGTCTCTTATTCCCTCAAACTCCTCACACACACACACACACACTCTCCCCTCTTCACCTCACCTGCAGCTCAGACTCATTCACTCACCTCCACACACACACACACACTGACCCGGTACACTATAAATGTATGCGTGCATTGAGGTTATTCCATATGCTTGAGCGGCGTTCACATTGATTTCAGTCTCTGCCTGACTAATGCTAGTGTGCAGAACCAATCAAGTGTGTTGGCTGCAGAGAAGCTCAAGGATAGTATCGAGTGCAGGCGGTACGGGCAACACCTTTAATTCATGGTTGTGTTGAATCTGAATAAGTGGCGGCTGGCATTCAAGACCTCGACTGATTATAATACAAATCAAGACATGAGCCAGTGTAAAGGATGTTAGCATGTACTGGATGACTGACAGGTCATGTAGAGGCTTCCACTGTTTGCATTTTAAGAGGATTGTTGCTACTGGCAATGTGGGGTCGTATAAAAGAACAAACTAGAGAGAAGTAATGACATCATTTTGGGCTGTCAGGCTCTATCCATTCTCTATAAAGTCAATTTCAAGGTTTGAAATTGCTCAACTTTTTCTGTCATAAAAAAAAGCTGAACCACAATCCACCGGTTTGCAGCAAATACATTGGAATTCATTGATTTCAATCCCCAATACCAATGCTTTTAATTTGAAGGAGTCCTGCATGTCCCTATGGCATACTATACTCTGCTAAACCTGTGCTTAACATTCGTGTGAAGAGGCTTTTTTGGCAACCAAATAGAGCAATGAAACGCCTTTAGGTGATCTTGAAGGTTGTTGAGTCATGCACATCCCAAATCTCCTCTCCGGAGCTGCACAAAGCCAGACGTCATCCTGCGAGGTGAAGGGGAGTCTGCTCGCTGCGGTTGGTGCCACTTAGTCATGGAAGCTCTCTGCGAGGCCTGAAATGTTCGATTCGCTCCAGTTTATTAAATAAAACTGCATTTTGGCAGCATCAGAGCAGTAAGAAGATGACGCTCCTCCATACAGATGGCGGCTGCAGCCGACGGCGTGCGAGCACTTCGCAAGTGGGGGAAACCCTTATTTATCTGTTTCTCAACTCCTTGTCAGTGTTGTTACATCTGCTCGTATTGCAGATCCAAACACCATCACAGTCCTTTTATTAGCTGAACTTATAATGATTTACCAGCTATACTTTAAAATAGCAGAAAAGGCAAAAAAGAAGAAGAAAATATTGATGTGCAGATTTTGGCCACAGAGCTTTCAAAGGGCCGTGAAAAGGGGGGAAAAAAGTGGAGTTGTCAGTGTTTGAGCTGCTAATGCCTGTGAGTTTGGTCCCACTGGCAGTGTTGTCGACTTTCCTCTCTCCTCATCTGCTGAGCGCACAGCGTCACCTCGGGGATGCTCTCACAAAGAGAGTGCCTAATGAATGTGGAAAATGAGAATACCAGTTTGATGAACTCTGTTACTCAATTAGTGCAATTAATTTTCCTGTGGCGCCGCTGAGTAAAATTGAGGCACGGATGATTGAGCCACTCTTTCACTATCTTATTTTATTTTTAGCCGACTGCCTGCACGCGTGTGTCTTAATGTGCGTATGTGTGATACAGCCGGTGAGGTAGAGAGATTTTTAGTGGGGGGGGTTGGGGTTGTGTGTGTGTGTGTGGTAGAGGGGGGTTCATTTTATTTGTGAACGGAAAGAGAAATTGTGTTCCTGCTTGTTCACTGCACATGACTAGTTTTCGCCTTATCTCCTCTAAGCTAATACCATTCACGTCTGATTTAGCCCGAACTGAATTACAAACTCATATGCACTGCAGAGATGTGGAGTCCCTGTGAAAGGCTGATTCACTCTGACATTCGAAAATTGAAGTGATGTGAATGAATGGAACGGAATAAAAAGCTATTTATTATGATCCAGGGAGAATTTTTGTCAGAGGAGACAAAAATGACAGCGCTGGTCTTTGCTGTATTGGTTACATCCTCTCAAACTAGTGCATTCATACAGTATTAGTAAGTAAATAGTCTGATAACATGAGTGAGATCATTGTTCTGTCCACTGCACCTTGAAGAATGAAGAAGCATTCATGCTTTTATCCTTTATTTATCTCAAAATGATGCTGCAGATATTTCATTTAATTACCCACATTTGAATAGAATTAGAAAAATGTGTGCACCACGTCTTTTTTTTTTCTTCCAACATGAATAAATAGACCATAGAGTATCAAATAAAAGAGTGACTTCTAAGTGTTAATTAAATTCAGTAATGATCCGTGTGTACGTAGCGAGTTAGCTCGCTCCACGCATCTCCAGCTCTGCAGCTGCTAGGTAATTGAACTGTTTGCCAAACACGGAGCTTCGATCCTCATGTGCACAACGTCTAATGCAAAACGATGCAGTTCAGACCTTCACAATGCAAAGTGGTTCTGTGGACTGCCTGCTGAATTCAAGCAACCTAGCTATTTTGCAGTTACTGTAGCTAATGCGATAACTGGTGGGTCCAAAGTCACCTTGTGTACCTCCCCATGTCAAATGTTAAGTGTTAAATGTAATTTAAAAGTGTTTTTATTACTGAGCCCCCCCTCACCACATACACACACACTCCACACACAAACACACACACACTCGGTGGCTTCCAGCCGCCCTCTCAGACCTGTTACCATGCAACCACGTCAAAGTGCCTGGCATCGGAGGGCCAACAGGCGGGCACCCGGCATGCCCGCAGATGGTTGGGCGGTCAGAACAGGCTGTGAGAATGGTGCCCCTCGCTGTTCAGACACACACAGACACACACACTTACATCCATAGGAACACACGCACAGAGCTGTCGACTGTTGTTTGTGTGCTAACAGCCAGGCAGGCTCCACTCCCACTCTGCTCTCCGACAGGCTAATTATTGTGACTCGTGTTGTAGCTGTTGGAAGACGTTGTTCTCTGGTCACCGACTTGTTCGGCAGGTAGATACAGCAGCGGCGGATGTCAGGTTGTCTCATTACCGCCTTTTTTTCCCCTCAGGGTGCATATCATATCATCATGGACAGAATTTTGTGTTAATTGCAAATATACTGCACATAGAAACATTTTTACATCCCAGCCAGAGCCCACCTGTGAGCCTGCCAGTAACAGATCCGTCGCACCACTGTAGGTTTGTCCTGTACCTGTTGATCCCCCCACTTGGTGGTTTACGTTGATTAATGCAAAAAGATGATGGGACCAATTGTTGAACAACATCCTCATCTATAGGCGGCGGCGCCATACGGGCCCATCTCCTCCCGCTCTCTCCGCCTCAAGCAGCGATAACCATCCGCCTGGAAGTGACTTAAAACAAACGGCTTTGAGTGGCAGGTGGACGCCTTTCTGCGCCAGCGCGGCCGCGGTTGGCAAGCAGCGGTGACAGTCGTCCTGCTGCCGCACAAGCTGCTCCTACTGCTGAAAACTACAGGCGAGCCCGGGCTGATCTCTCCTCCCTGTCCTTTACACTCTCCATCCATCCATCCACCCCTCCCTCTCCTTTTGGCCTCCCTTGCCAGCAACTTCTTTTTTTTTTCTTCTCCTGGAGCTTGTTTCTTTAATCTTCCCCTTTTCATATGCAATCCCTCGTTCCAATTTATTCTAATCATGCCTCTCTTTCTTCCTTCATTTACAGTCATTCCCTAACTTCTCCTCTTTCATCTGTGTCACCTTATAAGAAGTTATAAGGAGGCTCCAACTAAATACACCCGTCTTAACAGCTTAAGGCCGGGTCACCTCAGTACTCATGACTTTGCACTAAATGCAGTTCATTTGAATGGAGTAGCTCATGTTTGGGGGCTGTCTTCAACTTTCAGTGGGACTTTAACTCAAGCAGGTGTCTGTGATGTTGACTATAAACTATATAAAAGAAATGTCCCTCGGTATATTTGAGGTTTACTGACTTTCTCCTGCTGAATATCAGCTTTCAGTATAAAAGAGCCAGTTAAGGAACAGGAAGGTGATGCATTACAAAGCAGTAGTTCTGGAATAAGATGAAGAAGAATGAAAGAATGAAAAGAATTCTTCCAGAGGCTGCTACTCTTAAATTTAAGTTTTATTTTGAAAGTTAACCTTCCTTCTTGTTGATTATCACATCATTTTTACTCGACCTCATGACCATGACTGCTTTTTACCAAATTGTGAAGCCCAGCTTCAGGGAATTTGATCCCATTCAGCCACATTAATGCAGCTGGGCACTGATGTTTATTCCCTTTAATTGGGACTAAGAGGCCTATCCCAGATCATCGAGAAAAAAAACAACCTCAGAGAGTTCAGCAGGCCAACATCAAACCCAGAGGTATAATTTGCAAACTTTTTTTGAAGTGGAGGAACTCTGACCGAACCTTTACTGCTGCAGCTGCATGCGCTGGGTTCTGTGTTTGACTTTGAGTCTGACTTTTACATTTAACACAAAGTGAGTTGAAGTTGGAGTTTACCCTCCGTCTTCTTGCCCTGCTCCGCTTTTAGCAGCCGCCTTGTTGCCAGATCCTGAGGTCTCACCAAAAGAAAACCTTAAAACTGAAATGTTGTCGTAGTTAATGATACATACAGATGGAAGCTGAAAGGAAAGGCCACACAGCAGGATTGAACTTCCTGACATGTCCGTGTGTGTGTGTGTGGTTAGCCATACAGGTGCTCCAGGCAGTCAATGTGCCAGAAACTTTCAATTGAACTCATTTACAGCATCTGTCTTGCTGCAGCTAATACAATAAGTGTAATTATGTTAGTGACAGTTTCTGCCCTGTTGCTATGTTCCCTGTGTTGTTGCTCAGCATTAAATATTTAACCCTTATTGGGATTTTATGCTCATTAAATCATATTAACAGTTGCTGCATGCATGTGTGTGTGCGTATATAGTTTTTGCAGTGTTAAGATTAATGCTGCAGGTGTCTTTTTTTTCCTGAGCTCCCTCACTGCCCCGGCTCCTTTTGGCAACCCATCCATTTTGTGTGCATGTGTGTGACTGTGTGTGTGTGTGAGTGTGCGCTCAAGAGGCCTTCAGGTCCCGTGCTTTATAGGTCTTGGCTTATCTATGTGATTTACAGTCGGCACTGAGAGCAAGAGAGTGGCAGACAAGGCACGCCATCGATCGACAGCCACCACACAGGGGAGGAGATGTGTATCCGGCTTTGTGTGTCTGTCTTTGCGTATGTGTGTGTGTGTGTGTGTGTGTGTGTGTGTGTGTGTGTGTGTGTGTCAGACGGAATATTGCATTAGGGCAAACTTGGCTTCTGCTGCTCAGACTGTCCTAATTGTCGGCCTGGAAAACAGATGGCAATGAATGCTATGTCTCCTCTTGGTTCCCTGGTTGTCCCTGATACACACACACACACACACACACATACACACACACACACACACACACACACACACACACACACACACACACACAGTGGATATGTATATTACAAATCCACTGCTCCACCAGAAATGATGTATGTTATGCAAAGTTATTGCTTTGGACCCTTGCTTTTGGATGCACACCGTTCAAAGTTCAAAGTTCAAAGTGTTTATTGTCATTTGCACAGTGGAAAGGTGAGTTTCCCTGACAATGAAATTCTTACTTTGCTGTCCTCGTCATAGAAGCCAGCAATTGATAAAAAGAGCAATTACAAAACAACAATAGTACAACACAACAACAACAATGAGCAGCAATAATAATAATAATAAAAGAAATAAAAGAAGAGAGAAGGAGGTATGATGTGTGTGTGTAATATGCACTATGTATAATAATAAATAAATAATAAATAAATAGTGTGCAAGTTGTGCATGTGCAGATGTGGTGCTACTGTGTGAATAATGAGTTACCGACTCCTATTGTTTAGGAGTCTGATGGCAGAGGGAAAAAAGGAGTTTTTCAGCCTAGAAGTCCTGCTTTTCACACTTCTGTACCTCCGGCCTGAGGGCAGAAGTGTGAACAAGTTGTGCTGGGGGTGGGTGTGGTCATTGAGGATGGAGGCAGCTCTCCTGTGGACTCTGCGTTGGTGGATGCTCTGCAGAGAGGGCAGTGGGATCCCGATGATCTTTTCGGCCGTCTTCACCACTCTCTGCAGGCGTTTGCGGTCCATCACTGTGGTGTTACCGTACCAGACGGTGATGCAGCTGGTCAGGATGCTTTCTACCACACAGCTGTAGAAGTTGCTGAGGATGTTCGTTGACATCCCAAACTTCCTCAGCCTCCTGAGGAAGTACAGACGTTGTTGGGCCTTCTTGACCAGCTGTGTGGTGTTGAATGCCCAGGTGAAATCCTCGCTGATGTGGACACCCAGGTACCTGAAGTTGCTCACCCTCTCCACCTCCAGCTCTCGGATGTATAGTGGCTAATGAGGTCCCCTCTCTTTTCTCATGTCCACTATCATCTCTTTGGTTTTGTTTGTGTTGAGGATGAGATTGTTGTCATCGCACCATGACACCAACCTGGCCACTTCCTTCCTGTAGGCTGCTTCATCCCCCCCAGTGATGCGCCCTATCACTGCTGTGTCATCCGCGAACTTTAAGATGATATTGTCGTTGTGGGAGGCGACACAGTCGTGGGTGAACAGGGTGTAGAGGATGGGGCTGAGGACGCATCCTTGTGGGGTGCCAGTGTTGGTGATGATGCTGGCTGAGGTTCTGTCACCAATCCTGACAGACTGAGGCCTGCCAGACAGGAAGTTTAGGAGCCAGTTACAGAGGGTGGGGTGTAGACCGAGTGTTAATAGTTTGTGGGTGAGTTTGTTGGGAATGACCGTGTTGAAGGCAGAGCTGTAGTCTATGAAGAGCATCCTGATGTATGAGTCCTTATTTTCCAAGTGGGAGAGGGAATAGTGAAGAGCAGCAGCGATGGCGTCTGAGGTGGACCTGTTGGGGCGGTAGGCATATTGCAGGGGGTCTAGGGTGTCTGGTAGGTTGCTCTGTATGTGCGCCAACACCACTCTCTCAAAGCACTTAGTGATGATCGGAGTGAGTGCTATTGGCCTGTAATCATTCAGACAGGTGGGGGGAGTCTTCTTTGGGAGGGGGACGATGGTCGTGTTCTTAAAGCATAAAGGAACAATGCTCTGGCTGAGGGAGAGGTTGAAGATGGAGGTGAGAACATCAGCCAGCTCATTGGCACATGTTTTGAGGGCCCTCCCGGGGATGTTATCTGGTCCTGCTGCCTTCCGGGGGTTGATCTTCCTTAGTGCTTTATGGACTTGGGCTGATGTGATGGTTAGGGGGGGGGAGGGGGTTGTGCCGTCCATAGGTGTGTGTGCCTCCTCTGTATTGTGGCTGGAGATCTCGAAGCGGGTGTAGAAGATGTTGAGGTCATCCGGCAGGCTTTCTGCAGAGCTGATGGTGCTGGTGGTGGTTCTATAGTCTGTGATGTGTTGCAAGCCTTGCCACATTCGCCCAGAGTCAGCAGTGAGGTAGAAGCTGTCTAGCTTCTCTTTGTACTGCCTCTTTGCCGTTGTAATGGCTTTCCTCAGTCCATACTTTGCAGCCTTGTACTCTATCTCACTGCCAGATCTAAATGCAAGAGAGCGGGCACGTAGCATGTGTCGTACCTGGCTGTTTACCCAGGGCTTCTGATTGGGGAATTTCTTGATTTGTATAGTGGGCACAATGTTGTTAATGCAGGTGCTAATGTACCCAGTCACAAACTCAGCATAATCCTGTATGTTGACAGAGAAATCCTCTTGAGTGGCTGCATCTTTAAACACATCCCAGTCTGTCTGAGCAAAGCAGTCCTGCAGGATGCTCTCAGTTTCTGGAGTCCAGAGTTTGACTTGTTTTGTGACAGGGTGTGCTTGTTTCAGTCTTTGTCTGTAGGCCGGATACAAAAACAGAGAGATGTGATCTGAGTGTCCAAAATGGGGGCGTGGTGCAGCCCTATATGCAGCGCGTATGTTACTGTAAACATGGTCCAGTGTGTTTTTACCACGGGTGGGAATTTGTACATGTTGATAGTATTTAGGAAGTACAGTCCGTAAGTTGCACTGATTAAAATCGCCGGCAACGATGAAAACGGCATCAGGATGGGCCGTCTCTAACTTGCTGATGGTGTCGTGGAGTTCGCTGAGCGCTACAGTGGAGTTGGCTCGCGGGGGGATGTAAACAGCGGCCATAAACACGGTAGTAAATTCCCTCGGTAGATAGTGGGGACGGCATTTCAGCAGTAAAAACTCCACATCTGGCGAGCAGTGCTTATCAACAGTCTGTATGTCCCTACACCACAAGTTGTTAATAAAAACACACACACCTCCTCCTTTGGTCTTACCGGAGGCTGCAGTCCGGTCTCCCCTGTGCATGGAGTGAGTCTGTAGCTGGACGGAGCATTCTGGGACTTTGCCTGAAAGCCAGGTTTCGGTAAAAATCAGGGCGCAGCATTCCCTTGTTTCCCTTTGTGTTGTAATCCTGGCTCTTAGTTCATCCAGTTTGTTCTCCAGAGACTGTACGTTGGCTAGCAGGAGGCTAGGCAGCGGTGGTCGGCTAGCGCGAGCTTTTAGCCTAGCATGGAGCCCTCCCCGTTTGCCTCGTTTGCGTCGCCGTCTCCGACGCGTCTTCCTGGCGTCGGCTTGTTCACCTGAGTTCGGTGCATCGAGGTCCTCCCGGGGATTGTGGTGATGGTTGCTGTGGTGGACAATGTGATGTAGCTCCGGTGGTATGGAACCAGTGAATTCCAGTTGGCTGTGTAAATTAGCGATTTCCAGCAATGCCAGTCTGTTGTAGGTTAGCAGTGCATGACATTCGAGCACTACAGAAAATACGAAGAATAAAAAAGAAAGGAAAAAAAGCCGGCGTTCTAGAGCGGAGCGAGCAAACACGTCTGCCACGGAGGGCGCCATCTTGCCACCGTCTCAATATGTTGGCCTGATTTTGTTTGTACTGTATGTGTGTGTGTGTGTGTGTGTGTGTGAGTGTAAGAGTGAAGGTCTGTTGGGGGACGTGGCACCCGTAGGTGGTGTGCTTCGCTACACCTCCACATCAGTGCAGCGCCGCAGGGAAGCAGCTTAATGCCCCGACCACTACACACACAGAGAGAGGGAGGGAGAGAGAAATAAACACCTGTTGTCAGGACCCCTGCAGACTTTATACCACATCTCTCCTGGAAGCTGATTGGCTAAGAGAGGTCTCCAGTCTGTGGCCCGGCAATATGACCTCAAATCAATTTAGTAGTTATTGCTCCTCGATCAATAGATGAAGTATCATCTTTACATTCACCTCTGCCCTCTCCCCATCCTGTCAGCCTCCTCATCCTCTTGGTTGTTTTCTCTGACCGAGTCCCACTCACCTGCCAACCGGACCGTTTCCACGGAGCCGGCGCGCTCACTCTGACTGACAGTGATTGGTTGCGTTGGGCTCGGTGTCGTTCCTGGTTGAGCTTTGCGCTGCAGTAAATGAGCAGTGAATTGATTTGACTGTTTACGTCACACAAATGAACTCGGTGGGAGGCTGGCGTTGTTAGTGAGAGTCAGCAGCCAGGTGTAATGTTTATTTAGCCTTGAGGGGGCGGGACATCAATCACATGCACATGCACTGTATTAGATGTATAGTTGTGTTGATGCAGTGTGCGTTTGGCTTGTGCAGACTTGGCAAAGTTTTCAGATTTTACAGTTTTACAGGCTTGAGTGTGTGTGTGTGTGGATGCACCGGCAGCATTTACAATTTCACTAGCTTTTCGTTATTTTAGTTCTCTGTGTGTGGATGTGTGCGTGTGTGTGTGTTCTGGCATCCTACTACTGCCTTTAGTTGGAGCAGTGTTTCATTCAGAGCCAGATGAAATCCCTCCTGCCTCTATGGCAGCGATCAGACGGCGTATCATGCAGTTGTCGCCGCAGGCTAACACATACACACACACAGGTGGATTTTTCCATCTGCATGTATGTGTGTGTGGTAATATGGCTGAGGAGCTCATTACACATTCCCAATTCCCTTTGCTACCAAGACTGTCGCAGTCTCCCAGAGAGACAGAAACGGACAGATACAGATAATACCTGGTGATTCAGGAAATATCAGAAGCACCAAGATCAGATACATCAGATTTAATTCCTCTTATTTCTGCATATTTAGCTTCACAGGCTGTTTTTATGAGAAGGTTTGTTTTCACTGAGTTGGCTGTGTTGAGCAACTGTTGGTCAAAGAGACTTCCAGTTGAACAGATGCTCACAACCTCCCAAAACTCTCACCTTAATCTAGTTTAAAAAAAAAACTGTGACTGAAATGTACTAATTAACATCATATTTAAAGTCAGAGGAGGTTCCTTTAGAAAACAACACCTGCTGCTAGTTTGGAAACATTCGTAGGCTGTTCCTTTGTGGAGAACGGCAGCTGACAGCTCCAGGCAAAGAATTAGCGTATTTAGCTATTATTGGAGGAAAAACATGGAGTTTTTGAGACATGCTCAGCATACAAAGTAGGAAAAAATGAAGAGGACTTTTTTTTGTGAGGCATTTGCCCCTTTAGTTGAAGTGAAGAGCCTCAGAGGAAACAAACGGAGGGAGGTGCAGGCAGGGATCAAACTGTGTCTCCATTTCTATATGAGCTAGAACTTTGCAACTTTATTTTTCAGTGTTCATTATTCCTGTAATTGAAATTGCATGTGTGCTGCAGGCATGTGCATGTGCATGTGTGAGTGGTTGGTTATATGAACGTGCATAATGACACTTCTGTGCATGAGCATATGTTCATGACTGTGTGTGTGTTTGACCTCGATGTGCAAAGAGCAAACTGCTCATTTTTGTGCTAATTAGTTTGTTTATCATCAACTTTGGAGACCTTCCTCCTGCAAATACACACATGTGGAGGAGGAGGGGGGGGGGTTCGTGAGATAGACCTCCGTTTGTGGCAGTGACAGATGTGTATGTGTGTGTGTGTGTGTGTGTGTGTGTGTGTGTGTATGTGTGAGTGGCTCACAAGTAATGGCCAGTGGCAGGTAGAGAGGTGATGGATTGCCTGATTAGTGGTCTGGCAGGACTCTCTTCACAGATGGGCTGTTAGATGTAGGCATCTGGCCCTGACATCACACACACACACACACACACTAACACACTGTATGGACATATATAATATGTTTACACATACACAAATGCACTCACAGCACTCCATTACTACGCATGTATATTCTAGAAAGACACGGTGCTCAGATACAAACTTTTCTATCACCATCTGTCTCGTGTCTTCTCCTCTTGTCTCTGTCTCTCTCTCTTGTCCTCCCTCCGTCCTTCTCTCCCTCTCTGTGTTTTGTGTCCCCATGCTTTGCTCGTTAGTCAGTGTAATTACCGGGGAAGGGGAACAGATTAGGGCGTTTACGCGCCAGGATGTTTACATGCGCGGACACACATGCTGCCCATATCACTGTGCAAGGGATTAAAGACGCACACACACACACACACACACACACTGTGGATTATACACACAAGTGCAGAAAAGAATGTGCGTACATATCAATGACTCATGAAAAGCATTGCTAAAACAAACATGGGCATAATCTTTAACATGCAAACACATGGAGAGGAACACAAATGCACACTAATGCAAATACAACACCATGCATGTGTGTGTGTGGGTACACCTGCTGTGATAAATTGAGTGAGAATTAAGTGGGAATGCACCAGAGAGGTTGATGGGATGTGTGTTCACGGGAGGAAAACACATTTTTATATTATAACACCATGCGTTTTGGGATGTACACTGTACAGTATTTTTCTGTTGTTGCAATACACTAAGTGACCACTGGGGGAAGTCACATGCAGGTTTTTTTTAACCCTTTTTACCTTTTACGTGCCCAGATGAAGGCCTCACTAGAGTAGAAACTATGATCCGTGCAGGATTAACAAACTTT
Source organism: Trachurus japonicus (assembly GCF_045865225.1). Taxonomy (NCBI): domain Eukaryota; kingdom Metazoa; phylum Chordata; class Actinopteri; order Carangiformes; family Carangidae; genus Trachurus; species Trachurus japonicus. The sequence continues at coordinate 10,270,419 of NC_140908.1, read as the reverse complement.
TTGCTCTGCTCATACAGTTTCACACATCTCCTGTTTCCCATCACGTCCTTAATCGCCTTCATCTGCGTTTCCGTGTCCAACCTGCAGGAGCTCACCCAGCTCACCCAACCTGCTGACGCTGTCACTGAAGGAGCCTTATTCACTGTGTCCTCCGATCAGTAAATTTCCCAGCAGGGCTTGAGACAGCCGCGGCCCCTGCGGAGGGCTCAACCAATCGCACGAGGGGGGTTTTTACAATGCAGATCCCAGCGTTTGATAGGCTCCCTAGCATCTCTGTCGAGCGTGATGATAATGCCATGTGTCTTATGCTTATTCAGGCTCAAAGTAATATCATTTGTAGCGTTTTCCTCTCTGCCTTCAGCCCTCGCTCCATAAAGCTAATCACAGTGCTTGGCTTCGGATCGGGAAGGGCAAAGAGGGGAGAGAGGGAGGAGGCAGAGGGGAGTAAGCAGGGCCTAATGGCATTTTGAGGGTGGGGAACCACTCCCATTACTTATTATAATGAAAAGCTAATACACACACCTTCAGCCTTAAGGCACATGTGTGTGCATGAGTGCATGTAGCATTAGCTTGCGCGCCTGCATACAGATTTCAATAGATAGATGGATAGATGGATGCAGTTAAAGAGACATTCTAGGCCTTTGAGTGTGAAATGTTTCCTCCGGGTGATATCATCCAGAGGACACCGAGCCCTCGTTCAGTTAATTAAACCTCCATGAAAAGATGTAAAAGAATAAAGTCTAAGACTCATCGAGCGGTGGTGCTGTAAAAATGCAGTTTTCAAGTTATGAAGTTGTTTCTTGGTCTGAAAGGGGTTTCATAGGAATTCAAATAAAAAAAATGTAACAAGCCAGACATCTAATAAAGCGAAGAGCTTCTCGACAACCCCAAACGGGGGAGTCATTACACCCAAGGTAAGGACAGAACCGTAATAAATGGAATTGTGATTTCAAGGCACTTGGCCCTGCAGGTGTTGACTTTTCCCCCCTGGTGGTATTAGTTTGACAGACACCGTGTAAATCCAGATCCTGTCATTTTGTAAGACAAGATGTTTTTATATTTATTTGATTTCAGACGATAGATTCAGATAAAGTGTCTCCGTTTGGAGTGAAACTGTTCCACAGTTATTGCACGTGTAAAGCAAAATGCAGTGACAGGCTTACAAGCTCATAAACGCTTGTATAATTTCATAAATCCTCATCCTCACATGCTCTTCCAACAACTCCTTCCCCTGCGCTGACGGAGTCGAGCAGACAGGTTTTGTGTAAACAATGCGTTGAAAGTGGGTGAAGTGTCCAGAGAGATGAAGGAGCGCTGTAACTCCTCTTCATCTGCCTGTCAGTGTGCTCCCCTTTGCCAAATAATACATCTGTGTCACTCGGTTTCTGGCTTCATGCTCTGCGACTAATCTTTTTCTGTTGCACTGCATCGGTGTGAGTGTCACTGTCGTGCTGCACGCAGAGGTCTTACATTTAATTACCTCTCTATCGCACTTAAATAGCAGCGTGCAGCTGTTTAGTTTCACATCATAGACCAGGAGCCCAACTCTGACATTCCTGTAGAGACGAGGGCGCCCTTCTGAAAACACTATTATCTGATCTATTAAATCAGCCCTCACCTGACTGAGGTCCTGGCCCAGGTCATGATTATCTCTCGTCTCGGCTGCTGCAGCGGCGGGCCTTTCTGTGTCCGGGTCAGGAATGCAGCAACCAATCTGACCTCCGATCAGCTCAAAAGGTCACACATCACTCCTCTACATATTGACGCACCAGCCTTCAGAGTGACCCCCGTGTCTGCAGCCTCTACTTGAACCCAGTGGTGCAGCGTTACTCTATAAGGAGCATCATCCAGCATGGCAACAATACAATACATTCATTTTCCTTTCTTGAAGGTGCTCATCCTGCAATGTGACGACTGTATGTAATGTAACATCGCTATGACGATACTTCTAAGATATATTGCAAGCAAGTCTTTCATGATGCAACAAGAAACACTGCGCACTGTACTGTATGTAGCAACGTGAGAAGGTGACAGATGCTGCAGGGTATTGAACCTCTCACGTCGTTATTAGTCCATGTGCTATAAAAGATCTATGTGTGTGTGTGTGGAGAGGGATTATGCTCTCATGATATACTGTGTCCCCCCGCCAACCCCACCCTCCACCCTATTTGTCCTCTCAAGGTCAGGAACTACACCGCTGAGAAGGGTGGTCTTTACACACTTGGCAGAACACACCGTACCCCCCCTCCTCCCTCCTCACCTCCCCCTCCTTGTCACTTTCTTCTTCTTATTTCCCCTCCGTCTCATTCCCCTCCTTTCCATGGTAATCACCACCCTTCTCCTTCTCTCTGTCCTCTTTCACCACCACTGTTCAGCAGGTCAGGCTCATTCAAACTCCAAGTCTGCACATTTCAAAAAACCCACTTGATTCAAGGATAGAATATGACTATATTTATTTTACTGCATTATAAATGTGCAAGGAAACTTTGCGTGTCGTCCCAAAGGTCACAGGAAATTGCTTGTATTTTGAAGATTTCAGAACCCATCAAATTAAGTGTGTATGCTTGTTTTGCTTGAGTAATATTTTAGTGACTACTTAGCGTCTGAAGTTCTTCCTCTCTGCCAGTTAATGAGTGAGATCGTGAAGAGATTCAGTCGTTCTTGGTAAGAGCAGTTTTTAATTTTCCATCTGGAGATGAATTCATGCTTTTGCTCCAAAGTTTGGATGAGTCGCCTCCTCAGCACGGAGAACTCTTGTGTTTGGATGGATAGCTCGCCAAACACACCATATTCAGCGGCTAATCAATACCCAGTGAGGTGTCAGGTCAGTTGTATTTGAATGCAAGGGAGAACGGGACTTTATTTCTCTAGCTGGGTAATACAAAAAGCTTGCACTGGTGAAATAAATGTCCGTCTATTAAGCATATCTCATTCTGGGAACACAATGGGCGAGCAAGGCTGGACAGATCAGAGAAAGAGAAAGAGAAGGCTGGCAGACGGAGGGGAAAGGATGGTGCAACAGAGAGCAGATGGTTGGAAGGTAAAGGTAGGAAAAACGAAAGATCTGTGAAGCAGGTGAGGGGATCTGTGCAGCCACGGATTGATATGTCCACTAATCCCCCACTGTGTTGACAGGTGGGTCCAGTCATCCCTACAGTGTGGCTTTGCCAGGCCAGGCCGTGGGCCCAGCCGTGCCAGGCTTGGGCTGTGGGCACGGGGTCCGACGAGCCTGCCCGGCGTAACACTTTACAGAGAGAGAACAATGTTTACTGGTCAGGGCCCCCAGCGAAAGGTTATTATTTGGACATGACTTGCGGGCACTTTTAAAGTCTGCCAAACAGATGGCAGGGAAATGGCAGCATACACAGAAGGCACAAATATAGAACCAAGTTTCATTTTATGTATTCAGCTTGGTCGGTAATTGGGTTTTCTGCTAACAAGGAGGGGGCTACCACTTGGGATGGAGGCGAGCTCTGGCACATGTCTTTGATACTCAACTTAATTGCTGCCCAGGCTTAGATGTCCATGACTTTGATGGTCAATGTTGGATGATAATATCTGGTTCATCATCACTAAGTGTTGGTTGGTAAAGGTGTTGAGGTCAGCTTCTACCGCTCCAAGTTGGAGGAACAGTTCCTTTATGGGCCTGGATTTCTGCTTTTTTAAAACCAGAAAGGCTCTTCCCACCGGCCTGGGGAAGTTCCTGGGGAATCTATTGTCTAAACAATCATGTGGCATTACACGTTCTCTTAATTGGAACAAGGGGACCTAGCTCAGACCATAAAACCAGGCGTGTAACTGCTAACGGCCCAGATGGCCCTCAACAGAGAGCCGCAGTCCCACTATGGTGGCATGCATTCCCAATCTCATCCTCAGAAATGCCCCACCATGGACAAACATGTTGCTCACTTTATCTCTGTGTATTGTTTTGCTGCTGCAGGCTGTGTGCAGCGGCATAGCTGATTGGGGCCGCCCTCTTTCCAAAACATCACTTTGTCTTTCTGTGGGCTTAAGTGTTCCTCTCAGACAGTGGCTGGGGCCTCTGTTAGTCCCTGGGTACCACTGCCCTGCCTTGATCTTGTTTACTTAGTATTCCATCTGAGCCCCAGAAACAAGAAGGAGGAGGAACATGGAAGTCTGGGGGAAAAAAGGAGAGGAAGACGACGGCGAAGAGGTAGCAGACGAAGAAGAGGAGGTTGGCTGCTTCACCCCTTTACAACCTCTCCACTCCGCTCTTCGACACTAGAAAGAACTTCCACCCTCTGGTAACTTTTCAAAGCTGCCAGTAATGGTCTTTGAAGCAGCCATCAAAAATGAGTGTTTTTTATCCCCCTTTCTTTTTTTTTCTTTCTTTTTTTTTGGTGCGGCCCAATGCTCTGAGGGGTTGGATGACTTTTCGTCAGTGGGTTGTAGTGAGAGGAAGAGAGGGAAACATAAAGAGACCGAGGGGTCTGCCTGCCAGAGAGGACGGAAACATGTTTGTATTTTCTTTCCCCTGCACCTTTAGAGCTTTATTTTTTTCTCTCCACTCTTTTTGTTCATTCCTTCCCGTTCAGTTTTGTTTTTCACTCCAATATGAAAGCTGAGAGAACGAACTACAGATGTGTTGTATTTTTTATGCGTTTGCTTCTTTGCTTTTCTTTTTTTTATTTTCTTTTCTTTGCTCCACATTTTTAAGCTTTCTCCCCAGAACTTGTTTGTACTCAGAGAGTCCAACTCAATAAAACAGGGAGAAAGCTAATGGCTCCAGAAAGAAGGAGTCTCCAGCACAAGAAATGTCAATGGTTGTATTCATATTTGAAATCTTCTTGACTTCTTTTAGAGATGCAGAAAAACAACTCAGTGCACAGTGCGATGAACTAATGTAACTTCTTTGACATTGCAATTACATTGTTTTCCCCCGCTTTTAAGATGCATTGGTTCATTCGATGGTCGTGGCATGACATGTTAACGTGTCAACTGAAGGACGTTAGTGAGAGAGATACATAACTGAATCCATTGACATAAAAAGGCAACTTATTTTTTTTGTGTCGAGTGAATTGATTCTTCTGGGAATCACGTACCTTTTGCATCACTAACCCTCGGTCTGGGTTTTAAGCTTGATGATCTCGGGTAAATCCCGCCATTGAGATGCATCTCACAAGCATCTCCTCAGTCGCCCGATGCAGCGAGAAGGCAGTCACACTGTTTATTGTGTAATTAGCTGCTGCCTTGGCAAATCACACGCAAATCTGAGGCGCCACTCAATTTGCATCAGCCTGCATGTCAATCTGCATGTCCTAAATCTGGTCTTCAGTCTCTGATACTGTAGGTTTTTTATTTATTTTTTTTATCTTTGGGCGGAATTCTCCAGCCCCCCACGGGCCGTGATGCATTTTACATGCAGCTCTGTTTTTGGAGAAACACAAGCAGAACTGGGTGAGAATATATACACAGAAAACTTCCTCAACAAAGAATGGGGGGAAAAGCCGATATAGTCGTCTGGAAAGTGCGAAGCGATACAGCACTGCAGCAAACTCCAACAGAAATCTTGTCAAAATCAAATATCCATTTGACAGTTGGAGGAAAACATGACTTCTCTCTTTTTCACTCCAAAGGTCATGGAGTGAAAGAGCATGTATCTGCCTCAGATGTGTTTTCAGTATCAGTTGCAGTCTGTCCTCAGCTCACCCCGCTGCACATCACAGTGTGAGTGCACAGCCCAGGCTGGGTGACGCTTGACTGGGTGGGTGACTTCTAATATGATCGCCTGTGTGTGTGTGTGTGTGCGAGGGTTTGTCTTTCTTTGTGTGTGTGTCTGTGTGTGTGAAGGTGATTTCAGCCGAATAAAAGCACTTTGTCACAGCTCTTGAGTGGATATTTCCAGAGAGTTTGCTCTTCTGTAACAGTGGCCTTTGTGCTTCCTAGCCTCAATTAAAATTGAGAAGAAGAATCTCTGTTTTTACTCCACTAAAATGTCCAGTTGATGTCAAAACTTTGACCCCAGCTGAACAATAAACTCTTATTAGATTCAGCATGAAAATGTCCAGTGCTAACTTTTTAAAGAAGTCACACTTTCTACAATATGAATGATTCCATGCTCAGGAAAATGTATCATGAATATTTTACCTGATAATTTGCTCCATTGAAAAACCAAAACTTAAAGGGATAGTTCAATATTTTGGCAACATTTAGTTTTAGCAGTAGGTTTGTTACCTTTAATTGTCGGTGCAAGCTATTTTTAGAACGGCGGAGCAGAGCCGATAGCTGCTCAGAGCTACGCTACGGAGGCTAATGGGATTTCTTGGTTTCCCTCATCAAACTAATCAAATACACAATCCAACAACTCCAAAATGCTCCAGTGGACAAGTTGTGACCTGCACATTCACCACGCTATGAGATAATAACACAACATTACCAGACAGAGTTGTTTTCGAGGTAAATTCACGCAAAACCACTGATGCACATTCTGCATTCATTAGATTTTTGATCATATTTCATGTCTTGAGTTGTCTGGAAATTGTTTAGGAGTATCAGTATCGTGATGATGTTCACATTGCGTTTCCATTCAATACAGTTTTAAAAGAGTAATAAATACAGATACATTTGTATTTTATAATTGTGCAATTTAACTAATTTTAATAATGTCCCATTTCTGCACCGCTGCTTTGTTTAATCACCTCGTCTACATAACTGTGATTATCAGATGGGATGTTCTCCCCAGCAGAACGTAATCGCCCGTAGCTGCCACTTACTGCTATTTTTTGTGTCTTTTTTTTTTGTTTCTTTATTATAGTTATATTTAGCCCAGAATCTGTTGCGTTGCTGCCCCACACACCCGTATGTTGATTTATATCCTGGAGGGAGGGATGATGAGAAAGGAGATATCCTGCCCTCGCAGCCCCCGTACCTGTATCTACCCCCCTTCCCCCAAGACATGGAGGAAAGAGGCGGAAACAAGCATAGGAGAAAGTACATATTTCTCTTTTGAACTTCACAGGAGTGAGGTGTTTTCAAAACGCTCCCAGGTGCAGATTTTTCTTAGATGTGAGGAGGAAGGGCAGAGAGAAGAAGAGAAGGAGGAAGGAGGAAGAAGTGGAGAAAGTGGTGGTTGTAAGTGAGAGAAAGGAAGGATGAATGTTAGAGAGAGCACAACAGAATGAGGAGGGATGGATTTGTGTATCCCACTGGGGGTGAAACGGTAAGCCACTTTCTGTGTTTTAGAGGAAGTGGATTGATTTTCTCTTGTGTGACCTCTGTCTTACTCGCCGCTTTTGCCAAGTGTGATACAGAAGTCTTTTCACTGGAGGTGGAAATACGCCGGCTGCCGCATTTGGAAACAGTAGAAACTGTAGCCGCGTCCAAATGTTCTCAGGCGTGGTGCAGAACAAAGTCAGAAAGTTAGGCCTACAGGTGTAGCCTTTGTGTCGGCGCCAGCTTTTTATTACATGCCTGCTGAGCCCGATCCCCAAACAGAGAGTTTATAGAAAGGCAGAGTCAGAAAATATAAGGTTCTGGGAATTTGAAATCTAACCGCCGTCTCTTCAGTCTGTCCTTTTCATCAAACCAAAATACCAGTTTCATTATTCAACCTTAAAGGGGACATATTATGGAAATATCACTTTTTGAAGGCTCTTTAACATATACTGTATTTGGGTGTTTGTCCTGCCTTCTGGCCCCCAAAATGTGAGAACTGACAAATAAATCTGTCATGTGCAGGCTCTCTAGGTTGAAATCCAGGTAGTTTTATGAGCTGCTCCCTCAGTTGTCTTCCAGTGATGTCACTAGAATTCGAATTTGCATAATACCACCCCTACCTGTATCATTTGCATTTAAAGGGACAGGCACTGAAACCAGCCGTTCTGAACAGGGCTGTTTTGAGAGGATGAAAAGAGTTGTGATGTTTGATCCGTATTTTGACCGCAGCATGTCTTTAAGACACCTGGGAGCTATTTAAATTTGTGGAAAGGAGGCATATATGTCTCCTTTAATAAGGACTGAAGGCCAACTTTAGAAATAATAAAAGCAACACTGGTGAACTTTTTACAACTTATTTCATCATCAAGTAAAACAGGATACAATCAAACTTAGTCAATGACATTGTTCTCCTGTAAAAAAAAAACAGCCCAAAGGTCGTTGATGCAGCAGGTTATAACGAGCCATAGTTAAGTTTTAATAGTAGTAATTACACCAGGAGCGAAGGGAAAAGTGCAGGGAAGTACAGTATTAAGAGAGACAAAGTCTGAGTAAATCACCTAGCTGTTATTGTGACCATGGCAACAAAGCTCATGTAATGTCGAGAAAGTGCTTATTTTTGTCACACTCAGTCATTTGTGTCTCTTTCTTCCTTTCCCTTCACACTCCTTCAACAGGTCATGTCCACACGTCGGATCAGTGAAACATAAAATTGAAGACTCTTAGCCTTTTGACATCTCCTCACAGGGCTTCAAAAGTTAATCTGGCCTCTGCTGAATTCAAATTAACTTGACCTTCCCCTTTACGGCCCGTGCCTTCCATTAAACCGCTTAAATGGCTCAGGACAGACCAGCGCTGTTTGCCTAAATGATACAAGCCACACGCCCCGGAGGCACGGACGCAAACACAAATTACCTAAAGAAAAGAGGCAGGAGGAAGGGAGGGGACTTTCACAGGTGAAGGTCGAAGCAGGCCTCAGAGCAGCCACACACACCGTCCCTCTGAAAAAAAAACAAAAAACTGTGACTGATGCCGTGTCTGGGCCGGGCGTAAATCACAGAGCTGTAAAAGCGGTTCCGTCTACACTGCCCACCCTCGTAAATTGGCATCTCGCTGCCACCCTCGTCCCACCACCGGCTTCACACATGCTTTATGACAAGAAGATCAGACCACTAAATGAACGGAGGCGAGGGGGTCGTAAATCGTCCAGGTGACGACGAGGTGATACAGTGAGGGAGGGCCGTTTCGCTTTGTCTCTCGACCAAAGGGCGAAAAGTGAGTAGACAAAAGACGCAGCCGAGCAGTGGAAACTTTGTACTTTCCTGCACTCACCTCACCCTGGCACATACGCAGGACATCACGTCACCACGCCCAGACGCCACACACCTCGCGTGTTTCCTGGAGAGTAGATAGATTTGCTGTTCAACCACCAATTTGCATATTAATGAAGAAAAATTGATTCCCTCCAAACTCTCTCAACTCCTTTGTTTTAACACATAGAATCCACATTAATGCCATCCATATGTTCTGTGAAGACAAGTATGTTGACATAGAAGTATCTGCTAATTATACATTAATTTACCTAACTAATGGCCTCATTAGCATAAATAGTTGTCGGTTATCCGTGTGTGTGTGTGTGTGTATGTGTGTGTGCCTGTGGCTTGTGGATGAATACAGATGTGCTCAGATTTCATTTCCCTTTAATTGCAGCTCCTCGTCTGAATACAACGCTGAAATCCTATCGATGGCTGTAATTGTCAGATTACGCGAGGATATAATGAAAGATGTTTTCAATACAAGGCGACGCCGTGGAAGCCAGGCACGGAAATCAAATGGCAGTAATATGAGATAAACTTTAATTCAGCTCCCAAAGGACTCGGTCTTCACTCTATTGATTCACGTCGGCGAGAAGCTTCATGTTTTCTATCAGCATCTGTATTCCAGCGTTGTTCGCAAAGATCAATGCAGCTTAAATTCTCACACGTGTGTTAAACGAGCCTCCCACTGTAGAGCTGTTTGCTGCCTGCGATGCTCAGGGAGGAGGCGCGCTGCCTTTCTTTTCTTTTTTGGAACACACATGCTGTGCTCCTTTCTGTGCAGAGGAGGAAATTAATTTACCTACAGGGGGCAATTGTGCGAACGCAAACTGTTTTGAGAAGCCATTTTTCATTCTTTATGGGCCCATTTAATCAGAATCCCTGTTTGAAAATAGACAAACTCTCGCATTAATTTTAGAATTATGACACTGTGGCGTGCGGAAAGCTGCTCTTTTCAGCTCTCCAGCCTTGTGTTCAGGGTCAGCGCCGCAGCCACCGAGGCAGTTTCGGGGGCGGTATTTGCTGGAAGATGGAAGAGCGGTTACAGCAACTCATCTCATGGACCATGTCAGGGTTTTCTGTTGCCTTCAAAATCCTTGAAACGCCCTCAAAAAAAGTTTTTTTTTGCTCAATAATTGAATGACAGTGATCGGCTCTTTCTCACAGAGTGAACCCTGAGAACCAAAAATACTTTTTTTTTTTTACATAAACAAAACACTTGGGTCTTAGTCAAAACAAAATTATTCAGAGAGCCTTCGTCTGCCAACATTCCTCTCCTGGTTTGTTTTCAAGTCTTACATTCCGCTCTGATTTGGATCGTCATCGTCGTCGGTGTTTTGTTGCTTTCATGCTTCGCGGTGCAAAACCAAGGAAACAACCTTGTTGTTTTCTTCTTTCTCGTCTTAAAGGAGCAGGAAATACCACGGGGATGTGCATGTGCTTGTGTGTGTCTTCTTACCTGCCCAGGCACACACTCTTCTCTGTGTGTGTGTTTGTCAGTGTGTGTGTGGTTCATGCACATACTGAACAGTTCACCGGTTGATCCTTGTGCTTAATGGCTGGAACGGCCTGAGATTTGCTGCCCTGTGGTGCACACACACTCACAGGACTTTTTTTTTTTTGCCTCCTCTTCTTTTTTATTCCACATTTTCCCCTGAATGCACCATCACAGGCCCACACAAGCACCACCCCCTTCATCCCTGACCCCCCTGGGCAGCTGTGGCTCTAACCAGAGGGTCAGTGGTTCGATTCCCGGCTGCATGTTGAAGTGTCCGTGGGCAAGATATTGAAACCACCGCCCTTGCGATGTGTCATCGTATGTGTGAATGAGTAGCTTTCAAGCAAATGTACGAATGTGTGTGCGTAGAGCCCGAGTGGTCCTAGAGACTAGAAAAGATCTATATATGTAAGTGTAAACCCATTTACCATCCATTTACCTCATCCATCCATCCATCCATCAAAATCTACATCTATCTATTGTGAGTCCTTCTCCTTCTTTCGAACTCACTGCTTGTTCACATTTCACTAATACTGTATAATACCTGCTGAAGCTATAAATAATATATCTTCTGCCCCTAGTGAATGTGTGCATTAGAGTGTGTGGTGTGTGTGCATAGCAGCATCTCCTGGGTTTTGCTAATGAAAACATCTCTGTCTTAATTTCCCTCACATTAACATCACTCGTGCAGCTCAGGCCTCGGCAGCCACCGTACTTTGGCACAGTGTGTATTTTTCCATCCGCTCTTTGCCTAATCTCACGCACATTATCTCAGTGAGATCCCCCCCCACAAAGAGATTCCATGATTACAGGCCTAACCCAGATACTTGAAGACACATGAATAAAATGGCCTGAATATCTCAGTCCATTTGACTTTGTTTCAGTCCCATCTCCTCCAGCTGACATTCTCCTGAACTCCCGCTCCACCAGCCGTTTATATCTCCCAGCGCCTTGATGTTCCACCGACGAGGTGCGAGCGTCAGTCGCTCTTTCAGGAAGTCGTCTGAAGATTCCCCACGCTGACGTGCATGATCGTCGCGCTCCTTTTTTTTTTTTCCCTTTTTCAAAAAGAGTGTCTGTTTCCGTAGCGATGGGGGCCTTCATTAGCCGAGAGTGCCGGCGTGTGGATGTAGCCGTGTCATTAGCACCATGTTCTCCCTCGTCCATCAGCGCTCCTTTATGGCACATTTCACTCCCAACTAGGTCATTCAGGTTTGCTCGGCAGATGGAATAGCCCGAGCAGCGTTGAGACACAAAGCAGGCAGACGCGTAATGATACACACACACACACACACACTTGTGCTTTTGTACACAGACACATGACCGCGCTTCTTTCTTCCCTGCTAAGACACACATATGGACGCCACTTCTTTTTCTCGGGCTGCATCGCTCTGTTTCGCTCTCAGTATCACTCAGAAAGGGAGGAAATAGGCAGCCACACATGGATGCACTATTATTGTTTCCCTCTCTGCTGTCAGACTCACTTCTCCGTGCACAGGCTGCGAAACACAAACACACAACCCGTTGCGACAGGCGTTCTCTCGGGGCGGAGCGGGGTAATCACGCCGCGGCACCTCTGGCAAGGCTAATTAAACCAGCACATCTGTGGTTTATTCCACATCTGGAGCAGGTGGCAGCATTGCCTGCAGAGCCTTTCCTCCCTCCGCTCCCCCCCCTGATGCCTCCGCCACCTCGTGACTGCTCTGCCAGACAATGACGACTGCAAGGGCGCATACACAGCTCGCTCTTTTGTACTTTTTTTGTCTTCAGCGAAAGTGGACAGAGTATCCTCTGTGCTCATACATGGCATGTACCTCCGCATACAGTTCTAAAATGCCATACTTTTACCAGTTAGCACTCATATCAGACATAATTCTGATTAAAAGTTGCTAAAAAGGAAAAACACCCCTCAGAAATCTGCTCCCCACCTCCGTCCTTCTGTTCTTGCCTCCTTGCCTGGCTCGCCTCTACTAAGTTCTGACACCAAAGTGAACCTCTGAAACTGGAATCTCATCAAAGTCTCTATCGGGCCGGTGGGAATGGGTGATGGTTTATCCAAGTGTAATCAAGTCCGACGGGGAGCCGTGCTGGTTGGAAGTGACAGCGCTGGGTGTTGAATCAAAGCCAGGAGGAACCTCAGGAGTCTTCAATTACACTCTTCTTCAGGGCAGAAAAATAAGATTTCAGTGTCTTTCTTTCAATGCCCTCGAGATTATGATTGTGTAAAAAAAAAAGAAGCTTTATTTAAATCAGTGAGGTCATTTGTAGTAGAGACAGTTTAACTCCCCATAATCTTCACTTTGGATGTCTTTCAGCCTTAATCTGAATCCACACTTCCCATGATTCCTCTGCATCACACTTTATTATCTCCTTTCTTTCTGAAATTGTTATGGGATTTTCTATTCAAATGACTTGGTATTTGGCTGATTCCTGGTGACCCTCCAGCCTTCACAGCCATGTCCCTCGAGGCCCCATGACATGCCTGTAACAAGGAGCTTATTGCAGTGTTATTGCCCAAGTATCTAGAAGGTTCCAGGGGCCTGAGGGCATGTGTGATGGCACTGACAGGTCCCGGGGACTCGACTGTCACTGTCAGGGAGCCAGCGGGCCGGCTCGATGCAGTTGTCAAACGCCCAGGCAAGGAAATGCACCAAAAAAGAAAAAAAAAGGAGGAGCTTTAATAGACCCGTATCGTTCTCCACTGCTTGTGCATATGCAAACACGGAGCAGAGACGTGCATGGGAGAACATGAACATGCAAAATGAAAACATAATGTTATCCCTGCTTCTGTGTGACAGGAGCTTGCACACACACATATATGAAACACACACACAACCTGGCGAGTCCTTGGGGAGCCCCTGACAGCTCTGCCCTGAGCCTCCAATCCGTCTCAGGGAGCTCCAAACACCCAGTGCAATTACTCTTTCTTGCTGACTGCACCTGCACAACATAATTGAGAAGGCTACTGGGGCTTTGTCACTTAAGGTAAAGATGTAAAAGAAAAAAAAAGTGCCCCGGCTAAGCTGCAGAACTGCAACGAGGGGCTATTACTCCTCAAACAGCAGGTGTGTCTGGACACACATGTCCACCTGCGCTTGTTTGTGTGTGCGCGAGCGGGTCTGCTCTTCTATCAGTCTGCTGAAGGACACGCTGTCGGACCTCTGAGGCGCAGACACCGAGGATCCTCCACAATAGCTTTTGTATTGAATATTCTGTGATGAATTTGCAAGATTGGAACTCTGCAGACAATTCTGTGGAGATGGCGCGTCAGCCAGCCTGAGAAATATCAAATATTCATGCATTGTCCGTCGCTCCGGTTTGGCATTAATGGTTTGAGAGTCACTTTTAATGATCAGAGATTTAATTAAGCTCCGGTGGTGCAACTAGTGCCGGCTTCATGAGACCAGGGGATCTGGAGAATCCCCCCTGTCTTACTTTAATGAAACCAGCAGCAGGTCATTGTCTGTAATGAGGAAATTGACTTGGATCTCATTATAATGTGTTTTATCTAATTCTCTATATTGTTAAAGGAGGATCAGAGTAAATGAAAAGAAGTAAAAAAAAACTTAGCCTCTTTACGTTTAAGTGTTCTTAAATCGACTTTTTAAACAGCTGCTGACGTCACTCCCCCTGATGAACGCTCTCCAAGCAAATTGCCAAGTGTTGCCATGTAACTTATCTGGCAAGCGTTTTGAAAGCTGCGAGCTTTTGAAATGAAGTCGACTGGCTGAAATTGCAGATCTCTGTGACAACACTCTCAGTAATCTGGCAACCACGCAGTTTGCTTATTTTCCAACCACATCGCCTGGGAGCTCAGGGCCGCTCTGGGAAATGGGTGGATGGCAAAAATTCAGCAAAGAAAAACAGAAGCAAGAATTCAATAACCTATTTAACTGTACTTGTATTTAGAAATGGTGTGAAGTGACATAACGGAGAAGAGTCTGACTTTTTGTTTGCATGTAGCTGACGTAGCTTAGCATGAAGACTGGAAACAGCTAGCCTGACTCCTGATGGGACTCAGACAACATTCCTTTAAACTTTTCCTTGATCTGTCAGTCATTTCTCTGTCCTTCCCTGAACCTGGGTCCAATTTTCATGGATTTATTTTACACACTCATGCTTCAGAAGTTAAAGACCTGTTTGTGTCCTCTGTAAAGCCCCGCCCACTTTTGCGTCTTTCATCGACTCTTTTCCTTCCCTCCATCCTTCTTCCTGCACCTCCACACACTTCTCCCTCCATCAGACTTTTCTCCTTTCATCCAAAACTCCTCTCTCCCCTCCCTTTCCCTTTCTCACCCATCTCCTTACTCCTCCTCCTCCTCCTCCCTCCAGCCCACCTGTGAAAAAAACTCTACCTTTCATCCCTCTTGCTCATGCATTCCCCCTGAAGGCAGACTAAGCTCTTTCCCTATCTCTTCTCCTCTCTCTCTCTTAGCCCTCTCTCATTCCCCCGTCTCTCTTGTACTCTGGATCACTCATGTGCTAACGTGCGCAGAAAAGACACACCTGCCTCACACACACACACACACACACACACACACACACACACTTGCACACTCTCCCCTGTCATTTGTCAACACTGTCAACTCGGATGGAAAGAAACTTCCCCATGTGTGCCTATACCTACCTAGCACCTACTCTCTTTCTTTCATATCAAATCCCACCACAGCGGTGTGGGAAGCGCCGCAGACATCAGTCTCAACTCTGATATGACGGAGAGCAGCCAGACTTAACTGCCTCACACCCATGGGTGATGGAAAACTGTCACATCACCCCTTAAATACGGATTCAAATCACCACAACAGACACACAAAGTCGTCCAAACCATTACAGTTTGAAGGAAAAAGACTTTGAAGCTGTCAGATTGTGGCGGCTTACTCCTGCGTGCCGTCCCGCTAATCCTTGAAAAGTCATCTTTGTTAACACGTTAAAGCATCTTGAAGCCTTTGTTTGATCCAAAGTGTATGACAGATGTCGTTTGTCACGGTCCAGCTCCAATTTAAGACCAAGTTATTTTCCTTAGCACTTAAAAGCAACACCGATACTCGATACATGTGGCATGTGAAAACGCATCATCTAGTTCATAACGTCTCAGTTCTGCTCAGCTGAGACATCGTCAGACGTCCTTAAGCTAATTCTTTGCGTGTCTCTTTGCTTTATGTTCAAAGACATGTAACAGTCATTTATATTTTCTCGCTGAGAGAGAGATTTGTACGGTGATGGCTGAAAATTGGCTCATCTGACAACGCCCGGTGGCCTTCTGTGGAAAGCTATATGAAATATACTCTGACAATGACACTATAGATACAGAGTGTGTGTATAGCATTTAGAGAAAATATACACTGGCTTATAGCAGAACAAATATTAACATTAAAAGCTCGGGCCACTCCAGCTCTGCAGCTACACTTCATTTAACATCCCAGAGGAAGTAAAATAGTGATGACTGTGTTTAAATGATTTCTGCAGTGTAACATAACCCCTGCTCATCACACAGTGGTGTTTCCTCTTCACATTGATTTGCCTTTACATTGTCACTTGCCTAAAGAAAGGTTGTGACTCATTTCTTAACTTTGCCACCGAGGCGTCAGAAGCAATTAAGCCTCAGCGTTTTGAGGTCCTGCTTTCAAGTCAATGAGAGAGAGAGAGAGGGGGGAGGGGGGGAGGTCAGGCAGGGTGCGTGACACAAAGTGCTACCAAATTTATAAATGTTTATTTTTTTGCATTGCAGTATTCATACCACTGCACAATAATTCAGGACGGGGTTTTGAACCGATCCACACAAACAGGTGGCTAATTATGTAGACCGGCCATATTTGTTGATGTCAAAGTCAGGGAGTTTAAAAGTTTAACCACTTATGCAACTGCTTGTTAGTGAAGGAGGAAGTGGAGGAAGCAGCGCAGGCTGTAATTATATCCAATAACGTAGGAGAACATTGGGTGAAGGGCGGCCGTTTTCCGGTGCTTTCTCTCACTTGGACCAGTCACAGCGTGTCTAATTGGGTCTTGTGATGTCTTTTATTGTAATTGATCATTTTGACCACTAATTGATTGGTCAGAGGTCAAAGGTCTCTCTCTTTTCTCTCTCACGTGCTGGTTACAACACTTCCCCTCGGTGATAATGAAGTTAAACCAGACAGAAATGTGTTATATGGCCAACAGGAAGCAGCAGACCAGACAGCATCATGGATGGAGCCGTCATCCACAGAAGAAATAAGAGACATGACCCAGCAGGCTGCAGGTGAACGTCCTCGTGCTGCCGGTGCAGGATGCTCACCTGTGGCCTTGTGTATGTCAAAAAAAAGAGAAAAAAGTCACATTTTTGTTGCGACACACTGCGAGATGAAACTGCTTTTATTCAGGTCGAGTCCACAAAGGAAACCGGCAGCCCGGGGAAGGAAAAGAAAACAGATTGTAGAAAAGCTCTCAAATGGAAATATGTTTGTAGTGCAGGCAGCGCAACAGGTGGTTTTACAAATGTAGTAAAGACGGGATCTTTGAGTCAGAGGAAATGGTTTGTGTTTTCTCACTTAAAAAAAAAAAAAACAAGTCTGCAGAGGTACCTTCTTTCTCCTCCTGTATTTCTGTGCTACACTGTGTTGCTCTTGTTGCTCGGCCGGCATGTTCTTGAAAAGTAAGGTCGGAAAGGGTCAAGGTAAACACTTGGTGTGTGTGTGTGTTTGTGTGTGTATTAATCAGAAAGTTGTTGTTGTGTGAACCACTCAGATTTACAGTGATCTGCTGTCGTCTCTTGGCTGGGCGGGAGGTGGAGGGGAGGGAGGGCCGGTGGTAATTACTCACAAGTTCCTGAGTTCATTACTACTCCAATGAGCAATAACCATCTCTCAGTCGGTACCGAGCGCAATAACCCATTTAATTTCATAATTATCGATTGCTTTGGATGGCCACACTGAAAGGTCAAGACCAGTTTTTTTTTTCTTTTTTTTTTCATTTCTCGGCGAATGAAAGGAGGTTGATTCGAAAGAAGAGGCATGGAGGGAGGGACTGACTCACGCAGACAGACTCTCCTGCTGAGCGTCTGACAACTTGTTGGCTGATTGGTGATGAGGATGCACACACATACAATACACACACATAGTGGAGTATACACGTGTACCGAACACACAAAACCAGCCAGGAAAATATCACACAGGGTGCATACACAGACAGACACACACTTTTTTAAGACTGCATGCACAAATAATGGTCACAAACGCATCAGAAAATATTCCGGCGAGCATTTCTCCTTCAGCAAGCGTCTCTTTCCAGACGCTCCGTCTGTTGCAGCAGCTTTTGTCTGTATTTTCATCTCAGTTGCGACGACGCTTCCCTCCCTGACAGCTCTCTGGCCTTTTCTTCACGTCTTTTGGCTCTCCTTTGTTTATCCTCTTCTCTCGCTTTCTCCTCACTTCTTGCCGTCTCTTTGTGCTCTCCCTACTGTCGTGGACGGAGGAGGGAGACGTCTTTTAATGGAAAAGCTTTTAGGGAAGACAGGGTTTTGATCATTTCGTCTACATTTTTGACTCCAGGGTGATTCACGAGAGTCGGAATCCAGCCTGTACGTCTATGAATGTATTCAAATTAATTAGGATCATCAATTTTTTAAGCTTTGCTATGATAAAAACACAAATGAAAAGTTAGAGAGGTGGAACTGGCTGAAATAAATCCACAGCAACACAAGAGTGATCTGTAAAACAAAAAAAAATAATGCACACACAGATAATATGACTGTAAACACTAATATGAATTACCACATGCTCTGTCCGCACCCCTCCCATCGCTCCTCGCCCTGTCATCGCCACAATTCCTGACTCATCAGACGCTATTGTCGTGCTCCCTCCATCGCCGGCACACAGGGCTAAATTATTGGCCCCTTTTTAATAAGGCTATGGATTGTTTGAGGGATGGCAGCGGCACCGCTGTTGATTATATCGAAAGCCAGTTGTTTTATATCCTGCGAATGTCAGATTTCTGCTATTTACATCCCTCAACCGCAGCACGCCAGCGAATGGCTATTGATTTTGCCAGAGATGAATGGAGTGGCTGCGTGGAATTAAAAACAAAAAGACAAAAAGGGTTGAGGAGGAGGAGGAGAGGAGCGTGATGTAAGGATGAAAGAAGCAGAAGAAGCAGGGATATTAGATGACAAACCAAAGTCAATGCCTGTAAACTCAAACCAGCGTTCACACTTGACTTGGACGAGTTTTATAGCAACTCACACACACCCGTGTCAGCTTCGTGGTTGGGCATCCATCTTGGCCGGCTCTGTGAAACAAAATAGTTCCATATTTTCCTCCTGGCGCTGGGTTTTCAAGCGTATTCCGGCAGACTGGGATCGGGTTCAAGACGCAGCGGAGCGTTTGAAGCCGCTGCCATGTTTTCAGCCCATCGTCTCCATTGAATCTTTGCGCCTACGGCTACAATAAGTGGTCAGGAGCCAGACTGCAGAGTCTGTGTGTTCCAAGCCTTGATGTGCTGGGAAAAAAAACACACCACCCGCCTTACGCACGCTGTTACACATCAGCAAATTGTGGTGTTCAAAGCTTCCCAGGAGTTATTTTTCAATGAAATGATGCGGTGATGTACATTTTTCACAGAACCTCCTGTTTTGTCTACTACTTCCTCGAGTTTTGTCTCGAGGCTCGAGTTCCCTCCGTATTTGCCAGAATATCTTCAAACAAACTCCAGAGTCGGTCTCCGTCTTCCAAACACTACATGTCTCTTGGCTGCTTTTCAGGTATACTGGCAAAACATCATCAGTACTTGTCTCACTCCACATCCGAGTGAGAAGACGAGCCCAGTTGTTAGACCAGGCCTAAGACAAAGAAATCTCCACCATTAGTTTGTTCTTCTCTTTGTTACCGTGGAAACAAACCCGCACATTTGTTTATCATCATTTAATGTAAGTGCCAACACATCAGTATGAGCTGATTTGTTGCTTTAAGAAGTCATTGGGTCATTTTTAACCGTACTGTATATTTAAGCTCTGGGTGTGTGTGTTCTTTTTTAAATGATTAACTATTGTCTGACATTTTTAGGCAAAAAAGTTAATAAATGAATCAAATAAGTAATTAGCAATTTCATCTATAATGAAAGCAGTTGGACTGTGACACAAATTACTTTTTGAAAATGGAAAATGAAAGTAAGTTATGAAAAAAAAAGCCCAACATTTGTTCCATGTGCTTCTCTTTAACTAATAGTGTTGTAGATAGAATATGTTCATGTTAATTTTACTGAGGGGTGGTGAGGTGACAAAAAAGGTCATGAACAGAAGCACACAGCTAAATACAGTCCATCCTCCTGCTCAAATATGACTCTATTGGAAATGAAAGTCGGGGGTCGCTGGTAGGAATGGTTTTGTTTTTGTGTCTTGATAAAAGTTGGAAGTTTAGAAGTCGCGGGAAAAGATCATGGGGAGGAGAAAGACGAGATGTAACTCGAGTGAGTGAGTGATGGTTGGAGGAGGAGAGGAAGACGTGGAATGACGAAGGAGAAGGAGGAGGAGGAGACGTGGAGTTCGGGGAAAAAAATAGGAAGAGGAAGAAAAAAATGACAGCAGTGGAATGAGTTGGAGGGGGATGGAGGGGGGAGGGAGGCCGGTGACCGAGTACAGATAGATGAATGACATTTTGGATTCTCTCAGCAATAAAGCGTCTCCCTAGACAACGGCTGTCTGGGTTTAGATAGAGGCCGTCACACTGAAGGGCTCATTTGCCTTTCAGTTGCTCATTACATCCAACCCAAACTTATTTCCTCCTCTGGGAGCCCCCCCACACCCCCCACCCCCACCCCCACCCCAGTCCTCTGACTGTCTGTGTGTGTGTGTGTGTTTACATGTGCAGCCGTGCATGTTCACTTACACACAGGATGTTTTTTTTGCATGGGTGATGTTGCTTCTGTGTGTGTGTGTTTTTCTTTTTGGTGGGCAAAATGACAGTACGGACAGCAGCTGTTGTGCATCGTGTGTGTGTGTATGTGTTTCATTATCTCTGTGGCGTGTTGTATTTGTGACACGCCACTTCACTTTGTACACAATTCGAAGGCGACCACCGTGCTGCGAATACTCAAGTTAGTAAATCTCACACAACACACACCATAATGTGATTTATAAAAGAAGAACAAAGCTAAACACACTTGAGCAAGCACAATAAGCACACACACACACAGACACAGACACAGACACAGACACACACATTTACACCAAAGGCATATCCCTCCTTAGATACGATATTGAAACACACAGGCCTCGTGGCAGAAATGTTCTCCAACCTTCCTTCATAATGATTTCTCCCATATGGTTCCTCCTAATATTCTGCTTGGAGTCAACTCACTGGAACTAACACACACACACACACACACATACACACGCACGCATGCACACACACATATACACACATGATCACAGGCAGCCCTTCTGTGCTACATTAACTACAAACCTCATTTCCCCACAAAGAGAAGCCACCGGCTGAAAATTGGCTGGGACGAGTCATTAAACCTGCGTCTGACTCACGCACACACATACACACATCTGCTATACAAATGACACACACACACACACACCCACCTGTGTCAGTGTAGCAGGTGATATCCCAGCGCCTGCTGAGAGATGATTGCCCTCTTGATGGAGGAGGGCCAGTGTTCATGTGTACAGAGGTGAATGTGCATTTGTGAGTTTTGACACTTTCACCTTTAGGAGATTTTTATAATGTGTGTGTGTGTGTGTGTGGAATGATAAGTGATAAAGTCTGCAGGGCTAGATGATAAGGATACAAAGGAAAGGGAAGGGAAAAGAGGATAAAGAGGGAAGAATGGGGTACAAGGAGGAGGAAGAAAGAAGACAAGTTAAAGGTAAAGATGGAGAAGTGGGTAGAAAAATCAGGGCAATAGGAAGAGGAAGAGGAGGTACGGGGGGGTTGGCGAGCGTGAAGGGGAAGGGCTCCTGCTGAGAGATGATTGATGGATGTGAAACCCCGCTGGCCCCAGATCAGCCGCCGAGATCTGTCAGGGACCATTTGAAGTTAAAGTCATACTAAAGCAGGCAGGACCCAAACTAATGACAGTTCTTCTTAAATGTGTCAGGTTTCTCCCACACTGTCTTCTGCTATTCTCATATCCCAGGTAACTGATGGAGGATATTTCACCACATTTAAGAGAGTTGGAGGCCAGAATGTCCCACACAAAACCACCACAATGTATAAATTAGTAGTATATAATATGGAGGTGGAAGAGAGCTGATGTTTTCCCTCTGCTTTTCTATATCTAACATTTGGTTAAATCAACTCTCCTCTTTTTCAGATTCCCTTTGTAATAATTTTATCATGTAATTGTTTCTGTGGCTCTGGCAGAACTTGGTGAACTGAGCATGAACTCATTTCTGAAATATGAATGAAATTATTTAACCTGAGCGCATTAAAAAAACTTACAAGAGGTCACACTGACCTTTTTATACGTTTTCGAGGAGTTCCATATATAATAGCAAAGTATTAAAATGTACATAAAAGCCCTGAAATATCATAAATTTCACATTCATTATTAACTGTCTGTAAAAGTTTTGCCATTCTATTAACCAAGGGCAACTAAAAAAAAAAAAAAAAAAAAGGTACCATACCAGAGTTTAATTTGTGCTATCAGTCATTTTCTAAGAGTAGCTGATTTCTTTTTTTTTTTCTTGCTCATTTTGGAGTGAAACTGTTCATTTCATACACAGCAAAGCAGCATGTGAGTGCTGAGCCTATAAGCTGCACGGCTGCCACGTCAGCACCACCTCAGGACTGTGATGATGATGATGATGGTGATGATGATGTTAAGGAGGAGGAGGAGGGCGGAGGCTGGTGGGCTTGGTAATAACCATCCACCATTGATGTGGTCCAGGCTCCTGGATTCGTTTAAAGCCAGGCGCGTGGGTGTGTGTCAGCTGATGTGTGTGTGGTGAAGGGATGGACAGGAGCTTCTCCTGAATGCAATTGCAGCTCATAGAGGAGAAATGTTCAAACCCACACTGTGCAGCTCTGAAAACACTTCCACTGACTCGAATTGAATCAAGAAAAGAAAAAAAAAGAAGAAAATGTGTAGTTGTGTGTCAACCACACACACCACCGGTTATACCTGCAGGACCTGAAGCTCATATCTTCCAGTTGTCCGTCCTTCAGCTTCACCTCTATAGCACATTTAAAGACAAATAGGCCAAATAAGCAGGTAAAACAAATGTAAATATTCCATAAGAGATGTATGAGAAAACAACACAGTCAGCAGTGAGGTCACATCTTCATCTCCAGGATTTAGTAAATGTTCTTAACACTTGAAAATGTAGGCCTATTTATTGTTTTTCAACCTTGGTTTATTTGCTCTGAGTGATATTGATCAGGCTGTGCTGAAGCAGTAGAAGTAAGGTGGAAAATACTTTTCAAATCGGAGTCGTGTTCCACTTCACATGTGTGAAGGATGATGCAGTCGTGTGTGTCCTCGCGCCGCGTTCGGCTCTGACCTCACTTTGTCCCCGAAGAACTCAGAGGGTCGTGCAACTTCCAAACCCACATACAAATCCATGAGGTCCATCATTCAATCTTAGTTCTCCTCCACTCAAAAGACTTGTATTGTATTACATCCCAGCACTCACACCACCGTCAGATAAACTGTTAACAAACATCCTTGTAAATCCTCAGCACAGTTTACTAGATAATACATCACTGCAGACTCAGATCGCTCTGCTTTGTCCTCTCAGGGGAAAAAAAGAAAAAAACACCTCAAGTGTCTGAGTGAATGCATTAAGATGTTTGATGGCCACAGACTCCTACATCATGCATGCTGTTTATCAAGTGGACACTTGAGATAGTTTCCTCATTGTTTTAGAGGAAAATGGTTTTGTGAAACTCAGGTTCTCTAAACAGAAACTGGCAAGACCACAGCAGATTTTTTAAACCTTTATTTAACCAAGTAAGTGCAAGTAGGGGCAATGCACTGTGCGTCAACCAGACACTCCACTATCTCACAGATACAAGAGCTCAGGTACTGAAATGTGGTACAGTTTGATTTTACCTGAATTGATACTTGGTTTACTGTGGGAATTCAGTCGGTATCAATAAAAGTAACAAACCTGGTACTCATCCATAGCCAGAGGCAAAAACAATAACATATAGGCTACACAAGATATAGTTTGTGTGTGTGTTTGTCATGTTTCTGTGCTGGAAATCCACCACTCGACAGTGAACAGAGGCCTGACCTTGTGCCAGAGCTTTGACCCGGCTCCGTGTTCCTTATGTCACGTCCATGTTGCTCTGCCGAACCCTGCAGCTGCTGCTCCGCCCACTCAGTCAGCCATTGAGGCGCCCATCCAGAGGTCACAGCCTTTTCCACTGAGTAAATGTATATCCACTTGGCTGTGACTGCTACTAGTCAGGAATCAGATTATTTGTCATTAGAATAAAAGTTATTTTAAAGGGATAGTTCAACATTTTGGCAAATTGGCCCATTGCCATAATCTCTATAGTTTTAGGAGTAGGTTTGTTACCTTTAATTTATTAATTTATTTTTAGAACGGCGGAGCAGAGCCGTGAGCTGCTCAGAGCTATGCTACGGAGGCTGATGGAATTTCTTGGTTTTGGTGGAGTTGTCAAGGGAAATTCATGCAAAACAAACCGTTGATGCACATTCCCATCAGGGGCAGTTTTTCGGCAAGCAGTATCTCCATTTACCTCGAAAACAACTCTGTCTGGTAACGTTCTGTTATTATCTCATAGCGTGGTGAATGTGCAGGTCACAACTTGTCCACCAGAGCGTTTTGGAGTTGTTGGATTATGTATTTGATGAGTTTGATGAGGGAAACCAAGAAATCCCATTAGCCTCCGTAGCGTAGCTCTGAGCAGCTCGCGGCTCTGCTCTGCCCTTCTAAAAATAGCTTGCCCTGACAATTAAAGGTAACAAACCTACTGCTAAAAACTATAGGGATTATGGCAATGGGCCTATTTGCCAAAATGTTGAACTATCCCTTTAAAAGTAGATTCACCTCTACAGACTACTCAGACATTAGAGCTGCAATCTCTCAGCTTGGACCCCACCTTTGACACTTTGTGCTCTGCATCTTCTCTGGATTAGCGATTCAATGTATTTAAATGAAGTTATTATCTCCCTATATAGTCATTTTCCTGCTCAACAGAAGAAAAAAAAATCCACCCATTTAACCTCCCTCTATTTTATCTAATTGATAACAGCTTCCCTGTTTACTATTCTTCATGGCATAATGGAGCTGTATTAAGTTATTGGTAATGCAAACACAAGGGTGTAAAACTGCGACAGGAGGACAGACGTGATAAGACAGTAGATGCAGTGCGAATAGCAACAAAGAAGAAGGAGGAAGGAGTCCAGACAGATGGGAACAAACACGGTACAACATGTCAGTGAGAATAAGTGAGATGTCTCATACCTCACAGGAATGAGCTCTTCCTCCAAAAACCAGCGTGTTTACATGGCGGCATGCACAACGTACAGGCGTTTCTCTGCAGGTGCCCGTCCCGTGTTAATCACTCGAGCTCCCCGAAAACACAAGGAGGCTCCGTCATTGTTGCTAAAGTCGTTTGTCTGTTCCGGGGAGAATGGCGCGAGACGGGATTAAGTTGTAATTCAATTTAGGGAGATTAAAGAAGGTTTCAGCCAGAAAAGCAACTTGAAGGGAACGCGCCAGCAGCAAAACTGGGTTATGCTGCTAAGAAGGTTTTTGTTTTGTTTATTTTATAATGCGTTCAAACTCAAACAGGAGCCTGGTGGAGCGGGAACAGAGTGCAAGAGGAGTGCTGAGGTTTGAAACGACTCCTGAAGAGAGAAAAAAAAAACGCTCCAGCACGGTCTGGTCACGTTGCTGCCATGCAGTCAGTCTTTAAACGCAGCACAGAGGCCTGTTGTTGCCTACTAACAGTCATCTAACCATGACAACTTGTGTGGTTGTAACCATGGGAACAATACTTCTTTCACCTAAAGCATGATCCCACATTAAAAAAACAAATCCACCTTTATGGACTCTTATGAACCGTCAACCTACACTCTGCAGTGTGTGACTCAGATACAGTTCTAAGAGAAACCTGCTCAGCAATAGTCCACTGCTGCAACACAGCACTGCATGGACTGTCAATTTTTTATTTGACCTCTGATATTGAAGTTTACAGGTTTGTTTTTTTTAGTTTTGTGTTGAGGAGAGTTTCCATTAAAAAGAAAAAAAAAGTGCAAGAGAAGCATTCTTGTAAATCTTGTTGTTTTGGAGAGTTGGAGCTGCTCCTGTCGCCCTGACTGGCAGAAATCTGCTCACACACACACACTGGAGCTGTCAAGTGGACATGGACCTGGTGTCACCAACTGCATTAACGGGGGGAGAAAAAAAAGACTCAATACCTACACTGTCTAGAGAAGGATGGAGGGAGACAGAGAGAGAGGGCAGAGATGGAGAAATAGAAGTCTAAGGGCAGAGAAAAAGAAATGAGGACAAGAGAGAGAGGATGAGGTAAAGCAGATGGATCTTGTTGCTCTCGAAATGAGCCCAGAAAAAGAGCGTTTACAGTAAAGCGCGCCGATATGAATGCTAATGCCCCCGGACGTCATTCCCACTCTCACTAGTACAAGATTGTGTCTCTCTTTCTTCCTCCGTCTCCCCGGCTCTCTATTTCCTTAGCCTGGCCTTACCTTGCTTACTCACCCATTTCTCCTCTTTGTCTGTGTGTGTGTGTTTATTTTTGTGTGTGATATTGGTTTTTGAGAGTTGTTTTCTCCTGACTTTTCACCTCTCCCCTCTGATCTTTTACCACCGCACACACACGGACATAAACCCGCGCACCTGCCAGTAGGTTTCAATAACAGATTATTACAGACAGCCCGCTCACCCTTTCACCTCCACACACACCTGTACACAAACACAAACACGCACTAAGCTTATTGATCTCACCAATTTCAAACCCTTGCGCACACTTCCTTTGAGTTTGTAGCTGCTCTTAAATCATTTCATCTAATAACTCATCTGTGTGCGTGTGCGTGTGGTCAGCAAATCTCATTTATCACCATAGCTCAGGTCCCTCCGCTGCCATTGTGTCCCACACAGTCTGTACCCACAGCAATATGGAGGATCACAGAGGAGAAGGAGAGCGCTCATCTTTGCAGAGCCAACGATCCATAAAGCAATATGGGAGTTTATGAGCTCTCAGTGTTGTTCAATATAGGGGCAAGTTCAACTATGCAGCAGCCCATTGTTTTTTTTGTTTTTTTCCTCTCTCATCTTGTTCTGTCTTTTCGGAAATTCTCCTCCTCGGTGCGGAGAATATGAACTCTGGCTGACAAAAGATGTACAGCATGTCTATTTAAAAGATATGACAAAGGGTGAAAGACAGATGATGGTGCTGACTCACTTACAGACACCATTTCTCTCACTTATAACCAAAGTATCTAAGTGAAGATAATAAAAATACTTACAAGACATTTAAGAGAAGCTTCAGTCAGACACCAATTTGCTGGAAGCTACAGAATGTTCTGGTCCTACACCCCCAAAATGGCAAGGTTTTCTTTTTTTCTTTTTTGTATTTCATATAATTTTTTTTTTTTTTTAAGTATATTTTTTTGGCTTTTCACGCCTTTATTAGATAGAAGAGTTGAGAGAAACAGGAAATGGGGAGGTAGAGGGAGGGGGAATGACATGTGGGAAAGGGCTGCCCGATGCGGGATTCGAACCAGGGCCGTCTGCATTGAGGACTGTAGCCTCTATACATGGGGCACCTACTTAACCTCCTGCACCAATCGACGCCCCTCATGTAAAACTTTGAGTAGAAACAGACAAAGCACGTGTAGCTGCAGCCATTTATTTTCATAATAATAATAATAACACACTGAGACGAAATCCATCCAAACTTCCAGGCTGAGGAAGTTGAGGTTGGGCTGTGATGGACTAAAGCTGCAATAGCTGATGGTCATGCTTTTAGCATCACCACTGCAGGCCATCAGAAGTATTTACTGAATCTATTTGCTTGTTTTTGCAAAGAGAGCAGACACATGATTACCTCTGTCCTCTTCCTCCTCTTTTGTCAGCCACTCACAACTTCCTTTGGCTTTTTTAATTTCTTATTCTCCTGAAATCGTACAAACAGCCACTCTTTGACTTAAGGCCTGTGTGCAAATTGGCCACGGACGACATCATCATTAGTGCCTTGCATCGTTTCTGGACCTTCTAAAGGCTGGAATCATAATTAGAGCTCGGCGCCGATGGGCTGCAGTTGAAGGCACCGTTGGCATTAGATGTTTGCCAGGAAATACTGGAAGCTGTGAAAGATGTGAGAGACAGGTGTGTGGCTACACTTTAATGGCTCTATTTGTATGTGTGTGTGTGTGTGTGTGTGTGTGTGTGTGTGGCTAAAAACCTACAGTAAAACCCTCCCCGCTCCAATTTGCCCGGTCTTCCCCTCGCACCAATTGAGCTGTTTCCATCCGCTATAATATCTTCAAAGTCTTGTAATCTCGTCAGCCGAGTAAAGTCTCCAAGTGAAACCCTCTGTAAAGGTCAACCAATGCAATTTGAATATCTTTGATTAAACAGTGTGCCGGTGCCAGACCCAGACTGTAGGTCAGTGCCTCAGAGAAATGATATCCACCCCTCTCACCCCACTCGTCGTCCCTGCCTCAGTCTTGACTCTCATTGTTGAGGGTCACGTCTGCCACACTCGGCACTCTTTCCAGCAATTTACACGACGTCGCGGCCTTTGTGTGTGTGTGTGTCCATTCTTCTCCGCCTCTCTTCTGTCTGTCCTTCACACTTTTGTCTCAAAATTTAAAAAAAAATCTCAAATCCTGGATGTTTCTTTGTCTTTTCTGACCTCTCTCTCATCCATTATATTACTGATTCCAACATTTTTCAGAAAATGTGCCGTACAGCAGCTGTTCAACCGTGCATTTGCAGACTGGCACTTCAGTTAAAACCCCTGTAAGTGCAGTCCATTTGCTAGATTGAAGCTCCTAGAAAAACTCCAGGGAAAAGAAATGTATCATATTTTACATCAGTTATTCATTGGAAAAAAAATCCCTTAACCTATCTGTGTCGGGGATGTGTGGTAGTCTACCACAGGTGATCAAGACGCAAACATTTATACACTTCCTTTGCATTTGAATTCTCTGTGGTTGAACTTTTTCCAGTGTGTCGTCATATTTTAATGGATCCCATTTCTCTGTCTCTGCCTCCAGTTTGCCCCGGCACGGAGAACAAGCTGAGCACCCTGTCTGACCTGGACCAGCAGTACCGCACCCTGAAGAAGCTCTTCGAGAACTGTGAAGTGGTCATGGGCAATTTGGAGATCACCAACATCGACCAAAACCGCAACCTCTCCTTCCTGACGGTAAGAAACAAAGTGGAGTGATGTGTATCTGCAGGGGAGGACGGAGAGAGACGGACAGACCCTGACTAATGCTGCGTTCATAACAACTTGGAGGTCGGGATTCCCAACTCGAAAATTTCCGACTTCCGACATCATTGCGTTCACGCTGCAGGAACTCGGGAGAAAAAAAAACATGGATACCTGAAGGAAGTTTGGCGTATTGTGGCTCATCGCTGAATACGAAAAATAAATGCAGCAGTAAATTATGTTTATTTTGGAGGAGAGGAGACGCCGCAGATGAGTGCACATATAATGTTATAGCCTTGATAACAGTTAAACGTTATTCCTGTCACATAGGAGGAACACAATTTCACACCATACAACAATCACAGCTTAATATAAACGTATTTCATAGAGGCTACTGCAATAATACACAAAAATATGCATTCAAACCTCAACAAATAACTTAAAATGTCTAAATTCTAACCGTTTAAGACGAGGGCTGCCATGTTTTGATGTTGTGGGGATTTCAAGTCGGAAAGTCGGAGCTCTGATATGATACCCGAGTTTCCGACCTGTAGTTCGATGCCGTTCAATTCATTTTTTACACCTCGGAGCTCGTTTTTTTCCCAACTTCCGAGTTGTCTTGAACGCAGCATATGTCTCTGTTACCGACTCACTCTCTGTTTCCAGTATTGTGTGACTCTAGTCTCCAGGTATCATTGGACATGGATGAGTCTCTTTTCCTGGAGTCTTTACTTATAATAGACACTTAAACCACAGTGTGATGTCGCACAGCTGTAATTTCCACATCTATGAAACATGACGCATTGCATCGTAGGGTTTGTTAGCGTGGAGTGAAATGTCACAGCCAATTGCTTGACAGTGAACATAGTACGTTGTATAGTAGGCAAGGAGTGAGCTCAGAACAAAGAGGACTGGAGTGATTCAGCACCTCAGACAGAGAGCCAAGTGGAGCAGGCTGGAAAGTTTCAGCACCACGGACAGAGACACAGAGACACAGGGCTTCAGCGTCACACATGAAACAGATTTGAAAAGTTTTGGAGGCACAGAGAGAGAGAGAGATAGAGATAGAGCTTGAATATTTCAACACCACAGATTGTGAAGCATGCGTAATATTTTTTTTTCTCTCACCCTGCATGCAGAGAAACCGCTAGCACAGCCACAGTATGTAAACATGCTTTCTACTCCAAAGCTGAAGCTGGCTGACTTGGCAGATTCGGGAGCTTTGAGCGGTATCCTGCTGTTTCTTGAATAGGAATGACTTTTTCTCGCTGAAGAGACATGAAGAACTCAAATTAGACTTATTAGAAATTGTTTGGATTGATCAGTTTCGGCTGGCTTGAGCACAAATAGAGGTTTTTCTGTTTTTTTCTCATTTTCACAAACACAGCAAATCTAAATAACTAAGCTAACAGTGGCTAATGAAGCGCCGGCTGAGTGTATGATCAGGGGAGTGGTCAAATAGACTCTTTGGAATGACTGTCCTGTATCAGCGTTTCTGTCCACACCGCCCTGGACGATGCTTTGCTTTATGAGACTTTTTTATTGTGCGGAGCCACTTTCACATCTGCACTGGAGGCGTTTTGCTCCGTCTCTTATCTGGAGGGGTGTTACGATAAGCAAACCAGCACGAATTCAGCATCTTTTTTTTTTTGTTTCACTTTGAGAGAACTCATTGGTATTGATCGAAGGCCTTTTGCCAGCGCGAGACAACACTATACAGGACAGTGGGACCGACGGTGCGGGGCGATGATAAGTGTTGCCGCGGAAGAGACACTGCAGGAAAACGAGCAGCACTCTGAATGCGAAGTGCCACCGCCGAATGAACGCAGTCGCCTCTGCAGCTCCTCTCTGTGTGTGTGTCTCTAAGTGTTTGTGTGTTTGTGTGTGTGTGTGCGCGCTTCCATCATCAGGACCGCCTTTTAAAAATGCACTTGTGCTGTTGCGTGTGCCACCAGGCGCTGTCCCTCCTCCCTGCTGTTAAATGAAGTGAGGTGTAGTCTAATTACTGGGCCAGCACTATCAAATGAATACCATAAACAGTCCCATTAGACCCGGCGTCATTAGGGAAACAATTAGGCATCTGGGGGATTGTTAAGTAGATGTGACGGGGGTCAGGGTTTGGGAGTTGTGCGGTTGCCATGGGAACCCTGTTGCCACCACCCCTAATGGTAATGAGAAAAGAGCCCATCTGGATCCGGAGAGTATGTTTCCTTGCTCGTGGACAACCTTTTTTAATTTTTGGCGATATTTCACTACGTGTAACACCGGGACACATTTTCAAGTTGCAGTTTTGTCTGAACAGGCTGGTTCAAGCTAAGTTCGACGTCAACACACACGCTCATTACACACACACACACATTTCTGCAGATAAACCAGATACTCTGAGCTGCAGGCAGTCTGCGAGTGGCTTAGGAGAGCTGATGCACTTGGACTCCACGTTGTGTTAAAAGCTGCAGCCTGCGAGCTACGCACACAGCACATATGGACAAATGGATGGACATGGTGTTTGTGCAGGGAAGGAGTCAGGATGGAGAGGAGGAGGAAGGAGGAAGAAGCCAGAGAAGAGCTAGAGGGGTGTCACTTTTATGGCAGGCAAAAACAGCTGCTGTGCTAAAATTACAATGTTCAGCTACTGTGCCGCAGGGGTGTGTGTTTGCGCCTGCATATATCTGTATATATATGTGTGTGTGTGTGTGAAGAGTGTGGAGGCCAATAGAAGGCAGAGATGGAGGAGGAAGGAGGGGTGAAGTGAGGGCAGGGACAGACAGGAAGAGTTGGTGATTTTAGCCTGGTGAGATGCTGACAGTTAGATGGATGAGACCACTCTCCTCTCCGGCCTCCTCAGGTCCGCCGTTCCCGTGAACTGACTTCCCATAATTCTCTGACTTCTCAGCAGACGCAGGGTGAGTGCAGGGGGTACAGTAATGCAAATACTTCATTTATTTATTTATTTTTTAGCCTTGGCTCCATCATATCTGGGTCAATTTGTGCTCACCAAGAAATCATTGTGTTTGTTTTAACCCGTCGGGTGCAGCTTACACGATAACTATAAAACACAGAAAACAGAATTTGAAACCTTACAATCTTGCTTTAAGCTGACTATGGTTTTGAAAGTGTGTTCATACAGTGATCATGTTTGCAGCTAACGGACAGTGACTTAGATGAATAATTACAATAGAGACGAATTTTCTATCTGTCCTGCTGTCTAATTGTTTCAGCTCTTGTCCATTTTATGATGTAAAATCATAATTCTTATCATCATATTTCCCAATTTTCTTGGTGGCACAGTCATATCCACTATTAGTTCCTCTAAGGAATGTGGGAAAAGTCTTTGGGAGCAGTGTCAGCTCACTGGAGCCGGCCTGAGACTTGAATTCCCGGAGAAAACTCCTCACAAAAGCAGTTTTTCTGGTTCCTAAGACGTCCCTCTGCTTGATAGATAAAACGCTTTGTGAGCGCAGACACAGGTGTCTGAAGGGCATCACCGCGCTGCCACACGGCATAACCCCTCCATCTCGCTCGCTCCCCGCGGCCACTGTCTGTCTGTCACTCACAATGACCCATTTTTTTCCCAGAAGCGAAGCAGGAACCGGCGCCAAGTGGCCCGCAGTGGCCCACAAGCAGCTAATGATGTCACCTAGGCTGAAGGACTCTCCATGAAAGCCGGATCTAGCGCTGCAAAACACAGGGCACGGTGCCAGAGCTGCAGCTGAGGGCAGAGGAGCCTGGTCGGTGGCGGGCCGTGTCTCCGTCCACCAGGAAACGGAGAGGAAACGTACAGCAGAGTGTTTAAAGTTTCAAAGTTTCCACAGAGGACTGAATCCTTCACAAGTTAGAGATACAAAAAACACACACACCACGCACTCACAGTCACACACACGAGCGCCAGCAATAAAGAGAGATGAATGACACGGCCACTGAGGTGTATACTCTATGTCGACATGCAGACAGAGACACTCTTTACTAAGCTTATCTCTGGCAAACACCAGCCGGGGGAGACAGAGAGAAAAGTGAGATACAGTTTTTTTTTTTTTTTTAACCAGCACTCATTTCCAAACTCTCCCATTAAAAATAGAGGGGGGTAGGGGTGGGAGGGGAGTAACGTGGCTCTGAGTTCAGTGCGAGCAGCCGAGCAACAGAGCAGAGAAGAAAATAAAGCGAGATGAGAGAGGAGAGAGAAGAGACTCCTCGTACCAAAGGCTCCCCATTTTCCTTGGGCTGTATCTCAGCTGCAAATGAAAGCTCAGTGATTCTGCAGCTTAGCTCCTCTCACAGCGTCACATCCTTCAGAAATGCATCGTGGAGGCGCACCCTTTTCTGTACATGCACTCGTGGCGTGCCGCGTAAACGTCATATCACTGGAGCCGAGAGTCCAAATGAGGTTACAGGTGCACGCACGGGGGGGGGGGGAAATGTTTATCTCAGAGCGGCAGCGCTCACGTTTCACCACAGACTTTCATCCCTGCTCTTTCGCAGCCTTACTTTGTCAGCTAGAACTAGTTTTTTCCCTCCTCTCTCATGTCCTTGCTGTAACCTACTGAGATAGTGTGCTAGTGAGAGATTATTGCCGGCGTGTGCGTCATTATTCAGGCCTCATCTGATCGCTCCCCTCTCTGTCTGAGTGTGATCCTATGCTATTAATTTGCTGTGAGGCAGTCATTCAGACTCCACTCCGTCACGCTCCTTTCTGTCCCTCAGCCATGTTTGCCGTTGGTCCAGTTCCTTATGATGCTCTCATATATGTTTGCTATTGCAGTTTCCGTCATATGCCAGACCATTACCAGACCTCAGGCCTGTTCCACACCTTTTATGAGCATCATGTGAGTCAGGCCTTGTGCCAAAACCAGCAAATCATCCCAGAAGAGTGGAGTCTGTTTCAGCAGCATTTTCTTTTAGAAAGGAATACGAACACATCACATATATAAATTATTTATTTAAAAAAAACAAGAATGACAGTGAAGTTTCTCAGGTCACATCGTTTTATGAATTTTCTTTTCGCCATGACAACCTGAATCCCTCTTTGTGTTTTCAGAGTTTTTTTCTTTTTTGATAGGGCTGAGAGAACTCTCCACCCAACAGCCAGAAATGCTATTTACATGGAGAGATGCAGAAAGGTAGAGGACGAGGCCAGCGAGGAGGTCAAGTGCCCCTCTCTCCTCTCCCTCACTCTCTGCTCTTTACAGATGGTTCAGTCTATTGTGCTCCGTGCGGCACAATGGCTGCCACGGGTCCTCTTCACCAAATAATGACACCGTGATCAGGAGCGACGCTTGGAGAGGGGCGTGCGAGCCGGGGCGAATCGTACAGTTTCATTAGCCTCTGAACCAGCTGAGGAGCTCATAAAAGGTTGGGACTGTCGCCTGGAACGGGAGGTTGTTAGCGCCTCGCGGGCGCCCAGCAGCGTCTGCATAATTACAGCTCTTAGCGCTGGGAAAATTAGCACCCTGCTCGCGCCAACCAGCACCCTGCCAGATCACGGTGGCACTATCCTGATGTATCTTATAGCCTGTTAATTGTAGGGTAATGGAGACACGCAAGTCCAAGAGAAGAAAAATATAACATTTTACTCTTTGTTTCATTTTTTTTCTTAAAAGTGTAGCTGTTTTCTGTTGGTGAGTAATTCTTTAACCACTCGGAAACGATGCTCAAACTCAAGAAGTAGAGTATAAATAGGCCACAGCACAGCCACAACACACCTTTATGTGTCCACTTTATTTAAAGGGATTGTTCAACATTTTGGCAAATTAGCCCATTGCCATAATCCCTATAGTCTTAGGAGTAGGTTCGTTACCTTTAATTGTCAATGCAAGCTATTTTTTAGAACAGCGGAGCAGAGTCGCTAGCTGCTCAGAGCTACGCTAAGGAGGCTAATGGGATTTCTTGGTTTCCCTCATCAAACTCATCAAATACACAATCCAACAACTCCAAAACGCTCTGGTGGACAAGTTGTGACCTGCACATTCACCACGCCATGAGATAATAACAGAATGTTACGAGACAGAGTTGTTTTAGAGGTAAATACATGCAAAACTGCTGATGCGCATTCCCGTCGGGGCAGTTTTTCAGCAAGCAGTGTCTGAATTTGCCTCGAAAACAACATTTACACTGCCCATCCCCAAAAAAAAGGCACACACTGTAATATTTCGTTGGACCGCCTTTAGCTTTGATTATGGAATGCATTTGCGGTGTCATCGTTGCGATAAGCTTCTGCAATGTCACAACATTTATTTCTGTCCAGAGTTGCATTCATTTTTCAAAGATTCTCAGTGTGGTTAGGTCTGGACTCTGTGGTCACATTTGACAACATTTCTTCGTTGAAGGTGATGGTTCACCACTATCCTTCCAGTTTGTAATAATGCGTTGGGACAGTTTTTAAACCCAATTTTACAGATGAAACAGATTAACATCTACTTCCACAAGGAAGAACCTTATAGATTCTCTGCTGTCTCAAGCCCTGAGAAAAAATTACTTAATTGACAGGGCTTTCACATCCACCACCTTTTGTTCACATTTTGTTGATCTGCGTTCATCATTGTTCAGTTACCAAAATAAAGGACTGAACTGATATCTGGATGTAGTGTATTAATGTGCACACCACATGGTTGTTCTGTGAGACTTTTGCTGAACCTCTGTATCCTGTGACTACCTTGGCCAGTTGTCACAGGAATTATAGTGTTTCATTTTCATGGTGTCTGTGTGTCTGTTTTTGTCCAGTCTATGCGGATCAATACGAGGGCAAGCAAGGGAGTGTGAAAAAAGAGAGCGATATGAGTCACTTGTGATAGAACATGTAAATAGACAGTCCAAAAAATCGGATTTAGGCAACAAATCGGAATTGGACATCAAGGCCTGTAGTGTAGGATCGCAGATTGGATCTGTAACATGAATGTGTAAACGGGACAAATATGCATGGAATCGGATATTGTCAGATCAGATTCAGGCCCCCGTTATATGTGGAAATAAATCAGATACAAATCAGATATCTGCCAATGCGCCTGCAGTCTAAACAGACAGATCAAATCTTTCCTGGCAATGCGTGTCATACGTCATCAATGATAATATTAATTCACATGCCCACATGTTTTGCTGAACCTCTGTATCCTGTGATTGACACGTGGGGCTGACCGGGACTACCTTGATCAGTTGTCACAGGAATTGTAGTGTTTCATTTTCATGGTGTCTGTGCGTCTGTTTTTGTCCAGTCTATGCGGATCGATGCGAGGGCAAGCAAGGGAGTGTGAAAAAAGAAAGCGTGCAAAACAAACACCAGATTTTGTTTGAGAAAGGCCCAAAGTTGTTAAAGTGAGACTCTCTAACAAGGACAAAACCTTTGATACCTATGTCATCTAGATGATGGATCGGAGTGCACAATGTTGTTACCTGGTACAGCAGAATATCTGGGCTTGGAGGGAGAGCCTGAGCAACTTGAGCTTCTTAGAGTGAGGCAACAGACAACAAACATTAAGGTGACTAATGTTTGGTTTGACTTTTTCTAATCACCTGACATCGCAGCAGGGAAACCTGACAGAGCAGAGAAGTGTGACACCTGTGACACCGCAGAGGCCTTCACATCATCAGCCATGTTACCTAGGAAGAGTTAAAGTGGCTTCTAATGCGATCATGGGTTTGAATCGTGATGCTGTGACTCTGATTGCCGTGATCGTGGGTGTTTTATCAAGTCTGGTCATTTTCAGTGAGCAGAAAGAGGCAGAAACATTTGTAAAAATGGAGGAATGTTTAACTGACAGCCTTGTTGTTATTAGTTGCCAACTTTTTTTGAGAAAACTGTGATGATAAACAGGCCAGAATAAAAATTTGGCAGTGCCACTGTTGGACCTGACTCCTGTGGGAGTTGCAGAGCCTCAGTGTGGATGTTGGGGTGTCTTGTGCCCTGAGGGGGGTTTGGTGGGTGGTACGACTGAGACACTGCTCCTGCTCATTACTGGACATTAATGGCTGTCTCGCCTGCAGCGCTGTGGAGCTGTTGAGAAGTGCAGAGGGGGCCAGAGCACCAGGATACACACACAACCACACACACACACATGAACCTATTCTAGCAGTAGAAATTATGTGAACGTGCACACACAAATGCGCACAACCTGCCAGGTTGATTGTGCTGCTCACACACCAGCGTGTCCCCATGCACGCTGCCTCCTGCATGCCAGCTTTTTTTGTCGGCCTGATCAAAGCAGACACGGTGCAGAGCAGAGGTCTCTGAGGTGAAATTAAAGTCTTGCTGCTTCCACTGCGTGGAGGGGGGGAAAGTGATTACCGTTAAATTAAAAGGTACGACCATAAAAGCGCGCCACGACCGAGCCCTCGCAATTCATCAAAATGATCCCACGGCGCGTCTTTTGCTTATCAAATTGTAAAATATTGTCCGTGACACCGGCGTAACAGGGGCGTAATTAATGCACTAAATCAATTCTGGATCATTCTGTGCAGAGTGGCCTGCTGGGATGCCGTCATTATCACAAATTATGGCAGCACATGCACAAAGCCAAGAGGAACGGGTGAAGTTCTAGCGGTGTAGCGTGTCCCTTTCGTCCAACCAATCCTAATCATTTCCCTCTTGCTCTGACTCTCACACGTAAAACTTATCGTATTACCAGGTACAAATAGTTTAATCAAGCCGCAATGTTTTGGATTTCATGCCCTGAAACTTGGCAGCCCCCTCGGCCCCTCGTGGCTGCCATGTGGGCTTTAATGCCGACTCCTGGGTCTTCATCTTCAAAGACATAAATCAGAGAGATGGATACATGAATAGTTAGATTTCCTCATCTTTCTTTTATTACACAGTGAATGCTGAGAGGCTCGGCACACAACAGTTTTATCTCTTTATAGAGGTTATTTACTCCCACACAGCTGAAAGCCTTCCCTCATTCAGTGCAGTTAGAGAGCTGTTGTAGAAGTTCAAGTTTCACCACAAACCATCTCTATAAGCTCCTTTTGTGATTCTTTCATTAGACGTGGATGAGCTTTTTGCTTTCTCCAGGAACCTCTCACTCATTATTTCATGAGAAATAAAGAAATAACGCAATAAGTGCAAAGGAAATATTGATATCAAAAGTCCATACCTTCAGAAACTGAGCCTGAAACCAGATGTACTTTGTGATGTCAAAGCAGTCACAACCTCCAACATTTCTCTGGGAGTTAGCCTGAATTCTGCTTTATTTTTTACAGTATTTGTAGAAAACAATTGGCTCGGGTGCCTATTCAGTCAGAGCTCCAGAGCCAAGCCAGAGAGATGAGATAAAACATCTTTGCCCAGTTTAACTAATATTATTCAGGCTAAATGTGATACAGTCTCAAGTAGTCTCAATTTCCAAGGTGATCCCTTTATGAAGTTGTCATGATAGTTTTTAAAGGCCGTCTACATGTTTCCTCTCGAGTCACAAACATTTTTGTTTTTTCCTGTAGAAAGTTTGGAGCTCTCACAGTGGCCTCATACTTCTACAGGGAAGAGTGGAGCGGGGCCAAGAAATAACCCCTCACTTCAAAACACACAAATAAATAATAGAGTTTCTCTTGTCCTAATCTTGTCTCCCACAACTTCCCATGAACTTTCCAAACTCCTCAGATCTCAGCTGCTCACAAACGAATAGTTAGCTGATGAGAACGAGTGCAAGAGGCTGCGTGTTGTGTAACCGCGCTGGGATCACAAGCACATTAACGCCGCAGGATACGTTATGCATGCATGTTGTGTTTTTATGACCTTTCCTAAAGATTCTATTACTGAGGATGATCCATAGCATTTTTTGCAGAGGATACTCCACAGTGTATCCAATCGAAGTTTTAACACAGTTTCAGTGTCCGTTAAATGTTTGCATATGAGCTCCCAGTCCAACGCCTCAAGCACGCAAAGCTTCTGCATCTTTGATTTTCTCATATCTAGAGGCACAAGAGCTGAACATAAAGTTTACAATACATTTCCTTCAGTACAATATTTTTTTTGATTTGATTTGATTTTTATTTGTCTCAAACAAGCACATCAAAAGACAAACAATCTATGTAACAAGAAACAAAACAATAATGATACTGTGCAAGTTTGAGAAGGGGCTGAAAGAAGCAAATCTTATCAAGTTCAGCCCCCCCTTACATTATGATTCATGTCATACAGTACATCTGTAGTTCCATACAATTCAGAAGATTAAAAACATATTGCTTTAATATGAAATAAGACCATGATTATAAATAAAAAAGAGTAAAATTAGCTGTCAAGTTCTTTCTAGCTGTCCAAGAGTGTATGTTTGTACTTACTTTTAAATTGTTTTAAGTTATTGCACATTTTTATATCCTCATCTAGTCTATTCCACATTTTAACACCACAAAAATAGATGCTAAAACTTTTCAGGGTAGAATGGATGGTAGATTGTTTAAAGTTACAGTTCCCTCTTAAATCATATATGCTTTCTCAATTAAAGATGAACTTTGTCTGGTCGCTTTTCCGCTATTTTGCTAACCCTCCTCTTGGCCATGTGCATTTGTTTACAACGAAACCGGCGAGAAATCAATCAATAGAGCGGTAGATAACGTTTTATATCATAAAGTAATGTTACAACGTGTATATTAGAGATGCAATAAGTGACACACACTTGGAAGGCAGAGAGCTTCCATTCTCCCTCGTAACAAGTTATGTCATTTATTAAATCATCACAATTACTCCTGTACCTATAAGTCAAAGTATGAGGCATTTAGGAGCCATTTCCACAGATCATTTTACTATTGGACTATTGGTATTTTTTATGCATGTGCATTCATACTATTTGCAGCTTGAACGAACCCTTAAGCGCCAAATGATCCGGACCCAGCACGCATCGTCCTCTTGACTCTGCTGGGCATCATATCATAGCTGCTTTAGCATCTTTAGCGTGTCACCCCGTCCGAGCATTCACAGACAGCACCCAACATTTAGCAACACTGAAAAGTCACAGATTAATTCACGAGTGTGTGTGGGAATCGTTTTTTAATATCTTCCCCCTGGCAGCCTGCATCGAGCTGCACCGTCCACGCCGCCAGGCAGCAACAGATTGCGTCTCTCAGTGACATTTACATTGGTTAAGTGT
Source organism: Trachurus japonicus (assembly GCF_045865225.1). NCBI lineage: Eukaryota > Metazoa > Chordata > Actinopteri > Carangiformes > Carangidae > Trachurus > Trachurus japonicus. The sequence continues at coordinate 10,230,509 of NC_140908.1, read as the reverse complement.
GAGTGTGAGCGACGCGTCTGCATGTGTATGATAAGTGTACGTTCTGTGGCTCATGATGTCTCTATGAGCCTCTCTCAGTGTTGCACTGAGTCTGCATGTGCTGGTTTGGGAGCCCTTCATTCCCAGCCCATATGTTGTGATGAGCCATGACTGGTACAAACTGCCAAAGCACAGATTTTTCTCCAGAAACTATACTGTTGGTGCGAGTCAAAAAACAGTTTTGGATTTGAAAAATGGAGCACTATCATTATCACAGCTTGTGTATGGACAATGGCTCAGTTACTGTGTGTGTGGCTGTCACTTTTGGACAGTAAATATCAAACTTGTTGTTGAGAACGCGGTTTATTTCATAGATTACCGCAGTAAATGTCATCAAATCAGTTCTTCGGGGGGGAGTTGGCTTGTTATTCTTTATTTTCAGCTCAGCAAAACAATGTAACAACGTAACAAAAGCAAGTAGGAAAAAAAAAACTTGCATCAGAAAACTAGCTTCCATCACCTCCCACAGTGAGTCATAGAACCAAATATCAACTGAGTGTGAATTTCTTTGTTTATTTCATCACATTATTCTCTCCTTCTGCTGCTGTAGCACCATCTTGGATTGACTTTAATTCCATTAGAGCGCCTGTCAAATCCATCCTATTTATTATTACCTAGTGTATTGTACATGCTCTTGAAATATGGATGCAGATAGCAAACACACTTCTCCCGTATCCCCCAACTTGTGCCTCTGGAGTTATTTCCACACTGGCTGAAAAAGTTATGTGTATTTCTATCCTACTCAGGAATCCACTATTCGTTTCAGGAAATGTTATTATTGCGCAGTTTAGTGTGGTTTTAGTGTTTGCAGAGCATGTAGTGGCCTTTTGCTCCATGGGTGCTCCAGACTCAGCCTCAAGAGGAGGACAAGAGGCTCCTTAATGAGTGTAGACAGTGCATGAGAGCTGGTGCTGCAGTTATGACAGAACAACCTCACAATGACCGGATCTACATTTCCATGCACAGTGGAGCAGGGTTTCTATTGGCTGTGTTGGAAAAGGTGTAACGCAGACTTTTTATTTTTAAATTTCTCATTTGATTCGGTGTTCTATGGTGACGACAGTCAATTCAACATGTGTGATGTCACCGTTCATCAAAGCGTGTGTGATTTCAACCTATGTACTGTATGTATGATTGAAGCCTTGCTGCTGCAGTGATTAGGTTTAGCCTCCCGCAGAGAAGGAAATGGTTTTTGCAGGTGCTGATTGGATAAGATAGCATAGCATATGCACGCCATACACATGCACACATGCACACATGCGCACACACTTGGTTTTCTAAAGGTGCACCCTGTCTCTTTATTCATGCAGGTATAGAAATCTGCCTCAGTCTTGCTCCACCCTGCTGTCACATATTAAATTGAGCAGTCTTATGTTGTAACTGGTATTACTCATGTGTGGTTTATCTCTCATTCCATTATGCAGCCAAATTGATGTATATTTCCAACCCACACCCTGTAAAAACAGACACATTGTTGGCAGATGCACCTGTAGCAGGTACACACTGAACAGACACACACGTGCACACACAGCTATTACACTTTGTGTTGCCACAAATCAGGACATCCATCTCCGATTAGGGCAATTTGATTCCAGAGTAATGAAGTAGTTTAGTGCTGAAATGTGGCGCCGCTTCACAAGAGCTGATGATCCACTGTGGCAACACGACTGACAAATACCCTCCCCCATTAATACACACACACACACACACACACACACACACACACACACTTACACTCACAGTCTATGAAGAGACAAGACAGATCAAATCTGACATGGTTGTAATCAGCCCCACAGCTGTCTGCTTACCTGGCCTGAATATATTTGTAGTTTAGATCTGCACTTTGAAGGAGAACAAAGACAGTTGAACCTTTAACATCTCTGTGCGCCAATTAAAATTACTCCATTAACTTTAAATGATTGTTACACAAGTTTGAGTTTAGAGCAGTTAATTCAAACACCTTTGAACTCCTCTAAGCACACAGTCATAGATGTGTTTAACATGTATAGATTTTACCTGATTACCTGAGAGGAGGTCAAGTCTGTTTATTGTTTAGTTTTTTTTTATAATTAGAGCGATACGTTATGCAGCTTACTCAATGGTCAAGTTCATCCCAATAGTATGTTTCGGATTCGTAGAAGATTCCATGAGACTGAAAAGCCGATGGTCGGAGCAATATAATAATCGTCTTTTACCTTGTAGGTTGTTTGTGCACATCCACCCCCCCCACCCCCCACCCTGGGAATTCATGCGTTATTGTCTTCTGAATTGATTATCCAAGCAAAGTCTTGCATTGTGTCCCTATGGCTGCATCCTACCTCTGCACCGGGCCCGACCATCCATCACTTGGAGGGGCCGTTAAGCACCTTTTCTTCCCCAGAGGAGTAAACCAACACTGGACCTCAGAGGCCACAAACCTCCCCCCCGTTCCTTTCCTTCCTCCCCTTCTTCTCATCTCACAGGCCCCTCCCATTGGGGATGCTGCCAACCCTCAGAATCTCAGACCTAAACCGGGATGACCATGAATAATGAGGGGCTTAACTATGAGATACAGGAGCTGAGGTGCTGGAGGAGAAAACATGCTTCTCGCCCCCACCCCCCACCCCCCACCCTCTACCCCCATCTCCATAGCCACTGTCAAACGAGCAGAAGCCGGCCTGTGGCTGACGTGCACTAGCTTTGTCACATAACTACATTATGTAGGGTCCCCAAAGGCTACAGCATAATGCGATACGCCGCACCACTGTTGCCGGCTTCGCTACAACAGCTTCTCCTCATGAGTTATGTATTAGTGTTTTCACTCTGGCTCAAAGATCACATACTGTACTGCTCTGTCACTCTTTTAGTTTTGCCTGCTAATGCTCTTCAAACTTGCCCCCCTCCCTCCCCTCCCCTCTCTTCCTCCTTTGGTAGTTTTAATTTCCCATGCAGGGTCTTTACTGTAAATGTGTCTTGACAACGCAAACGCCTCACGGACGCCACTCATGAAACGGGCTTCTATGAGATTGTCGGGCTGTCTGAGACAATAAATATCAGCGCCAAAAGCCAGTAGCACAGCTGCTGCTGGAGGCACACCCCTGGATATCAACACACACACACACACACACACACACACACTCTTACCACTGTCATTCCAAAGTCATTGTCAACACTCGCTGGCAGTGTTAAAACTGAAACATGTCTGTGTGTTTCTGACTCGCAAAAACTAAACTTCCAGTTTGTCCAGTGGCGCCGTGAAAACTGTATTTTTAGATTTGAATTGAAGTTTTTATTAATCAGGGAAATTGAAATTAGTAGCAGGATAATTTCTGGCTAATTTCTCCTCTCCGCTCGCTCATTGTTCGAATCAAGAACATGAGAAATGCAATACTTGAAGATGAGTGAGCTACTGATCTGTTTAAAGAGAGCAGAAAACCCTTTTTGATTAACCTCTCTCTGATTTCTGCCAGGTCTCATCTTAACTCTGACTTCCTGTTATTTGATCACAATTACGGTCGGTCTATAGCTTGATTCAGGCTCCTGCGTGAGAGTCGGTACCGCTCCGCTGAAAGCCCCTCCAATTAAACTCTTTTGATTGAGCCCAGTCAGAAATTGACTTTCCCTCTTCCTGCTAATGTGCCGGTGGAGAAGCTAAATTACCTGAAAGGGAGTGGATTTCAAGCCGGCTCGGTGCACGCCCACATGAAAAGTGGTGTATGTGGGTCTGGAAATGGTCGCCCCATCCCCCGTTTGATGTGGTTTCCTATTTGAAGTGAGAATGGACCCCACCCACCCCTCCACCTGCACCCTGTTGATTCATCTCACATGGGGTACACTGCAAAAACTCAAAATCTTTCCAAGAATATTTGTCTTATTTCTTGTCAAAATGTCTAATTTCTACTCAATACTAACCTCTTTCCACTTAAAGTAAGACTCATCACCTAAAAACAATCTTATTTTTAGATCATTTTCACTTGTTTCAAACTAATTTTCACTTGAAATAAGTAGAAAAATCTGCCAGTGAAAGCACATTTTTGAGTCTTATTTTAAGTAGAATGAGATTAGTTTTGACTAGAAATAAGACAAATGTTCTTGGTAAGAGTTTGAGTTTTTGCAGTGTACCTCAGGGCACTATCAACAAACTTGAGATGTTCTTCACAAGTTCTTTAAAATGGGAAAATCTCCCACACTTTGCACAAATACCTGTACCGAGTGACTCAGTCCTTTTCGCCGTGACATTTCATGCGGCTGGATTTTCATTTATTTCAAAGTCAATGGCCCTTCTCTCAAAGGCCTTGATTTTTTTTTTTCTTCTGCTTCTTCTTCTTTTTTTTCCATACAGGATTTCTCAAAATCTTGAATGTCACGCCCGAGTGCTCTCAGCATACTTAGCAGCCCATGAGTCGCGGGAGGTGAAGGAGTGCATACTTCTCTTCCAGAGCTCATTGAAGCGAATTGGTAAACAGGTCCCCGCCCGCCCATTGACTTTGCCGCGGCGTGGAGGAGTCAGATTGCGATGCCGATGCTCCGCGAGGATCAAACTGTTGAGAGCCGGCAGTCTTGCTGCTGATATGCGTCAATGCACTCTCCTTGACTCACTGGCAGAGTGCTCTATATGTATGGAAATGAGCCATAATAACCATAATATGTGTCCCTTCTCTTGTATTTTATAATGGTATCATTATACTTTTTTTATCCCCTGAATGATCCCCCTCTCTCTCTCTCTGTCTCTCTGTCTCTCTTTCTTCCCCTCCTTTTCCACTTTAGTGTGTGCCTCCCCTTCTACATCCATCCTCCTTCTCCGAACCCTTCCTCCTCCTATCACTCCTTCCTTCCCTTGCCATCCACCTCATTTACACTCTCACTCATCCAGATGACAGAAACAGGTGCACCATTAATTATGCTTTAAGATATATCTCCTCTGTGTTCTGCTTCCTTCCCTGTGTCACCGTGCAAATGCCTCGCTGCACCGCGCCTCCTAACCCTAAACATCTTCTCCTCTTCCTCCTCCCCAGTCTTTTCTCTTTCTTCTCTGGTGCTGTTCATTCTTGCTGCGTAACATTTGTGTGGAAACTGAGAGCTGCTATTTTTAGTCGCGTCATGTTGAGATTACAACTTAATTATCTGATTATCTGGAGATGTCAAACTGCTTTCACGTGATCATGTCTGACGATCTCATTATCTCCGTGCAGAAAATTCAGATTTTTTTTCTTTTTTGGGGTGGTGTTCATGTTTGCAATCCAGAGATAACGGCTGAATTACATTGTTATCTCAACTTATCAAACATTGTTTTCTCATGAGCAGGACTTAAATATCTCATTATTTTGAGATAACAAAGCCGTGGTTTCTGGGAGATCCAGCTGCTTCGCCCCACTGATGTTGCTTAGGAATCAATCCAAATCCGCTTAGCCTGATGAAAGCAACACTGTGAGAGGGAGAGGCCCGAGTAGATTACACTTTTAAAAATAAATAAAAGGGAGCTAACCCCATGATGAAAACAAAATTACTTTAGATAAAGTACTCAGTAAGATCTAGTTGTATATGGGTGACATATGAAGTCAGTGTACAGTTCTGGGCCAACACTGATCCTCCAAGACATTTAGTCTTTGCTTTTATTGTAACATCTGAACATTCAGGTCCTAGAGGATAATTGGCTTTAAGGTGATGCACTCAAGTGTGCAGCATTTGTCGAATATTTCCATTTTTACACACCTTGGAAAAAAAAACTGGATGAGATCTCACAAAATGTGAATAATGTATCTGTATTGTGCGTGTCATGTAAATGTAAGCAGGTGGAGATGGCACAGCAGTGAGCGTTTTTTTCTTATTATTCAAAACTCGCTTAAACTCTCTTAAATTCTCAAATACAGCGTTTTTCTCCAGATAGCCCAAAGGCGATTCTTGGGAAGAAGATTTGTATGCAAATCTACTGGCAAGGTTTCCTGAGTATCCACAGAGTAAGTTGGATGAATAAATGATTGTAGACATACAGGCTATTATGCTTAAACATCGTGCAATTTGGTAGATTAGTGTTCATAAGTGTCTGTTATATTTGAGTTAAAACTGGAGGTTCCTGAACACTTTTGAGCAAATAGTCACTTTATGTTTTCATCTTTACCATTCATTTCCTCTGCTTCTTTACCGACTGTTACTGAATAATGACACGGAGCAGTCGACTGTGAGCCGGCGAGGCAGCTCTCAGTTCATTAACTGATAAAATTTACTTTGCAAAACAATTGTTGGTTCATTTCATTGCCGCTCGAATCAAAATTGCACCTCCAAATTAAAAACACTGTATAGCGCCGCACGACTTGACTCTGTGTCTCCCAACACCGTGAGATACTGGAAACATTTCCCCGTATCCGGAGGGGGTTACAGGTGTCGGAGCGCGGCGGCGGCTCCGCCTTGCATCACGCAGCGCCTCGTTTCCAAGACAGCGCGGGGCACCTTCTTTCGCCGTGCAGAGTAAATAAAACACTTTTAGCTCCCCTGCCTTGTCCTCAATACAATGTATCCTGGAGACACAAAGAGCAATTTACCAACATGTGAAATTCACATTTTGCCCAGAGGTAAATGGATAGAAGAGAGGAAACAAGCCTGTTGGGACTGCATGGGATTCTGTTTGACTGAGCGCTCCACACTCAGCCACTAATTGCTTGCGATTGATGGGAAAAAATAGCGCTAGAGGAAACATTAAACTTGCAATGCATTATGGGTAGTTGACCTATGTCTACTATTTTTTGTCTATGCCCAGTGGCAGTTTTTTTTTTTCCTACCTGTACATATCAGAATATATATGAGGCCTATTGTGTACTTTATATTGTGGCAATATCCTGCACAAACCCTCTGTGGCTCTCACGACACAACGACACATGGCTGCATCAGAGTGGAGCTGGAATTAAAAGATTCAGTTGAATCAGTAGCTGAAATAATAACCTGGGCCGCGGAAAGATTCACACTCTTTATTCCCTTGTTTTACCGCTTTAAACACTTTTTCTAAGGGAAAGGATCAATGGGGGTTAAGGTGTGTGCAAGCGGGAGTTCCTGCACCTTCTTGGTACAAATTAGCCCTCCCACTCACCTTGTTAAGTGTGTGTGTGTGTGTTTTGAGGAAATAAAAGGGAAAAAAAAACAACGTCAGTTTATCTTGTCCACCGTCCACCTTGTGAAGTCTGAGCACATCGCCCGCCAGGCAGCGGTGGACAGCTTCTCCCTCAGCTTCTCTGTTTGTATTTCTGAAACAGAGCGCGGTTGATGCGGCAGGAGGGGAAATGCAGGTGCTTGTGTTTACTTCCCTCCGGACCTCCCTCCTCCTTGTCTCCCTGCTTCCTCCCTCCTCCAGCACAGTGGGATGCAGATAAATATTGATCTAGAAAGCTCTCCGGAAAAAGAAAAAAAAAGAAAAACTATTTGCAGCAATGGAAGGAAATTAAATATTGTCAAAGGGAAGGGAAATGACTAAGAAAGGGCAAAGTAATCCTTTAATTTAATTAATTAAATTACAACAAAAAAATCCCTTTTATGTCTGTTTTTTCTTTCTTCTGCATGCTCTCTCCCTCTTTGCTCTCCCTCGCTCCCGCTGGAAGGCTTTCCTGCGGTTGCTAAGCAACAGGGAAACAGTTTTTCTTTGGTTTTGCCAGCGGGTCCCGGAGGCTGGCAGGGAGAAGGGGGCACAGAGGAAGCACTGTGGAGTTTGCCAGCAGCCGAGTGCGTGCCCACAGCTGGGTCGGGTTGCACAGCATCCCTCCCCCATCCTCCACCCCCCCCTCGCCCCTCCACCCCCTCCGCCACCCGTGTTCCCAGTCATAGCGCCGCTGGCAGGCACCTGCGGGTTACGGCGGAGTTGATGATAGCAGGGTGAAGCTCGTGAGGCATCCCAGCTCCCAGCAGTAAACACAGGGTCACACTGGGGTCAAGAATGATGAAAAGGCACGACTCCAACCACGGGGGCCGGATCAACAACCCCCTCTGTACACTGTTTTCTTAGAGGCTGAGTCATGCGTTGCATAGAGTTGCATAAAGTTGCGCAACTTGCTACTCTCAAACAAACATAAAAAAATAATTCAGAGAACATATTTGACAGAAATTGATTCCACCAAGGGGCTTTTGACAGGCAGTGGAGAACCCCACAATAGAAATCCTTTTTGCAATAAGTATGCTAATCAAAGCCTCCGCTGAAATGGATTCTACTGCTCTTTTATTATGTTGTTCTTTCTCTCTTCAGGTGATTGACACATTGTAATCTCACTAATAAGCACCTCCACTGTCTGTTTCCTTCCTATTGTGCTGGTGTTACAATAGGCCAACTTGGCAGGTGTGCAGTGTTTTCTGAGTGCTCAGTATAGAAGCTAATCGGAGTTAGCCGCTATTATCCTGAAATGCAGACTCTGCGTGAGGCGTCCTAGCTGTCAGTCTCCACTGCCGTCGTCCCTTAGGGGTCAGCAGCCAACCAAACTTCACATTACTCATTTCCTTCCTTCCTCCCTCCCACCCAACCACATGCGTCATTTCTGACCCCACACTGGTCAGTCTCATTAGGTTTAAAGTGCCATGTTTCAATAATGATATATCACAGCAATCTACTGCATTCAGCTTATATAAAGGTAAAAACCACTTTGGTAAAAAACATGTGAAAACTACTTATTGTGTCTGTGGGAAGCCAATGGGGGATCACGTCATTGCAGCTGCACAAGCGGGTCCATCTCTGCATGTGGGCCACGGCTGCAGAAGTTATACCATTGTAAAACCCGGTGTGGAGGCACAATTTCCCGCCACTTTAAAAAGTAAGATGCTAATGATGGTGGTTGGCTGAATGTGGTCGTGTGGCATTTAAAAAGCTGCAGTTTGTGTGTTTCAAGCTTCGATATGTGTGCATTAGTAAGTGTGTGCTGCTTGACTCAGATGAATATTGCATGGCCACACACACACACACACAGATACATTCATCGAGCCCAGTTGGAGTATCCTGTAATGATATTCTATTTGCCGATCAGACCGGCTGGATTGATGAATAGTGCTGTCAGGACTATTATCTGTTAATGTAAAAACACAGTGCTATGTTTCATTGACCTTTAACCCCTGTCAATTGTTTTGCGATGACCCCGCCGAGGACTTCAATGAAGGATTATAGTGAATATATGAAAATAAAATAAAATTTAAAGTGCTTGCTTTGGCTCCATCCTTCAGCCTGACTTTGCAGGTGAATTAATCGGCCTCATCAAGTGCATAACACAGAGGTCACCACTCTGAGTTTTAGTGACTCTTGAGAAGATCATTCGATGTTCACATGTCAAGAGGGTCTGACACCGGCCAAGGCCTATCAACTTGCTCAAACATCCAATTATTTCCAGATTTTACTCTAATGTCACAGGAATTCAATCACATCTGACTGAAAGTTTCCACATGTTGCTTTCAGCATAAAGAAAAAACACAGCATTTGTATTTGAGAATAAAATTTTTAAAGCCGTGATTGGTTGCTCAGCCTGCGAATTTCATATCATATCTGCCGGTGTCATGGCTCCTCAAAGCATGAAAAACTGAGAGACTCTAATGAGAGGAGATGTGTAATCAGTCTGCAATTGAGCTGACATTTTAATCATTTTGGTCTGTATGTCCAATTTTTTTTTTCTTCCTTTTTTTCACGAGGTTGACATTTCAAAATGCAAATAACATGCTTCATGCACAAAAAATGAAGTGTCTTCAATGAGGCAGACGGGTAAAAAAAAAAAAAAAAAGAGTGTGAAATTCAGGGTGATTCATTGATTAAGTTTGAGAAACATGGTGTTTGTGGAAAAAAGATATTAAATCCTCTCCCCCCTCCTTTTTCCTCCATGCAGTCAATCAGAGAGGTGACGGGCTACGTGCTGGTGGCTCTGAATCAGTTCGACTACCTGCCGCTGGAGAACCTGCGGATCATCCGGGGAACCAAACTGTACGAGGGTCGCTACGCCCTGTCCATCTTCCTCAACTACAGGCGGGACGGATACTACGGCCTGAGACAGCTGGGCCTGCGCAACCTCACAGGTAGGAGCCACACCAACCTTTAATCAAAATACCGCACTGTGTGTGTCTTCTTCCTGGAGGAAAGAACAGTGATTTGGCGAATGGGGGATTGGTTTTTCAGCACCCTGTAGAACACATTTCTTGCACTACAATTGCTCGTCTTTGACTTTGTTTGTACACCCACATGTACAGATTTAATATGGCTTTTTTAATTAAGTCCCAAAATTGGAACTCAACTTTTGAAGCTACGTATCTGCTGCTGCTGCTGCTCCGGCAAATGTGCTGCTGTATAGAAGGATCAAATGTCTGTGAAAAGGCCTATTTACCCCGTTAATTACATTTTTGTTTACACTCTCAAATACAGGCTTCTTTCTTTCTTTGGAGTCAGGTTTTTAGACGTGTGTTTCTTCTTTTCCTCACGTGAGAGGGCACAAGCTAAAGCGGACTGCGTTTGCAAAAGGGTAGCTCCTGTCTGTACAGTATTAAGACCCCCGAGCCACGACCTCGGCATTGTTCATCTTTGCCATTTTTGTATTACCCCGTCAGTGGAGTGACCTTCCAACTCGCGTCAGAATAACTGAAGCAAAGGGTTGCAGGGTTTATTCACTCCTCAACTACCCACTTCATTGTCCTCCCGCTGCTCCAAACCGCCGACTTCCTCATTATCCGTCTAAATCATACATGGAATCCACCCAGATTGAGCGGCGCTGGCAGTCGGCCCGCTAAAGGTTCACTTCTCCCATCTCATCTGGAGTCAGGTGTTGCCTTTTCCTTCTGTCTTGACGGCAGCATTAGCATCGCTCCGGGAGAGAAACGCAAGCCGTCATAAGAGAAGCACTGGCTGAGGGACAACTGTCACATACGATCTGAAGAGAAGCGGTCTGAGGGTCACTCTGTTTCTTTTACAGTTTTTTTCTCCCCGCAGTTTCTGATGCCTTACCAAAGAAGAGTGACAGAGAAGGTGGTAAACAGAGAGAAGCTGCACATATGGGATGAAGGTCAGAAATGAAAGCAGGGTGTTAGAGGAAAAGATGGAGATGTCCAAGGCTGTATGGCACCGTATATGTCAGCACTTGAGGGCAAGTGCATAATGCTTAACCATCTGATGTACAGTCTACAGCATTACCCTTGTGGAGTTATGAAAGCGCACACAGAGAAAGAATTTCTCTTCAGCTTCACTGAAATTTAAAAAGCCAGCACCACGGCGGAGAAAATGGGACGTCTCCGTGGCATTTTGGATGAAATCTTGTCGGATTTCTTTGTGGCAGGAGGAACAGAAAAGTGAACGTTCTTCTTCCTCCAGCACGGATGGAGCAGAATCTTTTCAAGCATCTCGCCATCATGTCCAACACGTATGTCCTTCACAGTGCAGCCAAAGAACAGAAAGCACATGCGCCCAGAAGCTGCCAGTCCTTCTGACAAAGTCTTGACAGCGAGGTATCATTAATTTGTTAGAATCTAATGATTTAACAATTGAACAATGAGGAAAAAAACAGCTACATGTATCACCTTGAAGGTTAGTTTGCCGCTGAGGAGACTGCCAAAGCATGAAGCAAGAAAACTGGGCTCAGTCCCACCACAGACCGACCATGTGGCACGTGGCCTGAATTGCCAAGAAACCAAGACGGCTCTGCTTGTATCCCCCCTTTTGTTGTATTTTGCCCGAGGCTTCTTCTCTGGCATCGATCTGCCCGCTTTGCACCGCTCTCCTGTGGGCAAGGCAATTTGTCTTGCATCCATCCCACTGCTGGCGAAGCCGCGTCACGTTCTTCTTACAGTGGAACCAAATGAATTGCGGTGTAAAACACAAGTCGCGTGTCTGTGCAGCCCTGGAACACCCCTCCTTCTGGATCCTTTGTTAGCGCAGTCCATGCTACGACGAGGGAAGAAAAGTGTCGCGCCACAGCAATTCATCCTGGGCTCTTGTGCCATTGAATGTTTTTTTTGATTGATGGTTGGGAGGGGGGGGGGGTCAAACAGTGGTCCATATTACAGTAAAGCACATGGCAGATTTAGTGGAATAAGCAGCGTTTTTATAGAGTCTCAATGTGGCGATAAAGGAGTTTTTAAGAGCATGCTGACACACTAAGATGGCGAAGCAGGAGGGTGCTCTCCATTTTGACCCCCCCATATGAAGAGTGAGAGGCTTTAGTCGCATTTTATCCCCAAATGGCTCATAATGGGTAATGTTTTTTTATTTTCTATCATTCCACACAAGGTACATGTGCAGTGCAGAGTTATTCCTGCGTTGTACCTCATTAGTTGCAGGAAAGAGGCCGCGGAGCGATGTTTCCATGCTGTTTTCAAGTGACCAACAAACTCTCGTTTTATGTTAAAGATCTGGATGTTTACTATGGAACAGCAACTGTAGTTTCTTCAAATACTCCTTTCAGGGTGCAGAGGAAGATATACTGTACTTTGCATTATTTATGTCCACAGCGCATCATCAAACAACTCCGACTTTATCTTATTTTCGGAAAAAACTTTTGCAGACTGCGCTGATCCTCCGAGGCGAGGGAGTTTACCCCGGGTTCACCGTGCGCCTGTCTATCTGGCTCGGCAACTGCACACATCTTTTTTATTTCAGCGCACGCTCCGGATGGCGCCTCACATCGCTAGCCTTTGGTCCATATCATCCCATCCCTGCGCACCACAATGCTGCAATTAACCAGATCCAGCCATGCATATGGATCAGTTCTGTTCCTCCTAATTCCCTTCACTCTTTTGCCTGGGACAAAAAAAAGAAAGGAAAATACAGTATTCTCTCTTTTAAGCTCACAATTAGGGCAGCAGATTAATATCCCGTCTTGAGTTTGAAGCTAGCAGGCACATGTGCTTAGATCCATCTGTGGTGATATGGCCTTATTTTGCAGCCTATCACCACCTCTGTCGTATCTAGAGGGGATATATATCCATATATGTGCTGGAGCGATGAAAATATTCTGCATTTCATACTGCACACAATACATTAAACAACAGCTTTACCGCTGCTTTATCCCTCTGTGGATTCAGTACGCAGCTGGAGTCCACAGAGAGCGTGGAATTCAATTTGGCTGCAGTCAGTATGCATACAGCTGTGCGGTCTTAATAGTAGCGGGGATATATAGTAATCTGTGTTGAAGAAACTCCTCTGATACCGACTTGTTCGGCCTTCCCCGGCGATGCCGCTGCAGCTTCTTGTAAGCCTGAATAACCCATAACACACATGCACCACGCATGTATTGACAGGCGCACGAAAGGCGTGCATACATCCAGCATGGCTCGCTGCACTCTACAGTGCTAATTACCCCATGCTGCGCAGCACTGGTGATAATAACCAGTGTCAGACTCTCAGAGCTGAGGAGGTGGCGTGTGTGAAATGCTTTTCACATCCACTTCGCCTCTCTTTCTTTACCCAACTTTAGCTTTGTTTTCCAGCTTTTCTTTTTTTTTGTTGCATTTTTTTCCCAGCTCTGTGAAATTGCCCATTTGGGTGCGAGCCAAATGGCCCAGCGTGCCCCAAAGAGAGCTCCGACTCCAACTTCCCATCTGGCAGCAATGCCCCTCATGCCCGTGTGCAGAAAGCAAATTACCAGTCTCTGCCATCCCTTTTCTTTCTTCTATAACCTGTCTGCCTTTTCACCTGTTTTGCTTTCCCCTACGGCTCACAGGGACTGTAGCGACACCGCCACAACGGTTTCACAACCTGGCAACCACCCAAACACCCTCTAATTTAAAGCTAATAATTCACCGCTACCGACTCGCTAATTGCAGAGTTTTGGGGAGAATTTGAATGCATTTAGGCTAAATTATTGCTGGGATGAATTGATTAATATACTTCATTATAATTAACCCCATGTGCATCCTCAGCATGGTACTGATTTAGTGGTTTATGAACAATTTCTCATTTGCAGTGGCTCTGTGCAGCGAAAAACAAATCTTCATATTGAAATAGATCTACAGTACAAAGTGATGATACACTTTGGTTTTATTTAGGTACTGAGCTATCAGGAGTAAATATTTACTCTTATGAGAATCGAAGATGTAAAAAAGTCTCTTTGCTGTTTTATATTCTTCAGCTCCTGAAAAATTTCAAACTTTTTCTTCAGCGTTAGTTTCTGAAGTGTCATAAAGGCTGAATTTGATCTATACAGTAAATCCCTTCAGTGGAGAGTATAAAGATCCAGCACATCAAAGATATTATATCCTCTGCTTATTTCAAAAAAAGGAAAAGAAGAAGGGGGGGTATACACACCTGAAAGAGACTCCAGCAGAGCTGCAACTCACATTTAGACTGTTGTCTTTTTATGCATCCAAGCTTGTCTCCTTTTTTTCTTTTCTTAATATCTTCATCATCTCAGGAAAACACAGAGATGCACTTGTGCAGAGTGATGGCAGGAGAGATTGCCAGGCCATGTTTATGTACAGGATTGAGCAGTATTACTGATTTACATCTTGTGAAAAAGAAAAGAGGGGGGGAAAGTAACCGGGGTAATTGTGTTTGGAATTTGTATAGAGAGAGAGAAAAAAAAGCTACTTCCAAGGCCTCTTTACTTAACATAAAGCTTGTGGTGTGATCTCCAAAATGTGGTGTAATTACAGAAAGATCAAATAGAGCAAAAGCGGCTAATGCTAATACCCACTCTGACTCTGGACTGTTATGTGGAAGAGGGAGAGTAGAGGAATGGGGCCCATTAATAATGAATCCAGTGTCATCATTAAGGCGCCAAATGATTAAAACATATCTCCCAGCTTCAAACGCTGCTTTGCTACCCCAGAAAATGCTGCAGTCGTGGATCTGCAAAGCAAGAGAGCCCTTCAGTTCAGTCTGCTTGTGAAATAAAGTTTTGCTTTTTTTCTTTCATCTTCATATACACACCCCCCCTCGTTTTTTTGGAGTGTTGAAACACCAAAGCACCAGCTTTCCTTTTTGAAAACAAAAAAATACAGCCAATGTTATGTAATGTAATGCAACAGGCGGCCCTTAGATAGGAACTTTAATGCCAAGCGCCAGGTTGGAAATCAGCTCTGAGTCATCTCAGTTGTGTTCAAATACAGAACCACAATAACACTGCCGGTGGTTGCTCAGTGTCTCTTGTAGACAAGAGATAACACAGCAAAGCATCTCATTTAATAAAAAAGAAAAGGTGACATTCATTGACATGCAGGCGCACAATAGGACCCCACGTCTGACTCTGCAGTTTATTTCCCCATCTCTTTATTTCCTCTCCTCCATGCTCCTGCACACACAAGTCATTGTAATGCCATGCCTGTGCTCTGTTTTATCAGCGCCACGCCGCCACCGGTGTGTTTCTGTTCAAACCCTTTGAGGAGGAGACCCGAGGGGCTCCGGGTTTGCCCCCATTAGGGTCTACAGCAGGTCTGGGAGGAGGGCAGAATCATCTTTAATGGAATGGTAATAGTCCCCCGGGGCGGTGCGTCTGCTCGCCTTTGCACCGCTCTTTGATTTTCGGGTTCACCGCCGCCGGCTGACACCGTGTCTGGTGGGTCAGGATGGGCCGACCCCGGCTACCTACACACCTGACAGCACCCCCAGTGAGAAATAATTGCCCCTCACTCTCACTCACTTCATACTGTAGAGCACCAGCCTCCTCTTGAACTCCAACCTCCCCGTCCTGCGTTAAACGTTCTCTCCTAACAAAGATGTCCGCCGCCAATATCTCCGAGTTGTTTTTAGATTTAATAATGTTGACAAGTTACACTGATGTGCCGGGATAAGTTCAGTCAGCCAGCTGAGAGTGACTCATCACTCCTGCAAGGACACGAGCTCAGCACAGCAGAGACTGGGAGGGGACGCTGATATAGAGATAACCCCCCAGTGGAGCCACATTCAGACTGGAATTACTTCTCAAAAGTGAGCTGCTGTGAATGTAACAACACAGAGGCAGGTTAATGAGTTCAGTCCTGTCTGGAGCATGTTCTATGTGTCTGTACTTTTCCATCCACGCACCAGTAATGATTATGGCCACAATAACCTGCTGTTTTAATGCAAACGAGCTGGTCCACCTGTGATTTCTGTTCCATCTTGAGCTATGTTGTAATTTAACCTGCATGCAAAAAAAAGAAAGAAAGAAAAATGTTTTTGCCTGTTTGAAACTAAACATAGTAACACCAACAACCCAGAGCCTGCAGGTGGATGGCTGGTGGAGGCGGGGTGAGGTGAATTCTTAGGTGAACCGTGGTTTCTGCCGAGCTTTTACATGAGCATCAAAAGCACACAAGTGCACTGAGAGAGCAGAGCATCGACAGCCAGAGCACAACAAATGGATGTATGGATATCTGTGGCCGCAAAGTGACACGGCAACACCCACACTGTCTCCCTGATTTCATCATGTCAGGCCCCCAACCAAATGGAAGGGTTAGGGTTGGTGTCAGGAGGTCAGGAAGTGGAAGTTGAAGCAAAGGAAGAAGTAAGAAATCTTACATAAGCAGAAAAAGTCGAAGGCGGTTACAGTAAGAATGATGCATTTAAGGGCCGTGGAAATATCTGGAGTCTGTAAATGAATAGTTTCTAAAAAAAATAATAAAAAAAAGTCACTGGAAATATTGACGCTAATTAAATGAACAAGATTGTTTCAGTGTTAAAGCCAGAGTCAGACACCGCTTCAACTTTTTAATCCTTTTGTAAAAACAACAGTAGCCCTCCTGCCTAATCTAACTCAAACTCCCCACTCGAGAGGGGAAGCGGTGGGTGGCGAGGCTGCATGAGTCAGCATTTCCTCCCGCCAGTCCTTGGAAATCCCACCCAATCAAAGCAAACAGCCGTGACTTCATCAAACTTGCTCATTAGAGCTGAATTTTTTTATTTTTTATTTTTTTTATTTCTGGAGATTAGAATTACTTGTGACCAGACTGTTGAGTTTAAACTGATCTGAGCTACACGCTGCGAGCGTCGGTTTGCCTTCAAAGAGAGCAAGTGAAATCAACTTGCTTTAATAATCCAGGGTCAAAACAACCACACACCTCTGTGCAGGTTGCTGAAAACCGTCCACCCACATGGGATCATACAACCTTTTCATGAGATAACCTGAAAAAGTGCATCGTCATTGACGTGCAGCGTTTCATTCGACAGTAATTATATTCAAAGAGGCTTGTTTGTGTTGCCACCGGGCACATGCCACCCTCCTGACATTGCAACATATTTTTGCGCTTTGGGGTCCTGGGTAAAATAAATGGTGCAGTGTGTTCATGTGTGTGTGTGTATGTGTGCGTTCTCTCCCAGGCGTCTGTAACCTGCTTGACTTTGACGAGTTTTAATAGCATTTTTGCGTCCGTTTTATTATTTATTTTTTTCCCCCCAAGTGCCCCTGCGCCTCAGTCCAAGCCCCTCTTGAGATTGTTGACTTCACTCCAAACTTGCAAACCCATCAGTTAGAGCACGCGTTGGCCAATCATCACTGATGAGTACGTCCGCGCAAAGACGTCGCACAAGGCGGAGGCGGAGCCGAGGACAGTCTGGCTGACACAACCGCACACTAAATATACTGTAGAACCAGATGGAGGCAATTTACTGGTCATAGTTGATTTGCTGGTGTGTGCGTCCGTGTCGGTGTGTCCCAAATTACCCAAGTGGAGGGATGAGTGCTGCAGCTCTGTGCCAGAAAATGACAAATTGCCCATTTAGCCCATTGTAAGTGTCAATTTTAATGCAGAGGGGTTAGCTCCACTCCCGACACTTCTTAAGCATTTTTTGCTCCATGAAAATATGTAATGAGTCCGATTTGAATTACAAAACGCGCGTCAGACAAGCAGCGTGTTTGTGCGTGTACACTTGTGCACTGCAGGTGTTCAAGTACACACATTAAAGCCCTACAGGAACCCTTTTCTTTCCCCGAGTCGAGAGTGGACATTTAATAATAACCCACATTTTGAGTTAGGACCTAAGCTGCTCAGCAGTTTTACCATCATGGTGGCTCCCCTATGCTCCGTCCATAGTGCCCTCTAAATTTCAGTTTGATGTTTGTGGCCTGGGCAATTGTACCAGAACACTATTTCCTGCACAATAACAGAGCAGAGAGTCGACCGACTGTCGGGGGAAGTCCACTGTGAAACAACCTATCACTGCCGCTGTGGAGAAACAACACGGGACTGCAATTCTGAGGCTGTTTGTACTTCCACA
Organism: Trachurus japonicus; assembly: GCF_045865225.1. Classification (NCBI taxonomy): domain Eukaryota; kingdom Metazoa; phylum Chordata; class Actinopteri; order Carangiformes; family Carangidae; genus Trachurus; species Trachurus japonicus. The sequence goes on along the minus strand of NC_140908.1, from coordinate 10,212,370 downwards.
CTGCACCTGGCAATTTATTTGATGAGCGAGTTGCTTGACCCGCGGGTCACAGAGACATTAAACGCTCAGTTTTAAAACTTCAAAAACACACAACTGGTAAGAGAAAGAAAACTGTGATTTAAATTGATTTTCAAAGCTGCACAAAATCCTAACTCACCAGAAACCCATGCATCCTTTAACGCGGCGTTTCTGAGGCGTAGAGTGGTAATAGATTTCTCACCAGTACACCACCACACACACGCTCGTACACACAGTGTGATGACCACTGCTGTTCGTTACCCTGATTAACATTCAGCGGCGCTCTCATCTCTTTGGCTGGCTCTTTTGTTTGCCTGTGCTGATTGGAGGGCCTCTGGTTAATTTAGATGCAGGGAAGCGGTGACAGAAGAGGCCTTATTAGGGCCGTGAGCCCATCCTGCCTTAAGTGCAGAGTCTCCAGTTCCATTTTCATTTGCCTCCATTATTGAATTTGCTGCTTCCTCATTCGCCCTGATTGCATTTTGTGTCACCTCTAAAAAAGACCGAAAAAGCCGGCCTCCATCAGAAGCACCGCAACTCTTCCGGGAGATTTACATTATGACAATAAAATAACGAGACAGGCAAAAGTTTAAAGATTGACGCTGGAATATATTTTCCTTTTTTCCTTTTTTTTTCTTTTTTAATTTCGAAGCCCTCTTTTTTTATTATGTCTGAGCCAAATGTCTGAAAGTTTTCCTCATCGTGAGTGCTGTGTCACCGCTCCGCCTGTGGGTGTGTTCTGGTGAGAGAGAGAGTGGGGGAACTTTTGTGAAAAAGGAGAGAGGGACCGTCCCTGTCCATGTGTGTTTATAAGACGGACAGGTGGAGCAGGAGTGGGTGGTGGAGGAGAGGAAGACTGATAGCAGGGATTCATTTAGCGTCCACTGAAGAAAAAAGAAAGAAAGAGCCTTCATCTTCGCCTCCACCTTTTAGCTGCTCCTCTCGGTGCCTACACAGTTTCCATAATCTCCTAACATGGAGCATTTTTCATAAGGATTCATGGCAAAACAATATCATTCGAGACTGCAAAATTTAATCAGGGGCTTTAAAACACAATTATGGTTATCGGGGAGGACGCGGCGGCAGCATACCGGATCGTGGGAGAGGAGGAGGGAGGTGGAGGGGAGGGGGGCTGTAGTGGAGGGGACCTCCCCCGCACTGTCTGCGCCCTAGCACTCCTCTCCCATTTGTCACCGAGCACAATATCTCTTTGGCTGGCAGAGCTAATAATGGAGAAGTGGGGAAACGGGACTCTGGAGACCCACCTCCGCCTTTCCGTGAAGATCAGATAAGTTCTCCTCAAGTCACAGCCCCCCCACCCCCCATCCCCCATCCCCGAGTCAGTGTGGATTTGCTCGTAAGAATTGTATCATTTATAAAACACGGCGCAGGCCTTTGACAGCTTTTTAGGTGTGTGAATAATGCAGCTCTTTATAAAATGTGCAACTACAGGAGCAAAATGTTTCCCCTACCGGAAAGACACACTCACCCACTTTGCACTCTGAAAAGTTCATTTCATTTCGGTCACTCGTACCGCCACACCACCTTCTGCTGATGCTTTACTTTTTTTTGTTGTGTGTATGGCTGGAGGCAAACTAGTGGCTTTTTTCTGTCTCTATTATCTTGGCGATCTGCAGCCATTTATCTACCGGCGGCTTGTTTGCAGTTTGGAGACTTAACAGTTATTCATGGGATTTGAGGAGTCGTTTTCACTTAAGCAGCTACTTTCTCAACAGCTTCTGTTTCTTTTTTCTTTTCCCTCTTTTCCTCTTTAGAGTAAACATGCTCGGAGGCACTGTACAGTGGAGTGCTTCACAATTACACACAGGCTTTCCTCAGGGACCCACTGCTTGTTTTCCAGTTAAGTCATGTGTTTACCTCAAATTGTGGGGTTTCTTTGTCTGACTGTAAATTGGCCGCGGACAGAATTGGACAGTCGCGCACAGTTTCATTTTAATTGTAGGGGAGTTCGATTTTGGCGTGCGCACACACATCCGTACACACTCGGACCCTGACACGCCCACATGCATCCCAATTAACCCTCCTATCCGTGCACACACACCCATATGTGTGTGTCATCTCTTTGTTCTCCTCCTGCTGCAGTGTAGTTCAGAAGAGACAGTATATTGTGGACATCGCAGTCATAAAGATGAAAGAGACTTTTTTTTACAGCAGTGTGGGGACCCGAAAGCTTTATTGTTCCCCTGGTTCTACTGATCTCAGTGCAGCGTTCTCTCGTTGCCTCATATTATACATGTGTGAAGTTCAAAGTGGTATGTGGAAACCTTGAAATGAAAGCCGTTTGGTGTGGAGGAAGACAACTTGTGCAGCTGCCTTTGTTTTCTGAGCCTCTTTTCTGTCTGTTAGTTTAGTGTTAGTGTTGCCCTGTCCACCGATTCCCTCTGACTCACTCTGTATGGAGGAACAGTAATTTCTATAAGTAATTGTCCTTATTATCTGAGAGAAATTGAAAATGTAGCCCAGGACAGCAAAAAGGAACACAAACACAATCTCTCTCCGTCTTCGCTGTTTCTTTAACTTTTCTTCTGTGGCTCTAACGCGAGTCATTATTTTCCAGAGTCGCAGATTTGTTGCCATTTCAGTAATGTTCATCGGTGTTCCCTGAAGAGGTTGCACTCTAAGAAAATGAAGGCAATTTGTTTCGTTCCCCCACTCCGGCACCTTCTGTCATGCCAGCTGTCTGCGCTGTGTCACAGGCCACGCTCGGCACCGGGAACCGATGCATGTAAATGAATGCAAAGAGTTTACAGGTCTCTCTGATACCATAGATCCTCCAATAAAAAGCCAGACTTCAAATAATGCTGTGGCCTTCTGGGTAATCAGTAACGTAGTGTGGAAAAAATACATTCGTGGGGAAGGAAATGACAAAGATAACATAATAAAAAAGACATTCACAAGTCTCACTCAGTTATTAATTACAATTGGGTCAAATCCTTTCACATGAGAAGCATAAAACAGATTAACCTCGCCTACCCAGGAGGCTTTGCAAGGTGCCACAGCGTCTTTGATAATAACAGCCTTAGTAAGGATACAGATGTTTAGCGTAGCAGCTAATTACTGATCTACACATAGATATATGTGATTTCTTTCCGTTAGTGTTCACTCCATATGTCAGATAAATGTCTTTTATGATCAAACACTTACTGTATAGTTATTGTATGGGAGACCTTTAATGTGCCGTATTTCCATATGATTTCATTGGAGCCATTATGGTATGTGGCTTTTAATGTGAAACGTGAGCAGGAAGTGATGAGATGTATAAATGTAGCAAAACGCACTGCATTTGGATGATCATGAAACATGAAACTGTTGATAGATATATATAGTATATATATATGTACATATATAAAGGTGCATTTTACTTATTTCTGTGGAAAAAAACAGATTCTTCTTCCCTTGGGCTCGTCGCATTTCTCTCCAAAGCACTGAGTGATTAATTGGCATTTAAGAGGTAAAGCCTCGGCTTAACTCTACAGCTCTGCCTACAAATGTGAGGCTTTGTCGAAGTGATGCAACCGCGCTCCAAGATGCTTTTTGCTGTTGGGACAGGAGGTGTTTATCAGAGGGATTTCGCGTGTCTGCGTGCAGCATTTCACACGTTTCACATGTTTAGAGATACGTGACTAAACGTGCAATTTGTGCGCCATCTTTCCTTTTTTTCCCTCACATGCCCTCCCACCCCCCCTCTGCCCGTCCGTCTCCAGAAAAGAAAAGTGCACCCGGCTGTGGAGAGAAAGAGTGATCATCTCGATTCCTCTGTTCCCCGTGCTCAGCAAGTCGGAGGCCCTTCACCAGAGTGAGAAAGTGCATTTCAATGCGGGAGGGGACGGGGGCGGAGGACGACAAAGGATGGAGGGATGAGCCTAATAAAAAAGAGCATAGTGGATCACCCAAATGCACTCCACTCGAGCTGTGTGATATGTGATGCCCCGCCGCCCTGGAGACGAGACAATAACGGCAAACTCATGGACTCATCACCGGAGGACGGATCACTATTACGGCCTTATTCATCAGCATAATTAGCGAGAGAAAGAGATGTGGGACAAGTGGCTAGCAGCACTGATGAAAGCTCATCAGCCGGCTCCCTATAGAGCTATGGCCACTGATTGGTGCTGGGGCCATCATCGCCTAGAAACTACTTCAAAATAGAGGCTCTTCGCTCTACTGAACGACAGTAAAATGAACTTAATTGGCGTGCAAAGGCAACTAGGCACCGGGATCATTTTTACTTCCTTAACAATCTGTGCACCGATTGGCCTGTTCTCTTCTTGGAGTGACTTTGCAGCTCAGTACAAATAAACAATAGCAGGAAATGAAGTTACACCTCTGTTTTCATGCAGCGGTCACAGGGATGTTATCAGCACTCTGTTGCCATGCTGTTTATTCTCTGGATGAGAGTGGCAGCTAAGTGATGGAATAAGTGTTGCATATCAATGAAAAAGCAGGGAACTTCCTTATCAGGTTTCCTCAAGTGCTCACTCATTAATTTCAGACCAGCGTTTTGCCCTTTCATTAGTTAATTCATCAACTAAATGTCGCATTATACAAAGCTTGTGTCTGTCGTGTTCTTTCATTTGTGTCCTGCGCAGTTGTGATTAGTAAATAATCAGAATTTCACAGTGTAGATAAATATATTTATGTAACAATAATAAAGGTACAAGATTGCAATCGCCAATTAATTTCAAAGTTTAAGATAAATCCAACAGCTTTGCCCATTGTGTTAATTAGAAACGGATGACATATCTGCATGTTGTTGTACTTTATGTTGATTTTTTTAAATGTTTTGTGAGGCTGGCTTCACTTAAGTTAAACCAGTTGTGGTCAAGTTTTTTAAGCTTTTCTCTGACTCTGTCAAATCAGTAACTGGAAAACAATAAGAGGTAAGAAAAGGAAAGTTTTTCTATTGTATAGTTGAGCTGATTTGCTTTTGTCCAGACGTAACACTCACAGGAGTTGAAATGTGAGTCACAGTTTGTTATTGGAAGCTGCAAGTTTGTTAATTTTAGTTTAATTTGCGTTGTTTCTATTCAACTATGAGAAAGACAGTGAATGCATTTCGTAAGAAGAGGAGCAGTTAAATAAAGCCATTATTCATTCATCAGTTTATTCAGTTTTACACGATCACATTCTCCTCCAGTGAACCGCACAGTTCTGCATCAAACCCAATGTCTGATCCAACAAGACACTTCAACGTTCACTTGGTGTGATGTAGTTTTTTATTCCCTTCTCCATCATTTTGTTTTACTGCCAAGAGAGATGGAGTGAAACGCTCCCCCACAAACAGTTTTGATCCGACATGACCTGAGCATATGGCGGCTGAGCCCTCGGCACCGTGCACTCACAAAAAACAGCATCACTGGGAACTATGTCACCCAGCAACATACAGGCGATCAGACGGAGGGATGAGAGCTTTTGTGTGTGTGTGTGTGTGTGTGTGTGTGTGTGTCGAGCCATTTTAAAGGCGGCAAAGTCCATCAAAGTGTCTTTAAACCAAGCGCCCATCTACAGTGAATTGCATGATATGATCAGTGGTAACTTAACTGAATCCCACAATTGCTCCTCTCCAGCTGAAATCATTTCTCTGGTCAACTAGAATTTAATTAACATCAAAAGCTGCCATTACAGCATCACTTAATCACGATGTTCCAGACTCGGCAGACGTTATCTTCACCTTTTAAAATGGTTGGCATCTAAAACCAAAAGACGTTCCTAAAGTGAATTAAATTCCAGTTTAAAGAAGGATTGCGTACGCTGTTGTTTTTCACACCAGCTACCCTGTCCTTTCTTCTTACTGAAAAATAATGATGGAGTGATTGAGGGGATGGATATCATAGAAATCAATACAAGCTGTTGATCCTCTCAGCATCCAGAAAAACACATGCTGCCTCTAGGTGATGATTAAAAGTAGCAAAAACTCTGCATTAAATCAAGAAAGAGAGAAAAAGGTTTTATTTCTTGTAGAAAGCGTGATGTCAAAACGACACGTTTGTTTTATGTATTAAATAGAGGAAGGTTGCAGTCTCCTCATCACTCAGCTTTTCGAACTCCAAGGTTTCAGGCTTATTTATGTACAATTTGAAAACTGCAGAATGGAAATCACCTTGATAACTGGTCGCAAACAAATTAGCTTTCATCGGAGAGACACAATCTAAAACAAATGAATCTTGCCTTGCAGTTACTTGTGACTTCATGAATGGCATTTATTCAGTTTTACTTGACCTACACATTTTCCCTGCTCCTGTATTGTCTCACTGGCTCATGATCTTTTACTGCTGCAACAGGAAAAGTCTTCATGAATCACGACATTACAGAGTCGTCCCAGTAAAGTCCTGTGTAGTCTATTTGTATAAAATGTCTGGGGTTTATTACTTCAAATCATAGAATTAATTTTGTTAGGCTGGGCTATAACCGCTTCTCCCTCTCCCTCGTGTTCTCTCTCTTCCCTCCCTCTCCCCCTGCCCTCTCCATCTCTCACCCCCCCCAGCTCCTCCCCCCTCTCCTCTGATGCAGGACAATAGGTTTTATGACTACCCCGTGAATCACAGGAGTGTGGAGAGTGAGGGGATTGGGTGGTGGCGGTGGGTGGGTGTGTAAAGCCGATGGTGGACTGTAGATCTCCCATCCTGATGGGAAGATCGAAGCATCGAGGGGTGAGGGCTTCACTGGGGTGGTGATGGGGGGGGGGAGGAAGGGTGGGCGGTGGCGCAGCACTGTCGCACGTTAATGAATGACCATCCGACAGAGACTTGTCATCCCTCTGGAAGAGTTAGTGCCCTTCTCTGGATGGACAGCAGAGGTGGCAATTTGTCTCTCAGCGAATGGTGGGGGGGGGCTGGACATCGGCACTTAAAAGAGCATTTGGGACTGTGCAGGGAGGGGTCGAACAGAAAGACGGCTCTCCATAAAAGCTAAATTGATTTGAAGTGTCATCCCTCAAAGGCTTCAAATGCAGAAATTATTATTATTCCAATATTTATTGCTTGTCAAGACGTTTGCAACCAGTTTTCAGCCGCGCTGGTGCAGCTAGCTACAGGATCCATGTTGATGAGCTCCCGTCTCATCCTTTATCATCATGAGGTCACAGCTAATGACATTCCCATCAGCTTCAATTGTACCGTGTGCTCAGTGCTAATGAGCTGCAGCGCACGTCAGCATGCTAACATGCTAAACGACAGCACCAACGGCCCTCATTGTGAGTGAGGGGAGCGTACCTACAGTATGTTCCCTGGGTCCTATGTTCCCTACTTCCCTTATATGAATGAATTTATATTTATTTACGTGTCGTGCACCAATCAAGGCGCCCAGCCCATAAAGGCTTACAAGACACATTATCATCATATTTAGACACCAAACAAAATAATCAGAGCACAAACAAAACCAAACAAAAACAAAAACAGAAACCACATGGATTTCACATAAATAATTCACCTCTTCTTTTTGACCAGGCACTTTTTATGAAAGTAGCTATAGTAAAGACTTCCTTTCTGAAGAACCATTCCAACTTTACCTCATCATCAACCCAAAACAACTCAGGTTTCACATTTTGCATTTTCTGAAACAAAAACTGCCTGGCTTCGTCATATAACGGACAATGAAACACAAAATGCAGTTCATCCTCAATTACATTTAAATTACACAATGTGCATAGTCTTTCATCCTCAGGTACTGAGTTAAACCGACCTACTTCTATTGCCAGAGGGAGAATCCCAGCCCTCAACTGGGCACATAAAGATCTCTTGGATCTATCCAATGGCAAAGTCACATAGGGTTCTGCACAATATACATTTTTCAATTGGCAATAGGTTCTGAGCTTTGGTTTAAACCAGATATCATTAGCCCATTTTTCTTTATACTCAAGAAATAACTTATGTTTCACAAAATTAACGTTACAACGCAAACCATTAGTGAAAATATGTTGTTGATCAGCCTCGCTAAAAATAGCTTTCATTTCACGATACCAAGGATAGTTATGTGTTTTATCCCAGTTAAAGACTTTTTTGGCTATTCTATACTCTGGCATAGAAGACAAGCGATTCCAAAGCCTAAGCATTTCCCCTTTCTGTTTAATCAAACAGGGTTCCCAGCCCATGTCACCCTGGAGAGCCAGAGCAGGAGTAAATTTATGCACACCTAGAAAACAACGAATTGCTCGACTTTGAATAGCATTCACCCTGGATGATTCTTTACTTCCCCATATTCCTGCTGCATATAGAAGAATCGGAGAAACACAGGCATCATAGAGCTTTGAGAAGGTGGCATACCCTAGGTTTTTACACTTCTTCATTTTACTTATAATAGAGCCTAATGCTCTACCTGCTGTATCAGTAAGTGTATTAATACCTTCTTCAAACTTAAAATGTTCATCCAGGTTGAAGCCAAGATATCTGTAAACACTGGTATAACATATTTTCTTAACTCCCACATTAAAATTAAAAGAACTTCTGTTTACTCCATGTTTTCTGAAATGTATAACTTGAGTTTTACCTTGATTAACTAACATTCTCCACTTCCAGCACCAATTATTAACAATATCTAACAGGGACTGCAATTCCTCCTCCCTCTCTGCCAGGATAACAATATCATCTGCATACAAAAGTAAATTTAGTTTCATATCCCCAATTTGCACCCCCGTGTCTTCATTCTTAATTTGCTGGGCTTATATCCTATGTTTTTTTTTTAAAGGGTCCTATGTTCCCCACTGTCGCCGGTCGACTCTCTCTATCTATGTGGCCTGTCTAGCCCCTGGTCTTTTTACTAAACTCCTTTCTTCATTTCCTAAACCCAACCAATGGGACAACTCAACTTCTCACTCAAAAATAGGCAAAAATCTGCAAAGTCACAACTTCACTTCCAGGTATGGGTCCAGAAATTGCATGTCACCCGGGTCCTTTTGGGGAAAAGTGGGGAACATAGGACATAGAGGGTCCTATGTTCCCCACTTTTCCCCAAAAGGGTCCAATGTTCCCCGGTTACATACAAAGCAGGGAACACAGTAGGACCTTACCTTACCTTATATTATATTATCCCTATGTCCCGTGACCAGTGTCGACTCTCAAGCTTTATTTGTGTTGTGGCTGTAAGAGCTCTCATGTGTTTCTCTAAACACAGCCGGTTGTCACAGTCCCAGTTCTGTTGTTCCGCCACATCCATTCAATGAAGCTCAACCGATATCACTTTTTTTTTTCTGAACGTCGAACAAAAGCAACGCTACGTCCTTGATCTGCACTACAAAGTACGAGAGACAACTTCTGCTGAGTCTGTATTCTCTCATAAAATAAAACATTATTCAGAGGCACCGAGGCTTTTCAGTGTTTCCTTGAAAAGAAAACCACGTTTTTACAGGTTTAGCATTACAACTAAGGACCTCTGGGTGTAGGAAGAGTTCATTATTTATCAAATTTAAGCTCCTATTTCCGTGGAAATAGCAGCCTGTCCCAGACACATGGACACTCTGGGCTCCTGCCAGTCCACAGCCAGTTGTGTAAATTAGCGGTTCTGTGAGACTGTGGGTGTGTAAATGGTTTGTGTACCCAGCTGACCCTCCTTGTTTTGCGTAGCGTGCAGTGTACACTGGTGTTAAGTTGGATAGAGGAGGAGTGAAGCAACACAACAACTGAGACTTGTGTCATTTCAAGGTGACCTGAGGGAAACCAGGCTGTAATTTCGAGTGGGTTAAAAGGAAATCCACATTTAATGAAGATAATGATGTGCTTAGACGGTGTATTGTTATACATATAGTGTCAAGCATGTGTCATATCTGAGATATCGGCTGTATAATAGACTGCTAAGAGTATTTAAAAATGGCATCAAAGCATGCTGACAGTGTGGTCGGTTCTATCTGAATAAAGGCCTGCCCCTGTCTTCTCACCCACCATCCATGAATGTAAAACACCCCCTGATAAATCGCCCATTGTGACGGAAACATGATTACATGAAGCCGCGGCTGTAGGCCATTCAGCGGGCAGACGGAGGGCCATGTCACCTCTAAGAGGGCTTTGAATAAATGTCCCCGTCGCTCCCAAGGCCCACTTCCTTAATCAGGGTGTCGGATGGTAATGATTAGCTTCCTGCGTGTGCTCCTCGCCTGCTGGATCGTCCGCATAACTCATACGCTGTTAATAATCTGCCCGGGGAGATAATACCCTTCTTTACCTCCAGCTAATCCAGCCCTAATCTGAACCACATTGTTACTTTTTTTTATATCAAATTTCATTTATTATGACAAGTACTTTCATGGAATCAGGCGGTGCTTCATATTCAAGGAGAAGGGGGATGCAAGGTGAATTGTATCTAAATCCCTCAACTCGGTTAAATAATGCAGTGAGCCGGTGTCCCGGAGAGAAAGAGGCACTGATGGGGGCTGTTGTTTTTCTTCTGCCTTAGGTCACGGCTTGAGAGCGGGTGGTGGGGGGGGATTACTGCAGCATCATTTCATCCTCTGTCCATATTCAAAACCTGGATAAATAACAGGCAGAGGGATTAGAATTAGTTATCATGCTCCATGCGCAGGCATCTGTTAAGGGCACTGGTCCTTGAAAAGCAACATATTTTTGCTATTAAAGCAAATGCGGGATGAGGAGCTGGGCTTTGTCTTTGGTGCATCAGCTCTCACTCTGATAGAGGGAAGTGGAGTAGGTCAAGAGAGCTGTGATCCCTTATTTTCTGAGCCAGTTTGGTGATTTGGGCTCTTCTGCGCCAGGAGAGAGCCCTTGAAGATAATGGTGGAACAATAAAAAATTGAAGACGTTTCTAACTGCTTTTTTTCTCCCTTCTTCTTTTTTTTCCAACTCAACCAGAAACCGATGAATTACAGGATTCAAATGCACATAAACTGCCCTATTCCTTCGGCATCACGCCCTCAGAGGGAAATTCTACCCCTGTCCTCATTTAACAGTATCCCTCAGTGAGGACTGGAGTAAAGCTACTGTATATCACCGCTCCAGTTTACTACTTCAGTTTTAATTAACGCAACAAGTATCTGGTCTCTTCCAGCGACATTCAAACTCGTTAAAGCTCTTATTTGCTAAATGAGATTATTTAATACTTGATGCGTAATTAGGAAATTATACAGCCGTACGGTTTTGAGTTCTCTTCAGGAGCAAAGCTGTTTACATTGTAAAATCAATGTAACTTTTTGTTTTTTTTATTTTTTCCTGTGGCGTTCCTCTGTATGAAACATCATTGTCTTTAGACATGCTATTGAATTACTGTGTGCATTTGTCAGTGGCGTTCATCTTCATGCTCTGATGCACTTCAAGGAACACAGTATGCATCACCGTACTTTGAGACATAGGGACGATGGGAGTTAACCTTGAGGTATTGATTTTCTGCCATCATGTACATGTACTATATATCTACTATGTGCTCATTTCTCTCTTTCTCCCCCTCTCTCTTTTTCCTCTCTTCCTGTGCAGAGATACTGAACGGGAGTCTTTACATTGACCAGAACAAATTCCTGTGTCACGCCGACACCATCCATTGGCGCGACATTTTCAAGAACCCGGAGGCCGAGCTGCTGGTGGTGCCGTCCAACAACAGCAACCTTGGATGTGAGTACGGGCACAACCAGTGGAACCAGTAAAAAATCCAAACTCTTTCAGAAATCTCCAGCATCAGCAGCAATAATCATGCCGTACCCCTTTTTTTTTATTCATTCTGTTTGCCTGCTGGTCATTTGCAAGCGAAATCACATGGTGTTAGATCAACGTGTGAACCTTCCCATTGCAGTGGTGTGGTAGCAGCTCAGCAGCGAGGCCCATGGAGCCGCTGCCTGCTGCGCTCCTTTTTAAATCTCAGTGAATCCGACAGCTGGTTTGAAGCTACCCACTTCCCCTTGCTCCCCCCTTTCCGCGGTCCCTACAGTCCCTCAGATCCCTTTTGCTTTGGACATAACAGGCGTCACTATCCGGCGGACATTCTGTGTCAGAAGAACTGGCTGTTAGAGACAGACTCGCTCAAAGTTTTCTGCACATTTTTGGACAGGCTTCTTCTTGCTCATTTGAAGGCAGAGACGGGGGAAAGCGGCGCCGTTTCTCCGGGCGCTCCGTATCAGAACATGTCAGGGTGAAGAATGGGGACAGATGAAGACAACGGTGCAAACATTAAAAAGTTTCTGTGATGAAAAGACAGTAGCGTTTCTGTGTTTAGAGAGCCAGCAGAAGCAGATCTGCATAGTGATGACTAGAGTTAGACATCAAGCAAAGCTGGTTGCTGTAAAGTAAAGTTTGATGAAGATACTTCAAAGAACAATATGTGTAAAATGTTGCTATTTTGTTGATTAGATGGCACTGACGGAGGAGGAGGTGGATGAAAAGCAACAAGGAACAGAGGAGGTTGGCCAAAAATGACAAAGAGAGTGTGTGGGAGTTGAGGTTGCCAAATCGAGGGCCTTTGCCAAGCTGTAGTTAGTATTTAACATTAACAGCCCCACTGTGGGAGTGGTTGAAGGGGCAGGGTGACAATCTGCTGCTCTGTTCCACTTACTATGTAATTAACCCATAGTCAATTAAGCCTTGATGATGGGCCACTGGCAGATGAAGGCTGTGAGTGCTCTGTCAGGTCCCACTTTGCCTGTGCGAGCGCCTGACGGAGGGGGAGTAGAGACCTGTCGTTCACACTTATGTTCTCTGCAGGCCACGAGTCGCCACGGTGACTCCCAGCCTATTGTCGGACGAGCAGAGGAGACTCGACAGATCTGTCACCGTCACCAGTCGGGGAGGTTTTTTTAGGGGCGTGCACGAGTCGACAGTTAGGTGTTTGGTGTGTGGGGCGGAGGTTCCAAGTGCGTTCGTGTCAGAACATGAGAAGTTTTCTGCAGAGCTGCCTGATGCACAGTGTGTGTGTGTGTGTGTGTGTGTGTGTGTGTGTGTGTGCTCTGCAGGTAAACGCTGTCATCGCAAATGTAACGGACGCTGCTGGGGCCATCAAGAATACCAGTGCCAAACCTGTGAGTATACACACACATCCCTGAAGTTGAAGTTAACAGTATTATATTCCCTCTATGCCCCTATAAATGACTCTACTTCTTTATTTCCTTAAATAATTAAGAAAATCTGAAACAGACAGAAAGGAGATTTAGATTAAAGTGATGCCCAACATTGAAATCCAGTCTAATGAAATTCTGTTGAAGAGTAGAGTACAGTCTGAGTTAAAATAATCTACTGTCTAATCTCCTGTCTAATCTGTTTTGCCATGTATGATGTATTATTTTTTGACTGAGGGAGACTCACACATCTGTTTTTGGGGCTTTGTCTTCACACTGCACTGAACTCAGACACCAAAATCAAGGCCAAGTTAAAAAAAAAGAGACAAAAATGAAATAAATAAGTGGATGAATGTGAAAATGAAGCGATGTTTATTAATGCATTACATCATTTCTTGCAAGTGTGATAAGAGGAGAACTCAAGAAACAAAATAAAAACAAAAGAGATGAAATGGAAATAAGCAAATATTTATCTAACGCCGCTGATAGCAGCAGAAGCACACGATTGTTAACACAATCAGAAACAACAGAGGAAGGAGGGCAACCGGAGGAACGTTAGTTCTCCATGTAATTACTGGATGTTCTGCTCATCTTGTAAAGACCGGGAGAAGGACTGGCCTGTTTTTCTCAGGCTAACGCAGACTCACAGACTACAGAGCCTTGTTGTTTTTCTCTACTGCATCATTATGTTCCCAACACAGCAGATAGTGAGCACAGCAGTTTTTAATGCCTCATCTTCAAGCTCCTGCTGACTCGCTGGCTGATACATCTCCTACTGTCCCAGTAATGTGTGGGAGGCTCTTCTTTAGCACAAGTATCTCAGCAACTTTGATGCCATAGGTACGAGCCACATCCAAGAGTAACCGCTAATTATAGGAGTAAATAATTAGCAATAATAACAGACAGAATGCAGATTTATTCCAAGTTTTATGATAAAAACGCAGGAAAAGCAGTAAACAGCTCCCGTTGTTACCACAAGAGTTGGCATAGCAACTGATAAAGCCAGGCTTTCTGGGAATTATCAGCACAGTTGGAAGGTGTCTCTGGCCAGTCGGCCCACTTGGCTGAAAACGCCCATTGTGCAAACAGATATGGTGAGTCACTGGGAACTTTTCTCCCTCAACTTTAAATCTACGGGGACTCACTCCAGCGACATCCCACTCTAACCTGAGAGCCGCTGAGAGCTACGCTGTGTTTTTTCCCAGAGGCTAGACACTGAGCCGAGGCCGGAGCGGTTGGTGGATAAGAGGCTGTGTCAAGGGCATCAGTAGAGCGGTTGTTGAGAGAGGAGACGGCGGCTGGACATTCAGCGCGTACGTGTCATCGTGTGGTCACAAGCCCACTCGTGTGGCCTTTAGACTGCCCAAGCCTCTCATTTGTTTCTGCCTGAATCCAGCATCAGACAGTGTTTGTGTACAGCCAGGATGTGGGAGGAAGGTTGAGGGTGGTGGTATTGTCTCCTTTTATGAGTGTGAATGTGTGTGTGTGTGTGTGTGTGTGTGTGTGTGTGTGTGTCAGACCTTTAAAATTCAGTCTTTTCACTTCCTGGCCAGTGACAAAGACGGTGTGTGCAGAGCAGTGTGACGGTCGATGCTTCGGGCCTTACGTCAGCGACTGCTGCCATCGCGAGTGTGCCGGCGGCTGCTCAGGCCCCAAGGACACGGACTGCTTCGTACGTCAAATTACACACACACACACACACACACATGCCACACACCCAGACAATCTGTCTCCCTTTCATTTCCTCCATCTTGTACTTTTCTCTTCTATTCCCTTTCCCTCTCATTCTCATTTCCCACACACATCCTCCGACCGTCATCCATTCCTAACAAGCATCCTCCAATTTGTGTGTCCACGTCTTTTAGTGCAACATCTGTTTATCATCCTCCTGCCGGAATATGATCCACTTTGTTTACCAGCTGATGAATTGTTTGTCATTTTACGGGGCAGTAAAAGGCTGCAGCAGTGGCTCTCTTCAAGGAACAAATTGGTGATTCAGTGGTTCAATTAATATCCCTTTTATCACCTCAAGTTCTTTCTGTTTCGCAAACTTGTGCACGACCCACACATGCACGCGAACAGAGGAGGAATTGTAGCTGTAATTCACAGGAATGGTTCGTCCAATTCAATTGAATCCCAGCAATTTCAGCCCGTAGCCGGCGATGACAAAACACTTAAGAGGATTATGGGAAAACATTCTCGCCATTTACATCATGGCTGTAGATCAATGGCTCCAATTTTTCTCCTGTTTGGCGTCAGAAGAGACGAGGGACGGCGGCGTGATCCACATGCCGCGATCCCACGTAAAAATGAAACGCTGCCGCAATAATCACTCACGGTGACTTATCTTTCCCGAGCACGCGTTCTCCGTGGGGAGTCGGACCGGCGTCCTCTGATGGTTCTGTGTTTGTTTCCTACAGGCTTGTACTAATTTCAACGACAGCGGAGCGTGCGTGACCCAGTGCCCTCAGCCGTTTGTGTACAACCCCACGTCTTTTCAGCTGGAGCACAACCCCAGAGCCAAGTACACCTATGGAGCCTTTTGCGTCAAGAAGTGCCCACGTAAGTGTGCTTCAAGTGGCAGGAGTACCCAACGCTATGCTGCGTGCACACTCACACAGCTGCAGGCAGATCCAGATAATGTAATATTACTCCATAATAACATAGATGCTCATAACGATGTTCATAATTAAGTTTTATAGCCTGTGCAGCGGTGTCCACCGAAGGAGCGTTTATCCTCCATCTATCCTGAAACGAGACTCCAGACAATTATTTAAAGTGAAGATAAATGACTCAAACATAAATAAATTGTGTATCTCAATCAACTAGTTGCAAACGCCATCTGTTTCAGCTTCTGGCAGCTGAAAAGGAAGCAAAATCTCGCTTCTGTCTTTCACAGCTCCGGAGTCAGAGTGCAGCAGTAATTCAGCGAGCGTGCATTAGAAGTCAAGCCACATCAACAGATTGCATGTTCAAGTTCCACTGATCATCAAATGAGCGTACACCAGTAGCACTTTTCCACCGTTGCCACCGAGCACTAATTTGATTCATTACTTTTCTTGAGCAATGCAGCCCAATTAGACAATTAGTTTTGATCATTACACAGACGTGATTAAAATACAATCAGTTTCTCACCATTAAAAGGGCTCCGACAAGGAAAAGACTTCCATTTTTCATGCTTTTATATGATAATGCAAAACAAACACTGACATCCCTGCTGGGTTTTCACAGATAACTTTGTGGTGGACCACAGCTCCTGTGTTAAAGCGTGTCCCAGCAATAAGATGGAAGTGGAGGAGAAACGCATCAAGATGTGCATCCCCTGCACAGACATCTGTCCTAAAGGTAAACCAATGAGAATGCAGGTCTCATCTACACACACCATCGCCCCACAATCCACAAAGAGTTTTTTTGGGCAACTGTTTCTGCAAGTGAAGCATTCATCCATGTTTCCATCACTTTCTCAAAACACTGACCGCCCTGTGAGGCACACAACCCATATGATACCATATTCTAGTGCAGTGCAGGACATACTGTACAGTACTTAGGCCAGTAGAACAGTGTGTAATGTGGAAGTTATATTCAGTAGATGAAAAACAGGTTTTACACACATACATTCCTTTGCTTGCCCCAACTTCCTGGCTCCCACTGCACTGCATTTACTGTATATACAAGAGCTTACGCAGTTAAACCATTTTAATCTAATAGATTTATGCTAACAGTGATGATACTGGATCAACAGTAGCCCACAGGAATTACTTTAAAAGCTTTATAGGAAATGTAATTTATTTTTTAACAGAGCCAGCTTAACTTTCTTTATATTGCACCAAATAATCTTATAGCTGATTTATTGATTCTAATGTACTCCTCCAAAATATCAACATAGCCTTTAATTCATCCAAACGCCCTCATCCTCATCTGTGCATGCTCATTACGTCCTGCAGGATAAATAGGACAAATATGGCATCGATGAAGGTCACACGCTTGATCCTCACCACAAGGAACTGCTCAGTGATTAAATCGTTCTGCACAAGAGCATCATCTGAAAAGTCTAATGTGAAATGAAACGGCGTGGGGATTAGTCCCTTCATCATATTGTTCTCACAAAGGTAACCGGTCTGGCCTTTCCCTTTGGAGGGAAGACACCAGTGTTTTCCTCCAGGCTGCGCGTACGGGCGGCGGCATCCATTGATTGGCTAATCTCTTGATTACATCGTCACGCAGCAGGGAGGGGTTAATGAGGGATAGCCCGAGGAACTATGGGAAATGATAACAAATTAACATTTCAGATATGGAATTGGCTGGTATAAATCACTATCAAAAACTGGTTACACCACTTAATGCCAACCTTATTCATCATCCCCTCCGCCTCTGTCAGAAATACTTGGCTCACACTAGACCGCAAGTGTAATTAATGCAGATGTAATGAATTCATTATAGGGCAGAATGGGCTGTGGATTCGCCCATGCTTTCATCAAAAGAATTCAAATGCATGGAGAGGGGCCACGGCCTTGTCTATGCACCAAAAGCAGGCGCATATTTTCCTATAAGACTATAAAGAATTAAAGAGACAAATAGCTAATAGTGGGTTCTCAAGGACACTGTGATGAAAGCAACATTATGCATTATTCTTGAATAGCATATGATCGTGTGTGTTTGCTTTCGTTGTGTCAGTATGTGACGGCATAGGGACGGGCAGCCTGCAGACGGCTCAGACGGTGGACGCCAGCAACATTGATAAATTCGTCAACTGCACCAAAATCAACGGCAACCTCATCTTCCTCATTACCGGCATTAAAGGGTAAGTGACGGCTTGATACCTCACACATGTCAATTTTTTTTCCCGCCGTTGCAATCTGAAAGCCTCGTTATACAACATTCAGTAGCCGGATCGATCCGTGAACGCGGCGAACGCGCCGGTCTGGGCTGAAATGAAGCTTTTGAGACCACCGGGATGCTCGCAGACATCTAATTCTAAAGGAATATTAACTGTATCACAACAGCAGCATGAAATTAAGTGACACGGGGAAGTAAACAAAAGAGTTCTGCATTAATATAACATTGTGTCAGAGGAAATATGGCTCGGGAAAGTGAATGTGATCTGTTCAGTCATAAAGCGCTGTCAAAGTGCCTTGAAGCTCCGAGGTTGGTACAGTATAATGTGTAACCATGAATTTCAAAACAGGACAAGAAAAGCAGACAAAAAAGTGTATTGAAGATAGTTTTCACTTCTCTTTGTGTCTGCTTTGTGTGCACTTCAGGGACATGTATCATGGTATTGGACCTTTGGACCCTGAACGCCTCAGCGTGTTCCGCACTGTGAAGGAAATCACAGGTGAGAATGCAGCACAGGAGTCATCACAGAATAACCGACTGCTGGTGTTATTATGTGACAAGTGTGTGTCTGTCTGTGTGTGTGTGTGTGTGTGTGTGTGTGCATGTAAAACATCCATACTCTAAGGTCAGAATATAAAGCTTGAAGAGGAAAGTCTAAAGCTGATCTTTGGTGGTCGAGTGAATATTACAGTATTTCTTTGTGTGCATATGTCTGATAGTTATAAGTGCTTACAGTATGCATGGATGTGTGTGTGTGCATGCTTGTGTGTGCATTTATTCATTAGCTATTAGAGGCCTTAAGGGATGAGCAGAACCTCGTATACAAACCCTTTTGTCATATTAAACTGCGACTTGCAGTTGAGCCAAACATCTAATGGAGTGAAACTGCATTTTCATAATGAAAACCCAGGCAATAAGAAAGAGCAATGGCCATTCAATCCCTACCATTTCCTGCTCCATCCCTTTAATGTCATTTCCACAGACGCTGATTTGATATAATCTGTCATTAAAGGCAAGTGCAACCGGACAAACTGTGCAGAATATTAAATCCCATTCTTTTAATTAGCGCATATTGTCTCCTCCGAGCGCTACAAATGGGCTCTCGCTTGAACTTCACAGTTGCAGTGCAACTCCGTGAACAGAAATTACTGTGCTTTTCTTTTTTCTTTTTCTTCTTTTTTAAATTTAGATGTAGGCAACAAAAGGGTTCTTTTCTATTTCATGGCTCATGATTCTCCCTTCATCAAATACTCCCTAGACTCATCCCTTACCCTTGTCTTCTTTTTCTTTTTCAAACAAAAAAAAATACATCAGACATAATACCATTTGGGTGATTATCCATGCACTGTTAAAAAGAAAAAAGAAAAAAAAGATGATGTAACTTTTATTAATTAGAGCAATCTTCAACCTGATGTGTCTCTAGGTTACCTGAACATCCAGTCTTGGCCCGAGAACATGACAGACCTGAGTGTTTTTTCCAGCCTGGCAACCATCGGAGGCAGATCTCTCTACAGGTGTGTTGGTGTTGTATCAAACAGATCCAAAATGGAGCATTCAAAAATAACAGTCACTGTGCATGTTGATAAGAACTGTGCAGGATGAAGTTTTCAGCTGTGTTCCTGGTTATTCTTCTATAGTGTACATTTAAAGGGGTAATGACTGTGATTACTGAACAGTACCATCACTTAGAGCCCATTAACCCCAGTGTAAGTACAGGGTATGTTCTGCTTCTTTTTTTTTTACATCTTTGAATCTAAATAGCATTTAATGCAGCTCTGCTCTTCCTATATGTAAATGACGTGTTCCTTCTACGAGATGTCTTCGCTCTTTGTCTCTCTGTGGTTTTTGCTGTTTTGGCTGTGGATGCTAACAGTGGGAGCTAATGAGCCAGCGGCCCATGTGCTCACTGCTCGGCACAGACTCTCTGTGCTGTCACGCAGCTTTGATGAGCCCTGTTGTGATAACAGGTTCTTTGTTGGCTAAAAAGTGGCAGATGTGAGCGATAGTGCTGCCGGTGTCGCAGGAGACGGCACCTTGTTTTTTTTCTAAGCACCGGCGATGAACATGTAGCTCAGCGTTCTTTCATTAGAGCTGGAGCAACATCCTTAATCATCTGCCTCATCTTCCTTTTCTGTGCCGTGTTTCGTTTCTTTCTCCTTTTCCCATCAACTCGCTTTGTCTGTTTCCGCCTCCTCGTGGTTTCCCTTTGCCCTCCCTTCATCTTTCCTCTTCCTCCCATTTTTCTCACCCACACTACTGTACATCCTATTATTCTCCCTCTACCCCCTCATCGACCTTCTATACCTCCATCTTTTTTCATCCTGTATCATCCTCTATCTTTCTTGACTCCTCTGTCCTTTTACTTTATACTTCTAAATCCTCACGTCCTCTTTTCCCATCTTGTTAGAGATTTCTTCATGAAATCATCCTCACGCTGTTTCTTTTAAATCCTTAATTCCTCCCTTCTCCCCCATTCTCCATCTCTTTTATTTCTTTTTTCTCCTAAATCATTCATCTTTTTCTCTCTCTCTCTCCCCCCCTGCAGTGGAAGTGGCATTTCCCTGCTGATCCTGAAGCAGCGTTGGATCTCGTCCCTCCAGTTCCAGTCGCTGGACGAGATCAGCGCCGGTAATGTCTACATCTTCAACAACAGCCGCTTATGTTTCTACAACACCGTCAACTGGACCTCGCTCTTCAGGACGTCCAGCCAGAAGGTCCTCGTCCGCAACAACCGAGATCCACGAGAATGCAGTGAGTGCTGCTCGTATGCAAAGATCTGCACCGTATCAGAGGGGTTTAGTCTGGAAAACCAAAGCACACCTCAAATTTGACTGTATTACAAGTGCAAAAAGCAAATAAATAACTGGATTAAAATACAAAATCCACAAAAGCCGAGCTGCAACAGAGAATAATCTCCCATTCCCACTAATTCAAGCCACAAATATTTGCCACATTCGCCCAAGTTAATTAAATTCAAACACACTAAAAATCTCCTAAGCAACAGGAAAACCATGACTTGGTGACAGCTAAACAAACTTCCATCACAACCACTGAACAGAGGATACATCATACATCCCAGTAGGTTTGAGTCAAGTTCAGCCAGTGCTACTGTACAAGCCATATTAACAGAAGTTATGTCATTTTGTCTCAACATACGGTTTTGCATTCTCATCTCTGATGCGCATTATACAGGTTAAAGAGGCCACTGCTACACACACACACTCATTTATGTTTACACACATCCAGCGGAAAACCAAACCTATTAGGTCTTCCTGTTGTCTTATTTTCTCTCCCATTAGCCCTCTAATTAATTCCACACATAGATTCCCCGCATATCTGTGTACGTTCAGCTCCCACCATCGCCTTGCACACTGACATGCCTGTTTCCAAGGCGACGGTATCGCAGGCGTCTCTTGCTCCTTGGCCTTGGCCATGAAAGCCCTTATTCAGCTCCCTCAGAACAAAGTGCTTAACGCGTCGTGCACAGCGGTGGGCCCGGCTCGCTGTTGGCCTCAGAGAAGTGGATACCTGATGAACCGTGACCAGTGTACATGTGGTTTAGCTGCAGATGGTGGGAAGTGACCACAAAGGCCCCTCAGTGACAAGGAAATAAGTCGTATTATTCCTCTGTAAACATGTTTTTGATCTTATTTATATTTGTTGGACTGTGATGAATCACGCATCCGTGCTTCCCGGCAACCCCACCGTGACAGAGATAAGTAGGAAACACACACACACACACACACACACAGGCCACTGTAGTTTTTCTTTCCCCTGCCAGGCTGCGGTTGATATCATTAGTCAGTTAATGAGTGCTGTGTGTATGTGTGTGTGCAATCGATGGCTCCTTACACAGGCCTCTTCATTAGACTCAACCCCTGTCCGCCACTGATTGTTTGGCTGTTGACAAAAGGTCCGGCCCCCACCGGGCAGCACTCCCGGGAACGTTGGGTGTCACTCACCGGATGGAGGACACGCCGAGGCCGATGCCTAACATCGATTACTGTGGTTTGACTTGAGGGTAAAAAGGGCTTAGGCTTCTGGCCGGGGAGGCCTTTAATGGCAGAGGTGTGAGGAATATCAATGTTCACTCACACAGCTGCGGCGCCCTCGGCTGCTCCCACTCACACACTCACATGCTGGGAGACGTACCGACGCACCGTCACCAACACTTCCACATCTGTTATGCATGAATACAGTAAACACATGCACACACTTTCAATCTATAACCTAATATGCGCACAATAAACCACAAGTAGATGTTTTCTGCTCGAATTGAATTGTGGGTGTGTATCTGCGGGCGACTGCGACTGAATATATTTGATTTGTTTTCCTCTCCTCCGCAGCTCAGCAGAGGATGGTGTGTGACCCCATGTGTTCAGACGACGGATGCTGGGGCCCGGGGCCGGACCAGTGTCTCTCCTGTAGGTATTTCCGACGGGGCCGCACGTGCGTCGGGTCCTGCAACCTCTTTGACGGGTGAGTAAACCGCCGAGTCGCGCATCCTGCATAAAAAAAGGTCGCACAAGTGTCAAGTACTTCGTTTGAGCTGATCTGACACAAATCTTTAAAACCTCGCCCGAAAATGAGCATTTCCCTCAACGTCACATCGTCAGACTTTGAGGAGACTGCGTTTATTCCCCTCGCAAACTGCCATACGTGACAAGTGGAGGATGTAAAATCAATTTGAACAGCTTTGATGCATGAGAATGAAGTCAAAACATCCTCAAGGGCTCTGGAGGAGGAGAGTCTAATTGCCAATCGGGGTGAATGTAATGAGATGAACCAATAAGGGATTTCACACTGCGAACAGTTAACGTGAACAGTTAAGGGAACATTTGGCTACGTCTAACATCCATTGTCCAAAATCAATTTGAATATATTGTTGAAGTATTATATTTAATTACAAATTGCCCATTTGAGCTGACAGACATGAGTGTTTACTGCTCTGAGTTGGGGAATGACTGACATTTGCGACAAAGGCCCTTACAATTCTCTGATGTTCTGTTTTCAGTGTGAATAATTGCATTCAGGTCATCGCTTTCCGTTGCCAAGAGGCACATCAAAAAGATCAGCGCCAACTCACCTGGGGAGAAACACTTCTTTGTAGATGTAGTTTCCAGCCTTTTGTGCTCCTCTTGAATGAACGAGGAGATGTTGTCAATCGCGACACTTGAAAGCATCCATCTAAAATAAGACTGCACCGGCAGCATCTTCCATGAGATGAATGCCACTTTTTCCTGCGAGCAGCGATGTCAAGCCAGTGTTTTCCCCCAGGTGTGTGTGTGCAAGAGAGAGAGAGAGAGGGAGGGTGCACGAGAGCGAGCAACCCTCGGTCATGTTGACTTGTTGCCGGTCCTTTCCCCGCCGCCGTTTGTGCAAAGGGAGGCTTTGAAGTTGCCGGGGAAAATAGCTGGGAGCGAAGGCTTTGAAGACGACTGGTGAGAGAGGGAGAGGCGCGTGGCAGGAAACCGCTGGAGCACACTCGTCTCCGCTACTGTAAATACAGTCACTGCCGTGCATCACAAGTTCTGCCGGACAGCCCCACTGCTTGCTGCGTGTCACTGGCCCCAACGTGGAATCAAAAAGTCTATAGCCTAAAGGTTCTCTGCTGTAACAAGTCGCCAGCTGTCAAGCAGCAGTCCTGTGGAAATGTAACTCTGGCAGATGAAGTGTAGCTTCCTGGATAACCTGCGTTTCTCTCCCCTGGTGACTGACTATATCCTTTCTGCCTCGCTCAAACCAAAACAAAACTTTTTATCTGAAAGTTATTTTATGCCTTAATTCAAGAGAACTAATAGGACGTTGAGGGAGGGAGTGTTTGTTTAACTAGCTCAGCATCAGCTGGACATGGTCCTTCAAATCTAAACTGGACATTCTGTAGGAAAGTGGTAAATTACAAGTGAGTCAGAGGATCCTTGAAAGACCCAAGAATAGTCACAAAAGGTGTTTTGTGCAATGTGGAAGCAACTAAGCTGCAGAATAAAACCTCTATTTTGCCTCAAGCTGGGATTCCCATTTCATTTTAACATAATGATACACAAATAGGGATGACTGCAGTGCTGGAGGACAGAGGGAGAGGCCACGTTCACATGGATTTAATAGCATCACGAGCTCTAAACGAACAGTTTTACAATGAAAATATATTCAGGAAGAGAGGACATGCCTGTTCTTTGACATAAATGAAAGCGTTTACCACCTCCCTATTCTCTATGGGATGTGGATAAATTACCTCTAAAGGTGCAGGGTGATAGAAAGTATCATGTGATTCCTCAGCAATATGAAAAAAAAGACAAACCTGAGAAGATGGAAAGTTAACAACCTGTGATAGTAGGTAACTTATTGACTCATTACTGATAAGTGAGCAGCTGTTTTGCTTGTGAGTGCTGGAAAAATATAAGTTACATATAAGACACAGCATCATGTAACATATAACAAGACTAATGGCCTGTATTCCCACTGCTCTGTTCTCCTCTGATCCATATGGGTTTAGTAACTGTATATGATTTTCCACTGTACACAGCAGAGATTGATTTCATACGTGCCTTTGCAGTGGATCTATTGTATTTGACTGGATATCTCTGAAGAATATGGTGTTAGCTCATTAAATAAGTTTTCAGGTTGGCGCTTTTAAACCTTAAGATTCCGCGGCTCGCCCCTCGTTATGTCTCCATTCTTAATGAGGAGCGGCACTAATTCCCCTCAGTTTATACGTCTGTTGAATAAAACAAAGGAAGAGCAAAAAGGAGAGCGAGCAGGGAAAAGAAAACGTCTGAGATGATGTCTACTGGGGTTGGGGGGGAGGAAGCAGATTAGGGAGGCGTTGAAAGTGTTTAATTAAAAAAGTTGCTCTGGTGGGTTGGCCATGCTCTGCTTTCCTAGAGGTCTGAATGGTGGCCACAGTCCTGCTTAAATTCCTGCTAAAAAAGGGCTAATCCCCCATCAGGCTATTCCCCGATGGGGCCCTGGCACACACTTCCAGCCGTGAAGGGGCCCAATCAGGAGTAACGGCTTTGACGGAATGGAAATGACCCCAGAGAGCACCGCTGCCGAGGTCTTTGTCTCTCACCCATTCTCCTCCATGTATTTTTTTTTCTCCCTGCAACCAGAGAGAGATAACTCCCCACTGCCTGGGCCTGTTTCTAAAGGATTCCACAGGACTGAGCTTCCAGGAGAGAAATCTCATTTATTTTGGAACAAGGGGAAGAAAGACAATGGAAAAATGTAAAGAGAGCAATGGGAGTTCCCTTTGTGGACATTATTAATAAGAGAACACACTTATTTTTTCTGTATGTTCACATGTTTGAGGCAAAACTGCTGCCAACATGAAGGCTGTTCAAGAGGAGTGAAAATCTGGGATTGAATCTTCATGTTTGTCAGCGTTTGATGTGACACAATCGAACTCCACAGTGTCAGAATGTCTCTTCTTTTTTGCAGCCGGTTGAATTTTTATTCTAATATTATTCTAAAAAACACCCTCAAGAAACCTGAGAATCCCAGTGCAAGATCATATGAAAACAGCTCAGGAGGAGGAATCTGTTGGATCTTTATTTCACCCCAGTGGCATCAAATGCAAATACAAACAAAAACACACACACACAGACACACACACACACAGGGTTACTCTCATTATCTCCAGCGCTGTGAGAAAGGGGGTTGTTTGCAGCAGGGTGAATCCTCCTCTGAGGGTGTCCATCCTCTGGATCAGCTGATCGATCCCTCTGATGTGAAAAGTGTCTCTGATGGGCAGCGGTGGTTATTGACAGCAGCCGGCATCGGCTCGCCACAGAACTTCAAAAAAAAAAAAAAAAAAACGTAGATAATGCGCTGATTGGGACACAAACACAGGAGAAATGTATAGATCAGATGCATGTGCCTACACACACACATGTACACACACAGATTCAACAGGGTGGTCGATGTAACTGCAGTGTATTAAGTCAGTTGTTCACCTCTATTCCTTTAGAAGTCGAAGTGGAGAGTTGAAACCATCTGAGCCACATGTATCTCTCTCACTGTCTAAATAAAGCTTCTGCTAGAACGTCCACCGGTTGCACAAGCTGCAGTGATTTGATAACAGGATGCCAGGAGAATGTCTGTGACTGAACTTTATTCTCTCTGTCTTCCTTGCTTGCCTTCCTCAACCTTTTCTCCTCTCATCTTCTCTCACTCCCTCTGCTCCTCCCTCCCTTTCACCTGATCCAAAGCAAACTCCAGTCCCTGGCCTCTTCTGCCACCTCTCCTTCCCTCCCACCGCCGCCTCCCTCTACGCATCCACCCGTGTTTGCCCATGCTTTAAAACACCGTTCATTATTCATGCACCTCCCCTGTTAGCATATCGACCATACTAAGCCTTTAACTTGACCAAATAGTCTTAGGCAGCCGGCCGCCCTGCATGCCCCGTTTCCAGAGGGCATTGGAGCAGTCAGTACAAGTAGGAATCTTGGAGATGGGCATGAGTAAATGAAGGTTTAACCTTGCTTGCTTTCTCTCTGCTGTATCACATATTGGTTTAAAATCAAAAGTCTCCCATGTACAGCTTGTGCTGATATGCTGATATGCACATAGCATACTTCAAAATCCTCCCTCAGCAAGCTCCTAATCAATATTTTAATATGGGTACGCTCTCAAATCTATAATACATGCATCTCTTTCTCGATTTTTTTCCCCCATCTCTATCAGGGAAATGCGTGAATTTGCCAATGGATCCATGTGTCTGGAGTGTGATGGCCAGTGTGAGAAGATGGACGGGAACACCATGACATGTCTTGGCCAGGTAAGACCACGGCCTCCTGACTCAAACCCAGCTTTCTCCACAGGGAGACTTTTCACTTGCAGATTAAAAAGCGCTGCCCTCATTTTTCTGCGTGAGATAGCCTCATATCTTCTCCGTGCCGAAGTGTGTTTTCAACTTATTTTGTGGGAGTCGGTCTTGTTTTGCAGGATTCCAGAATATATAAATGCTGTGTTTGCAGAGGTGAATGCTAGGTTAATGGGAGGAATGATAAACTACTGTGGCTACTTTAGGAGGCATGCTTTTGGCAAGTACACATACGCACTTTCAAAACAGCAAAATGAAATTAGTTTTTGACCTTCCCAAAAAGTCACTGTTAAAGTCTCTGGTGTGATCACACCACAACTCTCCAAAATGTAAGAATTTCAGTTAAAAAAAAGGGAAAAAAGAAACCTCAACCCATGAGCAGCATATGTAAAAACTAATCTTCTCATGCAAAGCTGCAGGAGTTCATTACTCACGCTGTAATATTGTACACAAGATGTTCCAACACCTGAGTCCCTGGCTGATAAGGATGAGAGGAAAGCAGAAGACACATTTCAGTCACACAAAAGCATACAGTACTTGTTTTTGCAACGGTGCTGGATATTTTTTAAAAATCAGAACAAAGTACCACATATTTTTAATGTTTGTTTTTTTAAATGAAGGCAACAAATCCCACAAAACAGTGGCCATCCAGAAAGCATTAAGCACTGCAGTGAAACCCACGGAAATCACAAACAAATGACAAAGAAACAAATTTAATATAGTTAGCCACACTTTTGCACTGACTGAAATGTTCTTTTAATGGGATAAAGTCGAGTGTGGGAACTTATTTCCGGCATTTTCTAAAAAAATAAATAAATAAAAAAGTCTCAGGAAATGATTTCAGTATATTTAGTTATATCTTTGATGAGGCTGCAGCATTGTCGTTGTATGGAGATGAATTGACCCTGCCCATGGGAGGTTTCAAATGTCTGATTTACACCGTATGTAAAGGTTAATTTTACATGTGTACTGTTACATAACAGGAAGTTGTATTGAATGTTCTGCACAACTCATCCAGTGAAATGTAGTCGCTGTGTGAGTAACCTTTTCTGACTGCCCCCGGAGAGAGAAAGAGAAAGAGAGACAGAATAAGGGATGGAGAGAGAGAGAGAGAGAGAGAGACTCCTCAAGGATGCAGACTTTGAGATGCTGGTCACAGTTGAGTAGTAAATAACACCAGAGTCAATCATCCACAGGCGCCCTGGCACACAAATACACATGCATACGGCATACACAGACATACTTGAATGCTCTCAGACATCTGTATGCACTCTCACTCGTGCACACACACACACACACACACACGTGCACAGGCACGAAGATGCAAAGTGAGACTAATGTTTATTGATGGCGTGTGTCTGGATGTGTCAAAGCGCGTGAGAAGCCGTCCATCAGGTCAGTTGCGGTCGTCATTAGCGACAAAACCAGAACTCCCAGAATACAACGGGGCTTCAGTGGCTCCACACACACACACATATACACACATAAACAGACCTATTTTCTGCTCGGCTCTGACTTCACACACAAGTCAACACCTTCATCGCTTCAGACACACGCACGAGCATAGACACACACGCTGAGAAGAGCCAGTTTTTCTCTTTATTTCTGCACACACACACACACACACACACACACACACACACTGCTATCCATCTTACTTATTCATGATTGTGCTGCAGCTGAGCTCATGCTCAGTTACCACTTGTCATCTCCTCCATCATATTCGATGTGCTGTTCTTTGAAATGACCTGATTCCATATGCATTTTGCCCACTCTCTGCAGTGGAATACAATTTAGACAGTTTAACTTGACACATTATAAATCACTGAATGGACTTCGTGTGAGTCCGGCTGGATACATTAGCCATGCTAGGAATTGAGCAAATTGACATGATTCACCAGGTCTGAATGTGATTCTTTCCTCCGCTCTGCTCACATATATTTTCTATACCTCCATTTTCCCCCTCTCTCTCTTTATCCTTCTCCATTTTCCATAACTTTATTTTTTCCTGCTGGGTTCCCTCTCCTCCTCACCCATCCCTCTGCTCTGCATTTCTTTCTCCCTGTCCATCCGCCCCTCTCCCTCTCACTAATCCTTTTACTATACCCTCCTCCTCCTCCTTCCTTCTTTATTCTCCCCTTGTCCACCACCTCCCTCCTCCCCTCCTCTCCTCTCCTCCTCTCCTCTCCTCTCCTCTCAGGGCCCAGACCAGTGTGTAAAATGTCTCCACTTCAAAGATGGACCCAACTGCGTGGAGAAGTGCCCCGACGGGCTGCAGGGAGCCAACAGTTTCATCTTCAAATATGCCAAGGCCAACAACGAGTGTCATCCCTGCCACGCCAACTGCACCCAGGGGTAAGAGCAGAGTGCTATAGATGTGTCTGTACAAAAAATTCACAAATTTTCTTTTAAGTGTTTGCCGGCCTTCGTACCCTCTGGTTTAGGTGCTTTTATGCTGTTAAAAGCATCATGGAGAGATGCTTGCATTACAGCAGGTGGCCTTACAGACATGCAGCACCTCCCTCCAAAGGAGTGAGCGCAGGAAAAAAAAAGAGGGAGGGCCGATGACTTAATCCTGCTGCTCCTAGATTCTCTGACCTGTAGCTGGCTCCTGGGGGGCCCCGGGTCAGGAGATTGCAGAATACATTGACCCTTAAGGCCATAGGCGGTACAGTGCAGATGAACTTGCAGCAGGGATGGATGCAGATTGACAGGAGGGGCTGTGCAGTGAGAAAATATTGGAAAGACGGAGTGAAAAATGTATAAATGAGGAGGTGGAAGATTTACCTGAGAGCAGAAGCTACATTAAGTCATGCTTCTGTTTGAAAATACATGTTATATCGACTGGAACAAAGTGCATACAAATCATCTGTGATCACAGTGAGTCACAAATCAAAACTGGTGCAAAAGGTCATCCGAAGAGCTCCAAATGAGCATAAAATTATCATAATAGAGTCCTCAAGTCTGCAGCATAAGGCTGTACATGTGCCAAATCTATCTCATTATAGAGTTACTGTAGCCACAGGACAGAGTTCTCTCTGTGTGACATTGATAATAAAAAAAAATAAAGAGATGGAGTTTTTCTGCTTACACCAGAACTATAAAGAGGACACCCACTGTCAAAAAGCAATGAGGTTTTTCCCTGTTTGGAACTGTACACAACAAGAAGCTGTTGTCGGCTACGATGGGACTGGAAACTATTACACAACTAATCAGTAGAAACTTAATCTGCAACAATGCCGATGAGTGATTAATCTGTTAGTTGCACTCCTTAGTTCCAGTTTGTCGGATGTGAGGATTTATTGCTTTTATTCTGCTTCACTGTGAATTTTAGGATGATTTGGTTTTCAGCCGTGATCTGACAAAACAAGTCATTAGAGGACACAGTTTTGGGCTCGGGGAACTTATTAGGGTTTTTTAGTTTTTTTTTCCCCATTTATAATTTCTGACGTTTTTAAAGGAAAGATTAAACTCATTTTCTTAATCATCGAGAGATTAATTAATAATCTGTTGTTTACTGATCTAACTTGTTTTGTTTTGGGGCTAAGTAGATCATGGAATATATAATTTGGGGCTTAAAGCAATTGTTAACTGTCATGGGAAATACTCTCACATGCCTTCATGTCGAAGGCTGATGCAGATGAATTTTTCATTTACCTTGCGCTGTATATGTGCTATTCATATTTAACAGCTACCGTACATGCAAGTGATCAATCTTCTCATCGAGCTCTTGGCAACAAAGTCCTACTTGCCAACCTTTTATAATTTAAAGATCCCATATAATGTAAAGGTATATATACAGTATATATATATATATATATATATATATATATATATATATAAAGCAGGTACAGGTTTTGTAGGATTTGGTTTCTCAGAGTGTTTTACCTGAAATCTGATCACGCAGGAAACAGTCAGCCAATCAGAGGAGAGGCTCAGTTTCTGTTACTAGAGCTGCAGAGAGAAGCCACGAAACCACAAACATATCTTTTTAAATAATTTATCAAAACTCAAGTGCACAATATGAGACCTTTAAAGGGCGATACAACTGACAGACTTATATATAAAGTTACTTACTCTGACCACTAGATATCCGAGTGCTACATGTCAAAACGCACGGCCAGAGAGCGAGCAGAAAGAAACCTGTAAATAAAGTCACAATTAGCCAGCACCCAGCCGTCTAATGCACCGACCAGAGCAGCACTAGTCTTCAAAAGCATCGAGTCGATGGCTACAAAAGAAACGGTGCCGTCTTAACAAGCCAACGCGCTGGGTTTGCATCTTCACCCTCTCATCCTGGCTTATCTTTTGAAGTTGACTTTGAACTTGAGACCTTGGCCTTTTTACCTCCTCACTGAAACCGGGAGCGCGAGTGAACCAGGAGGGAGGCAGCTGCAGAGACCGGTCAGAGAACAAAGAGGAGCTGGCGGAGCGAGGGGCCGAGGCGGTCGCAGCAAAAAATAAAAGTTAGGATGCTGAAACCTAGCAACAGAGAGACGGCTGGAGGGATGGAGGGATGATGTGAGGCGGAGGGGACTCTCTCACATAACAGGAGGTCGTTTTGTTTTCCCATCGATGATGTCGGAGCGGTGTAAAGAGGCAGAGGGACAGAGTGTTTACAGAGTAACACAGGGAAATTGGGGTAAAGTGGAAAAAAGTGAAGGTTGGAGGCAGAGAGGAGGTTAAGTGTGAGGTTACAGTTCTTTCACATGACAGCTGTCATTCGCGCAGATACACACGCGCCCACGCATCCCCGACACTGTGAAGAGGAATCTGTCGTTGGCATGACAACCCCCTCATCATAACCCCATCATTCTGTCCTGCCCTCCAGCTGCAGGGTGCTCTGGATTAACATCAAGATAAAAAAGCCAAAGCCGGGGATTTGAGGGGTCTGAGCCAAAGTGAGACATTTCAGAGGTCAGAGGTCAGACGACGAGAGGTGGAGGTGCCGCTCGTCGACGCTCCGCTCCTCTCCTCTGTTCCCTCATCGGCTCAGTCAAACGCACATCCACACACAAACACACAACGCTGGATACAGACGTTGATTGCCTGCTAATTAGCGATTTGGTGCACCATTTAATTGACAACAAAGCGACTTTGGAGGAGCCACAGTTGTCACCGATTTAATTCCAAAGTTAGCCTGCTCTCCTAATTTGCTATATAATTTGTTGTGGCTTGTGTGCCCATGCAGCTTGCAGGCACACACACACACATACACACACACACACACAGGGAGAAGCATTCAGAAACTGTTCTCCTGTGTCTATCCTGCTGTTCAAAGTCCTCCACTCAAGGAGGGAGAATTAATGAGCAGCCAAGAGTCTGCTCTAATCACTTCCTGCTTACCTAATGTTAAAAACTCCTCTTCTCCGTGATCAGAGCGGTAACAGTACAGTAGTGTTCTAGTGGCTTTGATTGTTGAGATAGCGAGGGGGGAAAGATGGAGCACATTTGATTGTGTTTGAGATGCTGAGTCACAGAGAGAATTAAAAAAAAAAAGCCATAAAACAAAGAAGAACAGTTTTCTCTCAGCGCTATGCTCCTCTGTCATATTGACGAGCGGTCAGCCAGGTTTGGGTTTCAATTTCCAGCCGGTCGCTGCCCACTGACAGCTGACTGACACGGGGGGGAAAGACAACATGAGGTTTACTCATAACCTGTCCCTGATTTATTGGATGATCTCTCTGGTGTCCTCTGTCCCTGCAGGTGCGTGGGGCCGAGACTACAGGACTGTGTGGGGATGATGGACAGGTAAGAGACCCCAGGTTACATTCATAATCTGAGAGTGGGTGACAACCTACCACTGCTCTGTAAAGCATCCGGTCATACTCATTAACAAGTCATATAGTAGAGTGCTGTGGCTTTGTCACTCGTGTTTATCCATTTGACAGATAACGGTTATTTGTTTGTCTTCCTCTGGTCTAATATGTGTCAAATTGTTTGATGCACATGTAGCTGTATTGTTATTAAAGCCCCAGGCAGCTTCTTGATGCAGCTATGAAAAGAAAAGGACCTGAGAGATTTTAAAACAACTCTATCTGTACCTCTACTGATTCCAATAATTTATCAACAATGATACCAGCCGGAGGAGGGTAAATTGCTCGAAGACACCACAAAAACAAGCGCTCTTTTCAATTAGAGCTGATTCAAAAGAATGACAAACTCATTAAAGTCAAACCAAAGCAGCAAAGCCATAAAAAGAGGGTCCTGAGCTCCCTTTAAACAGAGGAAACACAAACCAGACCTTTTTATTTTCCTCTGGGAGGCTTCAGCTGAGTCCCTGGTCCTGGAGTTGTTCTTCTGCTCTTACACCGGCATTATTCCCCCGTCTCATCTGATGACCCCGTGTGGCCTGCTCTGCTGTAAACCCTCTCCTCCTAATTAGAGGAGTCCTTTCCCTTGTCTCTCACCTTGGGGCTTTCTCACTGTCTGCTATTTGTCTCGCCACCACTTTCTCACCTCGTTCTTTGTTTTCTCTCACCTCTCTCCGTCTTTTCATCTCCCACGCAGTATGGAAATGTCTCTTTCTTCCCTTTTCAGGTGTTTTTCTTTAGTTTTCTTCTTTGCTTTTCCTCTTTTCTCTGCTCTATGTCTCTTTATCTTTAGTCCCCACAACCTTCTTTCCACTGCTGTCGTCTCCCCTTGTCTCCCTACCCACCCTCCGACCTAATCATTCCAAACTGCTGCATTACTATTCACCACATGGCTGTATATCTGATTATGTCGAGCCCGCAGCCGCTTTGTAAATTTCAAGATCCCCTTTCTTTAAGTCCGTCACAATCAATACAGCAAATGCTGCAGCACCTTGCTCTGCCATATCTCCATGGTACATGAGTCTTCCATTAGCTCCGGGCCTCGGCCTTCACAGCAAAACTTAAAGTATCAGATACAAGTGGCTGGTGTTCTATACGGGAAAAAAAAGAGGACACTGGTGAGTTGAATACAGATGGATAAGAAAGAGGTGAAGAATAAAGACGGAAAGACTCAAGTGGTAGCATAATAGTAGATACAAGTGTAAGAGGTATGTAAATGGCAGATGCATTAGTGCCATCATAAGGGAAGAGAGAGCTTTTAACTTGTGACCTTTAGGCTTTATGGAGCAGAGTTTTTCCCTCACAGGCAATTCAAGATGGTTGGCACATTTATTTATTAGAGTTTTGAGTTATTACCTCCATGGTATAGACAAATTGCTGAAATATAAGGAAATGCAGCCCATTGTGGTGCAAGCTGCAGCTACTCCACCATCTCAAGTACAGTAATAGGAGCACACACACGCCATCAAAGGCTTTTTCCTCTGACCCGTGAAAATGGAAGCAACAGGCACTTTGAAACACCCGTGTGCTGGCGGTGTCGGCCTGTTTCAAAAACACGGCAGCAGAAATGGAACCATGTTTTTTTCCCAAAAGCCGGCGTGTGCCCGTGGGTCTGGTTTTTGATCGGAAAGTGAAGCCACAAAATGAGAGGAGAGAGGCGGGAGGTAAGGAGGTGGAAGAAGATAGAAGCTGTACCAACATGAAGGCATCGCGGGGGCTGAGAGTAGAGAAGCTTTTAAAGCATCAAACACTGAGCACATTTGACTGAAATCAAGCCCCTTGTTTGTTTTTCCATTGGTCCCATTGGCATCAAAGGGATCAATAGGAATGTTCCAATTGATTAGAGCTTTGTGGTCCAGTATCGCCTTTCTTAGCTGCAGCCAATCAAGCCGACGACTCCACCGCAGGTTCAATCTGAGGTGGTGAGACGGTTTTAAAGTGTAACAGCGGGTCGGAGAGTTTATCAGCAGTGGCTGAGGTTTGCACTTTTGCTTCAAAGTGCCCCAGCGCTTAGTTTCTTAATGTTTCAGCAACACTAATGTCTCTTCTCTTCCGCCGCCTCGACAGGACCCCCCTTATAGCAGCTGGCATCATCGGAGGCCTATTCATCATCGTCATCCTGGCGCTCAGCGTGGCCGTGTACGTTCGCCGCAAAAGCATCAAGAAGAAGAGGGCCTTGAGGCGATTCCTGGAGACAGAGGTGAGAGGATAGAGGTCACATGTTTTCCTTTCACTGTTAACTAAAGCTAATTTCTCTCTCAAGATACAGAATTGAAGAATTATTTTCTGCATTTGCAACAACAGAATAAATTAGACATAGATTTGTCCAGTGTTATCATCAAGAAATTACCGCTGTGTAATGAATTGTATTGATGCCATGGAGGAAATTGGAAAAAGCTTCCTCAAAGATGTCCGCCTTATTATTAATGTGAGAAAAACACAACTTTTAATTTGGAGTTTTCTTAATTAAACAAGACAAACAGGCTCAACTCCGCATTCCTGTGGTTTTCAAACTCTATTTTCTTTTTTTAGTTTTAGTTGCTGGGCTCCCACTTTCTTTGAGTTTGATCCTTTTTCTTCAGAGTTGCATTGCAGTTTTGCAGATGGATGCCAACCCAACTAGACTCATAAGGAAAACCTTGAAATATTAAACCTTGGCTATGGTGCTTAGCCAAACCACGCAGTGCGCAGAAGGTTTTAAAATTATGCATGACTGCCATTGCCCATCGATCTGGCCTTGAGAAGGGTTCATTTCTGGGAAGCATTAGACACTGGAGCAGACTTTATATTCCAAGGAGGAAGTCGGAGACGGAGGTGTACGTGAGTCCGGGGGCTGATGTGCACATGTGTGTGTCCGTGCTCCGGCTGATCACCTTTGTACCGTGACAAGACACTCTTCCCCTTTGTTTCCTGTGCGGCCCAGTGGTTATGTCATCACTGCAGGTCCGCTGAGTGGCCTTGCCTATAGGAGCGGGGCAGGCTGCCTGTCAGTCCGCATTAGTATAATTTACAGGTAGAGGCAGCAGTGTTATAGACAGCTGTCAGGCCAGAGATGGGAATTGGAGGAGGGCGGCCATGGGCAGTTTCTGCCTCATCTCGGCCGCGCACATCCATCTTAATCAACCCAGCCCTGTTCCGACAGCCTCTTGACCGGGAGGAAAGGCTTCAGTCCAAGCAGATTCGCTAATGTACTGTCACGGAGGAGGAGGCGCTGCAGAGGATCTGACCGGAGGGGGATCCTCTTTGCCCCTTTTCTCTCTCCTTTTTATAAAGTTGTCCTGAGACTGATTTTTGCTCCTGCAAAGCTTGGCTCAATATCCACTGGGATGACGTGAAATATGGCCGGCTGAGTCAATTTTTTCCATCCTCCACAGACACTTAATTGGGTCTAAAAGTAATTAGACATAATAAAATCTTTATCGCCTCTGGCAGGTTGGCCTATAGGTTAGATAGACCACTCAATAATTGTAGGTCAGAGGTTCAGTCCCCACAACGGCCCATATGCATGCACATCAGCTGCCTCGGTGCAAAGGTCCTAACCATGACACTGAACCTGCTCGGCCTTCGTAGGCCGTAGTGTGTTAGAGCATTAACTGGATGTGATGGAGAAGAAAAGAAGCGGTGGCTCAATGATTTAAAATAATGACCTGACAGTTATGATGTAGCCTGCAGGGAAAGGAGTGTGTAATCTGCAGCCATCATCTAACGCCTTTTAATCTACAATATAGCGTATATTTCCATTTAGTGAAGATTCAGATGTGGCTGAACTCTAATACAAAGTATAATGTGCTGGATTTTTGTTGCCAGCGCTCATTTCGTCAGTTTCTTCACTTCACTTGAATTCCAATCCCTCCCTTGAATATATCCTGTGTGCATATGTGCAGATACTCCTCTTCCCCCTGTTCCCCTTCCCTGTGAATGCCGTTCCCCCCTCTCACCCACCCAGCACGCTAAGAAAAAAGAAACAACCTGCACTCCTTGCAGTCTGTATCACACCTTCCAGAGGCTCTTTCTTGGCTGATGAAACCGTGCGATAGGCTTAGCGCGGCTGGCGAATGTGGATTCTCTATTCAAACGCATAACAGAGCCGAGTCTGTGTCTGTGAATGGAGATCAAGCTTGTCTGGGTGAGGGATTTGGGGACAGCAAAGGCTCAGGGACTCCCCCACTCCTCTCTCTCTCTTTCACTCTCCCTCTCTCTGCCTTAGCTTTTTAAACACAGAGCTCACCTCTTGTATCAGACAGGAAAAAGATGCCTCCAGTCTGCGCTGTCAAAACGTGATCTGAGCACCCAGCTGGCATTTCCATATCACTGTTGTACACACCGCCGTTTCATTTCTTTATTGTTTTCTTTGTTTTACTATTCTGTCTTTGTCTTTTCTCGCATCTTCACCTCCTTTTCCTCTTTCTGTTCTCCATTTTCATGTCCGTATCTCCATTTATCTGTCTCCCTTGCGAGCAAACACTTTATTCTTCTATCGCTTCCACTCTCCCTCTCTCTCTGTTTTTGTTTTTTTTCCCACTCTCTCTTTCTCTCTCACCTTGAGAGAAATATAGAGGCTAATATAAAAAAAGCCAGTCTCACACTGTGGTGCCTTTTGAAGAAGCCCCTGAAAACAAATTGCTTTTCGCAGGGAGAGACAGCACAAACAGCAGAGTCCCCTCACTGTTGCCGCACGACCTCGGGCCTTGAACTCTGACCCCCGCCCAATGAAGCAGGACTAATGCGCTTGGAATCGCCCTCTGTTCCTCCCCCTGCCCCCAAGGTCCTCTTCAAGCTGCTTTGTACAGACATGCGCCGTGTGAGCGTTTCAGCACCACAGGCCGTGGACAGCTCCCTCACTGCTTTCATTCTGTCCTCTGCTCTCTGATGAGGATTTCAGCGCTGGGAGGAGCTGGACAGCTCCCACTGTTTACCCCAGGCCAAGCTGGCTGAACAGTGGCACGAGACTTCATTACAAATGAATGCAGCGCGGCCAGGCATTGTTGAAACAAACTCAACCTTCTGTTATATTCAAGTTGAGATCCCAGCGATTCCAAAGACACCCAGCGTGCTGTCTTGAATATCAAGAGGATGCAAAAAGTATAAGTTATCTGGTTGATGCACAGATTTCCAAAATCCAAAATATGTGCAGTCATCATGAAACTTCATTTCCTTCAGATTTATACAGTTAAATAACTGTCAGTTGGTTTAATCTTTATTTTATCTCAGGTCTGCTTCGGTTTTAATATATCCAAATACATCAGGACTGATGTTTGAGCATTTTTGATTTATTCGATCTGCAACCGTGCCAAAAAGTCAGGTATAATAGTCTGTTTCTTTTCCTTTATTTATTATTCAATAGATCATTTGGCAGTAGCTTTCTGAAACAGTGATACCCAGTCATGGCCCAGCATTGTGTAGTTTGCATCTTTTCCTGCTCTTAATCGAGAGCTAATCAGCTGTTGGTGGAGTGGAAAGTGGAGCACGTTGAAGACCCCAGCACCGGTTCTCCTCACTGTGCTCGCTGTTAGTCGCTGAAGTCTTGTTCCACCTGATTTCAATTACACAGCACAACAAATGCAGCGTTTTATACGGGTAATGTGAACATTAAAGCAAATACCCGAGGGTTCGCAGAACAAGTTTATGTTGGAGGACACTGTTTACTTATTCAATACACAATAATTCCGTGAATGTATTCTAGCCCAAGGCTTGAACATACTGCTTATTTGTCCAATGAAGCATCCGAATCCTCTCCAGCGCGCCACCAGTGAAGCTCATTTGGCGAAGGCACGGTGCATTATTAGCTGGTAAATAAAGTGTGGTGGAGAGTCCGAACCCGCACAAGAGAAATTTGTAGGCCATGGGTCTGCATCTCATTTAATAGACCTCTCCTTTTCTCTCCTCCTCTCTCCCCTCTTCTCTTCCCCTCATCAGTCCAGTCCAGCTCTGTCCTAATGAAACAATAACAACTACAGCCTGTTACCATCTGCTCTTATTACGACTCTGTCACCACCTCCCTGCACCTTGTCTCTGCTCTCTTTCCGAATCACTCCCTTTCTCTCATGCAGTATGTGCACAAAGCACACAGATGCAAATCATGCTCTTTGCTGAAATACCAGGCATTACGTGCCAGCTCCCAAAAATACAGAGTTGTAGCGCCATAAATCAGACATAAAGCAAAACAAAAGCACACCTAAAGAAGAAGATAAGAAACTAGAATAATGAAAATATACAAACAAATCATAAATAACTCAATTCCTGATGTCAAACTGAGCTGAAACACTGTGCTACAACAAGTACAGGAGAGTCAACAGTGCCTCAGTGTAACGTATCAATGATGATAATAATAGTAACAATAAATTGTGTATTTTTTGTTATCTATATTCAAATGAGACACAAGTGAACTGAATAAATACGCACGGCAGCTAATGGCTTAATATTACTGCACTAATCCTCTATTAAATAGCCATTAATGATAGCAGGAGTTTGTTATAATGAATCCAATGCTTTTTTGCTTTTTTTTGGTTTAAGAAAATGATACAGACAGAATCCTTGTTATTTTTGGCACAACCAGACGTCTTGGATGTTTGCGGCCAGTGCTGCTGTCCTCCCATGTGAAACCTGCCAGATGGTTTAAGTTTTCTGAAGCCCATAAATGATGAAGAGAAATAAAAGAGTTTAATATTCTGCCTTTATGATTAGTTTTTCTAAATGCACCAGAGACACTGTGACTAATCTTCACCTCCTCACACCGCGTTATCTCCAAAAGTTTGCATTCATATTGCTCTGTGTTGCAGTTTCGAGAACAAGATCTCATGAAACGAGGGAAAGATCTATGACACAGTCACTCGGCGCTGCTTCTGTCATCTTCCTCACCTCCCCTGGTCTCCATCCCTCTCCCTCCTTCCCCTTCCTCCGTCTGCTAACTCACTTCCTGCAGTGATGTCTCAGCAGGCTCACACCGCGCCCTGCGGCCCCCAGCCATAACAATAGCCATTAAACGACATGTCATTGCCATGCTGCGGGCAATGTCATCCATTCTGCCGACCGGCCCGGCGGCGCGATCGCCGGCCCTATTGTGCTGATGGTTTTATATCACATTGAGTAAGTGCTCCTATGGCTGACCGACTGATATATGGTCTCATTATATTGTTTGATGGCCATGGTTGAGCTGGGTGATTATGCTGCTGATAAACCACGGCGAATGAGGGACCCGATAGGCTGATAGGCTCATTAAGACGTGTATTGATCGAAGGCATTGACTTCTTGTGTGTGTGTGTGGGCGTGTGTTATGTGGTCTGATATGTGCTACGTGTGTGTGGGTGTGTGCATTTTTCATCCATGCATATTTGATGATGTTATGAGGATGGATGTGTATATGCATGTGCTATTCTGTGGGATGTGCACTATAAGCTGTCTGGCTGCATTTAGGCACTATATATGAATATATGAGTGCATGCGCGTGTTGTGGCGCCCCCCTCCCTCTGGCTCAGATCTCCTCACAGCTCGGTTACAGGTGCCAGCCACTGCTCTTTATAATCAGGAGCGGAGGCTTTGTGGCGCGGCTAGCGGTGAAGGCGGGTGGCCGGCCAGCTGCTGGGACGCTGCTCGGTGTCAGCTGTTCCTGGCAGCCAGGCGGCGTGGAGGAGGCTCGTCATAACCTTGGACTGGGATTGTTTTGTATGTGCACAGCTGGTGAGCTGCTAGTCTTTGTCGGCTGTGATAGCAGCTGACACCAGAGTGTGATTTGTTTAGTGGTGGACACGCTGCGAACTCCTCGTTCACACCCCTGAATTATCTGCCCGTCATGAATGTGTGTGTATTGCAAAATCATATCTGTGTTTGGCTGCTTATTCTTTCCCCCACAAAAAACAAAAAACCCCGAGCAACCTCTTTCCAAGACTATTATTTTTACTTATTATTTCAAACAGAGTGGCCTCACCCTGCTGCACGCTCCCAACAGCTTTTGAGTGTTTTTACCACGCAGGAAGCCAAGAGCAAGAGGTTGAAAATATTTAGACTTGGAGGAAAAGAAAGGGAAGCTTCAGGCTTTAAGTAGTTTCACAATAAAAGCATTTGCTAAGAGGAATGCTTCTCATATTTTTGGCGCTACAAGCTATAAAAAGGAAGTGAGAAAAAACTAAATCTATGTGTTTGTGTGTTTGTTGTCAGCTGGTGGAGCCGCTGACCCCCAGTGGAACGGCCCCTAACCAGGCTCAGCTGCGGATCCTGAAAGAGACGGAGCTGAAGAGGGTCAAGATTCTGGGTTCAGGAGCTTTTGGAACCGTCTACAAGGTTGGTGCACGTGCGTGACTGCATATGCAAGAGCCTGCTTACATATGTGTGTGTGTGTGTGCATAATTCACAGGCAAGTCCACACTCAACCGTGCAGCTTCCAGATTATCAATCAAACATCAACGGAGGAGCTAAATGGCAGAGAAGTTACTGGTGCACAAAGTTTCTTTCAGCAGAAGCTGCCCTCCCACAGACAGAACAACCCTGCTTGACAACCTAAACAATAAGCATAAATATTTCCCTTTGTAGCAACGCTTCCTGACAGACATGGGCCTCGGGCGGCTCAAGGACCTGGAACTGAAACTGCTGTTTGTTTGCCAGATTCACTGCCCTTGGCAAAATTATTCATATCGCCACGAAATTCAGCAAACCCATTGAATAAATACTGCATCTCCTACCACCACTCCTCCCAACACCGCCACACACGGGCTTGCTTTTCATTTTATCGCTATGTTTTATTACAGTTAATCTGCATACATAGTCCACCATGAATTTACAGCCCTGTTATGATGCTTGCAGCAGGTGGTTGACTTTAGGCCTCATAAAGGGAATAAGACTTTAAAGGGATAGTTCATCATTTTGGAAAATTGGCCCATCTCCATAATCACTATAGTCATAGCAGTAGGTTCGATACCTTTAATTGTCGGTGCAAGCTATTTTTAGAACGGAGGAGCAGAGCCGCAAGCTGCTCAGAGCTACGCTACGGAGGCTAATGGGATTTCTTGGTTTCCCTCATCAAACTCATCAAATACACAATCCAACAACTCCAAAACGCTCTGGTGGACAAGTTGTGACCTGCACATTCACCACGCTATGAGATAATAACACAACGTTACCAGACAGAGTTGTTTTCGCGGCAAATGCAGAGACTGCTTACCGAAAAACTGCTCCAGGCTCGCGGCTCTGCTCCGCCGTTCTAAAAATAGCTTGCACCAACAATTAAAGGTAACAAACCTACTCCTAAGACAATAGAGAGATTATGGCAATGGGCCAATGTGCCAAAATGTTCAACTATGTCTTTAATATTTCCTCATTT
Organism: Trachurus japonicus; assembly: GCF_045865225.1. Taxonomy (NCBI): domain Eukaryota; kingdom Metazoa; phylum Chordata; class Actinopteri; order Carangiformes; family Carangidae; genus Trachurus; species Trachurus japonicus. The sequence continues at coordinate 10,170,566 of NC_140908.1, read as the reverse complement.
TAATTGTTGTTACCTACATTTTTAGTGTAGGTGTCGGACTCACCTGAGAATAGGTTAGGCACAATGAGTAATTAATCATTTTTTTACAGTGAGAGATAGGATCTGTGCAGGTACAGAGGAAGGTTAGCGGGACAGCAGACGCCATTAAATACAGGCAGCGCCCATCAAAATCATTGTGTTTATTGAGACTTAGTGCAGTGCATTTATGGTGATTGCTTGTATATTTCAGGGCATCTGGGTCCCAGAAGGTGAGACGGTGAAGATCCCTGTGGCCATTAAAATCCTCAACGAGGCCACCGGCCCTAAAGCCAATGTGGAGTTCATGGACGTGAGTATTTATATGGCAACAATTTGTGTCTGTTTCGGTCTGCGTGTGTGTGTTCAGGTTTGTGTGTGGGAGCTGTAAAGCCTCAGCCTTGTCACAGAGATGGCCGAGTCTGTCACTTTGTGGGATTGTGCATTCGGTGGTAAACTCTTATGAGAGTACCACCTCAGTCAGAGCCTGTAATAAAGTGAACTGCACCCGGCTGTACAGGCAGGCATGTATTGAACGAGACTCTATTAAAAAGAACAGCACTTGTTTATGAGATATGGCTTTATTGGAATCCAGGAGTGATAGAAGGAAGAGGAGCAGGGGAGTTCCCACCTTATCTCTGTCACCTTCCTCCTTTCTCCTCTTCCACTCACTACTTTTCTGCACAGTAAGAGTTTCTCAACTGAGTACTTTGACTCACCTTTACCTGTTTAAACCTTCATCTTTTGTCCCTATAATGGAACATCAGCTCCTTCTCTTTGACTGCTTTAACAGTGTTAGTCGACAGTCTGGAAAAGAATCAACTGTAAAGCTAATGGAACATTTGTTTGGGTCACGTTTCAAGCAGCAATGCCCAGAATCCACTGCTTCCAGCTCCTCAGACGCCGATTATCTTGGGTTTAAGAATATTGCTTGGATGAAGAAGCAAACTGAGGCGCCATTGAGGCGTTTTTGATTTTGTATTTTTCATTATTCAACATTTTCTAGATGGATAAGCAGCTGAAAAAATGAATCATCACATTAATTAATAATAAAAATCACTGATAGTTGCAACCTTATATAATATATGGCAGAGATTGATTCACACTGTGAATCTCTTGACAAGCCTCTGACAAAACACTGTATCTAATCTAATTTACATTTACAGTACTTCTATTGAGTCATCTTAATGTTAAATAACATCCCTAGAGTTGCCAACTTCCTGTGGTCTCTCACGATAAAGCATATCATCATATTGCACATGGTTAATGTGTTAAACGTGCAGGAAGTGATGAGCTCTATACAAATGTGGTCTCTAGTGGCTAATGGTGGAACTGCAAGCTTAGACTCTCATGTGACGCATGTGAGCGTTTCCTTCCAATTATAAAACAAAAACCTGTCAAAGTGTGGACAAGACACCAGTTATTCCTCTGTGTCATGGATTTAATAATAATTTATGTTTAATAATAAGACAAGATTGTTGCAACTCTTGAACTCTTATTCCACCTCCTTTTTTTCCCTTTCTGCCCAATTTCTCCTGCGCCTGTGTCTTCACTCTGCCTTCCCCCATCTCCTCCCTCCTCCCTCCTCCCTCCTCCCTCCTCCCTCTCTTCCTCTCCCCCTGTTTCTCCCAGTGGGGGTCTCTGTCCATCCAGAGCCAATATGCTCTGTCTGCCGGCTTGTTAAACAGCAATCTAAAGGCAGGCTCACGCCTCACCACTGGGATACTAGCCACTAGAGTGCCAGCTCTAAACACACTCTGAAAATCCACACACACGCACACACATAACCAAACATAGCACACTTGACAACAAAAGGTTCCCAAGGTGGTAGTGGTGGTGGCGGCGCATGTGAGAGACACAGGCTGATTTGCTTGTGTTGGCAAATACGTGAGTGAGTGATATTCCAAATGCAAAGGGCTAATAATAGACTAATTTAACATGTTTGGATACACACACACTTTCCACTTGCACACAAACATGCAGAGACACGCAACAGTCCTGCCAGTCTATCACCCAGTCAGTGTGTGTGTGTGTGTGTGTGTACGCGTGTGTGTGTGAGGGGAAAGAGAGCAAGTGAGCTCGATGAGGAGGGAGGGTCAGCCGGCAGTAATGGAGGTCAGCGCACACAGGGAGATGAGAGAGAAACCAAAACACACACACGTTTGCGCGCGCGCATTCTGGCACACACACACACACACATACACACAAGTCCTTGTAACACTTGCCCCAGGAGCAGAAAGCAAGAGCAAGAATTTAGCCCGACATAGTTTACGACTCCCAGGTCTTCTGGGATCACAGAGTGAGAATGGAAGTGCCCCCCCTCCCCCCCACCTCCTTGCTCCCCTTTTTCTCCCTCTGTTGATCCCGAGGTGTGAGGTGAGCCTGCACGGAGCAGTCGGAGGGGGAAGCAGGTGGTTTTATGAAGTGGAGATGTAGTGGCACTACTTTGGGCCGGGAGGCTGTGTTTAAATCAGGGCCAAAAGCCCCTGCATGGCCTATGCCCCCCCACCCCCCTTTCTGTTTAGAATTAATCTGCTCACACACACCACCACCACCACTCTCCCTCTAAGCTCATTCTTTAGCATCTAAATTTAAAAAGGCACCTCACCTATCTATCAGCTGCCCCAGGGCCAAGCCGGGATATACACCTCCTCGACCGTCCGCTGTATGCCGAGCCAGCTAGGAGAGCGCGTGTGTGCGTGTCCTTGAGCGTGCAACCGTGAGTGGTTTTTGAGAACTGCCAAGAGAGTGTGTCCGCATGTGAGAGTGTGTAAATGAGAGAGAGAGAGAGAGGGAGGGAGGGGGGCCGTAGGAGATGAGGCGGACGACTGAAGTGAGTGTTTTTAAGCAATGACTCTGAGTGCAGCTTCTGCTCCGCCGTAATGCACGAGTATCAGCCCTCGCCATCATAACACTTCATCACCAGCACACATCCTCCTGCTTGCAGCTCCGCAATAACAATTACCCAACGTTGAGTCCCAACTGTTCCAACCTCTTCGTCCATCTGCTGCAGAGAGAGAGAGAGATGAGAGGGGGAGCCGGAGACGGCATCTACACACCGAATCAATCAGAACAGAAAGAAAAAAAAAGGAAAAGAAACAGAGCTCATGAAATAAGACGCAACTTTGTATTAGAAAACCGCAGGAATTTGTGAGCGTGAATGACTCACAGTGTTGATTGTGTTGGTGCAACATTTAAGAACCACTAAAATATAGATGAAAAAGGCTGCTTTGTGCGTCTTTGAAGAAGGTTTCTGCAGGATTTTCTCTTGCCGCGAGAATACTCGGCGGACAGATGCTGTGCATGCAGATATAGTCATCATCCCACAGGTCTTAATTTATGCATCGAACTCCACCTCCACTTGGAAGTCTTTGGAAAACAGTGCAGTATTATGCATGGATAATAGATGCATGGACAGACAGTGGATCACATTGTGAAAACAGAATCAAATATACCTCCATAGCAGTGGCCCCTAAACTTCCACTGTGATCCCTCAGAGCTCCTGAATCTCTATTGTTGCTGAGTCGCCATAACTCATGTCCACGCTGATGCGATGAGGGGGTCACAAGCAGGCAATGCTCTCATAGCAGCGTGACTGGGGATTCTTTACAGCCTTTAGTTTCGCTTTACCGCCCAAGCGCCAGCCTTGGGCAAAAGCTTTATCTGACCAGAGCCAAGTTGGAATGTGTAAGCGGGCGCCATCAGAGTGAGTAGGCTGTCAGTGGAGCAAACATGACCCCAAACATATGCGTCTTTAAGCATTAATGGCCCCTTCATTTGAATAATTTTCTACGGAACTTGTTGCAACAGTCTGCTTAGTCCATCTTTTGTCCGCTCTCCCCCCTCTCACTCAGGAGGCCCTGATCATGGCCAGCATGGAGCACCCCCACCTGGTGCGTCTGCTGGGCGTCTGCCTGAGCCCCACCATCCAGCTGGTCACGCAGCTCATGCCCCACGGCTGCCTCCTGGACTACGTGCACGAGCACAAGGACAACATCGGCTCGCAGCTGCTGCTCAACTGGTGTGTCCAAATCGCTAAGGTAAGAGAGGAGGTGGGGGGGGGGGGGGGGGGGGTGGGGGGGCGCGTTGACAGGTTTTTAACATGTTGTGTTCATGTTGCATCACTCTGCCTTCTTTTAAGCCGGCGTTTGATGCGTGGTGACACGTTTGAGGGGGTTGCCAAGTCTGGTGTCAGATTCCTGCAATAATCTCATCCTATAGCTTTTATTTAAACAGCGTTCAGGTCGGACCACACTGTTCAGGTTTGGTGGCAATTGAATCAAGACTGAAAATTATGCAAAACACGGAGCAGTCATCAAGAAGAGCAGCTGCATGTTTGAAAGCGTGTCATTTTAAGAACAAACACAGAGCTTTTGTGGCTGTTGGTGTTGACATCGGAGAATAAATAACTCCCAGTTTGCCCCCGTTGATCCTAATTATCCTCACTGCTTGACACACTGATCGTTTTCACGACCCTTCACAGTATCATGATAGGCCCGCTGACGTCGGGGAGCAGCGGCGCGCCTCCAAACTCTGTCGCCGAGGCACATCACTCTTTCAGGAAACGAGTGACGGCGCGAGAAATCAACAAATTAAAGACCGTTCTTCGCTACTCAAACAAAATCTGCGCCGCCGAAGCACTGGAACAGCAGCAAGGCTTGAAATATTATGTGTGCTTTTGCTTACCCAAAGAACATTTGCGTTTTGTTTGCAAATCAAAGCAGTGCAGCCAGACTGCTTGATAGTGTAACTGCCTGGTAAGATTTAATTTCTCTGAATTATCACTGCAGGGTGGCAGGAGGGTGCGACGCTGCCGTTACACGCTGTGCAGGCAGACATAGGCTATACAACACTGGGCTGATTTACTGCTGCTGTTGATCAGAGATGATTTTTGATGTTTGCTAATGTGTGTGCTTCCACTGAATAGAAGTCAAGCAAAGTGAGTTTTTCTGCATCTGTTTCACACAGAAACGCATGATTAACGTGGCAGTCACAGGTCAAGTGAACATTTCAGGGGATCTGCGTCGCCTTCCTGCTGAAAAACGTAGCACAAACCCAGAATGCAGGACTTCATTGAAATATTAACAGTTATCGCAAAGCTCCAGACGTATTTAACCAGTTCTGGCCACGGGCCAAGATGCAGCTTCACTTATATTCTGTTCACACTGAGCCATTTCATGCATCTTGAGCAAAGCCATTCAGCATCAGTTTAAATGCAACAAAGCCTCCGTCCCCTGTGAGGGACGGCAGTTGAAGTGAGAGCAAATGACACAATTACACACAGAATTACACAAAAATTAGCCACAGTTCTGCCTGTCACATACAAAGCAACTGTAGCAGTCACTTGATCCCCCATCATGGATGAGAGAGCAGTGATCTAATCAGTACGAGGTGAGGGAGTGGTGAGAAGAAGATGAGGGAGACTGTGCTTCAGTGTTGCAGCTGCATTTGTCCCGACTGCACTGCCGAGGTTCATCTGACACTATGATTGATACATGCTTTGCTATTTATGGCTAAGATGCACTACAGTATTTCTTGATGTGATAATTTGACATCAGAATCTTTAACTGCACTTGCATGACTCATTTTCTATAAGCTAAGTTTTTGACATACCTTTAGTTTCCACCAAGATTGTAAAGTCAAATAGAGGCCGAGTATTATAGCAGAGAGCAGGAGAACACGCTAATGTAGCATAAACCTCATCTTCACTCATTTCTGGGATTGATCTGCACTGCTTGTCCTTAAAGACGGTCTGAGTCAGCGATGACGTAAGCGTTTGGAGTGGGAGGGCTTAACCCTTTATCCCCCTCCCCAGGCCAACATGATGGATGATTCCCAGGAGCGTGAGGGGCAGGCAACTTGAGCCGGCACTTATTGCCGTAATTGGATTCGATTCCACCTGTAGCAACAGGAAGTGGAAGTGTTTCTCGGTCTGTTCTGTGAGGGAGGAGGAGCAGGAAGGATAATTCACCGCTGTCGTCACACCGGGCCATCACGTCACGACATAGATTGTGATTGATTGCAATATCTGCTGTTCGTTCCTGTGACTGATTGATCGGTTGATTGATAGATAGATCATTTGTTTTTATCGAGTGAATGACTCGGTGGAATCAATAGGCTTTCCTGTGTTCCTGTTAGCATCAGGAAGAACTGTCCTCTCCATTAAGGTTTCCATGTTGATAAGTAACAGCTATCTACATGCTGGTTAGACCCTCACCCCCTGGGGCCTAATGGTCCATCAAGGATGACACATCACTTAGGATTACACGTGTAATGTCAACAGCTCAGTCTGCTGGTTCACTGCTGTTTCATCATTATAACACATTGGTGAAAATGGAGTTTAATTTCAGTGATGAACAGACAAAGCTTTCGCTGCTTGTTTGCACCCATCACTGAATATTAACACGTTTGATTTAATCAGATTGTGTATGTGTGTTGTTGTGGCAGCATTAAAGCCAGGTACTGTAGCTTCTCCATGTTGTGTTACCATTTTGGATTGTCCTCCATCCAACAGCCATAAAAAAAGATGGACATATTCTAGATAGTGCATCGTAGAGCAATAATGCATTTTTGCTGCCTCCATTTTTTGCATTTTCTGTGCGTGTTTGTGCGAAGCGAACAAATAACACAGAGCCCTCCTCTCTGAGTGATCTCTCCGCTCTCAGCGTAATGAAGGGGAACCTTTTCTAGGTGGAAGACATACAATTTCTGAGAAAGGGGAGAATAATTTCCCCTCCATCTTCAGTTAGCTTTCAAAAGGGGGTGTTGTTACAGAAGAGGGCAGGAGGACGTAAGAGAGGGAATTAAGTTATACATAGAACTGAGAGAGGATGCCAGGTCCTTTGTGCTAAGCTAAGCTAAGCTAACAGGCTTTCACAGTGTAGACGTAGTAGATGTACAGAAAAGTAGCATCCACTATTTCACCCCAGAATCAGAATCAGGTTTATTTGATCACTTTCATATTATTATTTATTTATGTTTTTACTTTATTGTGAATACAAGACCAACAACACAGTGGACATACATCAATGTGTACGCAATGTGTGTAATTTAGGTATAATATATGGATGGTGGACCAGGATGTAGGTAATGATATAAAAAATGAAGAGCGCAGACTTAGATTAAGTATAAAAAAGTGGAGGTCTTTTATAACATCTGAATGAAAGTCAGGGGACATTTGCAGTGCTGTTGCATTTAAGTGCATCACCCTCAATCAGAAAAGTCAGACACTAAAAGTGCAGAATTTGCAGTAATACAATGGATTGTTGCTTTTGAATGATTTTAGTGCTAAAGTTATACTCAATAAGATGCAAATAAACTAGAATAGCAGCGAGGTCGGCAGTGCAGTCTCTATAAGTAATGGACCAAAGCTGGATGACAACTGATCCCACGCAATTAGCAATTATAGCTTCGCCAGAGCTGTTGTTCACCTCCTCGGCTGTTTAGATATCAGCTGGAGCCGCGTCCGCCTGCAACAAGTTCCCATGTTGTCAGTAGTGAAGTCAACATCAAGCAAGTGGAAGAATGGCTGGGTAATTTGAGCCGGTCCCAGTCAACAGCAAAACAGTAAACACAGACGAACCTTCCTCGCTCCGCATCACGACGTGAATCACAGAATGTAAACATCATTACTTTGCAGTTAATAATTGCGCTGCGTCGTCTTCCTTTTCATTAGCGAGACACAGGAAACCTCCCCATCCTCGCTCTATATAACAAAGTGAAAAAAAAGAAAGGATTTTAACACAATTACTTTGGGAAATATAATTAAAGTATGAGGAGCCTTATACTGTCTGCTCCACACAATCATTTTTAAAAGTGAAATATTTACCAGTGAAATGTAGCACAGTAAGGCTACAAAGCGGCATAAAATCGAATTACTAAAGTACAATTACCTCCAAAACTGTCCTTGAAAAAAAAAAACAGTTGAGGGATGAAATAAAAGAGGGTTGAGCCGAGGTACAAGACTGAGGCAGAGCTCAGCAGGAAGAAGTTAAAGAGAGGCTGAGACAGACTGAACAGCACAGTGTTGGAGGATGAGGGCAGCGGAGGCGTCGCTTTTAATTCAAATAAACAGCAGGATGAGGAACCTAGAGGTTTTTATCTCAGGTCTGACAACCCCAGGTAAATGAGATAAGAGACAGGAGCACAGTCTCCTCAGTATGTGGTCCTTATGTGGAGAGTCCAGCAGACATGACAGCATCTGTGTAGAAGAACTCACACATGGAAATATGGGCTATAAATGCTGTTTGGTTATTTATATCAGACAGGTCCTCAGGCGGTTCTGGACTCCCATGATCCTCCACTCCACAGGGAGTTGGAGCAGCTCAGACCTGTTTACAGGACGTATCGTCTTGCCGTCTCTCCGGCTCCACGTCTGTCTTCCTCTTACACATCTGCACACTTACATGTTTCTGCTCGCGGCGTGTTTCATTTTCCCTGCACCAGTTCTGTGATTTACTGTTGTTGTCCTGTTTATTCTGTCATTACCTTGACCTTGACCCGTGAATGTACTGAGTAACCTCCCCTGGCTGATACTGCATGTGTGTGTGTGTGTGTGTGTGTGTGTGTGTGTGTGTTGTGTGTCTAGCCAGACAGAAATGACACATGGAGTCTGTCCATGCAAGACGAAGCAGGCGGAAAAATCCTCCGTTTTCGGATTTCGCCATAACGCCGTGGCAACGTGCCAACCCCCCCCCTCCCACCGCCACAACAACAGCACAAACACCAGCCGTATGTGGGCTCTGACCCGGGCAGTTGACCGCTGCGCTGCAAATTGATTGGCCGAGGCCTGTCGCCAGGCAGTGACTCTTCATCACTGAGTGTTTTGGGCATTGAGATAATGGCCCCCATTAATCTACAGCCACACTCAGGGCTGCCCCACTCTTACTGCCTCACACACACACACACACAGCGACTGACGCTCACATAACAACACATGCATTGGCTTACAGAAACAATGCAGGACACACACAGAGCTCTCTGTGGATCTGTGGGAATATGGTTCCTTTTTTCTCAACCTTTCTTTCCTTTCCTCTCTTTCCTTCCTTTCTGTTTCCTTTCCCTCCTTTCCTCTCTTTTCCCTCCTTTCCTCTCCTTTCTTTCCTTTCCTTTCCTTTCTTTCTGTTTCCTTTCCTTTCTTTTTCCCTTGTTAATCCCCTCCTGCCTTTTTCCTCATTTTCCTCTCCTCTGTTCACAAACTGTCCTTTCCTTTTACAAGCTGTCCATTTATCTGTTTCATTGCCAGCCGTGTGCTGGGGTTAACAAGGGTCAAATTGTTCCATACATCTCCCCTCTACATTACCACCTACAGGTCATGTATCCTCCGGTGGCGTAATGTACGTGTGTTGCTGTGTTTGTGCGTGTTTGTGTGTGTAGATAAACAACACAGGCTCTTCTCAGTGCATAAAATTGTCCTCCTTTCCCTCGTTCTGTCTCTTTCTTCATCTCCCTCTTGTATCCTTCTCTTTACCACTCTATCTCTCTCTCTCTCGGTCTCATTCACCCTCTCACGCACTCTCACACACATATTCAGAGTATTTTTTCATTAGGTTTTGGATTATTAATGGAATAATTAGGTTTGGGATGTATTTTAATGAACAAATCAATCACTGAATTAAATATGGGATTGGAACTAAGTGTATGTGGGGCTACGGGAGTCTTTTAATTTGGCTCCCTCTCCTCTCCCCTCCTCTCTTCTCCTTTCCTCCCTCTTTTCTCCCTCTGTCTTCCTTTCACAGCCTCTCTCCTCAGGCTCAGTATAATGAAAGTAGAATAGATTCAGCAAGTAGCTGTCCTGCTGCTGAAATGATTGGCTCTGGCACCGAGGCCCAGCCAGGACCGGAGTCTTGATTGGTTTTAGGGAGGGATGGAAGCGGGATCGCTGTCGGGGTGGCGGGCAGAGGGGGCGGTTTGTATCTAGGTCACACACGGGCCCTTCGGTTCGGGGAGTGATACGCGTAAACATACCCACGGGCGAACCGGTGAACGCGACATGCCCTGCAGGAAAAAACCCCTGCTGCCGCCGCGGCTCCGGACGGCGTTTTACAGATTGACAGAGCTAATGATGGTGTAGAACATTGACCTTAAATAATTTCTCCAAGGTGAGCCCGACACCGCACGACGCTGTGGTAAAATATGCATGAAAGCATGTGTGCAGAAGCAATGATGTGATCGTTTAAATTTACAACACCTGCTTTGAGTTAGAGGTGTGGGAAACCAAGCACATACAGAGCAGAGAGAAATACTCCATCGCACACACATAGTGTCCTGTTACTGCTTAGTCAGGAAAAGGAAAAAGTAAAATCTCTGGTTCCTGATCTTTGTGTTCATTCGTGTGTGGTAATATAACTCTTATGGACACTCTCACTTTCACAGAGCGCGTGTGTGTGTGTGTGTGTGTTTAGATTTACAACCTGCGGTGGCTCCCCGGAGATGCCACCCGATGACAGGAGATCCCAATCTGGTCAAGCTTAGTGTGGAGCCCTCGGTGTCACTCGCTTCCCCGCAAATGCAGCCCTGTGCTGAGCAGACACATCTCGGCTGTACTCATTAGCCGAGCCTTAACACTTTCTCCTGCTCCCTCCCTCACCCTCCCTCCCTCCCTCCCTCTCTCCCTCCCTCCCTCCCTCCCTCCCTCCCCGGCACATATCCTTCATCACTCCCTCCCTTCACTGGGAAGATGGATTGCTGTCTTTGCTTTGAATGAAATCACGTCCCCTCCTGTGCTCCCGTGTCTATCATGTCAGTGCATCTCAATGAAAGGAAACAATGCTGGTGCAGGGCCTGGTCACGTCCTGGTTATCTTGTTTCTTTTTTGACATATTAGTTTTTTCATCAGGGATGGAGCTCATGTTGACCACAGCGTGTCTTCCTTTGGCAAAACACTGACTTTTTTAAAACTCAAACAATGTAAATTGATATTTTTCAGATCTAGGCAACAAAACACAGCAAGAGAAACTTCAGACACTTCAGTCAGCAACAAAAAAACATAAAAGTGCCAAGCAGATTTGGAAATAGTTGCTCTAAACAGACCTATTGGAGCAGTGTACTGTATCATGCTTGTGTATGATGTCAGTGAGTTCAGAATTGAGCTTTGGGCTTTTCAATATCTCATCGAAGTTGTGGTATTTTGATGAATTCATTTTCTATACATTATATTGGGAATTTAAAGGTCACCCTTCCTCAGAAATTTCAGGTTTAATTGAATATGGCCAAATATTGAATGTTATTTCAACACACAGCATATAGTAGTTCTTGTATCGGCTGTATCTGTGGCTGTGAATAAAAAGTGCCGCCGCAGGAGCAATTAACCACAGAATGATTAAAAACAGCCCACCATGCACTAAAAGGCAATTATGATTATGAGCTGGAGAGTAACATGACTCCTGTCAACAGGCGCCATTTAAATTCCAGTTAACAGCTGACGAGCAGACACGACGAAGCCCGGAGGTGAAACACGCTTTCTCACCTCGGCGTATTTATCACTGACACGTCGGAACACGTGCAGGAAATGGGAAACGTCTGGGCTGAGGTGCGTCAGAGGAGCAGCAGAGTGACAGCTCCCAGGACCGGGCTGATAAAAGCTGAGGGGGGGGAGAGACGTGGCAGCGACGCACCTCGGAGCACTTTTGGTCAAATTGGAGGCTTTAATGTGCAAAGCGATTGGTTTGATGCCTCGTCTTCGTTCAAGACAAGCGAGTACACAGCTGCTATCGCGAATTTTTAAAAGTTAAAGGTTCCTTTAAAGAGCTATGAATAAATATCATTCCAGCAACTGAGCTCACATGTCAACAGAGAAGCTCGTACGCGTGCTTAGAGATGATGTTAAAGTGGATTCAGACCTGCAGTAAAATTTTTATTGCAAGCCAACTTCAGTTTATGAGAATAGCAAATTTAGGAGTTGCATATTATACACACTTCACCCGTACATTCAAAGTGTCTGAAAAGGATTTAAAAGTGCAGGGCAGAATTGATATACAGTGAATGATTGATGCGTCCAGTGCCACCCGGTACAGTCAGGCTCTTTTACTCCAGTGTAAAACACATTATACTAAGTTATAGTGAATTTAATGCTGTCAGCAGGCGATCCGGTAGCGATCCACGTTCAGCACTTCATTCACGCGGGGGCTTCATTAATAATGCAGTCCCACAAATCTTTGCATCTCCGAGCTTGTCAGGAAGCACATCATGCTGCGATTACCAAACAGAGCAGCCCATAATACTCCGCCACATCATAAAAAACAAAAACAAAACCAACTAATGTGCACCCTGAGCAGTTTTCCCCTTCCTCCAACGCTAACACATTTACAAATTCCTACACACACACACACACACACACACACACACACAGAGCAGTCCCCAGGAGTGCGTTGGTGTCCCTGCTGATGCAACAAAAAGAGGAAGCGGGGTGGAGGGAGACCGGTGAGGAGGAAGAGTGTGAGGTGATGAGGAGAGCAGGCGGTGGAGGGATAAGCCCCCCGGGTCTTTCTAATTATCTGTAAGGATCAGCAGCGCTCAAGGATGCATAAGAGGAGGGATTTGATTTGCCAGATCCAGCGGGTAGGAAGGCCTGATTGGATCAGTCACCTCTCTACATACACACCCGTTCCTCCTGGCGCCGGGAGCCCAGGCTCATTAGACACAGGCATATGCAGCCATGCAGATGAACGGCGGCGCGGGGGGATTCTCCCGCAGCGCCTCCTGACCGCGCGCCTCCCAGACGTGCTCACCGCTCACAACTTCATATTTTCTTTCTGTTATCAAGTCCTACAAATGTCATTTTAATAAAACAAGCACAAGATAATTCCACCGGGCTCCGGTACGAATCAATTTCGCACAATCAATTTTTCATTTTCTCCGCACTACCTCTCTTATTATAAACAAACAGGATGCAGGAAGGCGGGGAAATAATGACATTTTGTCAGTTGTTCCTGTCCCCGATGCTTCCTCAGCCATGTATCCTCTCATTTCTGATCTCTGTGATCACTCTCATGCATCTGCATATCTGTGTTTAAACATGCATGTGTTCATATCAGCAGAACAATGGCTCCCTCTCTGTATTGGGGGTCAACCAGTGGGCAGGTCAGCCCAAGGGTCCGACAGCTCTTCAGCATGATAATTATCCGCTGTGATTAAAAATCAAGGCTCCATAGTGTCACAAATTACAGGCGTTTCAGTGAAGGCTGGATGCTGCGTCGAGTGGATCGCCTGGTGCTCGCTTGATTCAAGATTTCCCTCTCTCCTATTTTCTCCTCTCTCTCCCTGCCTCTTGCTTTTCCTCTCTCCTCTCTCCTCTGTTTGGTTCATCTGTCTAAGCTGCCGAGCTGTCGATGAAACCCGTCATTACTGTTCTCACGGTTGCCCACCAGGGCCATCTCCAACTTCACAGGCTCTCACTTGAGTGCTGCTAATTGACACGTGGACCACGCCGCTCGCCCAGCAAGGACGTTTCTACCTGCATGGCTGCATGGCACGTCGGCTTTTGCTGCAGCAAAGTACTCTGACTGCAAGGTTGTTTTCTAATTCTTCTATGTGGAATTGCAACTTCACTCCCCCTGTCTTTCAGAGGAGTATAAATGTATCTCACTGATCAAAAAGTTGCCGTTTTCCCCTTTCTGATTCCACTGCAGCCGCCAAAAAATTATTGACATTTGCTCATGTAAATGTGCCAGCAGCGGTCTTTTATTGCCTGCACGGTGACATTTTGGAAGGATCTCTGTGTCCCGCAGGGGAGCTGAGATCATGGTGACAGAGCTTAGATCATTTTACATTTGGTTCTCTCTCTTGAGGTGGATATAATTAAAGGTGGGAGCGGGAACACATCAGGCGCCGCTATACCTCCCATGTGCTTCATACACACACACAGACACACACATAATAAACACACTCACGTCAGCTCAGGTTGACAGATCGGTGCATTCTTTTCGTGCCTCCACAACGGCTGAGTGGCGAGCAAATGGGCCCGTACGGCAACTCCTGCGCCACCGCTGAGCTGTCATTCTATATGTCACAATATGTCACATGCACCTGGACCGTTCATTAACCATCTGAACATCTGCTGTTGCCGTTTACTGCAGCTTTATTGGTTTCTTTGGAGATAATTCAAACAATACAGTACCCAACCCAAATGGCTTTGAGCTGAAACAGCCTGTAAAAGGTGCTTATAATGAATTTAACCAGATTTCCATAACAGTATTTCAGAATAAAAATGTGAGTGTATTATGCGCGGGTGTGAATGGTTAAAGAGAGGCGCATCTGGACGCAGACTGGCTCATTCTCCCTCCCTCCCATTTGTCTCTTTCTCCTGCACACACAATGTTTCCCCCACACGTGCCAGCTCTGTGGGAATGCCTCCCCCTCTATCTCCCACGCAGCACCCAGCGCATGACAGACCAACACCTGCGCCACCTGAGCGGACCCATTGTGCGCGCTCCTTATCGCACCGGTCCCAGTTCTCATCATGCAGGCAGTCCCCCGTATTGCTCACATTGTTGCAGCGTCCTTACCCGTTTGGTGTGGGAGGGGGAGGAGGGGGGTTGGGAAGAGACAGTGCACCCCTCACCCTCCCTCCCTTCCTGGAAGAAAGTGAGCTTTTCTTCTTTTCTCTTTTTTGCTTTTCTTGACATCAATTCCCAAATAAGCTGTTGCTCACCCCAGAGTTTTATCATTAAAATACTTCCCCTCTGATGGATCCCACTGCTTCCTGAAAGAGCACGTTGCTTGGCAACAAATATGGGAAAAAAATTGCACAAAACAAAATCATGTCTCTCATGTTGCTAATAGACAAATAGTGAATCCTCTGAAAACCTGAACTGAATCTCTAACCTGCTGTCCTCCATCATGTCCGTCCTGCTCTTCCTCCACTTACCGTCCAGCAGCTCTTCCTTTATACTCAGCATCTTTTATTCCACAGCATCTTTCTCTCCCACTAAGGTGTGTGCTCTCTGCGGCTCCACAGCACCCCACTCCTTTTTACACGCCTGGCTTCATCCTCTTGTTCTCTCCTCCATTACTGAAGATTTGGATCTTTAGTCTCCTTTGCTTCATGCTAGAGAGAAGGTGCTAATGGGTTGCAGACCAGCCATGCCCCTTGTCTACCAGGTGCCTCGGAAACCTTTTAGCCTCTGCTTGCAACTCTGCCGTGATGTTTCCTCAAGGAGTTGTTTTCTAAACTACTGTTTGTATGATTCAAACACAAAAAGTTCCTGTTTTATAGATGGCAGCTCTAATAGTTTAATTTGTTTAAAAAAAAACATATTCACAGAGTAACAGGGAACAGTGCTGCTGACCTGACTCCTAAAGCACAGTCTGACTCCTGCAAACAGGTCTTGACTGAACAGCTCTTGAAAAGTTTCATGAAGCATTATGTTTCTGGCACGAAAAATGATTTCAAACTACTGTAGCAGCACTCGATGCTCTCAGGGCTTCAAACATCCTCCCAGTGTCATTTGGGATGTGCAACAGTGCCGGTGGGTCCTTAACCCTAAAGGCACCAGTAGCAAAAAGCCCACAGAGCTCTCTGTGGAAAAAACACACAGAACCTTTCATATAGGGTTCAAGTTTGTGTCTTGTGGAAACAGAGGCCTTCACTGAACTGGACAACATGCTGCTGCTGCTGTTTGACAGTGACCCATCATCTGATTTGGACCTGAAGTCGCCAAAGCACTGCAAAAACTCAAAATCTTTCCAAGAATATTTGTCTTATTTCTTGTCAAAATGTCTCATTTCTAGTCAAAACTAATCTCTTTCCACTTAAAATAAGACTCATCACCTAAAAATGTACTTATTTTTAGATAATTTTCACTTGTTTCAAACTAATTTTCACTTGAAATAAAAATCTGCCAGTGAAAGCAAGTTGTTTGTGCTTGTAATAAGAAAGAAAAACTTGATCCACTATCAGATTTTTCTACTTATTTCAAGTGAAGATATGCTTGAAAGAAGTAAAAAGTGTCTAAAAACAAGCTGCTTTTTATGTGATGAGTCTTATTTTAAGTAGAATGGGATTTGTTTTGACTAGAAATTAGACATTTTGACTGGAAATGAGACAAATATTCCTGGTAAGATTTTGAGTTTTTGCAGTGAGCACCGTTCACAATTTAACGAGTTTTGGTTTAAAAGCTTACACGTGTTTTCTTCAGGTGCAGTCAATGGGAATCGATAAATTTCTTTGCCTTTGTATCATATTTCAGCTTCTTTCCCCCCGTCTGTCAAACTGTGTTTTATTTTCCTGTCATACAAAAAAGCAAAGGTTTTGCTTCAGTAACTTAAAAAATTGGGACTCTTACAGGTAAAGGTTCTGAGTGGATGTGTCCAAATGACCTTGAAATCGCTTCTCTCGCTCAACGCCACCTCCTTTTCCCTTTCCAAGTCACCTTCCTCTGGATTGCATGTTACAGTCTCATCGTTCGGGCTCACGGGTGTCACACACTTTAAGATGCACTTCACAAGGGCTTACATCTGTCTCGCTGCGAATTCAGCGAGTGCTTAAAGGCTCTCATATGAACTTCTGAGCCTGGCGTGTGGATTGTCAGCGTCTGCAAACCTGCATATTTCTGAAAGTAGCTTCAAATCTGTCATGTAATGATGTGCATATGGGTTTATGTTCACCTGCATATATTGCATAGGAAGTTCATTGTTTTATTATTCTACCCAGGAAACTAAAAAAGACAAGATGCACTTTCTGCTTTTGCACATCAACACATCGTCTTCATAAACTGCTCTGTAATGTCAGCTGTGAACATGATGTTCTGAACTCTTTGCAGAGCCTCACAGATCACCTTGCCTTCCCACGGAAAAATAATTGCAGAGATAGAGCACAGTGATGGACTCGTATTGAAGCCAACAAAATGACCAAATTAAGGAAGTACAGTCTTCAGCTTTTCCTTTTTGTTTTCATTCCTCGGCCCTGGAGGCATGCAGCTTGGTTGCACAATTTCTGAAAATGCAAATTTGGGAAGAATCTACATCATGTCTGTTGCTGCTTAAACTCCCTGTTTCTTCATCTGTAACCCAGGCTGAATTAAAGGTAACAGAGAAGCTCTTTAAGAAGTCACAGGGACTATCTCAGGCTGTCAGTCATGCACAGGTAACACCGCGTATGGTTGTGAAACAGCTGAAAGCCCCAATTAGTGAACCGTGTGCTCCGTCAGTGTGTCTAACAGAATTGCAACGTTGTTTACCAAACATGGCAGGTCTAATTACTTCCTCTTCAGATTCCTGTGTGATCTACAGGTTACGCAATCACAAATTATCTTATCCCACCACTTCCACTTCTTAAAGACGTGGAGACTCTGGGGGATCTCAACACTTAGGCTAAGCAGTGTTGAAGCAGCACAATCAGCAGGACCCTCTCGACCTGAAACCAAGGCTGCCCCCACATCCTCCGCTGGGGCGCCGGTGTTTACCGCCTGGAGTGGCTGAAAATTAATTGGCTCCTTGAGCTGCCGTACATTCCCCCCTGTCAGTGCGATGGCCTCCCCTCATTGCCCCGTCACTTTAAGTCGAAGAGTATTAATGGACTGTGTGGGCCATTGATTCCTAATTCCTCCCGACGTCGACATCGGGGATAAATATTGCGTGGCCCGGTCGTCTTCAGGCTTATTGTAATCAGCGCTGTTATTGATCGCCTGCCCGAATCCCCCCAGAAGTAATCTATTTTAAATACACTTTCAGTTAAAGGGGGCGATTTGGGCCTCGTCCCAACACATTGTCTCATATCGGTGAGGTATGCCGCACATTAACAAGAAGACGGTGCACAGAATCAGGAAGCAGGAAGTGTCCTGAAGAGAGAAAGACACTCAGAGACACAGAGGCAGGCTGACAGAGAGAAATATTGCCAGAGTCACCGAGTATGTTCGGTGAAATATGTCTTGCTTTACTGTATAGGTGGTCTCCAGGTGGTCTCTGTCAGCGTGTGTGTGTGTGTGTACGTGTGTGTGACTGTGCGTCCGTCTCAGCGAGGGCCGGCGGATGATGGATGAGGGCTCAGCCAGCGGCGAGCCAGACCGTCGGCGCTATCGATTTATCCTCACATTCGTCTGGGAAGAGGCGGTGGCGTGGAGCGGCGAGCCACCACGAGCATTTCAACACACACACACACACACACAGATATATATGAAGTATTCTCACCATAAGTATTTCAAATGGCCAATGATTCTCTCGCACCAGTGGAGGCGTGGGCCTTGGCTGAAATTTTTCATTGTCTGCTGGGCACAACGACTGTGTCCCTCCTCGCTGAGGTGTTTTTTTATTGATCCACCTGCAAAGTGGCATCCACTTGTTTAACATCCAGTCTAATACACTTCAATTGGCCCAGCCTTGCCTGTCCGCCCGCCTGTTTTGTTCGGCTGCGAGCACAGAAGGAGTGTTTACGTGTGTCGCGAGGGCACAAGCATGCATCTGTGAATTCATGAAGAAAAGAGGCTTTGTGTGTGTTTGTGAGTGGGTAAGTCTTCATGTGTGTGAGAGTCCTTGCTGCATCCAGGCCATTGAGCAACAAATCAAGGCTGCAAAGCAAAGTTGCCGTCTCTCCATTCAAGGCTTTGTTGTTTTTCCCCTCGCTGCATTCGCTCATATGGTGTTTATAACCGACGTTAACAAATTGGAAGGGCGTCCGTTATTCTCCGCGCCCAGCCGTCTTGAAAATGGCCCCAATTATAAAAAGGACATGGAGACAACATGTCAGAGACACAACAAAACCAGATCACACACACAGAGTTTGACACCTTTTCGCAGGAAGAAGATAGAGATGTTGCTCACACTGCCAGCACACGGCTCGTTCCTGCTACAGTTCAAATACGCTGCATGTTTCATCATTTACCGACGTCAGACAGGGAGCTCTCTCTCCTGGTTTCTCTGAACACACCGTGACTTCATCTGAAAAACGACTGAAAAGACTTGATGAGTTCAGTTTTTAGGAGTTTCTGCCGCATTCGTCACTCATCAGAAGTCTGAGCTCCTGACGCCTCGGAGCCATAAAAGCTGCTGTCGTATACAAGAGGAATGATAACGATGGAAAAAAATGTATCCAAATGTCTGCGTGGGTGTGCGGTTAATGATGATGACAGTTATGACAATAATTTTATGTTAGTGCTGACATTTACCGCATCAGCGATCATCTTCTCTTTCCCTCTTCTCTCTCTCTCTGTCTCTCAGGGGATGATGTACCTGGAGGAGAGGAGGCTGGTCCACAGGGACCTGGCGGCCAGGAACGTGCTGGTCAAGTCGCCCAATCACATCAAGATCACCGACTTCGGCCTGGCGCGACTGCTGGACGCCGACGAGAAGGAATACAACGCGGACGGGGGCAAGGTTGGTGTAAGTGGAGGCGTGCTCACGTGTTTTTGTGCAGTTGAAAACTTCCAAAGCCCAAAGGTCAGAGCTGGCTCCGCCTTACAAGATGTGGTTGGCTGTGATGCACAAATCAAAGGTGGAGGAGATGCTCTGTGTAGATGTCTCTTCTCTGTATGAATATTTAAAGGGATAGTTCAATATTTTGGAAAATTGGCCCTTTGCCGTACTGTAATCCCTCTAGTTTTAGGAGTAGGTTCTTTACCTTTAATTGTCGGTGCAAGCTGTTTTTAGAACGGCGGAGCAGAGCCGCAAGCTGCTCAGTGCTAAGCTAGCGTGGTGAATGTGCAGGTCACGTTTTCACGTTTTGGAGTTATTGAATTGTGTATTTGATGAGTTTGATGAGGGAAACCAAGAAATCCCATTAGCCTCCGTAGCGTAGCTCTGAGCAGCTCGCGGCTCTGCTCCGCCGTTCTAAAAATAGCTTGCACCGACAATTAAAGGTAACGAACCTACTGCTATGACTATAGGGATTATAGCAATGGGACAATTTGCCAAAATGTTGAACTATCCCTTTAAGGTGAACTCGTCGTCTCCTGCTTGTTTCAGGAAAGTATCCTTAAAGGGATAGTTCACCCTAGAATGATATTTCGCTCATTATCTACTCACCCTCATGTTGACTAAGGGCTGGAAGAATTTTCAGAGTCCACCATCCCTTCTCTGAGTTACAGGGGGTCTTGGCGTAGCAGTGCATTTCAATGCAACGGTTGCAAAGGGACACCAGAGCTCTTCGTAAAAAAACACACACAAAAAAACATCCAAATACCTCCATGATGCTCGTATGTAATGTCCGTCTTGTGCTGAAGCCCCAAATTGCGTAATTGTCCCGAAAAAAATTAAATAAGTCCACATTCCAAGCATGTTTGTAGCATTAGCTCCTAGTGTCTGTTGTCCGCTCTTCCGCTGCCAGCGCGCATGCGCAAGGTTCGCACTGATACTGAGACCGACTGAGACTCGAGTCGGTCTCAGTGCGAACCTTGCAATTTGGGGCTTCAGCACAAGACGGACATTACATACGAGCATCATGGAGGTATTTGGATGTTTTTTTGTGTGTGTTTTTTTACGAAGAGCTCTGGTGTCCCTTTGCAACCGTTGCATTGAAATGCACTGCTACGCCAAGACCCCCTGTAACTCAGAGAAGGGACGGTGGACTCTGAAAATTCTTCCAGCCCTTAGTCAACATGAGGGTGAGTAGATAATGAGCGAAATATCATTCTAGGGTGAACTATCCCTTTAATATCTCAGACCTGTGAAATAGTTCGGTCAAGTAAACTGTGGTGAACTTTGTCTCAGTAAAATGCAATTTAGAAGCACTTCATCCAAACAAATAACGCAGCCACACTTCCAATCGCTTTGTTTTGTTTGGGGACCTAGACTGCATTAATCAGAGGCCCCTTCTCCTTCCCCTCGCTCGAGACTTACTATGCAAATTGTCCTGATCAGCTCCGCTTTATTAAATTGCCTTGTTCGTCGCTGCATCTGCTGGGCTGGTGGCCTGGAGGTAGCCACTGCGTCTCCACTTCGAGATGCAGGGGAAGTATTTCCATACAGCGAGGGCGAGTTTGATGCAGTGATTGACTCCGTGTTGGTGCTCACTGATGCCGTGATAAACGAGAGCTGGTGTCAGCACATCTACGTGTGTTGCCATAAAAATAGTGGTGCCACGGGAGATAAATCAACGGAAGATGAGAGCGGAGGCATCGTATCACATTTCCAACCTGAAGCATTTCATTCCCCCACATTTCCTGTTCATTTCCCCAAAGCGCACGCATGAGTGCCAAGGGGAGGGGCTGCTTTTTTTTTTTAAATGTCCGGTGCATGCACCTTACATGTGTGTGCATATGTGCTTTCACATGCAGATAATTGCCTTGTTCATTGGGCTCTGCAGCTGAGAATTCCCCTCCAGAGTCAATATGGAAATCATACGGCAGACAGGATACAGCGATGTGTGCCATTGTCCTTGGCAGAGATGTCATAGAAGATTGTTATTACAATTTCACTCACTGCCTATACTGTTTAAACCTACAGGCTATTGATGTAATGGGAGAAAAATGGCCAGTGTAATCTCATTTAGTATCTTAAAGAGCATGCTCACTATCGATAACGCCTAGGTGAGCATAAAGCTAATCAATCACAGTACTTGGGTAATATTGAGCAGAGCAAAACTATGGTTGAAAGCTATGTCGATATCCCAATACCTCACCCACGCTAAATAAAAGATAGGCCACCTGTTGTGCAGAGTAGCATCTTGGGAATTTTTTGCAATTCAGGTGTAAATAACTATGGTTAACACAAAGCTAGCAGTTCTGATTTCTGCCTTTTTTTGCCGTTTACATCCTAAAATCCCTCTGTGTGTCTGCCTCTTCTCAGATGCCCGTCAAATGGATGGCTCTGGAATGCATCCACTACAGGAAGTTCACCCATCAGAGCGACGTGTGGAGCTACGGTGAGTGTCAAGACGCGTTTTCTGTTCGTTTCGATTTGCATTCCCCACGCCGCTCTCCGGCTCTGCATCTCGCCTCCTCAAGATTCTCACCGTCTGCCTTGTTGTCTCTGTTTCTTTGTTTTATTTCCCTCCAACACCTTCAAAGGAGTGACCATCTGGGAGCTGATGACATTCGGAGGCAAGCCGTATGACGGCATCCCCACGCGAGAAATCCCAGACATCCTGGAGAAAGGCGAGCGCCTGCCCCAGCCGCCCATTTGCACCATCGACGTCTACATGGTTATGGTCAAATGTGAGGAAACAAAACACACACACACAAACATAAAACATATGCATACACCCAAAATAAATATGGGTTAGGGTTAGGGTTAGTATGATTCTGTAAATATGATTTATAGGAGGCAACCGGCACTGACTGAAAACCCAGGAGCAGATCTTTTATTTTAATAAAAGCTGTGCAGAATTATCCATTTCTGCTTGTAAAGCTCACTCCAGGGATTAATAAAATCTTCCCTTCATGACAAAGTACATCATAATTCATTTGTTGGTCATATTTTCTTATGAATCTTAATCTGCAAGTTGCTAGTTATGAAGAAAATATAGTGCAGATTATCTTAATAGATGTAGTAGAATGAAAAGTGCAATTTTTCAGTCTACAGCAGTATACAGTGATGGTAGTACGTGTGTGTTTCACTTTCTGGCTAGAACTGAGTGAGAAGATCGATGTTGGTTACATCCAGGCGTCATTTTCTGCTTCTATAAAAATGAAACCAGCATGAAGTGCTAAAAACTTCAGACAGCACAAATGAACATGTTTACAGCCTCGTACAAAAAAACTGTCTCTACGGCTCCGTGATGACAGTACAGCGGGCCAACTCGTATAATTCACCTACTTACATTTTTTAAAGGCTTAACATCCTGCATTATTGAGGGTGTGTCATTTTGAGTGACAGCTCCAGGACCAGCATGCATCAAATCTGCACTTCACACACAAATGTGTTAAAAATGTGCAAAAATCGATGAATAAAACCGTGGCGCTGAACTGTTTCTTGGCTGGGAGTCGGCGGTGGCAGCGTTGGAGACAGTGTTGCATAGCAGCAGTCATAATACATATAAATATAATCAGATTTTTCATTTTTAAATCGTGTTTACACAGTGCTGCAACTGTCACAGATGAGTTGCAGTTTAATAAAGCGCTTCATGTTTTTAATATTCATCTGGTAAGGTGTTGTTTGAGCTCAGAGGCTTCGGTTCAAGGCTGGAAGAGAAAGAGGATGGAAAAACGAGTCAGTGGAGAGGAGAATCATGGCACAAAAACTGGGATGAGGTGTTGGTTCATGGTCCACAACAACATGCAGACCCATCCTCACAAGGGACACTGCCCACCCCCTGTTCATGTCATCTTCCATCTGGACCGCCGCACCTCCCTCCCAGCCCATCCATCCCATCCACCCCAGCTCTCCCTCTGCAGCCCTGTGCTGCTCATCCAAAAAGCCTGCCTTCTCCTCATCCCTCTGAAGCCTCCCGTGTGTCTCCCATCTTGCTCTCCTTCCCCTGGCTGGATCCAGAGCCCCGGTTCTGGTGCAGGCTCCATGGCTGCAGAGCGATCCACCCTCCCAGATTTCCAGGAAGTGGTCCAGGTCCACATGCCAATCCATGCTATGAGCTCTGCCAGCTAACGGCTGCTTGGCTCTTGGTTTCCCCACAGCAGTCTGGTCATGGCTCCACCCTGTCTGAACCCAGCTCTGGTGGGGGGACATGTGTGTCACTCCCTATCTTCTGCTGTTGGCTGAAAACCTCAAAAACAATGACCTCACATCAACTTCTCACCACTGACTTTTTTTCTCTTTTTTCCCTGCCGTCACATCTCTCAGTCCTTGTACTTTTTTAATTACTTTGTCTTCTTTTTTGTTGCACAAATGTTGCATCTGCGCTGTGAATACACTTATTATTGGCTGCTTGTAAGTCTGTGAATTTAAACATTTTCCACTCCTGCTCTCATTGTGATTCGCTCTGGAAGAGGACGACAGCCGAGTGCTTGAAATGCCAAACGTGCTGAAAGGGAACGACGTGCTCCAGCTTGGAGCTTCGTATCAAAACATATTCCCATGACAAAAAATGTTAATCCAACCAAAATGTCATAATATCTAATTGTTTTTTTTCCAAATGAAAAACTATTGCCAACGGCTTTTGACAGCACAGAAGCAATCCAAGAGAGCCCTGCAGCCATTTAGCCTAATAACAATGCCAGCTCATTGTTTCTGTCCCCCTGGAGGAGGGAAATAAATTTAATGTGCTAGGTAAGATAATATTCTAAATGCTCAGGTCAAAGGCATTCTGCTGAGGTATTCCTCTCTACTTCTGATTTATATGTCACATATTTAATTTCCCATAAACGTAATGTCGAGCATCCCAGCAGCGATCAGAAATGGTCAAAACGGGTCAATCGCTGAGTCAAAATAGCAGTGGGAGGGGGGCACGACACCCCATCCAAAGCCGGGAGGGAGCTCAGCAATTGGCCACGTTAATCGTAATTACATGTTGACTGAGAGCCGTTGTTTGTGATTTGCTGTGCTGTCACAGCGCGCCTCCCTGTCACCCCAATAAAGATGAAATAGAGTTTGATTGCCGGGTTAATTGCACCTCATTTAGGTAATGTGTGTGTGGGGGGGGGGGTGCTGCTGGAAGCGGAAATTAGATGAACTGAGCGGAGACAGACAAACAGGGGATGTGACAACACAGAGGGTCACAGTTTATGTATCAACACTTTCCGTCAGAGTGTTATCTTCTGCGTTTGGAAATAAAGTGAAATTGGACCATTACAATTCGCCGGGGGTTTCCGCGGCGCCTCCCTGGAGGGCTGCCGGAGGCGCCCAAACCCCCACTTCAGCCGTGGCTGTTGTGGAATTTGTAAGGAGGATTCAGACGGTGACTGCAGCGGCTCACTTTGCCTCCTGTCTAATCTGAGCTGAGACACCGCCTGGCGTCTGACTTCACCTGCCGGGGTTGGCTGAGTTTACAGCAGCCATGGCCTCAGGGAGAGAAGAGACCAGACAGAAAAACACTGTTCTACATCTAAGCTGCCCTTGAGCAAGGCACTTTGCACTCACAATGTATAGAACTGAACAGTGAACAGTGTTCTTTGTATAACTTATGTTATGAACCTTATTAAGGTCCCACTTAAGGTGTTGTGTGTGTATGGTGTGTTCCTTTATGCATTCTCTACCAATCCTCCACTTCAGAAATAAATATAGTTTCATTCATTGTCTCTTTACCAGTTATGCAGTTGGTATTGTGAGTATGCATTCAGCATGAGCTTTCTGAATGCTGAAAAGAAACTATAAAAAAGCTGTGGAAACAGACTGCAGATGCAATTATGGACATCCAATACAGTGTATTTTCTACTCAAGTGTCCTTGTCTGTTGTGGGAAGGGAAAACATTCAATCATGAACAAACTCAGCCACTTTAGTTCAGAGACAATCAATCACTCAGACCTTCATTCACAACTCATCCTATTTATCTCTCTAACCTCTTCTTCTTTATCCATCTCCCCCCGCGTCCCCGTCCTGTTTCTGTCCTGTTTCTGCTCCTCTTCCCCAGGCTGGATGATCGACGCAGACAGCAGGCCGAAGTTCAAGGAGCTGGCGGCCGAGTTCTGCAGAATGGCCCGTGACCCTCAGCGATACCTGGTCATCCAGGTGCGTTCGCCTGTCAGAGCACTTCAAGCTTTTCTGTGCAACCGGCCGAATAAACGCCACAGCATGGGAAGGAAGCAATCCATCCATGTGGCTAACTTTCAATTTGAACTTTCCGTAACATTTCTTTCACCGATGGCATCTGTTTATTGTCCTGTCTCCAGGGAGACGACCGCATGAAGCTCCCCAGCCCCAACGACAGCAAGTTCTTCCAGAGCCTTCTGGACGAAGAGGACCTGGATGACTTGATGGACGCTGAGGAGTATCTGGTGCCTCGAGGTTTCAACATGGCTCCTCAGTCGTATACCACCAGGCCTCGAGTCGACTCCAACAGAGTAAGCATACTGGAAAACTGCGATTTAAAGGGATACTTCACCCAAAATCAGTAAATTACCAATTTTCTACTCACCATCATGCCAAGGAAGGGTTTGGAGAACTTTCGGTTTTTAGCCTTGATGTAGTAGTAGCTCCCAAATAGAGATCAGATAAATTTTTTCCGAACAACTTTTTCATGTGGCGGCTTCAGGACACTTGGGTCAGTACAGACGAGCAGTATGGAGGTATCTGGATGTTTCATAGTGTGTGTTTTGGACGATTCAAAAGTGAACTCTATCCGCCGCTATTATATGAAAATCCGTTGCCAGCCAGACCCCCCCTGGAACTCCAAAAGCGTTTTGATAACTCCGAAAATACTCCAAACCCTTCCTTGGCATGACGGTGAGTAGATAATTGGTGAATTATTGATTTTGGGTGAACTATCCCTTTAAACATGATCATGCCTCCCATCTCCTTATGTGTCCGTACATAGTATCTACCCAGTCGACTGTAACCTCAAAACTGCCCAACTCACCGTCCTCTACAAGTGCTCAAGGTGGCTAAGAACTTGTAATACACTGATGATTTCCCCCTGCTAATGGCCCACCTCCATCATCTCCATCCCAGCGTGTGTGGCTTAAACCTGGGCTCTTTATGCGCTCAGTCCCCAGGCCCCAGGTTTCATTACTCAGAGCTCCATAAGCAAATAACCGCCGCTCTCTTAAAATGCCGGAGTCGTTTACTAATAGACGGCGAGTGCAGGCTGGGCTGTTTGCTCTGCGGCGTGCAACCACGTGCCGGCTGGCCCGCGGCTCCGTGTCTGATGCACCTTTACCCCTCTGACCCAACCGCTTGCCGAAGGCTCTTTGTTCCCTGACGATCGCGCACGCACCCCCAGAAAAAAAAACACACACGGTAATCCATCCAGGGTCCTCCACGCTCAAGGTCAATACCCCTGTCAAGAATTGAAACTCTTTTGATTATGCAGCCTCCGCATGCCCAGACGGGGGAAAGAAGCTCATTCAAATCCATCAGGCGGGCTGACTTTGCCAAGTTAGCTATTCAGGTTGCGGCGCTGCAGACACAGTCCGATACAGACGATTATCTAATCTGAACTGATTTGCTCTCACGCTCATACTTGAAAAGAGGAGCGGATAATGACTGGCTTTGAAGCAGGGATAAACAGAGAAGTTTGGAGCAGAGGGAAGCTGATTGCAGTGGAGGGAAGACAGTGGGAGTAGGTGGACAGATATAACTCCAGGACATTTCCTTTTTTTCCCTGTGTTTTGTTGCTCCGCTTCCTGTAATTGCTGCTGTAGTGCGAGCAGTTGGCAAGAGTGCAGAGGAGTAGGCCTGGGTTAAATAGCCCACGGCAAGTGAAGACAGCACCACAAGAAGCCCTTTGCTTCACATGTCATGTTTTGTGTTTTCTTATGGGGTTTCTGTTCATTTTTTTTTTGAGGTGCAGGTTTTTGAATCGTGGCTCAGCCTGCTGCCCCTCTCTGTCCCTGAAGGCTGATGATACACCAGCAACTACTTTGTCTTGAGAATTTCTCCTTTTACAAGCAGCTTTTTTTCCTCCGCCGCAGGTGGCGTGCAGCTGCAATAAAACTGACTCAAACTTCACACATTCACGTGTGTGTTTGTTGTGCTTCAATTGAACTCTAGACATCCTCAGTTTGGTTTGTTTAACAGTGTTGTTCCAGCTCTACTGTACTGCTGCCAAATAGCCGCCGCTTACCATCTAACACCAGATTACATTTTCATGTTTTTATCTCCACCCAACCCTTCACCTCAGAACCAGTTCGGCTACCGAGACGGCGGTCCAAACTCTGCAGAGGGCTCGGTGGCCGGGGCCCAGGCCTGCGTGAACCAGGAAGCGGCAGGTGGCTCGGCTCCAGCCCTGGAGGACCAGCGCTGTAACGGCAGCCTGCATAAAAAGAACCTGAGCCAGGCCGGGGGAGAGGACAGCGGGGGACAGAGGTACAGCGCCGACCCCACCATCTTCCTCGGGGAGAGGACATCCAGAGGGGACACGGACGAGGACGGATACATGACCCCCATGAAGGACAAGAGCTCCTCAGGTACTTGAACTGACACACGAAGCACAATAGAATCAGTTAATAATGGAAGTCAGGTTAATTTCACAGAGCAGTGGTAATGAGCAGAACAGCTTCAGAGAATCTCAAATAACCTCAGGAAGAAATTCTGTAGCCCTGCAGGACACACGGTAGTATTTAATCCACAGCACAGTGTAGTCATTATTAAACTTTCAAGTAACCTCACCCCATTATATTAATTTCTCACAGATCTGGTCGCACGGTGGAAATAAAAGTCAGAGATAATCTACGCCACAATCTCCTCTGCTGTTGCACAGACAGAAACACAATTTAAATGTAAAACAAGTGCGTCCTGTATGTGCCACAAACTCCCGCGGAGTGTACCATTCCTCCGTTCTGTCGTCTCTTTGCTCATCCGCAGTGTAAATACAATCTTTTGTAGTGCATCCCTTCTGTCATTTTGCTTGTTCATTCCATTGATTAAAATTCGTACCGAGCTTCCGTCGACAGCGGTGTATGTCAGCCTCTACTACAGAGTCATGTATTGCCTTTGATCATAATTCAGTCCATCCTCTCTGCTCTCACACCGCCGTCTTTGATTTTTGAGCAGCTCAAAATATAACAAAGCCTGCAGCAAAATGCATCTGATGCAATGTCAAGGAGCGAAAGAGTGGGCAAAATCAATAGGTTTCGCACCCCACTATTATAGCACTTGGAAGCCGTGAAGAGGGGTCATTTGCTGGCATTTTCACCCCGGGCAGATGGAGTTTCCAGTGCCAAAGAAGTGCTGGCAAGTTGCCTGTCTGGTCCTGAGTGGTTGCCATTATCGCCATTATCTTCTCCATCTTTTCTCCTCATTAGCGAGTGATCTCTCTTTCTTACTGCTTTCAAATTCCATTTCTTTGTTTTCTCCTCTCTTGATTTCATTTCGGTGGTTCGTTTGTTTGTCTGTTCTTATTCTCTCCTAAACTCCTTTTTTTCTCTTTCCTGCCCTCCCTCCCTCCCTTTTTCCGACCTGTGCTACAGAATACCTGAACCCCATTGAGGAGAACCCGTTTGTCACGCGGCGCAAAAACGGCGAGATCCACGCCTTGGACAACCCGGGCTACCACAGCACACCCAACAGTCAGCCCAAAGGAGAGGACGAGTACATCAACGAGCCCCTCTACCTCAACACCTTCCACAGCCCCACCGAGCTGGGCCTGGAAGCCCTGAGGAGGAACGGTCTGCCCCTGCCCACCCACCCTCCTTCCTCCATCTCCGCCACCACCTCAGGCCCCCACCTCCCGCTCACCATCCAGACCAGCCTGCCCCACTACCCGCTCCCCACGGCCCAGCCCTCTCCATCTGGCATCCCCTGCCACCACGGCCCACCGACCCACATCCTCCACGCCCACCACACCGTCAAACCTGCAGGACAACCTGGCAATCCAGGTGGCGGCGCGGCCACCCAGAGTCAGACGGGAGGAGCTCCCGGCCAATCGCAGGTGTGTCCGTCGGGCGGCCTGCCCTCCTCGGCCACCATAGGACACGGCAGCCTGCCGGCGTACCAGATCCACGGAGCGGCGCACCCCGCCAGCATGCTGAAGCACGGAGGGCTGATGTCGGGGAAAGGCAGCGGGAAGAAGCTCAAGGTGACCTTTGACAATCCAGAGTACTGGCAGCACAGCTTGCCTCCCAAGTCGTCTATCCAGGTGGCCCCCGACGGCGCCCAGGGCGGCTCCACCAACGCCAAACTCTTCTATAAGCAGAACGGACACATACGGCCGGCGGTGGCCGAGAACCCCGAGTACATGTCGGAGTTTTCCCTGAAATCCGGCACCGTCTTGCCGCCGCCACCTTACCGCCAGCGGAACACTGTGGTCTAGATCGTTCCACTTGGAAAAAAAAAACGTTCCTCAATCTGACTCCAACGACCCCCGACATCCTCTCTCCGGTTCCACTGTCCCACACAGAGAGGGGGCGGACGCAACCAGAGCTGCCCCCCCCCCTCCCCTCTAACTCTCCTCGAATAGCGTGCCATCTGCTGTAGACTGTAGTGACATCAGAAGGGGGTCGACTCTGCAGTCTTAGACCCAAGCACCTCCACTGTATCCCACCCAGTCCATTTCTGTCCTGTAGATAGAGACTGCGCTCCCAGTCACTGAGAATGTGAAGGTTATGGTAGTTTTCAAGACACACAACTGTCGCACAGCCGCCACCGTGGATGTACTGTGTCGTGTCGTCCACAAGGGACCTGAACTCACTGCCAAACACTGCGGTGTCAGATTCGCAGGAGGAACACAATGTTTTATTATTTTTCTGTTTCCCAGAACAAAGGTCTGAGGATGAGCAATA
Organism: Trachurus japonicus; assembly: GCF_045865225.1. Taxonomy (NCBI): domain Eukaryota; kingdom Metazoa; phylum Chordata; class Actinopteri; order Carangiformes; family Carangidae; genus Trachurus; species Trachurus japonicus. Next base: position 10,140,350 of record NC_140908.1, on the reverse strand, counting down.
CTCTGTTAAGGGGTTTCTGAAATAAGCAAACACACGGAGCAAACACACTCCGTTAAATGTCAAGATGTCCAGTTTGGTGGGTGACCTTGAAGGCGAAACGGAAACACACGGAGGAATGAAAGACTGAGGGTTTAGTCAGGAGACCTGTAGAAATGTGAAAGATGGAGCACTGACAGCTGATCTATATCCAGTCTTTTCACCTATAGGAAAAACACTGTACGTCCTTGAAATTTCCCATCAAATCTGTGAAGCTCATCTCATCTTTCTACTGTAACTGTGATACTGTGATGGCCAAAACTACAGTGATCTCTCCTTTCACACATGTAGTTCAACCGTGGACTTTTAACTTGCCTGAGAACACACAGGGTGACTGCTGTTTTCTCGTTTCCGCTTGACTGCTGTCTCCTTGGAAAATCTGATCATCAAAAACAGCTTTTTCCAGGCCAAAGGGTAGAAGGGAAAAACACACTGTACACACTTTTCTATACTCTGGTTGCAGTGCTGAAGAGATGGATTTTTATACACTGGTTTTCCCCATTCAGATCATGAAGCTAAGTCAGATGAGTAAAAAGTGTCCTGCTGTAATAGTAATAGTGGGAGGGCATAGTTTGGGGAAATTGCTGTATCTGCTGATTGGTGTGATGAGACCATCCATAACACAGCTGAACTGAAAATGGTGATCACTGAGACAGAGAGAGGGAAGGAGAGAAAAATAAACATAGAAAGCGGGAGGAGAAGCCGCCATATAATGAAGACCTCAAGGAACGAAGACAGCACCAGCAGAGCACAGTAAAAACACTTCCACTTTTTGTGTGTCCATGTGTACGTTAGCGTGATGTGGATGTGTGGATGCGTGTGTGTGTGTACTCACACATTAGAGAGCCAGTGGCTAAAAACCTTCAGTAGCGCTGCTTACCAACCATAAATCCAACACTGCTCTGACCTCAGACTGGGCTCATGTTAACCATACGACCGCAAACGCTACATTTTTAACGTCACCGGCTTGAATCTACAGCATCGAAGCTCTGGGAGCGTTTCACACTAGATGGTCCTTTTACGTTAAAGTCAGGAGCTCCATCCACACACAGGAAGTGTTTTTTTTAAAACTGTGCCAAAAGTTACTAAATAGACACAACATGACTACTATGGTGAATGGACCTAGTTTTATATCACAACCTTTGCCTACATCATCACATGTGAACCCACTCGTCTCTATGGCAGCAGGATCGGACAGGAAACTGATGGTTTCCTCCTTAAATGGGATCCAAAGCTCTTTGCTGCCGTATCTGAGTTTGTATTTGTTTAGGATTCATCAGTGTTCATTCAGATCTGCACAAATTTAAACCATGAGATCTAATTTAAATAGATAATTACCAACTTAGTTTATAATCCATGCAGTATGTGTGTGTTGGAGTTGATGAACTTTCTCACCTAGACATTTTGTTTATACACAACTGTGCAACAGCCAATACATGTGATATCAATGAAGTTAATGTGGCAAGTTGCAACATGTTGCTATTTAATTTGTTCATGTCGTAATATCCAATCATGTGATGAAATATCTTCTCATAGCAGCTACAGAGAGGTGGTTCTGGTTAGGGAAAGATGACAGTCTGGACCTTATTACTCTTCTTACCAAAACCACATTCTTTCACTTATCATAACCAAAGTCCTTATGTTTCCGAAACTTAAGCATATTCAGGACTTGAAGGCTGGTGCTTGTACGCACTCAGCCTGTGAACATGATCCAATTAACTTCACTTACACGTTAACATTTTAGTTGCTTGTCAAAGTTGCTGAAACTTTTTTATTTTAATTATTAATTAGGAAATGTAGATAGAGTAGATACCATAATAAAGTCGTCTTTGCTTTTCTTTTTTTCAAGTGCAGCTGTAACTTGTTAATTTGCACTTTTCCTTCAGGATTTTAATGACTGCAGGTAGAATTTAGTCACAGCTCAGCCACGCTTCAGATCCATCAGCGCCTCATCTTAGCCCAGAGAGATGTCATGGAAAATATCCCATCTGGGTTCTTCTCTGGAGATCACCAATACAGCGCTGATTGCCCCTCAACCCTCTAGAGAACACTTCTAACTCTCACTAGTGATGCATCTGCAGGCAAACTGCCAGTCAACGCTGCTAAAAGCGCTGGTGTTACAGCCATTACTCCTCCTGCCAAGCCATACACGGCACCTGTGGGTGGGAAAACACCACACAGCGTGCCAAACATAGGAGATCAAGACGAACATTGCGAGACGCTAGTTTGTCTCGGAGGTCGTCTCGCGGCATTCTCGCCAGAATCCCACCTAAGTCTTTCCCAAACAGAACATTATCACCGCTTTGTCACCGCTTCGGCAGCCCCGTCCGAGCTGTTTTCCCATGAAGGCTATTTATTTTTTGTGTGTGAAAGTGTTTGTCTGAGCGTGCGCACATGCAAAGCTGTATATGCTTGTTCTCCCAATGGAGCACTTTGATCAAACTTGCGGGTAGACAGAAAGGAGCCCCACCCTTCGTTACTGAAATATTCAACTTGTTTATCTGGTCGTTTTTCCGCTTCAGAAAGCAAAAAGCTTTTGGGAAGGTTCTGCAGCGATGAGATCACAAAGAAAAACGCATTTTAGTTGGTACTGACCAGCTTGAAGAATGTCCTTGTTTCCATGCTTTTTGTTTGCTTCAAACAGTATTTCTAATGCTGCTTTGATGCTATCATGATTATTTGATGAAGGAGTATTTTATAGTCCCCTTTTGGGCTCTAATTCAATGAAATAGAGACAGCATTTAATATCAATGTGAAATATTTATAGCGTATTGAGCTTGTTTATACTGAGCGATGGAAACGACTGCCAAATCTAGGTTTCAAGGAGAGGAAGAAGAAAAAAAGAAAGGATGATGGTGGTAGAGAGAAGAACACACGCCTCGGTTTGTGTCGCGTTTTGCCCTAAATTGTCCCACAGACCCAGGCGACATGCGTTTAATCAGGAAAAAGGCCTAAACACCCATGAGACCAACGGCTCTCCAGAGAACTTCAGAGCGACCTGCTGAGAGCTCGCCGTCAGAGAGGTCGAAAGGAAAAAAAAAAGTTTGTCAAGTATTGTTGTTGTCATCCCAAGGCCCAAGCTGTTTTCACATTTGTAGAGGAAATCATTTTTCCTCTCTGCTGAGTAATATCTCACTCCTTGCTTCAAACATATTTTGCCTTGGAGTTGGGCTGCGTTACCTGCTGCTATTTGTCTCAGCCCCAGACACTCCTGCGGCTCATGGCAGCTCAAGAGCACGCCATGGCAAACCGGTGTTTAAGACCGATTGCTCTCTCTCTTTATTTTTATTTCTTTTAATTTTCGTCTTTCTTTTTTTTTTTACCGTTTCCTCCAAGCCAAGGTGCAGAGGCATGTAGCCATGTAGTACTGAAGAGATCCTCCAACATTTCATCCTCAGCTACCGAGTCTAATGTACAGTACAATATCACCTTGCATGGTACCAAGTGAGTGTTTTACTGCCCTCCACCTTTGTATCTCTTCATCGCTGACAGTATTATATTCAAACTTCTGGACAGCGTGGAAGGAAATAACCAGATATTTTTACGGAAATCAGTAGCACAAACTGGGAATCCTTGTTTCTGAAATCTTTCATGGGATTTTTTGTGTATAGTACCCTATATATAAATATATATATATCATTTTTAATATTGAGTTTTGCTTTTATTTGTTCCATATTATCAAGGTTGTTTTTCTTCAAGGAAAAAGACTTGAATCTATATGATTTTTTTCCACTAATGTGTTGGTTACTGTTCATTGTTTGTCGTTTTAGCTGCGATTATGAGTTGTCGGCATCTTAATTGCACAAATCATGGCCTACGAGTGGACGTCATTCATCTTCTGTGTTTTAAATTATCAAAATCAGTATAAATGTACAGAATCTTTGGGGTTTCCTCCAAAATTTATCTAACACACTTCAACAACAAATGTGAATAGTATTTTTATAAAGCACTGAAATGGCCGACGTGGTGAATTTGTAAATAAGGAGGCATTGCTTTGAATTTGTATGGTCCTCTCTCCAACTGCTGTTTTCTCCTGCTTATAACAACTTGTAGAAAAAAAAGAAAAAAAACAGAGCCGTACATATTTGCTTTATGTAAGTGTACATTTTGACTAATTTAAAAAAAAAAGTGCTTGTTGTCCCTTTTCTCATGTGCACCTCTGTTTGGTGGCTTTGTGGCTGTCCTCATGTAATGTTTGAGTTTCGGTGAGCGCTGTTAAAGTTGCAGTGTTGACGACGGGTGGGGGCGGGGCCACGGGCGGGGGGCGCGGCCGTTGGGTTCACCTGGTTATCACATCCCCCTTTTCCCCCTTTTCATTTATCACCGAGTGGCGACATCTTCTCCCCTCTCCGTCTCGCCCTCTTTCTAAATCTCATAAAACTGAAACCAGTGCTGCCGACTAACCTGGGTGACCTGTCTGGGAGTCGGTGTTACCTTCCCCTGCTTACTGGATATATTACTGAGCCAAGTCTGACCTCCTCCGCCTCCTCCCTGAAAGGCGGAGCACGGCATTCACGACACAACCTGTTTCCACTTCCCTTCTGATTTGTTTTGCATGCGTTTAGAGGAGGCATAGTGGAGGGAAGGCGTCATCAGTTACTCCTCCTCACCTACGTTAGCTCTCCATCCCTCCCCCCTCCCTCGTCCCCTTATCTATCTCTCGGAGTTCTTTGAAACCATACCCAAAGCTTTATATCATAGATATACCGTTCCTCATGTTTGTTACATGAATCTGTCAAAAGTATATTTTTAATTTAATATAAATAAAGATTGATTCAGTATATGTTGTGGTGGTCTGGTGATGATTTTGTCCTTCTGTTGTGTGTCTTAAAAACGCTCAAATCGTGTAGTTAAGCTGTAGGTGTTCTTTAATACTGCATAAGAATGAAATGATCAAGTTTTCAATTTAAAAGAAGAAAATAAATGAAACAAAAAGCACTTCATTAAGATGCTTATTTAAAAAAGTAAGACACCTAAAGTCAGCGTCATGAAGAACTGCCTTGGAAGGATTTCATGTGGATTCCTCAGCAGGGGAGCTCTGCTGCTCTGCACCAGGATCCTATGTCCCCTTGCTCAACACGCCACCCCGCTGCCTGTAAATAGAGCAGAAAATGAAAGCTGTGTTCATTTGCTCTAATGCCTCGCACTAACAGCTTTAATAATAAAATTTAACAGATGGTGTCTTTAATTAAGACCAGGAAGCTTTCAAGTTGCTGCTTGCTTATTTTTGACCCGACTTCTTAAGATCAACGCTACGGAAGCTGTTGAACCGGTGGCGGGATTCTGCAACGCGCTGCCACTTTCATGCTCAAAAGGACTTGCAGATGAAGACCAGCCGCATCAGAAGGTCCGTGCATGTTCTCCTAGCGTCCTCCAGAAGCCCGCCTCAAATAGGCTAATGTGTGGATATAACATTTTGCTCTCGTTTTTCCCTCGCCCCGTGCTGGGCTTAATCCGCTGTTTACCCAAGTGCTGGTTATGTAAACTGGCATAGGCAACATCGTTTGCTATGCAGCGCTCCTCCATTGCTGCTGCACTCCCAGGCTTTCATTTCAATCATAAATAATACAAAACTGTCCAATGGCAGAATATGAGCTTTCTGAAGTCACTGCTATTAATACTAATAAGGCGATGGGCTGCTTTAAGTAAACACTGTTTATGAGCAGAACCCCCCTCCCTCCTTTCTTTTCCTCCTTTTCCCCCTCTCTCCTCTCTCTATTAGTTTCCTCAGAGCACTGCGACTCAATTAGTAAGCACATCTAGTTCCACCGTAGTGATTTAGAGAAGGGGCTTCTCCTGCAGAGTAACGCTATTTGCACTGATTCTAGTTATTTTCACATATAGCTACTTATTTAAAATCTATATTAGGTCTGCCTGCTTGAATCACTGTCAAAAGAATTATTGCTGCCCATTTGCTGCAGAAAAAAAAAACCTTAATTGATACTCGCTCACTCTCTTCCTAATATTAAACTCACATAATGGACAGATTATCTTGAACATTAAGCACACTTCCCGACAGGACTTTGCACATTATCACCCACACCAGACAGCAAAGGGAGGAGGTCACTGTTAATTTGGCAACCACTGTATAACCATTTGTCAATGTATTAAAAGTCTCCTTTACAGCCGATCTTCCAGTGAAGCTTGCTATCGCCACCAGGAGACGGGCTGCAGCTCCATCCCACAGGCCTGTAGCAATTACACTTACAGCTGCCCCGTGCACCTGTGACAGCTCAGTGATGACAGCTCATCGTGGACAGACTGCCGCTGTTTAATTGCAGCGTGTCACCTTGACGGGGTATTTTACCCACACACTCCTGCACCGACGATTGATTGAAATGACTCCACGAACTGAGACTTATCCCTTTATATCTCAGGGTCTAAGATTCGACTGGTGGAGTTTTTAGTGTTTAATCTGTTTGTCAATTTTCTAATCAAGATGCGAAACTTAAATTTAGACCATGAGTCAAAATTATAATTATCATTTTGTGGTCATACCCTGGACAAGAAAATGGCCTTTTAAAGGAGACATATTATGCCCTTTTTTCACAAATTAAAATAGTTCCCCAGTGTCTTAAAGACCTGTGTGTGACATGCTTCGGTCAAAAATACCCCAAGGATCAAACATCACAGCTCTTTTCATCAGCTCAAAATAGCCCTGTTCAGAACGGCTGGTTTCAGTGCCTGTCCCTTTAAAGGAAAATGAGCCACTGCTCACCACTGCCCCCTTCTATCAACACTGGTACTCACAGGTAGAGGTGGTATTATGCAATTTAGAAAGCTGATGACATCATTGTATGACAATTGAGGGACCAGCTCGTAAAACCACCTGGATTTCAACCTAGAGAGCCTGAAAGTTACACATTTATTTTGTCAATTCTCACATTTTGGGGGCCAGAAGGCAAGACAAACACCAACATAATATGTTAAAGAGACTTCAAAATGTGATTTTTCCATAATATGTCCCCTTTAAATGAGGAGTTATTGCTGTGTTGCTATTGTCTGTTATGGATTAACTCATAACAGTGAGCTAATATATTCAGCTTCATATGAGAATTTAACTTTGATTTAGCTTTGGCTTTCAACAAAAACAAGGATTTGCTTCCATTTAACTAGTAGGCCCTTTATTTTAGACAGAGTTTGATCAAAGAGAACCTCTCAGGCCCAGGCTTCATCAACTGCAGCTATAAGTCCAAGTGCTCAAGTCCATACACCACACCACACACAGTCTGCACTACTACAGGTAATCCATCAATAACTTTTAGTAGTAGTCTTGTTTAAACATGTTACATGCTAAAATGCTCAGAGCCTCTTTCTGCACAGCTGAATATTGATGCATTCAAGCTGCAACAGCGACGTCTATTAAATCCCTCTATTAATCTGCAGCTTTATACATCCTCTCTTTATGTCATTGCTAATTTGACATCATTACTGCGACATATTACATCGCTCCTTTTTAAATTCAAACGGTATATTTACATCCTAATAACATGGAAAATGCCCCTGGTCTCCTGTAATGTGCAATTAAGTTGGGAATGTGTCCATTATGTCGCTTCTGTAATGTGGTTACAGATATGAGGCATAAATCACACTTATTTCCCACCATGGGGCTGTATCTTCCCCGTCGTGTCATGACTGCACATGATTACGATAACGGGCAATTATGTGAGTGATGTTCACTGGCGTCCTGAGCTGAAGCAAGAAGCGCGTACTCTGTCGAAAATCAGGGGAAAGGTTTGTCTCAAAAACAGATTAGAAACACAATTTAGCCGCGATGACTGATTTCAGAAATTTTCCACAGCGCTTAAAAGAAAATATTCACAGGACACGGTGGTTTTTGATTTGAATCTTTTCCTCCTCTATTCCCCTCAGACTGGTCAGAGCCATCCTGATTATATCAAGTGTGATGAGGCTGTGGCTGAAATGAAGATCAAGCTGAATTTGATCCTGAGGTTTGTAGAGTATCTACACACAGTTTCATAGGTGATAAAACTTTCAAAGGACTTTTATGGCTTTAGATAAGAAGCTTACATTACTGAGTCATTAATATTCAGTCTAACAGTCATGCAGATACAGATACCTGCACAGTGTACCTCTCTTTTACTTTTAATTGATTTCTTGCTCATTTTAACATCAATATACCAGCCTGGTCATCTACCCTAATTCCAACTCATTCATTTTTAAACTATTGAATGCAAATGAACATGTATCATTATATTGCACATTTCTTTAACGCTGCAGGATGTTGGATCATCATTAAAGAGACACAATTTGTGGGATGTGCTCGCTCCACGCCAACAGAAGTACGTGAGAGAGGCTGACCCGAGGAGGCCTTGTTTGCAGCCGGACCAATGAAGACGTTCACTCTGCGGCAGAGGATTACCATGCAGAAGAGGAGCAGGAGGAGGAAGAAAACCAGGCAAGAAGACAACTTCCCGTGAGGCATCTATTCCAGACAAGTAATCAGGGCTGAGACGGCAGCTGAGGAGACAGTGGAGTAAGAAAACAAGAGAGGCAGAGAGAAAATAGGACGGATAGAGGTAAAGGTTGGGCACAACAGCCCGAGGCAGACTATCGAGGGCAGAGAGCTGCACAAAATCACCTCTGAGAGGAAGAAACAAGGAGCAGCAGAGACGGAGCGGATGATAGCTGGAGCTGCTATTGACTAAATAAGTTGTACTAACGCTGCCCCGTGCTGCAGTTTATAAAATCATTTCTTTAAAACTCACACATAAACATAAAGAAAAAAAATATGTGCATCAGTGTAAAACAAATTATGTACCACAGTTCAGTCTGTGCAAGATTATATATGAAGGCATTTGGCAGGATGCTGATGAGTCATGCAACAAGCTGTTTACTCAGACATAACATGAATGCACAAATATGTACTCCAGTCTTTGAAATAGAGACTGTACTACATGGCTTATGGTTGAAATGCAAACTTCCAAACAGCTCCGACAGTCACAGGCTTAACACAGAGCACCATGTAACACTGGGTACTGTGCACCCACATCATACACTTACTGTTAGTGGTGCTGATGTTGGCACCGAAATTACTCTGACCACTGCCCCTGTCGCAACTTTGAGAAAATGTCCTGAAACACAAAGAGCAAATTCTGTAGCTACAGATTCGACTGACATGCAAAAACACTTTAATTCGCTCGATGTGCCACAGGAAATCACAAAAAAGCAATCACTCGTAAATGGTTGGAAATTATTTATATGAGATCCATTTTCTGATTCATAGATTTTTCTGTTAAAATCGAGGGATGATTGATATTTTGCGACAGTCAAAATGGAAAATAAATGCAGCTTCACATCCCACATGCTCTATTTCTTCTCTCGCTGCAACATAAAAAGACTGACCTGAGTCCACTGTGACCCGCACTCCTATAACATTTTTAATATGGATACTAACGTTTAATATGTTGGCAATGTTTATTTTATTGCTGCTTTTTCAACAGAAATATGCTTCGTATAAAAAAGTAGGTGAAAAAATGAAAGGTGTTTCGCTTAAAGGGATAGTTCAACATTTTGGCAAGTTGGCCCGACTATCCCTTTAATGCAAAAACTGATGATTTCTAAGTGTTAAGTGTTGTTAAATGATTCTGTTTTTTTGCTTCTTCCAAAGCGTGTTTACCACACACATACAAAGTGTAGACAACACTGACAGGTATGTAAACGTGCATCTACACACTTACACACTCACAAGCACACACCTTTTACAGTTTGGGTGGCTTCATGTCTTCTTTTCTTTCTAGTGAGTATTTTCAGTGAGCGGTTTCTGACTGTTCTCTCTTTATTCCTGCAGTGACCCCTGGCAACACACAACCACACACACACTGGCCCTGAGGACAGAGATGGAGAGCTCTAATTTCACAGGACCCACAGAGTCTCTGGATTCCTCTAAACTCAATCTCCCCTCTGTCTCTCTCACACAACTACACACACTTTCAGAAGTAGCACACATACAGAGAAGCACAAATCCATGCAGCCAATAATTTGCCAAAATGTGACTCAGACAAGTAAAAGACATAGAGTCCTTCTTTCTCTTAACCCAGCTCCACTTTATCTCAGGCTAAATGTAATGTTTAAAACACAGAGAGGTCTTCTACATCTCTCTTTCTCTCTCTCTCTCTCTGGGTCCTTCTCACTCTCTCCCACCCACACCACACACAATTCCTCAAATCACACTGACACCTTTTGACTCTGTCATATGTGCACAGTCGATTACGTTCCAAAGCTCCCGGACAGGGATGAGAAAGATGAGATTTATGCCGGGTAAATCACGTAATCCCCCTTTATCACGCTCCACCGGGCTCTGGGAGAGCAGTGAACAAGGGCCCGGAGGTCTGTACGGAGCTCCTGCACTCGTTTTGTGCATGTGTCAACAGTGCAGGATTAAAACGGTGGGAGAGAAGGATACTCTGTGTGGGTGCAGATTCATGACGAGGCAAAATGACTCTGGAAACCAAAACAGTGAGAGGTTTGATTTTTTTTTGTTGTTTTTTTTGCAACAGCTAATGCACATCCATCAGTCTCTTCCTGTCCTGCTGTTATTTTTAGTGAAGGCAGCGAACCCCTACCTGCTCACTCCATCATACGTGGCTGTGGATATTAGCATCAGCTAAATCCCCAACATGTAAAGAGGCCCGGAGACGTCCAGATGGTCGGCGGCAGCTCTTCAATTTGTCAAAGAGAATGATGTGGAACAGTGGAAGAAATTAGGCAAATGCAGGCACGAAGCGTCTCTCTGCTCTTTAGCTGGTGTGAGACGCTGTGAAAAGACGAGGCCTGGCGACGTTTATGGTTTTCATTTTGACGCCAAGAAACACGAAAAGAGAATAAATCAAATATGTTATTCAGCTCAGAGACAATTCCTGTGTGTAGAGGCTGACGGGAAACAAATATGAGCTTTATTCCAAAGGGTTAACATTTGAGTATTTGATACCTGAGCAACCAGATGAAGGATGAAGTTTAGACTTCAGAACCAGGGCGAGAGAGACAGGATCCAGAATTCGATGGATGCGCCTTTCCATCAAAATAAAAGCACCAAGCTAATAAAAATGCGGTGAAACCTTTTTATTTAAAGAATATAATTTACATGAAAATCCCAGAGCCATTAAATTAACCCTTTTCTTTGATTGTATTTAATTGTATTACAAGTTATTGTCTATTTCAGTTCTGTTTTATTTAATAGGCACTTGATCCTATACCTGTAGTTTGTAAATGCATCTTTTCGATAAAGTTTGGAGCGGTGGGGGTAGAAGAGAGATAGATTGCGTGATGCTCACCATGTAGCATGCTCCACCATCATCAACAACAACAACCACAATATGGCATCACCAACATCGCTGCCAAGAATCCAAGAATATGTGTCTTCTTTCTTGTCAAAATGTCTCAATTTTAGTCTAAACTAATCTCTTTCCACTTTAAATAAGGCTAATCACCTAAAAATTAACTTGTTTTTAGACAGTTTTCACTTGTTTCAAACTAATTTTCAATTGAAATTAGTAGAAAAATCTGCCAGTGAAAGCAAGTTTTTTGTGCTTGTAATAAGAAAGAAAAACTTGATCCACTGTCAGATTTTTCTACTTATTTAAAGTGGAAAATTTGCTTGAAAAAAGTAAAAAGTGTCTGAAAACGAGCTACTTTTTAAATGTGATGAGTCTTATTTTAAGTATAATGAGATTTATTTTGACTAGAAACGACATTTTGACTAGAAATAAGGCAAATATTCTTGGTAAGATAATGAATTTTTGCAGTGTGCACCAGAAGTTTTATTTTGGTGAGTTCCAGATCCGCTCTCTAGACCGGAACCAGGGTGAATGGAAACCAGGCTCTTCTCCTCTCTGTATGAAGAGTCTGAAGTGGACTCTCTATCCATCAAAGCGCGGTGCATTGAATCAGAAGCAGCAGAAAAGTCTCAGAAGCTGCAGATGAAACTTGTCCTCGCACTTTGACTGTGAACACTTTGATGCAGCCGAATGGAGCAAAGGGGGCAACCCTGCACCTACTCTACCTGCAGCCGCTTTCATCCAGCAGTGATGGCTGCCTGCGGAGGGAGTTGGCGAAAAAAAAAAAAGGGCACTGTAAGCAATAGTTACTTTTATGTCCTGAAAATCCGTTTTAATTAATATAACTGCCCAGAGCTGAGACAGGGAAACCACTGTGGTGAATCAAGATGAGTGTGTGGGTCCCGTTTTTTTTTTTTTTTTTTTTTTTTATATATATGATGGATTTTGAATTGGAGCATACAAGTAGGCTGTTCTCATAATGTACGTTGTAGTGTGTGTTTGTGTAAATGTGTCATAGTGTTTGTCCTACCAGCTCCTGCAGTGACTGAGTGTCTCTAATTGAGTGTGCTGCTCACTCAGACAGGAGGTCTCAGACAGTGTTGACATTCAGGCAGTGGAAGGCCACCATTGGGGATGACAGCTGATCATTCTTCCAGCCAGCACCCTAATTACCCGGAGATGGAGAGAGCAAAGCAGAGAGGCATAAACAGAGAGAGAGAGAGAAAGGGAGGGAGGCTTTTTAAACAACAAACAGGTTCCGGTTGCTTCCAATCAAGCCTCCCATCCTGCTGTTTTGGTCCATTCATAATGGGGAGCACCCCTGGTGGGTAGAAAAGCAGCCAACACCACACTGCCTTCCTGCTCTCTGCCTCAGCTCCTGTGACCACGCCGCCTCCCCCCAACGCTCTCAACCTGGCATCTTTCACAGCACTTTCCCAATTAAACCAAAGTCGTGAGCCTCTACTGTGTGTGTGTGTGCGTGTGATTTCATTGTCGCCTGAAAGCACAGAGAGCTGTTGAGCTCTCCCAGCCTTCCTCTCTGTGGGACACACACGCGCACGCACTGAGACATATAGATGCGCACACACACACGCCCTTTGATGTATGGAGTCAATCAGACTTCATTGGACAGTGTAGCGATGGCCTCAGGATATTAGCAAGCTTCCTCTCTGCTCACCCACATGATAAACTCTTTATGTGTCCACGGGCTTTTGTGCAATAACAGCATCTCTGGCCTTTCTCGCCCCCTGTGCCATCCATTTTAGTGTAACCGAGGATGTGAGCAGCATCCCAGACTTCCTGCCGGCGGTGATGATCAAGGAGGAGGCCGGCCGCACACGCTCACACGGATCAGGTGAGCAACCGTCACCCACAAAAACATTCATCCACAGCAGGATTCTAACAATCCATAACGTGAAGTGCACCCACCCCCTGCATAGCTACCATAGATCTGAAGAAAATAGGTTTTATTATTGCAGTTATGTGTGTGATATATCAAACAAATGTGCAACAAATGACTGGGAATCTTCAGGTGATATTAGGAAAGTGTTTATAAAGGCTTTCCTGTTGCTGTCATTCTAAGACCAGAGACTATTTTTGGTTTTGTGAGTAAAACGCTGGGATGAAAGTCTGGAAATAAGCACTGTTACCTTTTTTTTCCTAGCATAAAAACAAACACGTTAGCTCATCTGCTTTACTCTAAGGCAGTGGTTTCAAAGTGGGGGCCGTCTTGGGGTCCCCCAGCAAATTGGAGTGAAGATGAGAAAAAATGGAAATCATATAATCAAATCAAATGATTATATTCTGAGAATTATTACGAAATAGAATTTATAGTAAAAAAGCCGAAGACCCTTATATGGTTCTTTTTAGCACTTTTATTTCTAAGAGTGTATTTGGGGGGCATTGGCATGAAAAGGTTTGGGAACCCCTGCTCTAAGGCACACTTCACACTTCTGTTTGATATTCAAGCGTGCTCAAACACACTTACACACAACGGCAAATAGATGAACAACGCAAACACACACACGCACATGCATACATGTCATGCACGTCTGCAGGAGTCCACTTGAGATGCATAGGCTTTTAATGAGTGTCTCGTGGGTGGCAGCGTATCTGACCTTGCTCGCACTCCTCTCTTATTGTCATACATCATACAGGACGCTGCTGACTGTCGCGTGACAGCGAGGTGACAACTCTCTATTGTGTGTGTGTGATTTTTTTCTTTTTCCTCGCATGAGCATAATATACACACACACCTCCCGATTGAGTATACGCACATATGTCTGCCATGGAGTGGGTATCTGAGATGTCTGTGTATACTGTATGTGTGTTTATCTGTGCATGTGTGAGCATGTGGGTGTCGAACATGGCTGTCAAGTGCTTGAGCGCGCCAATCTCTCATCTGCCATCCCGCTCAGATGAACTGACACGCAGCCAAACCAAACAGACATAAAGACAGAGCGGAAGCCATCACTATGCAGCTCAGCAGTGCAGTTTGTCCTGACCCTGTCTGGGGCCCTCTCCTCTCCGCTGATTCTAATGAGCTCCCCCGGGATTAGACTTAGGCGGTCAGCGTCCCAATGAGGTGCAGGGAGGGGTGGGATGAGGAGTAACATCAATACACCCACATAAACACACACACACAAACATTGCACTCACTCTCGGCACGCAAGGACAAACCTGTTTGAGCAGGAATGTGTTGAAAAATACAGTATCCACACTGTAAAACAGCCTGAGGAAAAAAAATACTATTTTTTCCACATAGGTAGTTTTTATAAGCACACAACACAAAGATACCTACATGAATCAGTACTTAGAAATAGGGGGATGCATTTTATAACAGCATTGCATCCACCCTGTCACCTCCTGCAGCTGGAAATGAACTTAGTTTAACTCGGTATCTTTTTTTTTTCCTATTCATCTGTCTGCAATGTCATATTTGTGTTTAATTAGAGCCAAAAAAGAAACGACGTAGACACGTTACACGCTCTGGCCCAGATGTAAAACTCTCTGGAGTTAAGCAGCCGTCAAATGAGTTTCACCTAAACTTGCAGCCACAAACAACTGTCTAGCACACTGTTTTTTAAAGTCACGTTCTGTCTGCGCAAGTGACACAAAACCCTTATTTGCCTGCAATTTCCCTCATTGGTATCAAAGGTTAAATGGTAAGAGGGCTGATCAGGTATTGTCTGTGCTAGACAAGCTCATTAACGTGTCACAATTCATTATCAGAGCCTTGTCCTCACCTTGTCAGGTGGCTAATGGGAATATCAATCATAGGCTTCCCCATCACGACCCTCCTCACATCTTTGCTTCGCATCTTGCCTCTGTTGACTCCTCATCCCGAAATACCACCAGGCCCAAACAGATCTGTCTGGAACAAATGTCAAACACAATTCGGCTCAGGAGTAAACACACACAAACATGGCCGACATACAGAGTGCCATTCTTTCTTTTCCGCATAGCCGAGGCGCTGCTGTTGTACAGATGTATTCCAGCTGTTATATTCAGATACAGTGTGTTCATTGAGCCGGGGACGGGGCGCCTTTGTGGACAAAGGAAAACGGGAAACTTTTATTGTTGCCTGTGGGGAAGACTAAGCGCTCGCAGCTACAAAAGTGATAGGAATCCATAAGTGGGAAACAAAATGCACTGAGCAAGAGATGGGATACAACAAGTTGAGACAGGAACAGATACAGGTAACCACAAAAATAAGATGCTGTACAAACAGCAGAGACATGAAATTCATCTATTTTAAACACATCTTTTTTTTAAAAAAATTTTATTTAAAAGGGACAATACACATTAATGAACATTCGTACGCATGCACAAAAGAGTTAGCAACTTGCTAATTTGCATCCGTAGTCCCTTGGCAGGTAACACACAAACAGACAGGCATACACAAGAATTATACAGTGGTTCACAATCATATACACATTCATATCTATACATAAAGTGCATGTGATCTGTAAAGTGCCAGTTTCTAAAGTGCAAGTGCAAGTTTAAATAGGTAAAGTGCGAGTCTAAATGGATGGATCCAGAATGTGATGGTCCGCACCCGCCGCCTGGGGTGGACCAAGACATTGGAGACTACAGTAGCAGCAGTTATATAAGTGCCATTCACACACATACTTACAGAGATAAATTGCAATATAGAAAAATAAGACAAATGCAGTGCATGCATACAAACGTATATGTAGGCATGCACTGCACAACGACAAGAAAACCAGACGAATGACCACACAAAAAAACAAGGCAAGTGCAGCACACGCATACATACAGTACGTATATGTAGGCGCGCACTGCACAACAAAACAAAAATCATGACAGGCATGATTAGTTTTATTGAATCATGAACCACATAGAGCATGTGTATTTAATAATGATCTTCAAATCTTCACAGGTTCAGTTTGTTCCAGCTGGTCCTGAACACAACACGTGCGTTGATAATGGGATGGGATGCAGCAGCAGCAGCAGCAGCAGTGGAGTCTAATCAGTCAGAGTAAGTGAAAACACCTGGGAGAACACCTGTCAATCAACATCTTTAGCATCACAGCTTCACAGTGGGACACATGGGCTTTATTTATATACCACTACGTCACTCTGTGCTTGGTTAGCCTCACAGGTACTTTTCAGATCCTTGTGAGGAATTGATTTGAGACCCGCCTCCACCTCTCCTCACCTGGCCTCAAGTTGAGAAATACTGGAAATCAAGCTGAAAGTCAAGAACAGTGAATTACAGTGTAATTCAGAAACTTGCCGTTTTAAATCAAGACATTGTAACTTTGAAATCTTTTATCCTAATATTGTTGCTTTGTGCAGGTGCAGGAATTAATCTGAAACTCAACATTTGCATTTGAACCATATAATTGTCTCCACCACACCTGCACCCTGGGCTGAGTAAACACATTTAAAAGTTGAAGGTGTCAAAATCCCTTTATAATCACCATTTAATTTGTGTAGGAATTCATTAAATAAATCAATGGTGAAGTTATGAGGTAATTTTTACATAGCTATTCTCTGATTATTCTCAATTTATTCCTAATAAGTATTTATAATACTTGCCCCAGAAGCCACTACTTCATCTAAATGAGTCACTGTAATTAGTTAAGGTGGGTAATTATGACAGCAAATCATACAGTCAGTATGTATTAATTCCTTTTTGCATCAGTGAAGCTGGTTAAAGTCATTACAACACCTTTGCATGCAGCACTGTGGAGCCGGTACTCGTTCAGCCCAGCTTGCCTTCCCCGATAAAACAGTTTGAAGACTGGTAGTGTGGTTTCAGAAACAGGAAATGAGCAGCAGAAGGGGTAGAGTGAGGAAACAATGACATGAATGGCAGATTATCAGAGGGCCGAGCCAGAATTCCCTCAGTATTTCTTCTTTCTCTTCTCCCGCTCCTCCGTTTTCTCCAGCTTTTTTGTTTCACACTGATGCAGAGCCAAGGGTGAGAGGAGTTCATCGACTTGGACAGCTCGATAGCAGGCATTGCTTCCAAAGCCTCCTGCTCTCAAATTGCCTGTAATTTCATTTTTGTGTGTAAATATGTGTTTCTTGTCAGGTGCGTGGCGGCGAGCAGAAAAACAGGCACGCAGACAGCTCTGACAAGCAATTACACCACGACTTGTTCAGGGAGGCAGGTTGGGATGAGCTCTGGTCGGCTGGCGGGGCGGACGATTGAATACTCTAGAGATGGAGAAGAAAATGGCCGGAGGGAGAACACTGGTGAGACGAGCACAAAAACACAACACAGGGTTTTATTGTATTCTAATGCTTGTATTGTTACAGGGACACAATTTAGGCAGATGAATGCAAAACAAAATGCTTTATTTGTTTCAGGGTTTGTGTTTATCGTTATATATAAAGCTGTAGTATACATTAGAATCGGTTTTTGAACATGCCATAAGGTTTTGTCTGTGAAAATACTTGTTGTTCTATAATCAGAACAAATTGCCCTCAGCTCTCACACCTCTGTCACCAAGACGACATTGTTTATTCTACGGTATGCATGGTAATGGTTAGCGCTCCCGTATCCCCTGAGGGTGCGCGCAGACAAACAGCAGGGGGGTATTTTTGTGTTGTTTTATTTATGTAAATCAACCATGACTGTACCGACTGTGTGGACATTCGGTGTAGCTAGCTATTGACAGACACCAGCGAGTTATTCTCATCTGGCCGCTTCTTTAAAACCCAGAAATAAAACAAATTTCCTTGCAGATCTTTGCTTCACTTTGTCTGCTCCAACTTTCTGGTAACTTTCTGGTCTGGTAGGTTAACAACCTCATGTCACCTCTGCCATCTGAGCCAAAAAACAAGCTTTTTGGCAACAGCGCTGTTGATTTATTACCAGAAATCAACTATGAATGTTTTTTTTTGTACGCTGATAT
Organism: Trachurus japonicus; assembly: GCF_045865225.1. Lineage (NCBI taxonomy): Eukaryota > Metazoa > Chordata > Actinopteri > Carangiformes > Carangidae > Trachurus > Trachurus japonicus. The sequence goes on along the minus strand of NC_140908.1, from coordinate 10,122,127 downwards.
TTTTGGTTCTGACTTTTTCAAACCCTTGTGGCAGCTGCGGCCCGCGGCGCACGCCATTGTTGGAGGCCACGGCCTTGGCAGCTGTCCCGCCACCGTGGCTGATGTCTCCTCAGGAGTCTGCAGCGGTGCAGCGGACCATGCTGACAGCGGTTACATCTGATACGTCACCTTTCCCGCAGTGCCCACATATGTGGATGTCAGAGGAGAAGTGGCCCTGACAGATCGGTGGGCAGGCCCGGCTCTTTTCAGCCATGACCCAGGAAGTCTCACCCTGAGGGGGGGGGGGGTCCAGTCCCAGGGCGACATGACGGCTCAGCGGGAGAGAGTACAGTGAGACCGTTCAGGGATGTTCCATTAACTTGATTAATGGCCTAATTACCGCCAGTAAACACTCCTCTGAGATAAGAAGCAGGAAGGAGGAGTGAGGCCGGGGCAACAGAGCCAAGCTGGCTCACGGTCAGTTTATTACAGAACACAAACCTGACGTAGACCACACCTTTATTTACCTGAGAGCTTCACCCCTCCTCCACACTGGGATGCTTTGCTCCATAGCATCTCATCAGTGATAACAGAGGTGAAGTCTGTGACCTTTCACCCCCAAACTTATCACTATGGTTCAAGTTTGAAGCAGTAACCTATGGGTCCAGTCCATAAGCGTTATCTTTGACTGATGAGAGTTGATTTAAAGGGACAACGAGGAGTTTTGGAAAAGCGAAGCGTTTTCACACTACATTTATGAGCCTCCACGCGCACCGTAAAATTATTTGACCGGTGCAAGACAGACTCATGTTTTCATTCATCAATAATTAAAGTCAGAGGTTTGAAGACGATCACATACCGTCGTAGTTCCGACCATAAACGGCGATTCAGCTGCGTTATTCTCAAGACTCGCCGCAAAACCGAAAGTAAGGAAACGCTGATCGGCTCGACCAGCATTTCCGCCACCACTAATAATAATAAAATAATGATAGAGACAAAACTATATATTTATCAAAAATGGGCCCATTAACAAGTGTGGGTAGCAGAGATTCATCCACATTAATATGAGACTTTTTTATAACCAAATAGAAACTCCTCGTTGTCCTTTTAACAAAAACCAGGTGTATAAACTGTGGCAGTAATGCTCCATCTCTCTGAAAATAGAATCCCATTGTGAAATGAATACGTCTGGCGTTCCCTCTCCCATCTCCAAACTCCGTGTGGGCGGCTCGCTTCAGCCTCGCTCCCCCCCCGCCCTCTTCTCCCTCTGCACACGTGGGTTGAGAGTGTTGCGGGGCCTTTGCTCTCCCACTCGGAGAAGGCGAGGAAGCGAGCCTTCATCCTCCTCCACACTAGCCTGAAACGCCGCCAAGTTCAGCCGGCCCGCCGCGACCCACCCCGCGCTTCACTTACAACTAGTCCAAAGGCTGCTCGGTGCTCCGTGACGTGGAACTGAATTACCCATGTCTCTGGTAATTAGTCAAATAAGGTGATGAAGTAAAATGAGTGGAACTGATTATGGGATGCATGCAAGTGTCATTGGCATTAGGATCAATGTTTGGACAAAATAACTGAAGCGTTGAGCAACTTTGCTGTGGTAACCTGATGCTTCATTGTTGATGTTTGCATAACAGGACCAGTGTTTTTTTAATGAAAGGAACATTTTGCCTGGATATGTTTCAACTCTCTGTGGTTTAAGAGCTTCAGATGCAGAATAGACTCTTCCTCATCTTCACGCATGCTTCTTTAAAGGTCCAGTGTGTAATATGGAGGTAAAACTGTGATATCTATAGCAATTATACACTTATACAAATATTTTCATGGGTAGTATATTCAGATTTTGCCAATAAACCTAGCCAGCTATTACACACTGAACCTTTAATTCTGCAAATCACTGAGTTGTTAGCTCAGGCTTAATTTTAAATCCCTTTCACATCATTGTTGTTGACTTCTGTAAAATGCTGACATTTTCCTTTAAGGGAAGGTCTTTGGCCCTTTCCCCCGTTAACACATGTACAAAAAGGGACTCACCTATTGTGTTCATTGATCCTGTTGTGGAACCTTGTAACAGAGCCCTGTTTCATAATTGGACTTCTGCATTGGACACAATAAGCTTCAATTCCCCAATTTAACGATGAAGGATAAGAGCTATTTTCTTGTATGTACTGTATCCTCGGGCACAGTGTATTCTGCAGGTTTTATTGTGGGATGTTAAACGGTTTCCTCTCTGTTATGGAGTTTTATTATTATAAATTCAGACTTAAACTCACCAGAGCGAGAAAACAGGGAGATAAGGAGTCCACGCTGTCAATACCAAGAGTTAGCGGTTCTTGCTTTTTTTAATGATGGAGTCTGTCAGTAGGTTGTCACCGTCTCACCAGAACCGTCTATTTGTTTTGAGACTTTTCTTTCAGTCATGCGGTGCAGCACCAACAGACTGGTCCTCTTTGGTTTCAGCTCCACTCACTTGTTCCTTCGAAAAACTTCAACCACATGTGACAGCAGTGAAAAGGAGTTATCCTACCAGCTGACATTATACTTGTTCAAAGAAAAATAGGATTTTAAAGCTTAAAACTTCTAACTCGTTGTTCTGCCTCTGCAACAAACCAACATGGCTGTATGGAAATATCCCAACTGTTGCATAGATTTACATGAAAATGCGCTGCAGGCGTTTGATTGTCCGGAGCAGATGAAGATGCTCCATTTGACAAATCTTAAATACGTCCAATACATTCATTCACCTGTGTCACAGTTTGGATTTGTTAGAATAAACAGCCTCATAGAGCTGCTAACATGCTGCTAATGCTGTCTTGCTTGGAAGCCATTTATTAGTATTCGCTAATGAATATGGCTCATCAAACATTGTGTGATGCTACTGGGCTTCTGTTCGATGTTTTGAAGCATGGAAAAACAAACACGGTGTGAAATTGTTCCCTTCACGTGTGCTGGCTCTGCTTTGGATGGACTTTATTGGCATTGTCAGCCAGGGCAGGTGCGACCCAACAAGCCATGACAAAGCCCATTAGGGTTTTTCAAGAGCAGTGTCGAGAGCGGTCCGACTCTGGAACAGTGCCAGCTCCTGTGTTATGATACTTTTATCCATAACCGGACATTTGAACAGCTCATTATTTTTTAAATCGAAATAAATTCAGTACCTGTTGACTCTGTGACACCTGTGGATATCATGCCGAGACAAGAGCGAGCATGATTTAGTCGCACTTGAGTAGCTACTTTTTCTGATCCACAAAAAATAAAAAGCCACTGATGCATCTGTTTACACTGTAAAGCCAAAGATTCTCATGATTTTTAATGGTCAGCCAATAAACTGGGTTCAGGTTCCCGTGGCTCCTTCACAATAACAATTAATTAATAATATAACAATTAAGGCTTTTTTAATTGGACAAATGATCCTAACTTATGAATACCGACTCTAACACTTGAGACAGAGGTAAATCTTCAACATATTGAGACGTCAAAGCCAAGCCTGCCTCTATAGTAGGTATTTCTATTGATAGTTGCTGATAAGTTTCCTTATTGCTATTTAAATGTGTAGAATTCAATATTAGAAATGGAGACAGTTCCCTAAAATCATCAACAGTTCCTTAAAATCACCAACTTTAAAGTATAAAGTTTTCTTCCTGAAAATATTCAAAATGTTACTTTACAAAATGTCACTAAATGATATTTGTTATGACAGAGGGAAGATGGGAAAAAGAAGAATTGCCAGAAAAACAAAACCCAGCCTGATTCACGCATGCTGCATATTCCAGGAAGACCTCTGGGGCGTTTCACACACAATGCACAAACAGGTAATTTGCGCTGGAGGTTTTATAAACAACAGACATGACAGATTGTGTCAAGATTAAAATCGCACACGGTCTGTGTAATTATTACAAATGATCAGGTGCCCACACTTCATATTGATCCTCTACAAACAAAAAAAATGACAGCTGTTATTAGTGCTAAAGATTTTCTCATGTGCTCTCTGGTTCTGGCTCCTTCAGCACCTTGACCGGACCTTTCATTGTGGTTTTCTTCTCTCCTGTTGAGTCTGAGCAGAGGGAAATGGAGAGAGCACAGCCACACGACAGATGGCATCTCACACCCTCGCTGTCCCCTGAGCCCACTCAGTGATCAGGGCCATGCTGCCACTCTGGGCACAGACACTGTGAGGCAAAATTCATTAGCAGGATCAGGTTGGCAATAAGGAGGTCTGAAACACTCAAATTCACTGGTCAGACTCCGGAGGCCTCAACATTTCCTGTGTCATTTCCTTTTTGAGGAGCTCAGTTTATCAGCCAAGTTGTTTGTGAAAGTGAAAAGAGAAAAAAAACCACCGGTGAACGATTATCACCCACAGCCTTGTGGTGAAGATCCCCCCGAAAAAACGAGTCATTGATTCGGGAAATGAAGCTACCTTGAGCTAAATCAGCTGTGTGTAAACACTCTTTGTCACCACTCTCCAAAACAAATCCATACACAAGGCACAGTCCTTCACCAGGGATTGTCAAATACCTCACTGTGTCACAGAGCCTGGATTGAGGTGGCGATAAATAGATTTAGGCAAATCAATTCACAGTCGAATAACCTTTGTAAGTAGGTTCTCTCCCTGTTACTGGCTGCATCTCAGCCTCTTATATTTTGCATTTTTATACAAATCACATTGGACTCCATCGGCCTTATGGGGTTATCTGCAGTTCAATTACTTGAATGGGAATGAAATGGATGCAGACACTTATCTAAGGTGGAATAAGACCATTGTAGTCCATGTGACCTCTCTATATCTCTACACTATGAAAGGCAAGTGATAACAAAAAAAGTCCATGTATGGGTCAATACATGCTGAGTTGTTGGAGAAACTCTGCGGTGCTGTTGGAGCAGGTTCAGGGTTTAGCATTTCATTTCAGTTGCGTTCGGTTCATTCAGCAAGGACACTCAACATAAGTGTCTCTTCTCTGCACTCTTTGCAAAGAGTGAGGATGTGATGATTCAATTTGTAGTCTGCCCGAGAACCAAAGATGTTCGCCGTCTCCACATCTGGTGGTCGTCTGCTGGGTTTTTTTTTCATGCTGGTAATCTTGAACTGGCACAGGATGAGCACAGTTGGTCAGCTTCTATTTCTGTCCTGTCCAGTCAGTCTGCCTGTTTATCTGTGTGTCTAGAACAACTTAGTCCCTAGAAAGGAGGAGAAGCTGCAGCTATGTTCCTTATTATATATTCCCCCTGAAGAACTCCACACTATGTTCGCTGAAAACTCTGCTTGGCTCCCGAGACAGACTGACTGACTCTCACTCTCTTACAAACAACATGACTCCTGGATTCCAAACCTGAGCTGAATAGCAAAGAGGAAGGAAGAGGAAATGTATATGGCGGAGTATAGTCATATAGTTGGACATTTTAGACGGTAAATGTGCCGCTTGTGTGATCAGAGTTGCAAATAACTGACCCCTAGATGCCTGGCAGTCCTGTAACTATAAAATATGATTAGATCTGTTGGATTCTCAAAAAACAGCAAATCTAGATCAATGTAACAGGTAGTTACAGCCGCGCCTACGTGATCTGATTGACTCTGGCGAAATTAGTCAAAACACATCGTGCCAGAATTGACTATTTTCTTAAATTATACAACACTTCCTTCCCAATAAGCTTCAGAGTAAATAATGATTTCCACCCCACACGCCTCTGCTTGACTCAGTTAAATCTGTCCTGCCTTAATGTAATGCAATATGCATTATCAATTTGTTGCTGGGGTGCTGTTTTTTTTTTTTTTTTGGAAGTTCAGGTCCAACAGCACCACCCTCTGACCACCCTGAGGAACTGCAGGTGGAGCTCCATGTCCCGTGGATGACTCATAATCCGAATTATGCATCGGGAATATGTGTCACCGTTGCTATAGTGAGGAAAGGTAACATTAATATCAGTAATAATATAAAGGGTTGAGTGTCAGGAGGCTTTGGCTGGTCCATTAATTAAATTTAAAGCAGACAGGAAGTATTGTTGAGGTATTTTAGGACAGTGGAGGAGTTTAATGAAGAGTTTTGACAGTAGAATAATGGTATATTCAGAAAAGAAGTATGAGGTCAGAAATATGTTTGGAAACACGCTGGTTTGTTCCTTTCTACCCGGTTGCTGAACAAATCTGACACTTGTCTGACTCGTCCACTCCCCCCGATCAGCCAAACTCTCCTGAGAGTCCGCTCCAGGTCTGGGACCGGCTGAGAATCCCCAGTAACATCATGTCAGCGTTTCTCACTGCTCCCCCCTCCCTCCCCCCCCATACACTACAGAGAGATACACACACACACTCACTAGAGATAGAGGCACATCTGCACACTCCTGTCTGTCACCGCTCACCGCCGGGGTTGCCACAGACATGCACTGACATCACAATTAAACCGAGAACGCCCCAGCATTGCACGGTCATCCATCACACGCACCCCAACCCCCCCAACACACACACAAACACACACACACACACCAAGAGAGAGAGAGAGAGAGCAGTGGCAGGAGAGTCTTCTTGCATGCTAAGAGGCAGCTATGCATCCCATGCTGGCGGCTCCACAAAACATCTTGATTGGGGTGTGAAAATAAATTTTCAGCCTGAGTTGGACAGCAGCCTACAGTCTGCTGCTCCTCTTGAGCGGAGAACATTATGCTTCTCAATCTCTGGCTTCCTCACCTAGACCCTTCAGTGGAGTTTTGATGACACATATTTGGTTATATTATCAGTATCCCATGTTTTTCCTGCTATACCCCCCTAGTGAGTGCTCTGTGGTGCCACTGAGGTGCAGATAATTTCCTGAGTATCAGCCTAGATGCCCTCTCAGGGCCTCTAGGCACTCAGCAGGCGGGCGGCTCCGTGATTCTGATCTCATCAAGCGAGCACGTCCGCCTCCATTAGTCTCTGGCATTGTGCTCAAAATTGCTCTGACTTGTCGGGTGATTACCTCAAATGAGCAATTAGGCGGCTGGCTGTCACAATAACTTGCTCCTGGTCTGTGAATTGGCTCGACGGTTTTAACGGCTGCTGCTGCCATCAAGGTGCTCCAAATAAATGATCCATTCTGGAGGGGGAAATGTCAGCCCATAGCCCTCGTAATGAATTGGTGCGCAACATCTAGTCGCATACACCGTAATGAGATGATGAAGGAGATAATGGCGTTATTGGAAAATGAATAAGTTGGCGCAGGAAGTTTCTTGATTGAGCCGTGGATGCGTTTTTTGGAGAGGAAGATTCATGTTTGTTTGTAAAGTACAATGTTTTCGGGAGCATTAGGATGGGAGTTAGTTATGGTCATTAGATTGAAATATTTGTGTGTAATAGTGGTAGCAATATTTATTCAGGCAAGTTTGGTCTCAGATTCTGCAAACAGAGCTGCTTTGTCTTGTTTTGTCATCCACGTATATTCTCATTAACGCAGGAGAACCAGATATATTTCAGCTTATTTTCGCTTTGTCTAAACTTCAACTTCAACGACTACAGGACGTTACCTTAAAGGGATAGTTCAATATTTTGGCAAATTCACCTATTGCCATAATCCCTACAGTCATAGGAGTAGGTTCATCACCTTTAATTATCGGTGCATGTTGTTTTGAGATCAGCGGGACAGAGACGCGAGCTGCTCAGTGAACACAATGGAGGTGAATGGTACAGGTCCCCTTTCACTCAAAACTCATCAAATACACAATCCAACAACTCTGTCGCCGTGAATAGGGAATGAAATAAGAATATTGCATTGTACTTCTGACTGGTTGAGTTGCATTCTTCCCTCTTTATTCATCACTGTGTCTGTCGCCCAGCCCAGTCCCACTCAGTCCAGAACCAGTAGCAAATCTGGTCTGCTGCAATCAGTCTCAGCCACGGTGTTAAAGTCATCCGAAGCAGCAGCCATTGGTTCCGGACACATCCCTAGGAAGCACAGACGTCTCCCCTAGAATGGGATCTGTGTGTGGTTTTGTGTGAGTGTGTGCGTCTGATTATACCATCCCATCCAAGTTGAGGAGGAGAGCCCCCGCAAGGAAATCCTGCATCATTTCCGACCAGATTACCGATCAGAGCGTGACCAATGTCAGAAAGCGCAGAGTGGAGTAATGCGGCCTAATGGCAAGACAAGCCCAGGACTCTTTAATGGTAATGAATACACAATGTGAGCCCAAGGCGAGATGAGATGGAGGGTGGCAGCGGGGTGTGTGTGTGTGGGGGGGGGGTATGAGTCGTGATCAGACTGGTGAGGAGGTTTAGGTGAGTGTGTGGGAAAGGAGAGGAAGGTGTAATATTTACTGTGTGTGTTCAGGGGGTCGACAAAATAACAGGAATGCCACACTGTGTTGAACATAGGAACTTTATTATATATACGCTGAAACCCCCCATCAACATAGTATATGTTTTTTCTTTCCACCTTAACAAACAGTTAGGAGTCTAAAATGATGATGTATGTGTAAACATGAAGGCCGTACCATTCTTTACCTAGAGATCAGATGCTTTGCACCAATAATGATCCAATTCCAAGGTATTTTTTGAATGCATTCTTTCTTTCTTTTTGCATTTTCTACCTTCCAGGCAGCCACTGGTTGGCATGTCTCCGTGGTATTAAAACGTACCTGAGAGATGAGTCATCACATTGAACACCATGTCTTTTTTTCATAAAGCTTGATATTGACTCTGATAGATTATGTTTCTCCAGCAACTAAGCAGCAAATCTGCACAAATTGATTTCCATGCATGACTAATTGCAATGAGGGAACAGAATTAAATTCAACATATTGCTCATGCTAAAGTATTATATGACATGCCAGTTATATTTGAAGGCATCTCTGTTGTTTCGTCGGCCCTATAATACTTTTCTCATTTCAATCGGAGAGGTAAACCAATGCAGGGAGGGAGGCATGTGCAGCTCAGTCTGTCATGTAGTATTTCTCATTTACTGTCGCTGTGTGTTGTGTGAACAGCCTTCCTCTCCACCATGTGATGATCCGTAGCCCGTGTGTTACAAAGGCTTCCAATAAAAACAGGAATTAAATACGATCAGAATGCAGCTCACCTTCCTCATATCCTCCTCTCTCTAAAAACTTCCTCTGTCTCTGTCTTCGCCTCTGCACTTATCTTCAGGGCATTTTGGGGGTCTGCACCATTCGTTGGTGGCATTTCTATTAGTGAGCTTGATTGTGGCTATTAGAGAGCGGCTGGTGGCCATCGAAGGTGGTCACAGAGAGAGGAAAGGAGAGGAACAGAGGGGGGAGGCAGACAATCCAGGAGAGAAAAACTCTTCAACATCAGCTCTGTCTTTATAGAAGCACCTTCCCACCAAGAGGAGGACGTTTAATATCATTTTGTTTTCTTTTTTCACGTTTACATGAATAGTGAGGTTGGTGATGTTCAGAGGACTTTGTGAGGTCACAGCATCCTTCAACCAAAAACTAATCAGTTCATCCTTGAGTCCAGTTGCTGAATTCGAAACGAAGATATGGATTTTTCGCACTGCCTCTTTAAAGGGATAGTTCACCCAAAATTCAAATTTCACTCATTATCTACTCACCCTCATGTCGACTAAGAGCTGTGAGAATTTTCAGAGTCCTCCGTTCCTTCTCTGAGTTACGGGGGGGTCCGTGCAGCAGTATTTGTCCATATAATGGTTGTCAATGGATACCAACTTTCTTCGTCCAAAAAGACACACCAAAAAACATCCAAATACCTCCATACTGCTCGTCTGTAAAGTCCCTCTGGTATTGAAGCCCCGACATGAGAAATGGTTCCGCCGGTCAGTGCAAATCACGAGAGATTTGCACTGACACAGGAAGAGCAGTGAACTGAGACACTGGGAGCTTCCGCTACAAACAAGCTTAAAATATAGACTTATTTAATTTTTTTCTGAACAATTTCTCATGTCGGGGCTTCAATACAAGAGGGACATTACAGACGAGCAGTATGGAGGTATTTGGATGTTTTTTGGTGTGTCTTTTTGGACGAAGAAAGTTGGTATCCATTGACAACCATTATATGGACAAATACTGCTGCGCGGACCCCCCCGTAACTCAGAGAAGGAACGGAGGACTCTGAAAATTCTCACAGCTCTTAGTCGACATGAGGGTGAGAAGATAATGAGTGAAATTTGAATTTTGGGTGAACTGTCCCTTTAAGTACAGTAAGCAGATGTGAAAGCACTTGATTCTATGATATCATGGTATTTCTCACCTGTTCTTTTACCGTCTCCGCTGCACTGATGCCATTTCAAACCATTTCCCCCCTCTCTTTTCTTTTTATCACTCCTCCCAGCCCTCCCATCTTGTAAATCTTTGTAAACTGTGGAGTCTGATAAGATAGTGAATATAGAGGGACTATCATGCGGAGAAAAAAAAAAGGTGGACTCCAGATAGACTTAAAACATACAGATCTCTTGAAGTCTGTCTTTGCCTTAGGGAATCCATTATTTGGATGATTACCATCTGCTCGTGAACCGAGCCACCGCGGCAAAGCGCGAACCGACGGCAGTCAAAACCAACTGGCATTAAAATGCAGCGGCAGAGTCCACACAGTCTGTTGGATCCAATCAGAAGGTGAAATCTCTCAGCTAAATTGATCTGTTTCAACACACATCCCTAGATTACTTTCTACAATAGATTTGAAGACTGTAGGGGGCTGGGAGAGAGCGGAGGGGGAGGAGGGGAGGGGGCATTAGCAAATATTCCCTTTTGTCAGCAAAATGGTGAGTGGAAACTGCTCATGCTGACTGTGTTTAAGTCTGCTTTAGTCTCTCTGTTAAAATAAGAGAAATGACTTTGTTCTCAGTGTCGAAGACAGGCTGAAGAAATATATATCCGGCTTAATTAAATATGTCAAAATGTGCAGAATTTCTTGTAAATATTCAAAGTTAGAGCTCCAGAAGGCCAGTGGAGGTGAGGCCATTAAATCCAAACACACTGTTTCCTCACATTCACTTTTCAAAAAACATCTTGCCTCTGAATGAGAGACTGCCTTTTGTCTTTCTTTTTGTTGTCAGTTTTGTCCTCCATCTACGTATATGCTCCATTAGCCATCATCTCACTGGCTCTGCCCCCCCTCCTGTTTTAAAGCTGTGGTTTACTGCCGGCACGCTTGGTCAGGCTTGTGATTCACAGAAAATGATGAGGCAAAGGCTCAAACCTTGCCAAAAAATATATGACTCTGAAAATGGATGTCCTGTATCTGGGCCTGTTGGAGGAGGGGGCGCTTGATTTAACCAGCCAGAAACTTTAAGCACCCCCTGAAGTTGTGGGCGCTCCCGAACCTTTATCAAGCCTTATGATATGTCAAGAACTTCCAGTTTCACTCGCCGTCAAATGGTGTAGGCCGTCATCCTTCTCTTGAGAAAGTCATCGAGCGCCATCGACTTCTTCCAACCCGCTTCTATTGTATTTTAAAGCCGCCTTAATTTGGAGTCATTGCTGGTGAGCGTGGCTAATAACGGGTTTTCCTTAACTGAGGAGGAGAGATAAGTAGAGGAGCATCTGAAATCAATGGAGGCGGATTAAGGAGGACCCTGGGGCTTCCACCTTCTCTATTCAGACTCCTACAATGAACACATGCTCCTCTTTATCCCCTCGAGGACGCGAGGTAGGGAAATACCTCCAGGCTACATCTCCTTAACGAGAGCGGTGCATTCACTGTGCGTAATGCAACCACTGGCTGACCTCCTTACATTTAGAATCTAGATGGTTCACCAATCTTGGAAACATCTCATGGAATCCAACTGTTCCCGCCCCGAAGCCATGTGCTTCCACCTTTATCGCCTGTTTACGGTTCAATATGAACATCGGTGTTGTTTCTTTCCAATTGTAAAAGGCGACCATGCTGTACACCACAGGTGAGCCCTTTGAAAGCTGACATTTCAGTTTCAATTAATATATGCAGCGAATCGTCAGAGGACTTTGAAACTGTGCCGTTTTGGCGATGCTGGGGAATTATGGAAATGCAAACCTCAGCAAGGAAATGACTGCTCTCAGCGAGGAAATTACACTGCGACAAAATAATTAAAAGCCATGTCTAATTTAAATACATGCCTCTGCACTCTAAAACACCCTTCAGACCCCTCGGTGCGAGTCTGGAAAATGCCGCTTCCACAGGTTTTGAAGCAAAACCACCCGCGGGCGCCGGCGCCGAGGCAACAATGATTGGACCTGCCTTTGTAAAGTGTAATAGAGGAAAAGAATAAGACGTAACCCTTTCAGCAGAATCTAAATGTTGCCTTACTGTGTAGATTTTGATCCATGCAGGGAGAGGGAGCAATGAGGTGAAATAGAGACAAGATGGAATAGAGTGGATGCAGAGAAAAAAATAAGCAATGAAGTTGCATAAAAAGGGGAGGGGCATGGTGTGAGCATCTTTTTCACCATAGTCCGTGTGTGGCATTCATAAGTCTCTCTCTTCCTCCTTCCTCGCTCATGTGCTCTTCCACACATGCATGCACACACATCTATAGCGCGTGTGGCTGGTATAGGTAACAGCCCTATTATGAAGCAGTGAAGCAGCTCAGACACTATCCCAGGCCTTGCTGACAAAACTCTAATGTATAGGGCCTTGTGCTCTCTGTGCTGGGATTCAATTAGACTGCCTAACAGTAGGGCCTGCCTGGAATGGGATGGAGGAGTTAGAGCCCTGTCATATGGGCCCAGTGGGGCGGCAAGCCTCCACTCTGTCTGCCTAATACTGGTGTCACCGCCGCAGGGAGAAGCCCTCTGCCTACAGCTCTGACTGACTGATTTAACTTGCTTTATTTGTTTTTGTGTGTGTGTGTGTGTTTTTTGTTGGCTTTTTCTCCTTACAGCTTGACTAGATAAGACTTTTTATTAAAAAACAGCATTTTTTTCAACAATAGGTTGTAGATTTATGCTCTTTGCCTGATTGAAATTCTGGTATTACACTTTATAGCCTGAAGAAAGAGGATAAAAAAAAATAAAATAAAAAAAAATCCCTTCCAAATAGAAGAGTGAGCACACGGTCGAAACAAAGTTATTATTTTGTCAAAGTGTGAGGCTGCTTCTTGCATCTTTAACACCGTGGACTGATTTATTGTTATTGCCACATAATAATCAAACATTTCACTCATCCTCACTGAAGAGATACCTCTTAAATTCTTTTCATTCTAATAAAAATCTAAGTCTTTTCGTGAACACCTGGGTAAAATGAGTCGGGGACTATTTTCTGTTTAAGAATAATGCCTGTTTGTGGCGCTGACTTGTTGGTTTTGTTGGTGATAAGACACAAGATTCGTCCTGTCATGCTGTAAAGGTACTTTTTGGATGTTGATGGCAGACGGAAGCAGAGGTTGTCGTCTAGCAGAAAAAAAGGGGCTCGACAGTCAAGGCAACATGTTGACGTCACAGTTTTTATGAAGTAAGAGCTCCAGAGGCACTGACAAGCTTTTTAAACATCAGCTGTGTGTTGGGCAGCACAGACTTCTGTGTCTTTTTCTTCGCCACATTCGTATCTGAAGTTCATCATGGAAACCCATTAGCATGTCTGAATCATGGGCAAACAAAGCACTATTCAATAATTCAGTTACTTATCTCTTACATGTGGCTTTGAGCTGTGAGCAGAGGCATCAGAATCTTAAGTTGTTTTCACATGAATCGCTGTCAACAATATTTGACAGTATGAAAAGAAGTTTAATGCTTTGAATTGCCATAGTAAGGCTCCTGCTGAGGATACAAAAGCTTTAATTTGTATAAAGTAGGCGAGAGTTTGAAGGCTTTATTTCATTCTCATCCTGTGTCTGCAAACCAGACCAAACAACTGCCCTGACATGGAAACCAGATTGGAAAGTAATCAGAGACAGAAGCTCGGAGGCACAGCCCCGCTTCCAAACGCTCACTGTGAGCACAGAAACGTAACCAGGTAGAGCTATTCCTCGCACTGTCCTCTCCGCCCAACGGTGAGGCCGCGGCCAGCAGCGCGGTCGCCCCGCTGCAGATGTCTCAGCGTGGGATAATCAGCGTTGAGCCACAGACAGGATTACAGCCGGGCAGGTAGCCCCGAGCGGTGGGGCTGAGGACGAGCAAGGTAACGGAGATTTGTGGTGGTGGGATGGTGTTCCACTGCTATCAGCAGACCCAGCGTGAGATGTGATAATCACTGACCCACCACAGGCCTCAATTCTGGCCACTAACCAGCCATTACTGAGTGCAATCACGGAGAGGGAGGCCCATCAGGAAGACAGAAACAAGACGACACAGCAGTACCTGCGTGTGAGTCTGAAAGATCCTCCAGGGTTAAAAGAAAATAAAAAATAAGTAGCCGAGGGAGTTGCAAACTCCTGAAATAGAAAGCAAAGGTTTAAAAAGTTATTTTACAATACAAATTGTTCTAACAAGAATTGAAAACCATTTTCAGAATACCATTTGTGCATTTTGCTTAGTTAAATGAACTAAAATAGTTGTAAAACACGCATCAAATAAGAATGACTTAATCAATCTGCAAAAAGGGAAATTCATTTGTCTGGCAGCCCATCTACCATTTGCAGAGGAATTTAAAAAGAAAAATGAAGGAAAAACAGTGACTTCTAGCATTCTGATTCTATTCTATTGTTTATTTATGAACGTGAAACTCTTGAAACGTGCTCTCTGATTGGCTGGATTTTCCAATCCGTACAAACATGGCGGCGAAAGATGGCGACAACCTCTGAGCAATTATAAGGCTACAAAAACCAAACAGATTTTATTTTATAGCGATGTATACACTTATACAAATATATACAATAGTAGTATATTCAGATTTTGCTAATAAACCTTTACAAATATTACACACTGGACCTTTAAAGGCTGTACTGTAGGTACAAAGGATCTTCTGTATCTCTCTGTCCACCACTGCCATTTATTTTAGGCCATCATCAAGGAACGGTCTCTTCCATCTTCAGTGTGCATCTCTCCACCACATCCTCCAGTGAGTCCATCAGGGAAACATGATTAAAATCTCCTGATATTAGTAAAAAAGTGCCTCAGGATGTTTAGTCTGTATCCTAGCAACAATTTCATGTAGCCTAGAGAACTTCATGGAACTTCAGCAGTTGCCATGGGGGATGTAAACAAGTATTGTTATGATTTGTAAAAATGTCAAGCTCATCGCTCTTGTTGGGTGGAGAGTTGACATTTCCCATGATGACTGATGACAGAAGGGACCGACTACATCTCCACTTCCGAGCCTTTAACCTTTGCACCAGTAGCACAGCAACCACAGAACCCCCTCTTCATCTCAGCCGGAGCAGGGTGGCGTCCATTTTTCAATGAAAGAAGCTCTTCTCCTGAACAAACTCCTCTCCCCACAGAAATATCCATCAGCAGTGGACACACTCTGACAAGAACAAAACAACAAGAACAAAAACAAAGCCAAGGTTGAGTAAAACATTTGCTACAACCAGTTGAAGCACAGACACGTCTCTGCAACATACAAGCTCTGTTGCAGAGAAGTTAAACTTTATGTCCGCATTGACACTGACCACTCTGGGCTTCCTTACAACACTTGTATTGTCATACAAATTCATATTGTGCAATCTCTTCCAGTCCACTTTGATCTGATTTTGACTAATTTGCTCATTTAAAGTTTTGCTCAAACATACACATGAAAGAAAAGCTTTGCTACTGCGAACACAGTGTTTCTTTTTTTCTTTTTTTTTGTCTTTTAATGTAATTGCATTGCTCTTCATAGCTGAATACACAATGAGAGCCGTTTTGTTATGATAACTGCTAACATACAATTACAAGTCCCATTAACATCCCTTTTCTAAAGAATGTAATTACACAACATTAGAGACAGTTGCTGTTCACTGATTGTCATGGAAACACAATGAAGTCTTTAGCGGATTTTACAGAAGAGATGGAGGTATGGTGTTTCTATCTCAGGGGTGACCAGGCAGAAAAGACTGGAGGTCATTTTAAATCGCACTTTAATTCAGCAGAAGATGACAGTCATTGTCCGCCTGTTTTGTGTCGAGTTTAATCCCTGAAAGAGAAAGTACTTGACGAGGAGCTGATTTTTTTTTTCCACTGTGCTGTGGTTGGTGGGCGGTGGTGGGCGATGCATGTGTGCATTTGTACATGCACTGCCCCTTTACATTCAGTTATTGTTGTCTCTGCAGGTGCACCCTCACAACAGCAGATAATGTGTTTTTATTCTTTATAATATCACATAATACAATACTGCCTTTACCTCTTAATTCAATTTTGTGCTTACAACCAATTAGATTCCATTACATTAGTAACTGATACATAATGCCATCCTGTTTGTCTTCTATGACTCCAAAGAGAAAAAGTAATTTATAATATATGGCAATTACGGAAATGTTAATATTGATATCGAGCATCATATTCACAGAGCAGCTACTTTTCAATGGCTGTGTTTATGGTTTAATAGAGAAACACATTGACACTATGCCTGTGTCAGACTGGCTTTTTTGCCGTCAGCGGTTATGAGGTAACTTCAGAGTTCTGTGAATAAAGCGCGTACGTGTCAGTGTGAATGGTGTTTAAAATGTAACTTTGGGAAAAATCTGCAGCGTCGTGAGCTGGAATTTAATTGCGTATCGGGTCTGAGAGCAGGTATAGAGGAGGGACTTTATTGTTGAGCTCTAAAGCATCGTGGGTTTAGCCGGTGAAGCATCCGTGAGCCTCACATGAAAGAAGTTTTTGAAAGAAGAAATACAGTCTTTGAAAGTGAGGAAAAATGTCCTGAGATGCCCTCAATTAAATAAGCAGGTACAATGATACCAGCAGGGTCAAAGTGGTTTGGGTCGGCCAGTCTCCAAAAGAAGATTAGACCTTGAAAGGGCTGGTTTGTGTGTTTGTGTCTGTCAGTCAAAAGGTATTTGTTATTTTGAGCTCTTGTCTTTGTGTTTGTGTGTGTGTGAGTAGCAGTTTGTCAGACTCAGAGACATCCACCAAAGAAAAGGAGAAAAAAAAATCATGTTTCCTCCTTCAACAACAACCTGATCTTTTGTTTTGCCCTTCCTGGTAAATACGTAGGTTTTAACTCGATACATAAATGGATTATTACCCTGCCTGTCAGCATCGATATGTCTGGGAAAAAAACAAAAAAAAACAATAATCAGTATTCAGTCAGTGTTTTCTGCAGAGACGACTCTTTTTCTGCCGAACATCAATCTATGGGACTCAAACGCAGCACGAAATACACATCTCCACCCTCAACCCACACAGGAAACTCTTAATATTGAGCTTTTTTTAAGTCGGTGTTGGCGTATTTCAGCAACATCCGAAGTTTTGCCGTAGTTTGAAGCAGAAGTTTTGTCTGATTTGATTCCTGAAACAAACGAGGAAGGGAGAATGAAAGTGATTAGGAGGGGCAGAGAGCAGGGCGGACTGCTGACAGCGAGTCCTTGCATGTGATCTATGAATTATGACAGGTCCGTCCTGCTCTGAATATGTGCAGTTCTGTTGGGGGAAAAAAGAGAAAAAAAATCAAGAACCATGTGAATTTCTATCAGTCAAACTAAATGATAAATTTCATGACTATGGCTCACTTCACCCTCTAACGTGATCCCATCCCAGAATCCTTCTGAGAGACTCTTGAATTGACTAAAACTGTCGATAGTATCTTGTGATGATTTATCCTTTTTCTGGCACATTTTTTTCCACCTGAATATCATTTTAACGCGTAATCTGTGTGGTTTTTTTCTGCTTGTTGTAGTAATATATACGGCGTGTCACCCACTTCGCACTGCCTTCTCTTTGAAGTACATCCTTGGACAATGGCTCCGTCTGACAGCGGAGATAAGACTCCTCGAGGTCGAGTTGCTTTTGTACGGGTATGCATCACTTTCAGCTGCAGCAGCGGCTCTCACCAGCAAAAAAGGCACATCCAACTCTGTCTGGACAAAAAAAAAAGACTTCTCTGAGTTTCGAGGTGTTTTATAGAAAGTATTATTTCACTTTGCATTGTTGGATCTGCAGCAGCTTAGATTCTCTCTGAAAAGTAGTGTTGTGATCAAGACCACCTAACCAAGACCAAGACCATTTTCAGGACCATTAGTATTCAATACCACTGCTTATAATAATCATGTGGCTTGATATTTACATTATACCTCAGCTAAAAAAAAAAAAAAAAAAGATTTTATACAAATCCTATACCATATTTAATTGGAAAAAAAGTTTGGATTGAACAGAAGAACTCAGCACAGGGAAGGGTTGCACAGGGGAAATACTTTTGTAGAACAATTTTAATTATCTTAAAGTCAGTGAATTACATTACATAAACCAAAGTGAGTGAAAGACAGAGATGTCAATGCAGCTGTGATCTTGACAGGTCTTTAGAAAAAAATCCAGAGTCCAGCTCGACCGAGACCGAGACGGCCGAGTAAAAATGTAGTCGATTCCGAGACCATGGAAATATGGTCTCGACTCGGGTACCACGGCACAGTGAGTGACATTTAATGGAATAGGAGGGTGAGATGGGTGCATCTCTTCAAATATGAAGCTTAACATTTGCTTAGCATACAGGCTAAAGGGACAGCTGTAACGTCATGTGCAGTGTGAGGATTATTCTGCTCCCTGGCAGCGTGTTTCCCCCCTCTGCTAATCCTTTTACATGCTCTTCTAACAATGTAGACCCTCCACTTCCTGTCTACTGTCTGAGTACCTCTTTCACACACACATTCATACACACTGACAGAAAGAGAAAGACAGGACCACACCTCGTCCTCGCTCATTATTAATGAAGGGGTCAGGTTGGACACAAGACATAACACAAAGTAAAAAACAGGAATTAAAACAGGAATTAAAGGAGAAAACAGGGATACTCAGGCTGTGGTGAGACGCTCTCACTAATGAGTAGCCGTGTGTTGCTCCAACATCACTTGCTGCGATTTGTGTTCGGTCAACCTGCTTGAAAAATGCATAATTGGGTGAGTTGGTGCTTATGAAGAAAGAAAAGCTCCCACAGAGCCGGGCTGCTTCTCCTCGGCACCTAATGACATTATTTAGTGGGTGCATTTGCCAGCGTAACACCTACTTTTTAATGACGGCTCAGGTTCTGTTGGAGGTTTCACAGGTGAATTGTAATTCATCAGACTGTTCTTAAAGAGGGCAACGTGTAATTTCCTCATAATTTCTGCTAACGTCTGAAATGAGCCGTGTCGGTTTAGCTGTTGGAAAACAAGACAGCTACATTTCACCTCAAGCAAATATTCTTTTCTTCTTTTTCTTTTTTATTGATTCATCATTTGAATCGTTGCTCTTCATATTAGTTGACCTGACCTGCTGTGCACTGACCGAAACACTCTTTAGGTCACATATTAAATTAATGGGAAATCATTAGATGAACGTGTGCCAATGGAACATTTCATATTAGAAGGTTAATCAGAAATTGCAGGTCGATAAACTCACAGATTTGATTAGGTGGTTGTATCAAAAAAGACATTTATCTTTACCAGGTGACATTGAAATAATGAAAAAAACAGGAATGTCTCACTTTATTACAAAGAACAATGCCCAAAAAAACAATCTGATTCTTCTTTGCAACTTCTCAGTGCCTGGAAATGTCAACAACGCTGCAGTACAGTATACACTATTGGTGCAAAGTTTTAGAACGCCACAATTTAAAAATCCTGCAATTTCAAATTTTGATTCATCACCTTCACCTTCGTCCAGTCCTCTGTAGTCCATTGGTGGTGTTTCATGGCCCACACATGCCTCCTTTTCTTTTTTACATTAGTTTTCAGGTTTGGCTAACCTCTGGCAGTTCACCACTTACCTTTGTGCCATTTCAAGCTATTCATTGGACTTGAACAGCTTGAATTTCAATGAAAAACTGGAGAAAAAAACAACTTTTGACCGGTTGTGTACAAAGTGGAAAAACCTGAATCATTTTCCAAACAACTGTTCCAATTGACTCGATGGGCCCCTTCCTCTGCTGTGGACGCCCACATTTTGTGGTTAAAAATCGACCCTGGCAGCAGGTTACAATAAGAGGGTCCTTGGCTTCCAAGGCCGGTTTGATGAAGAAGCTCCTCTGGCTGGAGGCTGGACTTGCTAGTGGGGGTCCCTCTCTCTCTGCAGGGGCGCGAAGACAGAGTGTGAAGTGCTACCTTTATGATTCCCCCCACGTTCGTCTGATTCCCAGCCACTCACAAATCAATAGCAGTCTTTGAGCAAAGCAAGAGACCCTATTGTGGCTTCATTCGCCAGGGCCAAGCTACGGCCACCATTGGCGCAGCCTAACCATGACGGATTCATCCTGGCCTGCTTCTCCCATTAGTCAGCCACCACGGGTGAAAACACAGACCTAAGTTCCCCAAATGGGAATTTAATGCACTTCAGTGTACCTGCAGCAAAACAGAAGGAAAACGGCCACTGTTTTTCCCTCCACAGATGATGAGTCACAGTGGATATTAGATCTCAGCGAGGTCGACATGTATCATAAGTAGAGTCTCGTTGTGTGCAGAAGCGACTTCGAATTAGAAGCGGGGGCATCGAATGCACTTGGGTGCTGCCGTTGGGTAAACAGCTTAGTGGATGGATTCTTTCTTTCACTGGGAGGGAAGTGTGTGCTTAATGGGGAAAGGAAGTAGTGTGTGTGTGTGTGTGTGTGTGTGTGTTAGGTTCTGCATGCTGACCTTACCTTTAACTGTGTCCCTTTCAAACCAGAAAAAAAGAGAATAGACCAGGCAATCAACAGTTAATGTTACCTGAAGACATTGTGAAATGTGTGTGTTTTTTTTTTGGACCAATTTAAACAAAAATCTAATTTCCCACCGAAGAAACTTACATTCTTATTTAGCATTCAGCATATGAATTATGTATATAGATGAATCCATCCTATACAAGCCATAGTATATCTGTAGTGTAGCCGCTTGTAAGGCTTGTGCTTGACTGAGGCCTTAATTGATCTAATTACTTGCTCAATTTGACTTTCCAATCTAAACTTCCCTTGAAGAGTCTTCATTCTCCGTTCTAGCAGTGCATGAAGGAGTAAATATTTTAATGGTGTCCGCTGGTTTAAGCACAGAGGAGAGCAGTAAACACTGTTTGTAATGCTAAATACTTTGCAGAGCGGATCGGCTTAGAGCGTATTTCATACACAGTCGTATTTCTGTCTGTGAGACACTGAATGCTCATTTGTGAGGTGCAGCCTGTTGTGGTTGCTTGGGAATTGCGGAGTCTCCACAGGCCAGAGAAATTAGCATCGCATACTTGCAATCCTTTTAATTTTGCCCAGTGTTTTTTTTTTTCTTTTTCTTTTTTAGAGTTGCACTCACCCGTTCAGTTGCACTTTTTACATTGCTGATAAGTTTCTTCCGCTGCTTTATCAGCACTTCCAGTAACTGTTTGCAATTAGGATTCTCTATCTACAATTTTGGCCGTGCAGTCGGCCAAAACATCCCCTCAGATACATGCAGGCTCTGCTCCCTGCGTGCACTGTGCCTCGGCCCCCCATTTGTGCTGTTTATGTCAAGGACCGTGACACTGACCCTGGGTGCTTCTGGTGGCTGTGACCCCATGAACTGTCCCCTTGGTTACACAGATGCGTGTGCGCTCAAACTCCCGAGTATAAAACATGACTGTATCAGCAGGTCCTGCAGTAAGCTGCGCCCCCGTCTGCCCCTCTAAGCTGTCGAGATTTATAATGACCCTATACTACGCTTCTGTCCGATGAGTATTGAGCACTTGTGACACATACAGCTGTCGTGGCGTGATGAGAAATAACCACTGTCGGCCCACATCTGTGCTTCAAAAGATTTAAGCGCGGATGGGGGGGGAGAGAGGAGTGAGGGGCAAAGGGGCTGGGGATGCAGGGAGAGGAGGCGGAGAGCAGCACGGCATGATTCATGGAATAAAACACTGCAATGATACTTTGACCTATCTCTATCTGTGTTGCACAGTTCTGTTTGTGGCCTTTTTCTGGGGATGTCAGTGACCAGTAGGTCCAGGAGAAAAGTCTGTAGACGGAGAGAGGATGTTTACATGGATACTTTGAAGGGTTAGCTTTATGAAGGGGTGGATGTGAGGTGGAAAATAAACAGATTACACAATTTATTACATAAATACATAAATTCAAAAAATCCCATTTCCATGAAGATTCAATCCAGTGTTTTTCAACCTTGGGGTCGGGACCCCACGTAGGGTCGCCTGGAATTCAAGTGGGGTCGCCAGAAATGTAATTGATTTTTTAAAAAAAAGACTGATAAAAAATTTTTTTTAAAGGGACAACGAGGAGTTTCGGAAAAGCGAAGCGTTTTAACACTACATTTATGAGCCTCCGCGCGCACCGTACAATTCTTCGACCGGCGCATGACAGACTCATGTTTTCATTCATCAAGAATTAAAGTCAGAGGTTCAGTTACCGTCGTAGTCCCGACCATAAACGGCAATACGGCGGCGTTATTCTCATGATGGTCGGCTCGCCCAGCATTTCAAACATTAATTAAAATAACAAAATAATGATAGAGACAAAACGATATATTTATCGAAAATGGAGCCATTAACAAGTGTGGGTAGCGTAGATTCATCCACATTAACGTGAGACTTTTTTTATAACCAAATAGAAACTCCTCGTTGTCCCTTTAACTAATTATTATTCTTTTTAAAATTATCATTAAAAACCCCATAGACAATTTTATACAACTTTATTCTATACTTTCACTTTCTCAAATATAAATCGAGTTCAAATAAAGTGCAGCATATAAAATCTGAGCTGGTGCATCTTGATTGACAGGGGTCGTCAGAAATTGATGATGTCAAAATGGGGTCACGAGCCAAAAAAAGGTAGGGAACCACTGCAATATCTCTCTCACTGCCTCTGTGCACACTCACTGTTAACAGACAAAAGCACAAGTGACATCTCCGAAAAACAAAAAAAGTGACACACAATTAGCTTTAACATCAAGTAAACACTGTCGACGAGTGTGTGTTGACAGGTAATCTGCCGGGAGGGGCAACAGAACAGTGACAGAGATGTGAGACATGAGTCATGAATTTTGATAAATAATTCAAAAGCAGTAAATGTGTGATCAAATCAGAGGCACGTCCTTATTTCCTGCGCCGCTGTTAAACAAACACTTTGCCATAGGTTGTGTAACTAATTTAACACAGAGTAAAAACACAAGTAAACAACCTTTGATGTTTTTTTTCTCTCTCTTCCTTCGCCGTGATGTTTTCAGGCCCAGTGGACTAATGTGATTTTGAATGATGAGCCGTGCACAGTGTGTCTTCTAACTCTCAGAGGGGTTCCTGGTAGATCTACCTGTTAACTACCGGTTAGTCTAAGTGCCTGAGCGGGCTTCCCTGCGGCAAGGCGAGAACTTGTGCCCGGCGGGGGAGGAGGGCGGGGAGGCGATGGGGATCGTGTGCCGCCTCCCAATCATGTCATCAGTCTTTTGAGACGAGGGAAGTTTGTTAGAGCGTGACTCTGCACACATCGGAACAACTACAATATTTCCCTGTTTTGGAAAATGTGAACAAGTGAATGTCACACAGCTGTAGATGTGAGTCCAACTGCTGATGGTTATTCCTCATGCCTCCAGGGTCCTCTATTTGTTTAACACAAAAAATATCCAACTTCAACTACATTGGATGTGGAAATGAAGTTAAACTATATCCTCAGCAGGTGTCAAGACACTTTTTCTAACCATTAAAGGGGACATTTTATGGAAATATCACATTTTGAAGGCTCTTTAACATATATTTGGGTGTTTGTTTTGCCTTCCGGCCCCCAAAATGTGTGTTTTTTGAGCTGTTCCCTGGTTGTCTTGTCGGTTGTCTCGGTTGTCAGTTGTTTATTATATGATGTAATAGGCCAACCGGAAAGAGGGCCGTAGTAACCCGCTGAAACTACGCATATCGCCACCTAGTGTTGAGGAGGGGGACACGTTCCCGTCAGTTATTCGATTTTCTCAGTTGCATAACTGGGACAAGGACTGAAGTCCGATTAGACACCAAAATCAAATTTTGAGCATAGCTCGATTAAGCTCTGGATGTAAACACACTGAATGATGTAATTAGTTTTCGAATTTGCATAATCCCACCCCTACCTGTGAGTACCGGTACTGGTAGAAGGGGCGGAGTGAGCAGTGGCTCATTTGCATTTAAAGGGACAGGCACTGAACAGGGCTGTTTTGAGCTGAAGAAAAGAGCTGTGATGTTTGATCCTTGGGGTATTTTGACCAAAGCATGTCACAGACATGTCTTTAAGACACCTGGGAACTATTTTCATTTGTAGAAAAGTGGCATAATATGTCTCCTTTAACCCCTCTATGAATCAGTGTGTTATTAGTGTAACCCTGGTTCTCTGAGTAGCATGAGGGAGATGTCACACTAGAGGGGTTGTGACATTTATCTGTCTTTTCATATGGTTAATTGTTGCTTATGAATATTTGATGTTTAGGAGAACTGTAGAGTTCTGAAGCCTTACGTTTGCAGGGACTTTTACTCGCTATAGTTTATTCTCTTTCTCCTCACATAGGGTGGTTGTCACCTGCATATAAAAATACAAAATCAGTACAAATCTAGTGAGTGACTAATCGCAGCTTTTGTCGCTGTGTGCCTCAGTCTCTTCCTCTGACTGATGCATTGTCTGAGAGATTGTGCAGCGTCTTGTATATTTCCAGCTCAGAGCTCCGACAGGTCGGCTTCAGACCTGGACTGTGCAGCTGCCTCTGTACTCCACCGTTGCCTCACTCTCCTCCTCCTCCACCTCCACCTCCTGCCTGTTTTCAATCTCTCTCCTTTCTCACCTCCAGTAGGTTTATGAACAGGCGAGGGTAGGTGTATGTTTGTCTGTTTTTAGTTGTTGTTCAAAGCGCCAGGAGATCTCCGGACACGACTGAATCTTAATTTCACCTGTTCCCTGTGTCTTCTCTCCCTCTCTGTCTTATTTTCTTTCCTTTTCCTCCACATCTTAGACCTTCCTGGGGTGCTGCTGAGTAAGCGAGGAAAAGGATGGAGGTGATGGTGGAGGTAGGATGGGTGTTAGTGGGAGGTGGGGGGTCTCGTGGCTCCACACAATCAGAGTGGTGCCTGGTTTTAATGAGGAGACTGTTTATTAAGTCCACTCAGGGAGGCTGTGCAACTGCTTAGCATTTGCTCTCTAATTAGGAAAGCTAAACAGTCCCTTTTGCTGAGGATCAACCATTAGGGGGGAGAGGAGGCACTCAGCGTTACTGTGCATGGGGTGCAGATTGCTGGGCCAAATACGAGGGGAAGGAGAGGGGAAGGAGAGGGGAGGGAGGGAGGGGAGGTGTGTAAACAATAGGCTCACATTTTGGAAGAAGAGTCATAGTGATGATAAAGAAACCAATCACACACAGAGCGCCAGCAGGTACTACAATATGTGAGGGTAAATTCATCAAGCAAGGCCAAGTTATTACAAGGAGTCCACCTAGTGGTCGGCAACAGAACTGCATCAGTTTGTTTTGGCTCCTTTATTCGTTTCAAACTGCAACTGGAGCCGTTGAATCCTGCTGATCACACACACAGTCCACGACCAGACCACGCACCCAAAACACTCCACCTTTTCCAAAGCGTGCGTGGGTGGAGGACACACCCCCCACCCCCACCTCCCTGCCCACGTGCAGCACTACAGAAGAGCCATGGTGTGGATGTTGACAGGGAGAACAACACCATTCTGCACCACCAGCTCCTCTTTATCCACAGAATAAATGCCTGCCTGATTACCGGCGTTCCCCCTTCACGCAGATTGCTGTTAAAGTGCAAGATGAGACGAGCGCCTTTTAGATTAAGACCCTGATCAGATTTTCATAACTCAATTTCAGAAAGAGGGGGGTTTTGCTGTGGGAGGAGTGGGCGGGCGGGCGGAGAGAGACATGCAAAACGTGTGAGTGTTGACTGTAATCAGTTTTCTTTGTCTGCATCCATTCCACTTTGAGTAAGAGTGTCCATCTAAACACCAGTTTGATAAAGCTGAAGCTGCTGATGTTGTTTAGTTGTGGTATTTGTTGCCAACAGGTACTGCTTGTTTGATTTATGAATTTACCCATCTGACCTGACTTTAATAGCAAACCTTTCAAGGCCGAATCAGTGGAAAATGTTCTATGCAACCATTTGATCAGGAGGTCTGGCAGGATATTGATTATTAAAGAAATCCATACTCTTGGTTTACATTTTCTAAGAGGAAGTGGAAGAGAGCACTGGAGTTTTCACTATCTTACAAAAAGCTCACCCCACATTACATGAATAGCATCGTTCAATTCTAATGGGGCATACCATAATAACCCACGAGCACTTTAAACCTTACGTTCTGACAGTAATCGCCTCATACAAAGTCTCTCCATATTGATTGATTCGCTGTATATCAGCCTTTAACACGCATTTGTGTTTTATGTGTGTCCTAATGTGCATTTGTAGACGAATCCCAGGAGATGTATCGGTGTATTTGTCACCGGTTGCCAGTCGTGGACTGTAACTCACGCGCTCTGCCTGTTTCCAGCCACAGTGATATTACAGTGAGCCTGTGTTGCCCCCCCCCCTCTCCGCTCTGTGCCTCCCTTATCTGTCTCCTCTCTATTCCTTTCACTCATCCTCTCTATCTTTCCCTCCCTTGTTTCAATCGTCTCCCCCTCTCTCTCTCCGCTGCGTCTCAAATGCTTCGACTTGTATCTGTCTGTGTATCTGTCACCTCTCTTTCTCCCCCCCCTGTGTCCGTCGCTCTCCCAGACAGTTGACTGGTATGGCGACACCAGACTGCGTGTATTTTTAGCGCTGCCACAGATGGGGCCATGGCAGCATGTCAGAGACCAGAATGTTCTTTATCTCAGCTGTCAGGCCCGTTCCCCAGGACCAAAATGGATGCCGTCCACTTGGGGGAGGAAGGGTAGGTATGAAAAGACGCTTTTTTTCTCTCACACTCTTCAAATAAAAGGTTTTAATTGTGTCTTTTGGCAGCTCTAAATAACGTCTCCTCATTGGAGGTGCAAATGGATGGTGGAGAGAGTAGATCCCACCTGCTGGGGCAGCTCCTCTGTGGGAGCTCTCTCCAAATGTATGATCAAGTGGAGGGGAAATTGGAGGCCGTGCCTCTGCAGATGAAAAGGATGAATCACAAAAGCAGATCTGTGTGCAAATTAGCTGTATGCCTTTGCAAGCATTGCACATTTTTGAATAACGGTTTTGTCAGAGCAGGTGTGTGGCTGTGTGCACCTCCACGAATCAAGATACCAGTCGGTAAAAGTACAACTGGGGAGTTATAGTTCACTCACAAACTCCAAACACAATGTTGGGCAGCAGAGAGAAAGCAGGCCTCTGTGACTCTGCTTTTTTTTCTCTTTTTCTTCTTTTTTGTTTTCTTTTGGAGAAGGAGAATGTGCTGCAGGCTACGACTGGGGGTCAAGTGGTCGGCTTTGTGCATCACAGTTTGGAGTCTGCTGAGACTCTCCTCTGGCAGCGTTCACACACTCCAACGGCGAGGCTGGTTGTCCATGTGAATATCAAGGAGGGGTGGGAGACGGAGGAGGGAGAGGGAGGGGTGTGTGTGGTTTGGTGTCAGGCTGTCAGGTTGTGTTCAGGTGACTTATATTAAGCTGGTGTAGTGTCCTGTTTGTGATTTGTCTCATTTACCATGACAAACAATATTTTTTTTATGAAGATACTTGAAGCCAACAGGACAATTATGTTAGATTGATTCTAATGATATTAAAAGAACATAATGAAATGTGTCAGTTTTTGATGGATTGCCATGAACTGCACCTATCTGTCCCCTCAATGCAACGTCATAAGATGCAAATTATAATTGTAATTTAGTATGCACGACATTCCCACCGAGCTTAGTTGTGTTTAATGTATTTAAATTAACATGATTATGAGAATATGAGCATGTTTTTAAGACTTGCACCACATGGAGGAAACATGGGAATAAGATATAAGATAGATTAGTGTTTGGCTTTGGTCTTTTCATGACATTTCCTGACATTAAACAAAACAGGAGATCGGCAGCTTTGTCCTTTTTAAGTCATATTCAGGAAATTAATGTAATAAATGTAATAAAGAAAGAAGTGAAATGCATAATTTGACCACAGGAATCTGCTCCGATGTGGCCTCAGCTTGGTAGTTGTCCTGCGCTAGAAACAAATGATGATCAATATTACTAATTAATATTTTTTCTGCATGAAGCTGGTTTTTCCCCACAGGCACAGTGGGAGGGAGTCTCGGCTCGATAATGTGTCGTTCAACAAGGGCCTCTAATCAAGCCCCAAGGTCTCCTTCTGAGTTTTGTCGCATTCTTGAGCCTCATTTCCATTCCCTGTCCCTCAAGGCAAGGTAAAGCAGTCCCGAGGTACATGAAAAGGCTCCATACTTTGAACTGCACGAGCGGCCTTCACCTGCCGGCCGGTCAATTGAAATGGAAATTATGGACGGCCCAAGTTCTTCTCACTGGAGTGAAATAATGGGGCGTACACACATAACAACACAACAAAAAGCAGCAAGGTAAACAAAAACTAAGGCGTGACAGTGATGATTGTAGCAAAGCTGCCACCTTGACCAATGTAACTGTCAGCTCCATTTGCAGTTTGCAGGACAAGGTTAGGCAAGTCATCAAAATGGGACATAAAGAATGCTACACATAAGAAACTCACAAGTTTGTTGCATAAAGCCAAGATGAGTGTAAAGAAGTCCACAGTTCAAGGCTGGGTTAACTTCAAACATCAGCCAGTAAGCAAAGGCACTGCTATGACAAAACACTGAGAGAGGCTGTAAAATGTTAAAAGACTTAGATAATTAATGTGGCCTCTCAAGATTTCATCTTTGACTCACAAAGGGTTGTCGGTATAAAACATGCATGTTGAGATTAATTGAAGTGAGAATAACATATCTGGTCCATATTGTAGATTAATTAGGACTCGGTTTGATGATTTCACCAAGTCTGAAGAAGAGAGTCAACTGAGAAGCAGGATGAAACATGGGAGCAAGGCAAAGGGGAAGAGACAGAGGCATATTAACAAAGAGAGCACTAATTAAAGCCCCACAGAGGACGTATCCATTTGCACTCTTTTTGAATGTGCAATGTCTTCTTGCCACAACAATATACTCCTTCTCTCAGCTGTGCCTGTGCACGGGGCAAAACATACAAAAGGGGAGATTACAGGCCTGGTGCAGCTTCTCTCTATGCAATAAGTGAGAATGTGGAACACCAGCAGCGAGACTAAGCAGAGCCCCAATCGATACCAGCCTCGTCTTCTCTGTGACTACAGTAATTATCATCACTATGCACGGGAATGGCATGTTGTTTAGGCGTTGCAGAAGGTCAGGAGCAGATTGGAGGCACATGACGTTTCCATGGCAGCAGTTTGGGTAAACTGAGCTCCGCCCCAAGCTCATAAATTGAGGCTTGTCTTGTTGCTTTGGATGTCAATAGCATCATCAGGATGGAGTCCTCATCTGCAGAATTGGCGAAAAATGTTAAAGATTATCTCTGGTGCGTTCACTGGTAGAGGTGAGAGGGTGGCGCAATTACCTGGAAGTGCATGGAAACATTCGTGTGGATGGAGTAATGTCTGAGATTAGACACCTGTGGGACAAAATCATTCCGGGATCCAAGGGGAACCTCATATACTGAAGTGAGTTATTGCAAATCCGTGTGTATACAAAACCTCCACGGGTACTAGTGTAAATCTAGGACTAAATCACCACTTGATTTCTTTTTCAGCAAAAAGCCCAGTGTTTTGATCTGTGATTTGGTGAATGCACCCACTCCAGCTCTATCTTTGATCAAGGCAAACTTTCACAAAACGTTCTATGGCTGCAATCATCTCACTTGTCTGTATAGGGAATAACCACGTTAAGTAGGCCTGTTCATGGTTTTACCACAAAATAAACATGGTGAAGGCTTCATCTGTAGGCTCTGGCATGTTAGATACTTTGTAAAATAAAGATATACATTCAAAATATACAATTAACCAGATCATATGATGTACAAAAACAAACAACATTTATTCTGTCCTTGTTTAAAATAGATCAAAATTGTTTTGTTTTTTGTGTTTTGGTGAGCTGCAGTAACGCCACCGCGGCAGCAGGGGGCAGCACCGTTCCTGCTGAGGATAAAGTCTGGTCGGGAAAACAAAACCGAAGAAGATCAAACGTCAACAGTGCAGCACTAACAGAGGTACCTGTCCGTGTTTGAATTGTGTTAACTGTGACCCAGCGCTTGCATTTTGCACGGCTGTGACATTATATGAGGTTGCACCGTGTTTTATTCCGCCTTTTAGACACATTTTGCACGGCCGGTTGTTAGCCGCTAGCTTCAGCGGAGCAGCTAGGCTAACCAGAAGCTTCAGCGAGCTAAGTTTGTGTGTGTGTGTGTGTGTGGGTGTGTGTAGCCCTGCAGAGCGCGTTTGCTGCATTACGCGGCCGTGTGTTCCGTTATTAGAGCCATAACTCACTCGTTTAAGCCGCATATTGCTTCATCTCTCTGCACATTAATGTTTTTGTCTCATCTGGGTCAAACGAGGGTAGCCTTAATAGAGCTGCGAAAATGGACACAAGAGCCTTGAGGAATCCGTACCATGACTACGATGGGAGCCCTGCGTGCACACAGGCGCTGTTCGACTCTCATGGACAGGTAACGCATGAGAAAAAATGTCTAGGGGTGTGTATATGTGTGTTTTTTTTTCTCTCCACCTTCATTATTTTAATGTTTCTTTTCCCTCAGCTCACACCAGAGTTCGCCCAGAGGGTGAGCAGCAAGGTCAGCGAGCTTTTAGCTGTCATGGAGAATGGGCTCAAGTCTGCAGATCCAAGGGATTGCACCGGTTACACCGGCTGGGCAGGTGATGATGACACCGTTACACGACTGTTTTTCATATAGTGACATCATTTTTGGTCTGTTGGCAAGGAATCCTGCATTGATGAGACTGCAAGAAGTGAGGCTGCACAATGTGACTGAAAACAGGAACATCTGCAGCATTATTAGAAAAATAAACATGAGTTATTTGATTTAGGTAGGCAGCATATTGAGATATGCATTGTCATGGTTGATTCATCTTATAATAGTTTGTACTCTGATAATTTCTTCTATATATTTCTTTTTTCCACTTTGGTCTACAAATTTACTTAACATGTCATTTCAGTAGTACACAAGTGTTTTTTTTTCTTTCTTATATATGTATTCCAGTTGTTTTAGAAAAAGGGAGAAAGAGGTCTTTACTGAATTGGCTGTTTTCAGTGTGAAACCTTTAAAGCAGAAGTAAGCGATCCGGTCGTTTTGGCTAATGCTGCGTTCCAGGCAGGCTTTTGAAACCGTAAGTTACAGCTTCAAGTCACGACTTACGTCTTTGTATCGTTCCAGGCAACCCACTCGTGTTTTTCCGACCTGTTTTACCTGTGAAAGTCACTATAACGGCCACTCGTAACTTCCGACCCGTGAACTCGTACCAGATCGAACTGGTACGACTTCACAGGTCGGAAAAACACGAGTTACGAGTTGCCTTGAACGCACCATAACGTCTTGTCAGCCGATGGAGTTAGCAGCCCCCGCCCTCGTCATGGATCTATTGGTCCTCGTCCCTACGTCACCACATTCACGCGCATCCCTTGGCTGCACACACAGCCCTTCATGCCGTTCTCTCTCCTCATTGGATAAAACTTGTAGGATACGAGAAAAGTTTTCTCCTCGGCTCAGAGCAGAGCAGAGTGACTGAGAGACCCGTGTTTCGGTCCAAACACTCTATGTAAGTGATTGCTGTCGGAAGATATAACTATTTAAGACTTATATTAACACAAAAATATCGCTTACTTCTGCTTTAAAAACAGACTAGTGCATGTAAAAAGTGGAACAGGGATACAACCCACACGTAGCGGCAAAAAAACACTGCCTTCTTCGGGGTTCCATTCCAGTTGTTTTGGTTGGTTTCATTTGTTTTTATTTTTTTTATTTAGCACAAACAATATCATATAAAAAAACAACATGAACAATCAACATTACTGGGATGTGCAAATGGGAGGTATGAAACCCAGGAGGGCTTATATGAAAACCTCACTCAACATATTCAAAGATCAAATTTGTTACGGTTTAAAAACAATAACATAGGAAAATAATTGAACAAAATTATTTCATCACCATCTGTCTCTCCACAGGCATTGCTCTGCTCTACCTGCACCTCCACAACATCTTCAGGGAGGAGTCGTTCCTCCAGAGAGCTCTGGAGTACGTCAACCACAGCCTCAAGTGTCTGACCCGACGCCACGACGTCACCTTCCTGTGCGGGGACGCGGGGCCGCTGGCCGTGGCCGCTGTGGTCTACCACCGCATGCAGAGGCCGCAGGAGACTGATGAGTGCATCAACAGGTAAGTCTGGGTGAAGTACAGTCATTATTGCAAACTGTATGTTTAGTTGTTCACTCTGAATGAAACTTTCTGATAAGAAATAAAAAACATCAGAGGTCGTTCTGTTCTTTAGTTCGTTCAAATAAACAGTTTATGTAGTGCTGATGTGATGATCATGTTGCATTCATTCTCTGATTTCTTTGTGTTGCGGTTGATTCAACCAAATATATAATTTTCTTTATCAAGAAACAGTATATGAAGCAAATATGTATTGACCAGGGACATGTAGCTGCAACAATAGCTATAATCAGCATGATTGCAGCATGATGATGTCACAGTGGGTCAGCATCACTCTTGATTCAGTTTATGTAACCGCCAAAGCTGCCATTGTGATCATTTAGGTGCACTGTAAATGAGACGTTGTCACGGATACACTATTTATTTTAAGACCGGTTCATTAGTGCATCAGTGGATCAGGATAAAAGCTCGTTCTTCTGACTCATTACTCTGTGCTCGTTGCTGTGCTTTCCTCCCCAGACTGCTGCAGTACCACCAGAATGTGGTGAAGGGAGCAGGCGGGCTGCCAGATGAGCTGCTGTACGGCCGAGTGGGCTACCTCTACTCCCTCGTCTTCATCAACCAGCAGCTCGGGCAGGACAGAATCCCGCTGCAGTACATCCAACAGGTGGGACAACAGTCTGAGACAACTGTTTGTGTCCTAGTTGACTGGGTTTCACTGCAGAAGGAGTCTGGCTAAGGATAAGAAGAAATGGAGGAAATAATTAATGATAATCTTGACTATATACAGGAATATCAATCTGGACTCAAATGTGGAATAAATGTAATTCACTTGACAGATTTGACATAATCTGTCACATTATTTAGAAAATAAGTGGTGTTTTTAGGATCTGTCCTGCTCAGCATTTCCAAAAGCATTAAAGGGATAGTTCAACATCTTGGCAAATTGGCCCATTGCCATAATCCCTATAGTCGTAGCATAGGTTCATTACTTTAAATTGTCGGTGCAAACTGTTTTTAGAACGGCGGAGCAGAGCCGTGAGCTGCTCAGAGCTACGCTATACGGAGGCTCATGGAATTTCTTGGTTTCCCTCATCAAACTCATCAAATACACAATCCAACAACTCCAAAACACTGTCGTGGACAAGAAAGTATATTTATTATAAGAACACTTAAATCCACTGCAGATGGGTAAAATATTGAATATTTATGTTCCTTTGTGGTTAAACCATTTGACATTTTCAGGTTTAAATGTCATTTCAAATGACAACAAACCAACATGAATACGAACAAATTTGAACCATGCTTTTAGAGCGTTTTTTAAGATATTTCTGAATTGCTCATCTTGCCAACCCTTATTTGTCACTGACCCATAAATAACATTAAGTTGAGACTCCCTGGTTACAATCCTGCTTCTCTGACTTCTAGGCCACAGCCCCTGATTTGCAAATTGGCCCTAATTTGTTTGGTTTCTCACATATTGGAAGTCCAATTGCTCTAATTTACCTTCCATCGATCACCTCCAATCGAACAGATTAGGCGCGTCTCTGAGTCTCTTTCTCCCCTCAGATCAGTGAGTCCGTGCTGGCGTCGGGCGAGCACCTCAGCAGGAAGTTCAGGGTCCAGAACCAGAGCCCTCTGATGTACGAGTGGTACCAGGAGCAGTACGTCGGCGCCGCCCACGGACTGGCAGGGATCTACTACTTCCTCATGCAGGTAAAACAGGATCACCTGATGGCTGAGTGTGTATCCTGCACCATGCAGACAATCTGAGAGTAGTTTGTTTAATTATCAAACAGTAACTTTAAGATATACACAAAAATGCCCATCACAATTAACTAAAACCCAAGAATCAAGAAATATTTGGCATTTTTTTTGCTTGAGAAAGCACTTAAACAATTCGTTGATTACTGGAATCGTTGTTTGTAAATTGATCACACAACTAATTGACTCAACAACTAATTGCAGCCGAGTGCGATGAACGCCACCTGTTACTTCCACCTGTTTCATCTCCACGCTCCGTTAAACTCGGTCTTATCTCGCCCCCGCCACAGCCGGGCTTCGTCTCCGCCGCCGAGCACGTGCACAGGCTGGTGAAGCCCAGCGTGGACCACGTCTGCCGGCTCCGCTTCCCCTCAGGAAACTACCCGCCCTGCATCGGGGACGACCGGGACCTGCTGGTGCACTGGTGCCACGGATCCCCGGGGGTGATCTACATGCTCCTGCAGGCGTACAAGGTGAAGGCTGCAGTTGTGAATCCAAGCAAAGCTAAATAAATATCACTCACTCATGGATGTTGCAGTGTGGGGAAGAAAAGAAGGGTTGATTGACAGAGTCACAGTGCCCTCTTGTGGACAAGTGCAGTGAAGATCTATTTTAATCCCAGATGCAGTCGTGATCCAGTCTGATGCCTTCAGGATATAGAAAAACATAAATCCCTCCAATTTAATTTGACTTATTCCCACCCCCCTTTTGCTCCAGGTGTTCGGTGCTGCTGAGTACCTGCAGCTGGCCCTGCAGTCTGGAGAGATGGTGTGGCGCTGGGGTTTGGTGAAGAAGGG
The DNA here is from genome assembly GCF_045865225.1 of Trachurus japonicus. Classification (NCBI taxonomy): domain Eukaryota; kingdom Metazoa; phylum Chordata; class Actinopteri; order Carangiformes; family Carangidae; genus Trachurus; species Trachurus japonicus. The sequence goes on along the minus strand of NC_140908.1, from coordinate 10,087,318 downwards.
CTACGGGCTGTGCCACGGCGCGGCGGGCAACGCCTACGCCTTCCTGGCTCTCTACCGGCTGACGCAGGACCCCAAGCACCTTTACAGAGCCTGCATGGTGAGAGCACATGAAAGAGACTGTGTAATATAATCCGCACACAGCGCAGTGGCTGTATCAGCGATCAAACGGCTGCACGTATTAATTGTGGCGCCGTAGCGGGGCATCCATCTTAATTAGCGCCCAAAATACTTGAACCATGACAGCCAGCGGAGTTGAGGGAGAGGCAGGAATTAATATCTTCTTAAAAGTTTTGTTTATCCGTGGAAGTTCAGTGAGCATCTGTATGCACAGTATGGAAGGGCGCATCTCTTTGTATGCACATCTGGTGTTGGGGAAATAACAGCATTTAATCCAAAAGAAAAACATTTTAGGAAGGATTTAGAAGCAGATGAACAAAGTAAAGCATCTTAATAAAAAGAAAACTGTGAAAAACAATAGACATCTATTATATAACTTCAGATATTTCACTTTAACCTTCAAAATTGCTGAATTCAACTGCTTTTTTACGATTTCAACAAATAATTCAAAGCCAATATGCACAGTCTTTTTCACGCTGTGTATAATATGGCCATAACAAACAGGAGAGGTCAATTTATTCTTCTTTTATTTTAATGCTTTAGATTGTGTTCGTCCTTGCTCTAGAAAGTCGTATTAAACTTTGTTCAAAGCACACACGGCTCTGGCAGCCGGCCAGCATCCAAATCGAAAAAAAAAAATTCCAGAAACGAGAGGCGGGGCCGAGAACGAGGGGCAGGGGGGCCTTTCTTTATGTTTATTGACAACGCGGGGCCGGTAGCTGTCGGTGCCAGTCGGCGTCAAAAAGCGGGCGGGTGACGGGCTCTCGCTCTCTGGATGCGCTCCAGGTGGCGCAAGTCCCACGTGTACTTTCATTAATATGAATCTATTCATAGAGGATAGAAATAGAGCCTTCAGATGCCTGGCCCCCGGCTCTGCTGCATGCTGCCTGTGCAAGCGGAGTGACATAGTGGTCATAATCTGATCCCGCCGCAGATGCTAGGATTTCACTGAGAGGAGCACAATTTCTAGCAGTTGTTGACATTGCAGGCTGTTCCCCTGAGACTGGTCAGTACAGCGCTGTTGTGACACAATAGAAATGTTATGACACTGCCCCCCCCCTCCTTCTTCTCTCTCTCTCCAGTTTGCAGACTGGTGCATGAACTACGGCAGACATGGATGCAGAACACCAGACACCCCCTTCTCACTTTTTGAAGGTAATCCATGACAGCATGTACAGTACTACTTACTCATTAAAGGGATAGTTCAACATTTTGGCAAATTTGCCTATTGCCATAATCCTTATAGTCATAGGGGTAGGTTCATTACCTTTAATTATTGGTGCAAGTATTTTTTAGATCAGCGGGGCAGAGACGTGAGCTGCTCAGTGAACACAATGGAGGTGAATGGTACAGGTCCCCTGTTCCTCATCAAATACACAATCCAACAACTCTAAAACGCTCTTGTGGACAAGTTGTGACCTGCACATTCATCACACTATGAAATAATAATGTAACATTACAAGACAGAGTTGTTTTTGAGATAATTGCATAGCCGGAACTACATTCCAGACACGTCTAGTAGTTCCACTTCTCCACGCAAAGGTTTTGGAGTTATTGGATTGTGTATTTGATGAGTTCTGAGGAACAGGGGACCTGTACCATTCACCTCCATTGTGTTTGCTGAGCAGCTTGCGTCTCTGCCCCGCAGATCTCAAAACAACATGCACCGATAATTAAAGTTAATGAGCCTACCCCCTAAAACTATAGGGATTATGGCAATAGGTGAATTTGCCAAAATGTTGAACTATCCCTTTAACAATATTGCTCGTAATCACAGAATAGAGCTGACCGATTATAACTTTCTGTCTGCAGGCATGGCGGGCACCATCTACTTCCTGGCCGACATTCTCCAGCCGATGAAAGCCAGGTTCCCCGCGTTTGAGGTGTAGAACCCCTCCCACCCCCCCCCCAGGTAGTCCCCACCCCACCCCACCCCACCCCAGTCCCGCTCCACACCACGAAAAACACAACAAGAAGAAGAAGGGGCGCACTTCACACACACACACGCATGGAAACACTGCATTCATATCCATAAATAATATTCCAAGAGTTTGACAGGTCACACAGAAACTGACTTTGACTCCCGCTTCAGTGCTTGTGCCATGTTCTTCCTGCTCCTCTCCGCCGTGAGCTTAACAGGATAAATACTAATCAAATGAATATCTCAGATGTATATGAAAGCTGAGAGCTTCTTTCGCTGTTTCTGGTTTCTTTGTGTGTATAATTAAAATTGTGAAAAAAAGAATTTGTTAACATTAAACGACTCTTAGTTTGTTATGTTCAAAAGAAATTCATGTTTTAGTTTAGTTTGACTTTTCCTCTTCGGAGAAACACAAACAACGAAGCTACAGTAGTTAACGCATTAAAGATAAATACAGCTGTGTCATTGTGTTAAGGGCTTAACCCCACAACATTGAGTGTAAGCTGTTGCCTGTCCTTTGCACTGTATGGGCAATAAACCATGTGTCATTTTACAGCTGTTGCCCTGTGGTGAATTTCAGTGGCCTATTGGGCGTCATCGCGCAGTTGCAGAGAGACGCCACGAGGGCGCAGCAGAGAGCCAACAACAACTACTGTAAACGAATCTGCCAACATCAGACGCTTAATGACTTTAACCTGTGAGAAATTGTCCTTGAAAACCACGTGACAACACATTTCTCATTGTAAACACTGAGCTTTAAGGCCACAAATGTCTAAAATGCCCCCGTCTCTTCCTCCGTGGGACACTTGGCTCGGCCGCTCCGCTGTTTATTCCAAATAAGGCTCATGTAACAAACTGAAAGCCAAGCAGCGACACAATGCCGCTGCTCTTTTTTAAGCCCCCCCTTTGCCCATGCTTCTTTATGACCTGAGGCCAGCTGGGGCTCTGGGAGGTGGGTTCTCTGTCACAGGAGGGTCTTGAGGAGCAGGAGCAGGAGCATTTTCTCCACCCCGCCCCCCTCCTCCCACCTCCCCCCCTCTCAACTCTGCAGAACCAGCCCAGTGTAAGAGAAACCAAACACCTTCAGCAGGAATGGGAGTAAAAATAGTGTTCATCTGTGCAGGGGTGTGGTTTACAGGACGCGTTGCTCCTACAAATGTCCTCCGACTCTTTTTCTTCTGCAGGACCTGCTGCAGGAGACTATTAGATTAGATTAGATTAGGCAAACTTTATTGTCTGTTTATCACATAAAATCATCTTTGCCGTGGCTTATAACACATTAAAAGAATACAGACACTCATTAAAAGAAGACAGAAACTCGTATAGTATGATACAATCCTAAATGATAAGAGAGAGCGCAGCCTCCACGTCTGATCCTGTGAAATGTTTGTATTTCCAGCACATTGACTGATGATCCTCAGGCAGCCGAAGGTGTTTGCTCCGCCGACGACAGCGTGACTGAGCAGATTACACCAGTCAAACAATACACTGACATTTAATTACTCAGATTCCCCCGTGGTCATGGGAACGCCGAAGCAATTACGGAATGACATAAGCGTTTCCCACCTCTAGAAATCAAAGAGCACTGATGCCGGCTGTATATTCCAGCGGTGCCAAGTGTTTGTCAGCGTTCGTGACCTTTAAACTACCTCCCCAAACTATTTATCTGATATTAATCCACATTGTGAGTAAAGTGAGTTCACCTGGGTCAGAGACAAACCCATTATTCATGGACTGTGGTTTAAATACGTGAACGTCCTTGAGCGAAAAACATGCAGCAATTTTCCAAGTCAGTGATTATTGTTCTTTATCGGTGTGAGAATATTACTAATGGTCTTCTATTGTGATTCTATTCATTCACTCATAAGTGCCCATATTTCATTGAGCTTATTAATAAAAGATGTGTGTGTATGTGTGTGGGGTGGGGTGGGGTGGGGTGGGGGGGAACTGCAGAAGGAGATATTTGTGATGCAGCCTGCATCTCACACAGGACTGCTGGAACTTCAGTGCAGTAAAAATTCACGGCAATCGATGCGCTATATTAAAATATGTGTACCGTTATATGGCGGTGGTCGAAAACGCTAAAATACAACACGAAGATGAGCAGCATGGATTCAACTTCATGTAATGTTTCCAGTCGTTTCTAATGGATTAACATGTAAGACTGTGCCACTGTGGGATCTAGGTCATACAAGTGGCACTTAATTATCTTTTATTTATTTATAAATTTTTATTATTGACATTTTTTCTTCACTCAATTATCTTTTAAATGATGAGCAGTTCAATTATGACACTTCAAGTCTTATGCTTCTAGCGTTTTCCAGAGCTTGCAGTAGAAAAGAGGAGAATGGAGCAGGTGCACTGTGGATAAACTCGCTCTTCTAGAATAAACTAAGAGTAAACATAACAAGCATAATGACTGACAAACTTAATCAGGTCCCATTAAAGTAAATACGCAGTGCAAGTGCTTTTAAAATGTGTTCAATTCAGCTAAAACCCATTCACTTTGAAATCTCTTAATTACTCCATGCAAATATGCATGTATCTGATTTCAAGGACACCACAGTGTATTGTCTATGAAACAGAAGTTTAGTTCTGAGTGAATGGATGGTTTTTGCTGGTCTGCTATTTAACCATAAGAGGAGGAGCGCTGTCACTGTTTAAAAATACCACCTTGTAAATGAGCTCTCTGGGTCTGCAGCCGTTCTGAGGTGTCGCCCCCCAGGTAGAGGCGTTTTCTGCATTTTCACCATCACAGATCGACTGTGCATCTCTTCCTCGGAGAGCAATTTCAATTTTTTAAACGTCAAATCAATTAAAACTTTTATTTTTCATGATAAAAATAGAGTTTGTTAGAGTTTTAGATCTTGAGATACAGGACTCAGAGTCTTGACACAGTTCTCCGGCTTTCTAAAAATAGCCCTGTCCCCTTCTAAAGGCCTACTCCCACTGCTCCGAGGACGCAGCTCTCCTTTCCGTTTGCCCTAAGAAAGTTAAAGATGTTCCAACCTGTCATCTGATCCAGCTCATTAGCATACGTGACATCACATGCCTGGGTTAAATAAGAGGGGGGCTTTGACCATGGCTCAGGACCACTCTGTCTTGGGACTTCCAGCTTCTCATCTCCTTTCTTTCCGCCCGTCCAGCAACTCCTCTCCAAAATGGTGTGTACAAAATTCAGTTTCGGACCTTCTGGGTGGGGGCGTTACCGATGGAGTTACCTTTTTTTCTTTTTTCTTTTTTCTTTTTTGCTTTCTACGACACTTTGTGGCATGGGATTGGATACCATCTTTACAAAAAAAGCCCACATTTGGGACTTTATTCACATCACTGAAATGGTTCTAGGGAGCAGAAATCACTGGCTGGCTTTTTTTTTTTGATATTGTCTTAATAAATTATAAGAAAAAAAAAAAGAAAAGTTAATTTCAAGGTTGAGACTTTGGGCCCAGGAGCACCGCCTTGAAATAAATCCATGTTTCTATCCTTAATGTCTGTGTAGACTTGTATAAAACAGATTGTAAATGTCACCATCCAAGTACATCCCATGCATTTAGTGTGTTGTAGGAAATCTTACATTCATCTGTGCTGTTTTTTTTTCTGTTCTCATAAATCATCTTTTTTTTTTGTTCATTTCTCTGTGTTCTGTGTGTCCAAAAATGTGTGTTGTGTGTATGTGCGTGTCCGTTTCCATGTGACAGGCAGAAGAAGCAGCCGCCGCTCCCGCCGCCGCCAGCGAGTTCACAGCTGACCAGATGGAGGGTAAGTGGAGAACCGGCCGGATTCGTCTTCATCCTTTTACATAATAACTTGAATGGCATGTGAGAAGCAGTTGTGAGGGTCCTCATCATCTCCTCATATCAGCAGCACAGAGCCACTTCTCTAGGTTTTTTCCCCTCCACAGCTCAGTCTGAGGTTATTTTTCTAGTAATTGCCACACAGTGAGCAGCTGCAGGGTCACACAGTCCAACCTTTAGTCCTAAATTATCTGCTAAAATGTGGATGTAGGGGATGAAGCCCCCCCCGGAGCGGAGACCACCGTCATTCCAAAGACTTGTCCAGTTGTCGGGAGGGATCGGAGATACGTCTATTCTAAGCCGACCCAGCCTTGTCTTGTGAGCCTTACACAGCAGAGGTGCTAAACCCAAGGCCAAGATGCAAGCCTGCACGGCATCCTCTTACACAAGGAATCTAAACTGTGACCCCCCCACACCCCTCCTCCTCCTCCCTGGGCACCATCGCGGCCCTTTTGTCCCCTGCTGACAGACATGTCCTCTATAAACATGCTCTAAATTTAGTGGAAGGAATTTCCTCTGATTTTCCTATTTTGTTATTCTGATTAGAAATAGAATAGAATAGTTAATCTTAAACTCTGCTCCCATCGGTCAGAATATTTCTGTTAGATATTTAATATATGACGTTAATTCACTAAAACTTTTGCAATTTTGCAATTCTTTGAACCCTGGCGAAAAAACTCCCGCACACTTTCTTCTTATTTGCAATATTTTTTATTATTACAAGGCCGTTTCGGTTATTTAACTGTCTTCAGGGCATTTTTTTTTGTTTGTTTTTTGACGCCCTGAAGAAGGTTAAACAACCGTAACGTTGGCTTTTTAATAATAAAAACTATTCCAAGTGAGAAGAAAGGGTGTGATCTCCTCCTCTGACACACCTTTCTGTCAAAAATGTTTCCACTGCAATTCTTTGAACTCTAAAAAAAGAGTTTATCCTGTACATTCTGGTACATTTATACTACATGTCAGGCGTTAGGTTGCCAGATCATGTATGACGAGGTGTCAGTTACACCACAGTCAGCATTCTTCTGGTTAACCTGAGCAGGGCCGTCGGTGGAGGGTGGGGGGTGGGGGGGGTCATGCCTGTATATAGTCTGGGGGGCGACTCAGTATCATCTTGCTCCCCAGCGTCGCCCGAAATGCATGTGGAGGCAGGAATGGAGAAGGGTTTTATTTTTTGGGTGTAGTGGTACAGCTGTTCCACAGACAGAAGCCACATATTAAGAGCATTAATCTGTGAAAAAGGTCAGTGTGTGTCGACTTCCTGGGAGGATTCGTAGAAATAGATAACCTTTGTTCAGGCGGGCGGTCGCTACCTTTCCTCCGCTCTGCTTGGATACAGCTGTCGCTCCCAATTAGCTGAGAACAATGAGGGAAGAATGCGGCTTCTGCTGCGTTTGATCCTCGGCTCAGTGTGACACCACGCAGCTGCCATCGCTGACTCAGATACCCCATAATAGAAAGAAAGGGAACCCCAAAAGGGATGGGTGTAGTAGACAGTGAAAAGAGAATATCACTAGTTTTGATGTGACTCCAGATATTTCACATTTTTATTGAACATGAAATCTTTGATCCCATTAATATTTAGTAACTCAAACTTCTCTCCTCTCTTTTCACAGACTTCAAGGAGGCTTTTGGTCTCTTCGACAGAGTCGGTGATGGCCAGGTGGCCTACAACCAGGTGGCCGACATCATGCGCGCCCTGGGCCAGAACCCCGGCAACAAGGACGTTACCAAGATTCTGGGCAACCCAAGCGCTGACGGTGAGACGCTTTCCGATGCTTTCAGACAAAAAGGCGCAGTAGGTGTTAAAAAATTATGCTGCGGTGGCAGAAGAGGAGAAAGTTGCATTCCAAAGTGTCAGTTTTAAACTTAAAACCTACGTAGGTGGTCCGTGTTCGTGACGCCCTGTGCGTTTTGTAACTCGACAGACATGGCCAACAAGAGGCTCGCCTTCGACGCCTTCATCCCCATGCTGAAGCAGGTCGACGCTCTCCAGAAGGGTACCTACGACGACTACGTTGAGGGCCTGCGCGTCTTCGACAAGGAGGGCAACGGCACAGTCATGGGCGCTGAGCTGCGCATCGTGCTGTCCACCCTGGGTGAGTCTCAAGTCGCCCATCCCCAAATATAGAAGCGGGCACAAATATAGTTTGTGCTTTGGCACGCACGGTACGCAAGCATGCGCGTGTGAAATTGGAAGAGTCCTGACACGGATCCTTGTGCAACTCCAGGAGAGAAGATGACCGAGCCTGAGATCGATGCCCTGATGACCGGCCAGGAGGACGAGAACGGCAGTGTGCACTATGAGGGTAAGCTCCCATTTCCCAGCTCTCTTTTTTATTTTTTTTTATTGAATATACAAAGCTGAATTTCTGAACATGTTTTTCTTTCTCCCTCCAGCTTTCGTCAAGCACATCATGTCTGTGTAAGAGGCCAGCAGTAGGAGTGCTGAACAAACTGTAGCTTGCCTACAGACAGCCCGACAGTGTTCAGGACATCTACACTGTTTCAAAGACCAACCAAGGAAAGACAAGGACTATGTACAAGGGATGTTGAAGCAAAACCCATCTTGTTGTTTATTTTGTTTTCCTTTACACTTCGTCTCATACCCTCCTCTCTCGGGACGTCTCCGTTCTCCCAGTTGTAGTGCCCCATCACTTGACCTCTACTCCCCCCCACCCCCCCCGGGGCGCGTCTCCACGTCACCGCATGAGGTGAGGAACGGGGGAGAAGGGGTGACCGCTCATCAAGTGAGGGTTGATCCCTCCCTTCCCACCGCCACCTCATTCAGTCACGTCACCACTGGCCCAGCAATGCCAAAGGTGCTGGAGAATGGTTGTGGACTGACCGCCAAACGTCTCCCACTTCCCTGGAAAATTTTATTTATTTTCACTCTGTCAATGTCAGAATAAACTTTTCCAACGTACATCCCACCTGGGTTGGTTCTTGATGTTTCATTGACCACATATACAGATATGCTGTAGTTGAAATACAGGTGAAACAGCCTCTTACAAATAAATTCATATCTATTAAAACACATTAAATCCACTCAGGGGTTTTGTAGCAATAGCCTTACTTGGGCTGGTAAGACCAGTAGCGTTAGTGTCCTTTACAGGTACTGAATCTGGACATATGTAACTTTGCATACATTTTTTATCCTGAGCATAAGAGCCAGTACTTAAAGGAAACACTTTCACATGCAAATGCCATATTCTAAATTAAATAGAAAAATAAAAATATATAAACAATTGCACAGATCATAAACGAATACTACATGCTATGAAAAATAAAAAATACATTACAGTGTACATGGATGTACATGCATAGAAGGATTTAGCAAGGAAATATAGTTCAGGGTGTAGCTGTGGCCCCCCTGTGGTGAACTAAGCATTGTGTGCACAGACTGTCATTATTCAGCACATTTCAATATATTAGATTAAATATCTCAGATCTATGCATCTGCCATTATAAGAGGATTCTTTAGCATCAATAAATCACTGATTTATATCTGCATATCATGCTAGTAGTCTACATAATGTCTGGTTTATCTCAGAGAAGGCAGAAAGTGCTGCAGAGTGCATGCAATCATGTTATTTAGCTGTTTTGATATATAAGCCAATACGGTATTAACTTTGGTCATGTATGATTGTTAATGGTATGTTTGCTGAAAACTATTACCACTGTACTTTGTTTTAATATTAAAAAAATAAAAATATTTCTGCAGCAACTTTATTCCAACCAATATACAGTACGGCACTAAATGGCGCTGTGTCCTGAAGGGTTTCATAGAAGAAGAAATCTGTGCATTGAGATAATGATGAAACAGGAGGTGTCACTCTGATGCTGTTTTCGCGAACGGACCAAAACTCCTCAACCCTGCGACGTTAGAGTTGTTTCTGAGCAGTCTTCATCCCTTTCACTTCATTTGAATCTAAACCTAATAATTTACATAAAAATGTAAACATTGTGCACAAAAAGAGGTTAAAAAAATACCGCTTAATGGCAGCTTGCAATTGACTGCGAAGTGATAGGTCTTCTTTTCAGACGATCTTTGCCCTGGTTGCCGTAGCTCGTCCTTCGTCTTGTCTTGGTTCACTGTGTTTTTGTCAAGATGTTGGTCACTAAATTGATCCAAACTCAACTTTTGGGGCTCAGAAATGTTGTCGGACGAGGACAGCTGCTGTCTGCGGCCTCTGCCAGGTACCTGCAGCTTAAATTATTGTTAAATTATCTAAAAAGTTTGACTTTTAGAAGTGGGTGTTCCTCTGAGATAAGACATAACTATCTATCAGTCACACGCCTACGATAAACGAACTGTTTGGTTGTGTAGTTTCATTAAATGTGCATGAAGTAAATTGCATTTGTAATATATACACTTAGAAAGTGTTTTGGAAGTGTGTCTTTTTGCGACTGTAAAAGTAGAAGTGGGTCGCAGCGACCTTTGGCACACTTGCTTTATTTTGATAGTCCTGAACATGCAGCCACACCGGCTGGATGCAGATGGAATTTTACTTTGAAAGTCCAAATGAATGAAAACCAGTGTCTCTTATCTAAAACAGCTTTAAGGGAGAGGTATCTTCTTGCACTTTTAGTAATAATTACGAGATTAAAACAATTAATAATCATCATTTTATGCATGATATTAGGCATTTGACATTTTAATCAACAGTACAGTCTTTCAGTCAGTTTTAGCTCAACTCTAGTGCATTTTTACAGCAGATCACTGTTGGTTTACGCTCTGTAATCTCTCCCAGACTACAGCACAGTGAGGCCCAGGAGTACGGGCAATCCGTCCCTTCAAACCGCCTCGAGACCTCCAGTGCCAAGACCCTGATGGACATTGGGACCCGTCGGATCTTCAACGAGGACCATGATCTCTTCAGGCAAAACGTCAGGCGCTTCTTTCAAGAGGAGGTGGTTCCACACCACAAGGAGTAGGTGTAAGCGTGGATGGATTACCAAAATGCCTGTGTTTGAAGCCACTGTTATCATTGTTTGTTGCAAAAAAATGACAACACAGCTTCAAAAAGACACAAAGACATGCTAAACAACCACAAACTGGAGCAAAACAACCATGAGGGAAGAGATTCAAAGTGAATTCAAGTTCCCTGCCTCACTATATCTGCTGTTATTTTGTCCCAGGTGGGAAAAGGCCGGAGAGGTGAGCCGAGAATTGTGGCAGAAGGCTGGAGAGCAAGGCCTGCTGGGAGTGATGACACCAGAGGAGCACGGTGGCATCGGAGGAGACCTGTATTCTGCGGTCGTCACATGGGAGGAGCAGTGAGTTGCCCTTAAAAAACAAAAAACAAAAACACACTAACACCTGAGATCAAACACCGGCTTAACTGACATCTCTCCCTGCAGAATGTACTCCAACTGCTCAGGCCCAGGTTTCGCCCTGCACTCTGACATCGTCATGCCCTACATCACCAACTATGGCAGCAAGGAGCAGATTGATCGCTTCATCCCTAGGATGACTGCTGGGACATGCATCAGTGCTATCGCAATGACAGAGCCAGGAGCAGGCAGGTCAGGACTCAAGCACAGACAGGAAGCAACATGCATCACAATAATGAGGTGCAGCTTTGATGATGTAACTGCTTTATTTTCTCAGCGATCTTCAAGGTGTGAGGACGTACGCCAAGAAGGACGGCAGCGACTGGATCCTCAACGGCAACAAGGTAGTGATGGAAAAAAGCAAAAACTGTTTATTATTTTAATTATTTAATTTTATTTTTCTATTTTACTTTATTTTTTCACCTCCCCAAGTTGCCATTTGGATACTTGCATTGTTGTGCTCAAAGAATCAATGGGCCTCATTCACCAATATCTTCTTAAGAACCCCCTAGATTCTTTCTTAAGTTGTTCTTAAGAGGTTCCGAAAACCCTACGTCAGATTCATCAACGCGTTCGTAAGCCTCAGAATTGTTTGCAGCTGTGTTCTTATGCCATCTCCTCCCGTGTGCCAGGTGAGTCTAATTAACATATGATTAGCATAGGTAACCGCCCCATCAATGCCCGTAAAAGGGCATGAGACTGCAGGGCCGTGTGCACACAGAACCCACAGGTGCTGAGCAGAGGAGGTGAAGTGAGAAAGAAAGTTGAAATGCTCAAATGAAAATCTGGGAGGGAGCACCAGACTCCAAACGTAAAAAGAACTTAAAGCAGAAGTAAGCGATCCGGTGGTTTTGGCTAACTTCCTGTCAGCAGATGGAGTTAGCAATCCCCGCCCTCGTCTCTACGTCACCACATTCACGCGCATCCCTTGGCTGCACACACAGAGAGGACCGCCCCTTTGCCATTCTCTCTCCTCATTGGATAAAGGTTGTAGGATACAAGGAAAGTTTTCTCCTCGGCTTACAGCAGAGCAGAGTGACTGACAGACCCGTGTTTCAGACCAAACACTCTATATAAGTGATTGCTGTCGGAAGATATAACTATTTAAGACTTATATTAACACAAACATTCCGCTTACTTCTGCTTTAAGTAGTGAAGTGGTGCTACTGCAGCAGGAATGAAACAAAGAAACAAACAAAAGGCTTATATTTAGTTTATATTTTTATATTCATATTTAGGCTAGTGGCGTCAGCAGTGGATGCAGCTCTTCTTTGCAGATCAGCTTGAATTCTCTTCTTGTCTCGTCTCCAGGTGTTCATCACCAACGGCTGGATGTCCGACCTGGTGGTCGTGGTGACTGTGACCAACCGTGAGGCGAAGACGGCCGCGCACGGCATCAGTCTGTTCCTGGTGGAGGAGGGCATGAAGGGCTTCCAGAAGGGACGCAAGCTGGAGAAGATCGGCCTAAAAGCCCAGGTACCGGTGCTCAGTGGGTTAGAAACACAGAGTTTCCATCAATCTTCCCTCATCCTGCCAAAGATTTGACGTCAGTGCACTTCATCTGTCCTCTCTCTGCTGCTTCTTCTTACTCAGGACACCGCTGAGCTGTTCTTTGAGGATGTGCGGCTCCCAGCCAGCGCCCTCTTGGGAGAACTCAACAAGGGTTTCTACTACCTGATGAAAGAACTGCCTCAGGTGAGCCAAATATAAGCACCTTTAAAAACACAAGTTTACAAAGTGCTTGACAAAAACAACATATAGAGACCAAGAAATCCCATTAGCCTCCGTAGCGTAGCTCTGAGCAGCTAGCGGCTCTGCTCCGCCGTTCTAAAAATAGCTTGCACCGACAATTAAAAAGAATGAACCTACTCCTAAAACTATAGGGATTATGGCAATAGGCCAGTTTGCCAAAATGTTGAACTATCCCTTTAAGTGGGGGAGTAAAAATGATAAGAAACAAAAGGAAAACAATAAGAAGATGATAAAAAGAAGTTTAGTGTTGAACACTTACTGAGAGTGTAATTATCTCCGATATATCTACTTGAAATAAATGTCCAATCTCGCTCTTCTTTTGGAATAGGAGCGTCTGATGATCGCTGACATGGCCATAGCGAGCTGTGAGTTCATGTTTGAGGAAACCAGGAACTACGTGATGCAGAGAAAAGCCTTCGGCAAGACAATCGCTCACCTGCAGGTCTGTAATCCCCGTGTTTTCTTTGTTCTCGAACGTGAAACGCAACATTTGACAATATTATTCCATCTAACTTTCCTCCACAGACTGTTCAGCACAAGCTGGCAGAGCTGAAGACTGAGATCTGCGTGGGCCGGGCCTTCGTCGACAGCTGCCTTCAGCTCCACGCTCACAAACGCCTGGATCCCTCCACGGCCTCCATGGCCAAGTTCTGGTGAGACTTGTTGTTTCGAAAATCATCTTCTCAAACAATAAGCCACGTTCGCTGCCATCTGCTCACGTCCCCGTCCTTTTTCCTTCCCTCCAGGGCGTCTGATCTCCAAAACAAAGTGGCCACTCAGTGCCTGCAGCTCCACGGAGGCTGGGGCTACATGTGGGAATTCCCCATCGCCAAGTAAGAATCATGTAAACCTGTGCGAGGGGCAGCAACTGGCGACTGTCGGGGATGGTTGCCAGGTTGCTAAATCTGTGTCTTTGTATTTCCAGGGCGTTTGTGGATTCCCGTATCCAGCCCATCTACGGAGGCACCAATGAGATCATGAAGGAGCTCATCGCCCGCACCATCGTCAGCCAGAAGTGACAGATTTAGAGGTTTTCATGGCAGAGGAGCATCGGCGAGGTGGGGTGGTTTGCACAGATGTTAGTTTTTAGTCCAAACTTTGTCTGAAAAAGGTTTTAAATGATCATGAACAGCCATGAAATAAAAAAAAAAGTTTAATCACGCGTGAAATCGTCAAATGACACTTGGTACTCTTTGAAAAAGAAATAACACCGTCCTCCTCTTACAAATGAAAAGTTACATTTCTTGTCAGTGAAGTGTACTTTGACTCAATTCAAAATATTCAAGGGTTTTTGCAGCTGCTATAATTCTCTGTAGCTTCATCACTACAAGAGACATTTTTTTTAAATTTCACATTGCCTTTTAATGTGTTGGTTTAATATAAGAATTATTTATAGCAAGTTGGAAAAATTAAACAAGAGGCTGTCCATGTCTGTAGGTTTACAGAGGTCAGCAGCTTCTCAACAACATGCTTTAATCAGGAGTGAGTTAGACTAATAACTAAAATCATAACTCAACTTCACATCTGTCTCCACCCACTGTAGTTATAGTTGTATATATTTTACTTCCCGCTAAAATTCCCTGGAAATATTTTTGTAAAGAAATCCGTCCTATTGGTTACTTGTACTTGTAGTGACTGAGGAGAGTATTGCTGGTGGATATATCATATCTCTGTGCCTTTTTGTCAACACTGAAAGTGTCTTCACACACTGTGACTGTTTATTTAATGAAATAAACTTGCAGTATGTTTTTGTGACCAGTGGAAGTGAAAATAAAATGCAGTTTCTAATTTGCATCTTTGAATAAGACTGATGGTGTTTTCTGTTGGTTTTGACTTATTTGTATTAGAAAAATCATTCAAATTCAGGCTTTTTTTTTGCTTTGTACATCTCTGCCTGCGGCTTTATGCACAGCTCCACTACTTCCTGAAATTAAAACAAGCTCCTTTATCTCCTGTCTTACATTATCGGACAAACTGATAAATCCAGGTGTGTCAGAGTCAGACACACCTGGATTAATCAGTTTGTCCGATAATGTAAGACAGGAAACAAAGGAGCTTGTTTTAATTTCAGGAAGTAGTGGCAGTGCCTATTAGAATGAGAAGGGAGTGGAAGGAGGGGAAATGAATTGTGACAAGAACAAAGGTCAGTTCAGGGACGGAAAGTCTTTGTAACAGAGCGCTAGCGTCCCTCTTGCACTGTGCCCTTCCCACCAACAGATGGCAGTAACTGTTTATGGAGAGCTGGCAGGAGCATGACAGACGACCAGACTTCATTTGTTTCCATTGCAACACATGCAGCAGGCAGGAGCAGACTGTTGAATGTGAGTAGATGATTTAAATCATATTTACAAAGTTTCAGCCATATTTTCTATTCATTTACTTTGTAAGCCTCTTTTTTTCTTTTTTTAATCACTGTTTATTATAGATTTCAAATCTTCATCCACCAGTGTCAGTATCTGTTATCCTGGATACACAATTGTAATCCAGTGCACTATGTGTTCATCCTTTTGAATCTTGTGCATGTGGCTGTGAAAGAGCTGCATTAGAGTCTGACCGTCAAGACGCAGACAGCCCCCAACCCCCCCACCCATCCATCACCACCATCTCTCTTCACCTGGGGGGACAGAAGTGCAGCTACTCTCCACCGATGCATCCCCTACCCTTTACCTTCCTTTTGCTCTTGTCATCTCCTTCACTTCTCCCTCATTTTTCCCTCTGTCTTTTTCCTTTTTCCTCTCTTTCCCTGCCCCTCCTTTCTACTCTCCCCTTGGCACTGAGTCGACTTTACACCCCCCCCCCCCCTCCTCCTCCGTCTCCTCCACTCTCTCCTCTTCCTCCCCTCTCCATCTTTTCCTCAGCAACAGCCACACCCCAGCGCTCCAGCTCTGCACTCACTTCCACTGCTGACACTAGCCCTTCCCCTCCTTTCAACAAGGCAGCCACTTACAGTATTGAAATGACACCTGCTGTATTTATTTTACCCCTGTCTGCACCAGTGTTTGCTTTTGCATGCATTTGTCACATATTTGCACACAATAACATGCTCCACTAAAAAACAAAAACCCTGCAGCAACAATGAGGGATTGTCTGGCAATGCATGTTGCAGCCACACAATCCAGTTGCGCCTGCACTGCTGCATTTACGGTAGCTTAATTTGCGATGGGAGGGATCAGAGGGCCCCATACCGCTCTCATTGTCACTCCAGCTCTCTTCACTCACAAGGGTATTAGTGCCGCCCAGCAGCCTAAACCTCCAGGTAAGAGCTGATGAACCACTTTGTTTGGAATTAACCCGTAGGAAAAGACGCGTTAGAATCACCGCACTCACGCAGCGCAGAGTTTCAGTCATTTTAATGCATTAGTGGCATCTGTTAAAGTTTCTACAAAAAGTCAAAGTGTGTATTTAATGTTGGCTGTGCTGTCCACTAATCCTCAGATGCTCTGCGTAAGCACGTTATGCTGTGATGTGGAGCAATGTGTGTGGATATGAAGATATGAATCATGGGTTTTTGATGTTGTAAATATCTCATTCGGGGGCTTTGTATCTAAATTTGTTGTCTGTCTTTGTGTTGATGTGATTCCGTGCGTTGATTTGTGTTATTTGCGGCTTTTGTCGCTGTGTCGCGCGGCTGGTGCGCCTCATCTCTCCGCTGCTGCTGCTGCTGCGGCTGCAGCCTGCGCCTTTTGTTCTGGTCCACGCCTGCATGGTGCTGAAACCGGTGCGGCTTCCTCAGCGCATCCACTGCGGCGCAGCGCTTTCCACTTGGAGGAAAAAAAGACAGTGAATTCAATGAATACAAGTGCAGATTAATGAAATTAGGATCACCTCAGTGCGTTTATGTTTTGGCTAATGTCTTGTCCATTCATGCATTGTGAATAGGGGAGTAGCCCGGCTCCCAGTTGGCATCATCCACTTGCCTTTTGCAGACATTCCCACCATGCATCAGCAAAAGGTTGCAAGGCTTCATGTATTTTCAATTTTCTTAATTTATTAACTATAAATAAGTGACATTGATCACAATGGTTATCTGATGGCAGCTGGAAGCTACCAAAGAACCAAATCCTGGTTCTCCCTATAATGGAGCTCCTGCCATGATGGGTTGTAATGTCATTTTATATTAAGCAATAGATAATGATCTGGAAATGTCCAGACTTCCATTAAGCGTGGATCTGTTCCAAACCTGCCTCCTTTCAGTGTCGCCTCAGCCTCCACACACCGAGGAGAAACAGGAGCTATAAAGATTCCCCCCATGGCTGGATGTGAAAACATGCCTTTATGAAAAGGAATTAACGCTCACTCCAGTTTTTACATCTGCACATTCCAGTCTCGGGCTCATAAGACCCAGCTATGGACAAGGAATGTAATGAAAACAACATCTTCCCATGCTGATGATGTTGGAGGTTGCTGCGCCCCCTGCAACCTGAGACGCAGATTAGTCCAGTGTAATATGTTATGTTTGCTTATGCAGTCGGATTCCATTTGATCAGAAAGTACCATAATTGTACATAAAGTGGTTCCTGTTAGTAAAACACATTCCTTTATATCAGTGTATAGTGTTTGGACTAGTCCTTCTTATTGATTTCCATTGGCTTTCTGCTTGATAGGTGCCTGTGAACCTCATATACAATGCATCAAACAAGCTGGAAGTAATTCATAATAACAACACATACTTATGTTCATGTATAATTCATATATAATTGGTTGTGGCTTTCCCAATAAGATCCAAACAGGATACAATCATTCATCTGCACAACTTCTTGGGGGTCCAAATGGAGGTGGATTATAGGAGAACATGTTGAGATTGTATCAGGTTTCACCTAATGCTCCACAAAGGACAAGCCCCTGTCAGGCCAGATTGGCCTGAGTCTAATCACTAATTGAAATGACCTTAATAACAACACAACAGGTTGGGTCCGTGTCTGTGTGTTTACTTGCATAAGCTATAATAGTTGTGTATAGCTCTGTGTGTGTGTGAGCCATACATTTAGCCACGTCTTTGCTTCTCCAACCACCAGGAAACCCAATCCGCCTCCCTCGCACCACGCGGGAACGTTAAGTATATTTACCAACGTCAGTTCTGGTTAGGTGCGCCGTCAAAAGTCCCGAAACCACAGAACCACTCCGCGCTCCACTGAAATTGAGACACGCCATCTTGGCCGGCGTGGGAAGGGATTGTATTGGAACAATGTTTAGAGTAAGGATCGGTTTCTGGATTTTTGTTTGCGGACTGACCAATGGAGAGCGTTTTGTTTACAGTGTACCATGATGGGTTTTGGAAGATGATGTGGATCTCTATTTTGTGGTTGTTTGGGTGCTGTCTGGTTTAACGTCAGCGATGTAGGTGACCCCAGGTGTCGGAGGACTCAGGCCCCTGCTGCTCCTCCTGTCTGAGGCCTTCTTGCTCTACAGGTGTCTAATGGGAACTGGCAGAACTGTGCTTCCGTACGTGATTAAGTCTGGACCGCGAGAGGGACCTAATCTAATTCCCATACGTCACAGGAACCAAATGGCCTGCTGACCTGCATATGGTGCCGTGTAGACACACACATTTCACACTTTCTCACACACACATCCTCCTTCTTGAGTTCTGTGTAGTCTCATACTGTTGGCAGGATAGAAAAAAGAATAAATATCGATAGGAACAAGAATCTGACTCGAACATCTACCAGGGTGAGTGAAGGTATCACTGACATTGCGTGACAACATTAGATGGTGTGCCTTGACATTATCTACAGTGTTTTGATTTTTTGCACACCAAACAATTTAAGAAGTGGCAAATTAATTAATGATGAAAAGGTCGGGGAGCTGTGACTGTCTTGCTCAAGGCCTCTTTGGAAGAGAATCTTTGGAAGAGCTTTCTCCATGTGCATGCTCCTCAGCTTATTGCATGTTACAAGTAACATGTCACAGCTGGTGCAGAAGTGCAAACATTACGTGGGATGGGGTGGGATAGACGTCTTTGGGAAAAGCCCTACCACTTGTGGTAATGCATCATGTTCAAGCAGCATGGACATTTTTGCCTTCCAGATGTAGCTGAAACAGCTGTCATAATGAAGTCCTGTGTGTTTTTAATTGAGCATGAGATGTGGAGCGCAGGAGCCAACAAGACTTTTGTGTGATCCATTGTTTCAGAGTCAAGGATGCAAGTTTTCTATTAGATAAAAAAAGCTGTTCATCTGGCATCGAGATCCATCCCGGGACCTCCACGGTGCAGGACGGTCCCTCTAACCATTCATCCACCCTGCTCGTCCTTGTATTGAAGCTCTGTCTACGGTTGACTTGCAGCCAGTCTCTCAAACGAGCCCTGACAGCCAGTGTCGCATTTCATTCCTCACGGACGATGCCCATCGACAGAGAGGACACTCATGCAGGCTCATTCTTACACTGAAACACCCTCAGAAATTGGCATCCATAATATTCTCCACAGCTCCCCGGCTTCTGATTTTTTGTGTCGTAACCATGTTAGCTAATCCATGAGGTCAGCACGCCGATGGCAGAGCTTGTGCATGAGAGGCCGGAGAAGCAACGGGAGTGTGTAGGAATGATGTTTATTTCTGAAAGACGGAGAAAACAAGCCGCCTACCAGAGCGGCTCACTTGGCTTGATCACAGTGAATCTACTCCATGTTGATCCATGTGCCTCTCACTTGTCTCCCTCCTCTGGAGAAGCTGTCTTTATATAGATTAGTTTTTGTGGACTAGAGCCCAACAATGCATTCCAAAGTAAAACTGTGCTCTATGTTCACATGGAGCTATTACAGGAAGTTTATGTGTCTCTGTCTCAGCGGCGTTATGATATATAGTCCAGCTTGAACTTGCTGCTTGAGGTTTCACACCCCTAATTGGGGTGCAAGAATGCAGGCAACTGGGCTGTTGACATATCCTGGATAATGTCATGTGTGTTGCCAGCTTGTTCCTGCATCTGTTTTAATGTCAGCGCAGGGATGAAGCTTGGCTGGATTTGAAGGAAATTTCAATGAAACGCATTTTGCAAAATGCATAAAATTTCAGTCTGCAGTTGGCCGGGACGCAGAGTGTTAAGGATGTACAGCACAGACGCTGCATCTTCACATCTTAAAACAATCTCCTGTTCAATTTTCCCTCCATGAAGCGTGAGATTTTCAAAATGCATGAGGGGGAAAAATGAAATTCTGTCACTCAAAGTGCTATTTCTCTTGTCCATCAAAGCCAGAACTATTTAAAAACTTAATAGCAGCTTAAAATGATAGTCCAGGAGCTGCAGTCGTTACTGGTTCTCGTTTTTTCGGACTCTGACCGGGGCCAACGCTGGGAAGAAACCGCTAATGAGCCTTAGCTCCTTCCTGAATGGGCCGGGGACCTCCTGTTAGCTTAGCGTAGCGGCTAAGCTACGTAGCGCCCGAGCCCTTTATGATTTCCAGATGTTGGGGCTAAACAGCGAGATTGTTTTCTCCCCATCCTTTTCCTGCAAACAGCGAACCGGCGGCGGGTCGAAGGCTAACACACTGACTGAAGCGCGCCGGAGGAATGAATGAGCCTCATTGTGGAGGACCATGTATTGTTGGAACATGCAGACTCCAGATCAGATTTCTCCATGCTTTTATGAACAAATTTTATATTTTTTTTCTCAATTACATCTCATTTGAGTGTGTTTTTCAGCTGATCCATTAAGGTTGGAATGCATTGTCATGGAATTAAGTCCCAAAGGATTCAGTGTAAATTGCCTCTCAGGGCCTGGAGCTTCCTAAACTAAACCAGAACGCCTCATAACTGTGTTAGTGCATGCATGTTTTTTTGTGCACATGATGCATCTCTGTTCCTGTGTGCGTCTGCTTGTTAGAGGCAGATTTTGGATGAATGGAACCCCCCCTTCACACACAGCAGCTCTGTAAAGCCACTGTGAAGCACAGAAACAGATGGGCAGCGTGAATGCGTCCGATTGGTACATCACGTTCCTGCAAAGTCTTGTCTCTTAACTTGGGCTGCGGGAAACACAGCAGCTGAGTGTGTGTGTGTGTGTAGCGGACCCTTTGGGCTGCCTTCCAGGAAGGGGGGGATTTTTACTGGGACTGACTGTCGCTGAATGTGTCTGAGGACGGGGGCTTTACACGCAGATCCGACGTCATCTCTCAGACATGTAGACAGAAAGACACATGCAGGATGTAGCCTACAGTAATCCACCTGTAAACTCCTGATTGATTACTCATTTAGTGGATGGGCATTGACAGAATTGATTCACTGGAGCTCATCATTGAAGCATCAAGTGCCAAACATTATGGTGCAGACAAGATAACTGCTTTTACTTTTGCAACCCTAGAATAAAGTTAAATATTTAATGGTGCTACAGGAAAAATAGATGTATTAAATTTTTATTGCCTATCCAAATGAAAGAATAACACATAACCCACAAATACATGATGATACCATCTTTTTATATTGAATTAGATGGATTAACCAATTGATTTATGGAGATTAGAACACTCTCCAGGGAGAATAATTGTTTATCTCAGGCAGTTCTGATACTACACTGTGCTGTAGTGGGTCTCTCATTCACAAGTATCCTCCTGCCTGCACTGTCTGTTGTGTTGTTTTGAAGCGTCGACCGTTCCTACTGCCCCATTGGGACCTATCAAGGGCCCCCCTCACCACGGCAACCCCTGCCATGGAAACCAGCCCCTCAAATGACCCTTTTGAGTACCAGTGTGTGAAGACCCTCTGTGTTGCCTGTGCCTCACTCCGTAGTAAGGATACAGCAGGAGCCTGAAAAATAGCATTTATTTCTCTTTCCTCCTTTCTTTTCCCATCCATTTCCTCACCTTTCTTTTCAACCAGGGATTTCCCTGATAAGGCCACAACCCTGATACATCAGAGGTTAATATAAGAGACTTGTTTGTTTGTTGCTACAGCGTTTAACAGACCAAGCCGTGGTGATTCAGGAGTCGGTGCGTGTATGACGGTGCATGTATCCCCATGGCGGCGGGGAGAGTGGGAGGACTTTGACTGCCTCGGGTCACCTCATTAAATCAAAGAGCATAAATCCCGCTAGAGAAAAAGGAGCCACTGGCGCATCACCAGATGTTTGTGAATGGCTTCAGAGGGGGAGGAAAGTTGTTGTTCTCTGCAAGAATAAGATTTGTGACAGGGGAGATTTGTATTTGCGGCCGCTGTTGACCCAGTGTTACTGCTCTTTTTTCCCGCTGACAGTGGCCCGTGATAAACTGGTAATAAAGGGAAGAACTTGACCTCACGCCGCCCAGATCTCTGTTTTCTCATGAGAGTCGGTGCCAGCCTCCGCCATGTTGTCATTACTGGTTTGGATACAATTAGCCATCATTATATACATTAATTATATGATTTTTAAGCACATAAAAACCTGTTATTGAAGACAAAGTGGAATCATTTAGATTGGCTCACACAAAACCAGAGCAACGCTGAGTTAATGCAGCAGTTTATTTTAAGTGGCAGCCTACTACAGTACAGTTGTCTGGTGTTTTTATGAGTCATGCCACCACTGTAGTTTGCATTTATTCAGTGCTTCATATGGCACATAACTGTGGCTGCCAGTTTCCATATAAAAATTCACATTCAGTGCACGTTGCGTGTAGGTTTAATGGATTGTACAGCAACAGATCTCTGTGGAGCAGCAAACCTGTCCTCTGTGTTTCACCTCTACATCTGATCTGCCTGAGTTTTCCTTTTACCGCAGGAAGAGGCCAAATCCTGTCGTGCCGTGTTGTGTGTCTGCACATTAGAAGATGTAAATGTTGCAGAATGTATATTTCTAACATTTCCTGCAGTTGCTTTCCTGTCGGTCACCTCCTGTAGGTGTTTTTTTGATAATGTGTTTTGGAAAGAAACACAGCACACTGTTGATACCTGCATGTTTTTTGCAAGCGTGTAGCTCGAGTCCAAACACGGCAGACTTGAACTTCAAAGCCTGGCTAAGTTTGTGTCCTGATGTTATCTGTGCTGCTGTCATGTCTGCAGGAGCATTAGGCCTGATCACTATCAGCTACTGTACATGCGGGTGTCTTTTTGTGTTGTTTAGATTTTGCACGCCACAAATAAAAAAACAAAACATACGGTGGCTTACTGATTGATAAAATGTAATTGGCTGATTCTTTTTGCATGACTGTTATAAGCCACCAGCTTTTCCCCCCCGCTTCCTTTGTCTGCACGCCGTGGGTTGCCAATTATTGATTTTGTCCTTCCCTCGCCGCCTTTTCCTCAGCTCACCTATCCCCCATGGGGAAGCAGGAGTGGGGAGAGACCCCCCGTGGATCTGCATGCCCACATTCAGATGCTAATCCCCCCCCCACACACCCCACCGCCATCTGCTTTTTCCACCTCAGGGTAGAGGCTGCACGTGATGCCTCCGTGTCCATGATGTGCCCCTGTGGGGTGGCGAGGAAAATCCCTGAGGGGGCAGCCAGGGTGACGGCCACCTTTGCATCCTCCCCCCCACCCACACACACACACACACACACACACAGGGGTCAGGAATCTTAAGAAGTTACCTCCTCTATCCAAGGGCAATGGGCCGTAGCATAATAGAGCTTATTTTCTGAATGACCCCTCACGTTGCCTGGTCAAAGAAGCTTCCGGGCAGATGAGTTAATCACCACCCCCCCCCTAACTGATCAAACGAAGCAGACATGATTTACACGTAACTTGAGAATCGCTGGGAGTTTAACTCCCACTTGTTTGAGTGGGAACGCTCTGCAAACTTTTTCTCTCTCTCTCTTGGAGTGGCTGCACCTCAGCTGTGTGTGTGTGTGTGTGTGGGATCTGCAGCTCCAGCATGACATAATAGAGAGTATTTTGGCAGTCACAGCTGGAAGTTCCTCTCCGTGCTCGCAGCCTGTATTTAGAGCTGAGTTTCTGTCTTGAATATTATACGTCCTGTTTAGTGTTGGATGAAACGGCTCCTGTCGCGGACTAAGCCAAGGTGTGGTCGCTGCCTCATGAAGAGAGACCTTTTTCTGCTACTGAGGTCATAACTTCAGGGCTTGTTGGATCAAATCAGCGCTGTTTTTCTTCTTTAATGAAAAGTGAACACACATGGTTTTCACAGAGCAGGCAGTTAGGTGTTATTCCAAATGAACAATGGTGCTCTCACACCTCGGAAAACCCAGATAGAGACAGAGTTGCACATTATACATTAGAGTATCAGTATCAGATTCAAGAATGCAAACATCGCCGCTCTGATAACAGCCATGAAAAATGTCCCACAGAGTTCACACTACACTATATTCCCAGCACAGATGTGATGACAACTCAACAGAGAGTTGATACAAAAGGGAAGTATAGATTCAGATTGATGATGCACATCAGCTTTTTATCTCTCCGTGTTCCCACTACTAATTCGGCTCAGCTTCAAACCAGGAGACACAGAGATTGCGTTTTATCTGCAGAGGCTCAAGTCGTCTTGAGCCCAGCTATTTCCTGCGCTGGGCGGCGGCGGCGGCGGCGGCGTCCCGTCAGCAGACAGTCGTGATCCAGCTGTAATCTCCTCCTGCATCTCCAGTGATGAAAACACACAAAGCTCAGGTCTGGTCGAGCCAGCCCTGCGTCATTCTCTGCCACATGTGACTGCGTCTGCATGCGGCACTGTGTTTGCATATTTGTGTGTGTGTGTGGCAGCTGGTGGAAAGCAAAAGTGACACCCCAGTCAGTCGCATTTGAGCCGGTGTCACTGCTGATGATGCACCGACACCAGAGCCGCTCGGTGTCTCCCCCTGTGACAGATGCACTCACCTGCACCAGGGCTCGGTCTATCTGCCTATAGGGCACTCTGTCACTCTGACTGAGTCATCACTTTCACCCAGCATTAGCAATGAGATCCTCAACTTTTCATTTCACCACCGTCCTCTTGAGTTTGGTTTGACCTTTGTGCTATTTCCAGCTGTTTAGATATTGTTGGTGCGTGCACCTTAATTGATTGTCAATTGATTTTGAAATGCAGTTTGGTTGTAGACACGGACATTGATTGATTGATTTTATTTAGGGATTGATTGATTTATTTAATGCATTACAGTACATTGATCATTTTTAAAAAGGAAAAAACTCAACAAAAAGATGGGTGCACCAGATTAAGCACAGAGCTAATTTCCATCTGAAGTCCATAAAACAAAATACACACAATGTTTTGTACATGCCTACACTCATCACATAACATACACCATCCTACATGTATTTTAAAAGGAACTACTAGTTACATGTGCAAATGGCATCAAAATTGCACTGAAGAATTTATTAAAATATGGATGAAAGTTGAAATGTAACATAAAGTGCCAGTGTAATATTCTACTAATCTAAACAACAATTTACACAAAAACAAAAAAGAAAATGGCAAACAAGAGGATAAGACAAGGCAGAGTACAAAATACAATTTACTGTATCAAGAATTATGGCACCACCCAAAATAATGGAATAGAATCATTTTTTGGCTTTAAATGTCTATTGTGTTGCTATGAAATCTTGATTTTGCACCAATGTATCTGGCAACAGGTACCTGCAGGTTAATAAAAGCAGTTGATGAACAGTCATGGCTTTCAACACCTCTGTGACTTCACTTGTAGTCTTATAGTGCTTCTCAATTCCCACTTCATCTTCTCTGTGGTAATAAAGAGCCCCGCCATGCCCGCGCACAGGTCCTCCTTCCTCATTTAACTTTGTTCCCCCGGTGGAGTCGTAGCCATAGCGACTCATCTCAGTGCCATGGAAACAAAAGGATCATCGCAGCCACCAAATAACATCCGCCTCCTGAACCCCACACAAACCTATAGCGGAGATTAAACAGCGCAATGAGTTGACTTGTTTTATTGAATGCGGCTCTGGACGCCCTCGCAGATCAATTTTCATGCAGCTAACGGCGAATCGGACTTGACAAAGGGCCACATAAGTAATCAGAGAGACATGTCCTGAGCTGCAGTCCAGCTCCAAGCCTGTAAGTTAAGTGTGGAGTGAGTTAATGAAGAATGACCTCACCTTCTGAGTCTCTCAAGTGCAGGAAGTCGTTAAAGCGCCACCGCACTGCACCCCGTGCCAGTACATTATACCTGGGATGCTGCTCCTCGCTTTTTCTTTTCTTAATAACTCCAGCTCCTCTTTTGTTAATGTGAACCGATGAGAGCTTCCCACACAACAACCCCCCCTCCCCTCCCTGCTGACCTCCCATAGCTGCCTACTTGTGAAGCCTTAAGGGCCAGCTCGTACATTATTGCCTCCCCCCTGCATGCCATCCGGGCTCTGCTCTCACTCTAACCACAATATTGCTGTATCACTTACACTAATAGCCCTGCACTTAGTGTACCTCAAGGTGAAAGCGCTGCTGAGAAGCTTCCTGTCGATAGATGTTCACATTTTAGCATCCATGTTTGTTATTAAAATGCAGTTTGAAAGGTGGTCTGTTTGAGTTGAGTAGATATGAATGATGTTGTATGGCAACATCATCACTCATGCAGGAGCTGTCCACACCTGCTTTTTATTTATTGTCGGTTCCAGTGTTTAGCATTCTTTTCAGAGTTGTTTCTGAGGTAAATTCATGCAAAATCGTCAGGGGCAGTCTCTGCATTTGCCTTGAAAACAACTCTGTTTGATAACGTTCTGTTATTATCTCATAGCGTGGTGAATGTGCAGGTCACAACTTGTCCACAAGAGCATTTTGGAGTTGTTGGATTGTGTTGTGGAGTTGTTGGATTTAATGAGTTTGATGAGGGAAACCAAGAAATCCCATTAACCTCTGTAGCGTAGCTCTGAGCAGCTCGCGGCTCTGCTCCACCGTTCTAAAAATAGCTTGCATCAACAATTAAAGGTAACGCACCTGCTCCTATACTATAGGGATTATGAGAATGGGCCAATTTGCTAAAATGTTGAACTAAACCTTTAACAGTCACATACTGTCAGTGTTGCTAAGGTTGTTTTCCATATATTTAGTTCTTTATTCTTACGGTAGTGTCTTCCCTAGTGAAGGGACTCTGGTCCCCTGCTAGTAGTTTGTAGACGTATTTTCAAGGCGAGGAAAGACGTCAAAACATTAACAAACACATTATTCATTTATCACGAGGGTGGTGCTTGTAGTTTTTCCCCATTCAGCACAGCCAAACATCAACATCATCTCTATTCCCAAGCCTCCGACCATGACTCATTCTTTTTTTTTTAGGGGAGTGAGAGGAGGAGGAGGAGGAGTTGGAGGAGAGAGAAGTGTTGGCTGGCTTGTTTTTGGATGCTTCACTGACGGGGCGGTTTCTCGTGCGGGGACCTGAATGACAGGGTTGCCCCATAAGACTTTTGACAGCTGTTGACTCCAACTCTGGGATGTGTTTGTCTGTGTTTGTTTGTCATTTGTTGGTGTTTACTCTTGGCAGTACGGAGCTGCGTGTTTGCCCGCCGGGGCCACTGACCCGCCAGCCCAGGATGTGACTCTGTGTTGACGTCCAGCTTGCGTTTTGCGTTTTGTGTTCATCTGAACGGACACTGTATATATCTATACATCATGTATATGCATGTTTGGATATCACAAAGTCCACATGCATTTGCAGTGGGAGCTGAGACCCCCTCCCTCCCTCCCACCAGTGCAGCAGTAAAAAGTGTGCAGCTGGCCCCCTCCACCCAGCCTCTGTCTCTGATGACTTCCAGAAACTTCCGCTCCTCACTCGGCCTCAGTGACACGTGTGTCCTGTCTCCTGTGAGCTCCAACGCCACGGCAGCTTTACAGGGTTTATCTCCTGCTTCTCACACCTCGTCCCTGGAGAAACATCCAAACATCTGGGCTGAAATAGAATTTAATTAACCTTACGTCCTGCTAATGCTCCGGTGTCATCTGTAGTGGTGTTTCCAACAGCTGGTAACAGTCAGTTTTTTGTGTTGGATATTATATTGATTCTTATTTTGCCTGATGCAAAGATTTTTAAAGATATGAGATATAGTATATGGTTATCAGGGGTTTTCCTGGGTTAAAATGAGGTGGTGGTGGAACACGGGAGGAGGTCATGACATGTCTGTTCTGATTACACAAGTCAGCAGTGTAAAAGTCAAGCATGTGGGAGCCTCCTTTTATATTTAAAGGAGAATTCCGGTCTGTCGAGTTCAGGACTGTTTCCATATCAACAAAGACAAAAATGCGAGGAAAACAGGGATTTAGGAGGAAAAAAAAGATTTTGGATGGGGAAAAAAGCAGCTATATTCATATTGATGCTTTTTTCCCCATCCAAAATCTTTTTTTTCCTCCTCGGGGACCTAGAGCTGTAGAGCGTTACTTAGAAAATGACTGGAATTCTCCTTTAATAGGGGGGGGGTATGGTTAGGCCTTGTTGCTTTGGCTTATTTGAGAATAAAAAGCGTCCATCTAGTGTTAAATGTTCACCTTTGTGAGCTGGGGCTGTTTCCATGGAGACAATCTCCAGCTGTCCTCCTCTGCTGGAGCTTCAGACTTCTCAGCCCCAGCATCAGACCACTGGTGCCCAAATCTCAGCGCACCCCCGTGTAGGTGCTAATTTAGAGCAGATGGCACACGGGATGGAGAAGCTTAGACACAGTCGCACAAATTACTGCAACAAATTACAGCCATTTACCTTTTGCTGCTCACCTGCCCTTTCAGCGAATCTGCTGAGAGACGACATCAGCGAGGAAAGACCAGAAGTGCTGAAGAGAAGGCAATAAACGGAATTGTGTTTTTATTATTTCAGCACCATCGCTCCATTGTTTTATTCCCATTTTGATCCGGCTCGCAGTTTCTGTGCACTCCGTAGGCGTTGAGCTCAGCATCTGCGACCTTTTGGATTGTCTCTTGTGTTTTGATGAATCATTTCTGTTTGTTTTGAGGCTTCAGGAAAGAATAGAAATTGTCCAGCCTTGGAAATTACAGAAAGGAGCCAAAGCCACTGTTAAACACGCGCTGAGGTCACGGATTGCCATTTACAGCCACGATCCCATTTTGAAGTTGTTTTTCAGAATCAAAATAATGGTCTGATAGTTGTCTGTGCATCCATGGGCACAGTGCAGACAGGGACTGAAGATTTTCAACTTTATTGTGGTTTAGTGGATTTGGTTTTACTGCTTACAGAAAATAAGCATTTTCAAGTCAACACCTCAGCTTTGGATGAAGAGATGTTTTGCTTTTTTATCCGCTCGGTGATTAATGTGTGAGGAGGGAAGTATAAATAATGCTTAGCTGCAGCCATATGGTAAACGCTGAACCCTTGTGTACTGTTTTTCTGCCCTCTCGACCCAGTAAAAATGTTTTAGTGCAATATAGAGACGGGCTGTGTTCCCTGCGAGTAAAAACGCATGTTGTGATTTTTCCATGGATTAATATGGGATGTTGTAGCGGCAGCCTGTGTTTGAGTTCAGCCCAGGGTGTAGGGACGACTTCAAAGCCCACGGCTACACCCTGTGGTTAGTGTAAAGCCAGGCACAAGCTGGGGCACACACACACACACACACATATGCACACAACCTGGCAGACAGTTAATATACACAGTATATTCTCTATATTGTGCACACGCCCTCAGACAGGCACAGATTTATTTAAGTCCATAAAAGCAGTTGACTGTGTTCTCACCCCTGAATTCCCCTTCATAGCATCAGCCCCCCCCCCCCCCCTTTCTCATGCTGTAAAACACACACACACACAGTCTTCACTTCCTGCCTCTTACTTTCTTTCTTTATCCTCAAATCGAGTCTCTGTTTTAAGCGGGCCTCTCGGAGGCATATTTCACATTTGAGGAATTTCCTGTGTTCTGCTTATATCAGAGAGGAATATCAGCACACACACACACACACACACACACACACACAGGCCATCTTTAGCCTGCGAATGTTGGAGAATGTGTGTGTGCATGACTGCACGCTGTGTACACACACATGCGCACGTTATGTGTTTGTTGTGAGTGATGAGACAGTACGTACCCCAGAGAGGCCGTCTTCCTGGGCGGATGACATTCCATCCATCAAAACTTTATCCAGTGGTGGTCCAGCTGTTGCACAAGACAGACACACTGGACGCTCTTGTCATGTTTTCAATTTTCAGGCTGGTCATTGAGAGAAAAAAAAAAAAACGAGCAGTCTGCTATTTGCCCCTGGCAGTTGCAAACAAGGAAAGCTGCACTTTCGCAAACCACTTCTGGTTTCATGTGACTGAAGTGCCATCACTTCGGTCGCAGTGACGAGCGGCCTGGGTCGTCGGTGCCAGCGCGCGCTTCCTCGAGTAAATAAACTGCTCCCATTTTCCAAAACTGTATCAGAGCTGAGCTCATCTGGTGGAGGCATTTTTCAATAGAGACGTTCTCTGCCATTTATGAACACCCAAGCTTTTTTATTTTAGAACAAAATGTGAAACTGGAGCACAGGAAGTGATTCATTTGACATTTTTTAGCAGAGGCGATGGTTATTTTATTTCTGAGGCGTAAATACAGCTGCAGTGCCCACAACAAAGCAATGACCACATGGCAGCAGATTTAGACTCCTCTCAGTGGAGATGGAGAAGACGTCATGGTCCCTTAAGCCACGCTATTATGTTCCTGAAGCCAAACTGAATGTGTGTTGTTTATCGTGTTTGTTGTGTTGCGCACCGTGCGATCCCTGCGACATGCGAGGCGGCTTTGGCGTCACTCTGTTGTGTCTATAAGCAGAGGGCTCTGAGGGGATGGAGAGGATCAGCTCCTGTGTCTGGCCTCAGCAGGCTCTGAACAAACTCACCTTTGACCTCTGACATCAGCATCAGGGAGCAGCTTCCCGATCAAACAACGGCGGGAGTAAATTCCCCCGACACATGACAGACTGTTGAGTCAACAGGTGGATTCCAAGCTTCGGGAAGGAAAAGAGATTTTGGACAGAGATGTCAATCAAATTTATCTCAGAAATGAACATAAATAACCTTAAGTGATGTGATTATATGAATGGTATATTGTTGACCTTGCTGCCTGAGCCTGAGACAGATGAGTGGCTGCTAACCTTTGAACAGACATCCAGATCAGCGCGGATTTGGGTAATTAGATTTTCTATGCTCTTCAATCTAATTTACTATTCGTTTCAAGCAAATGGTGAAACAGTCAGACGCTGCCATGTTTTCAAAAAGGAGCCGTCGTTGTGGGAATTGGAAACGGTCCCCCACCCCCGTGCTGGAGAGACAGGGGATTGCTCCTGTGATCCTGGTGATGCTGTAGTGGTGATCAAGTCCCCGGCTCAGTCATAAACAAGCGTCTGCCAGTGGGAGTGATTACGAGGTCCATGTCTGGGTGAAAGTATTAACACAGAGCCGACTGCAAGGCTTAGTGTTGGAGAGCTTGGATGCAAACATGTTATTGTGACATACAGGGTTTGTCATTTAACACTGTTTGTTGTTGTTATTATTATTTTAAAGTATTTTGGGGGGGCTTTTTGCCTTTAAAGGGGACATATTATGGAAATATCACTTTTTGAAGGCTTTTTAACATATATCTGGGTGTTTGTCTTACGTGGTTTTACGAGCTGTTCCCTCGGTTGTCTGACAATGATGTAATTAGTTTTCAAATTTGCATAATACCACTCCTACCCGGGGCTGATAGAAGGGGCGGGGCAAGCAGTGGTTAATTTGTATTTAAAGGGACAGGCACTGAAACCAGCCGTTCTGAACAGGGCTGTTTTGAGAGGATGAAAAGAGCTGTGATGTTTGATCCTTGGGGTATTCAGAAGCATGTCACAGACATGTCTTTAAGACACCTGGGAACTATTTCAATTTTTGGAAAGGGGGCATGATATGTCTCCTTTAATTGATAGGATAGTAGAGAGAGACAGGAAATGGGGAGGCAGAGAGAGGGGGAATGAAATGCAGCAAAGGTATATAGGGCACCTGCTCAATCCACCGATCTATTAGGCCCCTATAGTGGTTATTATTAGCTGAGATTGGCTCTAAACATTTAATTGTGTGAGTTAAACTGGTTTTCCCTATTACCTTTCGTCTCAACCTTCCTCTGCCACTGTGCAGTGAACCCAGCCTTTAATCGGTGGTGTGCGCATTCACGTCAGGTCCTCTCTGCTCTCTGGTAATGCACATCAGTCGAGCTGGACATCACAGCTGTAATGACACCTCTGTGTTTGATGGAGCCATCGCTGAACCGTGCTCTCAAACACCTGCAACAAATTTGCCTGCTCAGTTGAACTCAGCTTGTGTCGCTGCTGCTCCTGCTGCTGCTGCATCTTTAAAAGGCTTGAGTCATGCTTTCAGCAGGGGGGGAAGGGAAAAAAAAAAAGGTCTGATGGGGTGACAGCTTGGTCGACAGATTTTTTTGGGTATGATGATACACTTTGCAAGTCTGTAATTCATGGGCTAGATGGATTCCAGTGACAGTCAGCACCTGTTTGTTTTGCTGCAGAAACACATGATGCTCAGTTTGTTTTCCTTCACACTGCAGCCATTTGCTTTCGAGTGTAGCCTCTTGCTAAAGCTAATCCAGGCCTGCATGTGTGTGTGTTAGACACAGGACAGGAGAAGCCTAATTATTGTATTGTGGTTAATTCACTGTCGTTGTTTCATTCATTTGAGGACTAAATGCAAAGATATGATCATTCACAACACATCAAACAAGACTGCTCCAGACTTGGAAATACTCAAAACCATCTCTGAAATCTCCCAAATCTGGATGATGGGGTCCGGGCAGATTACACCGAGGCTGTGATGATCCGTTGGGCTAATCCCGATCATACTGATTTGGCAGAGCCCCAATCTTGCCACAGGGGGAGCAGACTACAACCGGCTACACGCCCTGACCCCCACCTTCCAAAACAGCAATGAGATTGACCTACCTTTTAAATTGGGATTAGACGTTAAGGTTTTATTGTGACCCCATGATATAATATGCACCCATTTGATGAAATAAAATGATTTCTGTTGATACTAGATGACTTCAAACTGCTTTAAAATGAGATCACACACACAAAATAATCAGACATTGACTTTAAAGGGTCTTAGTTGTCCTTAAAACACAGTGCTGTTTGCATTTTAACAAAGGTGTTTCTGTTTTTTTAACTCTCCGTATGTGCAGGTTAAACCAAATAATGCGTGATCTGGCGACTGTGAGTTCAGCCCGCCGCTGCGTCTGTTGGTGGTGCGGCCGCGGCAGATTGGCGTTAGCGCCACCAGCATCTGCTTTCTGGCAGCGGAAGCAGAGGGGGGAGAGATTAGACGTTAGCGGCCGTGCTAGCTTGGCTCCGCAGCTCCAGTCCAGGCCCCGGCCTCTAATCAGTGCTGGCAACAGGCCTCCCTAAAGGCGGCTGGCGTTGACAGGACTGTCTGCGCCTCTTAGCGCTTTGAGTCCCTGCACTAGTCTCTCCCTTTAAATGCCACCCAACTGTCCCTTTTACCTCCGAAGCCAGCACCGAACCCTTTTCGCAATATGTGAAAATTTGAAAATCCTCTGCACAATTCAATTTGACGGCAGAGTAATCTTTCCACTGCCACTTATAATGTCTCATTTGCTTTCTTTAAACCTGATCCAGCCCCCCCACCCCCACGCTGACAGGTTGATTACAGTCCTCCTCCGATGGCTCTTTGTAACTAACCCCCTCTCCCATCCCGAAACACGACGGGCTAATGATGGGACGGAGAGAGGATGTGATGTGGGATGGAAGGAGCAACGCTGGCTTGCTCATTTCCCTCTCCTCCTCTAATTTTTTAAGTGGTTTTGGGATCCGTATGACTGTGTCCCTTTATGAATCAGCCTCGCAAACAGCCTTCAGTGGTCTCGCTGAGGTTTGGCGATCATGTCGGGGAGTGTCTCTTGACATCAGTCTGGTCATACTGGTTTGCTTCAGTGGCTTAATTTATTTACTTCTCAAAGGATGGGTTCCGAATTTTTCAAGTCTATGTTAATATAATACTCAGATGCTGAATGCATATTGAACATTGTGTGCAAAGCTGAGCCAAAAAAGACTCAACCAAGCAGCAGTGAGCTCAAAGATACTAATGTGCACACACATACAAGGAGTCATGTGATCTGCCATCAATAAAAACAAATGGATCGATAGAGCTGATGTGTTTCTCAGTTGGAACCGATCGGCTCAGCTCATGATTACTGTGTTTATCCACGTCCCCTGCTCGTGCCGCTGATGGATTGTTAAAGAGTGGGACCTTTCTGTAAGCCTCCGGACTATAAATACATTTCATTTCATGTGGTTTTGAGGTTGGAGTAATGAGCAGGGAATTAGGCTTTCAGCCGTCAGCACTTGGTGCTACTGGGGCTGGAGCTTTAGCTCTTGCTTGTCTGGACTCTGCAGTCTCTGTTTCTGTCTCCCTCAGACCTTCTCTCCCCCCACCACCCCTTTCCTCCCCCACCACCTCCCCTCTCTGCCTTTGTTTCAGTGCTGCTGCTGCAGTTGGCCATGCCTGCAAATGAGCACTGGGACACAGCAATTATTCAGCATGGGGCAAGCCACCCCCCCTCTCCACACACCCTTCAATTCATATACATGTGGACTCAGGCTGCAGACGCCGTCATGTTTAAACGTTTCATGCATTGATAATGTGAGCGAAAGAACAGATTTTCTTACGGGTGAGATAAACAGAGAGAGAAGAGAATGGAATATGCTTGTGGAAATTTCTTGGATGGAGTCTTTTTATCTCTGAAGTCAATTCCCTTGGGGCTTCATATCCCTTTCAAACATGAATTAATGTGACTGACACACACACACACACACACACACATACACACTTGCATTTCTTGTGCTCAGGCATACCCAAAAAAAAAAAAAAAGAAAAAAAAAAAACCCTTCCTCCCCGCCCCCAGTGCAATGCAGACTCTTTTGGTTGCAGTGTGTGTGTGCTGGTGAAGGAGACATGGTGAGCAGTGGGGGGTAGCAGAGCAGACTGACCGACGTGAGACAGCACCCCCCCCCCGGTTGGCTCGTTCTGTCTATGTGTGTACGTGTGTGTGTGGAGGTTTCCGAGAGAGAGTGTGTATACGCTGCAGCAGCGCCGGCTCCACTTCACTCCTGTTTCTCATCTTCTTTTTCTCTCCTCCTGTCTTTTCTTCTCCTCTCTCTCTCTCTCTCTGCAGAAGCCGCTGCCGTGCCCTCCCCCCCCAACCTCGTACCCTCTTTGCAGACAAAAAACAAACCTGGAATAACAACAGCTCCAGCCCACCAGGTAAGATGTTGTACACGTCTCTTTGGGTATCATTCATTGTTAAGGATGTTTCCTGCTGACAGATCTGAACTGCAGCATGTTGTTGTGATGATGTGATGAACCGGGGGCTGCTGCTTTTTTGTTTTTTTTCCTGTATTTGACCTTTATACTTTGTGACGTACCTCGTCTAGACATGGCTGATTATTCACCCTCAGTTTGCTGTTGCTGTGTGTGTTTGTGTTTGTGT
The DNA here is from genome assembly GCF_045865225.1 of Trachurus japonicus. NCBI lineage: Eukaryota > Metazoa > Chordata > Actinopteri > Carangiformes > Carangidae > Trachurus > Trachurus japonicus. The sequence goes on along the minus strand of NC_140908.1, from coordinate 10,052,070 downwards.
GTGCGTAAGACCCTGATCTCACGTGATTTTTGTTTTTTTGCACAAAAGCATCAGTGACACCCAGCCGTTGGAAATAAAATAATGGCCATTGTGATATATTTAGAGGCTGAGGCGGCAAGGCATGTGGCCGTTGGCGGTTTTGGCGACTCGTTGCCAACAGATTGTTGGTGGTTTCTCCGTGGGAGTGACATCAAGCCCGAGCGAGACCGCAGGAAACACATTACTGCGCCCGTCAGCGCCGTTGGACGGGGCAGGTGGTGATGGAGGGATGAGACGGCAAATCTGACTCCACGTCTTTACCTTTCCCCCTCCGAGCCTTTTCTTGTCTTTTCCTATCTTCTATCCCTCCCGCTCTGTTTACGCCTCACTTGTTGCCTCACATGTATCTGTTTTGATGTATGTGAGGACTCTCCCACTCAACCACAGGGGGAGAATGAGTAACACTAAATAGAAAACCCCATTGTTTCACCTCGTTTTAACTCCACCGCTGACAAGTAATTGAAACAGTCTTGCATGTGTTTGTCTTTGACAGTGTGGAGAAGTCACCAGGGAGTCCACACTGACACACACAAACACACACTTTGCCCTTCTCCCCATCTCCCTCTGTCTCTGTCTGCCTGCATGGTTGCTGGGCAGCACTCAGGCGAGCTGTCCTCTTTTGGGATGACACGCCATGGCACAGGAAGGGGGAGGACGAGGCGAGGACATGCCCTCTCCCTGTTCTGCGCTTTCGGGGTCACAAATTCTCCCCCAAATCGTCCTCCATCCTCACCCCTCCTCCCGCATCCCTCCGTTGCTTCTGTCCAGCTCGTGCCCCCGGAGCGAGGTCGTCTGTTTGGCACCGAGGCCGCCGAGTCGGTCGGTTAACCAACTGTTGCCGGCGCTCGCAGGGCAAAAGCGAGTGGGAGAGACAGGGGACATTGTTTCGGAGTCAACATTGCCCTCGGTTTCCAACTGCTGTGTGTCAGCGAGGCATCTGAACTGTAATGGAGACAAATGTAGGTGTTGCAGAAATGCAAAAGTGCAAAGAAAAGCTTCTTTCTCTCCTGTGGTGTCGGTTAGAAACAACAGCACATCACGTTTTAGAAATAACCCTGCTAGTTATTAGTGGCTCGTTAAATATCCAACACCCACATGAGAATTTCACTGGAACAACATCACCCTCTCACTCTGCAGTAACGTAGGTGCTATTCAGAGACAAACAGTTGGAGGGAAGGACTCAGTTGAGTCGAGGCCGCCCTCGATTTTTGACTGGAATGCCCTCGAGTGTCTGCTGTCATGCCATAAGTGATGAGTACGAAGCTGGACGTCGGAGCTCTGACAGCTCTTGAGGTGAGCTGCAGAGACAGATAGATGCAGACAGGGACAGACTGCAGGAAAGTTAGAGAAACTGTTGCACAGGCTGGTTGAGTGTGTTTTTAAGGAATTTATCACAGAAGATAGTGCGAGGGTCACATATTACTAAAGAGCCAAGCATCTGCTCATCTAATCCACAAAGAACTTCAACTGTTTTTGGTATTTGTAATATCAGGAGAAGAATTTATAATTCATGACACCTACATCATGTGCTAACTGATTAAATTGGTAATTTAAGACTGACTGTGAAGAATTTAAAGATGGGATTTATCATTTGTCATCTTAGATTTAAAAACTAAACGCCAGACAATAAGAGGAAATACAACTACAACTATTTGAGATATACATTCAGGCATAATTTTAAAAAACATGTCTCACAGACATACAGTATAGGATTTGCCAAAGCCGGTCGACTTAAAAGACCTTATTAGTTTGAGTGTGCTTGCATTCTTTAGAAGGTTCTCCAGTAGTGAAATCACAGCCTCCGGGCCTCGGTCTGGACCGCCCTGTCCTGACATGCTGATTGAAGAATGTGTGTTATACTCTGAGGCCATTAAAGAATATGTATGTCTATGTATGGACCAGTCCTGCCACCTGTCTCCACTGTCAAGTGCAGCTGCTGCCTCGGAGGCACAGAGACCTGCACCTGGTCCCTGCCACAGCAACACAAAGTGCTGCTCACATGTGTTTAAGCTTGTACACCGAGGTGCAGAGAGCGTGTTTGAATTCTTTCATCTAAACTATGAGGCATGCATGTGTGTGTCGGTCCAAGGTCTCCCCTGTTGTCCTCTGCTCAGTCGGCTGCTGTCAGTGATGTCAGATCCTCTCTCTCTTTTTTCTTTTTTTTATGTACTAGAAAAAAAGTCGACTTGGCTTCAAGCACAGCATGTGACCCCCTCCTCCTCCCCCCGCCTCCCTCCCTCCCTCTCTGCCAGTCTCACCATTGACATTGCCGCCAAGCCGGTGCAGCTCTGGAGGCCTGATCAGACCCTCTCTCTCCTTCTCTTTATTTTTCCAGACAGTTTCTGCCCTCTGTTGGTTGATAGGGTTCGTCCTAATTGTCTAGTGGTTCCCTCATGTTTTATTTTTACTGTCTCTGGTGTAAATAAAACCTGAGTGGTTTAAAAATCTATAGAAATTACATTTAAGACTCATCACAACAAACTCTAAAAGCTTTATCTCTCTAGTATTACTTCTGTTTCTCTCAGAAATATGCTCCAAACAAACTTTGCAATGATTTATTTTCATTTCTCCATAATTTATGTGCAAGGTTATGTCCATAAAGACATTCCGTTTGAGTGTCTCTGTCTTGTCCCTGCCGGTTTTGGGAATGCAGCTCATTATACCTCTCATGACCTTCTTGGAACTGTTGCTGCAGCCATATCACCAGTTGGTCTGCTCATACTCATCTCTTCTCTCTGCTTCTTTAGATTAATTAATGAGCTTCTTCCCTTGGCAGAGTTTGGCTCATTAGCCACACAGACCTCTCTCTGTACTCCGCCGAGTGTGGAGGTGAAGAAAACGGCCTCCCCTCGCCTCCTATTTACATCTGTTGGATCGCACCGAACCTCATGGAGAGTCGTGATTAAGAAAACAACAAAAAAGATGAAGTGAATCACAGATGCAATTACCCACTGGCTCACATAAAGGAAAGTCAGTGGTGAAAAGATAATAAGAAACGCTTCATGCCAAATCTGGAATGGTTGTCAACACACAAATGATGTGGAAGAGTAATTAAGGATGTGCAATATAAATCTCAGTTGTTGCTTTTAAGTCTTAATGTAGCAGTTGTTAAGAAAATTAATGAAATGATGTCTCTAGATGCTTTTACTTTGAAATCTCCCCATGTGCTTCATCTATCAGAGCATTCTGGCGGTGTCACCCTTGAATATCCTCAATAACCTTCAACACAAACTCCTCCGCTTTCATGTGTTGTGTACATGCGTGTGTTTTTGTGTTTGCTGTTTGGAAGGCGTGGGCTGACCTGAGGGTGTGTTTGCGCATGTGTTTGCGTGTCTGTGGGGAGACGGGGGGGGGCTGTCCGTGTGAATTATAGATGAGGACGTGGGGGCGATGGCCAAGTTAAAAGGGAGGAAGCGGAGACCTCAGAGGAGAAGGCTCTGTCAGATTTACTGGCTGGACCCTCAGGTTGGACCAAAACATACAGTTCACCGCAGACACAGTCCAAGCAAACCGCTGCAGCTTCAGCAGCCACGTTTTCTCCTTAAATCATCCCGTCCTCTCTCATTAGGCTCCTTTTAATACACTTGTGTCATTTTTATTTCAGCAAAATCACAGTGTGGGTTTTAAAAATTGGGGTTTTGATTTCACTTCAGTGTCTCCTTCAAAAACAAAAAAACAAATGACAGTTCAATGATTTAACCTTCGTCCGTCTTGTTTTAGCTTTCTGCTACCATCTATGATGCTAGGGTGTTTTGAAAATTTGTTTTTCTGGTTACATTGTTAGGCTTCCTTATCCATGAAAATATTGGTTTTAATATTTTTTGGTGTGCTACCATTTCTTGTGTCTTGACTCGAGTCTTAAATCAGCTGTAAAACACAGTAGTTTTTGTTTTATTTTGTTTAAATAGAGCCTCCTGACAAAGTCAAAAAGCTTTGATGCTATAAACAAATTTACCAGAAACCTGAAAACGGGTCATTGGTAACCCGAACACAAGAGGAAGGTTAAAGCATCCTGGGATTTTTGGCATAAGTCATAAGCTCTCACTCTTTTTAGCTTTTTGGCACCTGCCAGAGGAGGTAGCAGTAGCAACTAAGCCCTCAGGTGACATAATACGAGCTCTGGCAGCAATATTCAGTGTCCTCAGGAAACTAGGACGATGTAACAAAATAATCCTAGTCATGTCAGTATTGGGTGTTTTACAGTAGATAACTTTTAGTTAGCTTAGGCCAAAATACCATGTAAGACGGTAAGACGGTTTGCTGCAGAAGCCAAAGACAAAAAAGCGAATGATCAAAGTTCCCTCCATTATCCGGATCTCTACATCACTGTCTCTATTTTCTTATCAATAAAGCTCAATAGAACTGAAGCAGATAATTCTGAAAATGTGGTTTTCCCTTTTATCTCCTCTGTCGGCTCATTTCAGTAACATTCACAGTGAGGTTTATCAGGCCTTTTAGCACGGGGGCCCAGATTAGGATTCATTTCCTGTTTGCCTCGTCTCTGATAGATGAAGTCAAATCTTAGGATTAGGTCGGCCCCTGACCTCCTTCCCCTCCTTCCTCCTTCCTCGGGCCGTGACTCTTCCCTTCCTCCGTTTCTGTTTGACCCATTTGGCCTTCTTCGGCCTCCTTGGGGGAGCGTGAGGTCAAGATCAAGATGTGCAGTCAGCTGTGATCCACCTTTTCCAGGGGCTTGTTTGTTTAACCTTGTTTGTTGCCTTCTGTTAAATCAACTGAGAAGATGCGCTGCTGGGTTCAGGTTCGACCTGGGTGACAGATAAGATTGTGGAGATGTCAAATCTTCACTGCAAGATCCTGTAAACGCTGTAATTAATGACTTTGGAGATAAGATATGGCCCACGCAACCTCACAGGAGGAGAAAATGGGGTGGTTTTGCAGTTTCTAGTGCTTTGCGCAGATGAAAAAAACATCTTTTACTCATGAATCTGTTATTCAACCAATTAGAGTCAACTTGCATCAATTGCAGAGATCACAAATCCCCAAAAATATAAATAAATCACAACAGTTTTCATAAGAGAGGATCATTTCCTGTCACTGTTCAAAACATGTGCTTTTAAGTATAAGGCGTCTATTCCTGTCATGCTCCTGATATTTTTGGGCCAAGTGGTAACTACACTTCTCTCCTCGTCCTTCTCGTTTCCTGGCTAAGCCTCTCTGCCATGCAGCCGTCCCTCAGAAGAGGCATTACTTCCTGCGTGACATAAGTTTCCCTTTTTTCTTTCTCTGTATCTTACAGTTTTTCTTCCTCTCCACACTCCTTCCATAATAACCTTGCAGTCATACAATATGATAAATGACAGGACATAACCCTCACAAATGAGTGGAGGAAAACAACAAATGCTCATTCTTCCTCTGAATGTGTTTTGTAATCTCATCGATCAGTCCTTCAAATTAAAAGCACAGTGGTTTTAAGACAAAGTGCATGTTTTAAATTACAGTCTTTTATGGTTCGACATAAACTTTCCGTAGAGAGTCTGTGAAACAGCTAAACCATCCTTTTAAAGGATTTTTCTTTCCTCTGTTAATCCTGGCTTATTCCTCTCTCCCCTCTGATAACTCCATATATTTTTATGTTATCGTACAAGGCCTGATGACCAAAGCTCCAAAAAGGTTGTAGTAAACTGAAATGATCCTTCAATAGAAGACAAAAATAATACTTGTCTTTCCTCCTCTGTGCCTATTTTCCCTCTGTTTTTCACTCCAGCCTGTTCTTATAAATCACCCTCCTTCCTGTTTGGAGAATCCCTGCTCCACTCTCGTTGCGTCCCCCTTACTTCATGTCTCTTTGTCTCTCTGTCCAACTGTCGGTTTCGGCGCCAGAGCCCCACGATGGTGCTTTCACACTGTTTTAATGTTAACAGGATGCTCTGTGTTCTGCCTCCATGCAGTCCCGCAGCAGAGCAGACGTGCAAATCTGTCTTTCTTCATGGCCGCCTTAAGCCTTAACTCATCCCTTGGCTCGGCCCCAGTGGACCAATCCAGGAATTTGACAAATCTTAAAGTGGAGTCCGACTAGTTGGCACATAAAAGACGTGCTCGCTTGTAATCACTTGTTTATGAAAAAGAATCACTGTGATCGCATGTTGGATTATTATCATCATTGCAGTTGCCTTGGAAACTCTTACTTTAATATGCCTCAGCTTTCCATTTTCTTTCAAGTTTATAGCTTTAGTTCAGTAGAAGCATCCGTAATGGCGTCTGCGTATAATTGTGATCGAGCAATTTCATTGTAAAACAGTTTGTCAGCATAAAATACACAACACAATCTTGTGATATGACTCAATTAAAAAACAGATGTGGACTTCTCTGAATAGACGGTATTGTTTTTGGCCGGGGCTGTTGTGTGCAGAACATCAGCAGCAGCTTAAAAGAGCTACAAGGCCTCACTGAGGTTTGGATTCATGTCGCTGGCAGACTCCAGGTTACAGAGCTAAGCTGCTGTGTGCATGCATGGCTGTGTTCGACATGAAGCCCAGATGAGAGAAAAAAGAGGAGAAAAAAGCTCCTCATTTGATTCCAGACCAGTCATGCCGGATTCAGAAGTTAGAGCGTAAAGATGTTGCTGCATTAAATGGGTTCAGACTCGTCCTCCGACCCCCTTGTTTATATAACTCTCAATTTTGTGCTTTCCTAACATGTATTCTCTCTCTGTCTTCTCTTGCATCCTTCACGCAGGTCTGAGCAGACTCTCTGCACTCCTCCGCTTCATCCATCAGCGCCAGAAAGTCCGGTAAGCTATGACAAAAGCACAAAGATGTGAATAGTCGACAGCTGCGGCCTATAACATTGACTGTGTTCAGCATGTCAGCTCCCTGACATTAGCCACAATAATGATTCTACTGTAACAGTGACTTTTGCAAGGCTGCTCATATCCAGGCACCAGCACAGATGTGTAATGCACAATAACATTTCTCATGCACAAAGTCGTAAAATTAGATAAACCAGTTTGTTTACATAGCCGTTATTAAGCAGATGATCAAAATGTTGTGAATTAAACTACAGTATATACTAAAGCATTATGTTGTAATAATGAATGGACTGATAAAGATAGTATAGACTCTGTTGTTTCTTCCCTGAGCTGGAGGACAAAAATAAACTGCTGTTACTGAGATATTTCAAGCAAAAGCAAAAGCAAAACGTCTTTTGGCACCAGGGACAGTCACTAGGGTTTCTCCTCTGGGCCCCATGAATGTCTGGACGACGTTCCATGGCAATTCATGTCGATGTCGGTTGGGATGTTTCAGTCCGGGTAAATGTGGCGGACCACGTCAATGATTGAAACAACTCTGAGTCTTTTTAGCATGAATACAAAATGCAGCGATTCCTGGGGCACTTAAATATCTTAAAGGCAAATGCAGAGACTGCTTGCCAAAAAACAGCGATTTTGCATTAATTTACCTCACAACTTGTCCACCAGAGCGTTTTGGAGTTGTTGGATTGTGTATTTGATTAGTTTGATGAGGGAAACCAAGAAATCCCACTAGCCTCCGTAGCATAGCTCTGAGCAGCTCACCGCTCTGCTCCGCTGTTGTAAAAACAGCTTGCACCGACAATTAAAGGTAACACACCTACTCTTAAGACTATAGGGATTATGGCAATGAGCCAATTTGCCAAAATGTTGAATTATCCCTTTAAAGAAAAACATAGAAGTCTGGCCCGTTGCCAGAAGAAACGCTAGTGCCCTCCCATGACATTTCACACTCACTTTTCCCATGACTCATAGGCCCGGGAGTCAGATCTAAGTGGCTGCACTCAGCCAGATGATTAGCTTGGCTGTTCATGAATGTGTAATAGAAGGGGAATTACGCTCACCAACATGTGGGAAAGGGGCAATGGGGCAATTGTTGATGCAACGCAACAAGATATTTTTTGAAACGGCCCGTCATTAAGTTGAAACTCCAGTATCATGTTTTGAGCTTTCGCTGTTTGAGTTACATGGCAGGAAGTGAAATGACAGAGCGAGGGGCCAAAAGTAGATTTGGTGGTGAATGTTGTTTCACAGAACTCCTCTGTTTGTGTGAGTGTGTCTATACTTAGCTCATGTTAACAATGTGTTTGCACTCAGCCAGAGGATTCTGGGTTTTTGGATGCTTTTAGGGGGCGTCATAACAGGGTGTGTTTGTTTGTATGCGTGCGTGTGGTTTGGAGTTTGTGGAGTCCACATACGCGTGTGGGTTGATTCGCGTGCGTGGAGGTGCGTATATTGGGCCGGGGCGTTGGGAAGCTGCCGTCGGACGTCGTCGTCTCCTCACCAACATGAAGGATGGGTGAAAATGCAAGATGGCAGCTCAGGGAGGCGACTGACGGGAAATTTAGTCAGGGAAAGCAGCAGACTGCTCGAAGCTGTGTGAACATGTCACAGCGGTTGCCCACGGTAACTACCCATTTCCTCCCAACTAATGACTTTCTCTGCTGCCTGAGACACACAACTTAATTTCAAGCCCTCCAAAAGGCACAGTGTGATTTTTGGAGCCACAATCTGTAGATAATGTTCCTGATTTGTTCAACAAAGTGACCAAATGCTGAAAAATTCCCATCATGGCCTTTTCCTTATTCACAGATTTTCAATTTATCAACAAAAAAACATAAAACATTAATATTTGTGAAGCTGAAACCATCAAATGTTGGTATTCTTGCCTGATTTGTGACTTAAATGTTTATTGATTACATAAACTGAATTGCTAAATTGCTAAATAGGTCAATTATCTCATATCTGGCAGTTTAAAATGTCCAAATCTAATATTCAGTGTTGTTGTTTCAATGAAATTGGATAATGGCTTTTGCATTATATCAATATTATACCAACAACAGAGAGCAACATTTGTTATTTCAGCAGTGGGAATCCCTCCAAGTGCTCACAGCATGATTAAATCAGTAATAATGGACATATTGAATAATAAACAGAATAAGACAAAAGAAAGAAACAGTCCTGCTGCACAGATTCCTTGTATACTTGCTTGACTCAGCTATTTCCGTCTTATTTTGTGATGAAAGCATGCATGAAACTTATAAATAGGACCAAATTCTTGTTTTTTATGCTTTAATTCTCTGCTAGTGAAGCAATGTTGATCATAACTTCCATGGAAACAAGACAGTGATGCTCTAGGTTTCCACCACCGCCGGCACCAGCAGCATAAAAGCCTAAAATATCACAATCGGCCCGACCGACGACCAGCTATCAGAATATTGATGAATTTAAATGGCTCGGCTCCATTTGTGTCAGTGCAGTTAGGGAGCACCCGGGGGCTGCGCCTGCAGGATCTGGTGACCTATTTCAGGGATCCATAACGTGGTCAAAGCCCAGCATCCTCTCCTGACCGCCGCCAGCTCCCCCCCCCTCCTCCTGTCACCATGGGAACGATGACATCAGCGCGGGGCGGGGCCGATTTCTGCCAGGAAGCATCGACTCGTCTGATGGCAGATCGGAGGCTGGAAGTAAAAGAGGAGGAAAAGCGAGTGAGAGGAGAGGAGAGGAGAGGGATAGATCTAAGTGAGGAGGCAGAGGAGTGAGGTTGAGTCAGTCTGATTTGAATTCAACACAAAATAACACAGCAGCATCACATGTTTTCTATGCCCACGTATGTTTCTGTGTAGTTGAGAGGAAGAGGCAGTACAGGTTTTTTGCTGACAGCTGATTGGATGCGAGATAAGTGCAGCATCATGGTGTCATGGCAGCAGGGGGGGGGGGATCATGTTGTGGTCAGCGCCTGCAGTAGGTGACGCATCTGTCAGCAGCTGCTGGCAGGGCTGAACTTGACATGCAGCAGCGGCTAGAGAGAGTCTAGACCTGAGTCTGGGACTGTGGTCACAGGATAGACATACTGTTAATATATAAAATATATCATGAATGCTTTAAAACATATTTTTATGAAACATTTATATAGTTATTTGACGTCCAATCGGCAAAAGGTGTTTGAGTAGAAGAGTAAATCTCAGTGCTCCTATACTGCCTGTATTACGGTACTTAATCTGTAACCAGCCCTGCACCTCTAGCTGGGAGTGTATCTGTGTTGTGTGTGTGTGTGCGCTCTCCTCGTCATGCTGCTGCTCACCATATATACACTGTTCATTCACACTTAACTGACAGCGCTCACTACGCCTCAGTTGCCCCCCCACACCCACCCACCCACCCACTTATCGCTGAGTCAACAGAACGTAATCCGCTCGTCGGCTGCTGCAGAGAAGAAGGAGGAGGAGGAGGAGGAGGAGGAGGAGGAGGAGGAGGAGGAGGAGGAAGCCACTAGATTCTGGGTTGATTACAGGTCACGTCAACCTTCGCCGTCCCACTGTCCTCCTTACTGTGACACTTACCCATCATGCACTGCAACCTACTATACTTATACGTAGTCCCGCTGACATGCCCTCCTCCAGTGTATCACAGCATCACACTCTTAAACATCCTTCAAGCAGAGAAAGTGCATCATCAAGTTCAGTGTTTCCCACTGTGCAACAAAAAACAGCTATTGATTATTTTCATTATTGATTAATCTGCATTATTATCAAGGCCCAGGACTCTAATTTATCAAATGTACCACTAAAATTTGAAAATATTCCCATTAAAGAAGTTAAAGCTGGTAAATGATGAGCCTTTATAAGCTTAAAACAATAATAATCATATCATATTATGTCATATAATATCAGATTAAAGCTGTAGTTCATCTGAACATGCAAATAATGTTGCAGATGTAGAGAAACAAACCATAGACCTTCTCAATGTCTCATTGTCTCTAAAGCTGCTTATCTTCCTGGAATCCCCCCTTAATTAATTAGTTGACCAAATATTCTCATTATGGTCAATAGGATAGCCACAACACTAGGCCTGCTGGGACAAAAGCTTATTATTTTCACTGACTGGAAGGTCATTAAGGCCTGGAGAGAAATAAGATAGAAATGCAAAAGATAGTTCCTCAGGGTATATTCAGGAATATTCTATATATATTTCCAATTACTGATTTTAAATGCAACTATGAGTGTTTTTAAACTGATACACATAGAAAAACACATAAACACACCCCGGCGCTCACACAGAGGATTAAGGCCAGGTTGGCCTACTGAGACTGGCTGCCAGAGACTCCATCCTCCCTCCTAAATGGATGGTGACATTCCGATGTGACTGCGCTCCACGGAGGCGTGATGAGTGACCCAGATTGAGGAGGAGGAGGGGGTGGCAGACAGGGAGGGAAGTGAGGTTGGATTAGGGCTGGGGTGTGGTAAAGAGGGATGCAGGGGCTGCTAGGTAGAGAGAGAGAGGGGGAGGAGGAGGAGGAGGAGGGGTGACGGCATTGAAAGAGAAAATAAAGAGGGAGAGAAGTGGAACGAGCCCGGGGCCTGCTGCTGCTGCTGCACCTTCTCCTCCTCTTCTCTGTAAGAGATGACGCTGGCAGGTTCAGTTAAAGACTTCAGTCCCATGACGGGATGGGATCTGACAGGATGTTTTTGACTTCTGGTGCTGTTGATTTAACCCTTTAAAGATCAGGATGCAGTGACGGTTCACATGCTGAGCAGTTGTGGGCTTGCTGCTATGATCCTAACATCTCTGAAAAGACCATACTCAATCATTATTTAAAACTGTTTTTTTTTTACTTTCTTTCTAATTAATCCTGTGCACTCTGCAAATCTGACAGACATGAATTTAAATGAAGTATTTTCGCTGCCGTAAGATAAAACTCTTGTTCAGAGCGCACATTATTAAGAAATGTTAATCCTTGAGTCCCTTATGTCTTATAAAGTAGCAAATAAAGTTCTTTCAAGTATTTCTTGTTTGATTCATCATAAATCTTGTGAAGCAACCTGCTGTATTCTCTCTTGTTGCCCTGAGTTTGTCTTCCACCACATGGAGAATATCACAGGTGCCATAGGTTAACTGCAGCGTTGGTGTAGGTGCTTTGGGTTGTTAAAGTTTATTATAGAGCTGAAAAGGAGCATGCTTTTATCTTGTCACCCTAAACGCACCAGAGGTCTGTTCTTGTCTGCAAGTAAATGCCACACGAGTCTCTCTAACTAGGTTTCCCTGCTCATAAAAGCAATATTTTCCTGTGCTTTGTCAAATAGCCACAAGGTGCACTGCCGACTGACCTGACAGAGAGTGTTAGTGAATTATTAGATTATATCTTCAGATAACTTCTGAGGAAAAACAAACATAACTTTTTCCATCAGTGCAAAAAGTCTCCTTTAAGCCCCGCTGATTTATTTGGGGATGTTGTTATGTCTAGGAAGGAGTCCGCTGTGCAGTTTATCCTCTTCTCTCTAACACTGTAAGACTGGTAAACAGCTAAAAGGAAGAGATGAGCGAGAGGCTGGTGTCAGATCATGTTAACGGCGCAAGGGTGACAGGGTGTGCCTGGAGAGCAAGGTCTGGAGGGCGAACACACCCAGACAGCAGGAGGAAAACAGTCAGCTAAAGTCAAGGATATCATGCAGGGTAAACAGGATAAACAGTTAGAAAAAGAAAAAAAAGTCTCATTAATCCTCAAAGTGTTTGGTATTCCTTCAGCATCTTTGTATTAAAAGGGTTAATACGTATTTTACAATCTTCGGGAAGGCGAGGCAGAAAAATGAGAAGTCGGTCAAATTGTAAATGATTTATTTGTTGTATGTCTGGAACCCTGTGGTGTAATGCTTTTGAATTTGTGAGGAAAAAGGTGATTTTCTCTGCAGTTAAGTGCCTTTCTATCAAACCAGAACAGGGAGGATTTATGTAAGCGGCCCAGGTTTATGACATCCTTTGTAAAGGGACGCTGTTTGAAAGCCAAGTGCAGCATAATATTGCCAAAACAGCAGCTGAAAGCAGGTCAATGCAATTCTAAACCACCATCAGCACAATCTGGCTGTCAGCACACCAGTTTTCTTCCTTAGCAACAGCTGGGACTCGACTCGCCTATGACTGAGCCCATGGGCTGAGATTTTTACTCTCAGACAGTTTGGCCCAGTATCTTTTGAGTGTCAGTAGGTCTCTTTCTTCTTCCTCCTCCTCCTCTTGCTCCCGTCTCTCTCTCTCTTCTCTTCCATCGTCTTTTTTTCTCCTCTCCTCTCTGATCCTCACATCTTCCCACTGCAGCAGACATTAGCCCCGATCGCTGAGAGCCTGTCGTCATGCAGCGCTGCAGGGAAGGAGCGGAGAGAGACTTTAGAGAGAGGGAGGAGAAAGAGGCTGGAAGAAAGCGGTGGTAATAGGTTACTATTTAATGTCGGCTACCAGTGCCACCAGTGCATTTCACATGAGAATATCATATTCTGGGCTCCTACACATTTGGCATTTCAAAATTCCATACTTTTTCCTAATTTCCAGACTTCTTGTTAAAAAAAAAATTAATAAATTGTGATTTTTGAGTAAATAGATGTGCATAATATAAAAAAAGCATAATTTGTTTTCATTATTCTGAATGTGTATCATTTCCAGGAGATTGCAGCTAGGTACAATTAACCCAAATAACTTCAGATAAGATCAAACCCAGATAAGTATTAAGATAAATATATTTCCATACAATAGTTTCCATACATTTCCAGACATGGAAATGTATAAAATCAAATTCCATATTTGCGTATGAACCCTGCATATTGCATTTAAAAAGGAGGGAATAAAAAAACAAGACAAACAGGTCAGAGCTGGTGGTGGTGGTGGTGGAAAAGTTCCATGTTTGTGAGGAAAACAAAGCTCAGAGAGGCAGAAGGAGGGAGAGGACGGGTCTCGGCGACAATTTGATATGATGAAATTAGCTGCAGCTGCTTGATGATAATGATGCTGTTTAGCTAAGCTGCCAGGCATGGGAGGGGAGAGGCCCCCCGTCTGCTAATCGTGTTTAAAAAGCAACATTATGAGACTTGTCTGCAGGGGAAATGGGACCGCTTTTATCTGGGTACATGCTCAATTAGAATCCAGATAGTTGAGTCGGCTAGTGCACACTTGATTGCAAAAAAACCCCTTTTGTCATTGAAATGAATGGAAAGGAGCTTGTTGCTCTGCAGTGTGGGCAGTCTGAGTGTGTATGGAGTACTTTTTTTTTTTTTTTTTTTTTGCCTGAATGGGGCAGGCCTGTCAAACCCATCTGCCGGAGCCCAGTAAGACCTGTTCCGGTTGCCATGGTAACAACCTCCTTGTGACTGGTGAAAGGATATGAAGGGTGTGTTCGCAGGTTTTTGTTTTTTCCTCTCTAATTACAGTACAGGGTGTTGTTGTTGTGCAAGTCATCATTTTTGCTATTGGCTTCATATTTTCATTTAGATGACCTCACAGCGTGTGTGTGTGTGTGTGTGTATTTAGCATTGGTTGGTACTGCATATCCAACCTTGTCAGCTGCTGAAGCCGTTCCCGTTCACAGGCTTTAAAAACCAAAAGCCAGTGACAGTCTGTGGGAACCCACTTGCTCTGTAAAAAGGGGGAAAAAACAGTCGTACCGATGGGTTATCGGCCTCTCCCTCCTGTCTCAGCACGTGGATGCTGAGACAAAGACCAGTTGGCCGGCCGGCAGAGAGGCAGCGTGGCTCCCTGATCCCTCTGGTGGCTGATTTGTGAACTTCCCCCTTTACAGGATGCTTTAGAAAACTCTTCTTATTTTGTATATTTTGGTTCCTTTTCTTCTTCCTGTCCCTTATCTCATACTTTTTATTGATTTATTTTCTCTCTTTCATGTCTGTCCCTTCTTCTTTATCTTGTTTGCTGCCTTCTTGGCCAGGCCTTGCTTGGAAAAGAGAATTTTTTTTCATCTCAAGCAATCTGCCTGGTAAAATAAAGGTAAAATAAATAAAAAAACTCACAGTCCACTTCTCTTCTCCTCCCTCAACAGGTGACCCATCCCCTCCCCGGTGTCTCAGCAGGCAGGCATGGCAGACGGTCGGCAGCCAGACGAGCACTGGGCCTCCAACGGCCAGGAGAACGGCGAGAACGGCTACTCGGCCTACAGCTCCGGCTACAGGCAGAACGGATACCACGGCGGAGCGGCCGCGCATCCTGGAACGACAGGTAAAAGGGGGGGACAGACGTGTTTGTGCGAGCGTGCACATGCATGCCTTACTGGGTGCTGACCCAGTAAGGCATGCACGTGCATTGATTGGACTGCCGGCACATGCTGCCAGATGGCTGTGGGTAAATGTGATTGGTTCCACTGTGCCAGGAAAAGGGGGATCAATTCCCAAAAGGCACTTGAACAGATCAAACTGTTTTCACGTTTGATTGAGTCATGGAACATGAACAATCTGCTGTAGAAGCACGACCACAGCTCAGAGGACAATGTCACGGTCCCTCGAGACACTTGGCCGTGGGTCTCTTGTGGGTTAAACTACTCACATAATTAGGTTCCTTCCTGGACATTTCTATAGAAGTAGTTCAGAAAGCTCAGGGAATCTTGGTTGGAAGTAATCTGGGCTCAGTGTGGGGGAAAAGAAATTGTGGTTTGAGGTTTCTCTTGTTGTAAAGCTGTTTCTTTTTAATTCACATGGATCACATTAAGATGGATTCCTCTCAGGAACACGCTCGTTCTCAGAGTTTACCAATTTGCAATATCTCAGATTCAGATCAGAACTCTTCATGTGGTCACCTAGAAGTCATGTAATCCTATGAGAAACTAATGCATATATCAAGACCTAGAGAATGCTAGATTTGCAGGAAATGCAAACATAAGGTAATATATAAGAAATGGCAAATGTAGAAAAAGAAGTGTGAGTGTAGAAAACAGAAGAAAGACAGAGATTTTCATGTTTTCTTTGTCGTTTTATTGTGAAATCTGAACATTGAGCTGCTGTAATCTGTACAATCAGCATATCTGATGATTTTGTCACCATCTCCGCTACTTAAGGTAAGTTGGGACCGTATCTGTATCTGCACTGGGAAATAAGGGAACGGCAATCAAATCAAATCAAATCAAATCCCAGTGGTGCCATGGGATTAGCACTCGGCATCGACAACTCATCAAACAAACACACACAACCAGCCGCTGGTTGAAACTCAAAGGGGGCCTCGCCCACAGAGATAAGGTCAGCTTTGAGTTATTTAGTTTTTCATTTCCTTCCTCCCATCCATGTCTTGTCTTCCTGGTGTGTCTCTCTACTCTCTCTCTCTCTCTCTTTCTCTCTCTGTCTCTCCCTTCGCAGTGGATGACTCAGCCAATTTGCCTCCCTCCCCTCCCCCCTCACCATCCGCTGAGCAGATTGGGCCCGTGGCACAAGGTACACACACTGATAACCACTCCGGACCATCCAGCATGAGAGTGTGAATGGTTGGTGCGAGTGGCGAAAATAGAGACCCAGAAAAAAAAAAAAAAAAACAGACACCAAACACAGCACAGAGTCTGGAGATCCATCTCGAGACACGGCCGCCACTCCTCCTCTTTCTTCTGATCCCTTAGTGTTTAGTTTTCTTAGAGTCTCTGTTGCTTTGCATGTCAGCTATCACCTTTTAAAGAGTCTGCAGCATGTGCCACACTGTCCTGTCCAATTCCTTTTAACCAAGACTTGCTCAGTATTAGTTCTTTAACCAGCTCCACTGCTGGAGTCGACCCTGGATACGAGAGCTAGATAGCAACACAAACATCTTTCCTCCCCGTAGGCAATAGCACATAACCTGCCACTGGAGCCCTTTGTCTCATTAGTCTCCTTTCCCCTCTCAACATCTCCTCCTTCTTCTTTTTTCCTCATTTTGTGTATTGATTTTCTCCAGGATTGGCTTTCAGCTCTTTACTCACAGAGAACAGCGCAGCCTGTTTTCTAATCATTTCATTTTTTTTGCACGTGGCATGCAATCACTAGAATATACTGTAGAATCATATATTAGACTGCATGGTTCAGGCTTTATTTTATATCACATACAGAAGCAAATCCTTACTTTTCTATTTTTACTATTGAATATTTTGAAAATTAAAAGCAGGCTATTTGTATATGTGATGATGTTGCTATTATTCCTAAAGCAAAGAAGAAAACAATCATGTTTAATATCTACTGTATATAGGCATCTAGTAGATGTGTTGATTGCATCCCATACATCTCCATCAGAGCTGAAAGTGTCATGCAACCCATGTAACCCCAGTTTTGCTGTCCTCCATCTCTCATCCATGTGTATCCTCCCCCCCTGCTCAAAGAAGATAAAATAGAGGTTCTCAGTCAACAGCAAGATGAGGAGGAGGCTCCCGAAGGGCCCGGCAGTTACCAAGAGGAAGTGACATATGAGCAGCCAGGAGACTCGCTCACAGAGCAGGCAGATTATTTAACAGAGCCTCAGGCTTTGGGCTACCAGCAAGCCCAGACACCTGAGGTCCTCAATGGAGGAAGTCACCAAGGTGATCACAGCCCATCACAAAAAGGTGTGTGTGGTTTCCATGGGTTTTTTTTGTGCGAGTGCGAACAGTCTGTGTGAGGTCACTGAGTAAATGCGAGTCTCTTTCTCCCTTTGCCTATTTTGCATGTTCCTCTGGTGCTCTGTTCAGGGGCGCACAGACTTCCTGCTCTTGATTAGTAGATTGTGATGCAACTCAGGCTTTGCTGCCAACCTTCCTCCAGCTTTGTCGCCCTGAAATCCTCAAGCTTCTGCTTCAATACCTGAAATTGCCATGTGCAAAACGATGTGACATAGCATTTTTGATTTTGTGCTTCCCCATGCAAAACATAACCATTTGCTTTTCATCGGAGCGACATTAGAAAAACCTGATCAACCATTCTGTAGTTGATCATTTCTGCACTTCTGTATTGCCAGCTACATTGCAAATGCAAATATCACTGTCTAAACTGTCAAGCATTGTATACTTGAGTGTTTGCTAGAATTAGCTGTCTATATTTTTACATGTTGGTTTTGCTGGAATATTGTGTGCAAGAAATTGTTTCCCCGAGTGCACCCACATGTATGGGTGCTTCATGAATCAGTCCTGAATGTATTCTAAGTCTGTTGTGTATCACTCGCTTTGAGTTTCAATGTTGTTTTCATTTCATCCCAAGGCAAAGGATAATCCTGTTTTCCTATTGTTACTAAGATCACACTTTGGGCATTATAATCCACCCTCATTGGACATGTATCATCATCCTTATCTGTAAAACTAATTGAATTAAGAATATTCTCCACACAACTTAAAGAGTCATTTACATCCCTATATTTGCAGTAGAAACTGTAATAGCGAACTGCATCAAATAAGTATAAGAGTATTTTTCTTTTTAATAAATTAATCACCAGTTTGGCCATTTTGTCAATCCTTGCATATTGCAATAGGAATTCAATATTGTTGTGTACATTATTTTCTCATCATCTAACATCATGCAACTCATTCCTTCATTCCAGTTCTGCACGCAATCTTAGGTGCTGTGAATCCCCCCTGTGCTGTTGTGGCCTGCCACAAAATACACTGTGCTGTGTGTTTTGCTTGATGGAGAGCTACTGTATCTGTGTGCAGAGGCCCCTCGGCTTGACTGGCTAGCTTTTTGTGAACGCTGCTAGCAAAGCTTTAAACTGATATGAAACAGCACAAAGTTGTACAGTGTCCTTCAAACTCGCAGCCCAGCTGGAAGAATGTATCAGTAAGGCGCCTTGTGAGTCCGCTCTTAAAGAAGACGAATCTCAAGCGCCGTCGAAAGCACTCGTTGAAAGTGCGACAACGGAGGGAGCAGAACCAGCCACAACCGGACCTCCTCCTCCTTCTCCTCCTCCCTCTGTAAAAGATGAAGTTCCCTCTGATACCTCTTCAACTGAGCCAGCTAGCAAAGACAGAAAGGATGTAGTAGAAGAGTCTGTTGACAAAGCAAAAGACACGGAAGAGACTTCAGTGGCAGAAGAGTCCTCGAAGGCTCCAACAAAGGAAAAAGAGGAAACTGTCCCACCAAGCCAGCCAGAGGTTCCTCTGAAGGAAAGCAAGGAAAAACAAGGGATGGATGAGGAGATAAATAAGGCAGACCAAGACAGTGGCAGTGGTGTTGGGTTGCATGAGACGCCTGTGCAAGAGACGGACAAATCAAGTCCAGACCCTGGTGCAGAGTTAAAATCCACATCAGAAACTTCAGTTGAGCAAGAGCCAGGAGCAACAACCTACTTTGAGACGTCCTCAAAAAGCCATGAAGAGGAGTCGCCACAAACTCAGAGCTATTATGAACTCAGCACAGCAGCAGAGACAAAGTTAAGTGGGGAGACTGAGAGCACCGTGCAGAAGAAGGAGGAGGAGGAAGAGGAGAAGAAAGTCAAAGTATGTCCCGGTAAGATGTCACTGGAACAGAGAAGCCTGTCCTTGAACATCACTGTTGGATCCTCGGTGCAGAAAGACAAGACCTTCTCTGGGAGCTTGTGTCCAATCAGTGGAAGTTTCGATGAATCCGAGGTTTACCCTTCAACCCCATCCGTGGAGAGCGATAAACCCACGTTTCCTCCAGCTGTCTCCATTACCCCAACGTCTGCTGAATCCCCTGAAGATACTCCTACCAAAGCAGAAACACCTCCACCCGCAGACAAGCAGAGTTTAGAGAAAACCGAAAGCCTCTCCGAGATGTTGGACCTGGCTGGATCTCTGCCGCAGCCTTCACTGGAGAGGAGAGAGGTTGACCACATGAGACGAAAGTCGGTGCCCGCTGACGTCTCAGCTCTGGTGGGGAGTTCTTTGGCAAAGCTCGCCTTGGGAGATCAGACCTCAAGAGTGGTGGGAAGGGAAAGACAGCTGGAAGAGCTGGGTTACTGTGTCTTCACTGAGTACTCGGGGCCCATGCCGTCTCCCGCTGATGTACCCAGTCCTGGAGACTCTCCACACCAGCGTTTCCCGTCTGTGGAAGGGGAAGTTGAGGAAGAACTTGGGGCCACAGAAGTTGAAGATGATCAAAAGGGAATCCAACAGACAACAGACGACAAAGGAACTGCACCCGAGATGTCTCCAAAAACTGTAACTGAGAAGAAAGATGCACCTGTAAAAACTACCATGATTCTTGAAAAAGCTGTGACAAGTGGAGGGAAACCCGATCGCCTGAGAATCCCCATGACTTCTCCGAAAGACAGGCTGACTGAGTTCCGTCTGGAGAGCGGCCTGCCGGGCAACATAAAGATCCATGCGATCCCTGAAGTGGACATAGAAAAAGACCCGTCCAGAGAGGCTTCTCCCATCCCACCAGACAATTCCTTCACTTTCAGCGCTGCAGAAACTGGAAGCAAAGCTCCCCCGACTCCCACCACCCCCAAGTCTCCAGATGAAGCACCCTCAAAGAGCGAAGACACTGAAGAGAAAGCTGGGAAAGACGTCTTTCCAGAGGTCAAAGCAGAGAAGGATGTGATGTGTGAAAGCACTGACGACAAACAGACCAAATTAGACAAAGAAGTGTTGACTCCTGAACAGAAGGAGTCAGAAGAAACAAGTGGAGAACCAGAAACGGAAAAGACAGACACACCCTCAGCATCATCTCAGTCTTTAGAAGAGAGCGCAGAAGTAGAAGACAAGAAGATTCAAAGTGGCCACGGGAGACCTGAAAGATTAGAAGGAATAGAAAAGTGTGAGACCTCAAAGGATGTTCAGGATTTAAGTGCTGAAAAGCCCGTAGATAAGAAAGATGTCCAAATCAAGTTACCGGAGTTGAAAGTTGAACGAGAAACACCAAAACCAACAATATCCTCCCCAATCATCATTATACCTCAAGCACAAGTAGAGGAAGAAGTGGAGGATGAGGATGATATTGAAATCGCTGAAGAACCTCAGGAGATGATGGAGGAGGCAGAAGAGCATGATCCGCCCAAGACGGGGCAAGCTGAGGTCGGAAAGGAGGTGAGGCTGATGCTCGGCGATGAACTGCTGGAGGAAGATGCCAGGTCCGGCGCAGAGGAATGGAGTCACAGCGCGCAGAACAGCGACGACGGGGAGCCCGCGACAGACAGCTCGCACCTGTCTCCGTGCTCCGACCACGACCCGCCACATCCGACAGATAAAGGGCCAGAGGAGGATAAAGGGGCAGAGGATCCGCAATTGAGTCGAGAAGAAGCGAAGGAACAGGAACAGGAGGATGAGGAGGTAAAGAAAGACCAAAGAGGTGAGGAGGAGGTGGAGGGAGTTGGTACCGATGAGATAAGTAGAGAAAAAAGAGAGGAGAAGATGTTGAGAGAAGAGGATGAGGGGGAGAAGAGGATGCATGAAGAGGAGGAGAAGGACATTGAGATTGGTCAGGAGGTGGAGGAGACCAGCCAGAGCAGTCAGGCAGCTAATGATGAAACCACCATGGACGTCTCCATCCTAGATACAGACAGTGGCTGTATGGACTTAAAAGGTACTACGGCTAAAATGAATTAATTAATCAATTGAAAACAATGTAAATCTATTGTTTATATATATATAAAAAACAAGAAAGTAAATCTGAATGTCTTTTGTAATAAGGTCATGCTCATCAGCAAATGTGGAGAATGAGTCCTGATTTGATCCTTCTCCACTGCAGATGATGACAAAAGTATTATGACCGAGCAAATCGAAGCCCTTCCTCGCACCCAGAGCTCCGCCAGTACACCCGCGCTGGTGGACAGACCCGCTAAACGGGCCCCTGGCAGAGGAAGGGGCAACTCTGGCACTACTGAGATCAAAGTGTCCCGCAAAGTACCCAGCCACCATCCCAGAGAGGAGATGATGATGATGAAGAAGAAAAAAGGTTTCAATTCTATTTTCAAGCAAAAAAAAGAAAAATTGTTTAGCTTAAAACAAATGTATTTTGTTTTTAACTTGTGTAACTGTCTGATGTAGTACATTTGACTGAGGTTTTTACATGTTGGTATATAATCCTGTCTCTCCTTTTTGCCAGTAGGCATGAGGAGGGCTGACCAGAATAAGGTGTCAGCCCTCCAAAGTCGCTCTCCGTCTCGAAAGAGCGTAGCCAAAGCGGCGGCCAGGCATCCTAGGCCCGCTCTGCTTCACGGCTCTGCTAGACGCAAGGCCACAGGTGAACACTCTTCACCGGGAATCGGTGCCGTGGATAGAGAGAGCAACACCAGATATCACCGTATTGCAGTACGGAGGAGGCCTGAGAGTCCTTTTACAGGACTAAAATACCAATAATAAGAGATTCATTGAAGGTTTTTTGGCTGTAGCAGGTTAGTTTGCATAAATAAACATGACAAAGGAAAGCGTAGTACAGCGGTGGCTCTCTCTATTGATGGCACTTTGAGATATTGAGCAGGTGCAATGTAGCTGGCAAATATCATGTGCTGTCACCATATTTTGAAAGTGCCATTTGCTCAGTTTTTTCTCCATTAACATGTCATTGCACTTGGATTTCTGTTTTGTAGTTTCATTTTCACCTTGTAAGAAAATGGTGCATTTTCAGCTCATAGGGTTCATATTCATGTTTTTTTTTTCTGTTCGCTGATGCTGTAGTTTGTGAGTTGTCTTTAATGATGCTGATGATGAGTGTACTCTTTTATGATGAACACACTGTAGTTATTTTTGGGTGGCTCACTTTTCTGTGTTTGCTGGAAATGGCTTCAGAGTTGTGTGTGTGTGATCAGTTTGTGTGAAAACGAGCAGTGAATGTGAAGAGAGACAAACGTGTGTGTTTTTAACGTTTGATTATCTGACCTGTGTTCATTCAGAGTACGTAATGCATATGTGTGTGTGCTGTGTGAGCATGCGTGTGTTCACACTCGCAGAATGTCTCACCTGCTGTTTTGTTGGGGTTTTTTGTACTGATCATTACAACGGGACTGTTTTCTTCACAGGGATGGAGAGTCATCAGCCCCTCAGTGTGGCCCACCAGTCCAGGGAGAGGACTGCTGTAAGTATTATTTAGCTCTTTTTTACATATATTATGTCATGCTCAGTGAAGTTGCATCATTTTAAGGAGTACTATATTCTGGCAAGCAGTTGTTGCGTTAGTCTATCCATGCATTTCACCACTTTACTCCCTATTGCATCATGGGGCTTGTTGTTTGCACGACAAACTCAGTGTTTTCTTCTTTTTCGTCCTTTCTGCACGTCTGCATCTGTGTCTGTTTATTTCTCTGTGTGCGTATTCCTTTTGTCTTGCATGCCTCTGCCTCTGTCCATGTCTATTCCAGTCTCGACAGAGAAAGCCTGTGAGTACATGAGTATAGCTGCAAACCATACAACAATTATGACTCAAAACTCTGTCTTTTCCTGTGTCAAGTCTTCATCTCATCTTTGTGTTGCCTGTCTTAAAATTTCATCATGTTTTCATCACGTCTTTTGAAAATTTAAAAATCCATCCTCAGGGTCAGATTATCTGAAATCAGATCAAATAATCAGATGTGTATGTGAACTCAGTATCTTAGATTATAAATCACCTGAACAAGATTATTTCAACATTTTGGCAAATTGGCCCATTGCCATAATCCCTATAGGTTTGTTACCTTTAATTGTCGGTGCAAGCTATTTTTAGAACGGCGGAGCAGAGCCGTGAGCTGCTCAGAGCTACGCTACGGAGGCTAATGGGATTTCTTGATTTCCCTCATTAAACGTTGTGTTATTATCTCATAGCGTGGTGAATGTGCAGGTCACAACTTGTCCACCAGAGCGTTTTGGAGTTGTTGGATTGTGTATTTGATGAGTTTGATGAGGGAAACCAAGAAATCCCATTAGCCTCCGTAGCGTAGCTCTGAGTAGCTCACGGCTCTGCTCCGCCGTTCTAAAAACAGCTTGCATTGACAGATAAAGGTAACAAACTATCCCTTTAAGATGAAGATACTGATACATACACTTTCATGCATGTTCCATCTCATGTCTTCTTCTTTCACCTCTTCCTCCCTGTTTGCACACCCTTCGTCCCTCCTGCATGTCTTCCTGCCTGTCGTCACGTGTCGCGTCCAGAGCCCCACGAGGGCCGTGCTCTTAAAGATGGCGGTGCAGCAGCGCCGGGCGTCCAACCGCTATCCCCCCCGGCCCGGCTCTGCCTGTAGCCTTAAACGGAGCCCCCTGGTGGAGGCGGAGCTCAATGAGGCCCGCCCCTCCTCTGCGTGCTCCCGCCCGTCCCCTCTGCCAAACAAATGGGCAGAGAAGGTAAAAAAAAAAAAAAGAGGGGGACTGATAGGTAGCTGAAGCCTGCACACTCATGCTGCATAACACAAAGCCAGGTGTTGACTCCTCAGCGTGTGGTGTGTGTGTGTATGTGTGTGTGCTTTCAGGAGAGATCATACCGCAGCCCAGAGAAGAGGTCGTCCCTCCCCAGGCCAGCCAAGTCTCTGACTCGCCACATCCCTGCTGCTGAGCAAGAAGACAGCACCCCCACCAGGCCAACCTGTAAGAACACACACACGGGAAACACAGTTGGAGCAGATTACATCTTTATTGATTTGAATGATTCTCCGAACTCACTAACTTTTATGACATTTAACTCACACCCCCCTCCTCCGCACCCTGCCCTGCTCTTCTCTCCCCCCTGATTTCCCCCCTCACCTCCTTGCTTCTCCTCTTTCTCAAAAGCGTTCCGCACCGAGTCCAGAGAGAGCAGGTCTGGAAGAGCCCCTAGTATGGCAGGTAGACCACCCAGTAGCTGTTAAACCCACATCATCAACCTGTGGCATCTTAGCTCTTAGTGCATAGTGCTTTTTATTATTCACCCCAACATAAGGACTTATACTGCATTCATTCATTCATCTTGGTCACACTCCTCTTTTCAAACGTCTCTGCAGGTTTTAAAATGACTGGTTTATAATGTATTGTTTTGTAAATCTTTATTGTCCCCCAAAGGGCAATTCAAATGCAGCCTAAAATACCCACAGACATAGGACAGAAACAGTAGACAACAGGCAACACCGGCCCAATAACAGGAGTGACCGCTGTGTGCAAAAGAGGCAGAATATATACAATTTTTAAGATTTTAATTGAAGTTTTAAAAAAAAAAAAGTATAAATATATATATGCATTTATTTATAAAAAAATAATAATATATAATTTTTATATCAAAATTAAATTAAAGATCTTTACATTTCCCAATGTGCATAAAGCAGAGTATGCACTATTTTAAAATTACCTTAAAAAATACAGTAGGATGCAAAATTTTAAACGTCTACAAAGTGACATGTGCAATGTGTCAATGCTGTCTTACATTATTGGACAAACTGATTAAGAGCCCATTCTGTTCCATTTGTCAGTCTCCATATCCTTAAATCCTCTTTCGATACACAATATTCAAACCTTTAATTACAGCACCTGCTCTGCTGTAATCTATTTCCTGACCATTCAGTCCAATTAGAAAGAAATGTGTTTATATAACGTTAGTTTTGTTGAACCTGCAGAGACCTTATCAGAGGAACAGGTGGTATCCATAACAACAGGTTGCTAAATCTTGGGTCTTATTAAGGCCATTGTTGTTGGCTAAGAGCCTATTGGTCTCTTGGACCAGTGTCCCGGCAACAAGCCGTGAGCGTTAAATGAATTCAGCTGCCCGTGTGTGTGCTTTCCCGCTCCTCGTCAAACATTCTTGTTTGACCTGGGTTGTTTGTTCTGTGGAAACGGAGAAAGAATTCGCTGCCACCCTGAGGCTGCGTTCACAGCTCCACCAGTGTCATGCCTCCTTATTATTATCATCATAATCATCATCAGAACCAGATGAAGGGATCACATCCATCAGTCCATCTGTTGCTCTCATGTGTCTGTCTCTTTCTCTGTCCTCTTCCCTCTTCCTTCTTTCTCTGAGGTGATGTTTTTATTCTCTTTCTCTTTCTCCCACGTCCAAGGAAGGTTTTCATTCATCCCTCCTCTCCTCTTCCTCCTCTCATCCTAATCCAACCTGTCGTTTCTCCCAGGCACAGACACGGCACGTTCCCGATCGGTCCGCAGCGGCGCCTCCACCCCCGGCTCCTCCGCCGTCACGCCCGGCACGCCCCCCAGCTACGCTTGCCGCACCCCGGGCTCGCGCACCCCGGGCAGCCACACGCCCAAATCCTTCAGCATCCTCCAGGAGAAGAAGGTGGCGGTGATCCGGACCCCGCCCAAGTCGCCTTCCTCCGTCCAACGGCAGCTGAAGGTTCTGAACCAGCCTCTGCCTGACCTGAAGAATGTAAAGTCCAAGATCGGGTCCACCAGCAACCTGAAGCATCAGCCGAAAGGCGGCCAGGTAACGGGACTGTGGTGCACAGTCGTAGTGTGATTTAGGTATGAAATCACACTTTAGAGCAGAAAAACACAGTGGCAATAACTCCAGTCCAGTGGAGGTGAATCAGTACAGATTTTAAAAATCTGAATCTAAATTTATCTTTTCTTCTCTCTCAGAAAAAAATTAAAAAACACAGGAATTTAACCTTCCTCTTTTGTTCGGGTCACAAGTGACCTGTTTTCAGGTTTTAAATGCATAAAACTACCACGTAAATTTGTTTATAGCATCAAGGCTTCTTGGCTTTGTCAGGGACCTCTATTTAAACAAAATAAAACAAAAACATGGGGTCAAAACTGACACTAACACAAGAGATGGTAGCAGAAAGCTGACAAGAGGAAATTTAAGACAAAAATATTAAAACCAATATTTTCATGGATAAGGAAGTCTGACAATGTAACCAAGAAAGAGAAAAACGAATTGGATGAAAAAAAGTGTATTTTACAGTTGATTTAAAACACTATAGACTATATAACACAACTATATAGATGGTAGCAGAAAGCTAACACAAGACGAAGGTTAAATAGATATTGTACACATCTGATGTTAACATTTAAACTTTTATTTCCTCACTTCTGCCACTAGATGGCAGAGAAGGACCGAAGTTAAACCTGAGTTTATTGTGGCTTGTCAACATGAGTACACATGAACGAGATACAGCAAAGCAAAAAGCATGACGTATTCATGTGTTTGGCTTTTAAACACAACTGCTGCCACGACTAATGGAGCAGTTGGAGTTAAAACAGTGGTTTCTCTTGTTCCTTTCTTACCTTCTCTCCTTTCCTCTGTCTCCTCCTCTCTCTCTGAGTTGTTGTGAAATGCTCAGCTCTTTCTCCCTCTCCACATCTTCACTGTCACTCACTGTGTGGCCTGGCTCTAAACCCCCTACCCCCCCCCCCACCCCCCCCCCGCTGCGCCGTCACTGTCTGGCTGCTTCCTGCGACCGTCCTCTGCCCTCTCTCCCTGTCTGCCGTCATCTCCGTCAGTCTGGATGAGCCGTCATCGGCTGCCTCTGGCCTCTCTCTCTCCCCCCACTGTCTCTTTGTCTCCCCTCTCCTCACCTCTCCTCCCACATTTCTCTCTCCTGAAGAAGCCACCAAGTCACACGTTGGTCTTTTCTTAAAGTAATGAGGGTTTTAAAACAGACGTCCTCCTGAGAGTATTCCAAGAATACCTCCAAGGAGCCAGTCAACCTGCAGAATCACCTGCCCCGGGGAGCTGCTGTCGTCATCCCCCATGCACGAGTTTCCCTTTGGCTCAGACTATTAATAACTGCAAGCAGGAATTACTTATTGAGAAGTTGTATCAAGGGCACTGAATGCAAATATATCACCTCACTTCAGTATTTTCTAAGATGCAAACAAAACAGACAGAGACAGATCTAGCGTGATGAAATATTTAAGGTGCAGGTGGCCGAGGTGTTTGGGAAACTTTCAAACCATTAAGGTGACGTTTCCCAGTCTTTCAGTTTTCCCTTGTCCTCCAGTTGAAAAGAAAATATTATAAAGATGATATCCACTCGTCATTGTGTGGATTGTGCAGTTTTTCATCACGTAACCAAGGCAGCAGACAGTCATGATGTTCTTACAGTCTTACAGAGGTGAGACTTTTCATTAACCCCTGTGAAATATTGAGAAGGAGGCCAGCTCTCCTTCCTCCTGCGACATAGAAAGGAAAAAAACTATAAGCAAAGCCCTTTTTTTTAAAAAAATAAATAGATTTTCTATTATAAAATGACATATTTGATGCGTATTTATAATTAAATGTCTCAATTTCATTTTATTTTGACATTTGAATATTGTGTCATTGGTTGACCTTGGAGGTGTCTGTAGAGGAGGCAGCACAGTGAAGTCACTGCAACATAAAAAGAAAGGCATGGGGGTGGGGGGGTGGGGGGTCCACAGGGACAGTGAGGACACAGTGTGTGTCCGTGTCTCTGTGTTTGCAGGTTTCAGGTTTAGAGGAGGAGCTCAGGTCAGATCAGTGTTGTCAGGGCTCGTGTGTGTTTTCCCTGAACTCCTTTCCTTTGTTTGTCTTCGGTTTGGTTCTTTGAACTATGCATTAGGCATTTTTTTATATTTTTTTTAATTTGCAAAACATCACACATTGGTGCACAAGGCAGAAATACTTGAATTGGTTATGTCAAACCATGATTCTAAAGCACCAGCAAGGCTCTATTAGAGTCTGTTTACTCAGATTTAAGGATTGATGATATTGATTACTTGATTGGTTTCCTTTAAAATTCTCCAAGATTATTCACCCAGAAACAAAAAGGCATTCTTTTGTCCAATAAGGTTGCACCTGGCCAGTTTGATTATCTCTGCCTCCTAAAGAGCACTAAGAAACAAATCTGATTCTGCTTTTGCCACTGGACTCTTGGCATGCGTCGTGTATTTTACAGGACAAAGCTTCAGAGCTCTGCACAAGAGCACGGAGATGAGAGCTGTAAATGTAAATACACGTTCAGTATAAATGCATGTGACACATTGATCACTCATCGCACACTTGACTTGATTGACCAAGGCACATATAGTGTTTTTTGTTTTGTTATTGGATTTTGTTTTAGGTTCATATTTTAAACAAGAAGCTGGACTTCAGTCATGTTCAGTCAAAGTGCGGCTCCAAGGATAATCTGAAGCACGCGCCCAAAGGAGGCAATGTATGTACGACTTTCTCTTTTCTTTCTTTTTCTCTCTCTCTGATCTCTCCTCCTCCTTCTCCTTCTCCTTCCAGCTGGGGCTGCTGGAGCGCTCTGTCATGCTACTTTTTTATCTGTTCATCTCTTGACCCATCTGTGTGTCCGCATTGGCTTGTTTCAGCCTAGCAAAACAAGGCTTTATTCCCAAAGTGCAATACATCCATGTTACTTCTTTGTCAACCAGGAAGTAAAGTTCCCTTCGCTCTTGGAAGTGATTTATTATTTCTGTTTTCTATTTTGTGGATTTATGTCTTTTAATACTTGTATAAATAACGGATGCCGCACTTGGGAATTAAACTCTTTGAAATATGCTTCAGGGTGCTAGAACAAGTTCAGGACTCTACAGATTACAGCGCTGCAAGTGCAGCATCCGCACACTGATAACTGCCTTCATCCCTGCGTCAGAGTTAAACTCCCTCAGTAAAAAGACTCCAGTTTATTTTCAGCTGAAATTCAAATGCTAAATCGAGCTCCGACGGATTGATCGGTCATGGATTTTAAAATTGGGACACTTTTACAGGATTATTTTTGGGGCGGGATGGGAGGGGAGGAAATGGGACCTTTCTGAGCTCCCCCCCTCCCCTCCTGCTTCCCGTTTTAGAAAGTCCTCATGTTGCCTATTTGTCTGTGTTTAGAAAAAAAAGAAAGAAAAAGAAAAAAAAAAAGTCACCCTGTCATTTCCAGGTTATGATTCCAAGTGTTAAACTGGACTTTAGCCACATTCAGTCTAAATGTGGCTCCCTGGACAAAATCCAGCACATGGCAGGCGGGGGACACGTGAGTGGCTAACCAGAAAAACACACACACACACACACACACTTTCAGAAACATCTCTCCAAGTCCTCTCATTCTAACACACCTTACACATTTAGTCTGTGAACTGTAGCCGTGGAGTGTCTTCATCTTTTCCCACTGTGTTTTGTGCCTCAGAAGCAAATATCCCTAATTTCCTACACCAGCAAAACATATGGTTTATTTGCCTGGGCCACAACATACAGTGTCTAAATTCTTAACATAAACACCTCTCTACAGCATGCAGGGTTGTCACCGTATCTCCTTAACAGTGTTTGTAGACGCACTAATTCATATCACCCATGGACAATAAAGTTTAATTGAAGCATCTGCTCCCTGTAGCATCATGTAGTGCCTGTGCTCTGCGTTTTGTTTGCCGTCTGTGTCGTCGCCGCTTGCTTTCATGTTAACCCTCTCCTGGTAGCAGACGTCCATGTCTCGTGTGTGTGTGTGCTAGACCTCGATCTGCCTCCGCATCATCTAATCTCTCTTCACATCATCCCGTTTGTCACTTTGTGTGGCTTCCATCCCTCTAAAGTGTTTGCGTAGCGCATAGTTTTCCCGCACTGCCTGTTTTGTTGTTTGTTTTTTTTCTTGTGAATAACGTACAGTGCCGTCTACACTGGCCCACAGATCCAAATCCAGACCAAGAAGATCGACTTGAGCCACGTCACTTCCAAGTGTAACTCCATGTCCAACATCCACCACAGGCCAGGTACGGTTCACTGCTGGAATAGCATTCAAGTTTATTTGTGGACATAACAAGGATAAGTAGATCATCTAAAATCCTGTAGAGATTAAAAACAAAGTAGCTTATTCAGTTTAATTCAGATTATGTTACTGTTTACTGATACTCGCCTTTCTCAGTTTGTAATGTGTCAGCATAAAAGTTTGGACAGACATCTTCTTATTCAATGTTTTTTCTTTATTTTAATGACTTTCTACATTGTAGATTCAAACTAAAAACATAAAACTATGAAGGAACACTTATGGAATTATATAGTAAACACAAAAGTGTTACACAAAGCAGAATATGTTTTAGATTTTTCGAAGTAACCACCTACTGTGTGGCTACTTGTGTCCCTTCATAGTTTTGATGTCTTCAGTTTGAATCTACACGGTAGAAATAAATACAAATAAAGAAAAAACATTGAATGGGAAGGTGTGTCCAAATTCTTGATGCCATCTGCAATTTATGATATTGTATGACTGCACTTTATTGCACTGATTGAGTGTTGCTGAGGTGAATCACTGGGTTTGGTTCTTGTCCTGCTCCCAGGCGGAGGCCACGTGCGCATTGAGAATGTGAAGCTGGACTTTAAAGATAAGGCCCACGCCAAGGTCGGGTCCCTGGACAACACCAGCCATATGCCTGGAGGGGGAAACATCATGGTAAAAGAAGAAGCACGCAATGTCTCTCTGTCTCTCTCTGTCTGTCTGCTGGGTTCTGTAGAAATAAAGACAACCATGACCTGAACTCTTCTGTCCCGGCAGATTGAGAGCCACAAGCTGAGCTTCCGGGAATCTGCCAAAGCTCGAGTGGACCACGGCGCCGAAATCGTGGTCACCCACTCCCCCGGCATGGAGACAGGAGGCACCTCCCCTCGTCTGTCCTCCGCCGGCAGCATCAACCTCCTGGAGTCGCCACAGCTCTCCACGCTGGCCCAGGATGTCACCGCCGCTCTGGCCAAGCAGGGCTTATGAGCCGGCTGCCTCAGCTTAGGATACCCATTAAAAAAAGAAAGGGAAAAAAAAAAAAAAGAAACGAAATCCACACCATTACTCTTCTTCCCAATTGGTCTCATTCACTGATAAGCAACCAGTGTTTTCCCAAGGTTCCTCACTGCAACATGACCCCCCCACTCACTTGACCCCCTCCCCCCCACAGGTTCTACTGTTGTAGTTGATTGACTGGTTTGTCCGTCGACAACCCTCCCACTATTTCCCACGGGATTTTAAAAACTGAATTCTAAGATTATACTTCATTCACCCCCACCGAGGAAAAAAAAGAAAAAAAGGGGGGGGGACACGCCCACGCCCAGTCAGTCTTTATCTGTTACTCCAATCATTTCTCTCCACTCAGATATGGACTTTTCTGTTTTGTTTCAGATCGGCTGAATGCTAAGGTTTCGACTGGATGTGTTTGTCCAAGAAAGCGTTGATGGTTTTATGATTGTACAGTGATATTTTTAGCGTGAAAAGCATCACTACATTCCACTTGTATGGGGATAAACTCATGCATAACGTCCATTCAGAATTTATATGGTACTGAATGCAAGATATAGCTATTAGATACTAGAAGGTAGTATTAATGATACATCCGTGTGTGAGAGAGGCGTAACTTACAGAAACATGGCGTGTAACTGTAACCTGCAAAAGAATGGCTGATGAGCATGTCTGATGAAATGTGACATTTTTAGTCAAAAACGACATGAACTTTTGTTTGTTTTGTCGGTTGGATTTGAATCGTATGATTTCCTGATATGTGCTGAATTGTTGGACAATTTCTGTTCGCTTGTTATGTTTTGTTTTTTTCTTTTTATATATATATATGTCACTGTAGTGGAAGTTGTTCCAGTTTTGTATGTTCCCTGTGGCTGCACTGGCTTATTAGCACTTCAATGTTGATAACCATTGCAGTTATGTTGAGTCAAGTGCTAAAAGGCTAGCTTTCCAATAGATTTCTCTCTGTTTTATTTTCTGCAAACCAATGGGCTGCTCTTTTTTTTAGTTTTACACTAGCTCTGTGGTTTTTATTAGGCTACATCAATGCTGTTATGCTGGCATGGCAAATTAATTATAAATAAATTAGATCTATTTGGAGCAATCTTAAACTTTTCAGTGTGAGTCTAAATGACCAGGGTGCGTCCGAGTGTCTGAACTTCAAAGTCAGATCCCTGAGAGGCCTCTAATGCTCCTATGACTTTTCTTCCTTGGCAGAGAGGGGGTTGTACAATGTGTCTGAATGAAAAAAAGGGCCTGAAGTTTGTTTTAAAAAATAAAAAATAAAGAAGTGGAAAGTAAGAAGCTTTATATGAAAACATTCCATTTGAAAGAGCCCTTTTTGTGTGATGGAACCAGTAACTTAATGGAAGAAGAAACGGCAAAGACCCTCCACTTGCAGCTGTTAGGATCCATAAAAAAAAGAGTAAAAAAAAAACAAACAAAACAGTTCTAGCATATTCTCTGCTCACCATTGTGAAAGTCCTCTGACTCCCTCCCCCCTCTCCTCCTTCTCTCCTGTGTCAGCTGCCCCTCCAGTGTTCTTCTGTGCTTCCTATATTCTTGCCTCCCTGCCCCCCCCAGCCCCTCTTTGCCTGTGTAATTGTATTTAAAAGACCATGTAGATGTGTGCACACTTTCCGATGTTTGAGACGTACTGATGACAAATGCTCCTACAGGATGATGATGACAACAGAAATAAAGAAAATAAAAAGTGATTTGCTTGAGTTTTTATTATATTAAGAGAAACATTAATTGTATTGATGTGCACTTTAAATGTTCAAACCTGTTTTGGGGGGTTTTCATACTGAATCCATGGGCAGTGGTGTCATTTCCAGGCATCCCAGCTGTTGTAATGGTCTGGGAAGGAAAATCTCTATAACATAAAATTTATTTTTTTATTATTGCTGGAGGGAATAGAAGTGCCTCTATGGTTCTATGGGCCTTTTATTGTGCTCACAGCTCACTGATGGTAATAATTATCTTATATACATTATAGAGACCAACATTGTGCTTTTTTATTGAAGCTATGTCACACAAAACATATGATCATATCATAAAATATGATGCATTATATCACCACATATAGGTTGGCCCCCTACTGGGTTATTAAACAACCTGTTGACATTGAAAATGGGTGGAGGGGTAGGTGTGTTAACCTTGGTGTAGCTGCTGCACCATCCGGACGCAAGTCAACGTGCGTTTAAATTGACATGCTGCGTCTCTGCGCAGCGAAAAGACGCAGAAACATCTGCAGCCGGCCGCACACTGCGTCTTTAAGCTCCGCCGCCTACAATTAGCACGGCGATCAACTGTCACTGTCCGGCGAGGGAGGTGCTGAAATCAGAGCGCTCGCTCCTTCTCCGTCTCCCCCACCCTCCAACCTCCACCCCCACCCCTGCTCGCTCTCTCGCTCTCGCTCTTCTCTCTCTCCTCTCTCTATATATCTCTATTGCCGTCCGACCGACCGATACTTGCAGCCATTTTACGCAGAACGAACCCAATCATGTCGTGAGGGAAGCTCGCTGGTCACCTGGGCAGAGCCAGCAGCCCGGTCCGGTGGTCGCACACAGGCAGGCAGGATGGTGAAGAGGAAAAGCCTGGATGAAAATGAGCCGGAGTGCGGGAAGGGTATACCGTTCCCCATCCAGACCTTCCTATGGAGGCAAACCAGGTTAGTCTGTGTGTGTGTGTGTGTGTGTCAGTGCAAATTGATAACAGGTGTTTTGCCAGCGCCGAAAATAAAGAGAATCAAGGCTGTGTGTGTGACAGCTGATGTTGTCAAGCCCGCAGCTCGACACATGAGCAGAAAAAAAGCCGCATTTTGTGGTTTGTGATTCAAAGCAGATGTATATTGGCTTCAATATGAATCAACCCCGTGAATGGGGAAACCGTGTCAGCAGCCAGTGTGTCAGTTCTGAATGTGTTAAATAGAAGGAGGTGGACTGCATGTTTTGTTTTTTTCTTTATTTGCAAGGTGTTCACCTTGAATGCAGCAGATTGTGATGTCACACCTGTAAAGCAAATTTACACAGAAAGTGGGACAAATAAAGAGTAGCAGAGAGATGATTGTCATGTTGGTGCAAAAAAAAAAAAAAAAAACAACCTCTGACACTATGTTTTATTATTTGACATTGGAGATCTGACAGTGTTGTATTCATGTATATGTGCATGTTTCCATCCTTTTCTATGTTTTTCAGTGCATTTCTGCGCCCAAAGTTAGGAAAGCAGTATGAAGCATCTTGCGTGGTAAGTCATTTCATAATGCCATGCTGCATGCATGGTGATGGGAAACAATCACTCTCTTCCCAGTAATCTGTTTTTACCTTAATGCACCTGCAGATCAACTGGGGCTCTTTATTTTGCATTTAGTAAATTAGTTTTTGCCCTGGCTTCCCCCTATTACCCAGGAGCCAGACCTTTGGAAACTCATATCCATAATGACACTTTTCCAGATCCCTTTGGATCTAAACAGAGCTGCCAGTGTCTCTCCCACAGGCATCGCCTCGCTGGAGGCCATGTGGGACATTTAAATAGTCAAAGAAGCCTTTAGTCCCCGGCTGATGTCTCTTTTCTTTTTCTCCCTGGCTGCCTCTCCAAGTCTTTTGAGCGGGTGCTGGTGGAGAATAAGCTCCATGGGCTGTCGCCGGCCCTGTCAGAGGCCATCCAGAGCATCTCCCGCTGGGAGCTGGTCCAGGCAGCGCTGCCTCATGTACTCCACTGCACCTCCATCCTGCTGTCTAACAGGAACAAGCTGGGTGAGGACACGCAGGACACACATTACCACCACTGTAGGCATCGAGCTGACAGCCTCATGCAGGTTATCCTCATTCAACAAAACACACAACGGATGTTCTTTCAGTTGCGGGACAGATACAGAACAGCCTGACAGTACAGCACACTGCAGGGCTCAGTTATGAAAACAATGGAGAAAATATCTTTATTTAAACCATGTGTGTTATTTTTCTGGATCAAAGCCACTTGATGTTATTCACTGACTTTATTTTATAAGACACTTTAATAGATATGCATTATTATTAAGACAAGACATTTTAATGAATCCACATATATATCCACACACAATAAACAGGTTGTAGTGAAGAATAGAGATACAAACTGTTAAAGGGATAGTTCAACATTTTGGCAAATTGGCCCATTTTTTGCCAAAATTTTCGAGGCAAATGCAGAGACTGCTTGACGAAAAACTGCCTCCGACAGGAACGCCCATCAGCGGTTTTACATGAATTTACCTCGAAAACAACTCTGTCTTGTAACGTTCCGTTATTATCTCATAGCGTGGTGAATGTGCAGGTCACAACTTGTCCACCAGAGCGTTTTGGAGTTGTTGGATTGTGTATTTGATGAGTTTGATGAGGGAAACCAAGAAATCCCTTGGAAATAGCTTGCACCAACAATTAAAGGTAACAAACCTACTCTTAAAACTATAGGGATTATGGCAGTGGGCCAATTTTCCAAAATGTTGAACTATCCCTTTAAGTCTTCAAATAAGCCATAATCATTAAAGAAATTGAAGAAATAAAGACATAAAATGTTTCATTCTGTGCATAATGGATCTATATAATGTATTGGTTACACTTTTTAAATTGAATTGTTGGCATAAATAAACTTTTCCATGATATCCTAATTTATTGAGATACATCGGTACTGTACATCCACTAATATGCCAGAACCCACCGGCAACTACTCACTCTTTCCATTCGTCACCTCACTAAGCAGCACCAAGCATTAACCTCTCGACCTCCTCACCTCTGACAGGTCACCAGGACAAGCTGGGCGTGGCCGAGACCAAGCTGCTCCACACGCTGCACTGGATGCTGCTGGACGCCGCGCAGGAGTGCAACCACGAGCCCAGCCTGGGCCACGGCTGGTCGGGGGGCAGCAGCAGCAGCGCCTTCCTCCAGCCCGTGGGGAACCAGGGCTCGTCGCCGGGGGCTCCGGGCTCCTGCTCCGGCTCGGCCCTCGGGGGCTCGGGGCCCCAGCACAGCGGCTCCCTGCTGGAGGACGACGAGCACAACCGCACCAAGTTGTTCCACAAGAGCATGGCCACGGTGGAGCTGTTTGTGTTCCTTTTCGCCCCGCTCATTCATCGGATAAAGGTCTGTTGCTCGTCAAATAAACATGTGCAGCCTTGGAGTGGACAGTAATAGCAGCATGCCAGAAATTACTAATATTTATCGTCACTGTGCAGGGAGCTTGCAAACATTATGTCACCGCCAAAAGATTTTTCATATTCTGAAATTCTTAATATCTCAACTGGCCTTCCTACTAGACGATCATATTGAACCCTGTAAAACACACACCCAGGGTCACCCCATGACTATTGATCTGTGTGTACAAACAGATGCAAGAGTCACATTACAGTCCCATTGGGATTGCACTGTTTCCCAACTGGACAAATGATCGCACCATGACAACAGCACTTTTGTTGAATGCATACAAAATGCCTCGGGTGGGTTGAGATAAAATGTGCAGAAATGTTTCCTCTATTAATGAGATTTTAAATCCGTCACTCCTTGTTTTTCTCAGGAGTCGGACCTGACCTTCCGATTGGCCAGCGGCCTGGTCATATGGCAGCCCATGTGGGAGCACCGGCAGCCCGACATCCCCGCCTTCACCGCACTCATCAAACCCGTGAGAAACATTGTGACAGGTAAATCAGATAATCCTCACTTACCCCCCTCCCCTTTTATCTATTTTTATTCCCTCGTAATTAAAACACACAATCTTGCTGTGCCTGTCCCGACAGCTAAGAGGAACTCCCCCGTCAACAACCAGTGCAGCCCCTGTGGGTCGGGCAACCCGGGTCCCATGGTGAGTGAGCGCTTTTAGCTCAGATCCTTGTCAGATTTTGCCTCCCATGTTGATTGGACATGTTCAGGCGAGACTCTGAGGCTTCTTCCCCTCCCCCCATAAAATTCCCAGTGGGGGCAGGCTGATAATATTCATTAGCACCAGTCATCCGGGAGCATTAGTGTGGTTAGCGAGGGGTCAGGACAGAAACTCGCTCCGGCCTCAAAGCCTTTAATTACCAGGAGCTGTCTGTTTGTCTTTCAGTCTGTTTATCCACCCATGTACAGTATCTGTCCATCTCTCTCCCCCTCTCCTCCACCCGCAGGGCTTCCAGGTGGTTTGCGAAGCGGCCCAATCAGACTCCTCCTCCCCCTCGGCTGGGGAGCAGAGCTGTCGTCGTGGTAACTCGGTGGAGAAGGGTGGCCCTTCCCAACAACCCCCGCCGGTGAAAGGCCCGTCCAAGAAAAAGTGAGCTCTGTTATTGAATTAACCCCTCGAGAGGCAGCGAGATAGGAAGCACTTGATCGTGTGTTGCGTCATTGATTTTTGATCTAGAGGTTATGTGGACGCGTTAAAGCCCGTTCAGGCGTGCTGTTAAGCAGGATGATGCTCAGGTGTCATAAATGCTGTAAATGGAACAAGGCACAGACACTTTTGATCCACATTTCTCTGTCTTTGAAGCACATGGGCAGTGGTTCCCAATCTTTTTTGGCTCGTGACCCCATTTTGACATCACAAATTTCTGTTGACCCCGCCATCACAGCCGTCAATCAAGATGTGCCAGCTCAGATATTTTTATATGCTGCATTTTATTTGAACTTAATTTATATTCAAGAAAGTGAAAGTGTAGAATACAGATGTTTAAGGTTGTGGAGATGTGTAAGATAGACATTTCAGGCGACCCCAAGGTAAAAAAAACACTGGGTTAGGGTTACTGTATTATATTATATGGAATTATATTCAATCTGGAGCGGTAACATCAGAATAACCACTTTTACATATTTTTTTGGGCATTTTTGCCTTTAATTGACAAGATAGTGGAGAGAGACAGGAAAGTAGGAAGGAATGATATGCAGTACAGACCGGCACAGTCATAATCAGAAAAACCTTTATTGTCCCTTGCAAAAAGCAGTGGAAATTCATCTTTGACGTGCTCCCAGATGTGCATAGAATAAAAAAACACAAGTTAAAAACACAGTTTAGACATAAAACAACAATACAGGGGAATCGATCCAGCGATCACTGCATTGGGTATTGCCAACATGGGACGTGCTCTTAACCACACGACCACCAAGCACCTGAATAACCACAATTTCACATCATTAAGAATGCATGTGACTTGCAAGAAAGTAATACCGGCTAATATATATTTATTATCTAGTCAGATTTTCATCAGGTCAACTTATTTAAAATGTTTTTTTTTAATGATTAAAACATCAACATGAATGAGTGTGGTGTGGTTAACCATCCAGTTCACTCATCAGATGATTCTATCAAAATGATGAATAATTTAAGACACAGTGATGAAGTCTTTCAGCATGTGCAATAAGGCAGTGACATCACATATGAATCAATATTGCAGCTCCGTGGGATCAATGCTGCTGCTCTCACAAATGTGAACCGTGCACCCGAGCAGCAGCAGCAGCAGCCAGTCGTGGCGGGTGGAAGCAGTGCAGCAGTGCAGTGATTTTTTCCAAGTGACCCGCGCTGACACAGAGCTGGTGCCATCATCTTGTTGATGGCTAAACATTTAGCCCTGCGGCAGCGTCTGTCGAAAAAACACACTGCACGGCACAGCTCGCTCCACTAGCTCGCTCGGAGATAGCGTATATGAATAGCTCCTCCTTCCCCTGTGTAATGTGTCGCTCTGAGCAGCAGTCTCCACACACACATACATGCAGCGCCTCGTCTTGCCCGAGCATCCGCAGACCCATCTGACATTTGCCTGCATAACCGGGGTAATTACGCTGAAGTAATGTGCTACATGTCTAATGCTGGCAGTGTCCCCGGCCTGGCGTGACATGGCCTGGCTTGATTTTTCGGTCTGCCAACGGCAAGTCTGGCATTGTTCGGCCTTCGCTGCCAGACTCAAAACTCAGCCTGTGCTCGCTTTTGGCACGAACGCGGCAAAGGTTTGACCAGGTTGGCTGGCAGCAAACGATGAACTGACCCCGCTCAGAGTCTGGTATTGTTGAGAGAAGTTAAAAATCCTGGTTCAGAGGCCGTTCCCTCTGCCTCACACCTTTTTATAACTGTAAATCTAAGGTTTTCAGCCTGAACTCCTCAGGTTTTCATCCACAAATATGATGTACTGTTATCAGAAAACACCACAACAGGCTCTGCGCAGATAAATCCTGAGATAAACACTTGAAAAATTAGGTGTTTACCATTTCTAAGGGCTGTCACCATCCTGAATCACCCAACCAGTGGGCTGAGAGAATTAGAGCGATGGAAGGAGAGGCTGATAAGCCGTCGGTTGCTCATCCGCACTCGTCCTGACAACCAAACAAGTCACTCCAACGCTTCCTCTGATCCATCTGACAGCCAGCAAGTGACTGCATATCAAAATAAGCCTCCCCTCCCCTAAGCTATTCTCATACACGAAAAGGGTTTTTTCAGCAGTCACATGTTAATGCAGGAAGGGAGATGATGAGAATGATCCCATTGTTTTGCTGCGCACACCCAACAGAGATGGATTAATTGCTTTCTCTGTGCCGGCAGTGGAAATTTTGAGCCGTCGTGTGGAAAATGTGAGCAGGAGTCGTATAGAGAGGTGGCGTGGATGTAAATTATAGGTTGTGTTCATACTGTATGGATTCAGCAAGGGGCGGGGCTGTGCAGTTGGCCTACACCAGCAGAAATCTTATCAAAACATCTCCTCAATCCAGTCTTTTCTTTTATCTTTGCTGGAGTTTAAATTTGTTTTTGCTCCCTGATGTTCACACACACACACACACACACACACACACACACACACTCTTCCGCACTGTACCACCCCCGATATTTCCACCATCAGCGCCGCCTGTGATTAATGCAGCTTATTCATCCCATGGCGCAGCATCTCGCGCGCGCCACTCGGAGCACTGCTGATGCTGAGGCAGTTTCCATGGCAACCGCTGGCTGCTGCATCCTCTCCTTATACCGCATGGAGTCGGGGGGCTGGGCCGCCCTGCTCCCTCTCTCTCTCTCTCTCTCTGTCTCTCTGTCGGCGGGCCCGGGTGGTTGCTGTCGTCACTCGGTCTCCTAGGCGACCTGACACAACAGCAGTAGGCTCGAGTGTGTGTGTGTGTGTGTGTGTGTGTGTGTGTGTGTTGGCTAGACAGTGAAACATGATACAGCCTCCCTCTGCTGTCCTCTCTCAAAGTGATTCATGTAGAAATCGACCATCCCTTCCTGCTCCATTTATTACAACAGCCAAGATTAAATGCCTCCTTCTTCCTCTCCCTCCCTCCCTCCCTCTCTCTCTCTCCCTCACATGATATCAATATGTTCCTCCACAGTGCTCTACACCTTCTGCAACTCTCCAACCTGACCTTCATTCCAGCTTATTTATAGTGGACTCACGTACGCTTAGGCTCCCTCTCTCCTCAAATGATGCTGGAGGGAGGCTCTGCCCTTGTTTACCATCCTCCTTTGATGCATTATTAATGAAGCAGCGTGGCAGGAGTTCACGACAGGCTAATAGAACAGGATCGGCAATGATATAGTGTAATTGTTGTGTTTGCAGTGAGTTGTGTGACAGAATCGGAAAGGCTTAAAGCACACGCAGAGCATGTTGCGTTTGCACAGCTGTCCCTAACCTTGAATTCTGCTCCACTCCGATCTGCCACTGTCCACAATTGATTTACTCATTTATATCTATAAATAAGAAAGAACACACACACTGGGAGCAGTGGGCGCCACCTAACTGTTCGTGGTGTTTTGGTACATCTGCATTAACCTAAAGTCATGCTGCGATAGATAGATATGTATGTATAATTACTGTATTAGGTGTGTATATGTAAATTACATTTATGTTTTCATAACATAAAAGTTACGACTTTGTAATACAATGTCAGCAATACACTATAAGTAACAAGGCAGGAGCATCTAGACAGGTTTAAGGAGGGGGGGTGGGAGTTTTACTTCCTCTCACTCCTTTTCGAATAT
The DNA here is from genome assembly GCF_045865225.1 of Trachurus japonicus. Lineage (NCBI taxonomy): Eukaryota > Metazoa > Chordata > Actinopteri > Carangiformes > Carangidae > Trachurus > Trachurus japonicus. The sequence goes on along the minus strand of NC_140908.1, from coordinate 10,010,810 downwards.
GTATTTCTATGCAGGGCCGTTGCTAGGAATTCTGGGCCCCCTTAAAGAATACTAAAGTGGGCCCCTGCCCCCTGACTTTTCCACTTTTTTTCTTAGACTACGTATGTATTATAATTTTTCATTTAGCCTACTTTGTTTTGATGCTAATGCAGCATTACTATGAGTATTAGTCAGGGTCTTATGCAGAATAATTCAGTCATACAAAGATTAGACTACTGGGTTTTGTGGGCCCTAGAATTATCATCACCTTTCTCCTCTATACAACGGCCCTGTTTCTATGTCTTCTAATTTTGTCTTTCATATTCGAAATAAACACTTCAATCAATCAATCAAAAAGCACTCCCTAACTCCGCTCTGCTTCCAGGACGTCAGCCCCCGGCGGTCTGCCGACGTCCGATGGCCAGCGCGCGCGTTACGCCACCTACTTCGACGTGGCCGTCCTGCGCTGCCTGCTGCAGCCCCACTGGACGGAGGAGGGCGTGCACTGGGCGCTGATGTTCTACCTGCAGCGCCTGAGGCAGATCCTGGAGGAGAGACCCGAACGCGCCCCGGAGCCTCTGATCGCTCCTCTGCCGCGGCCGCGCAGCAGCTCCATGGTCGCCGCGACGCCCTCGCTGGTCAACACTCACAAGACCCAGGTAATGGGAGGAGGAGAGCGGGAAGGAATCATATGGAGCTGCTGTGTAGTTTGTTGTTTTGTTACATTACTTTGTTGTGTTTTTGCAGGATATGAGTCTGAAATGCAACGAAGAAGGCAAATCTCTGAGCACAGAGACCTTTGCGAGGGTGTCTCTGACTAATCTGCGTCGACAGGCGGTCCCTGACCTCGCCTCGGACCTGGGCATGAACATCTTCAAAAAGGTCAGATATGCATCCAAGACACCCTCGTTCCACTCGCATGCAAATGTTATTATATTTGAAGTAGATGAGCACACAAGACAAGGAAACCATTCTGATTGAATTTGCTTTGCATTAGAAAAGTGAGACAGACAGAGATCATTGTGGTTTCTTCTCCCAGTTTAAGAACCGGCGAGAGGACCGGGAGAGGAAGGGCTCCATCCCCTACCATCACGCGGGGAAGAAGCGTCAGCGGCGCATGGGGGTCCCCTTCCTGCTCCACGATGACCACCTGGACGTCTCGCCCACGCGGAGCACCTTCTCCTTCGGAAGCTTCTCCGGCCTCGGGGACGATCGACGAACTCTGGACCGCGGCTGGCAGGCCACCATCATGGGTAGGCTGAGTGCTGCTCCTAATGAGAATAGACTGTGCACAGCACTTCAGCTTCCTCTCCCTTAAGCTCCCCAGTTGGTGATTCAGAGGATTCTGTCTGGATCTTGCCATCAGCCAGTGAATTAGGCCAGTTCCCTAATACTGGCTTTTCTTATTAGCTCTCACAGAGAAGTGTGATTAAAATTAGCCAAAGGCACACAGACGTTTATTATTATTACCCAGAAGTAGAGATTTTTCATTTTAAAGCTCTCTTTCCATGAACCCATTGCCCCATTTTACAATCCTGCTATGTATCTAGAAATAAGAGCACAAAACCAGGATCTGATGTCCAGGCCCTTTCTATAAAAATAGTCAGCTGGCATGTGTGTCTTTGTGTTTGCACTCGTGTGTCTGATTCAACCTGAACAAACGTATCTGTTGCATCACTTTCCAGGCAGATTCACACGGAGGGGCAGCACGGACACAGCTGCAGACGCCGACAGCCTGAGCGCCAAACACTCACATTCGCACCACTCTCTGCTCAGAGACATGCCCGATCACTCCAACAGCCACAGCGACAACACCGTCAAGGAGGGTGAGTCCAGATAGAGGACGGGGCTTAAGATGCAGGAGGCAGGAGTTTTTTTTTCAAAAGACAGTAAAAAACAGTAAAAAATTGAATGAAAACCAACAAGTCTACACAAGTAAAGGTGAGGTTGTCTCAGCAGCAGCACAATGGTGTAGTATTGCACTTGAAAATAACAAAATACTATACAACAAATACTGAAGATGCTATAAATAAGATAGAATGCAACATCTGACTCGTAAAAATGAACAGTGCCAGTCGAGTCAGATTAAAAGCACTAAAAGTAATCCGTCTAATCGCCAGATAAAAGTAATTAAAAATAAATAAAACCAGTAAATAGTGAATAATACATAAAGGATAACACATCAGCCTTGTAGCACCATGAGAGCACACTATGAGTTTTTCTGTTGAGCAGTTTGTTATTCTCCCTGAGAGTTACAGTTCATATTCGGAGTGGAGAATATGTGAAGGGTCGTTTAAAATTTGAATAAAAAATTAATATATTTTGTCAATCTGTAGATCAATCAACTTTTCAATATCCACAAAAGTCAATAGAAAATTGAAGAAAATATTCATGCAACCTGAAAGTTTTTGCATGGTAGCACTAGGTAAAGCAAGCCAGATGAAAATAGGAAATAGGCACGTAATAAAGAACAGTGAAGCCAGCGTACAGGAGGGATTAAGGTCAATGCCAGGAGGATAGGAAACTCAGTGCAGCTTGGAGAGAGGCTGGCAGAGTGTAAGACTAACATAAAAATGAAAATATGTCAAAAAAAAACAACAACAAAAAAAGGAACTGCAAACTGCCGCAAGATGAAAACTATGATCATGTTACCATGAATCAGCCGCAAGAAAGAGAGGGCAGATGCTGCTGACTCCACTGAGGCCTGCTGAGCAGAGAAATAGGACGAGATTATATAACTATAGTATTGTTGTGACTGTGCTAATTTACATATAGTGCTGGCTTTAGATGATTCTCCAAACTGCATCACATTCATGCAGCTTGGTTGACTCAGAATAAAAATATCCGTGTCAAAAGAGAGTTATGCCATTAGCAATTAGAATATATGATAATTCTCTCTTTTCTGTGGCCCCTCAAAAGTCCGATCCCAGATCTCCACCATCACCATGGCGGCGTTCAACACGACGGTGGCGTCCTTCAACGTGGGCTACGCCGACTTCTTCACGGAGCACATGAAGAAACTGTGCAACCCCGTGGCCGTGCCCGAGCTCCCCGTGGAGCCGCTGGCCTGCGCCAACCTGCCGCGCAGCCTCACCGACTCCTGCATCAACTACTCTTGTCTGGAGGAGGGGGAGAACATCGAGGGGACCAACAACTTTGTGTTGAAGAACGGCATGCTGGACCTCACTGTGAGTGACTTAAAGGGATAATTTGTGGCAAATTCGCCTATTGCCATAATCCCTCTAGTCTTAGCAGTACATGTAGGTGCATTACCTTTAATTATCGGTGCATGTTGTTTTGAGATCAGCGGGGCAGAGACGTGAGCTGCTCAGTGAACACAATGGAGGTGAACAGTACAGGTCCCCTGTCCCTCATCAAACTCATCAAATACACAATCCTACAACTCCAAAACGCTCTCGTGGAGAAGCTGTGACCTGCACATTCACCACGCTATGAGATAATCATGTATAATTATGTAACATTACGACACGTGAAGCAAATCCCTGGAACTACCCCACCCAGCAGCCATCTCTGGAATATAGTTCTGGCTGTGCATTTGCCTCGAAAACAACTCTGTCTCATAATGTTACATTATTATTTCATAGCGTGGTGAATGTGCAGGTCACAGCTTCTCCACGAGAGCGTTTTGTTTGTGAGTTGTTGGATTGTGTATTTGATGAGTTTGATGAGGGACAGAGGACCTGTACCATTCACCTCCATTGTGTTGTTGAGCAGCTAGCGTCTCTGCCCTGCTGATCTCAAAACAACATGCACCGATAATTAAAGGTAATGAACCTGCCACTGTGACAGGATCTAAACTGAAATTTTCTTTTCTCAATCCTCCATCCTCCTCCATCCTCCAGGCTGTCCTGCGAGCCCTCTACGCCGTCCTCAGTCACGACATCAGCTCCAGGATCTGCGACGTGGCCCTCAACATCATCGACTGCCTGCTGCAGCTGGGCGTGGTGCCCGGCATGGGCAAGAAGCTGTCCAAGCCCGACAACAAGGAGAACCAGGAGGCGCGGGCCAAAGACTCGGCCGGCCAAGGGCTCGGAGGAGGAGCCCAGGGAGGCGCGGCGGTCCCAGGAGCGGGAGGAGGAGGGGACGGAGGCGGAGGAGGAGGAGGAGGGGGAAGCGGCGGAGGGAGCGGGCAGGGGAGCAAGGACGATGTGAAGAATAACAAGGATAATGATAAAAAGGTGTGTGGGGGTTTTTTTCCCATTCATATTGAATTTTATTTTCAGGGTTAGGGTTAGGGGAAATTATCAGTTTATCTGTTTATTTGTTAATTTGGATCCCATAGCTGTTACTAATGCAACAGCTGCTCTTCCTGGGGTCCATGTTAAGACATGCATATAAATACCATTACAATGTTGCATAAATGCATACATGAATACAATTTCATCAATAAATTCGCCCTCTAAACACACACACAGTACCTGCCAACAATAAAATGTATAACGTGTTATCCTTGTCTAATTCCCTAAGGATGGAGGTGGTTTTTTCCATACTTAAATAATAGAAGAATCTCTCCAGCCACCTATCTCTGGAGGGTTTCCTCACCTTTTTCTGTTTGTTATTTCAGTTTTTGTTGAGAGGGGTGCAAGGGCAATCACTCTTTGGGTCTTCTTACTTTGAATAAAAAAGGTAAACATAGAGGATGTTTAATAGATGATAAAACTTTCACTTCACCGTCAACAGGAGGAGGGCTCCGGCCTCAGCGCGCACCGCCTGGCTCTGACCATGCTGATAAAGATTGTCAAGTCTCTGGGCTGCGCCTACGGCTGCGGCGAGGGCCACCGCGGACTGTCGGGAGACCGCCTCAGGATGCAGGTCAGACTCTTCTCCTCGCACTCAGCCGACCTCTGCATGCGCTTAATCAGCCCAGTTAGTGACGCTCGACGTGTATTCCCTGTTTATTTATTATTAAGCATATTGCTCCTCAGCTGTCATAAAAGTTTAATGAAACTGGAATGAATCCTACGAGGGGTTTGTAACATGAACGAGGAGCGGCTGCGGTTCTATTTCCAAGCCAGTCAATATTTTTTTATTATTAGATGAAGTAGTGAAGATTAAATTAAACGCCGATGGTTGTCGCGAGAATCGATGAGAAGCGATGAAAATAGCCAGTTGATTCCTCTCTGACTTGACTTTATTTTTGGGAAAAACATTGATTCATGTAAATCTTCCATAATGCACAGTGTCTCCTGTCCCACGTCTCTGTCTCTCCTCTCAGGCCCAGAACTGCCTGACCAGCCTGTATAAGCTGGACAAGCTGCAGTTTCGCCAGACAATGCGCGAGTATGTGAACAAAGACTCTCTCAATAACATTGTGGATTTCCTGCATGCGTTGCTGGGCTTCTGCATGGAGCCCATCACTGACAGTAAGTATATGGCGTGTGTGCAAGTGAGTGGGACTGAATGCAGATCATGAGACACAAAAAAAAAATCAGGATTGGAACAGCACTGGATTTGAATGCAGATACTAGTGCTGCACGTTACAATTAACTTTATTATTGATTTGTTTTCAATTTATCAATATATCAGCTTCTACTAAAGTTAAAGTCAAGAGTCATGGTACTGTAGCAGTGCTTTGATAGAAACATAAAAGTCAACAACATGCTCACAATAACAATACTAACATGCACATATTCTGCAGGTATAATGTCGCCCTGTTCGGGGAGCATACGTCAGTCCGACGGCCCCAAAATCCGACGGCCCACCTCTCCGACTACCCATTAATCCGACTTTTATAGGCCCATTGGTCCGACTGCCCATTGCTCCGACCAAAATAATCTCTGTATTCCGACCAGGGCTAAATTCGACCATCCAGAATTCCGACACCGGCGTTACTGTTTGTGTCATTTATTGGAGCAGTGGTAAATGTTTTTGCTGCTCTGCTCTCCCATGTCACTCTTTTACCCCTTGGTTGAAGTGCATGCCACACACACACACACACACACACACACACACACACACACACACACACACACGGGGGGCGGCACCAGATGCGCATTTCTCCGTGCTGCGCCTCGGCCCCTCAGCTGTGTGTCTGTGGGTATGTGTATCATGTGAATGTGTGTATTAATTTCTGGCGCGCTCTGTTAAGATGAAAAACACAAATCGCCCAGAGCGCGAGCCTGGCACAGAGGTGCGCGCTCTGGCGCATCTGGCGACAATCGGTTAACGGGGCCGAAAGGAAGCTGGCTCGCTCCGCGGCTATTTTACGTCTGAGGCTTATGTTAAACTCATGTTTTTATTGATACTGTAGCGTCCAACCCGACGTTACTGTCTACAACAACATAACCCTAACTTATGACTGCTCCCTTCCCTCCTCTGCTCCTCCTCCCTCACTCACCTACACACAGACGCAGCTGTCTTCCTCACTCTGGCCCCTCAGTTTCTCATCCAACCACCCTACCTGCCCGTGCCCTACACATTCACAGTCAGTCAGAAATCACACAACTTAATCATAACAAGAACATTACTGTGGAGTTGCTACAATATTTTCAGTTGTGCAGTATAGGCTATTATTGATTAAAAATGAGCCATAAGTCCCATTACGTGGCATATGATATGTTTGTAGAGCCCGTTGACATGACACACACGTGTCTCGTGTGCAGACGCAACTGATAAATATTTATGCTATAGTCCATGGACAGCTCCCGGATCTCAGCGCATCATTTGCGCACAACGTGCACCAGTGTTACTGTAATAACACAGATGTGGGCAAGTCTGATATCAGCCAGGTAGCCTACTGAAGAAACATAAATATGGACTCGAGGCATCTTGTTTTACTGATCATTTAGTGCCCAAATGACTGCATCAATAAATGAGGAAATTATATTCACAGATCCTATTTAAAAAGAAGAAAAAACATGGTCCTAGTGGATATGACAATTAACCACTCACTCAATTAACTCCTTTCTTTCTATTTTTTCCTTCTATCAACGTTCATGGGCCATGAAGATCAGGGCTTAGTCAGTTCGGGGGTCACAGCATCTGCGCTGTGTGTAGCCTACGGTACGACCAATCGCGCGCTGTCCGCTGTCTCAGTGCTGAAATATGAATCAATGACAGTGTGTCACTGCCCGAGAGAGAGAGAGTCTCTGCCCGCCCCTCCGCCTGCACTATAGGTGCAGCCCAGCCCATATTACAATCTTATTGTTTGTTTTAATCAATCCTCTAGCACCGTGTGACAGAAATACTCATTGTTGCAGAGGCACAGTGACAGTGGCGCTGACTGTATCGCACTGTGCACATACATATACACATAAAAGGAACAAGAGCAGGACCCACGCGCCTAGACTAGGCTACACTGTGGCGCCGTCAAAATACAGGAGATTAAGTTGATATCAAAGTCCTGCTTCTGGGCCCGATTTGTCGGTCTAATACACTGTCGTAATTACTGGGAGTCGTAACACCGGGCATACTTAAGTCGGGGAAATGGGAGGTCGCATTAATGGACGTAAAAATATAGAAATGTATGGTCGGAGAAATGAGAAGTCGAAGTGTTGGGTCGTCGGAGAAATAGAGAGTCGGACTAATGGACTCAAAAATTAAGAAATGTATGGTCGGAGAAATGGGAAGTCGGACAAATGGGAAGTCGGACAAATGGGAAGTCGGACAGACGCCATGCGCCCACCATGTTCACCCTCTTAGCTTAGCATATATTAGCATTTTATCTTGAGCAAATACCTGCAAAAAGCTGCAAATGCATCAACCTAAATTGTGCAAAATGGTGAACATGCCAACATGATACCAGCGCCATCAGTAAGTTAGTGCTGCGAGCATGCTGACTTTAGTTTTTCAAAGCACTGGAGGGTTTTATTCAGCTAGGTGAAGAGTTTGATCTCCAACACAGGGAGAGCAGAATGTGTGTACAAAGTCCAGCTCTCGGCTGGAGCCACAACGCTTCTTGCTTGGCTAGAAAATGGCCGTCACAGCTTCCAAAGAACTCAATGTGATCGTGTCTTTGAATTTTCTTGTCTTGGCTGATCAATACACTGAAGGATTTTTAATTCCCATTGATATAAAAGCGGCACGTCTTCACATTGCAGAGGCTGGAAACTGTGAATGTTTTTTAGCATTTTTGTCTCGACAGACAACTTTCAAAGTGGTTAGCGTTGATGAATTGACTACTATTCAAATCATGAAGGTTTAATGCGGAGCAGAAAAAGATAAACTTTACACTGAAGTGAAGCTGAATCGTTCTCCTGCTGTCTCACCACGCACTTCGACTTTGCATTCCAGCGCTGTCTCTGTTTATATATCTGTTTTTTACCTTCCTCCTTCCACTTGTCTCTGCTTGTCCGTGTCCCCTTTTTGTCCTCGTCCTCCTCCTCCTCCTCCTGCTTCCATCCTCCCTCTTTTTCTTCGTTCACCTCAACGAGCTGAACCCTTCCCTCCTTTCTCACTCATCCATTCTGTACACTTGCCAATCCAAAGCTTCCGCCCATTACATCTCTGCTCAATCAGTGGCTTTATTGCTGAGCATTGACACACATTGCCAGATTTGCACTGACGTTTTGTACATGCTAACTACATGAAGTGATACAAAATACCGTGCAATTGGCAAGTTACTGAACCGATGAGTGTTTCGATTCTGAAAGAGAACAGGGCACGTTGTTTAGTTTTATTTTATTTTTTTGGTGTGTGCGTGTGTGTGTGTTATTTTCACGTGTGGCAGTCTGTGCGCGTGCGTCTCAAGGTCGCCTCCGCCCGGAGGTGGGGTGCCACGTCCTTTCTGACACCGCGTACATGTCTGTGCTGGCCTGATGTCAATCAACTTGTGCCCCGCCTCTTTTCTCTTGCAGAGTACGGCAGTGCAGGTGAGAGGTCCAGGAGGGCGAAAAAAAGAAACATCGGTAGATACACATGATCAATAATCAATAATATTAGCAGTAAGATGCACATACTCACCTAATCAGACCTTTCCCTAGGCACCGCTTCCATTGCTGCACCCCTCACTCTGTCCGAAAAGTGACAAAACTCGCCTGCAAATCCAAAATTTACATTTGTCCTCTAAATCTGGTTTTTACACTTTTGCATAGACGTTAAGTTTCATCTAACTGGACCGAGGGAATAAGCCCCTTCTGTATGTTTTTATAGCAGGCCTTAGTCACTTGCATGTATTCCTTACCCCTACCCAGAACCCTTTTCAGTTTGCTTCTCCCCCATATGCTGTATGAACCCCTTTCCTTTGCCCCCTTCCCCTCCCTGTTCTATGGGCTCAGTGTTTTCTTTACTCAAGCTGGTCAGCTGTCAATAATGTTCTCACCCCCCACCACCTACACCCACCTCGCTGACTAAACCACCCCCTCCCTGTGTGATCCGTGCTCTCTCCCCCTCCACCCACCCACCCCGTTGCTTCCAGACAAGGCGGGCTTCGGGAACAACTTCACCACGGGGGACAACAAGTCGGTGGCCCAGAACATGGAGGCGGTGGTGGTGGGCTGCATGTTCAAGTGCCTCATCACCCGCTGCGCCTCGACCACGCACGAGCTGCACAGCCCCGAGAACCTGGTGAGTGTGTGTGTGTGTGTGTGTGTGTGTGTGTAAACCATCGGCCCATCTGCCTCGCTTTGATGATTTATTTTTTCATCTCCGCAGCTCGGTCTGGCCTTCACATACGTATCAGCTGTACTCCCTCTAGATTCAAGCTCTCATGTTTCTTCTCGCAGGATGTCGGAGCTGAATAATTAATGACTCTTCTTGTACCGAACCTAAAGAAGAACAATCACTGCCACCGCCTCAGTTAATAGAGACATTAAGTCACTCTCTGCTCTTTTTTTTAACATGCAGTTAAATGTGTTGGGATAGACCACTTTCCTTTTATTATACAGAGTTGCTCATGGTGAAGGAGATCATTGAGTTTCATTGTAAACTATGATAACTTGTATTCTTAGATTTTCTTTCTTTATTTCTAATTAGCAATTTTTTTGTAATTTCAGTTTTTATTTATAAACACAGAAAAAGCAGGTAAGATAGATAGATAGATAGATAGATAGACAGATAGATAGATAGATAGATAGATAGATAGATAGATAGATAGATAGATAGATAGATAGATAGATAGATAGATAGATAGATAGATAGATAGATAGATAGATAGATAGATAGATAGATAGATAGATAGATAGATAGCCCTTTACTGCATGTCATTCCCCCTCTCTCTGTCTCTCCATTTCCTGTTTCTCTCAACTTTACTATCAAATGAAGGCAAAAATCCCCCTAAAATATTTTGAAAATAGAAGAAGGGATACAGAAAAAGGAGAAAAACAATAATGATAAAAACTATTAAAGGGATAAACCAAGAAATTCCATTAACCCCCGTAGCGTAGCTCTGAGCAGCTCACGGCTCTGCTCCACCGTTCTAAAAATAGCTTGCACCGACAATTAAAGGTAACGAACCTACTCCTAAGACTATAGGGATCTATCAACTATCCCTTTAAATAAACGATAATGATCATAATACTACAGGCAACTACCTCGCAGTAAGGTGACTCATAAAGTTATCCCAACATCCTGATATTACTGGCCTCTAATGAGCAATTGAAAAAATACAATACCACCTCCTGTTCTGCAAATGACATGTTTTCAATCACCTTTAAATAGTCCATACTGTACATTGCCGGTATCACTCCTCTAAGAGCAGTGAGGTGCTGTGGTGCTGGGAACGCCTGGAGGCTGGCGTGACTTTGGTGTACGTTGGCGGAAGATGACACACTTCTCAAGGCAGGCTTTATTATGGCACACAACCAGAGGCCACCCACTCACAAGCTGGAGCCGGTTCCTTGACAAACTCCAGCACACGCACACATACACACACACACACACACACTGACGCATCGATGTATGTGGGAAAACACACACTGTTTGATGCTGACTCTGAGGAAATATCAACCCGGACTGTCAATTGTGGTCACGTCTCACTTCGTCATACACACACACACACACACACACACACACACACACTGTTTAACTCATGCAGGCCCCTGTTTTCTGTCTTTCTCTCTCTTCTTTCAGGGTCTGTACTGTGACATCCGCCAGCTGGTGCAGTTCATCAAGGAAGCCCACGGGAACGTTTTCCGCAGGGTGGCCCTGAGCGCGCTCCTGGACAGCGCCGAGAAGGTCGCCACCACCAAGAAACCCGAAGAGAAGGAGGAGACCAAACCTCCAGGACCCAAGAGGTACTGACCGTCTCCTGACCCGAACGTGGCAACAAGAAAAAGTTGAGACCATGTGCCTTGAGCATAGACCTTAAAACCCTCCCCCTTATAATGTAATTAAGTATTTCTCATCCAATCACAGTGATTGATGGTATGATCTTTCTCCCTCAGAGCTTTGCTTCTCATCGCTCCTTGCATTTTTTTTATTTTCTCATGGTTATTTCTGTTCTGTCTGCATCTGTTATTCTTGCTTGAGTGACTGATTTGATGTTCGTATTTCTGAAATGATGTGAGTGACCCAGCCAGAAGGCGCCTACACAGTTTAAAAAAAGAAAGTCAAACTCACATGACAGCATTGAAGAGATAGAGGCATAATAATAAAAAAAATTGAAGTGCGATGAGACAGTAAAAGCAAATCTCACCGTCTTGTTTTTAACTGTAATGTTGAGCCATAATACCTGTTTTTAGGGTTAGAAATAATCTTAGTTATGTCTGAAATCTGAAAATAAGGAGTTTAATGTTTGAATATGAGGCTAATAATTAAATATAAACAACACATATTTAACCTAGGCACATGGACATGTAGCTTTAACATAAAAGTAGATGTAATTGTTGATTTAGCTGATGGGGAAAGTGAGTTTTTGATTGATAAACCAATATTTAGTTGGCATACTTAGTGATTTAATTATTTTTCTTTAAAGTTTATTTAATATTCACAAATATGAACCACATCTTGTTGTGAACATGTAAGCAGTGTTTCCCTTTACGTTTACTGCAAAAAAAAGGAACGTAAAACTCTAAGCGATTAGAAACTTATATAAGATGAAAATACACCCAATAATGACTTAGGATTGTTTCCATTCAGACGTGGAACAGACAGGAGAGTTCAGCTGGTTTGTCTGTCTGTCGGGGTGTGTGTGTGCGCAGGTCAGAGGCGGGTGTGTCCGGGGAGAAGGGTCAGGTGTCCAGTGCTGCAGATGAGTGTCGCAGCTACATCTCCAGCAGACCCCCCCAGACACCCGAACAGTGAGTGTCCACCCCACAGTGTCTCCATACAGCACCATGTCGTGCCCAGCTGCAATTTCTCTGCAACAAAATAGGAATAAAAAATTAAAAAATGACTGTTTCTCCCTCTCCCCCTTAAATAAAGAAAAGGCCATCGTGCTAGAAGTTAAATCTATACAAATTTGTGAAAGCTGATGTTACATTTTCATTTTCTCCCTCTCTGTTCCCTCAGTGAAGAGCAGATCCCGGGCGCTCTGCTGGGCAGGAAGGACTTCTGGAGGAAGATGTTCAAATCCCAGAGCGCCGCCAGCGACACCAGCAGCCAATCGGAGCAGGACACCTCCGAGTGCACCACCGCCCACTCCGGCACCACCACCGACCGGCGCTCCCGCTCCAGGTCGCGCCGCATCTCCCTCCGCAAGAAGCTGAAGCTGCCCATAGGTGAGAGCAGACGTTACGCAGCAAGTGCGACCTCCAGCCGCCCGGAGAAATGTTTACCTTGGACTTGTTCTCTTTCTTTTAGAGGCAGAGCTCAAAAAAGCGGCAGGTAATTTTTTTTGGACTCGGGTGTGATGACAAAAGCACTGATGCAGGAGCGAGCTATTAGAATGAATGCAAGTCACTCTTGCTCATCATGCCAACCAATAAAACCTGTGACTGTTTCTATCCAGCAGCGCTGTCACTGAAAACTGTTTGCATGACTGGAGCTCCACTTTGCATTTGCACAAAGCCGTGGATCCTCACACTTAAAGATATTGAATATAATCAAACAGTCACTATTTTATTTTGGATTTGGGCTCGGGCACAGAAATAAACATCTTATTCTGGAATAAATATGAAGAATAGTTTATTTTAAAAGCTATTTCCCTCATATGTTTGCAGCAATATATTCAAAATCAGTTTCCACACTGGTGCTGTACAGTACGTGTTAAAGCAGGAAAATATTGTTTGTCCTCAGTGCAAAGCGTCCAAATCATTTCTTTATATCAGCTCTGGTTACAGTTTCTATCTCCATGACCATACCTCATTACATAATGCTGTTCACACTGTCACCTTGAAAACTCACTGGGACATGATTATGTTCTGTTTGTCTGACATTAACACACTGCCTGTCGCTGGGGGGCCAAGTCACTTCATCTCTTTGGTCTGTTCTGTGTCCCCTTCTTGGTCCTCAGCATGCCGTGGGACTGTCCGCCTACCACTCACTCTCTCTGTCTTACGTATGTGGATGTGGAGCCATCTTCATACAGTATTGATGTCTATGTCTGGTCGTGTCGGTCATCTCTCCCAGTGTGCACGGTGTTCCAGACCCAGGTTGAACTGTGTTTGCGAATCCATCACCCGACAAGAACGGGTCACATCATCCAAAAGTGGTGATGAGAAACTAAAAAAATTGTTTTTTAACATACAGTCGTGAAAAAATTAGGACACCCTACAGTATGAAAGCCTTAGGTGTGTTTTTTTATGATCAAATTTGGACGTATGGATATTTAATATCAATTTTAACAATACTGGGAGATTCAAGTAATATATTAAAACTGAAGAAAATAATTTAAAACATTTTTCTATAAAATTTAATTCTATAAAAAAATGGTGAGGAATAAGTTAGGACACACCCACATTTATTCCCACTTAAAGATACCCCGAGAAGTTTGCTTTTGGTTATAAAAGAGTCTCATATTAATGTGGATGAATCTACGTTACCCACACTTGTTAATGTGTCCATTTTCGATAAATATATCTGGATCGCTACATGTAGGTGACAAAAAAGTGACAAAAGACAGTCACAGCAAAGCAGAGGTAGGCCTACATTTAATCTGGATGAACTAAACAAAGTTTTCTGTCACTCCATCATACGACAGTGTATTTGCAAACACCGTTGGACCGGGGTCGTTTGTTCCAGTCACTTTTAAAAGAAGGAAAATAGTTAGTTTTGTTCCTTTTTTTTGAATGAACCTCACCTCAGTCTGTGAAACCCCCCTGGATGTGTGTGATGTCTGTGGACCAATGGTGAGTGGACGCTCTGCCCCTGTGTCTTCTCCTCCTCTATTCACACATTGTGTGTCTGTGCATGTGCACTCTCCTTCATAACTCAGTGTGTAGGAAACTTGTCCTTTATTCTGTCGCGTTGTGTCTTCAGGTGCGATTTTTTTTTTCTTTTTTCTTTTTTTTTTCAAATTTGTGTGTCTCCAGGCAACTGGCTGAAGCGATCCTCTCTATCTGGACTGACGGACGGGGTGGAGGACCTGCTGGACATCAGCTCAGTGGATCGACTCTCCTTCATACGACAGAGCTCAAAGGTCAGAGGAGGGTTAACGGAGGACACAACATTGACTGTGTATATCCAGTCCTGTTGCTTTAGTTTGTGTCTATGGATGTGTGTGTGTGTGTGTGTGTGTGTGTGTGTGTGTGTGTGTGTGTGTGTGTGTGTGTGCGCCGCAGGTGAAGTTCACCAGTGCGGTGAAGCTTTCGGCAGAGGGAGGCGCCGCCGGGCCGGAGTACGGCAGGGACGAGGAGGAGAATTTCTTCAAGCGGCTCGGTAAATGGAGGTCTGGCAGGAGGAATCCATCCAAGCTTCACCACACAGAAGAGAAAGATGGTAGACCTCCCTCACCCCAGGGTGCCCCCCCCCACCTCTCCCACACCCCGCCATCGTCCTCTTGTCTATTTCTCTCTCTCTTTGTGTCCCAGCCTTCCTGTCTGTCGGTGTTGTTTCGTTGGCCTTGCCCTCCTCGCCCCCTCACAAGTGGTGGTCTGTTGGTTCCTCCGTACGCCATCCTCCATCGCCCCCGGAAAGCTTCCTGCTACACTCTGTCAGCCTGGATGTTTCATTTTCAACCCATCAAAATGTCTCGTTTAAGTATCTCACACTAGATAATATAAAAACAACCCAGAGGTGGCACTTTAAAGCAAGATCACGTAACATAATCTTTATTCTTATAAATAAAAAATCAAATGCATGAGCAATAAAACACACAGCACTCTGAGGTTTTTGCTCTTGCAGCCTTACTTGGCCTGGTTTGACCACTAGCTTATGGTGGCTAATGTGAGCTAATGTAAGCTGACGTCTCTGGATCAGTTTGTTGACGTGCCAGCCCCGCTCTACTTGTGCCACTGTTATGTTGTATTTGATCATGTTGGACATCTTTGGTTTTGGCCTGAACCAGGGAATTTAGATTTTATAGGATTTTACTTGCTATAAACAAGTAAAATCCTGTTTATTTTACATTAAACAAACCATCAGTGTCACCGATTCAGTGATGGTTTTGAAAATGATTTGATAATAAACTCTGCTGTAACTTTCCAGACATTCAGATGTGTTGAAACTTCACCTCCTCTTGTCGTGTGAAAAGACTTGATGTTGTCTCCCCAACGGCAACTTATCATTATTTACAGCTCCCTGAATTTTTATTGCCCCTTTCTTGAAAAAAGAAAAAAAAAACATGGCAAAAATAGATCAGTCTGATGTCATTTGTCAAAATTCGTCCGTCGTCCAACTCTGCATTTCCTTCTTTCCAACTGTGCACGTCCTCCTATCTTCAACAATCAACCCCCCCTTCCTCTTGTTCTCATTTAACTGTGGGAAAAGAGGAAAGCAGGTGTCTGGGAATAACTCATATCTACGAAAAAACCATCTTTCTGCTGTGAAGCATATTTCTGTGCTACGTCAAGCATGAGGCTGTCGGTGCTTTCTCGTCTCTTCTGTGGTGATGTCTGGTGGTATTTTCCGATGCCTGAGTTTCAGTGAAGTGATAAAAAAAACCGACTGGTCCACATACAGCTTTTCTTCTCTACGGCTATGGTTACACTTGTCATTTCAACGTGATTTAATATCTAGACTGTAAAAGTAATATCATATTAATTAACATTTTTTGTGTAGATCTGAAAATCCAAGTGTAACCTCGGCCCCTGGCTGTGTGTCCATCTCTCACTCAGCTTCATTTGTCAGTGGCTCTTCAGTGCTTCTTGTTAAATGGATGGTGATGTTGCTTCATGCAATGTCTGGATGTAAATCTGCAGTGCTGTTGTTGACGGTCAGATAAACGACTACAACTCAATATGCATGTTTTAAAAAAGAATTCTCTTCACTTGTCCTGCTATACCCTCTTTTCTCCTCTCCTTTCCTTTCCTTTCCTCTCCTCTTCTGTCCTTTCCTCTCCTCTCCTCTCCTCTCCTCTCCTCTTCCTTTCTACATCTTTTCCTCCAGGTCCCCATGGTTTTCAGGAGCGTCTTGCAGCCAGTCAAGAGGCCATGAAGAACAAGAACGTGGTGAATTTGGGCGCCATCCGACAGGGAATGAAACGCTTCCAGTTTCTCCTGAACTGCTGCGAGCCGGGAACCATCCCTGACGCCTCCATCCTCGCTGCTGCTCTGGACCTGGTGTGTGTTTTCTTTTGTTTTGCACACACTGCATAAATGCATGAAGTCATATCTGTGCAATTAAATCTAATCTAATCTAATTCATCTTCATCTACTTTCTTGCATTTCCAGGAAGCTCCGGTCGTGGCTCGGGCCTCCCTCTTCCTCGAATGTGCCCGATTTGTCCACCGCTGTAACCGCGGCAACTGGCCCGAGTGGATGAAAGGCCACCACGTTAATATCACCAAGAGAGGCCTGTCGAGGGGTCGGTCACCTATAGTCGGCAACAAAAGGAACCAGAAGCTCCAGTGGAACGCCGCCAAACATTTCTGCCAGTGGGGAGACGTGAGTTTAAGATCCAACTGATTATTGAAGGTGACATTTAATGATAAACAAGGATTCAATAAATGTAAGTGCGTGTCTTTATGTGTTCCATCTGCTCAGGCAATCGGCACAAGACTCAGTGAGCTGTGTCACTCTGAAAGCGAGAGCCCTGCCAACATCCTGGGCTACATTTATGATGAAGAGACCAAACGGAGGATGAGAAAAGAAGACGAGGAAGAGGACTATTTAGACGACAGTGAGTGGTGAATATTTGTGTATTGCAATTTTTTTTTTTTTTGTTCAAGTTTCCATTTTTTTAATCCATATACATTTCTGCATCAAGATACAGTCAATCCTACAAAATGTGGCTGCCCCTTCGCTCTGAAGATGGCCGCCTGCCAGCTCTTGTTGGAAATCACCACTTTCCTGCGGGAGACGTTTCCCTGCCTACCACGCCCGCGCACCGAGCCACTCGTGGTCAGTACTTTCACAAGCGTGCAAAAATATATGCATACGTTCAGTGCTTTTTTATCTTCCCACAAAAACACCATTGCTCTCAAGATTGTGTGAGGATGTTTAAAAAAGAGACATGCAGCTTTATTTATATAGCGCATTTCATACTGTACCAAGGGGCAACTCAATGTGCTTTACTCAAGATTCAAGAAATTTATTTCGCCATTTTGTACACAGCAAGCTGGGTACAATAGGAATTCTTGTGCAGAAGTCCCCCCAGGTCAGATATAAAAGATTATTAAAAGGTTTTTAAAAAAAACTTGTTAAAAGATAGTGAGTCAATTCAACAAATAGCAACAACAAAAAAATAGCCTATAAATAAATAACATTTAAAGACAAAAAAACACAATTAAAATAAGTAAAGCTGCCATAATGTCTAAAGTGCAGAAGTGATGTCAGTGCTGTCAGTGGTGTTGTGTGTATTGAGTGAGTCTGATTGTGGCTGGGAAAAAACTGTTGTAGAAGCGTGTAGGAAAAAGAAACAAAACAGTAACAGGAAGTAAGTAAGAATTGGAAATAAAACATAAAAACATACCATTTTTAAAAATTTAAATAAAACCAAAATAGTAAAAATTGGAAACATTAAACATACAATTAAAAGCAAGAAAGAAGAATAAGAGAAAGTACAGGAAAAAGAAAGAGAGAGAGAAAAAAAAAAGATTCAGATCCAAGATTAAGATTAAGATTGTGTGTAGTCTCTCCATCCATCTAATGATGCTCTAACCATCTCTCTGCAGGATCTCGACAGCTGCCGCCTGCGTTTGGACCCCGATCTCGGCCGCCATCGCTACGAGAGGAAGATCAGCTTCGCGGGCATCCTCGACGACGAGGACGGGCACGACTCGCTCAACAGCAGCAGCCACACGCTCAAGTCCGACACCACCTGCGACGACAAGAAGACGCAGGAAACTCAAGGTGAGAGCCGCCGCCGTGCACGCCGGGTGTTATTTGTTTCGCTCCCGCCGCTTGGCTCTTTCCTCACTGATGATTGTAGATAATCTCTCTCCGCTCCCACCCTCCCCAGCTCCCATCCGTAAGATTCGCATCGGGGGCTCCCGGCTGCTGCAGATCAAAGGGGCCCGCAGTTTCCGTGTGAAGAAGGGCGGCTCCCTGTCGTCCATACGGCGGGCGGGGAGCCTCAAGAGCACCAAGCTGTCACGGCAGGACTCTGAGTCGGAGAACGAAGAGGGTCTGCTGTCGCAAACGCACAGCAGAGACACTGTCACTGACATAGGTAAGTGACTGGAAGTGTCTTTAGTAAAAGGAGAAATCACATACAGGATCATTTATAAAAGATGGCTAAAGTGTGTGTCTGTTTGTGGATGCAGGCAGCCCCTTCAGCACCAGCGAGCCCAGCATCGAGCCAGAGGGCCCGAGCTCAGGAGGAACAGAGGACAACTACCACCGCAACATGTCCTGGCTCCATGTATGTGTGTCATTATGGGTGGAGGGAGTGGATGGTGTCGCTTTCATATACTGACCTCTCTTCCCCTAACCCTCTCCTCTCCTCTCCTCTCCTCTCCTCTCCTATCCTCTCCTATCCTCTCTGTCCTTCTGGTCTCCTCTCATCTCTTCTCCTCTCCTATCCTCTCTGTCCTTCTGGTCTCCTCTCCTCTCCTCTCCTCTCCTCTCCTCTCCTCTCCTCTCCTCTCCTCTCCTCTCTTCTCCTCTCCTCTCTTCTCGTCCTTCTGGTCTCCTCTCCTCCGGTCTCTCCTCTCCTCTCCTGTCCTATCCTCTCCTTTCCTTTCATTTCCTCTCCTCTCCTCTCCTTTCCTCTCCTCTCCTCTCCCCTCCACTCCCTCCCTCTGGTCCCCTCTCCTCTCCTCTCTGTCCCTCTGGTGTCCTCTCCTCCCTTCTCCTCCCCTCTCTTCTCTTCCCCTCTCCTCTTCTTTCCTCTCCTCTCCTCTGGTCTCCTTTCCTATCATCTCTGTCCCTCTGGTCTCCTCTCCTCTCCTCTCCTCTCCTCTCCTCTCCTCTCCTCTCCTCTCCTCTCCTCTCTGTCCCTCTGGTCTCCTCTCCTCTCCTCTCCTCTCCTCTCCTCTCCTCTCTTCCCCTCTCCTCTCTGGCCTCAGATCATGATCCTGCTGTGCAACCAGCAGAGTTTCATCTGCACCCACATCGACTTCTGCCACCCGCACTGCTACCAGCACCACAGCCGCTCCTGCGCCCGTCTGGTGCGCGCCATCAAACTGGTGTACGGCGAGACGGTGGACAGCCTGAGGGAGGACAGCTCCTCCTCCGGCAACATCGGGGCACGCGCGAAGAAAAGCAAAGAGGTTCATTTCACAAGCTATCATTACGGTTTTAACTTGATAGGATGTTTTTTTACTGCGGATGGTTCATCAGAGTCTCTTCGCCTTCAGTGTTCAGACAAGTCCTGCCTGAGGACGCCGTCCATGAAGAGAAGACCCACTGACTCCAACACAGAAGGGAAGAAAGACACAGGGATGCTCAAGTACATCCGCAACCAGGTGAGTTGGCTTATAGAGTCACTCGGTATCACTTTGAAATAAACAGAAGGCAGACAAGTAGGAGTGTGTTTCTTATTTTGGAGGAGTTTTGATTTCCCTTGCTTATGGTTTATGTTCCTTTCAGGTGATGAGTCTGTCACCGGCTCCTCTGTCGCTGCTCATCAAAGCCGCTCCCATCCTGACCGACGACATGTACGGAGACATCCAGCCCGCCGCCTGGGAGCTCCTGCTCAGCGTGGATGAGCATATGGCAGCTGCTGCTGGTGAGTCGTTGTGGGTCGTTGTGTATAAACATGGAGATTTTAAAATTATAGAATCCAAAAGCAAGTGAAGGGTCTCAGCACACCTGAAGATGCAGGTGTGTAGGAGGAGGGCATAACCCAAAATACAGGATTCAGAGGAAGCTCCCGCACACTGTCTCACTCTCAATTAATTTATTAAAGCAACGTTTCGGTCACAACTGTGACCTTCATCAGGCATATGAAAAACATTTCAAACATGATTCACATATATATACAGATATTCCCGGTGGGACTGACCAATCAGGGGACTGGGTGGCTCAACTTGTGATGAGCTTCACCTGTTGGGGGGCGACAACATTCAATTAACACATAGACACATCATAAAGTATAACATGATGAGTAAGAAAATTAAAAAAAAGTATATATATATATATATATTGTTTTAAAGACATTCTTAAAGGGATAGTTCAACATTTTGGCAAATTGGCCCATTCCCATAATCGCTATAGTCATAGCAGTAGGTTCATTACCTTTAATTGTAGGTGTAAGCTATTTTCAGTACGGCGGAGCGCAGCAGCTGGCTGCTCAGAGCTAAGCTATGGAGGCTAACGGAATTTCTTGGTTTCCCTCATTAAACTCATCAAATTCAACATCCCAAAACTCCACAGCGCTTTTGTAGACAAGTTGTGACCTGCACAACCACCACGCTATGAGATAATGACGGAACGATACGAAACGGAGCCGTTTTCGAGGTAAATACATACAAAACTGCTGATGCGCGTTGCGTTCAGGGACAGTTTTTCAGCAAGCAGTCTCCGTATTTACCCTGTATTTAGCTCGAAAACGGCTCCGTTTCGTATCGTTCCGTCATTATCTCATAGCGTGGTGGTTGTGCAGGTCACAACTTGTCTACAAAAGCGCTGTGGAGTTTTGGGATGTTGAATTTGATGAGTTTAATGAGGGAAACCAAGAAATTCCGTTAGCCTCCATAGTGTAGCTCTGAGCAGCCAGCTGCTGCGCTCCGCCGTACTGAAAATAGCTTACACCTACAATTAAAGGTAATGAACCTACTGCTATGACTATAGCGATTATGGCAATGGGCCAATTTGCCAAAATGTTGAACTATCCCTTTAAAGAGAACCATATCAAAACACAAAGATAAGCTGTATATAAATAGGGGCAGCTATGCCAATTGTTAAGTTCTATTTGTTAGTTTTTTATAAAAAACAACAGATATAGGAGCTATAATATCAAAATAAATAGCCAACAAAATTATAGAATCACAATCACATTTTATTCTAACAGTCTCCTTCTTTCTTCTACTTGTATATCTTTTCCCTGTCAAGATCTGTCCCACTCTTTGCCCTCGACCTGACCTTTACATCTCTCTCTCAATCCCCTCCAGCTGCCATGTTCCTTCTGTGCGCCGTAAAGGTCCCCGACGCGGTGACCGAAATGATGATGGCCGAGTTCCATCACCAGGAGGCCTGCCAGCGCATCAACTCCATCCTCAAGTTTTACACGCTGTGGCGTTTCCGCTACCAGGTCTGGCCTCGCATGGAGGAGGGAGCCCAGCAGATCTTTAAGGTACAGGGTCGTCATCTTCGTAAACTTCATTTGGAACATGCTGTCTTGTGCAACTAGGCCGCTTTAACCCCTTCTGCACCACATCTGTCTTTTATTTCAGATCCCTCCACCCAGCATCAACTTCACCCTGCCATCTCCCATACTGGGCATGCCCTGTGTCCCCATATTCGACCCCCCCTGGGTGCCCCAGAACACTGGCAGCGTCCAGGACCCGATCAATGAAGACCAGTCTGTAAGTCCGAGCCCTGTTGTCATTATGCATTCAGTGCCTTTACTTTATCATTACGTTCTTTTACTAATAGATATTATGTTTTATATTGAAAACATCAGAGAGCCTGACTTTATTATTTTCATTATTATTATAATTACTTTTGAATCAGTGCACTCTATGTGAATCATTCAAATCCACCTGTGGATGTGACATCACACACAACCTGACCTGGGACGGGCCGTCAGGTTGCTGTAGATTAATAAATTATTTGATGTGCACTGCAAAATTAAACAGATTATTCACCCAAAAAAACATGTTTTAGTAATATCTAGACTGCAGATTTAATGTGTCCAGGCATTACCCAAATTATTGATTAATTGTCACTGTGGGATCACAATTAATTTGGGTGAACCGAACCTTTAAATCCAGCTCAACCCAACAATTTATCAGTGCATTTACTGCTTTAACATACACGTGTTATTGCTCTGCAACTGTAATGTGAACAACTGCACCAAGAAATCTGCTAATTGAAGAAAAAATAAATCTAATCCATCCTTTAAAGTAGTGCAGCAGATTTCTTGGTGTTTTCCTTTTTTACGTTCTTATCTTTTCTGTTAAAAAGCATGATTCTCAAAATATGTTTTATAGATTTTGATGACGACCTGCGAACACATGTTATATAATTTATCTATCGACTGTCTTTGTTTTTAGTACTCCACATTAATTCAGTCAGTCCATACCATAGTAAGTTGGTATTTCTGCCCGGATGTTTGTGCTGATGCATCTTGTTACCTCAGATCATTAAAAGACAGGAGGGGAAAATTTTCTCCATTGAGTGTTTTTTTTAGGCCATTTGGGAGCTGTAGGTTTCCATCATGGATCAGAAGCTGGGGGGAGTTTCATGGGTCATTTCAGAGAGCTGCATCTTGATCAGTAATACACACCACACTCACAGTTTCTCCAATAACCTGCTCTGATTGTAAGGGAAAAAAAAAAATAACAGCATGCATCGGACATTCAGACATTATGTGTATGTTGTGCTGTTGATGCATGGTCATTAGATGAGAATGACTTTGCTGTGTTTTTCATATCATGCGTTCAGCTTATTTGGATATGTATGTTTATGAGCACTCGTGGGAATGGTGTGAGGCATTTACTGTACACAATATACAGTAAATTCTCCAAATTCCACTCTGAATACATTTATCTGTGTCCACAATTTGTCACCGATTGAAATCTTTCCTATTCAATACCTCAACAGTGTTCTTCATGATGCTCGGGATGGCATTAGGAGAATTACTGTATTAATGTGTTGTCCGGTCATTTTACATCCCAAAATGCTCCTCAGATGTAATCGTCCGTAAGCCTAGAATAGATGTGCACACACTTTCCTGACAGTTCTTACCCTGTCAGTTTGGTTTTCATTTGATTTGTGCCCTCCCTCATTTCTGAATCTTCTTGTATGTCCGCACCCGCTGCTCTACCTCGGTGCTGTCTCATCCAACGCCACCCTCCATGCCAACCCCCCATCTTTTCAGAAATCCTTCTCGGCGCGGGCCGTGTCGCGCTCGCACCAGCGGGCCGAGCACATCCTGAAGAACCTGCAGCAGGAGGAGGAGAAGCGGCGGCTGGGCCGCGAGGCCAGCATCATCACGGCCATCCCCGTGGCTCAGGAGGCCTGCTACGAGCCCACCTGCAGCCCCCCGCCGGAGCAGGAGGAAGAAGGTGGGCCGGCCACACTGTGTAGAGAAATACACAGTACAGGTGTCCGCTGGAGGTTCACTGGGAACTGGCTTTTCTTTTAAAACTGTGTGATCTTTTTTTCTTTTCTTTTTATTGTGTAAAAATAAACAGTATAAGACAGCAACAAGTGTGAAGATAACAGGCCACAGAGACAAACAAGATAAGAATGTAACATTTTAACTAAATGTAATAAACAGCCAACACATAGAACAGAAATGAAACAATGCTCTGACAGAACTGGATCAGGGTAACACTGGATAATAATTCTGATAAGTAATACTACTACAACCATTGTGACATGTAATAAAAGTAATAATACTGATGAGGGGTATAGGGAAAGTTTTTTTTTAAAGAGAGGAAGAGAGAGAAAGGGGTAGAAAGAAAATTAATAGGTAAGAAAGAAACTAAAGTAATAATGATTATCTATCTATCTATCTATCTATCTATCTATCTATCTATCTATCTATCTATCTATCTATCTATCTATCTATCTATCTATCTATCTATCTATCTATCTATCTATTATCTATCTATCTATCTATCTATCTATCTATCTATCTATCTATCTATCTATCTATCTATCTATCTATCTATCTATCTATCTATCTATCTATCTATCTTCCCTCTCTCCAAACTTCTGTGTTTGAAACAGCCTTAATAAAATGTATATATAAGTATTTCAGGGTGTTGGAGGATGTGAGGAATGTGGATGTAAATAATTCTAGGGGGGTTGCCTTCAGTAGGTATGGGCATGGGTCAGAGGTCAAGGAGAGTTTATGTCTTTTTTTGTTTGTTTGTTTGTTTTCTTCATTTCCTTTGGATCGCTCAGCTCAGTTCTAGTTTGTGGTGTTAGCTGTTGGTGTTGTGGATGTGAAGTGTGTGACAGCTCTGTGCCCTGACAGCATGTTCTCTCTGCTCTGTCTGTCCTGGTCCTGTCGGACGTTGATCCCGCCAGCAGAAGAAGTGGTGAACCTGGCATCACGCCGTCTGTCCGTCAGCCCGTCCTGCGCCTCCAGCAACTCCCACAGGAACTACTCTTTCCGCCGGGGCTCGGTGTGGTCCGTCCGCTCACTGGCCAGCGCCGAAGGTCTGAGAATAAAGACCAGAACGTCTTTTTAATAAAGTATAAAACTCCTGCTCGGCCGCTGAGAATTTATATTTGTTTTCTCTTTTTGCTTTTTTGCTAGATGAAGAGAACACAACAGAACACACTCCTACTCACCACATGCTGCAGCCACCCCAGGCTGTCTTCCCAGCATGCATCTGCGCCGCCGTCCTGCCGATCGTGCACCTCATGGAGGACGGGGAGGTTCGGGAGGATGGCGTGGCTGGTGGGTGTCATCTCCAAAGACAGGGAGTGTTAAATATATTGTTAAAAAAAATGACACGTGAATCTTCATTATCTTCTCTTCCATGTTTCCTCAGTGAGCGCTGTGGCCCAGCAGATCCTCTGGAACTGCCTGATCGAAGACCCGGCACTGGTTCTACGACACTTCCTGGAAAAACTGACAGTGAGCAACAGACAGGTGGGCAAGACACACATCCTATAATTGTTTTTCTACAAGTTGAGAGTGGAAATGTGGGAATGTAGAAATGTAAAATGCAACTTTATGTTGTTAGGATGAGCTGATGTATATGCTGAGGAAGCTCCTGCTCAACATTGGAGATTTACCGGCCCAGACGTCTCACATCCTCTTCAACTACCTGGTGAGGCCACAGAAAGACATATATCTTAATTTTTTCTTATTAGTTTATTTACTTACTTATTATAAATTTATGTAGTTGGTTCACTGTTTTTGTTTTGTCCTCCTTGGCTTACTACATACTGAGTGTATTATTGCCAAAACTTACATCTTTATGGATTTGATATGGCTTGAACAAATATTGATATCTTGTATTAGTTATATCATGAATTAACGGCAGAGCATTTAAAGGAAAGCAGAAGATTAACTGATTTTGGATGAGTTATGGAGAAGGGGTGGGACTATATATACTCTAAGTTTTTAACTTTAGCCCACTCCTTTTAGGACAAAAAGTATGCAAAGTGCAGCTACTTGCTCCTGTGCACTTGTTTACTTATTTTACATGTTTCAAATAAAAAGATGAATTCATTCATTTATGTTATGTATCTTCAAATTTCATCATCTCTCTCAATCAAATCTCCGTCCTCTAGGTGGGGCTGATCATGTACTTTGTGCGGACGCCCTGCGAGTGGGGCATGGACGCCATCTCGGCCACGCTGACCTTCCTGTGGGAGGTGGTGGGCTACGTGGAGGGGCTCTTCTTCAAGGACCTGAAGCAGACCATGAAGAAGGAGCAGTGCGAGGTCAAGCTGCTGGTCACCGCGTCCATGCCAGGTGAGCTCACACCAGGGCCGTTGCTAGGAATTCTGGGCCCCCTTAAAGAATACTAAAGTGGGCCCCTCCCTCTAACTTTTCCAGTTTTTTTTTTCTTAGACTACGTATGTATTATCATGTATTATTTAGCCTACTTTGTTTTGATGCTAATGCAGCATTACACTGCAAAAACTCAAGTATCTTACCAAGAACATTTGTCTTATTTCTAGTCAAAATGTAATTTCTAGTCAAAACAAATCCCATTATACTTAAAATAAGACACATCATATTAAAAGTAGCTTGTTTTTTGACACTTTTTACTCCTTTCAAGCAGATTTTCACTTGGAATAAGTAGAAAAAAACTGATAGTGGAACAAGTTTTTCTTCCTTATTACAAGCACAAAAAACCTGCTTTCACTGGCAGATTTTTCAACTTATTTCAAGTGAAAATTTGTTTGAAACAAGTGAAAATGAATTTTTAGGTTATGAGTCTTATTTTAAGTGGAAAGAGATTAGTTTTGACTAGAAATTAGACATTTGGACAAGAAATAAGGCAAATATTCTTGGAAAGATGTTGAGTTTTTACAGTGTACTATGAGTATTAGTCAGGGTCTTATGCAGAATAATTCAGTCATACAAAGATTAGACTACTGGGATTTTTTGTGGGCCCCACTGGGTGCTGGGCCCCTAGAATTATCATCACCTTTCTTCCCTATACAATGGCCCTGACTCACACTGCCGCCGCAAAAATAATCAGTCGAAATGAAATCGCCGGTGTCAAACATAATAAAAGATTATTCTTGTGATTTCCCGCCGCAGGAACCAAAACACTGGTGGTGCACGGGCAGAACGAGTGCGACATCCCCACGCAGCTGCCCGTCCATGAAGATACGCAGTTTGAAGCACTGCTGAAGGTACAGACTCAGACTCTTTGTTTACGTGCTGCATTCAGGCTTTAGTAATCTCTCTCTGTAGCTAAATATAAACGATCTGGGGTGAGAGTCGGCTAAATATTCATGTGAGCTTAAGTCAACTAATGAGAGAATCTTCTGACGTCTCCTCTCCCTCCACCCAACCAGGAGTGTCTTGAATTTTTCAACATCCCTGAGGCCAGATCAGCCCATTACTTCCTCATGGACAAACGGTGGAACCTCATCCATTATTCCAAGGTAGGTGGACAGCAGCCTAGTTTCACTTCAAGACGGAAGTGGAGGACTTAACTGTAGTAAATTTGTTCTTTAGTCCCACTTCCGCAGTTTTTACCAAGATTGTGGCATTCACAAATGTTTTCTCATCCAGGATTTGTTCTTAGCTAAGAAAAAAATCTACGCACACTCAAGAGCACACTTAGACACATTTGAGAGATGACTCTTGTGCAATATCGTGATTATTGTATTTTCTTCTGTTCTGCAGTTGTATAATATTATATGATTTGAATTAGAATAATTATCTTATCATTTAAGATGTTTTTAATATTTTTTTTTATTATTTTACGAAGCACTGCGGTCTCTTATAAAACACTATATACACTTAATTCTAACCCTAACCTTTGTTTTGAAAGTTGCTATATAAATAAAGTGTATTATTATTAATTCGCAACGCAGTTTACGTTCATGAATCTAACGTAGAGTTTTCTTAAAAAATTCTTAAGAAAATTGAATTTCCTGTCTCTCTTATATTCTATCCAATAAGGCAAAAATCCCCAAAATATACTTTAAAAAAAAGAAAAGAAAGACATTTCTTGAGAACGACTAAGAAGATATTGATGAATGAGGCCCAGTGTTCCTATCTACCCCCTTTAGACATATGTAAGAGACATCTACCCCTTCCGGAGGTCGGTGTCTCCACAGCTCAACTTGGTCCACATGCTGCCTGAGAGAGGACAAGAGCTCATCCAGAAGCAGGTTTGGAAGATTTCAAATGTTCCAATTCCCCTTTAAATGACGTCTGTGGAGGAATAGAAGTAGAAACTCATTCTACATTTTTGTGATTTTTTTTTTTTTGCCTGTAGGTGTTCTCCCGTAAACTAGAGGAGGTCGGCCGCGTCCTCTTCCTCATCTCCCTCACGCAGCACATGCCGGCCGTGCACAAGCAATCCCACGTCTCCCTGCTGCAGGAAGACCTCCTCCGCCTGCCCTCCTTCCCACGGACCGCCATCGATGCAGAGTTCTCTCTGTTCAACGACCCACAGGGTGAGACACACTCATACTTTTCCTGTGCCATCACAAACTGTAATAGAAATCATTCTTGGATGGATGTATACTTTAATTTGTGTTTTTAAGGAGAATGAATAATTATTTTTTTTATAAGAAAGGCAGCAAAACAAATATATAGAGGATTTGGGCTGCTGTGGAAAAAAAAAAGTGAGTTCTGACTTTTTTTTCTGACTTCTTTTTTTTTTAAGTCATAATTTTGAGAAAAAGGTCAGTCATTCTGTCATTAATCTCAGAATTCTGAGATTAAGATTAGATTAGATTAGATGAAACTCACTTTTTTCCCCACAGTGGCCCTAATCCTTTTCCATAAAATACAAATAGATGTAACTGTTCTTTTTTTTAAAATCTCTTTTATTTGCTCCATTTTTGTTTTCTTTCTTTTGTCTGTTTGCTTGCTTTTCTTTGGTTTCTGTTTTTTGTCATGTTCATGTTCGTTTTTGCTGTCTATAAACCAAGCTAATCTGATGCTGAAAGATAATTTAAAAAAATGATCACAAAATAATAATGTTTTTTTTTCCCTCTCTCTCTCTAGGTAAGGAGCTGTTTGGTTTGGACACCCTCCACAAGGTCCTGTGGATCAAGCTGCTGGAGGAGATGTTCCTGGGCATGCCCAGCGAGTACCCGTGGGGCGACGAGATGATGCTCTTCCTGAACGTCTTCAACGGGGCCCTGCTGCTGCACCCGGAGGACAGCGCCCTCCTCAGGCAGTACACGGCCACCGCCATCAACACCGCCGTGCACTTCAACCATCTCTTCTCCCTGAGCGGCTACCAGTGGATCCTGCCGACCATGCTGCAGGTACAGAGTAACACATGTGTTTGTTCATCGTCTTAAACCTCTGTCTACCTCCACCTCATGAAAAATGCAAAAGAAATCATGTTTGGAAACAACAGAAATGAAATGACAGGGAAAGATATTATGCAAAAACATGTTATCGGTTGGCTGAGGTGGGGAAAAAAAATGCCATAACAAAAAAAAAAGAGAGAACGTGACCTGTGGTGACAGAAACACATGTACGCTCTGTGTTGTTGTGACAGGTCTACGCCGACTACGAGAGCAACCCTTTACTGAGGCAGGGCATCGAGTTCTGCTGCCGGCAGTTCTACATCCTCCACCGCAAACCCTTCATCCTGCAGCTGTTCGCCAGCGTGGCTCCGCTGCTGGAGTTCACAGTAAGACACACATGCACACACCTGTATTAGAATAAATGTACAAGAAAAGACATAAATAATACATTTTCTCTACATATTTGTTTGCTCCACCAGACCAGCACCAGCACCGGTCTGTCCAAAGGAGTGTCGGCCCAGTGTCTGTTTGACCTGCTGGTCTCTCTGGAGGGTGAGACGCTGGACGCCCTGGACGCTCTGGAGCTGGTCAAGGCTGAGAAACCTCTGCGCTCTCTGGGTAAAGCCAGTCAAATTCTATCCTGATGTCTCACCAGTATGTCATCGTTGTTACCATTGTCTGTGCCCCGGGACAGCAGATGAAAATTAGTTTACAGCTAAATCTGGCACAATATAGTATGTATTGAGCACTGTCCCTGTTAAATAAATAAATAAAATAAATGTAAATCCAAGATAGGTACTCTAGCACATTCCTTCTGGTCCTAATAATAAACTCCATTCATACTGGAAATCAGTGTTTTTCTGGGGCTTTTGGCAAAAAATCTGGTGCCCAACCCTCTGGGAGCTACAAGTGTCCTTTATTCTGTCATTAATATGAAAGAAGGGTGATTCAATTTGGGATGGTGATTGCAAAAAAGCAGATTTTACATGTGTGGATAATGTATTGTGTGCCTAGATATCACTTGTGGTTGGGAGAATTGTGCAACACATTACATCTGGAGAGACGAAGACTCGAAAAACGAAGATAGAGGAGATATGTTTGATAAGACATGTGACCCGGTACTGAGTTACCTTGAAAACTAGAGCTCACAGACATTGGCTATTGTATAAAGCCTCATGTGAACTTTGAATTTGAATTTTTATTCATTTCTTTCTTGAAAATCAATAAACATATTTCTAAGGGGGAAAAAGCCCAAAAGCTCAAAATATTATACACACACATACATACAGTATTGTTTTGTTTGTTTTTCAGATTTCTGTTATGGCAATGAGGACTTGGCCTTCTCCATCAGTGAAGCCATCAAGCTGTGTGTCACTGTGGTTGCCTACGCCCCCGAATCCTTCAGGAGGTATGGAGACACACTCTGCATCGTCTCCATCTCTTTTCCTCTCCCACATCTACATCTTTTCCACATCAGCCCATCTTCTATGTGTGTGATCTCTCCAGTCTCCAGATGCTGATGGTGCTGGAGGCGCTGGTTCCCTGCCACCTCCAGAAACTGAAGAGCAACACCGTTACCATGGAATCGGCTTCCGCTGCAAGGGACGAGATCGCCGCCATCGCTGCTCTGGCCACGTCACTGCAGGCGCTCCTCTACAGCTCAGAGGCCCTGACAAGGTCGGAGAGAACTGGAGGCGATTCGGCCTTTATCAGATTTTTTTTTTTTTTTTTTTTACAATCCTCCTAATTTCATCCACATCTTCTCCACAGGCCGATGACAGCACCACAGATGTCCCGCTGCGATCAGGGCCACAAGGGAGGCACCACAGCAAACCACGCCATGTCAGGAGGAGTCAACACCAGGTCAGGAAGAGAGGTATAATCAATAAACGAGTAGCGGTGGTGTTCTTTCTTTGAACGAAGTGCCGTTTTCTTCTTCACAGGGACAACCTCCACCTCCTGGAGGAGGGCCAGGGCATGCCGAGGGAGGAGCTGGACGAGCGCATCGCCCGGGAGGAGTTCCGCAGGCCCCGGGAGTCCCTGTTAAACATCTGCACCGAGTTTTACAAACACTGCGGACCAAGACTCAAGATCCTGCAGAACGTCGCCGGGGAACCGCGGGTCACGGCCCTGGAGCTGCTGGACATCAAGTCCCACATGAGGTGAGATTTTATCCATCAGTGTCACTCGTACAATTTGCATAATGGTAGGTTGTAATGAAATGATTATCCAAAAAGCAGAGATTGCTTGCCCAAAAACTGCCCCCAACAGGAATGCGCATCAGCGGTTTTGCATGAATTTACCTCGAAAACAACTCTGTCTCGTAACGTTCTATTATTATCTTATAGCGTGGTGAATGTGCAGGTCACAACTTGTCCATGAGAGCGTTTTGGAGTTGTTGGATTGTGTATTTGATGAAATCAAACCAAAGAAAACCAAGAAATCCCATGAGCCTCCGTAGCGTAGCTCTGAGCAGCTCGCGGCTCTGCTCCGCCGTTCTAAAAATAGCTTGCACCAACAATTAAAGGTAACAAACCTACTCCTAAAACGATAGGGATTATGGCAATGGGCCAATTTGCCAAAATGTTGAACTATCCCTTTAACTCATTGAGTGCCGCGCTCCTTTCCAAAGTTTTAGTCAAGTGTACCGGCAAATTAGACCATATTTGACTTTTTATTTTAGAGCCATAGTGTATTCTATATTATTGCCACCAACACATACTGTAGCTCATTTGAAAGGTTTAACTTTATCCTTCAAATGGCCACAAACCGTTTGTTTCTACGTGCCTCCGTTCCTGAGAAAAGTCAAGCTAAACATGGCTGGGTTTCACCAAAATCCCTCCTTTTTTTCTAGAAAAGGAGATAGAGCGTCTTTTATGAAAGGTGCGCTGTTTGTGTCTGTCGCTCTTCAGACACTCGCATTTCTGGATCAAAGGGCTCGTATAAGATAAATATACACAACAATTGTTGTTCTATTCACAAAACCACCATCGGGGGCGGGGGGGGCGCCACTAAACAGCAATAACACAGACGCACCGTGCCGTGTCACAGCCTCTCGCCGCGGAACGTGAGGCTCTGCCGGCCACAGCGGCTCGCGAACACCGGTCCCGCCGGTGGTCGCGGTCCGTCTGTGGTACGGGTCGGTGGTGCCGGTCTGCTTTGGCCCAGAGACCATCAGATTTTACCGCGGGAGGACTTTGGGGAGGACACGGTGTTGCTCCAGATGAAGACCGGGCGGGACAGTGGGCTGAGAGCTTCCTGGTTCAGCTCCCAGCTGCTGCAGCCTCGCAGGTGAGAGCGGAGCAGCAGCGGAGAAGCAGCGGAGCAGCTGCTGCATCTGCATGCAGAACTCCGTTTGCAGAAGCTGAGTTATGATAAAAACTTCCAGATCATGAGCTGTCATGTGACTTTGATCGTCATCTATTTCAGTTCTCCTCGTCGTAGAGTCCCCAAATTTACATATAATGTGTATTAAAGTGTCTATTTTCATAATTTAAAAAAAAAGCAAAAAACGAAAAATTTCGTTTTTGGCACTCAACGCATGGGAACGAAAAACGAGAAATTACGTGGTTGGCACTCAATGAGTTAAGATACAGGATGGTTCTACACAAAGGCAAATATGTGCATTGATTGAACCTACATTTAAAAAAAAAGAAAAGATTTAAAAACAGGCAGAGAAGAGGCTTGTCAAATACGATGAGGCGGATCATTCCATAGTGTCGGAGCTGCTCTGACCGTGTGTGTCCGTGTCGTCCGTCTCCCAGACTGGCAGAGATCGCCCACGCCCTGCTGAAGCTGGCGCCCTACGACACCCTGACCATGGAGAGCCGGGGGCTGCGGCGCTACATCATGGAGATGCTGCCCATCACCGACTGGTCGTCGGAGGCCGTGCGGCCCGCTCTCATCCTGATCCTCAAGAGGCTGGACCGCATGTTCAACAAGATCCACAAGATGCCTACGCTCAGGTGCGCTCGCCCACAGGCATTGTGCACCAGGTCTGTTGAATTACAATCCCACTTCTTTCTCCGTCTCCCTGTGAGTGTATCGTGCTGTACCGGTGCCGTGGTTGTGTACAGTAGATAGACGGCTTCTTGGCACTGTCCTCCGTAAAGCGCTGCCTTCGTGGGTGATGTACCGTAAGTGCTGCTGTGGTGTGTTTTCTTGCACAGGTTCTTGTGGGTGGGTTTGTGTGTGTGTGTGCGTGAGAGGTTCAGTGCTGCATACACGGGTTTGTGTGGGTGTGTGTACTAACGATGGGTCACTGGCAGTGTTCCCCCTTATACAGGGGTGCAGGAATGCAGCGAAATTTGTTTACCTTTATTCTTAGTGTAATATAACATGTAAATAATCTCTAGTCTTGTAATAACTGCACATCTTCTAATTAGACTTAAATAGATTAGGTTTTACAAAACGGAATTGCTGCAGTTGCATCTAACCCCTTTAATAAGGTAGTTGGTAAACTTGATTTATGTTGTACTTTTCATACAATAGAATAGTATTACACAAAAATGCATGGACAAAAACTTTGAAATCCAATTTGCATTAACAAATCAATAGGTTAAAGTATGGCAAGCAGTAAAATATTGGTTCAAGAGTCAATAAAATAAAGCAGTAGTTGCCCTCTTCCTTATTCCTTACTTTTAAATGTTTAAGATCAACAAACAAATTTTAATATTATACAAAATAACCCAAGTAAATATAAAAGACAGTTTTTAAATTATGATTTCAGTGAAAAAAGCTATCCAAACCTACCTGACCCTATGTAAAAAAAAAAAAAAAAGTAATTCCCCCCCTTGTTAAATCATGAACTAACTGTGATAAACCACATTTCTTTGGAAAGATGAGTTCAATTTCAATCTCCACACCCAGGCCTGATCACTGCCAGAGCTGCTGAATCAAGAAAGCACTTCAATAGAACCTGTGTGACAAAGTGAAGTAGGCTGAGAGAGCTCAAAATAGCAACACCATCATGCTGTGATCTGGAGAAATGCAGGAAAAGATTAAAAAGCCATCGACATCCGTCAGTCTGGAAGCAGATAAACCAGTTAACAGGTTTTTACAGTGACTTGAACGCTGCAGGAAAGAAATAAAGCCGAAACACCGCTGGCTCAGAGGGAACACTGGTCACAGGTGTGTGCCTCACACCACAATCTGTCGCTGCAGTGTCTAGCTGTTTCTGTTTGTGAGCTTTGCAATATTCACCGGGGGGGGGGGAGTGCACATCCCTCTCAGCACACGATGGTCTGCTTCTCCGCTTCAGACGTTCTGACATGTGATTTGACGAGATCGAAGCGAAGGCGAGCAGCTTCTCCATGCCGACGCCCCGCGTTCCCCCTTTTCATCCCACACACGACACGGATGAGGCATTTTGCATCAGAGCCATTTTTAATTGTATGACATTGTGCTTTTTATCTCGGTGGTGGCTTGGTGTTGTGCGCTCTCCAGGAGACAGGTGGAGTGGGAGGCGGCCAGCAGCCTGATCGAGGGGATCTGCCTGACGCTGCAGCGACAGCCAATCATCTCCTTCCTCCCGCATCTCCGCTCGCTGATCAACGTCTGTGTCAACCTGGTACGAAAAGAAACACACAGGACGATACAAATGGTCATTCCTGCTTTTTTGTGTGTATTTTTTTAAGCCTTTATTTGTGTGGTCAGGTGATGGGTGTAGTCGGACCCTCCAGTGTGGCAGACGGTCTACCTCTGCTCCACCTCAGCCCCTACCTCTCTCCTCCGCTTCCTTTCAGCACAGCGGTGGTCCGGCTGGTCGCCCTTCAGATCCAGGTCAATGTCACAGGTTTCATCCACCTATAGATTATTCACTCTTTTTTACCTGCTATAATGTCTCATACTTTCTTCTTCCATGTTTTTTTTTTGTTTTTTAAAATCCATCCCAGGCCTTGAAGGACGACTTCCCCCTCAGTCATGTGATCTCACCTTTCACAAATCAGGAGAGGAGGGAGGGGATGCTGCTCAACCTGCTTATCCCCTTTGTGCTGACTGTTGGCTCTGGAAGCAAAGGTAAAACATGATTTTGATTTGTCCCTTTACGCATTTTTCAAGTGGTAAAAAGTACCGGTTGAGGTCAAATCTTGTACTCTGCTGAGTGATATAAAGTCATTTTAGGGCAACATATCCCTCTATGTACAATACCAGGGACTGGAATCATTTTTTGGCAGGCAAAATAGCCAGATTTTTACATTGTAATGTCCCTTTATGGCATGCAGAAGGTGCACCTGACAAATCATTGTCCTTCATAACGGATGAATTGACCCCACACCTTCTGAAATACCTCCTGTTTGTCCTTGAGAAATTTTCTCCAGAGTTAAACAAGAAGTTAGTTCTCTAAACCACAAGGCCATAGCGGGTTTCCACATGTTTTTCCATGATGCTATATTGTCCTTTTTGCTTGTAGAGAGCATATGTTTATAAAAACAAAAATCCATGACACTTTATTGTATGGCTCTCAGGGGAAAGACTCCAGGTTCCAGCTCTTATCAAATTGAAGGAATCTCCTGCCCAGGCAGTCTGATAGCCAGACATGTATTATCTATGCAAATGACTCCACTTGGGTCTGTGTGTCTCTCCCTCTGCAGACAGCCCCCATCTGGAGCCGCCTGAGATCTTCCTGCTCCTCCAGACCGTCATCAACATCCTCCTGCCCCCTCGGATCATCTCCACCTCTCGCACCAAGAACTTCATGCTGGACGCTTCCCCGGCTCACTGCTCCACGCCGGGCGACACGGGGAAGGACCTGCGCAGAGAGGGATTAGCCGAGTCCACCAGCCAGGCTGCATACCTGGGTATGGATGTGGTAACTTTTCATAACAGGATTAATAAAGTTACAGGCTTTTCTTTTCTATGTTTTAACCTATGCGTCTCATCTCCTGTGATCCTGCAGCTCTGAAGGTGGTGCTGGTTTGCTTCGAGCGCTCTTTGGGGAACCAGTGGTACCGGCTGAGCCTGCAGGTGAAAGAGATGGCTCTGAGGAAGGTGGGGGGCCTGGCCTTTTGGGACTTCATCGACTTCATCGTCCGAACACGAATCCCTATTTTTGTCCTGCTGAGACCGTTCATACAGTGCAAGGTAGAGGGACCAGCCTTTTGTTGTTTATCTCGCATTTTATCCTCAACCAGTGTGTTTTCTTTCATTGTCCTCTCCGTTTCACCCCTCACTGGTCCATATGTGCATGTTTTTTAGTTGTTGACTCAACCCGCTGACTCCCAGGAGGAGATAACAGCTCGTCACCACATCGCCGACCAGCTGGAGCGACGCTTCATCCCACGGCCGCTCTGCAAGAGCTCCCTGTTCGCAGAGTTCAACAACGAGCTAAAGATCCTTAAAGAGGCTGTTCACAGCGGCTCTGGTCAGAAATGAACTTAGTCTGAGAGAAATTTTGATTTGAAATTAGAACAGTTAATGAATCACAGCAGGGTTTGTTTTAAAATGACAGTCCTGTGTGTTTCTGTCAGCCTACCAAGGCAAGACGTCCATCAGCACAGTGGGCACCTCCACGTCGGCCTATCGCCTCAGTCTGGCCACGATGTCGCGCTCCAACACCGGCACCGGGACGGTTTGGGAGCAGGAAAGTCAACCGTCACGTCAGCCGTCCCAGGACACACTCAGCCGCACCGACGAGGACGACGAAGAGAGTCAGAGACATTCCCCCTTTTTTTTTTACATCCCATGTTCTTTTAAGCTGTGTAAAGAGTGCGAGGGGGACTCACCGCCCTCCTCCGTCTCTCTGCAGATGACTCCATCAGCATCCCCAGCGTGGTGAGCGAGCACGAGGCCTTCCTGCCCCGGGTGATATCGCAGCGCCGCTTCTCCAGCCACGCCACCAGCTCGGCGGCGTCGCAGCCCGAGGCCCCCCGCACCACCATGCTGCCCAGCCACAGGTAACATTACCCCGACACACACACATGCATGCATAGGAATACACACCTCTACACCTAACTTCAAATATAGTTTCTCTCCCTCGGTATTTGTCAGGTGGTGGCGAGACAGGATAAAGTAGAGCTCGAGTGGAGGCAGAAATAATCTCATTGGATAAAACATTTTTTTCTCTTAAGTTTTATTTTCTGAAAGGGAGGAGGTTGTGTCTGCAGACCTGGAGACTGCAGATTCAGACCTGCAGTTCTAGAGACTCCTTATTTTCGCAACAGCGCCCTCTATTGGAAGCCAATACAAACAAACCTTGTTAGTATTCTGTATTTTGGTGTAATCAGGCTTCAAACTGTTTAGTATTGGGGTGCACTAGACCTTTAAACTGTTAGAATTGATGGTGTAAATAAACTTTCAAAGCTGTTGTTAGAAGGGAGACTTTTAGCTTCATCAGAATCACACTTTTTATTCTTTAGTTAGAATAATTATGCTTCATCAACAATTCAATCTTGGTATTTTTATTCAGTTGTAATACAATTTTGGGTAACACTTTATAATAAGTACACACTATTAAGCATTAGTTAAGCATTAATAAATACTGAATTGATTTGATTTGATTTTGAATTGATTCAAGACTCAACTGCAGTGTCAACAAATAACACAAAGATTATTTCTGCTTCCATTTCAAAAACTCTTCCTGTGCAATTCAAGTCTCCGTTTGTTTTTCTGTAATATGTAGAATTAATATTTTTAAGAATGATCGATCAGTCATATCCCACAACCACTGTCATTTTTTTCTGTGTATATCTCTGTTGATGGATAATGTTCTTTATTCAACAGTCTCACAGCAGCTTTGTGAGGTAGCTAAGACTCTCGGTGTGTCGGTAAGAAAGCAGAGAAACTGATTGGCTGACGGTTGCTCGGAGCCAACCAAGGGGAGCTCAGGGACTTGGGGGGGGTGGTGATGGATCTGGACTGCACTCCCTAAACTCCCGTTCTCCCCCTTCGCCCCCCTTTTTACAGTGAACCCAATGTGCTAGATGAGTCCCAGGGCCTTCTGCAGGAGGGTAACCTCTCTAGGTACAGTGGCCCTCTTTATGTGTGTGTCTCCCGTTGGTGCGTTCTTGCATCCGTTCGCCAGTGGGAGGGGCAGTGCCTCGGAGCGGCCTCCTCTTATTGGCCGTCGATCACTCATCTACATCCAATCAAAATGCCTTGGCCCGTCACCCCCCCCCCCCCTCCTTCCACCCACCCTCCTACTTACCTGTCTGTATCTCTTTCTGTGTGGGTCCAGTGTGCCTTGTCTCTGTCCCCTATACCTCCTCCCCCCCTTCTCCTCCTCTTGAGCTCCACACTGACCCTCATCTTCTCAGCTCATCTGCTGTGCTATCCTAACCAGCCCCCTCCTCTCCCCCCCTTATTTAAAAAAAAAAATCCCAGAGGGCCCCATCAGCCCTGTGGCCAGGGAGCTCCACCTCTTCTTCTCCTCTGTCAGCTGTGTGGTCTTTACAGTTGACGTGCCATCACCAACGTCAGCCTCTCTCCCATTGGTGCCATGGTGTTTCATATTGTTTACGTGTCTATCAGGCTTCTCACTGATCAAATTGGGCGTCCTACTCTGGATACCAATCTGTAGGGGCAAGGGGGAACTGGGGTGGCAACATAATACAAGGACTCCTTTGTTGTTTTCTTTGTCCATTTTTTTAAGAAACTGACTTAATTTAACCCTATCTCACACTTTTAAAAAATTGAGTAAATCAAAAACAGTTTGCACAGTTTGTTTTGTCAGTTGCTGCTCCAGCCCCTACTATCCCCTGTTGTGTTTTCAGTGTATGAATCATGGCGGCATTGTTTTTCTCTGCACTGTGACTGGGTGTCTTGTAAACATACTGTGTGTGTCGTGCAGTGAGTGAGTGGGTAGAGTAGCAGCGGCATCTTGTTGTGGTCAAAGATGTAGTCGGTAGCAAGCGCAAGCTGGGGATGCGACGGCCTTTCAGCTTCCTGGTTTACGTATTTCTCTGTATTTTGTGTGTGTCTCTCTGTGTGTGTGTGTGTCTGTGAATGCATGTGTGTATGTGTCCATGTGATTATCTCAACCAGGGTTGCCAGTGTGCAGAGCGAGCCAGGCCAGCAGAACCTCCTGATACAGCCGCCGTTGGGAAGAAAGCGCGGCCTCAGACAGGTGTGGACATCCACTTTGACTTTTACTACACATCCGGGCAGTGGGACGCAGTTCAAAACATACAGACGTGGACAAAATTGTTGGTACCCTTCTGTTAAAGAAAGAAAAACTCACAAGTGTCACTGAAATAACTTGAAACTGACAAAAGTAAAGGACAGATGAGACAAAACTGGAGCTTTTTGATCCAAAACTGGAGCTTTTTGGCAACAGGGTGTCTTAAATTTGTACGGGGTACAATGAAATCTCAACACTATCAAGGCATGTGCTGCCCAGTGTCAGACAGCCCGGTCTAAGTCCCAGGTCATGGGTCCTCAAACTGTTTAATGGCCCAAAACACACAGCTAAAAACACCCAAGAAGGAACCAAACACTGGACTATTCTGATGTGGCCTTCTACGAGCCCTGATCTAAATTGATAATCAATTAAGGGTGCCATCATTTTTGTCCAGGCCAGTTTCATAAATTTTTTTTTTTAAATAATTCTGTTGAACCAGAATTCAAAAGCAATTTCCAATTTTTGTTTGTTCATTTTCACAATTTTTTTATTTATTATTATGTTTGTCAGTTTCAAGTTTTCAGTGACAATTGTGTTTTTTTTTCTTTCTTTAACAGAAGGGTACCAGCAATGTAATCCACGTCTATATATAGCAAATAAAAGGAAGCAAGCTTATCTGTGTTACTGTGTCTTCCTTGCAGCTACGGCGCCCCCTGCTGTCCATCCCAAAGAATGAACCCCGTGGTCGATCCGGAGCGCGGCTCTCTACGACCCGCAGGAGCATCCAGCCCAAGAACAAACCACTGGGTAACACACGTGCCTTCATGTGTGTGTGTGTGTGGTGCTGTGTGAGTGAGT
This sequence comes from Trachurus japonicus, assembly GCF_045865225.1. NCBI lineage: Eukaryota > Metazoa > Chordata > Actinopteri > Carangiformes > Carangidae > Trachurus > Trachurus japonicus. The sequence goes on along the minus strand of NC_140908.1, from coordinate 9,970,952 downwards.
GAGTGCCAGTGCGTGTGTCTGTAGATAAGTGACGATGAAAGCGCCTGTTTTAGATTTTTAAAGAAAGTCAGACTTACTCTGACACACAGCAAGTCAAACATATGACACCCCCCCCTCCCCCCTCTGTGAAATACTGTATTAAATGTGTGTGCGTTGACATGAACTGACCCCTCCTCCCCACTCACCTCTGTCTTTGTTCCAGTGTTGTTTGTTGAACCACCTGCCACCAAACTGACTCTTCTCACTCTGTTCTGTCTCATTGCCTTTTGTTTTTTCGAAATAAAGAAACTTTATTGGACTGTGAAGGTGAGACACAACTCTTAACCCTTCCTCTCCACCCTGCAACGGCCCGCCCCCTTTTTATCTGCAACCTCACCCAATAGGGCGCTCTGCATGTCTGTCTTGCATCCCCCCCTCCTAACCCCTCTGCCTCCTCCTCCTGTCCCATCCCCTGCCTCCACTCCATGTGTTAGCCAGTCTCTAGCTGTGGCCCCGTCGTCCTCTTGTATTGACCGTGTGCGCGTGCATGTGTCCCCCCCCCCACAGCGCAGGGAGACCAAAAGAGGTCAGTCACCTTTACAGAGAGTCAAGACCAGCCGGCGTCCGCTGGGATGAGCAAGCCCCCGACACCCAGCACCATGGAGCCTCCAGACGAGGGCAGGAAGGGCAGTCCCGCCCCCACGCTGGAAGTGTCCCCCGCCTCCGCAGCCACAGTCACTGCCGACCTGCACAGCCCTGCGAACACACAGGTAGGACCAGTGGAGAGAGGGCTGGAGCAGGGGTGGGTGTGCAACTGTTGAAACTGTTGAGCTTTATTTTCCAAATTCCACTTTCATTTAAACAACATGTGAAAGTGTGTGTCCTCCGGGCCCAGTTGTTCTACAGTAATCTGATTGGATCAAATCTTGAAAATGGGTTGTTCAAAACTATAAAACAATGTTCTGAAATCTGATTAGATCACAAAATCCAATCTTGGTTTTAATTACAGTAGCAGGGGTGGATTTCAGGAACAAAATGTCATTTGAATTAAATCCAAAGTGGTCAAATAAACAACACTTATATACCGTAGTAGGCTATATATACATTTATTGATTTATATTTTGCTCCTAATTTTTAAACCATAACAGTGATAAAGTAAATAAAATTAACTTTGATCATTCAACAAATTGAGAACTTATCTAACTACTGAAATTTTAAATTTTAAATTTGAGACACAAATATTCACAATGTATTTGAGTAATGTATATTTGCTTTTCTTAAAAGACAAAGAAACAGGCAAGAAAACAATACAAACAGCCAAATATACACACTTTGAGTGACACCATGCTGCTATTCTACCTGTTGTTACCTACCTAGCCTTCAGTGTGATATGCAGTCCCATTTACCAGACTGATCCAATCCAATTTTGCTTTGAACAACTGAGGTAAAAGTAGGATAAATTACATGATCTTGGATGGCAAAAGAAGGGATTTCAAAATCCAGATAATTTTAATCTAGATTAAACCTTTTGAACAACTGGGTCCTCCTATTTAGCCACGCAGGATAATGTGATTTGATTTGTGGGTCTCTAAACTTTCAAAATTACAATTATAAAATCAACAACAGTGTGTTTTTCATAAAACAAGCAGAGACACAAAGTGATGCTGAGTGTAATTTAAATGTGGTTTCCTCAGCAATGTCCAGCAGACAAAGAAGAGCTGCTAGGGAAAAGGTTTATTCTCAGCCAGGTCCCTCCGGCCATAAGCAGCAAGGAGAAGAGAGAGCAGTGGGGGCTCCGCAGCAGCCTCTCCCCCCCTCCCTCCATCTCCCGCCCCTCCACCCCGACCCCTCCGTCCCGGACCTGCTCCCCGCTGCCCCTCTCCCGGACCTGCTCCCCTCTCCCCCTGTCCCGCACCTCCTCTCCCCTGCCCCCGCCGCTGCCGGTGCTGGGCACGGCGCCGGCCCCCGGCCCCCCGCCACCCCCGCCGCTGCCGCCGCAGACCCCGCTTCTCCCCCCGCCTCCTCCGGGGCCGTCCAGGATCAGGGAGAGCCCCGGGGACGAGGACACCACGGCGCTGCTGCCCCGCGGCGGCGCCCTGCAGCAGCTCAGCGAGGACGACGGCACGGAGAACCCCCTCCTCACCCCGCTGCTGGCCCCTCCCTCGCCCCGCCGCTCGCCACGCCGGTTGCCCCTGCCCCTCTCCCCCGTCGACCTGGACCTGGATGAGTCCCATGTGTGAGAGAGAGAGAGAGAGAGGGAGGGAGGGGGTGACAGGTGGATTGTGTTTTTCTATCTGCAGCCCAAAGCCAAACACCATACGGATACCTGCAGGGTACGGATAACAGGGAGGTGTGTGTGAGTGTGTGTGTGTGTGGGGGGGGAATTAAGAGGAGAAACAGAAAGTCAACTATTCAGATTTGATTCAGTGACAATCTAAAAGTGCATATTTTGAACATTAATGTGCAGACAGGAGACGTGTGAGCTTGTGTTTCTGTCTCCAGCTCCCCCTGCCTCTTCCTCTGATTTCCACCAATCAGCCGTTTCCCTTTAGCTTTGCCCTGAAACTAATCTGCTCTCTCCTCTGGTCTAGCTCAGACTCTAAGTCTCTCTCCTCGGTGTCCTGTTGTGTCTTCTCAGTGTTGAATATCAACCTAAAAATCATTATTGTTCTCTGTCTGTTCTGCAGATTGCTTAACCTGAGGGATGAATATTATAGAGCATAGAGACAGTTGTGTTAAAGTGCTGAATGTTTCAGAGGCATTCTTCAGCCATATTTGATGTCATATACAGCATAGTGTTAATAATACTGAAGAATACTTATTTATTACTGATCAGAAATGGTTAAATGATTGATATTTAACTAATTAATGCTCCTATAGATGTCTATATTAATGAGATCTCTATACATTTAAAAAGGGATATGACTTGTATAAAATATTATAAAGGAGAGAAAATGCAGTTTGTATCAGCAGTATATTTAGAGTCATTCTAAAGCTGTTTTTGTTAAATGATATACAGTAAATATACAGTACAGTATATGTATTTAAAACATTATATGTGATTATATGGAATGGAAGGAAGAAATCCGAGATTTTTTATTAACATGATTCATTTTTCGACATGTTTATCATCCTGTAAAACTGTTCACAGGACAAGACAAGTGAATTTGAAACTGAGCTTTCAGCAGCAAAGGAGATGAGTTTAATTTAAATATTTAAATTAATTATTTAAATATATTTTAAAGAGGCACTCAAACACTTTTACTTTGACTGTCAGTGACTTCATCGTAAATGAGTTGAATTATCCTCAACTGCCGGAGTGCTCCTTTAAAAATAAGTGGAGTTATCACCGAATGAGTGAATGAGTGACACATATAAGTGTTTATATGTTGAAACCTCTGCTGACACTCTTGCTCAGTGTACATTTTAATGCAGTTCTGCTTCTAGCTGTTTGTCCTACCTGACTGCGCTAACTGTGCAGTCATGAACTCTACAGGTGTAGTGTATGTTGTGCTGCTCAGCGTCTCGGCAGATGATCTTATTTGTGACCAAAGACTGATGTTTCCACGGCTCCATCGGAAAACACTTACAAAAGACTCTCATCCTGATGTTGCAGTGCTGCTCATGTTATAGGTTTGTGTCTGTGCTGTCTTATACTGAGACCTGTGGCGCAGGAAGACTCTTTTATTTTGTTTGATTTATTTATTTTAATGTTTTATTACAACTGTGATGAATCGATGCAGTAGTTAGCCGTTACCTCGTTGCTCATTCCATGCCTTAACAGAGAAATATTAACGCGTCATGTTTGTCTAGATGAATTTATTCCGTCTGGTGAAAACCTCATACCTCTGACATCACAGCTCGCCCACAATGCATTTTTTTGAACCTTTAATAAAGGCTGGGGATCATATAGTTGTGTAACCATGGGCAAGCTGTGAGACAACATCTGGATTTCCATTATTGTAACATGTATTACTTTTATTTGTTAGAAGTGCACACTTTATTTGTAGAAGTTTATTCCTCATCTGCCCTACTCATGAATAATACGTCACAACTGAGCAGATTTATTATGATATCAGCAGTAATAATGATCACGATATCGATATGTGCCATATTCACACCAATGCACTGTGAGTGTTTTGTTATCAGCAGCTTCTGTGTTTTAAGTGTTTATTGTGAAAATATTGTAATCATACGACTCCACAGAGATTGTGTGCTGATTTCAACTGTCAGCTTATGCAGGGGAAACCCGCTGCAACTTCCATAGCGGCTGTATGAATTTAATCAAACAAGTAGGTATTGCACTTGTTTACCTAATTTAAAAAGCATTTCCACGCTGTTTTAAAGTGAGAAAAAGCGGTTTGTTATGTTATGACTCTTTCAGCTGACAGAGGGCACAAACTGTTATGTATTCCTGTCCTGTCCTCTACATTAACTCTGCAAAATTTGTCTTAATGATGCCATAATCTACTGCCCATCTCAAGGGTTTGAAGAAGCAGCAGTGTCTTCAGTCCGAGGGCCACATCACTGTTGAATCTGAGTTCCCTTTAAATGTTTTGTGTCTGTGTCAAATTACTGTATGTCTTCTTTGTGCAAAATTAGGATAAATATATATACTATATCAGAATATTTCTGGAATATCTCAATAAATTGATATTGTTTACAGTTGTTTTCGTTTCTCTGTAAATAGGAGGAAGTTCTTAGGGAAACAAAACACATGCAATAAAGTCTGAATTTTAATTAAAATGTACAATAGAATATTGAAGTAAATTCAGCTAGTTTTACATGTTCTTTATCATTAACATGATGAAGACCAATATTGATTATGTAAGGTCTTGGCATACTGCTGTACCACTTATATATATATAGACCAACTCATTTACCCAAAGTGCAAGACCAAAACTACAACCGTGAAACTGGAGACACTGAACGCAACACAGACACACACGCACACACAGGTTCCTTATGCTGCTGTCGACCTTTGACCTGTAATTGACACACATGTTCCACACAAAAAACATTTACACACTCACTATGTGTGTGTGGTCACACACACACACAGAGGAGGTATCAGTGTGTTACCACAGTGCCCCCTGCTGGCCACACTCCCTCAGTGAGTCAAGTTTATCAGATTTTTCTCTTGAAATTCTGTCGGTTTATTATTATAATTAGAGGCCAGGCAGTTTCTTCTTCTTCCTCCTAAGAAATCCTACTTCCCATACATGAAAAAACACCAAACTTTGCACAAAGCTCCAGATTTTTACATTTAAAAACTTACACTTTTGCAACTTTCACCAAAATGTCGCCTCAATACTTTAGAAACTTTTGTACATTTAAACTCAGTGCAAATTCTGAAGTCCATCACTGTTTTTTTTTCTTCTAAAACTGTAAAACTTATAAAAGTTACAATTTTTTGCTTAAACCAACACTAAGGAACTTTTCAACCTTCATGTAATATTTTCATAACTTTTGTGATGGTACATCGACTTGCAACAGGTTGAATGACACCTCTGTCATGGCCTGAGGGGCTCTGTATCGCCTTCACTGGCACTAAGCAGCTTTGAGGAGCATGGTAGGACACCAGCTCTCACTTTCACTTTCGCGAGTCACGACGAGGAGGGAGCAGGCAATGCGGCACCTTATGATTGCACTTTGACACTTCTTTTTTTTTTTTAGCCATATATACATATATACAGAAGTATATTTTTTATACTTTTATATATTTTTTTTATACTTCTCTTAATATCTTGGTTGCCCCTATATTTATAAATGTCTATATTTATATATTCTTCTTATCAGTCCACCATAGTGTGCATGGCATGTCTGGGTGTGTTTGTATGTGCTGCTGCTGTAACTCGTGAATTTCCCCGTCGTGGGATGAATAAAGGCATACTTTACTTTACTTTCCGTCGGATTGTGTGTTTGTGTTTACTGGGAAATGATCCGCTGGTAACAGAAACTTAGTTTGGACGTCTTCTGTTCATTTCCATGCACCGGGAGATCAGGATGTTTACGGCGCTATGCGCTAGTGCTCATGGGAAATGGAGTCTTACTTCAGGCAAAACACTACCGCTTTGGGCCACTGGCGCCGCCAAACTCAACCAAAACTGAAAGTTCTTTAGTAGTGCTTTAATTGACACCAAATTTGCTGCGACTGCATCTTCAGACCGTCTTCCACATCCACACACACTGTTAAAGCACAAAGTCTAGTTTGGTCCACAAGGCGGCGACAAATCCCCACCTCAATGTTTCTGAATAAAACACAAAAGTGTTATTTATAGATAAATTGTTACAGCTCAACTATTTGTGTGATTAAATGTTTATTTGTGTGAAGAATTACATCAGGTTATTTTTAAATGACAAAAAAGTAGGTAACTTTTTGGTAGGCTATTCTCTTTGTGTTAAGTTTAAGATAAATGTAAATGTACACACAAAGTTATGGTTAACAATCCATTGTGTAGCCAATCTTTTTTTTTTAATTTTTGTGTAGCATGTAGGCTATCTGTTGATATATCTGGATACTTATGTAGCAGCAGATGCTTGTGTCAGTCTATTTATTGTGTTACTGTCTTCTTGATTGCTTAGTTGTTTTATTGTTTACTTGCTTCTGTATTGTTTTAATGCATTTGGCTGTCACACTCATTAAAGCTGCAAGATGTCTTCAATCTGGTGCTCAACGAGGCCACGCCCCCCAGGAAGGTGGAGCTGCATCTCCATTGGTCGGGCACAGTGTGTGCAGGTGTGTGCTGACGAGCAGTGGCCTTTAAATTCTCCTTCAGTCTGGTAGGGATGAGAGTTTGCTGTTGTGAGCAGCCAGGAGCTGCAGATGTAGTAAGCTCATCTTCTGTCTTTCACTTCAGGTTAATATTATTTGTGACTTTCCCATTTCTTATTTGTGCTAAGTGGCTCGTGCTAACAATGGAGTCTGCCATGTGCTTCACTTGGTACGTCAGTCATCGTAGACTAATGCAGCTTGCAGTTTGTAGACACTTGTACTTGTTTAGAAGCTGCATTGGTTTACAAGATGGCTGACTTCCCGAGTGGAGCACATGGCAGACTCCATTGCTAGCACTAGAGCCACTTAGCAGCCTTATTTCACTTCAGGTTGACCTTATTTTGTGCTTTGTTTCACTCTAATCTTTGTCTCCTTTCTACTTCTGTATGTTTTCCACCCTAATTGGTACGCTTGGTAAGAAAGACACAAGGTAGACACCTTTTTGTTTAGTCAAACCACAGGACCAACACATGAGTAAGTTGGCTACATTTAGTCTTGTTAAACACTTTGTCCCTGTTCTTCCTTCTAGAAGCTGCCATCCATCCACCGTTGAGCCCAGATCGATGCTTGGTTCAAAGAAGACAAAGACACTGAAGACTTGAACGTTAGTTTTATTGTCATTAAATGTCACCTTGGTCCATTTGTGGTTTGTGCTAAGTGGCTAGTGCTAGCAATGGAGTTTGCCATGTGCTTCAGTTATTGTAGACTAATGCAGCTTGCAGTTTGTAGACACTTGTACTTGTTTAGAAGCTGCATTAGTTTACAGGATGGTTTTAGTGAGGCACAAGGCAGACTCCATGGCTAACATTAGCCACTTGGCACAAACCAGTAATGGATGGAGGCTTAAAGTTGTTTGAAATGCTGTTTGACTCCTGTATGTTTCACTCTAATCTTTGTCTCCTTTCTTCTTCTGCATGTCTTCAACCCTGAGCTAACAGGCTACAGCAACATGATGGCTACCATGTGCTCCTAATACCTCTACTTGGTAAGAAAGACACAAGACATACACACAACTCTTGATTTTCTTTGACAAACATTTAGTCAAACCACCATTAAAGACGGATACATTAATTGCACTTAGTCTTCATTCTTCTAGAAACTGTCATCACCATTGAGCCCAGAGGAACTTCACTGCTTGGTTCAAAGAAGACAAAGACACTGGAGACTTAATGATAGTTTCTTTTGTTTCTTTAGTGTTGATTCATTTCTGGTTTGTGCTAAGTGGCTAGTGCTAACAATGGAGTCAGCCATCTTGGAGACTTTTGCAGCTTCTAAACTACAAACACAAGTGTCTACAAACTGCAAGCTGCATTACTCTCAAGATGGCTGACTCTCTTGGCCCTGGCTCCTATTTCATTTCAAGTTTATTTTGTACTTGTTTCACTCTAATCTTTGTGTTCTGTTTCTGCATGTGTTCAATCCTGAGCTACAGTACCTGGTTACAGCTAACAACCATGTGCTTCTATGAGCTGCCTTTCTTTGGTAAGAAAGACAAGACATAAACACCTCACTACTTGAGTCAATGTTTTTTAGCCTGGATCCATTTCTGGTTTTGTGCCAAGTGGCTAGTGCTAGCAATGGAGTCTGCCTTGTGCCGCACTTCAGCCATGTTGTAAACTAATGCAGTTTCTAAACGAGTACAATGTCTACAAACTGCAAGCTGCATTAGTTTACAAGATTGCGGACTTACCAAGTGAAGCACATGTCAGACTTCAATTCTAGTATTAGCCACTTGGCACAAACGGTAATGGCCACAGATCTAGCATGTTTGATTTGCAGGTTACTTAATTTTGTATGTTGTTTCACTCTAATCTTTGTCTCCTTTCTACTTCTGCATGTGTTCAACCCTGAGCTAACTGGCTACAGCTAATGGAGGCCACCATGTGCTTCTACTGCCACTACTTGGTAAGATGCACACAAATCTTTCTTTCACTAAACATTAGTCCAACTATTATGTTTTCTCAGTCTGAAATGCAAAACGAACATTAACTTTCCATGTTTCTTCTAGAAGCTGCAAATCCACCATAGAAGAACTTGGTACAAAGACACTGATGATGCAATGTTACTTTTATTGTGTGGGAATGTTTCTTTAGCCTTGATCCCAGCTCAGTGGCTAGTGCCAGCATGTCATGTGCTTCTCTTCAGCCATCTTGTAAATTAATGCAGCTTCTAAACTACAAATACAAGTGTCTACAAACTGCAAGCTGCATTAGTCTCCAAGATGGCTGAAGAGAAGCACATTACATGTTAGCAATAGCTACCTGGCACAAACAAGAATGGATCAAGGATAAAACAAAGTTGTTCAAAGTACAAAATAAAGTAAACCTGAAGTGAAAAACAAAATCTGTGGCTCATGTGTTTCACACTAATCTGTGTCTTTCCAAACATACAACTTCATTCACAAAAACAGTTGCCTCCATTTTCTCAGTCTGAAAGTTAAAGAACAAGTGGCCATAATTGGTTGCATAGTCTAAACACTTCAACTTTCCATGTTCTTCTGGGCTCAGTGGTGGATGACAGCTTCTAGAAGGAAGAACTTCACTGTTTGGTTCAAAGATAAACTTGTGTGGAAATGTTTCTTTAGCCTTGATGAGACTCTACAGTTTTAGACCACACGTCTTACTGCACATGAACCATTGGGCTTCATCAATTCAATGAGCTACAAATACGTTTGGTAATTAAAGGCGGCTTACGATAAGGAAAAGCAAGTCAGTTCATTTATAGGTGTTATTTATTCATCAGACCAGTAGCATGTATAATCACCCCGGTGTGCATGTATTTTAATGTTATAACAGTTGAGCATCACCACATGAGCTCCTCTGTGACCAAATTAACTCCCACTTCCTATTTAGACAGCTGAGGTCTCTGGTGATGAGGGGGGGAGGAGGCATCTTCTACAGGACCCAGAGTTTTCTTTCCCTATTGCACAGTTAATTTGTCAGTTTGTCCTCATACTCGTATTACCACAAACATAAACCATCTGTCCTCAGGCTCTGGGCAGTGTCCCCGTCCTCCTGTACATCCTGGTCCTGAAGACGCTGCTGCTGTGTTTGGGGTTCGCCGCTGGGTGAAGATCTACCAAGGCCAGAAGCAGAGGCCCAGAGGAGGAGGTCGGCCCAAGAGACGACAGAGCAGAGGACAGAAGCTGCTGCTGCACCAGGGCTTTATAAGACCTGAGACTTAACAGGTCAGCCATTGATATGTGGCAACATTCAATAATTACCCTAGATTGAAAAAGGTTAAAGACCCCCTGGAGAGTGTGGAAGTTATAGGCCAACTGATAAAAAATATTTGCAATCAGAATAAATAATGTCATAACTTCCATCATTCATCCAGATCCATCCAGTTTGTGAAAGGCAGGACGTCCTCAGATAGTCTCACACTGACCACATTTAATCTGGAAAGTCAAGGACATAGATACTCCAACAGCTGCTTTGTCAAAGCATTTGATGGTGTCGGCTGGAGCTACCTCATTCTTGCTTTACAAGAATCTGCTTTGGTTTGGGACTTGATAACATTATTTAGCTCATCTATAGCCATGGTAACACCTAAAGGTCAGAGGTCAGAGGCTCATTCTCATCCATATCACGATCAATTGGAGTAAGTCTGAAGTAGTTTCCTAAACTGGAAATTTAAGTGGGAAGCTAAAAGTGTAAAATACCTGGAGATACTTTTGAGTCCAGGACTAGAGAATTTGATGTTGGATAACTTCAATCCAGTATTGGCTAAAATAGGTTTCAACTTTTGCTCAAGGGATTGGATACTTATAAATATCAATATGGGGGAGAATACAAGCTATAAAAATGGCCATAGCCCCAAAGTTGAACTATCTTTTAAGCACGATAGCGTTGAATATCCCAGTGACCGTTTTCAAAGCCATAGATAAAATGTTCAGTTCATCAGTGCTGGGGAAAGGGCGAGGGTGAAAATAACAAGACTACAAGCTAAAGTACAAGGACAGACTCCTATAATAATTGTTCTTTTAGTGGCACCATTGCACCATTGCCACTAAAATGTACATTTCATTTCAAATGAAATGTACATCAGCTGTATAATGACTGTATCGGTGGAGTCAGTGGTGTCGTCTGTGTGATACTCAGGTATACTCAAATGAACTGGTCTACCAGCAGAACTAAAATCAGACCCAACTCTAAGCATTTTTAAATCCAGGTTGAAAACATTTCTGATGTCATGTGCTTCTGGCTGAGCTCTTTTAAAGAACTTTAAATCTGAATCTTGGATCAAGCACCATACCATGCATGAAATACAAATCAATATTTCATGCTCATATTTAAACTCTGACATAAATCTATGTTCAATGTTTCTAAATTTTACTATCTGGGGTTTTATTTTAAGTTTCAAAAATTGTATGTTTTTATGTTTCCTGTATCCAGTTCTTACTGTTAAATGTTTTGTATTGAATTGAAAACATGTATTGTCATTTGCAAACCCCACATGGTAGTTAAAAGAGACAGTGAAGTTTGTGAATAAAAACACAAGCAAACAATAATTGGTTCGATGTAAAGTACATTGAGTTGCCCCTTGGTATGAAATGCGCTTTATACATACAACTATCTAACTATAGTGTATGTGATATACAGGTATGAACAGTGAACCCTCCTAAAAGTAGTATACCCACTAAACAAACAAGACGACACCACTGGGTGGAGCTCACATTGTCACAGGTCATTTTATTTTTGATAGCCTATAATTCATTGATGTGTAGAGAACCCTCTCATGTAAAGGTGTGTTGGTTTTAGTTATTTTGTGTATGAATGTATGATGTGTATTTGTTCACACAAACACTAATAAAAAGTAAAATAAAAAAGAAGAACATATAAGTCCAATGACTTATAAGTTCTTTTTTCTTGTTTCTCGTCATGTTCATTAGCCTATGTTTTATCAAGGTGAAAGACGACACTGAGTCTCTTGGAAATGCATTCGTTGGCCAATGACCTGACTTTAAATCCTGATGTTCTGGGTTCGATCCCCAAGAATAAAACTCATTTCTTTTATTTTTCCAAGTTTGACACCAAACATAGACTGATACTACCAAATCCTGCTAGTTCTCTTTTTGTATGAATGTGTTTTCGTTCACACAAAAACTAATCAAAGTAAAATAAGAAAAAAGAACATATACTATGTCAATGACTTTCTTTTCTCATCATGTTCATTATGTTTTATCAAGATTAAACACTACATTTGCCTACAAATGCATTTCCAGGGAGTCACTGACCTGACTTTAAATTCAGATGTTCTGGGTTTGATCCAAGAATAAAACTCATTTCTTTGTTTTCCAAGTTTGACACCAACACATAGACTGACACTACCAAATCCTGCAAGTTCTCAGGATATATGGATCAGCTTATACTGAATGGATATACGTATGTACTATAATAGTAAATGTATATGCAGCTGTCCTCCTGTCATCCAGTCTCAGGAGCATCGACGGGACAGATACGGGAAATCTTTCCTGCCACATGCCAGCACACTGTATAATAACAGCTAAAAAACTCTGGTCATAACCTACAGTCACCACACACTTTATTTTCTACACACAGTTACACACATCACACCTTTTTTTTTTTTTTTTTTTTTAACTTTGCACTAAAATCAACACTGCCAATTTGTTGTATATACTTTTGTACATGACATTTAATTTAAATGTTTTTAGTTCAATTTTGCTATTTTATTATGTATAGTTTGTTCTTTATATTCTTATTCTATATGTATGTATATATAATGTATCTATCATGTATGTATGTATAACCTATTATCTACAGTATCATGTATGTATCATCTATTATCTATCATGTATGTATGCAATATCTATCTATCTCTCATGTATGTATGTACGTATGTATGTATCATCTATCATGTATGTATCATAATTATCTATCTATATGCATCTATCTATCCATCTATCATGTATGTATATATGTATCATCTATTATCTATCATGTATGTATCTATTATCTATAATGTATGTATGCAATATCTATCTATCCACCTATGTATCTATTATGTATGTATGTATCGTTATTATCTATCTATCATGTATGTATGCATCTATCTATCTATCTATCTATCTATCTATCTATCTATCTATCTATCTATCTATCTATCTATCTATCTATCTATCTATCTATCTATCTATCTATCTATCTATCTATCTATCTATCTATCTATCTATCTATCTATCTATCTATCTATCTATCTATCTTGTTTGTATGTATGTATCATCTATCATGTATGTATGTATGTATAACAGTTTGTAAATAAATGAGGCCATGCCTGCTGCGCTGTCTGAGTTGAGTTTTATCCACTTGGAACTGTGTAGAAGATCATCATCATCATCATCATCATCATCATCATCATCATCATCATCATCATCATCATCATCATCATCATCATCATCATCATCATCATCATCATCATCATCATCATCATATTTCCATTTTTAAATGATGTATGAGCTGTCTGGGTATCACTTCATCTGTTATGCATTCATCTGTAATTCTCTGTTTGTCCAGCTGCTGTCGTCATTGTTACCTTCATCATTGTAATTTTGCTCAAAAACAACATTATCAACAAAGACAAACATGTTGATGAAGAAGACTTTGACTCATGAGATGAATAAGTGACCACTTATGACAATCACACTGCAGTAGATTTGTTTGGTTGGAGTTGGATTTGAACCTCCGATCTCTGAGTCCTCAGCCAGGAGTATTCTCCACTAGACTACCACTCATCCTGGGAGTAACACTTGGGAATTTCTACTGCTTGTCACTGTTGGTGTGTTTGGTTTCTGCTGCTGTGCTGAGCGCCGCACGAGTCTGTACAAGTCCCACGTCTCCAACTCCCAGAGCCCATGGTGGCCTAGAAGGTAAGGCACCTGTCTCTGAAGGCAGAGATTGCTGGTTCAAGACCCGGTTGCCTCTTTGGTTTCTCTCTAGTGGGTTCGCCTTGACCGTGGAGCTCAAATACACCAGGAGCAAGAGGAGCTGACAGCTAGGGTAGCAGAGTGGAGAGAGCTACTGGGTATCAGAGCAGGTGGTAGTGGGTTCAAGACCAGGGATAGGCAAGGTGTATGAGATAGGGGTGGAAATGGGGGGAGGAGACATAGGACCAGTTAGGTGAGGGGGAGGAGAGATAGAAGGAGTTAGGGAGGGGGAGGAGCTAGCGGAGGAGAAATAGGAGGAAATAGGTGAGAGGGAGGAGCTGGGAAAGGAGTGATAGGAGGAGAGAGATATGAGGAGGAGGGGGAGGAGAGATAGGAGGAGCTAGGTGAGGGGGAGGAGTGATAGGAGGAGATAGATGAGCGGGGGGGGTAGGGAAGGAGTAATAGGAGGAGATAGGTGAGGGGGAGGAGTGATAGGAGGAGATAGATGAGCGGGAGGAGTGATAGGAGGAGAGAGATATGAGGAGGTAGGGGAGGAGTAATAGGAGGTGAGAGGGAGGAGTGATAGGAGGAGAGAGATATGAGGAGGTAGGGGAGGAGTGATAGTAGGAGGGGGAGGAGTGATAGGAGGAGATCGATGAGCGGGAGGAGGTAGGGGAGGAGTGATAGGAGGAGATAGATGAGAGGGAGGAGCTAGGGGAGGAGATATTGAGGAGGCGGGAGGGGTGGGAGGAGATAGATGAGGGGGAGGAGCTAGGGGAGGAGAAATAGGAGGAAATAGGTGAGAGGGAGGAGCTAGGGGAGCAGTGATAGGAGGAGAGAGATATGAGGAGGTAGGGGAGGAGTGATAGGAGGGGGAGGAGCTAGGGGAGGAGATAGATGAGGGGGAGGAGAGATAGGAGGAGCTAGGTGAGGGGGAGGAGAGATAGGAGGAGATAGATGAGGGGGAGGAGAGATAGGAGGAGCTAGGTGAGGGGGAGGAGAGATAGGAGGAGATAGGGGAGGGGAGATAGGAGAGGGGAGGAGTGATAGGAGGAGATAGGTGAGGGGGAGGAGAGATAGGGGAGGAGTGATAGGAGGAGATAGATGAGGGGGAGGAGCTAGGTGAGGAGAAATAGGAGGAAATAGGTGAGAGGGAGGAGCTAGGGGAGCAGTGATAGGAGAAGACAGATATGAGGAGGTAGGGGAGGAGTGATAGGAGGAGAGAGATATGAGGAGGTAGGGGAGGAGTAATAGGAGGTGAGAGGGAGGAGTGATAGGAGGAGAGAGATATGAGGAGGTAGGGGAGGAGTGATAGTAGGAGGGGGAGGAGTGATAGGAGGAGATCGATGAGCGGGAGGAGGTAGGGGAGGAGTGATAGGAGGAGATAGGTGAGGGGGAGGAGGTAGTGGAGGAGGGGTGGAGGAGATAGATGAGGGGAGGAGCTAGGGGAGAGATAGGAGGATATAGATGAGGGGGAGGAGCTAGGGGAGGAGAAATAGGAGGTAGGGGAGGAGTGATAGGAGGGGGAGGAGCTAGGGGAGGAGATAGATGAGGGGGAGGAGAGATAGGAGGAGCTAGGTGAGGGGGAGGAGAGATAGGAGGAGATAGATGAGGGGGAGGAGCTAGGGGAGGAGAGATAGGAGGAGATAGATGAGGGGGAGGAGAGATAGGAGGAGCTAGGTGAGGGGGAGGAGAGATAGAAGGGGAGATAGGGGAGGGGAGATAGGTGAGGGGGAGGAGTGATAGGAGGAGATAGATGAGCGGGAGGAGGTGGGGGAGGAGATATTGAGGAGGCGGTAGGGGAGGGCTGATAGGAGGAGATAGATGAGGGGGAGGAGCTAGGTGAGGAGAAATAGGAGGAAATAGGTGAGAGGGAGGAGCTAGGGGAGCAGTGATAGGAGAAGACAGATATGAGGAGGTAGGGGAGGAGTGATAGGAGGGGGAGGAGCTAGGGGAGGAGAGATAGGAGGAGATAGATATGAGGAGGTAGGGGAGGAGTGATAGTAGGAGGGGGAGGAGAGATAGGAGGAGATAGATGAGGGGGAGGAGAAATAGGAGGAGATAGATGAGCGGGAGGAGCTAGGGGAGGAGAGAGGTGAGGGGGAGGAGAGATAGGGAAGGGTTAATAGGGGGAGCTAGGGGAGGAGAGATAGGAGGAGATAGGTGAGGGGGAGGACAGTTAGGGGAGGAGGAGATAGGTGAGGGAGAGGTAGGAGGGGTTAGTAGATGAAGGGGTTATGAAGATAGGAGCAGTTCATTACAATTATTAGTGTCTTTAGTGATGTAATGTTACTAGTGTTTTAATGTTTTACTCTTTAGTGATGTAATGATGTAAATGTAGTAAATAGTAACGTATGTGTTTCTTCCCCAAACGAGGAAGAGCGGAGTAAGAAAAAGAACTAAACTCTAGTAATATTATACCCTCCGGCTTCATAACCCCCCCTTACTCTACCTCCCCTCCACTAACCCTCCCCCCACTCCTCACCTATCTCTCCTCCCCTACCTCCTCCCCCTCATCTATCTCCTCCTATCTCTCCTCCCCTAGCTCCTCCCCCTCACCTATATCCTCCTATCTCTCCTCCCCCTCACCTATCTCCTCCTATCTCTCTCCTCCCCCCATCTATCTCCTCCTATCTCTCTTCCCCCCCATCTATCACTCCTCCCCCTCACCTATCTCCCCTCCCCATCTCTCCTCCCCTATCTCCTCCTTTTTCTATCTCCTCCCCTAGCTCCTCCCCTATCTATCTCCTCCCCCTCACCTATCTCCTCCTGTCACTCACCTAGCTCCTCCTATCTCTCCTCCCCCTCATCTACCTCCTCCTGCTCATCTATCTCCTCCTATTGCTCCTCCCCTTCTACTATCTCCTCCTATCACTCCTCCCCTAGCTCCTCCCCCTCACATCACTCCTCCCGCTCATCTATCTCCTCCCCTAGCTCCTCCCCCTCACCTATCTCCTCCTCCTATCTCTCTTCCCCCCCATTTATCACTCCTCCCCCTCACCTATCTCCCCTCCCCCATCTCTCCTACCCTATCTCCTCCTTTTTCTATCTCCTCCCCTATCTATCTCCTCCCCCTCACCTATCTCCTCCTGTCACTCCTCCCCCTCACCTAGCTCCTCCTATCTCTCCTCCCCCTCATCTACCTCCTCCTGCTCATCTATCTCCTCCTATTGTTTCTCCCCCTTCTACTATCTCCTCCTATCACTCCTCCCCTAGCTCCTCCCCCTCATCTATCTCCTCCTATTGCTCCTCCCCCTTCTACTATCTCCTCCTATCACTCCTCCCCTAGCTCCTCCCCCTCATCTATCTCCTCCTATCTCTCTCCTCCTACCCCTCACCTATCTCCCCTCCCCCATCTCCTTCTATCTCCTCCTATCTCTCCTCCCCCTCACCTATCTCCTCCTGTCACTCCTCCCCCTCACCTAGCTCCTCCTATCTCTCCTCCCCCTCACCTAGCTCCTCCTATCTCTCCTCCCCCTCCTCCTCATACCTCTCTCCTCCTATGACTGCTCCCCTAGCTCCTCCCTCTCACCTATTTCCTCCTATTTCTCCTCCCCTAGCTCCTCCCTCTCACCTATTTCCTCCTATTTCTCCTCCCCTAGCTCCTCCCCCTCATCTATCTCCCCTCCCCTACCGCCTCCTCAATATCTCCTCCCCTAGCTCCTCCCTCTCATCTATCTCCTCCTATCACTCCTCCCCTACCTCCTCCCGCTCATCTATCTCCTCCTATCACTCCTCCGCCTCCTACTATCACTCCTCCCCTACCTCCTCATATCTCTCTCCTCCTATCACTCCTCCCCTAGCTCCTCCCTCTCACCTCCTATTACTCCTCCCATCACTCCTCCCCCTCACCTATCTCCTCCTATTACTCCTCCCCTACCTCCTCCCGCTCATCTATCTCCTCCTATCACTCCTCCCCCTCACCTAGCTCCTCCTATCTCTCCTCCCCCTCATCTATCTCCTCCTATCTCTCCTCCCCCTCCTACTATCACTCCTCCCCTACCTCCTCATATCTCTCTCCTCCTATCACTCCTCCCCTAGCTCCTCCCTCTCACCTATTTCCCCTCCCCCTCTCACCCCTCCCCTCCTATCACTCCTCCCCTACCCTAACTCCTTCTATCTCTCCTTCCCCTCACCTAACTGCTCCTATGTCTCCTCCCCCCATTTCCACCCCTATCTCATACACCTTGCCTATCCCTGGTCTTGAACCCACGACCACCTGCTCTGATACCCAGTAGCTCTCTCCACTCTGCTACCCTAGCTGTCAGCTCCTCTTGCTCCTGGTGTATTTGAGCTCCACGGTCAAGGCGAACCCACTAGAGAGAAACCAAAGAGGCAACCGGGTCTTGAACCAGCAATCTCTGCCTTCAGAGACAGGTGCCTTACCTTCTAGGCCACCATGGGCTCTGGGAGTTGGAGACGTGGGACTTGTACAGACTCGTGCGGCGCTCAGCACAGCAGCAGAAACCAAACACACCAACAGTGACAAGCAGTAGAAATTCCCAAGTGTTACTCCCAGGATGAGTGGTAGTCTAGTGGAGAATACTCCTGGCTGAGGACTCAGAGATCGGAGGTTCAAATCCAACTCCAACCAAACAAATCTACTGCAGTGTGATTGTCATAAGTGGTCACTTATTCATCTCATGAGTCAAAGTCTTCTTCATCAACATGTTTGTCTTTGTTGATAATGTTGTTTTTGAGCAAAATGACAATGATGAAGGTAACAATGACGACAGCAGCTGGACAAACAGAGAATTACAGATGAATGCATAACAGATGAAGTGATACCCAGACAGTTCATACATCATTTAAAAATGGAAATATGATGATGATGATCTTCTACACAGTTCCAAGTGGATAAAACTCAACTCAGACAGCGCAGCAGGCATGGCCTCATTTATTTACAAACTGTTACAACAGACTGGAAAGGAAGAAAGGAAAGTGTGAGAGAAGTGAGGTGGAGAAAGTGGCTGATGACGGATAGATGGATGGATACATACAAGATAGATAGATAGATAGATAGATAGATAGATAGATAGATAGATAGATAGATAGATAGATAGATAGATAGATAGATAGATAGATAGATAGATAGATAGATAGATAGATAGATAGATAGATAGATAGATAGATAGATAGATAGATAGATAGATAGATAGATGGATAGATAGATAGATAGATAGATAGATAGATAGAAAGAAATGATACATACATACATGATAAATACATAGGTGGATAGATAGATATTGCATACATACATTATAGATAATAGATACATACATGATAGATAATAGATGATACATATATACATACATGATAGATGGATAGATAGATGCATACATACATGATAGATAGATAATGATACATACATGATAGATGATACATACATATGTACATACATACATGAGAGATAGATAGATATTGCATACATACATGATAGATAATAGATGATACATACATGATAGATAATAGGTTATACATACATACATGATAGATACATTATATATACATACATATAGAATAAGAATATAAAGAACAAACTATACATAATAAAATAGCAAAATTGAACTAAAAACATTTAAATTAAATGTCATGTACAAAAGTATATACAACAAATTGGCAGTGTTGATTTTAGTGCAAAGTTAAAAAAAAAAAAAAAAAAAAAGGTGTGATGTGTGTAACTGTGTGTAGAAAATAAAGTGTGTGGTGACTGTAGGTTATGACCAGAGTTTTTTAGCTGTTATTATACAGTGTGCTGGCATGTGGCAGGAAAGATTTCCCGTATCTGTCCCGTCGATGCTCCTGAGACTGGATGACAGGAGGACAGCTGCATACATTTACTATTATAGTACATACGTATATCCATTCAGTATAAGCTGATCCATATATCCTGAGAACTTGCAGGATTTGGTAGTGTCAGTCTATGTGTTGGTGTCAAACTTGGAAAACAAAGAAATGAGTTTTATTCTTGGGGATCAAACCCAGAACATCTGAATTTAAAGTCAGGTCAGTGACTCCCTGGAAATGCATTTGTAGGCAAATGTAGTGTTTAATCTTGATAAAACATAATGAACATGATGAGAAAAGAAAGTCATTGACATAGTATATGTTCTTTTTTCTTATTTTACTTTGATTAGTTTTTGTGTGAACGAATACACATTCATACAAAAAGAGAACTAGCAGGATTTGGTAGTATCAGTCTATGTTTGGTGTCAAACTTGGAAAAATAAAAGAAATGAGTTTTATTCTT
This sequence comes from Trachurus japonicus, assembly GCF_045865225.1. Classification (NCBI taxonomy): domain Eukaryota; kingdom Metazoa; phylum Chordata; class Actinopteri; order Carangiformes; family Carangidae; genus Trachurus; species Trachurus japonicus. The sequence continues at coordinate 9,951,065 of NC_140908.1, read as the reverse complement.
GGGGATCGAACCCAGAACATCAGGATTTAAAGTCAGGTCATTGGCCAACGAATGCATTTCCAAGAGACTCAGTGTCGTCTTTCACCTTGATAAAACATAATGAACATGACGAGAAACAAGAAAAAAGAACTTATAAGTCATTGGACTTATATGTTCTTCTTTCTTATTTTACTTTTTATTAGTGTTTGTGTGAACAAATACACATCATACATTCATACACAAAATAACTAAAACCAACACACCTTTACATGACAGGGTTCTCTACACATCAATGAATTATAGGCTATCAAAAATAAAATGACCTGTGACAATGTGAGCTCCACCCAGTGGTGTCGTCTTGTTTGTTTAGTGGGTATACTACTTTTAGGAGGGTTCACTGTTCATACCTGTATATCACACTATAGTTAGATAGTTGTGTGTATAAAGCGCATTTCATACCAAGGGGCAACTCAATGTACTTTACATCAAACCAATTATTGTTTGCTTGTGTTTTTATTCACAAACTTCACTGTCTCTTTTAACTACCATGTGGGGTTTGCAAATGACAACACATGTTTTCAATTCAATACAAAACATTTAACAGTAAGAACTGGATACAGGAAACATAAAAACATACAATTTTTGAAACTTAAAATAAAACCCCAGATAGTAAAATTTAGAAACATTGAACATAGATTTATGTCAGAGTTTAAATATGAGCATGAAATATTGATTTGTATTTCATGCATGGTATGGTGCTTGATCCAAGATTCAGATTTAAAGTTCTTTAAAAGAGCTCAGCCAGAAGCACATGACATCAGAAATGTTTTCAACCTGGATTTAAAAATGCTTAGAGTTGGGTCTGATTTTAGTTCTGTTGGTAGACCAGTTTTAAAATATTAATGCATTTGAGTATACCTGAGTATCACACAGACGACACCACTGACTCCACCTATACAGTCATTATACAGCTGATGTACATTTCATTTGAATGTATATAATGGTCTGTCCTTGTATTTTAGCTTGTAGTCTTGTTATTTTCACCCTTGCCCTTTCCCCAGCACCGATGAACTGAACATTTTATCTATGGCTTTGAAAATGGTCACTGGGATATTTAACGCTATTGTGCTTAAAAGATAGTTCAACTTTGGGGCTACGGCCATTTTTATAGCTTGTATTCTCCCCCATATTGATATTTATAAGTATCCAATCCCTTGAGCAAAAGTTCTAACCTATTATAATAAGCCAATACTGGATTGAAGTTATCCAACATCAAATTCTCTAGTCCTGGACTCAAAAGTATCTCCAGGTATTTGTACATTTTTAGCCTCCCACTTAAATTTCTAGTTTAGGAAACTACTTCAGACTTACTCCAATTGATCGTGATATGGATGAGAATGAGCCTCTGACCTCTGACCTTTAGGTGTTACCATGGCTATAGATGAGCTAAATAATGTTATCAAGTCCCAAACCAAAGCAGATTCTTGTAAAGCAAGAATGAGGTAGCTCCAGCCGACACCATCAAATGCTTTGACAAAGCAGCTGTTGGAGTATCTATGTCCTTGACTTTCCAGATTAAATGTGGTCAGTGTGAGACTATCTGAGGACGTCCTGCCTTCACAAACCCCACCTGATCTGGATGAATGATGGAAGTTATGACATTATTTATTCTGATTGCAAAGATTTTTTATCAGTTGGCCTATAACTTCCACACTCTCCAGGGGGTCTTTAACCTTTTTCAATCTAGGGTAATTATTGAATGTTGCCACATATCAATGGCTGACCTGATAAGTCTCAGGTCTTATAAAGCCCCGGTGCAGCAACAGCTTCTGTCCTCTGCTCCGTCGTCTCTTGGGCCGACCTCCTCCTCTGGGCCTCTGCTTCTGGCCTTGGTAGATCTTCACCCAGCGGCAAACCCCAAACACAGCAGCAGCGTCTTCAGGACCAGGATGTACAGGAGGACGGGGACACTGCCCAGAGCCTGAGGACAGATGGTTTATTTTTGTGGTAATACAAGTATGAGGACAAACTGACAAATTAACTGTGCAATAGGGAAAGAAAACTATGGGTCCTGTAGAAGATGCCTCCTCCCTCCTTCATCACCAGAGACCTCAGCTGTCTAAATAGGAAGTGGGAGTTAATTTGGTCACCAGAGGAGCTCATGTGGTGATGCTCAACTGTTATAACATTAACATACATGCACAGCAGGGTGTTTATACATGCTACTGGTCAGATGAATAAATAACACCTATAAATGAACTGACTTGCTTTTCCTTATCGTAAGCCTTTAATTGCCAAACGTATTTGTAGCTCATTGAATTGATGAAGCCCAATGGTTCATGTGCAGTAAGATGTGTGGTTTAAAACTGCAGAGTCTCATCAAGGCTAAAGAAACATTTCCTCACAAGTTTATCTTTGAACCAAACAGTGAAGTTCTTCCTTCTAGAAGCTGTCATCCACCACTGAGCCCAGAAGAACATGGAAAGTTGAAGTGTTTAGACTATGCAACCAATTATGGCCACTTGTTCTTTAACTTTTCAGACTGAGAAAATGGAGGCAACTGTATTTGTGAATGAAGTTGTATGTTTGGAAAGACACAGATTAGAGTGAAACACATGAGCCACAGATTTTGTTTTTCACTTCAGGTTTACTTTATTTTGTACTTTTGAACAACTTTGTTTTATCCTTGATCCATTCTTGTTTGTGCCAAGTATCTATTAACATGTAATGTGCTTCTCTTCAGCCATCTTTGAGACTAATGCAGCTTGCAGTTTGTAGACACTTGTATTTGTAATTTAGAAGCTGCATTCATTTACAAGATGGCTGAAGAGAAGCACATGACATGCTGGCACTAACCACTGAGCTGGGATCAAGGCTAAAGAAACATTCCCACACAATAAAAGTAACATTGCATCATCAGTTCTTCTAGGGTGGATTTGCAGCTTCTAGAAGAAACATGGAAAGTTAGTGTTTGTTTTGCATTTCAGACTGAGAAAACATAATAGTTGGGACTAATGTTTAGTGAGAGAAAGATTTGTGTGCATCTTACCAAGTAGTGGCAGTAGAAGCACATGGTGGCCTCCATTAGCTGTAGCCAGTTAGCTCAGGGTTGAACACATGCAAAAGTAGAAAGGAGACCAAGATTAGAGTGAAACGTACAAAATTAAGTAACCTGCTAGATCTGTGGCCATTACCATTTGTGCCAAGTGGCTAGTACTAGAATTGAAGTCTGACATGAGCTTCACTTGGCAAGTCAGCAATCTTGTAAACTAATGCAGCTTGCAGTTTGTAGACACTTGTACTCGTTTAGAAACTGCATTAGTTTACAACATGGCTGAAGTGCGGCACAAGGCAGACTCCATTGCTAGCACTAGCCACTAGCCACAAAACCAGAAATGGATCCAGGCTAAAAACATTTAAGAAAAGTAGTGAGGTGTTTATGTCTTGTCTTTCTTACCAAAGAGAGGCAGCTCATAGGAGCACATGGTTGTTAGCTGTAACCAGGTACTGTAGCTCAGGGTTGAACACATGCAAGAACACAAAGATTAGAGTTAAAGTACAAAATAAAGTAAACAAGTACAAAATAAAGTAAACTTGAAATGAAATATGAGCCAGGGCCAAGAGAGTCAGCCATCTTGAGAGTAATGCAGCTTGCAGTTTGTAGACACTTGTGTTTGTAGTTTAGAAGCTGCATTAGTCTCCAAGATGGCTGACTCCATTGTTAACACTAGCCACTTAGCATAAACCAGAAATGAAACACTAAAGAAACAATAAAACTAACATCAAGTCTCCAGTGTCTTTGTCTTCTTTGAACCAAGTAGTGAAGTTCCTCTGGGCTCAAGGTTGATGGCAGTTTCTAGAAGAAAGACTAAGTGCAATTAATGTATCCGTCTTTAAGAATGAAAATGGCGGTTTGACTAAATGTTTGTCAAAGAAAATCAAGAGATGTGTGTATGTCTTGTGTCTTTCTTACCAAGTAGTGGTATTAGGAGCACATGGTAGCCATCATGTTACTGTAGCCTGTTAGCTCACGGTTGAAGACATGCAGAAGAAGAAAGGAGACAAAGATTAGAGTGAAACAAACAGGAGTAAAACAGCATTTCAAACAACTTTAAGCCTCCATCCATTACTGGTTTGTGCCAAGTGGCTAATGTTAGCGATGGAGTCTACCTTGTGCCTCACTAAAACCATCCTGTAAACTAATGCAGCTTCTAAACAAGTACAAGTGTCTACAAACTGCAAGCTGCATTAGTCTACAATAACTGGAGCACATGGCAGACTCCATTACTAGCACTAGCCACTTAGCACAAACCACAAATGGACCAAGGTGAAACAAACATTTAATGACAATAAAACTAACGTTCAAGTCTTCAGTGTCTTTGTCTTCTTTGAACCAAGCATCGATCTGGGCTCAACGGTGGATGGATGGCAGCTTCTAGAAGGAAGAACAGGGACAAAGTGTTTAACAAGACTAAATGTAGCCAACTTACTCATGTGTTGGTCCTGTGGTTTGAAAAGGTGTCTACCTTGTGTCTTTCTTACCAAGCATACCAATTAGGGTGGAATATATGCAGAAGTAGAAAGGAGACAAAGATTAGCATGAAACAAAGCACAAAATAAGGTCAACCTGAAGTGAAATAAGGCTGCTAAGTGGCTCTAGTGCTAGCAATGGAGTCTGCCATGTGCTCCACTTGGTAAGTCAGCCATCTTGTAAACCAATGCAGCTTCTAAACAACTACAAGTACAAGTGTCTACAAACTGCAAGCTGCATTAGTCTATGATGACTGACGTACCAAGTGAGGCACATGGCAGACTCCATTGTTAGCACGAGCCACTTAGCACAAACAAGAAATGGGAAAGTCACAAATAATGTTAACCTGAAGTGAAAGACAGAAGATGAGCTTACTACGATCTGCTGCTCACAACAGCAAACTCTCATCCCTACCAGACTGAAGGAGAATTTAAAGGCCACTGCTCGTCAGCACACACCTGCACACACTGTGCCCGACCAATGGAGATGCAGCTCCGCCTTCCTGGGGGGCGTGGCCTCGTTGAGCACCAGACTGAAGACATCTTGCAGCTTTAATGAGTGTGACAGCCAAATGCATTAAAACAATACAGAAGCAAGTAAACAATAAAACAACTAAGCAATCAAGAAGACAGTAACACAATAAATAGACTGACACAAG